>NC_066267.1:8072500-9322500 GCF_905404315.1 Leptidea sinapis | reverse complement strand
GGACGGCTGAAATGATGTTAAGAACATAAAGTTTCCTAATTGTCAAAAGATTACAAGTCAAATAGAGTGAATCAGTTGGAAATCTTAAAGGTTTGAAGTACATGACCTTGAGAAGTGATCTTTGAGCTCTTTCCATATATATTATTATATTATATTATATATATTCATATATTTATATTTTTATTTATTATTATTATTTTAGACTAGCTGATACTCGCGACATTGTCCACGTACACACATGGCTAAGCACGTAGTACTTATAAAAATCTTTATTTCTTATAACAAAACTTAAGATTTATCGTTCATAAAAATTTTGTTTTCAAAATTTATTTGAGCTAAAATTAAGTTTATATTTTACTTGCGGTTCCTCCGCATAAATCCGCGTTGGAAATATATAAAATTTTTAATTAATTATTCATTTTAAACTATTTCTGATTTCTGAACGACGGGGGACACATCAAAGGAAAAACAAAATTGTTGTTTCTATTTAATTCCGAACACTTTCATATTTATTCACCTTTTAAACCTTCCCTGGACTTCCACAAAAAATTCAACATCAAAAGCCAAATCGGTCCAGCGGTTCTCGAGTTTTAGCAAGACTAACGAACAGCATTTCATTTTTATATATATAGATGGAAGTTATTAAAATATAAAATTTGATTCTTGAATTGCCTTTCATTGGGAAGGCACCGGTTCAGTCCCACATTACATAAACAAAATTTTCAAATTCATAATGTGTAATGTTTTAAAGCAGTGAAGAAAAACACATGATACATGAGGAAACTTACATACAACCTTTAATTATACATGTATATGTCAGCATGGCTGATTAAGGCGAAGAGTAAGCAGAAAACACGCAAAATGGTGTTTTTAGACAAGTTTTGTGGTGAAAGTATAGCATTTCGAGCTATGAACACTACTTAATCCTGTTACACATATTCTTAAGTCTTATATGTAATTCTTTGAAGTTAAACAAGTTTTTTGGCATGGCGTGACACATTTTTTTGGTACTTCTCTCAGAAAAGTTATTCTTATAGCTTGTACTTTTTTGTGTAGGTTTATTTATTCAGATTAGTAGTGAATAACGAGGATTGTAAGCATATAAACTGTTTTCCACCCAAGAATTTTGAAAATATTGGCTTTGTTACATAGATGGCGGGCCGGCAGCCGTGAACTCATATCGCTCAAGGTCGCAGGCATTTAGTGTCGCCTTAAGGACTAACTACTATAACATTGGGTGGGCCCAGTGAAATACACTAACAATAGCCTATAATGTTGTAATGAAGCCTATTATTAGCTCAAATAAATTATGTTTGTTAATTATTTTAATGTATGTACAACTAGCTGTTGGCTTTCTTAATAATCTTGTTTTGATAATATGTGGTAAAAAAAATTATCCATGCACCCTGAATTGGGGAAGGGGGGGGGGGGGGGTATCCCCTGACCCCCTAGTATACTCTTTTAATCCACTTTTTATACATATTTTATTACATTTATCATATGGGGCACATAAATATTTATGTTCAAACCTAACCTAACCCAGACTCTTGCCAAGATGGCGTCTTAAAGTAATTTCGATATATTTCAACAATAAAACACTAACAATCACCTAATTAAATTTAAAACAATTACATTATTCCTGAAGATAATAATTAGTCAACCATCAATAATTTTTTCATTTCATATTTCATTCACACATTGTTCTAGATCATAGTATAAGTTGCCGCACTTTGCGACTATTCCTGCAGTATCTAGTTGAAGTGCAGCGGAGATCAATCAATACTCATAGTCTAGCCGGCATCCTATGCAAATGAGCCTCCCACTAGTAAAGAGCTATAAAACCACTAGCTAACACACACGGATAATCAAAGTTGGTCACATTATCAGGCTGTAAGGTTGACTATAAGCTAGTATATTCTATGTCTGTCTGCAATATCTCTTTTTGTTACAGAATTTGGAACCATTAATGACCGGACAGCCTACTGATCCAAAAAGACTGCAAAGATATGAGCGGAACATGATTTCTGCTCTTGAGGAGTTTGATACTAAATGGCTAGGGCATAGTGACTTTGTTGCCGGTGACAGAATTACCGTTGCAGACCTGTTAGCTGCATGTGAGCTGGAGCAGCCAAGTAAGGCTTTTCGCAACAAATATTTGAACTTTCTAATTTAAACTAAATTCTCTGGCATATTATATCATACAATAAGGCTGAATGAATAAATAAGGCATATTTTGCTTATAAAATAGCTTAATGCGACATCAATAGAGGATTCCTTTGAGTTCTAGCGGATTATAGTAGTAGGCCACCCACAAGATGGACCGACGATCTTATTAAGATCGCTGGAATGCATTGGATGAGGGCAGCTCAGGCAACATCCCTGTGGAGATCTTTACGAGGAGGCCTTCCATTTTATAAGTCTTTTTGTTCGGTGTGTCTTATTTTTTATGACAATAAGGGAAAAAACGAGCAGGATGTTCCGCTGATGGTAATTCATACGCTCTGCCCATTACAATACAGTGCCGCTCAGGATTCTTGAATAATCCAAAAAATTCTGATTGGCACTACAGTTGTGCTCGTCTTCTTGAGAGATAAGTGGTTAAATCTCATTTGCCCAATAATTTCACTAGATACGGTACCCTTAACACCCGACTGAAACACAATAATGTTTCCTTACACATTACTGCTTCACGGCAGAAATACGCGAAGTTGTGGTACCCATAATCTAGCCGGCATCCTGTGCAAAGGAACCTCCCACTGATAATCCCCCATGGTATAGGGCTCCTTCTTCCACTACTTCCTATCTACAATCACTCAGCCAAAGAGGACCTAGGGTAATTTTAAGTTTGTCCTCCCATCCTCTTCGGTCCTATGGTATTTTTATAATCAGACTAATTTCCGCAAGTAGACGACTGTGCGCCTATTTTGTGGGATAATATTTGTTATCCCTGCCACCCCAGTTCCTCCAGAAAGGGGGTACCATAATGTTGAGCCTGGTAAGTTGTTACACCTGGACAATGCAGAAGTACATGTACAGCAGTTTCCTCTGCCACCATGCAGGCCCTGCACAGGGTCAGTTAAATAGAAGTTTATTATAAGGACCATGACAGTTAGGGCCACCATTATGTGATTGTGTAGTATTTAAATAATATCTATATTTATTGGTTTGTTGACACATTACTTTTATACAAGAAAATTCTAACAATGAGATTATTAATAGTTAGACAGATTACTTAATATAAAATTTTTGTTTTACAGGGATGTCAGGCTTTGATCCGGCATTAAAATACAAAAATATAGCAGCCTGGTGGATAAAAGTGAGACAACATTTCAGTCCATATTATGAAGAGGCCCACATTATTCTCAATAAGATTGTGCAAAAGAATAATGCTGCCAAGTTGTAGATACTAGCTTTAGTCTAGACTGAACAATATCCACACAAAATTTTCAATCGCCTTCTAGCTCTTTAACTCTTGGTAAAGCGACCAATGTCTGTATTTTTACTGGAAATTAGTTGTTACTGCCATTGCAGAAGAGGAGGAATTTAATCGGTTTGCTTTGATTTTAAAAGTCAGAATTGTGTTAAGACAGTAATTTGTCAAGTGAATGGTGCTTGTGAATTTCTTCGATTATTCTTTTTGTTTATGTATCTGACATTACAAAAGTTACTTCAGGTATGAAATCAATTCAGTACAAGTTAATTCTGTTACTGATCACCGGGCGCGAACCAAACCCGTCGGTGTATACTTCACTTTAGACCGACTATGGAGGAGGTTTTGGGAGTTCTTTCTTCCTTGATCCTGGCACCTAGCTTACAATGTGACCTGGTGTTTCATTATTTTCACCAAAGCACCAAATTAGTAAACACCATGCACATGCTATGCTTGTTCCGAAAAAAAGATGATGTAGACGAATCCAATTTTTAGAAAGACCAACTCTTCAGTTTGTCTAAAATAAGAGTTTTTTTTCTTTAAGACATATTATCGTATTCCAGTGTGCTTTGGATATATAGTGTTTTTTAAATTAGCAAGATTAATAATTAATCAATGAATTTGAATAGGTATTTTTTTTACTTATAAAATATTTTGCTATATATATTTTTAGATAATTAATCTATTACTAATGGTGAATCATTCCATTAAAAGGTAAGGCAACTAAATAAGACTTTAAATTAAATTTTAGGTAGGTATTTAGATTTTTTTGGGATATAAGTGGTATAATTACTAATATGGAGATGGCTGTGTATCTTGGGTTCGTTAAAACGCAATTAATCATCAAAAGTAAAGCCAACGAAACGAGATAAAGTTAAAATAGTTAAAATTTATTAATATTTAAATTAATATTTATGGGACGTAACTCCATAGGCCAAATCGTATATGGTATAACAAATTTAAATTTCTCCTACAGAATTGACAATAAAATACTGGTAATTGTCGGTTGTGTTTTAAAGTTAGGTAATATATTGAGCTTTGTGGTGAAAGCTAACTTCTTAACTTTTAAGGCTGCATCTAGTGACCGTCGGTCATCGAGAGTTCCATACGCGCTAACCATGTTGCGTTTAGTGCTCAGCTGACAGCAAACTTGATTGCGCGTAATTTTTAACCTTTTTAATATGTGCATAATACTTAACGCAAACGATTAAGGAATGAATGACGGAGAAGATATCATGTTTACCCAATTATTATAGATCGTCAAATTGAAGAAAATATTTATATAGTATATTATTCGAAATTGCCAGAACATGATATCTTTGATGACGATAGGGTCGATCGCTCGGTCAGCGCGGCACTGAACTCGCTACGTACGTACATAGACGTACGTCGGACCGACGAGCTCGACCGACGGTTCTCGTCAGCGCGACGTAGCTCTACGCGCGTAGCAATTCATCAGCGCTGTACTGAACGCGTTCATGTATTTTCATAGATATAGCTACACTCGACCGACGTCAGGGCTGACCGTCGGTCGAGCACTAAATACAGGCTTAGTGTTTCTCTGGTTGATGAAATCAGTAACTAAACACACACAAAGGCATATTTCAAACAAAACCCAGCACTTAAATGCATGTTATGTCTACCAACTGTTAGGGTGATGACATAGTATTGACAACAGCAGGCTGCACCTCTGCGAAACTTCAGTGACTGTTACCGTTTTTGATTGACAAGTCGTAAACTGTTAGCCATGCTTGCTAGCTTAATCCAGACATTGTCAAATATAATTGGTCACTTGTATATTCTAAGTCCATGGAACTTATAGCTTTTCTGCACCTACCAAAAATATAAAATTTTGTGAAAGAATCTGAATTCGTGCAATATAGGTACTTTAATTTAAGAAAAAGGGGGAATAGACGATGTAGAATTATATATATTTATTTACTAATGTGTCATTCTCTGTATACGGAGTTGTAAAATGTAAATGTTAAAGCACAGATATATTGTAATAATTATATTATATTTGTTAATTCTGTTTTTGACAGAAAGAGATTAGAAAAGCATATTTTTATACCTATAATAATAATATTAAGTAAATATATTTTGAGATCCGATTTTTAATAAAGTTATTTTTATAGTAATGATGTTTTTGGTATTGTTGAATAAAACGTTTTTATGGGAATACTTTGTTTGTTTTTATTACTACCGTTGCCCGCAGTTAGCATATTTTTGGTGCCTTGGTGGCTTACACATTACTGCTTCACGACAGAAATATGCTTAAATCTTTATAATCACGCAATTGATTTTGATGCGGTTTTTTCTAATAGATAGTGATTCAAGAGGAAGGTTTATATGTATAATACATGCATAATTTAACCTGAGTGTTTAACAAAGCATACAAGATTTCATCATCGATACGTCACTCGAACGGTTGGCTCAGTAGGAAGAGCACTCGCACGGAACGCGAGAGGTCGCGGGTACGAGTCTCGCATCGTTCATAATTTTGTTTTTCAAATTTTATTTCTGTATTTAATCCCAGAAGTGAGGGTTATCATTTTAAAAACATAACAAATTGTTTAGATTTACAAAAGCGACATCTCAAGTCAATTTCCTAACATGCAAATAGAGTTGTGCAGTTTATCAACTGTACAAGTCGATCCTGTAGATGAAGCCATAACCTGAGAGTTGAACAAAGCGTACAATATTTTATCAACGATACGTCACTCAAGCGGTTGGCTCAGAAAGGAGAGATAATTGAAAGAGCACTCGCACGGAACGCGAATGGTCGCGGGTTCGAGTCCCGCATCGTTCTTAAAATTTTGTTTTCAAATTTTATTTGTGAAATTAATACCAGAAGTGAGGGTTATCACTTTAAAACGTAACAAATTGTACATTGTACAAAAACACTATTTTAGGGGTTTCTAATGTGATTTCAATTAACATAAATTTTTAAACGCTGGCTACAGTTCAAACAAGAAACTGTTTGGTTAGCTCTGTTTTTCGTGGATGTGGAAGGCTCCTTTGCTGTAGGATGCCGGCTAGATTATGGTTACCACAATGGGAAGGACTGCTGGTCCATGCGTCAACTCGTGAACGGGTACTGTGGTGTGGTGCCGGGCCGACCTGTTATAGTTAATAAATTATTGTATTTGTTGGATGCAATTGCAAATTATGACAGTAATCACGACCGTCATGTTCACGAAGCATCCTTACACAAATAATATTGACACACTTTTTACACAAATTTTCTTTGCCCCAAGTTAAGCATAATAGCCTGTGTTATGGGTTACAAGACAGTGATATATTTACTATATTTAATACAATATACTTAATTAAACGTACATATATTCATATAAACATACATAAATACATTTAAACATCCACGACTCGGAAACAAACATCTATATTCATCATATAAATGCTAATAATGAATTCGAACTCTAAAGGTTGATGCAACCAATATGCCTACGATAATGTATATTAATACAGTTTATTATTTATTAGTTTTAATGAAGTAATTTATAGTATTAAAAGTTTAAACACGATTCATATGTTGCATGCAGCACCTTACAAACTAATTTGTTATGTATGTTACAGCCATTGTATTGACGACCTGTATAGCCGAGTGATTAGCGATCCTATCTACTAAGCTAGAGGTCCCGGGTTCGAATCCCGGTAGGTGTAAGCATTTATATGATGAATATTGATGTTTGTTTCCGAGTCATGGATGTTTATATGTATGTTTAAGTAAGTATATTGTATTAAATATTTGGGGCAAGATAATTTATGTAAAAGTGTGTTAATATTATAATATTATTATTGTAAAATACTCTATTTGATTGAAAGAGCCCAACTTTTTCCGAACATAAGGTAGATTTAAAAGAAATATTTATAGTGACGGTTCAAAAGCGCTTAATTTAAGCGTATTTGAATAAAGTTTATATCGATACTTACACGGGGAGTGAGACAGTTCTTGGCACAAGTAAAATTCTCTCAAAGTAAATAAAAAAAGACGATAATTTCAAAACAATCGTATTCGGATCTCAGAACTTATTGCAACGCCATCTAGCGGAATTATGCTACATTTTGTAATAATTAAGATCAGAACCATCACTCACCCTATAGCGAAGAAGCGAAATGTGAAGCGAAAAAGTGAAGAACTCGCCATAATTTTGCAAATTCAATAGATGGCGTTAGGTGTTTGAAATTCTGTTTCGTCTATTTTCATAAAAATAGTGTTAACATTCAGGGAGAGGCTACTTATAAATACTGTGAGATGCTAATGTCCAGTCATACTCAAGGACCCGATGTGGGGTGAGAAACCAAACTATGTGCCTACCTTTTCTCACCAGAGGAATCACAGGAGCGTTGCCGGCCTTTAAGGAAGGTGTACGCGCTTTTTTTGAAGGTACCCATGTCGTATCATCCCGGAAACACCGCACAAGGAGGCTCATTCCACAACTTTGCAGTACGTGGAAGAAAGCTCCTTGAAAACCGCACTGTGGAGGATCTGATGGTGGGGATGATATCCTAACTTGTGGCGTGTCGTTCGAAGGTGGAATCCGGCGGCAGGGATCCGGTGAAACAGCTCTTCGGAACACTCCCCGTGATACATGCGGTAGATACAATGAAGCAACGTCTCTACGTAACGCCAAGTGATCCAGCTGTTCACAGATTACAGGGTCCCCGACAATTCGAGCTGCTCTGCGTTGCACCCGGTCAAATGGATCGAGATGATACTGGGGTGCGCTTCAGAATAGTTCAAGAACAGCCTACATGATCATAAGCTACTTTAGATAGACTTACCATTGTACCACACATTATACATTAGGTACAAATTATTGTTTGGTTAAAGTACCTACAAATTAAATATCATTCATTCCTTTGTTTGTAAAACAAAGAAAGGCGAATACAAAATGTTCGCGTCCCGGGATGATTGTGTAGCTCTATCGATTTCCTGCAGTATACGGGTTGAAATACATTTCCGGGAAGTTGGTGACTAGAGGTGGGCTTGTTGAACACCCCATTGACGTCAGCGAAATGGGCGTGGCATCATTGTGGGTGTTTAGACCCCTCCTTATTGACTCGAATATATTTTTTATTCCTTTATTTATTAAAATTTGTAAAATGTATCCTACGGTTTTTGTTTTTCATAGCTGGCACTCGAGAGCTGATCAGAAGTCAATAATGTACTGCCATCAAAGGACTCGCAATATAATATGTCTTATGATGTTATGGCAATGCGAATTCCTAAGATCTGAAGTGAATATACTATATTATAATATAAAATGTAAGGCAAATGCACTGCCGTTTACATGAAACCTCGTTTTATATTATCATTTAACCACTCTAAACACTAATTAGTAATTACAAACAAGAACTTCCTGTTAAAAAAAAAGGATTGTGTGGTTTTATGAAACCACGGTTAAAGTGAAACATTTTTTCACATTATAGACATTTAACTAAAGCAGGAGCAAAAAATCAAGTCGCAAATTATCGTCCGATCTCTATACTTACATCTATTCCAAAAAAATTTGAGAAATTGGTACACCAAGTCGTATACACAAAGCTAAAACACACAATCATAGAACAGCAACACGGTTTCGTGGCTGGCAGATCTACTTTGTCAAATCTTCTTGTTTTTACTGATTATTTATTTAAAGGCCTTGATAATAAAAACCAAATTGAAACAGTCTACACAGATTTCCAAAAGGCATTTGACAAGGTGGACCACCTACTGTTATTAAAAAAATTATCATACAACGGTATAAAAGGTAACCTCTTGCGTTGGTTTGCTGCTTACCTATGTGCCCGAGTACAATCAGTAGTTATTAATGGTTTCATCTCCCCTACAGTTAACGTAATGTCAGGCGTACCTCAAGGCTCTATACTCGGTCCATTGCTTTTCACACTTTTTATTAATGACATCTCTGATTGCTTTAAGTCTTGTAAGTTTTTATTATATGCAGATGATTTAAAATTGTATTCCCATATTGTTGACTTCAATGATGTCCTGCTTATGCAGGAAGACTTGAATAGGTTAGATGTCTATTGCAAAAGTAACAAACTATTTTTAAGTTACACTAAATATAAGCATATCTCTTTTACGAAAAACAAAAATAAAATTGGAACGAGATTTACACTAGGCGATCAAGAACTTGAAACAGTTACCTGTATTCGTGATCTTGGGGTTTACCTTGATGCCAAGTTGACACTTAATGACCACATTTATCACATAGCGAATAATGCATATCGTATGTTAGGCTTTATTACACGCGTCTCTAAGGCATTTAAAGATAAAGATACATATATGTGTCTTTATCGAACACTTGTGCTGTCGCAGCTTGAATATGTCACCCCAATATGGAATCCGCTGTATAAGGTATATGACCATCAGGTCGAGATGATACAAAAGAAATTCTTGCGTATCCTAAACTTTCGCTTGGGTGGACGTCGTAACCACTACAAGAATCTCTTAAAACAATTTAATATTCTTTCATTAAGCCAGCGACGGAGTTTAATTGAATTAGTCACTCTGAGAAAAATATGTACGAGTGAAATCATATCCTCAGAATTGCTTCAGTTAATCGATTTTCATATACCAGCCCGTGCTACACGCTCTAATAATTTATTTCATCGCTCAAACACCAGGACAAATACTGGTATACGTACGCCACTGCACAGAATGTTTGCTCTCCATAACTCTAGATTTAATGATGTAGATATGTTTTCGTGTTCCTCTAAAACTTACAAACTCAGAATAAAACAAATCGTGGCACAAACAGAGTAAGTTAGAAATTACGTAATTTCATCTAAATTGTAACAATGTCTACAACTGCATTATGTTAGATTTATTTATTAACTGGTTGTCTACAACTAAGTGTAATGTAAGTGTAAATTTAAATATTAAGTGTACTTAGTGAAACTGTTTAAGGAGACATCCTTGTGTCCATATTTCTATTTTTACTTTATCTACATTTATGTTTAAGGATGTATCTGTATTTGTTTCCTAATAAATAAATAAATAAAAAAAAAACTAAAAATTTTTGGAATAATATTTCATTAGGGGTATAAAAATCGCTTTATCAATCTTAATTTTATACTTTAAAACAAACAAAATAGCGTGGAGCACTGGCACAAATGAGTAATAGTCTATACATTACACGGTCAGCTGCTGCGAGCTATAGACCGTCACGCGACATGCAACACACAGACGAAAAAGTTTGAGACGACGTAATGAAAGTTTCACGTTAAAACTACTAAGCCGTAATTATAAGAAAATATTCAAAAATAAAATACATAATTCACCTAAAGATACAAATTTTGCATAATATCATTTCGGACCAACATGTGAGGAATCTAGTAGCCGCGGGCTAGCCCAAGCACTGACAACTACTTCATGCCGTCATATGCGAATGCGTAAGGGTGATTAAAAATTTGTGTCCTAAATATTATATAATTTGTTTGTTTGAAAATTTTAACATTATAATTATTTACATATAAATATTAGAATTATTTTTAAGATTAAGTTTCGATAGCTTTACCCGTGTGTTTATTTAATATCGCCGTTATAACGTTGTATATTCCACCACAATATTTATTTGGTCTGTGTATTCCTTTCTCCTTAGCGCGGCCGACGGCGCCGTCCTTCGAATTTTCACTGCAGTCCATCTACCGGATATCCGATTAGTATTTTATGCGAGGTCTGAAGAAATGACTTTTATTACCCGGACTCGTACGGGGTCGCTGGTGTGGGACAAAACTTTGCCTCCCTATTATTACCTTATAATATAGATATATACGTCTAAGAGAGCAGGTATGGCGGTGAAAGCTGTTGAAAACCTAAACCGGAGCTTTTTTCATGAAAATAAGGGAGGAGACGAGTAGGACGGAGGAGGTAATTGGTACGACCTACTCATTACAATGCAGTGCCGCTCGAATTCTTGAAAAACCCAAAAAATCAGAGTGGCACTACAATTGCGCTCGTCACCTTCAGACGGTAAAGTCTCATTTCATCTTCAGATGTTAAGTCTCATTTGCCCATTAATTTCACTAGCTACGGCGCCCATCACACCGAAACACAGTAATGTTTACACATTACTGCTTCACGGCAGAAAGAGGCGCCATTGTGGTACCCAAAAAACGAAAAAATAAAACGCAAATATGACGCAAACGTCAGAACCTTAGTGTTACAGTTAATACTAATATAAACAGTTAATAACTTCTAAAAATGTATTTTTTTCGTTAACAATTCAATTAAATTAAAGTTGAGATGACGCAAGAACCTTTTACAGCTCAGACTGTTCGAGTTTTCCGTTAGTTCGGTCGAGTATGGCTTCCCAATTTCTTTCAGAAGTTACCTTTTCTGAAGGAAGCTGTATAAGATTTACCTCAAGTGGCTTAATGTTCTTTGCAAAGTCACGACTCGAGGAAGTTCTACACCTGAGAAAAGAATTGCATGTTCTTTATAATGTAATAATTGTATTAACTAAAATTGTATTAAAAGATTTTTAACATAGAATACGATACTACAATTTTCTTTAAAGAGAAATATGGACATTAGTTCTGACCTGATTGCTTTACTTCTTATGAGTAGATAATGCTTAAAAAGATAATTAAAATAACCAACGAAACTTACAATATTTGAATTTGCACTCGAAAGGTTACTTATGGCTATTATAATAATATAATAATAATATTGACACACTTTTATACAAATTATCTTTGCCCCAAATTAAGCATATATAGCCTGTGTTATGGGTTACAAGACAATGATATATTTAATACAATATACTTACTAAAACATACATAAATAGATTTAAACATCCATGACTCGGAAACAAACGTCTATATTCATCATATAAATGCTTGCACCTACCGGGATTCGAACCCGGGACCTCTAGCTTAGTAGGTAGGATCGCTAACCACTCGGCTATACTGGTCGTCATGATATTTCTGTTGTTATAAAAAAGATGAAGGTAATCCCAATACGGTCATAAATAATACATAGTGTTCTGCTATTTATAAGCTTTTTCTTTTTAACAAGACGTTCAACTGATGGTAATTGCTACGCCCTGCCTATTAAAATGCAGTGCCGCTCAGGATTCTTGAAAAACCCCAAAAATTCTGAGCGGCACTACAACTGCGCTCGTCACATAACATATTAAGTCTCATTTGCTCAGTAATTTCACTTGCTACGTCGCCCTTCAGACCGAAACACAGTAATACTTACCGATTCACGGCAAAAAAAGGCGCAGTTGAGTACTCATAATCTAGCCGGCATCCTGTGCAAAGGAGCCTCCCACTGGTAAACATTAGGTGCCTACCAAATGTTTAAATTAATGCCCTAGAACTGAGAAGAACCCATTCGTCTCATAAAAGGCATTTATTTTCTCAAAATTGATTCCTTTAGAACTCTTTTTGATGTCATTCCTAATATAGTAGACACTAAAAAAAGAAAATCTAACTTTACAACAGTATTTCTCTCTTTGGTAGTGTTGATATATTTCATGTTATGGGGTCCTCCGGTGCCCCATTTACAAGATAGTACCAACATAAGCTTGAACACCAGTGAGAGTAGATTTTAATTACCTTAATCATAATAATTTGTATAAAGGTAAACAAAATATTACAATTTAGTTGGACTATAATTACTAAAGTCACTTACTTGAACATAAATAATTCCTTTAGCTTGTAATTTTAATTATAATTTTGTTTTTCTCTTTAGCTAGATAACAATAGCTATAACTCATACTTTAAGTCTTGTTTACTTGAATTCTAAAGACTCATATATTGATTATTTTAACAATGCGTAGGTTGTTGTGATTCTGTCTGGCGAACGACGAGAGAGCCGTGGGCGACAAATCCACCTCACGTCTGGAAGATATAAAACCGTTATTCATACTCAATAGAAATTACATGATTTTGCAATTTACTAAAACTTGAAAAAAGCTATTTTAAATTTGCCTTCATTGTTGTAGAATAGCAATATACCGTTAATAATAAAACTTTTAATATATAATTAAAAATTAATTCTTGGATTAAGGCGAGGTTTTCCCGACACTTTAGGTAAAAATCGGTCGAACGTAAGATTCGGTAGGTACGCATGGACACGGGCATGGCTGAGAACGAACCGAGCGCTGCGGGTCAACGACCGCCGACCCGGAAGGACCGCGTAATATGATTATCACAGTTTCTAGAAAATTCGCTAATAAGACAGTCAAAACAATATCCTAAAACGTTTAGACTTATAAAAATAATGTTTTAAAAGTTTCTTTTTTCAAATACGTAATCATATCTACTATGAATATTGGCTTTGACAAATGACAGTAAGTATTATAGGTAAAATGAAATGTCATTCAATACAAATAACCGAAATTTTAATAAATTCTAAATAAAACTCGTAAAAGTAAAAGTTATTTAATTAACTTCATAAAATAACACAAATATTCTAGTTTAAGAATTCGACGAAATCTTTATGTGTTTCTCAGCAATATTTCGTAAGACTTCAAAATGGTACTCGACTACGAAAATATATTTTCTCTAAATATCATTAGTAACCCATTTACAAAGATACTCTGACAATTTAATATGTATATATCTGTAACATAATTATATGACGAGTATATATACCTATCTTCAAACGCAGCTTTCTTATTTTTTTTGAAATTATAATTTCAATATTTAATTTCCATGAAATATTCGTTGTAAAATTAATTCGTGAACCTTTACTTTTCGTAGAATCTTTATACCGGCTTTTGCAAGGGGAATGGGAAGCTATACCCATTTCATCGAAATAATGCATCCTCCCCTTTGTCCACCCACCACCCCAGTATACTCCGAGCCCCGGGTCACCTTCCTAGACCCTATAAATAGGTGGGACAACGCAGTACGTTTTATTAGACTCCCAGTTCTTAGCCCGAGAACATTGAATTAAAGTGAAATATATCATTAAAATATATTATTAAAAAAAAGTGTAAGTGCAATATAGGCGATATCAATCAGGTGAGTAATCATTAAAGAACCTTTTTTTTTTCTAATTAATTTCTTTGTATATTTTCTTCGGGTTTACATTACAAATAAATTAATGAGTAGTGTTCCAAAAATTATCATATTTGAAGATACACATTCAAGCTTCACGTCTTCGTCTACGGAGCTGTATACGAGAGCTCTTAAAAATATCGGTATAAAATATACCGTTATTTTTAATTTTTTTCTTTTTTGTACAATTTATTTATAATTTTTGAATAAATTATTTATCTTTAGTTGAGTTATTGATGATCATGACACTGATTATAAAAGCATCCGGTTATTATAAATGATTGATCGCGAGTTTTATTTTGTTGCAAAGTTTTTTCCTATTTTTAGCAAATATTGTTTTCATTTTTTTAAGCAACCGTCTTTATTAGATAACTTATAATTTTTAAAATTATTTTTTCTTAAAGTGTGATTGTAAAGGTTTTTTTTCATATGGCACTTAGTTTTAATTATTTATTTATATACACACAATATTTGTGTGTATCTGTTGAGTACGTTGGTCGAGTGGTATAAGTCTGGGTACCAAGTCGCGGGTTCGATCCCCGCAAGCAGCTTTGCATTTTCACGTCTGAAATGATATGAATAATAAATAAATTATGGATTACGCAAAGAAAAACAGTTAACAAATGTAAGGGCCATGGAGTAAGAATTGTACATTTCTGTCTTACTTTGTGAACCTCTAGAGCACTCAAGGTTGTTTTTTGTTTGAGAAGGAGTAAACGAGCAAGTGGCTCACTTGATGGCAAATAAAAAAAAACACATTCTTATTTTTCAAGTGATATCCCTTACTACTGGGATTAATTAAATTAAATTTGTAACCAAAATTTATGAACGATGCGGGACACGAACCCGCAACCACTCGGGTTCCGTCCGAGCGCTCTTTCAACTAAGCCAACCGTTTGAGTGACGTATGATTCCTAAATCTTGGTATGTCTTGTTCAACTCTCATGTAATGGAGCCATCTACAGGATGTACTTTACAGTTGATAACCTGCTCAACCCCAATAATTGCATATTAGGAAATTGACTTGACATATCGACTTGAGAAATGGGCAGTGCGGCCGATATTAATACTATCTTTGTGCTGCAGAAGAGGGCTATTCACACTATTTATAACCTAGGTCCTAAAGAATCATTAAGAGAAAAATTTAAAGAAATAAACATTTTGACTGTTGCTTCTCAATACATTTTCGATAATGTTCTATATGTTCATAAGCACATTGAGGAATTTTCTAGAAACTGACATTCATAATGTTAACACGAGGAACAAACATTAACTTGTTATGCCTACTACTCGGTTGGGTCGAGTTAGTAAGTCTTTTGTTGGGCGATGTATATGCTTCTACAATATGATCCCAGAAAATGTTCAAAACAAATGTGTTACGAAATTTAAAATAATTGTTAAAAAACGTTTGTGTGGGAAAGGTTATTATAGCATAAACGATTTTCTTAATGACACCACGGACTGGGAATAAAGCGAACACCCTCAGGCTCTTTAATTATAAATGTTTATTGTACGATATTACATTGTAATCCATATTTTATATTAAAAAAAAAGCCCGCTGAGTTTCTTGCGCCCATTCCTCTCAGGTCTGAGGCAGTCTCTTTTGAATGGGTGGTAGATTTTGACGTTCAATAAGTGATTTTAAATCCTATTTTGAATAAAAATATTTGAATTAGAATCCAAACAATTTGTTATTTTACAGAACCCTCGAGGTCGCAGGTTCGATTCCTGCATCGTTCAAAAATGTTTGTTACAAAGTTAATTTAAAAATACCTAACTACCATCGAGTGAGACTTATGTTCATCCGTTGATGGCTTGTGTGAACAAAGCTTAAAAAATCGCATCGGTCCACGATCCACTTATTATAACGAATCGTTTAGCCGTTAATCGTTGGTATGTCAGAAATTATTCAGATCGTCAGCCTTCATTTCAATCGCGTCGGTCAACAATTCACTTATTTTATCGAATCGTCGGTTCCTTGTTTCAATCGCTTTTGTTTACTATTCACTCAGTTTTTCGGATCCTTTAATTTTTTTCCAACGCCATTGAACCTCAATTAACTTAGTTTATCGGATTGTCAATCATGTCCGTCAAAAATTCACATTGTCTGTGGTATCGGCAGTTCTTTATATCAAACGCTATTGACTAATAGTCACTCAGTTTGTAACATGGTCAAGCCTTATTTCTTTTAGTCTACAATTCCCTTATTTTTTCGGATCAGTTCTGTGTTTCAATCACTTTGTTCCCTCTCAGTTTGTCAGGTTATTTCAAACGTATTCGTTCACAATTACCTTACCTTATCGGATTTTTGTTTCAATCGCTATTGAAAAATATTCACTGAGTTTGTCAGATGTTCAAGCCTTTATTTTCACCACTTTGGTCCATTTTTAATTGGTTTATCGGATCGTCACTTATTTTATCGGACCGTGTTACTTTTGATTTAATAAGATTGAATAATTCATGACGGCCTAGGATTAATTTATAATGTCGTATCTCCGGTTCTTAAACCGCTTTTGATAATCATTCACTCAATTCGTCGGATCGTAAAGCCTAGATTCCAATTATATTGGTTCACTCATAACTAAGTTTAACGGATCGCGATCTTTTTCATACATCGAGTATCAATATTCACTGAGTTTATCAGATGTTCAAGCCTTTATTTTTACCACTTTGGTCCACGTTTAATTAGTTTATCGGATCGTAACGGATAGTGTAATTTCATATCTAATAAGATTGAATAATTCATGACGGTCCAGATTTATTTTAAATTTGTATCTCCGGTTCTTAGTTTCAACCGCTTTTGATAATGATTTGCTCTGTTTGTCGGATCGTAAAGCCTAGATTTCAAATATATTGGTCCACTTATACCTTATTTTAACAGATCGTGGTCTTTTTTATTCACTGAGTTTGTCAAATGTTCAAGCTTTTATTTTTCCACTTTGGTCCACGTTCAATTAGTTTAACAAACAACAAGATTGAAAAATTCATGACAGTCCAGATTTATTACAACAGTATTTGTTGTATCTCCGGTTCTTAATTTCAACTGCTTTTGATAATCATTCGCTCAGTTCGTCGGATCATAAAGCGTAGATTTAAATATAACTTAGTTTAACGGATCTTGATATTTTTTTTTTCGCTGAGTATTAATATTCTCTGTGTTTGTCCGATGTTCAAGCTTTGTTCACCACATCAGTCTTTGTTAAATTAGTTTATCGGATCGTATCTTAGTTTATCGGATCGTTTTACTGTTGATTTGAAAGATTGAATAATTATTCATGACGGGCAAGATTTAAGATACTGTTTTATTAAAATGTGATGTTTGTGGCTTGAAAAATTTTACAGGAACTACGTCCAATTAAATGAAACAATTATATTATATGCTAGATATTGTAATAATAATAGCTTGGAGATAAGAGCTGAAATTAGTACGAATTTTTTCAGACCAAACAAGGATAAAACTATGATAGATATATATATCTACTATATTTTATTACTAATTATATTACTATACTATAACTATATATAGTTTTTATTTATGGAAAAGGAGGACAAACGAGCGTACGGGTCAACTGGTATTAAGTGATCACCGCCGCCCACATTCTCTTGCTACACCAGAGGAATCACAGGAGCATTGCCGGCCTTTAAGGAAGGGCTACGCGCTTTATTTGAAGGTATCCATGTCGTATCCTCTCGGAAACACCGCACAAGGAAGTTCATTCTATAGCTTTGTAGTACGTGGAAGAAAGCTCCTTGAAAACCGCACTGTGGAGGACCGCCACACATCCAGATGGTGGGGATGACATCCTAACTTGTGGCGTGTCGTGCGAAGGTGGAATTCGGCAGCAGAAATCATGCGGGAGGAGAAATAGTGCTTTGGATCTAATCATTATTCTTTTTCAGGATATTATCAGGCAGTGATCGTTGCGCAGACAACCTGCAGTGAAAATGCAGTCCCGACAGTTGCTGCAGTTCTCATTCTCGTGCAGAAAATGCGACGACAACTCCTTTTTGTGTGTTATTAAGATGAAAGATAGCCTCGAATACAAAAATGATGCAATACAAATTGCCATTATCATGCTAAGGAAACTCCTCTCCAGACTACAGCCAATAGATGGTAAGTTTTAAAATGAAATAATAGCATTAATAAATTTTAATAATAATAATAATAGTCTTTATTTGCGAAATCTTCCAGCATTTTTTTTTGAAATTCAATAGATTATACACATTAAAGAAATAACAAAGATACTGGCTTTTACTGAAGGTGTATGAAATTTTAATAGACAACTGTTATATGTGAACATCCACACTCACGCATCCAGTTCTAACAAGTTTCTATCACAAATCTTACAAAACTTTTATAATATCTAAATGATAACAAAGCTTAAATTTAAATAAAACATATGCGGAGGAATCTATCTGTCCTTTTTTAACATCAACTAACGACTATCAATGTTGGATCTCTAGTATATTATTTTTAGAATCCGCAGTTTGTGTCGTTTGTCAATCGAGCCTGATTTTCAGTATGTTAATCTTAATTTCCAAATCTATATTGTAGAGATGATATCACATTAATTCGATGGAAATTTTTGCGATTAAAGAGGTGAAAATAGGTCATTAATCAGCTTTTGATATTCGCATTTTATTTTGAAGAAAATCTCTTATTTTTTTTTAAACTGAAACTTTTATTACATCGTCTCAAACTTTTTCGCCTGTGTGTTGCATGTCGCGTGACGGACGGGCGGCGCCTATAGTTCGCAGCAGCTGACCGTGTATAGACTGTTACTCATTTGTTTGCTCCACGCTATTTTGTTTGTTTTGTCAGTGTTTAATCTAAATGTTGTTGTTTATTAAAGTAAAACTTTATTTAATATTTTTACACAGAGTTTAATAAAAACATTAGTTGGATACTAAGTCTACTTTTATAGTTTTCTATTATCATTCCAATTTTCAAAGTATAAAATTATGATTGATAAATCAATTTTTATACCCTTACTGGAATATTATTCCAAAAATTTTTAGTTAAATGTCTATAATGTGAAAGAAAGTTTCACTTTTACCGTGGTTTCATAAAACCATTTCAACCACAATTCTTTTTTAATGACAAAAAGGGACGATACGAGTAGGACGTTCAGCTGATGGTAATTGATGCTGAAATATCCACAAATTCCTAGCGGCACTACAACTGCGCTCGTCATCTTGAGACATAAGATGTTAAGTCTCATTTGTCTCAATTTCACTAGCTAAGGCGCCCTTCAGACCGAAACACAGTAATGCTTACACATTACTGCTTCACGGCAGGAATAGGCCCCGTTGTGGTACCCATAATTTTGCCGGCATTCTGTGCTAAGGAGCCTCACTAGTAAACTAACCTCTATCCAAATTCTCGTACTAGCATAGTTACTTCTTGGGACACTAAGAAGAACTACTACTCTCTTGTAATTTTTTTTTATTCGTATACATTTATTTCTCTCTTTTTCATATACATGTGCATATATTTATTACCCTTAAACTCCTTTATTAATGCCGGTTTTAATTATAAATAATGTACAGATATATTTATATTACAGGTACACCTGAAATATTGAACTAAGGTAAGTTCATGGGTGCTTCGTGAATAAATGTTGCTTTCTAGCAATGGTTTTGTAATTGTTTTTTTGATCAGTGTAAATTTATAGTAAAAAAAAACTTATGTCAAAAATGCATCCATCTTGCGTCTGAGGGGTCTAATAATGATTGGTTTTCTTTTAACATGTAACATGTAACATATTTTTCGAATAAAATGGCGTCTCCATTTTAAATTCTGTTAGAATTATATCTTTTTTATTTGTTTATTTGGAAACAAATACAGATACTTAAACATAAAGTGGATAAAGTAAAAATTGAAATATGGACACAAGGATGTCTCCTTAAACAGTTTCACTAAGTACACTTAATATTTTAAATTTACACTTAAATTACACTTAGTTGCAGACTGTAACTGGTTAGTTAATAAATAAATGTTACATAATGCAGTTGTAGACATTGTTACAATTTAGAAGAAATTTCATGTTTTCTTACTTACTCTGTTTGTGCCGGGATATGTTTTATTCTGAGTTTGTAAGTTTTGAGGAAAAGTAAAATTGAAAATTAGATGTATATTAAAGTTTTTTATTATTATTCGGTGGGAGACACAATTTTTGGTAAACTAGGTTATAATATTTTAATAAACTAATTCACTATTTAGTTTTTTATGATACTTAGATTAAGTTTTATAAAAAACACATAGACATTCACTTTAGAGTTTATTGTTTTAACATTATCATGAGGTTAAGGTTGCTGAACAAAATAGTACCTCAACCTCACATAATAAAACTGTTGAATGTTTAACTATTTTATTTTGAAATTCTTTGTTGTTTTATGTTTTTTTTTAATTTAGTACTTTTTCGTGGCAATACGCGCAAATGTACAGGATTCATTGTTTTAACAAGAAACTCTGATGATTATCTTACTCATGTACTAGATCAGGTCAATGGTACTATTTTCATTCGAACCTTTAATTAAGTTGGTTAGAGTCGCTTAAATATATGGTCACCACCCGTGAAATATATACTGAATACCTGGATCATTTATACGTCTAGATAGAATGTGAGTGTGAAAAAGTCAAAAAAATATGAGAACACTAACGGCCGTTCCCAATATTCAGTCTATCTCTTACTTGAGATAAAAATCGTTACTATCGCTGACTCTTCTGTCCCAATAAACTTATCGACGGTAACTGATCCGTACAGACTGTCTGTCACGGGACGACGCGACGTATAGCTTACTAGCGATAGAAGTTTGTATGGAAATTGCAATTCACGCGTCCCAATATAAGGCGATAAAAATGACTTTGGGACAGCTTCAGATTATTGACAGCTAATTACTGACAGTAGAAGGCAGTAATTTATCTCTATCTGTAGACACTATATTTGAAGTGCCGTATGTGACAAACAAATCGCGAGTGTAAGACATAGCTTGTCACGAACACTAAAGTAATAAACGTGGCCTGTTTTCATTGGTTGTCTAGCAGCAAGAGGCTCTATCTAATTAAATAATGACATTATTTAAGATTAAATAGTTCAGTTGGTGATTTGTCGCCTTCTTCATCCAATTACACTTTCTCTACTATTGTAGTAGTACTAGTAAGTCATTTTTTGTTGAAACAAAAATAAAAATATCCATACAACTGCCAATAAAGTTGGGAGTGGGTAACTTTTTAAAAGTTGGAAAGCAACACATTATATCAGGTTCGATAGGGTTAAAGTATTGGCTCACAATAAAAACTTTCTGTCTCGCAAGCTGCTGGAAGCTATAGAAATCGACCGTCGACCTAATTTTAATAGAGACCAGGGTTAGGCTCTACCACCTACTAGGAAACCCGTGTTATTAAACGCATCTCGCAATAAGACCCATAGTGTCGAAGATGACGTAATGGACATTGTGAGTACATTCTGTGCACCCGTCGAAACCAATAGTGATATAGTGTCAGTGATACCGTGCTCGTTATTACCACCGGCGCCCCCCGCGCCCCCGCACTATCCAGCCGCGCACTACGAGCACAAGTCCGCAGTATGAGACGGGGCGTTATCGTAAACCCACTATAATCACCCTGATGAAACACCTCCGAATGGTCCTAAACTATTCGGTACCCACACCGATAAAACGTGAATAAAGCCGTATTAATAAATAAGGTTTTTATTCGTGTTATTTTTAATTAAATATGATTTTTCTGAATGAGAGCCACTTGAAACTTGCTTCATTTTTTAAAATCAACTGATAAATAATAAAATTTGAAAAGTAATTCTGAACTACTGCTCAGGGTTCGAAAGTTTAATTTTTCACATGGATGAAAGCATCCTGGCAAATATTTGTTTTAAATACTTAGTTTACTCAAACTGACTTAAAGTTTATTATTTGCGTTATAAACAGAAAAGTTACCCAGAGTTTGTTATGCTGTGTTTTTCTTATATTATTGATAATATGTATATCAGAACTTACTTCCACTGAAGAATAACTATAAATATTTGCAAAAAATGTGATGGCATTATTATGTGACAAATTGTGTACACATTGAACAGCAAATTTTTTTTGAAAGCGTTATTTATATACAGATAATAAACAAGCATGCTGACAGTCTTATAATCCAAGCAATATAACAAATGATAGAAAATCAGCATCAAACACGGAGCAATTTTAATATTAATTAGTACTTAATATAATGCTTTTAACTACAAATATTTACAGTCTACATTCTTTTACCCGTGGAAGTTTGCTGCTTTATATTACTAAGACGTTTAACGCCAACTTAGTATAATTTAATTAACTAAAACTATACTACTAATGTATATACCTACTACTAAATGTGGCGAAATATCATGAAAACATTGATGAAATGTGGTATAATATTAAATATCACCTTATTTCGAGCATAAAAGATCATGAGAAGTGTTTTATTTAAGAATAGAAGTGTTTTATATAAGAATAGTCTCAAAAAAAGTTATTATATATTATTAAAACAATTATATAATATCAAACTGACATGTCTGATATAAGGGAAGTTGTAAAGCCAGAAATATTATATCTCAGTTGTAGATGTTTATGATTCATCAAACTCCATATAGTACCGTGAATGACTAGCTAACATAGAATCGCAGCATGCTAACGCTACGGTGCTAGAGTTCCACAGTGAATTTTTAAATTTAATTGCTACGGCGTAGTGATCGTCTACACTAATCAGATGTTTTTGCTCGTTCCGAAGCTACGAACTACTGTTAACTGAGAGTCTCTATCAGATTTATTTAAATAGTGCTTAAATTTATACATTATATGATTTAGTTGTCTACAAAAATCATCACAAAAAACAAATTCATTTTATATATAAACAAAAATCGGTGTCGAATGCAAATGTAGAAACCTCGAGACTTATTCACTTTTATTAGAAATGCAAGTCACTCTTCCTTAACCCTACAGTTGAAGGCACTTTTAACATGGCGCTGTAACATTAGCTCTGCTTCAATAGGATTTCCTCATTTGGGGTTTTTTCACACAGAGAAACTCCGAAATAAAAATATGTTAATTTTTAATGAAATCAACACAGACGAATTCAGAAACCAATAATTAGCAGTAGTGTCAATTATTAAATCTTAAATCATATTTATTGCATCAATGAAGCCTCTTTCCTGGCAGAACTATTACGATACGGGTTCGACTTTAATTAAGGTATTAAATCTATGTTATATAACTATTAAATCTAAGATTTACATTGAACAATTTGTAACTCTTATCTTATCTTAACTAATAGTACATACACCAACTACCCCAATTTTGAAAATTACTTGTTTATGTAACCGTTTCATTTATGATTCAGTTATACGTATAATTGTTTTAATAATTTTTTAATAGTAATACAAATATTCAATATCACAAATTCAAATGAATATAATTATTACAAAAGAGCAATTGTTGTGTTTCTTTCCAATGTTGTGGTGTTTTTCGTTTTTTTCCAAGCATTTCTGTGTTTCGGTCTGAAGGGCGCTGTAGCTAGTGAAATTACTGGGCAAATGAGACTTAACATGTGACGTCTCAAGGTGATGAGCACAATTGTAGTGCCTCCAGAATTTTTGGGATTTTCAAGAATCCTGAGCGGCACTGCATTGTAATGGGCAGGGCGTATCAACTACCATCAGCTGAACGTCCTGCTCGTCTCGTCCCTTTTTGTCATAAAATAAATACAACATAAGCAGCTTTACTAATCGGTGGTAGTCTGAATGACATAATTGACGATTCAAAATTGTTTTTAAAAACATACTTGAATAAAAAATAAGATTTAATTTTATTCTAGTACTAATATTTTTTTCCTGACAAAATAAATTATAATAATTAATAATAATTGTACAAATGTTTCATAACTTAGAAAAATATTTAAATATAGGAATTATTGTAAGTGCTACGCCATGACTCCATATTTACTTATCTAACTTTCTCATTACTTAGATTAATTAATAGTTCTACGAAATATCCCGAACTTAGTTCTACTTTTTTGTACATATGAATCATCCCGTCAATATGGCTGTGAAATTGTACATAATGTGAACGGTCAAGTTGACATTGCACCCTAAGATAGAAGCCTAGTTATTTATAAAATTACTTATAAAACTTAATATTTGTATGCTTACAAAATTATGGTGAAAGTATTTCTTAAATTTCCAAAAAATAATAATTAAAATAATACATGCATTTTCAAACACATTATCTAGCCCCAAACTGGACGTATATATAACTTAAATATACATTATATTGAACATATAAACATACTGGGATTCGAACACATAACTTAGTGGTGCGCGTTACCAATCACTAGATGAGATATGAGGTTATGTATAGGTGAAATATATGCCATACATAGTAAATTTCCTACAAACATGGTACAAGGAAGAAGAAGTAACAGTGTAACAGTGGATAACGACCTGCACCCAGTGCCAGTACTCTCGGGAAGCCCAAATGATGGATGTTTCGCAACAAGTGCCTTGTGTCATATACGATCAAAAGCCTTTGCTATCCAGGCTAACTTCCAGATATTCCCCCTTGCTGTCGATAGCTGCCAACCATCTTAGGGATTTATTATTTATTATTATTAGTGATACTAGAAGATCGCCTGCCGACCAACCATGATGAAAGCCATACTATCAGTCGTTGATCAACTAGTGACCTTCTAGGTATAAGACCTGGCGGTTCATTAAGCTCTCTATGATTTTGGAGAGCAGTGAGGGACTTTCTTGTTTTCGGGTTTTCTCATTTCCAAATTATACATCAAGCAGTCAGGTTTTTTAGTTTTTTTAATTACCGTTTTTTACGATATCATCTTGGGTCAAATGGCGATTTGTTTGAACGGGAATAAGAAAAGTAAAATCTGTACGCTGAATATTTTCTTAGCAATAGATCCTATGTCAAACAAATATCACAAAAAACTTGCCTAAAACGTAGTCAATAATGTTTGTAAATAAAAATCTAAGCATTTATTGATTAATATAAAGGATGCTCATTTATATCACTGGAGAAAACTTTAATTTTAACTTAAGTCGAATTGCAAATGAAATATACGTTTAATTAGTTTAACAAAATTTAACCACTCGAATTTTTTTTAAAAGCCTACTGGTAATTTGGCTTTCGAATTGTGATTTTATTGCATTGAATGAAGATCAAGTAAAATAATAAGTATAAAATAAAGTACAAAATTATTGTACACACAAATTTTGACCAAAACTATCTAAAAACAAACTACAAACTAACTAAACTAAACTTGATAAATGATAACATCCTGTCCATTACATTGCAGAACCACTCATAATTCTTGATTGAACCTAAAATTCTTTGCAGAATCTAAATAATGCTCGAAACTTTGAGACAAGCATAGTTTAAAACGACCTAAAGGCATAAGCAATACTCAGGAATAACGTTATTTGGTAGGCATTTATATTTAAGGTAATTTAAATAAAAGGGAACTCGGTATACTGATACGTATATATACGTTTAGCAATTAGGGCAAGAAGTATGACTAATGCATCAATGTTTTCTTAAATACCACGCAATGTGGTGCGATACGTCATTTATTTTTACAATATTATAGAAAGTAGGTCTTGCTTGATTTTTTTTAGAATTAAAGTAAAGTTAAAGTAGATTATTTTGTGTTTACATTTGATAAAATTTCTCGACAGTAAAACACTTTTTTTTGCTCTCATACTAAATATCTGCATATATAATCAATTCATAGTAAATCAGAATATAAATTGACGTAAGTTTGTATGAATTAAGGTAGAATTAAGTGTAAATACAAATACATCAAAAGAATGCTTGAAATTGGAACATTATGTAGGTATCTCATGTATTCTCCCAAATATTACCGCATTTTATTCAAATCGCATAGACTATTATTACCGTTTTTTTGAAGTGATTTTTTGAAATAGTTATTATAATAGTTGATAGAAGCAGTCATACAACCTTTTTTTGTCAATACTTTTCCCAGTCTTTCTAGTTTTATTCCCCACAATCCAGGTACAGGTGATATTAATGTAGCATTAACTAATGTTGTCGTTTATACAAAAAAACGTATTTACAGTTTAGAATTCACTAGCATATGCTGTTAATAAAGATAAAATTAATACAATTTCTACAGAAGTAAAGTAAAATTAAATTGATAATTAAAAACCGTAAATTACAATAGTGATCAATTTTTCAAACAAAATAAATTTCTATAAATAAAATTTTTAGTAAATGATAAACAGTCTGTTTCAATAACGTAGCCTGGAAGAGCGAGCGACAGAGATTCACGAGGTTTAGTTTTAGGCAATCAGTAGAGTAGATAACCAGACTTGCGAAAGCTGTGCCATATAACTTAAGGAGATTTCATTGTTTTGAAGTATTTTGAAAATGATTTAAAGATTCTTGATGAACCTTCTTCAATGAATCATTGACCTATTAAGTCTTGCATTACGGTTGCACGGATCGAATTGCCTCCGTGGTACTCTGTTATCTTCCTTTTGGGAGATGTGACCTACTAATTCAACTCTACGGAGCGTTTGCTAAAAATTATTAATAAAGCCTACTTTTTGACTTATTTTACACATCGATTTCATATATTTTTTGTGAATCGTCAGCAAAAAAATTGACAAGTATGTAGCTAAATTTATTGCATAAAAGTAGATACTTACTGTATATATTTATATAGTTGATTATACTTTTTAAATTTTAACACATATGGTCAATTGTTAAATAATGCGTTACTGGTCTGTTCAATTATCAGTTTTTGATTTACAAAATAACACATAGCTAACGACTTTTGTTTTGTCATTATACAGGTGGCATACGTATTAATAGCATGTGATTGGTTATTCATTAGCCAATCACATGCTATTAATACGTATCAATATTCTCATTAAGTGCAAGCCATTCTTGAGTTAAAAGACATACATACAGACAGATAGACAGGCAGACAAAATTTCGAAAATTCTGGAATTGGTGTAATAAGCGGAATTAAAAATAAATGTAAGTAAAGAGAAAGATTTATATCGTTGATATTTCTAGAACAAAAGAAAATAAATAAAATCAAAAGAATTAGAGAACTATAAACGGAATAAAAAACAAATATAAATAAAATTAAATAAAAATCATATTCGGCGCAAAATCAAATCAAAAAATGTAAATTTAGCTAATATTAAATAATTTTAAGAACTGTTAATATACCTACCTAAACATATAATTTAGTTTAATCAAGATAATGTAACAATTATTCATTATTTAAAAACAGAAAAACAAATTAAAAAAATTAAAATCATATCAAAAAAAGATATCAAAAATTAAAAAAGGGAAAAACAGTAGAGGTATAATTTCAGTAGAGTGTAGGGCTGGGTATTTATAGCTGTGACAACTATGTAGAATATCTATGTAGAATAATATTAAGGGGGGCTCAATATTATTAAATAATATTATTGTGGCTGGAGCCCACAGTACGGGCGGGGTAGGAGCCTTGTACCTTTATCAAGTAGCACTTCCAAGTTTATGTGTATTTTTATTTTTATGGAAGAAGTTGTTAGGTAAATGATAACAGTCTGTTCCAATAAGTATCCTGGAAGAGCGAGTGACAGAGACTCACGAGGGTTAATTTGAATCAATCAGTAGAGTAGACACCCAGTCTTACGAAATTTTTTTCATATACCTAAAGGAGATTTCATTGATTAAAGTATTTTGAAATGATTTAAAGATTCTTCTATTCTTGTTTTATGGTTTTAGTTGTTGGTCCCATTGACAATTCTCTCAAATAAATAACAAAGTTCTATAAACTTTTCAGGCTTTCAGTTTGTGGTCAATTATTAAATAATGCGGTGGAAAGCCATAATTGATAAACAATATTTATGTACAAAATAACACATAGATAACGACTTTTATTTTGAGACTCCAATTCTTAAACAAATCACTTCTCATATCCATTTATGCCCGAAATAAGGAGATATTTAATATTTTATATAAAATTAAATTCGATCTAGATGTCAGAGATTATAATCGAAAACATCTCTAACTTACTACGAACTTGACTACACTGTGGTACCGTAGCACCGTAGCGTTAGCATGCTACGATTCTATGTTAGCTAGTCATTCACGGTACTATATGGAGTTTGATGAATCATAAACATCTACAACTGAGATATAATATTTCTGGCTTTACAACTATCCTTCTATGAGACCTGTCAGTTTTATATTATTTAATTGTTTTAATATTATATAATAATAAGCATTTACTTATTGCGGTGGGAACCCTGCCTGTTCAATTGGCAGATTTTGATGAAAAAAATTTTCCATCATCACTTTTCCATTATGTACAAAATAAAACATAGCTAACGACTTTTCTTTGAGACTATTCTTATATAAAACACTTTTTTTCTTAAATAAAACACTTCTCATGACCTTTTATGCTCGAAATAAGGTGATATTTAATATTATACCACATTTCATCAATGTTTTCATGATATTTCGCCACATTTAGTAGTAGGTATATACATTAGTAGTATAGTTTAGTTAATTAAATTATACTTGGTTGGCGTAAAACGTCTTAGTAATATAAATCAGCAAACTTCCACGGCTAAAAGAATGTAGACTGTAAATATTTGTAGTTAAAAGCATTATATTAAGTACTAATTAACATTAAAATTGCTCCGTTTTTGCTGCTGATTTTCTATCATTTGTTATAACGTTTGAATTAAAAAAATGTCAGTATGCTTGTTTATTATCTGTATATAAATAACACTTTCAAAAAAAAATTGCTGCGCAATGTGTACACAATTTGTCACATAAGAATGCCATCACAATTTTTGCAAATATTTATAGTTATTCTTCAGTGGAAGTAATTACTGATATACATATTATCAATAATATAAGAAAAACACAGCATAACAAACTCTGGGTGACTTTTCTGTTTATAACGCAAATAATACACTTCAGTTTGAGTAAACTAAGTATTTAAAAAAAATATTTGCCAGGATGCTTTCAGTATGTGAAAAATTAAACCTTCGAACCTTGAGGAGTAGTGCAGAATTACTTTTCAAATTTAATTATTTATCAGTTGATTTTAAAAAATGAAGCAAGTTTCAAGTCGTTCTCATTCAGAAAAATCATATTTAATTAAAAATAATACGAATATAAACCTTATTTATTAATACGGCTTTATTCACGTTTTATCGGTGTGGGTACCGAATAGTTTAGGACCATTCGGAGGTGTTTCATCAGGGTGATTATAGTGGGTTTACGATAACACCCCGTCTCCTACTGCGGACTTGTGCTCGTAGTGCGCGGCTGGATAGTGCGGGGGCATAACAACATAAAAATACTCTTGACTTGATGACTTGACTCAAAGCCAGTTAAAAGCAATACTGGCATACATAAATGATAACAAACACAAACATGCACATTATGTCATTATCTTAACGTTTATCAATACTTAATATTATCACATTTAACTACAATTATTTACACACTACGTTCTGAATTTGGTACCAGTATAATTGCATATGCCGTTGCGTATATTTGCACGACGTGTGACGCCGACTTTGTGTTATATCCTAATATTATCGACTAGATATTGAGCAAACATTTAGTTAAAAATAACAGTTAAAAATTTTATTCGCTACCGTCACACGGGATGACAGACGGTGGCGCGGACGAGGTATAAAGATGTCAGCGGGTAGCGGGTGCTGTTGCGGGGAAGGGCAACGCGTCTGTCACCCCGTGGGACGGTAACATGCACGAAGTTGTCGGTCTAAAGCTACTGGAAATTTATATAAGATCTATTTTAATTCTATGTGGTATCTAAAAGTGTAATAAGGTCCATGATAGAATTCGGTTAAAATATATTTACTCTTGAGGTAAACCAAACTTGCTTTTTTAATGTTTTTGTACGGATTTTATTTTTCTGAATCAATTATTTATGTTTATGACAGCGTGATTTTATTTAACAACAAAAATAATAAAGATTTTTCTTCAGGGTTCAAAGGTTTAATTTTTCAGATGGATGAAAGCATCCTGTAAAATATTTTTTTTAAATACTTAGTTTACTCAAACTGACTTAAAGTTTATTATTTGCGTTATAAACAGAAAAGTCACCCAGAGTTTGTTGTGCTGTATTTTTCTTATATGATTGATAATATGTATATCAGAAATTACTTCCACTGAAGAATAGCTTTAAATATTTGCAAAAAATGTGATGGCATAATTATGTGACAAATTGTGTACGCATTGAACAGCAATTTTTTTTTGAATGACAAAACAAAAGTCGTTAGCTATGTGTTATTTTGTAAATCAAAAACTGATAATTGAACCCACCAGAAAAGCATTATTTAACAATTGACCATATATGTTAAAATTTAAAAAGTATAATCAACTATATAAATATATACAGTAAGTATCTACTTTTATGCAATAAATTTAGCTACATACTTGTCAATTTTTTTGCTGACGATTCACAAAAAATATATGAAATCGATGTGTAAATTAAGTCAAAAAGTAGGCTTTATTAATAATTTTTAGCAAACGCTCCGTAGAGTTGAATTAGTAGGTCACATCTCCCAAAAGGAAGATAACAGAGTATCGCGGAGGCAATTCGATCCGTGCAACCGTAATGCAAGACTTAATAGGTCAATGATTCATTGAAGAAGGTTCATCAAGAATCTTTAAATCATTTTCAAAATACTTCAAAACAATGAAATCTCCTTAAGTTATATGGCACAGCTTTCGCAAGTCTGGTTATCTACTCTACTGATTGCCTAAAACTAAACCTCGTGAATCTCTGTCGCTCGCTCTTCCAGGCTACGTTATTGAAACAGACTGTTTATCATTTACTAAAAATTTTATTTATAGAAATTTATTTTGTTTGAAAAATTGATCACTATTGTAATTTACGGTTTTTAATTATCAATTTAATTTTACTTTACTTCTGTAGAAATTGTATTAATTTTATCTTTATTAACAGCATATGCTAGTGAATTCTAAACTGTAAATACGTTTTCTTGTATAAACGACAACATTAGTTAATGCTACATTAATATCACCTGTACCTGGATTGTGGGGAATAAAACTAGAAAGACTGGGAAAAGTATTGACAAAAAAAGGTTGTATGACTGCTTCTATCAACTATTATAATAACTATTTCAAAAAATCACTTCAAAAAAACGGTAATAATAGTCTATGCGATTTGAATAAAATGCGGTAATATTTGGGAGAATACATGAGATACCTACATAATGTTCCAATTTCAAGCATTCTTTTGATGTATTTGTATTTACACTTAATTCTACCTTAATTCATACAAACTTACGTCAATTTATATTCTGATTTACTATGAATTGATTATATATGCAGATATTTAGTATGAGAGCAAAAAAAAGTGTTTTACTGTCGAGAAATTTTATCAAATGTAAACACAAAATAATCTACTTTAACTTTACTTTAATTCTAAAAAAAATCAAGCAAGACCTACTTTCTATAATATTGTAAAAATAAATGACGTATCGCACCACATTGCGTGGTATTTAAGAAAACATTGATGCATTAGTCATACTTCTTGCCCTAATTGCTAAACGTATATATACGTATCAGTATACCGAGTTCCCTTTTATTTAAATTACCTTAAATATAAATGCCTACCAAATAACGTTATTCCTGAGTATTGCTTATGCCTTTAGGTCGTTTTAAACTATGCTTGTCTCAAAGTTTCGAGCATTATTTAGATTCTGCAAAGAATTTTAGGTTCAATCAAGAATTATGAGTGGTTCTGCAATGTAATGGACAGGATGTTATCATTTATCAAGTTTAGTTTAGTTAGTTTGTAGTTTGTTTTTAGATAGTTTTGGTCAAAATTTGTGTGTACAATAATTTTGTACTTTATTTTATACTTATTATTTTACTTGATCTTCATTCAATGCAATAAAATCACAATTCGAAAGCCAAATTACCAGTAGGCTTTTAAAAAAAATTCGAGTGGTTAAATTTTGTTAAACTAATTAAACGTATATTTCATTTGCAATTCGACTTAAGTTAAAATTAAAGTTTTCTCCAGTGATATAAATGAGCATCCTTTATATTAATCAATAAATGCTTAGATTTTTATTTACAAACATTATTGACTACGTTTTAGGCAAGTTTTTTGTGATATTTGTTTGACATAGGATCTATTGCTAAGAAAATATTCAGCGTACAGATTTTACTTTTCTTATTCCCGTTCAAACAAATCGCCATTTGACCCAAGATGATATCGTAAAAAACGGTAATTAAAAAAACTAAAAAACCTGACTGCTTGATGTATAATTTGGAAATGAGAAAACCCGAAAACAAGAAAGTCCCTCACTGCTCTCCAAAATCATAGAGAGCTTAATGAACCGCCAGGTCTTATACCTAGAAGGTCACTAGTTGATCAACGACTGATAGTATGGCTTTCATCATGGTTGGTCGGCAGGCGATCTTCTAGTATCACTAATAATAATAAATAATAAATCCCTAAGATGGTTGGCAGCTATCGACAGCAAGGGGGAATATCTGGAAGTTAGCCTGGATAGCAAAGGCTTTTGATCGTATATGACACAAGGCACTTGTTGCGAAACATCCATCATTTGGGCTTCCCGAGAGTACTGGCACTGGGTGCAGGTCGTTATCCACTGTTACACTGTTACTTCTTCTTCCTTGTACCATGTTTGTAGGAAATTTACTATGTATGGCATATATTTCACCTATACATAACCTCATATCTCATCTAGTGATTGGTAACGCGCACCACTAAGTTATGTGTTCGAATCCCAGTATGTTTATATGTTCAATATAATGTATATTTAAGTTATATATACGTCCAGTTTGGGGCTAGATAATGTGTTTGAAAATGCATGTATTATTTTAATTATTATTTTTTGGAAATTTAAGAAATACTTTCACCATAATTTTGTAAGCATACAAATATTAAGTTTTATAAGTAATTTTATAAATAACTAGGCTTCTATCTTAGGGTGCAATGTCAACTTGACCGTTCACATTATGTACAATTTCACAGCCATATTGACGGGATGATTCATATGTACAAAAAAGTAGAACTAAGTTCGGGATATTTCGTAGAACTATTAATTAATCTAAGTAATGAGAAAGTTAGATAAGTAAATATGGAGTCATGGCGTAGCACTTACAATAATTCCTATATTTAAATATTTTTCTAAGTTATGAAACATTTGTACAATTATTATTAATTATTATAATTTATTTTGTCAGGAAAAAAATATTAGTACTAGAATAAAATTAAATCTTATTTTTTATTCAAGTATGTTTTTAAAAACAATTTTGAATCGTCAATTATGTCATTCAGACTACCACCGATTAGTAAAGCTGCTTATGTTGTATTTATTTTATGACAAAAAGGGACGAGACGAGCAGGACGTTCAGCTGATGGTAGTTGATACGCCCTGCCCATTACAATGCAGTGCCGCTCAGGATTCTTGAAAATCCCAAAAATTCTGGAGGCACTACAATTGTGCTCATCACCTTGAGACGTCACATGTTAAGTCTCATTTGCCCAGTAATTTCACTAGCTACAGCGCCCTTCAGACCGAAACACAGAAATGCTTGGAAAAAAACGAAAAACACCACAACATTGGAAAGAAACACAACAATTGCTCTTTTGTAATAATTATATTCATTTGAATTTGTGATATTGAATATTTGTATTACTATTAAAAAATTATTAAAACAATTATACGTATAACTGAATCATAAATGAAACGGTTACATAAACTAGTAATTTTCAAAATTGGGGTAGTTGGTGTATGTACTATTAGTTAAGATAAGATAAGAGTTACAGATTGTTCAATGTAAATCTTAGATTTAATAGTTATATAACATAGATTTAATACCTTAATTAAAGTCAAACCCGTATCGTAATAGTTCTGCTAGGAAAGAGGCTTCATTGATGCAATAAATATGATTTAAGATTTAATAATTGACACTACTGCTAATTATTGGTTTCTGAATTCGTCTGTGTTGATTTCATTAAAAATTAATATATTTTTATTTCGGAGTTTCTCAGTGCGAAAAAACCCCAAATGAGGAAATCCTATTGAAGCAGAGCTAATGTTACAGCGCCATGTTAAAAGTGCCTTCAACTGTAGAGTTAAGGAAGAGTGACTTGCATTTCTAATAAAAGTGAATAAGTCTCGAGGTTTCTACATTTGCATTCGACACCGATTTTTGTTTATATATAAAATGAATTTGTTTTTTGTGATGATTTTTGTAGACAACTAAATCATATAATGTATAAATTTAAGCACTATTTAAATAAATCTGATAGGGACTCTCAGTTAACAGTAGTTCGTAGCTTCGGAACGACTAAAAACATCTGATTAGTGTAGACGATCGCTAGGCCGTAGCAAATAAATTTAAAAATTCACTGTGGAACTGTAGCACCGTAGAGTTAGCATGCTACGATACTATGTTAGCTAGTCATTCACGGTACTATATGGAGTTTGATGAATCATAAACATCTACAACTGAGATATAATATTTCTGGCTTTACAACTTCCCTTATATCAGACATGTCAGTTTGATATTATATAATTGTTTTAATAATATATAATAATAAGCATTTACTTATTGCGGTGGGAACCCTGCCTGTTCAATAGGCAGATTTTGATAAACAAAATTTTCCATCATCACTTTTCCATTATGTACAAAATAACACATAGCTAACGACTTTTTTTGAGACTATTCTTATATAAAACACTTCTATTCTTAAATAAAACACTTCTCATGATCTTTTATGCTCGAAATAAGGTGATATTTAATATTATACCACATTTCATCAATGTTTTCATGATATTTCGACACATTTAGTAGTAGGTATATACATTAGTAGTATAGTTTTAGTTAATTAAATTATACTAAGTTGGCGTTAAACGTCTTAGTAATATAAAGCTGCAAACTTCCACGGGTAAAAGAATGTAGACTGTAAATATTTGTAGTTAAAAGCATTATATTAAGTACTAATTAATATTAAAATTGCTCCGTGTTTGATGCTGATTTTCTATCATTTGTTATATTGCTTGGATTATAAGACTGTCAGCATGCTTGTTTATTATCTGTATATAAATAACGCTTTCAAAAAAAATTTGCTGTTCAATGTGTAATATTTATAGTTATTCTTCAGTGGAAGTAAGTTCTGATATACATATTATCAATAATATAAGAAAAACACAGCATAACAAACTCTGGGTGACTTTTCTGTTTATAACGCAAATAATAAACTTTAAGTCAGTTTGAGTAAACTAAGTATTTAAAAAAAATATTTGCCAGGATGCTTTCATCCATGTGAAAAATTAAACCTTCGAACCCTGAGCAGTAGTTCAGAATTACTTTTCAAATTTAATTATTTATCAGTTGATTTTGAAAAATGAAGCAAGTTTCAAGTCGTTCTCATTCAGAAAAATCATATTTAATTAAAAATAATACGAATAAAAACCTTATTTATTAATACGGCTTTATTTACGTTTTATCGGTGTGGGTACCGAATAGTTTCGGACCATTCGGAGGTGTTTCATCAGGGTGATTATAGTGGGTTTACGATAACGCCCCGTCTCATACTGCGGACTTGTGCTCGTAGTGCGCGGCAGGATAGTGCAACTGGATAGTAAACATTAAAAAAGCAAGTTTGGTTTACCTCAAGAGTAAATATATTTTAACCGGATTCTATCATGGACCTTATTACACTTTTAGATACCACATAGAATTAAAATAGATCTTATATAAATTTCCAGTAGCTTTAGACCGACAACTTCGTGCATGTTACCGTCCCATGGGGTGACAGACGCGTTGCCCTTCCCCGCAACAGCACCCGCTACCCGCTGACATCTTTATACCTCGTCCCCGCCACCGTCTGTCATCCCGTGTGACGGTCGCGCACAAAGTTGTCGGACTGTAGCAGCGAATAAAATTTTTAACTGTTATTTTTAACTACATGTTTTGCTCAATTATCTAGTCGATAATATTAGGATATAACACAAAGCCGGCGTCACACGTCGTGTAAATATACGTAACGGCATATGCAATTATACTGGTAGCAAATTCAGAACGTAATGTGTAAATAATTGTAGTTAAATGTGATAATATTAAGTATTGATAAACGTTAAGATAATGACATAATTTGCATGTTTGTGTTTGTGAGAGTTCGCCTGTTTTTGTTATCATTTATGTATGCCAGTATTGCTTTTAACTGGCTTTGAGTCAAGTCATCAAGTCAAGAGTATTTTTATGTTTGTTACTTCAGAAATTTGCGCTTGAAAAGTTGTACTTCCATGTAACAAAATAATCTTATTTCAGATCATAAACTAATAGGTATATAATATGATTTAATTTTTTCACCAAATTGAATTTGAATTTTGCGGACGAAGTTGCGAGCAGCGTATAGTCATCATATTAAAATTAAAGAACAATATAAGGAATTAAAAACAAATGTAAATAAAAATAAAAATAAATCATATTCGGGGGCAAAGCAAATAAAAAATTGTAAGTTTTGGGGGGGCCCATTCGTTGGTTGGGGCCCACCTTGTAGAGCGGGGTTGGAGCTCTACAATAAAGTTGAGCTAATATTAAATAATTTTAAGAACTGTAAATATACCTACCTAAACATATAATTTAGTTTAATCAAGATAATGTAACAATTATTCATTATTTAAGAACAGAAAAAAAAATAAAAAATGGAAAATCATATCAAAAAAAATATATCAAAAACAATTAAAAATAAAAAAAAATATAAAAAATTAAAAAAGACAAAAACAGTAGAGGTATAATTTCAGTAGAGTAGGCTCATATTAAATAATAATAATAATATTGATTGCTCATATTAAGTAATAATAATTTAGTCTCGGAAACAAAACGTATAACAATATTCACCATAAAAATGCTTGGCCGAATCCAGGTAGGTGACCTGGATTCGGCCGGGACCTCTAGCTTAGTACGTAGGATAGCTAAATAATTAGTAATTAATAAATAATTTTAAGAATTGTTAATATACCTAAATAATCATGTAATAAGCTTTATTAAGATAATGCAGCAATTATTCATTATTTAAAATCAGAAAAAAATAAAATAAATATCACAGCAAAAAAAGATATCAAAAACAATTAAAACTAAAAAAAAATATAAAAAATTAAAAAAGACAAAAACAGTAGAGGTATAATTTCAGTAGAGTAGGCTCATATTAAATAATAATAGTAATATTGATTGCTCATATTAAGTAATAATAATATAGTCTCGGCAACAAAACGTATAACAATATTCATCATAAAAATGCTTGGCCGAATCCAGGTAGGTGACCTGGATTCGGCCGGGACCTCTAGCTTAGTAGGTAGGATAGCTAAATAATTAATAATTAATAAATAATTTTAAGAATTGTTAATATACCTGTATAATCATGTAATTAAGCTTTATTAAGATAAAGCAGCAATTATTTATTATTTAAAATCAGAAAAAAAATAAAATAAATATCATAGCAAAAAAAGATATCAAAAACAATTAAAAATAGAAACGGACAAAAAATTAGAAGTAGAATTTCAGTAGACAGTAGGGGCGCAGACATGTGCTCTGCACTAGGGGCTATCTGTTACACCCATGATACACAGATGCTTGTTCAAGGGACAGTGACTGGTGACTACACCTATATTGTCCCTGTTTAGTCTCATCAGGTTGCGGGCGAACCCTTTTGTGGGCACCTGAACCGCATTCTTTGATTGCCTGCAACCTTTGCTGTTTCTCCATTCTGTTAAGTTAGGGATGGTTCCGTTTTTTCTAGCAGCTATTTTTTGATTTGGGCCTGAGGTATGGGTAGCAGTGGACCGGCCGGTCCATATGCTACGGCTTCGGATCCCCTTTTGGCTAGTTCATCTGCGGCATCATTGCCCAGTGTGTTGCTGTGTTCTTTAATCCATTGCAGAGTGACTCTGTTCTGGTCAAGTTTCTAATATAATAGATAAAAACAACCTATGATAGTAAGGGGTGTTTTTTACAGAATTTGAATTTTGCGGACGAAGTTGCGAGCAGCGTATAGTCATCATATTAAAATTAAAGAACAATATAAGGAATTAAAACAAATGTAAATAAAAATAAAAATAAATCATATTGGGCGCAAAAACAAATAAAAAACTGTAAGTTTTAGGGGGGCCCATTCGTTGGTTGGGGGCCACCTTGTAGAGCGGGGTTGGAGCTCTACAATAAAGTTGAGCTAATATTAAATAATTTTAAGAACTGTAAATATACCTACCTAAACATATAATTTAGTTTAATCAAGATAATGTAACAATTATTCATTATTTAAGAACAGAAAAAAAAAATAAAAAATGGAAAATCATATCAAAAAATATATCAAAAACTTAAAAAAAATAAAATAAATATCATAGCAAAAAAAGATATCAAAAACAATTAAAAATAAAAACGGACAAAAAAGTAGAAGTAGAATTTCAGTAGAGGGTAGGCTGGGTATTTATTGCTGTGACAACCTCTTTGGTGACAACATCTATGTAGAATTTTATCAATATCTCCAATTATTAATTAATAATTGGTCTGAAAAATGTCAATTACTATTCATTAAAAATATAAAACGTACTTTTATGCGTTTCTTCACTAAGGATCTGTCTGTCTACGTCTTGTACCTAAATTACGGTTTTTTAAGATGCAACTGAGTAATAATTAGTGAAATATTGTTGCCCATTACTTTTTTAACTTCACGATGGAAAAGGCAATGACTACAAAATAATAGAACTAAATATTTTTCCGACCTTCTCCTTCCATTCTGCAGAAAATTTTAATTCTCATGATATAAATTAATCGTAAGAAATTATTTCGGATGACAATATAATGATCCATAATTTGATACAATGAAATACGCAATACTTACTTAGTTTCTAATTGTTCAGTTAGTTTAGCTGGGCTGATTACACACTTAGCCTCTTGATTAGGCCATTGTGCGTTTTTAAAAACTGTCTTCTTACCCCAACCAGCCCAGATCATTCCAGAAGTCTAGCAGTCTTTTTAAGTTTCTGCAGGCATCCGGAAGTGATGCTGGTGATTGGAGTATTTGTGTCCGTTGTTCGGCCACACTGCTGCACTCCATAAGCACGTGTTCTGCCGTTTCCTCTGCCTCCATGCATCCTCTGCACTAGGGGCTATCTGTTACACCCATCTTGTGATTTAACACCGCTAGACTTCTTTCTGTGGGGCTATGTAAAGTCATTAGTCTATGCGGATAAGCCACAAACGCTTGACCATTTGGAAGACAACATTCGCCGTGCTATTGCCGATTTACGGCCACAAATGTTGGAAAACGTCATCGAAAATTGGACGTCCAGATTGGACTACATCCGAGCCAGCCGTGGCGGTCATATGCCAGAAATCATATTTAAAATGTAATGCCACAAGATTATCTTTCGGATAAATAAAATTCATGTCAATCGAATAATCCATCGTTGTTTTATTACAATTTAAAGTTCTATACCTCTAAAATAACACCCTTTATAATAGATTATTATTTAACTGAAAAAAAAAACTAATTTAAATTTATTTCTGTTTTTTTACTTCACCAACATTTAAATTATATTGCAATTTGTTTGAGAGCGGGATGCAAGCGAGTCCGTACATAATTAAGTTACAACGGATGCGGGGCTTGATTAAGTTTTCGTAACGTGTCCGGCATATCTCTCATAGCAAGTGATATTGATCGACGTTTGTTTGTGCTGTTACCAAGTACCGTATTAATTCTAGTCATGACATTTGCCCTATTGTAGAGGTTTGTCTGGCAACGAGAGTCGCACTCTCGATTAATATTAAAACAATTTTAATAATATATCTCATTTTCTGAAACCTGTAAGAGTCAACTTTCAAAAAGCGATAACTTTTAACCTCCTCAAGTATATTGCTATATTGCCCTTAGTTAATTTATACGTCTAAATAGAGTCTCTTGTTGTTAGATAACCGATGAAAACAGGCCAGGAATATTAGATTAGTATGCGACAAGCTACGTCTTACACTCGCGATTTGTATGACACTTTGTGTTAGTGTGCGAGAATTGCTCAAAATAGAGGCTAGTTCTAAAGTCAGACTTCATCATAAGACACAGATCTAGACGTATTAATGATCTTAGGTAATAACTTGAAACAAGATAAAAATAATAAGCACTTGATAAGCACTTGTTGAATTTCCGGCAGAGCTGAACATGTTATTATATCCGAACAGTAAATGATTTCTTTAATTCAATATTATTTTTAATTTTAAAATTTTATCTTAAATTGTGTGTAGAGCAATTCCACCGCAATACCGATTATACTGTTTCCATCAATAATGAACCTATGCCCTAAAAAGAAAAAAAAACCAGGCCAACCAACCAACAAAAATGGGGAAAATGGAAATTAGATTAAATTTTAATAATAAATGCATTAAATGTTTACAACATCATTTTGTACATTTGGGATATTTATTCAAATTATATTAAAGGTCTCGATAAGAGTGTTTTAGTCAAGTTTTATTTTTTTGCATCTTAAAACATTAATAAGATTTTCACCCTACAGGCCAAAACTCTTTTAAACACGACTAACGTGTTTTACAGCACAGTTGTATTGTATGTAAAAACAATAAGCCATTAATGTGTTACGTGTCAAATTATTGTGTCTCTCACCATAATAACACACCGTGCAAGAAGTAAGCACTGTATAAGCCAACCGTGTGTTAATTATGGATAGTACAATATGTACAATAAATACATAAAACAACAGATTTATATATATTAAAATATAAAATGCATGTCATCAGTACAACATTTTAAATATTATGTTCTCACAATTATTGTAATTGATCAACCATGAATTCTATTTATGTCGTAAATAGTTCTTTGTTTATAGTAAGTTTTTCATGTTCGAATAATAGTTTACATTTACCATTGCACTGTTTATGTTGTATAAAGAACGCCAGTGCAATATAAATTTTGTGAAATATTTTAACGAAATTTATTATTTTAATACGTATTTTTCTGTACCTCTTATTCGATCTTATGTTTCGTTTTATTGTGTACAACAAAATATAAAAGATCTAGTTCCCAGAAATAATATTTTGTTTTAGCTGTATGTATATATTTCTTCAAATATATTTTCGTAGTAACATAGTAGTTATAATTGTAAGACTTTCGTGTATTTTTCTATTTATTTCTCTCGTAATTAATACAAAACGTAGCAAAGTAAAGGGGATTTAACTATGAACTTGTCGTTCCAAAATACAAGAGAATTTGATGCACGGTTTAATAATTTTTCGTCGGAAAATTTATTTAAATTTATTTCTTTTACCATCTGGAAGTTCAGCGTATGATTTTCTTTTGATCTAACAACGGTAATAGGTTGAAAATTACATTCCTTTGATGCTGAATTCACTCAGAAGTGAAAACTGTCATTGTAAGATTCAAGTCTATTGATGCTCTTACCATAAACAATTTTTTTAAATGACATTTTCATACTTAAATCTCTAATACTTTTTCGGCCACAAATAGTCAGACCCCTCAGTCAATTATAATATTAATTAGTTCTAGCATTAACAAGGTTAAACAATTAAATTTTATTACATAAGTTAAATTAAAATGTATGTGGTCGAAGTGTCCATTGCAAATGTTTATCTTAAAATGGTATCTTTCATACCTTTTAATAATCTACCAAAATTGTGTTTGTCAGTATCTTTTGAAGGTTTATTGTAATAATTGATTATGATTTCTAAATATTTTTGAGGTAAAATTTAAAAAGCCAATTGTGAATTACTATGGTAACCTATGAATATTGATTCTGATTAAATTAGAAATAATTTACGTAATATTTTGTCAAAATAAAATTATTATGACTTATTATAACTAATAATTAAACCCTGTTCTGAAGGACTGTTCTATAATTTAATTATTGTAAACATCATAGTCCCGTTTAATTTTACGGAAAAATTTATGTGATGAAAGAAAAAAACAAATTGCTGGATAATTAATTATTATTGATTGGTGTCAATTGATGTTGTCGAGTTACTCTATATTAAACGATGTTCAAGTCATATTTACTCATCTCAATGTTTTCTTCTTAGTTGAAATAAACGTAATGAACATAAAAAATTGTCTTATTTATTATATTCATCACCAGTGCTTCTAGAACAGAATATAATTGAAATCATCTTAATAAATCCAATTAAAAGTGGAAATCTTTAAAGAATATAAAATCTCCGATTGGCAACACTGAGGTGATTGCACTGCTCCCCAATATTATTGTTATCTTTTTAATTTTCACTGTGTGTGTTTTATTAATTTTTATTTTTCTTAACTATTGTTACATATTATTATGTTGAAGGTACTTATTTTGTTAAAGGTTCCTTTTAATCTTATAAATAATTATCTGTTTAATAGTGTAATTATTTTGCTACAAAGTTTTTTTATTATTATTATAAAAAAGTAGAATCAACGGTAGGGTTCATGTATTAACAGCCTAGGGGGGACTCATTCTATGGTTGGAGTCCACCGTAGGGAGCGTGGATGGAGCTCCCTACAGCAGTAAAATATCTAAAAGATTACGAATGGATAAGATTAATTTTTAAGGCCACCAAAGAATCTTTTACAGATGTTGTGCTATTGAGTGTAGTATAAAATAAATAAGTAATTATATATTTATAAAAATATTGATTGATTATTCCCGTAACAATTGGGAATTCTACTCTCAAAATTGTTGACGAGTATGTCTACCTTGGACAAACAAGCCAGTGATGTCGGTTCACTTTCGCAAAAGAGGAGTAGGATGCGCGGGAAACTCCGTAAAATCCTCTCGTCCCAAATGCCATAGTGTCTTCAGATGAATGGTTTTACACGGGGACACCAGTGTGTGTTGCCAGTGATGACTTACGGTACTCAAACGTGGTTGCCTTATGCTCATGAAAGAAGTAAAGGTGGGCAGGACAGGCTCATTCGACAGAGACTGGGGCAGTTAACGACCATGAAACGGAAGACGCGGTGTTGGTAGGCTGATCCCCACAAGATGATCGCTGAAACTAGTCCATACTCAAGTAAGTACGGTACTTATAGTATGAAGAATCAATCTTCAAGGTTTAAAAAACGTTTGTGTGGTAAAGGTTCCTATAACATAAATGACTTTCTTAATGATACCACAGATTGGGAATGGAGCGACCGCCCTCAGGCTATTAAATAATAAGTTTAATTGTACAATGTTACTTTGTAAATGTTACTTTAATTGTAAAACATATTTTTGGTGAAAAAAAAGAGCCCGCTGAGTTTGTTGCGCCCATCCTACTCAGGCCCGAGGCATTCATTTTGGAATGGGTTGTAGTTTTTTGACTTTCAATAAGTGATGTCACATCCTATTTTGAATAGAAATATTTGAATTTGAATTTGAATTTGAAAGGAAAACAGGAGAGAGTGAGCCTAAAACACCTCTGAGAGGGACAGTAAACCATCATAATCGAAGTATTAAGTAAGTTATATGAAGTAGTTTACATGAAGTAGGCGTAAACTTTTGGAATATATTAAGTATAATAAAAAATCATTTATTTGACGCGGCTTGGCTATTCTAGAAGAGACAATAACTGAAAAGTATTTCTACATTTGATCAACTAAATATCGATTTATGTTACACTTCGAAGCAAAGAAACTTCAGAGTATATAATATATTTGAAAGTGATTAATTGCAGCCGGATAGATAGATAATAGATCGGATACTTTCGATTTGTATTATAAATTAAACTATAGACTCTACACTTTAATTGTAAAAATTAGAAGTGATGTGTAAATAGGAATATTATTGACTCGTTATAATATAAAATATTGACTTGTTATGACACAAAATATTGACTTCATATTACACAAAATACCGACTTTTAATTGCATAAAATATTGACTTGTTCTTACACAAAATATTGACTTGTTATTATATAAAATATTGGCTTGTTATAACACAAAATATTGACTTGTTATTACATAAAATATTGACTTATTATTACAAAAAATATTGACTTGTTATTACTCAAAATAATGACTTGTTCTTACACAAAATATTGAATTATGTTACAATAATAAAAACTTTATAGGTTAATGCTTAAAGTATGAAGTATTGACATCGCTACACCAATATTCACATGCGTCAACTTAGAAGTAATACACAGACTCAGGAGTTACTTTAATACTCCATCGAAACACCAGAGAAGAGTTTTGTTAGACAATTTAAAGACATATTGACCAGCAAATTGCAAGAGATCTGATTTTTTTTTAAATACCTTATACTATTGATGATTAATGGGATAGTCCGCTGATAATGAATGTTATTAATTTTTTCAACAAAAGATAAGCTTAAACTAAAATAATATCTTAGGATTTTCACTGGTATTTCCACATCTTTGAATTTTTTAATTTGCTATTTCCTCACACATCGAATAACTGTTGCTATTACTTAAGTAGGTATAAAAAATATTTTAAATATTAATATTTTCATGAAATGTAACATATATGTTTTTCTTAATTATTATATAGTTTTTTTCATTTTTTTTAAACTAAAAAATTTCCCGCATAATATTGAACTATTATTAGTATTCCTTTTAATTGGCGTATCTATTCTGTTTTATTTTTATAATACTTTCTTAATTTTTTAGCTGTGAGGAATCATAAATAAATAAGTAAATAAAATAATAATATATTTCCAATCCTTTTATTTTGTGTCGTACTGAGGCATTATTTAGTATTATTTCATGTTATAATATGTTCAAAGTCTTTCAGATCGGGATCTTTTATGCTTCTGATGATGAGGGTTCCCTTCAAATATTTCTGCAGTCAAAAATGAAAAATAAGGTGAATTTGGTCAATATCTGGTTTAGAAGCATTATTCAGCCGGCAATTAACATGAGGTGAGTGAAGTAAGATTTAGCGCGTCGCCAATTATATAGGATTTATTTACTTAATTGAATATTGCATATATATATAATTACAACATTTGAAAGTTTATTTTAAATTTTTTTGGTGATTTATATCTGGTGGACGTGGACTCTAATAGTTCCCTAATAACACCTCAGAGTAATGTACGCCGAGCAGCAGAAGCTGAGCCGCTACCTTTTGTTTTCATTTTAATTTGTAATCTGTAGCATGTAAGTTATTCTGTATTTTTTTTTCTTTGAAAACAATAAATGTGATTTTATTTTATTCTATTTATTTATTATATTCACCGCATAATTTATATATCATAACACACCTGATACAGAACTTAGGCCTTCTTTTAAACTTTTATTATTTTTATAATAAGAACACATTTAAGAAGTACTACTATCTGGTCTGTTGCGAATCAGCTTAATTTTTTTTTATGAAAATAAGGGACGACACGATCAGGACGTTTAGCTAATGTTTATTGATACGCCCTATCCATTACAATGCAGTGCCGCTCAGGATTCTTGAAAAATCCAAAAGTTCTGAGCGGCACTACAATTGTGCTCGTCACCTTGAGACATAAGATGTTAAGTCTCATTTGCCTAGTAATTTCACTATCTACGGCGCCCTTCAGACCGAAACAGTAATCTTTGGACAGTAACTGCTTCACGGCAGAAATAGGCACCGTTGTGGTACCCATAATCTAGCCGGCTTCCTCTGCAAAGGAGCCTCCCACTGGTAAATATTATTGAACCTTCTACAACTATTTAGATTTTCAAAAAGAACACATTCATAAAGAAATTTCATTTGATTGGAGTATTTTCACGAAGTACAATGTTTCATTATGAAATATTGAGACCACGAATTACCATTTCTGCTGTGTAGTACATGTAAACACAATCATTTCACCCCACTGAAGTTTCTACCGTCTTACCAGAAATTCCATACAAACGTTACGCCTAAACTATTGAATGAACGTCCTTATTCGTGGTTTATCTGGTTTACAACTGGTTTGAATGGTTAATATAATTGGTTGCACATATGTTTAAAATAGTTGATTGGTGTATCGAAAAATACAGAGAAAATTTACTATTTTTTTTAACTCTGCTGAGGGAGGTACTTTCTGACTCGTCTAGACGGTACTTTCCTATCTTGTTGTGCTTGAGGAAGAAGGGTACTAGACACCGGTTCTTATCACTAAAGCCAAATATATATATATTAAGAAATAAGTCGATACCTGCGTAAGGCGACTTTATGATGGTTTTTTGTGAGATCCTGCTACGACGGCAGGCTGACTCTCCCACAAAAAAATTATCTCATTTCATATAATCATCATCAGTCGGAATACGTCCACTGCCTGGACAAAGGCCTCCCCCAAAGATATCCATGACGATCGATCCTGCGCTTCCCTCATCCAATGTTTTCAGGCAGTGTTCCGTGGTACGTGGTCGCCATTCGAGGACTTTACTGCCCCACCCGCCATTTGTCCATTCATATTATACATTAATGATATTAATTAATATTATATATACCTATAAATAAAGTTATCTTCTCGAATAAATCACGACTTCAAATAACCATACCCAACTTGGAAACAAGACGCCACCAGATCAAAGTATATTGCTAAGAGCTGAAGTTTCTATATCTCTTACACTGAAAGTTATAATAGTTTACATTATTAGCTCGGTTGCTAATTAATTTTGAAGTGAAACCCAGTTAAGATATAATGACTTTTAGGGCCATATTTCACCGAGACACCACGGTAGCGCTACCAATCGCTACGCAGACCGAAAGCTACCAAACAAGGCACCATATCGACACCAGAGTCATGACGCGTTCAAGCTGGTCACACCACCACATTGAATGTCAACCAAACGGACACCAGGTGAGTAGAGCTGTATATGTTTTGTTGGTAGCGGCGACTGGTTGTAATTATGCTGTCGGAAATCAATTATTTTTGGAAAACATATTCAGGTGGTAGATCTTAGTAATTTACAGATGTAGATTCAAGACGCTTATTTTTGCAGTTGCTTGCAAAATAGAAGCATACTGGTGGAATCACTCATTGTGTGATGAAGGATTATTTATACGTTATAATGAAGAGTCATACGTTATGATGTTCAAATGATCCTTCATTACCTTTATGTGAATTATCAATTGGAAGATATCGTTTTGCAAGCATTTGAAATGGATCAAAATATATGCTGCTCTACTAGCCTTTGCTGGAGGAGAATGCTGGGAGTTTCATAGACCAAGTTTCGCACCAACGTCTCCATTTTCTAAGAACTTGACATAAAACAACGCCTTTCGGTGTTAGTACAGAGTCGCACTCTTAAGTTCTTCGGCGTCTCCCGGCGCGAGAGAGAGTCCATTGAGCGCCTTGTTGTGCAGGGCAAAGTGGAGGGCACCAGAGGGCGAGGAAGGTCGCGATGTACCGACAAAATTAAGTCTGCTGTGGGCGGTCCATTGAAAGAATGTACCAGTCTATCAGCTAGCAACAAAAAGTTGCGAATGCCCTTGAGGCGAATCATATCTGCCCCAAAAGATGTCACTTCATGATGACCACGACCGCTCTGCCAAGAGTGTCACGAGGAAGAACAACTAGAAGACAATACCTAGGTAACATTTAAAATGTTTAGAAAATGAAAGACGGCTAAATGTAGAAAGTTGCCAATATTTTTATTGTTTTTCGAAGTAATCTCCGTTCCTCTTTACACATCGTCGCATTCGATGGAACCACTGAGAAAATCAATGGGCCCATGCTTCCTTAGGGGTCTCTTCTATGGCATTTTCGTACGCTTTCACAGCATCTTCAGGGCTCGTAAAGCGAATACCTCGAATTTTATCTTTAGTTCTTGGGAATAAATAAAAGTATGTATGGCGGATGATTAATTATCTCGACACCTGCCATAATCAAATATTCAACAGTCGGTTTGAGGAGTGCGCTGAAGCATTTTTGTAGTGAAGGAGGATCCTGCTACGAGGGCGCTGCTGTCGAATTTTTCCCAAGACAACAGGCAAACAGCGCTTAACATACTGCAGTAACTGTACTTCCATCTTCTAGCACAACTGTCGCGAAATGATCTTTCCGACCAAAGCATGAGGCAATCATCTTTTTTCCTTTACCTTAGTTGGCCGATCTTCGAAACACCCACTGAGCTGATTGTCTTTTGGTTTCGGGTTTGTAGCAATAAATCCAGATTCCATCACCTGTGACGATGTCAAATATAGCATTTGAGTCACCGCCGTTGAACTTATCTAACATTTGGCGACACCAGTCCATGCGAAGGTGTTTCTGGTTGTCGGTTAAAGTATGGAGAATCCATCTCGTACAAAGCTTCCTGACGCCTAAATGTTCCTGGAATATTTTTTGAACTTGACTCATACCAATGCCTAGGCTTGCCCGTATCTGTTGATAGGTGACACTCTATCTTCCTCTATCATGCGTCGCACAGCACTGATGTTATCTTCAGTAGTCGCTGTTAAACGACGTCCCTCAAGCGGATCATCATTGAGATTGCTACGTCCACGCTTAAACTCGTTAAACCAATTGTAAATAGTGGCACGAGATGGGGCTTCATTAAGAAATACTAATCGCAGCCTATCATAGCTTTGTTGTTGAGTAAGCCCACAACGAAATTCATAATAAAGCATTGACCGAAAATTTTCTCGCAATACGTTCATTTTCACGTGTAACAAGAATTAAATTTGCAGCCAATTCACAAAAACAAATGACAAATGAATGCAATATACTACATTAGGTTACCAAAGAGTTCTAAAATTGAAATAATAAAAAAAAGTTTTCATTAGCAATGTTTCTAATTGGCCAGTTCTAAACATTTTCAGAGTTACCCACGTATTTCTCAAATACAGTTTTTTTTTCGGAACACCATTTTAAAACGTTTGTTGCTATTGATGCAAAATGTTTTAAATTTACATATTTTCCACAAGAATATAAAAAAATTGTCAGCTATTTTGTATAATGAAGAAATTTTTAAAACCCGGATATGAATTCCAGCGCTAAGATTTATATAATGGAAATTGATGTTAGTTTACGAGTTTTGAGTGTTGGATATGCTTAAGTAAGAGTTTGGGGAAATGATAATTTGTGTAAAAATGTGTGTTTAAAAACTATACGCGTCAGAGGGTTTATGATACGCCATCTATTATCACTCCATTATATTATTTCAGTGTGATTGTTTATTGAGTGTGAATTAATGGGGTTACCTAAATAATACTTACCTACCTAGATATAAGTGTATAGGAATATTTTTAGGTAATTTATACGTCTAGATAGACACTCTTGCTGTTACCAACCGATGAAAACAGACCAAGTTTATTACTTTAGTATGCATGACAAGCTACGTCCAACACACGCGATTTGTATTTCACTTTGTGTTAGTTAAATAGAGGTTAACTGTCAACCTCATGTTTTTCCGACGTTTTCACACCTGTCACAGTCTATCTAGACAAATGATCTAATGGGAAATATTGTGTCAATTAAAGAAGCTTACCGGTGGTGGGAAGGCGCGGGGCTAGTAACCAGCAAAGGTTTGCGAATTCAAGTTTGCCATGCGATGTATTAATAAGAATGTGAATTGTATTAAAATGGACAATGATTTCCTATTTTCATTGGATTTTTCATTTTATTTAAAATAATATAGAAATTAAGTTTTAAAAATAAATATAACTGTTTTTAAATATTATGAAATTTCAAGTTCATGGGATTGTACATATTTTTTTGAAGTTCTACTATTTCTGGCACGTTAGGGAATATAAATAATAAATATCAGAGTGAACCTTTAAGATGTGCGCACCCTGACGACAGTTAGTTAACTAGACAACTTGTATACTAGCCTCTTAGATCAAGGATTGGTCTCCGCTGCGCTCCAACTAGATACCGCACTAGCTAGCAACAATAGCTTTTTTATTACGGCAACTATTAGATGCTTGTGTGCGTGACATCTTGACACTCAATAGCATCTTTCAAATTTTCTTCGTGTTTTTTTAGATTGAAATAAATAAAATATTGTGTGATACTTACTGATGATAATAATAATATGGGATCCCAGTGTCTTTCTTTTTTTGATGTAGTATTATTTTTACAAAGTTTTACTACGCAACCCGGCATTTTAGTTTCAATTATCACCAAAGATTAACAGGAAACGTGACTGGCCCGAGTACGTCCACTTGGGCGTTGTATTAACTGCTGCACTTTGCGACTTAGCCTGCTGTATCTAGTTGAAGTGCAGCGTTAACCAATCCTTGATCTAATACTAGACTATTAAATTATGCGGTAGTATAATAATATTCTCATTTGTTGTATTAAATACCATATTTATAACACTATTGTCATTTCTACAAATGCAAAACATTTTTAAGTATTTTTATTTTACGCTAAAGAAGTATTAACTTCTGTTTTTGCTTATTTTATAACAACGGTGTATTAAATATGAGGCCACACAAAAGCGTATTAAAACAGGGTAAAGTATTAGTTAGTAATAATAATATTGATGCTAAAACGTTTTCGACCTAAATATTGTATTAAGGCAAGATTATTTGTAAAGGTACTAAGATAGTTTAAATATATTGCCATAGATAACATGAGCTGCAGATCACAAACAGGTTGGAGTGAAGATACGCCAGAGAGAAACTACAAGTCACAGCACATAATTACGAGAATAAATAATGTGAATATAGCATTGTATGTACAATGAATATTTGCAATATTTATTTTTGTATATAAGTGTGTTCATCGCATGGATACATTGCAACAAAATGAAAACAGAAGAGGAATTGAATATCATAATGTTACAAAAAATCAATCAAATTATAAATCTTAATGTTTTAGACATACTGCGCCAGTTTTAGACACACTGAGCCAGTTTTAGACACTCTGCGCCAGTTTTAGACACACTGCGCCAGTTTCAGACACTGCGCCAGTTATATACAAGCGTGTATGTGTGCGCCAGTTAAAGATTTAGCTTATCTTTACGTGCTTTTAATTTTATGTGAATATATATTACTTTATTTCTTATATGTTTTAAATTAATGTATATTTTTTCTATAAGGTATCAGGTTTACATGTATTTGCCTTAGTCTTGATATTAACATAAAATAACCTAGTGTATTATAATATAATTCTACATTTATTTTAGTTAAATATCTTTCCATTAGTGTTTCCATTTAACTGACGTATATGTTAATGATGATTTACTTAAACTAGCTTTATTTTCTCAAGATCAATACATATACATAGGTCACACTAAAAGTTTTGCGTAACTTAAAAAAACAACATGCTATAACCAAAATATTATATTTATTGCTTTTCAAAATGCTCTGAAGGACCACAGATCTGAAGGCATGTTTTCTACGTGCTAATTGAACGCTATCACTGCCTCTGCGAATTGGTAAAAGTGAAAAGTCTCATCAAATCTTTGATTTTGGGTAAAATACAGAAATCACAGGGTGCTAGATCGGGGCATTGTGTAGGATGGGTGACGAGTTGTACCCTTTCGGAAGCTAAAAATGACTTAGTTTTGTTGATGTTTGTCAAGAAGCGTTGTCATGATGTATGAGAACGCGGCTTTGGTCGTATTTTGCAGATTTTTCTTAACATTCTGGGCAAACAAATGGTACAATACTACTCGGCATTAACACTCTTTTGATCTTCAGGTGGAATTGTGCAGATGGGACTTGTAGCTGAGAAAAAAATGCGGTATTTTTTTTACCAATGTTTCTCCTCTGCTTCATTTCTGTTGGCCTGTTCTCATTTCAAACACCCATTTGTAAGATTGCTGTTTTTTTAGGGTTTAAAACTATAAATCCACATTTCGTCTCCTGTGACAATGTCATAAGCAGCATTAGAATGTCCGTGGTCGTACTTCATTAGCATCTGTGAGCACCATTCCACGCGAGTCCGCTTCTGCTCCACTGTCAGTTTATGAAGAACCCAACGAAAACAAAGCTTCCGAACTTTCAATTCTTCGTGTTAATTTTCTGAATTTGGCTCATACCAATCCCCAATAGTCCTCAAATTGTGTCATAGGTAATGCGCGGGTTTTCTTCAATTAGCCGCTTAACAATAGCCACATTATTTTCGTTGACGGCAGTTGATGGCCGCTCTTTCACGAAATTCGTCGTGTAAAGAAACCCAACCTCTCTCAAATTCAGCAAACCATTGCCTCACGGTGCTCAAGCAAGGTGCTTATCTCCCAAAAGCATTTTAAAGACGAGCGGCACAGTCTTACGGAGAGAAAGAACTTTTAAAATCATAAAATATCATCGCTCTAAAATCTTTTTGACTTGATTCCATTTTCTTTGCGTACGTAGAACTAAGATGTGTGATAAAATACAATTGAGAAGTGATTGTTTTTTTATTACTAAGAAGGTTGCAACGTTTCAAAAATATAACATCCGAAATTCAAATACTTCCAGATTAGCTAGAAGTGCAAAACTTTTAGTGTGCCCCATGTTTGTATGTTATAAACCAAAAAATCAATAAAACAGAGTCCACCCTCTTCTCACTCATCACGATCTCTCGCTACTCTTATGCAAGCTTTTTAGATTTTTTTAATAATTTAAAAAAAATCTTATGTAAATATTCTATTTCTCCACAGATTTCCTACATTTGAAGTTAAGATGGAAGTAGACCCCAAAATCGACACTAGAGGAATACAGACCGGGAACGTTGTATTGCCATATAAAAAATTTAAAATGTCTCAATAATTTAAAAACATCTTACGAAAATATTCTATTTCTCCACAGATTTCCTACATTTGAAGTTCAGATGGATGGAACCATACCCGAAAATCGACACTAGAGGAATACAAACCGGGAACGCTGTATTGTCATATAAAACATTAAAAAAAAGTTTTTTTTTGTGGTAAAACATAGATTATGACCGATTCTCAGAGCTACCAAATTTACATATAAAATATCATAAAAATCTATCTAGCGGTTTCGGAGGAATATGGCAACTAACATTGTGAACCGAGAATTTTATATTTAAAAAGAACTAAAATCTAAACTAATAAATGCGCTCTACATTTTTCCATCGGTTATACTGCGAAAACTGCTAAACCGATTGGAATAAAATTTATATCATAAGATGCAGCCTATTTCGAAGAATATTTTAGTATACGTTTGTAATTTCCTTCAAACCTTAAAACCTTCTTATCCGGAACTCATATTTTATTGACTTAGAAATCTATTCATCTAATTTTCTATATATATTTAATGAAAATGATCTTTGTTTGAGGCTCGATCACGCTTAAACCACTGATCATATCGACATGAAACTACCACCATTCAATGCAAAATGTATCCTAGATGGTTTATGGGTTAAATAGCCTATACTTTTTTTTCGAATTCCGGCGGCTAATACATATATATTTTCAATACAAATACTTCAGACAATGACGTTCATTACATAATATGATAATTCATACAATGAGCGGGCGCGGAGTACTTAATTTATATGGCAATACGTTTTCCAAGTCCACACTTGTGTTATAATAAACCACCTGTTGAAAGCTGGAAATATAAGCTTTTAAAATAGTATCACAAGAGCCGACCTAAAAAGCGGTGCGAGTCAACGATTTTACTTATTGTGCCAACGAGACTAAACCTATAAAACATAAATTTTATTATTGAATTGGGAATACAAAAAATCAAATTGGCGATTTAAAATTTTTGTTTTTGTATGGAAACTTATATATTGTATTTATATAAATAGTTATATGGAAACTTTCCAAGTATTTATAAGTAATAAAAGAATTAAAATATAAACATTTGTATTATTTTTTCTACTCCTTTACTTTTATCTGTCAATTATATAGCCACGATCTCTAATATAAATACTAAATGGCAACAGTATCTATGAACCTCATTGGAACGTGAAGCCCCCGTTCCCCTTCCACCCCGTCAGACTCAACCTGTTGCGTCAGTACGGTTTGCAGTTTCACTATCGTTAGTGACATTTGTGTCGTGTTATTTTCCTGGTATGACTGCCTTGTTTTTGAAGTTTTCATTCACACACTTTCATTCACAGTTTCTGTTGTTCTGTGTCGCTATAACACCTACGTTCTACCAGAAAAATAAAATCTTTTTTTTTTACTTAACCCAGATTATTTCAATGATTTTTCATCATTAAAATAATAATCAGCATCACAACAGAACACCTTCACACCAATCTATAATACTGACAAAATAAATCTCTTTTGTTTATTTCTTCGTAATAATAATATCCTAGTGATGCTTGTTTTTCGCACCGTAACAAAGCGTTGTTGTGACGTCATAAAATCAAATCAAAATCAGTTTATTCACGTAGGTCACGGAAATGACACTTATGAATGTCAAAAAAAATTTTTTTCTTATTGAATCTACCGCTACTTCGTAAAGGGTTGAGCTAATGAGAAGAAGTAGCAAGAAACTCATTGCCACTCTTTTATATCAAGATTTACATTTAAGTACATCGATTTACAAATCATTTCAAATTACAATATAATATGTAAAATGTAAAATGATGCATCGATTTCAGGTCTCAGACTCTATAGCCTAAAAAGTATTCTTTGTCGTATTTTAATGTCATCAAAAAGGCATAGTTTTATGGTGCCACAGACAACTAAATCTGGATAAGGTTTGGACTATGGTAGGATCACAGAAATTTTAGGTAGTACATTGCAAGTTATATAGCGCTTATTACACTTTACTGTATTTAGTCGTCTAAATTCAGAAGCAACTTACAAATTAGAAGCTTCTGATCACACTGTCCTAAATTTAGTTACTGAATCAGTTACCGGTTTAAGTCGGGCGAGGATGGCTCCAGACAAAAAAAAGCCACTGTGGTGTGACACCGTTTATAATAAATAATTCTATAGACACACTAGACGACTTGTTCTAAGAAATAGTTTCTTACTAAATTTTTGAATACATTGAGCGCCTGAGCTTTTCTTATATGATTATGTAGAGCGTTTCACAGTCTGATAGCCTCTACTACAAATGAATATGAAAAAAAGGTGATAGTGTAAAAAGCAAAACATCAAATTCGATCAGCTTCAGACCGCAGCATGAGCTCTTGAGAATCATCCAAATAAACAAACATTTTCTTTAAATATTAGCGAGTTTTTGGGTCGGATAGAATACAATACAGAAGAGAAAGAATATGAGTGTTCCAGTGAAATCGAATCGGGAGCCACTTGAGCCTTGTCCGAAATTCAGTTGCACGTAAGTAAGATTAAGTTAGCTTGTATCTGTATAGTCAAGAATAAGGAGTAGAAGAGTAAGATTTAGATAGCTAGCTTCTGTATAGTCAAGAATAAGGAGTAGAAGAGTAAGATTTATATAGCTAGTATCGGTATAGTCAAGAATAAGGAGTAGAAGAGTAAGATTTATATAGCTAGTATCTGTATAGTCAGGAATAAGGAGCAGAAGAGATTGAGCGAGTAAAATTTTGGTGGGAATAGGTAAAAAATTACGATGTCTACGTAAGGACGTACTACGTCCTAAACTAGTCGTCACCAACACTGATGAACCGTAAGTCAAGCCGAGTTTTATAAATAAAGTTTTATAATTTAGTAAAGATTGCTTATTTAACTTATAAAGTTTATATTTCTCTTTCGTCTTAAATGAAAGGTCTTTCACCCGAGGTACACAATCTCGGTTGAATGACCTCTTGAGACACTCGAACTATTGACACCTTCCCGTATTCGTGGCTAAATAGGTTACTTTCGTGTTGTGTAACAATTTACTATTGTTACGTGTTATATGTAAGATACATTCTGATCTAATGTTTCTAATTTTTTTTCTTTAAGCTTATAAAAGCTTTTGTGTATAGACAGAATATATTTTCATTCGTTGTTATTTGTTGTAATTTAATTTGTTCGATAAATTCAAGAAGTTTGAGTTATATGTTAAACTAATTGTTTAAGATAAAACTTCAAAAGTGGCTTCTCAAACAAACGTTTTACTCAGTGGAGGAGTTTTACAAGATGCCAGTTATTTGACTAAGTAATACTTAAATGGGTACACTTATTTTACAATACGTAAAAATCTTTATTTTTATTTTTATAAAACATAACAACAATTACATAAAATTGTAATATTGAATTTTTAATTTACTTATTTTTTGACTTGTAACAATGGTGTTATTAATAAATTATTAGATTTGATTAATATTTATATTCGATACTGTTTGAAGGGCTGTGAAGTGTTAGTAGATGTAGGTGTCTGTAACTGGCGAAGTTACTGGGTTAATGATATTACATCACATGTGACGGATAGCACTTAAAAATAACCAACTGTTTATATTTGAAAGAGCTACAACTCAAGTCAATTTCCTGACATGCAATTTGAGCAGGTTATCAACTGTAAAGTAGATCCTGTAGATGGTGTCACAACCTGAGAGTTGAACAATATTATACCAGGATAGACGTTCGATGCGTCACTCGGCCGGTTGGCTCAGTTCGTAAGAGCGCTCGGACGGAACCAGAGAGGTGCGGGTTCTAATCACGCATCGTTCATGAATTTAATTTTATATTTAATCTTAGAAGTGAGATACAATTAAAAATAACAAACTGTTAACATGTTTTAACGTAATGAGCGCAATTGAAATGCCGCTCACAGTTTTACTTCCTCTGGACATGGTGCCGGCTAGTTTATGGGTACCACAACGACGCCTATTTCTGCCGCGAAGCAGTAATGTATAAACATTACTGTGTTTCGGTGTGAAGCGCGCCGTAGCTAGTCAAATTACTGGGCAAATGACACTTAACATCTTATGTCTCAAGGTGGCGAGCGCAATATTAGTGCCGCTGAGAATTTTTGGGTTATTCAAGAATCCTAAGCGCCATTGCATTGTAATGGGCAAGGCGTATCAATTACCATCAGCTGAACTTCCTGCTCGTCTCGTCTCTTATCTTCATAAAAAAAAGTTTTGGATATTTCCAAAATTCTAACCTGCATTGAAATGGACCAGTTATCAATTATGACCAAGCGAAAGTTTTTGCCCTTTGCTCACATTTTTTCAAAAATAAAACAACATAAATCTTCGAGATTGAATTTCTTGTATCTAATAAGAACTCCTATAAGAGCTTATTATCTGACTTGAAGAAAGGTACTGACGACAACAATACTGACGCAAGAATATTCAATTCCATTTCCAATATTAAAATGCACTTCAAATGAAATATCATATCATAGGTCACGGTTAGAGGAGCAGCTAATAATATGATGCATTGAACTTTTATATTTAATATCGAATCGCCAGGTAGACTACCTAGCTGGCACACAAAGAGGTAACGTTATAAAGGAGGTTTATAATGTAATAAATTGAAAACAGCAACAAAACATCTTTGTTGTAGCGGAGTCGTAATATTATAAACTAGTGTTTCTGTCGCTTGGGAGCTAAAGCTTGCTCATAAATATTGCTAATGATAATGAAGAATATATTCTTAAACTGTCTTATTAAACTCTGCCGATCTCCGATAGCAGAAAACCACCAGTGGGAGACTCATTTGCACAGGAAGCCGGCTAGTTTATGGGTACCACGACGGCGCCTATTTCTGCCGTGAAACAGATATGTGTAAACATTACTGTGCTTCGATCTGAAGGGCGCCGTATCTTACAGTAATTTCACTAATTTTAATTTCACTCATTACTTACAGTCATTTCATTAATTTAAATAATTAAGTAATCCCCATTTAAATCCGTACATTAGTTTAGGAATCCATCGCGGACAAACAACGTGTCACGTAATTTATATAAATTAAGATCATCATTATCACAAGATTAAGATCATAAGCTCAACCATCGTTGACTTTTCTGTCCCAATAAACTTATTGACGGTAACTCACCTTATCCGTACACGCTATCTGTCGTGAAGCTTACCAGCGATAGAAGTTTGTATGGAAATTGCAATTCACGCGTCCCAATATAAGGCGATAAGAATGACTTATCGGGTATACTGGGACAGCTTCAGATTATTGACAGATAATTTCTGACAGTAGAAGGTAGTAATTTATCTCTATCTGTAGATAGTATATTGGGAACGGCCGATAGTCCAATGCTTTATGTCGATAGGTTATTGAAATGTAAGTAAGCGCAAAAGGATAGATTTGTCTACCTCTAGGAAGTTAAACTAAGGATAGATAGGTTATTGAAAACGGCCGTTAATCACATGCTATCTTTGACTGTCAAAATTAAAAATAAAGTGGCGGTATAATATTTTGTATTACAAAAAATTTATGCATTTTTTTGACTCCATATTAGTTTTTAAACTTTTATAAATATATAAATTTACAATAATTTAATAATTTAATAATAAATTTACAATAAAAATACATAAATTATAATTTTATTTTTTAAATTAAACTATCAGACGCGCCAACCTCAATTCAGTTTTCATATTTCGATTGTGTTTTTCTTTTTATTTTATTTATTTTAGCAACTTTATTTTCTTTTGCTTGAGTGAAGTAAATTTTCGGACTCACTTCATTTACGAAAAAAATCACTCGTAATTTTAAAATGGGCTCTTTTTCAACCTCAACAGCGAGCACTTAGATACTGCTTTTCCCGCATGAGTAATAGAAATTAGTATGCGCAACTAGTGCGACAAGTTATCGATTACCGATGTCGATATGTCGATAAGAACACTTATCAACTTGTAAATATTCTAATATAGTATAGGAAGTCTTCTTTGTCAAATAAAACTTATAATATATATTTCTTGAATTTGTTCAGAGACTATTTGGTATTGAATACCTAGAGCCCATAACGAGATATCCTGCTATTTAAAATCTCTTATACATCAACCCTTAAATCACTAAGCAGCTAAAATATAGCTTCATCCTATTTGATACGCTTCGAATTCAAAATACAAAGGGCGTTGAGAGTTCAATTAATAGCACTTTAATAGGACGTGGCATGACGCACTGGCGGCCATTTTGATTGTCTATTGTATGTCGTAGTCGATGAACTGGTTAAAGCACTAAATAATCAATATTTGTAATTAATTGTTGCATTATAACATAGTCATATAGAAACTCTTTTTGCAACTATAATAACGTTTGAGAGCTTCGGCATGGATGTCATGCAAATAAGTTGTTTATGGGATTCAAATTCATTTATTGAAAATAGGAAAAGGAATCAAATGAGTGACTGAAAAGATATTTATATCTATAGAGCTGCTAGTGGCAATCTTTCTACACAAAAAACTTTTCGTGTTGTTCACTCTGTGTCATATATTATATACTTTAATCTCCTTAGCGAAAAAAGTAGCTTAGCATTTAGTGTATTTTACAAACGTAAAAAACGTGCCTATCAAGTTATCATTTCAAAAAACATAGAGTTGAATTGTAAATCTCCTATTAGAAGTCTTTTGATATTATCTCTTTTTATTTCAAAATTATGCTTGAGATCTTAAAAAAATCAACAAGTTTAGTCTGCCAATAGTAAGTAGGGTACGTACCTATGTCTAATATAATAACTACCTACTTAAACAAGTATAAGATAAAAGTTCAATTTCAAATATTTTTATTCAAAATAGGATTCAAAATCACTTATTGAACGCCAAAAACTACCACCCATTTAAAATAGAATGCCTCAGACCTGAGAAAAAGGGCTAGAAACTCAGCGGTTTTTTTTTTAAATAAACATTTATAATTAAAGAGCCTGAGGGTGTTCGCTTCATTCCCAGTATGTGGTATCATTAAGAAAACCCTTCATGCTATAGTAACCTTTCCCACACAAAGTTTTTTAACAATTCTTTTAAATTTCACACATTTAACACATTTGCTTTGTACATCTTCGGGGATCATAATATTGTAAAAGCATATACATCGCCCAATAAAAGACTTACTAACTCGACTTAACCGAGTAGTAGGCATAACAAGTTTATGTTTGTTCCTTGTGTTAACATTATGATTGTCACAGTTTTTAGCTAATTCCTCAATGTGCTTATAAACATATAGAACATTAAGAATATATTGAGTAGCAAAAGTCAAAATGTTTATTTCTATAAAGTTTTCTCTCAATGATGCTTAATTGTTTAATTTAACATCACAAATCTTTAACAGTGATTTTTTATAATAAGAAATTTTATCAGCAATTTTCTTATCTGAGATACGAAGGTAATTGAATGTCCAAGATATTAAATTCCATTTCCTCGATTAAAATTCGCATCAAAGGAAAATATTGCAGCACAGGTCACGGGTAAAAGGACAGCTAATAATGTGATGCATTGAACGAGTATTATATTTATCAGACAGTCCCCAGGTAGCCTAGGTATTGACGCACAAAGGGGTAACATCAAAAAGGGGCTTATAATTTAATAAATTAAAAACGGGAACAAGAATCTTTATTACAGCGAAGTCATATTATGAACGTGGGTTATTAAAGCTTCGGGGCTTCATTTTACAAATGGAGGATTTGCTTTCTATGGGGTTTTGCAGAATTTAATTTGCATGCTGTTAGCACATGAGGTGCTTAGTCGTAAAATACGATCGCGACATAGGGATAACGTTGAATACAGATTGTTTAGGCCAAATATAATATAATAATAATATTGACACACTTTAAACACAAATTATCTTGCCCCAAGTTACGCATCTATAGCCTGTGTTATGGGTTACAAGACAATGATATATTTAATACAATATACTTACTTAAACATACATAAATTCATATAAACATACATAAATACATTTAAACATCCATGACTCGGAAACAAACATCCATATTCATCATGTAAATGCTTGCACCCACCGGGATTGGAACCCAGGACCTCTAGCTTAGTAGGTAGGATCGCTAACCACTCGGCTATACAGGTCGTCAAATATGCTAAAGGGTATTTATAAATAGTGAAACAGTCACCGAATTAATGAACTAATTTATTAATAAACTAATATTTTGGGTGCACAAAGAGTTGCAGTAATTCCTTCTCTTTCCTACCTGCACCCTCTCCCTCCCACTTACGGAGTAGCGCGAGCGCAGCTGATCGTTACGTTCCGCGGGGAGTAATTAGTATTGAACTTGTCAACGCCGTGATAACTCATTAATTCAACTCCTTACGTGTAATCCCGTGATCAAGTGTCTTGTGATCCCTAGTTATATTATTATTAAATTCGGAAAGAAAGGGTGGCCAGTCAAAGAAAACGCCTATAAACTATAGAGGGAAATTCGCGACCCGGCACGTGGTGGAAGAATCGCTGCTGCTCTGGTAAGTCCTCTCTCTTCATTCCTTACACCGGCTTCCTAATTCAAATTTTAACCTAGATCCACCGCATACACAGATAATCATTGCATACGTAGCATATCGAACTAATTTTTATATTCAACTCATATTCAAAGTAACCTTTGCGAGACATAATACAACAGATATAAGTACCCGGAATTGTTACACTCGCTTACAATAGCTGTAATTCTTTGCAAGTTATATAATATATATTAAAATATAATGTATAACATATACTTAGTGGTGAAAATTATTTCATAATTTGACATTCTATTTTGAACGGACGACGAATGAACTTCTTGTTTACGTCTGTCATAGTCTATGAATTGAACTATTCCATTTGAAATACGTGAACCGTCGAACCGACTGGTTGATTGAACTGATCCGTTCATTCAACGCCCATCGCTACACTCCACACACCCTGCCGTGAAGCAGTAATACGTAAACATTACTCTATGTTTCGGTCTGAAGGGTGCCGTAGCTAGTGAATTTACTGGGCAAAACGAAACTTTACATCTTATGTCTCAAGGTGACGAGCGCAATTGTAGTGCCGCTCAGATTTTTTGGGTTTTTCAAGAATCCTGAGCGGCACTGCATTGTAATGGGTAGGGCGTATCAATTACCATCAGCTGAACGTCCTGCTCGTCTCGTCCCTTATTTTCATAAAAAAAAAACACGGACAGGCCGACAGACTGACATATACCACCTTCACATACATACACACAATACATCACCATCTCCTAACCACAAGCACACAGCCGGTCCGAGGTTCGAGTGTTCTTAAGAGACGCCCTGCGACTTTTGTTGCGTAGTATTTGCGGCCTCCACGTCCTATGTCGCTTGAAAGCTCTTAGGGTTGACACTTGACAGCACAGAGGAGGTCTTTAGATGGTAGGGAGTGACACCCGAGTCCGACGTATGGGTTTCGGGGTCACCAATATGTAATTCCTCCTCTGCAAAACAACACAATTGTTAAACTGTCTTCGCCTCCATTAGTTACATTGAAGACCACTGTATAGCAGTAGTTGCAAAATGCCACGACTTTGGAACGTTTCCACCTGTGCTGGAACAGAATACGCCGAAAGCTCTTATAAATTATAATTACTGATTAGTTAGAAGTTAGATTAGACAGGCAAATGTAAGGAACGACCTTCCTGGTATTCCTTTGTTCTCTTCTTGCAAGTGGTATTGTTGTGGACTGTATGAGTATGTACTGTTGGAGCATGGCACACACTGTAATGTCGAATTATCGCGACGTATTCACTCGCAGTGCGGTAGGTATATTCACTAGGTAGTGAACAACTAAGTATTAGCGGTGCCGTGAGTGAAACAATATATATCTACGAGTCAAGTTCAACAGCAACATAAACTTCAGGCAACATACTGAAACGGTGTGCAATAACGCTCAATTTGTCCTTAGTCGCCTCTTACATAATTCATATCGCCTATATCATGTATAATAAATACATAAATGAATAAAAGATTGGATGAATGTAAAAAGATATATTATACATAAAAGTAAAGTCTAATTACTCAGCCGAACAAATTGAATCAGATCTAAAAAGATATTACTCGATCGTTTCACTTCATTCTAAATCAAGGACCAATAAAGTCGCGTTAGGGCTAGCTTGTAGCTCCCCTAGTGTTCTGAAACAGTAAAAGCCTTTGTAACTCTCAATTTCAATTTCATGTAGAGCAAAGGTAAAAGTCCTTTTGACGAATTTAGAGGCGAACAGACAAAAAAAGGCGACACAATATTAAATGCTCGAAAAAATCTTTTGTTTTTATCGAGCAGAGACAGGAACGTATTGATTCTCATTTTATTTCAAAACTTTGTCCATGAAAATCCAAGAACAGACAATACGACAGTGTGGTCAAATCTATCTCTCTTTACTAGTTATGTCGCATACAGACATTATTTGCAGGTATTTAAATTGAACAGATTAATTGGTCAAGATCGCCGGAATACGTTGGATGAGGGCAGCGCAGGACCGATCGACGTGGAAATCTTTGAGGGATGCCTTTGTCCAGCAGTGGACGTCTTTCAGCTGATGATGATGGTGATGAAATTAAACAGCAAAAATTTGAATAAGAAATCACAGGTTTCTACAAGCAAGATGAAAAACTTAGCCCCTAACTAGGCATAGTCTGTACTATGAGTGCCAGACAACGAAATATATAATATTCGCGTAAATACTACAACAGACTCATGATAAGAACAAGAATAATTAAGTTTAATTAATTAATAAAAAACTCCAATTAGTTCATAAATCATCATTTGATTACATTGTGATGTGTAATTATTGTTAAAAAGGATTAATTTACCTTCAGGCCTCAGGTCAAGAGGGTGACCGGTATCGCCTTCCGCTTCTTCCTGAGCCACCTTAGCAGTAAGTTAGGTAGGCGCAGTTAAATGTCTTTTAGAAACAAGCGAACTCACTTCAATGTTCGCATTCGACCGGTAAATGACCTACGCCGCTCCAGTCTTTGCTCATGCGTAACTAAACATTATTGAGAAACTCCAAACGGTCCAAATCATATTCGTATATATATATATATACGAATATGTTTTGGACCGTTTGGATATATATAACGTAAGGCTTTTAACGCTCACTGGTGCGTCAGGAACGCAGACTTTAACCGGGACTTAGAGCTTCCCACCATCCAACAGAACATTAAGTGCTTGTCTGAAACTTACTTCAAGTCCTCCAATTTTTAATTGACATTCAAATGACCATGAGAAAACCAAAATAAATCAATAAATAATAATAAAATCAAGGATGATAACATAGTATTACGATTCAGGTAATGCAAAATATTAATATTTTTACATAATATTACTAAGATAAGATAAGATCTTTATTTGTAGTGATGGGTATACATAGATGTTACAAATCACATTAAAAGATCTCCATTCCTTGCCCGCATGCTGTGGCGTACAAATAGTAATTACTAACAAGTCAAACAAATATATATATATATATATATACAATGACAGTTAATTGATGTACATATCAATAATTGAATATATTGAAATAACATATAATAATTGAAATAGGTAAAAAGTAATTATATTAAGTAAAATTAAAAAAAATGTTAATTGAGTGTTGTATCTGAAAAGAAGTATTTTATGGAATAGTACGATTTTATCAGTAGGAGATTAAACAGTTTCTTTTTAATAGTTTTTTTTACTAGTTCAAATATTGCAAGTAAAGTTTCCGTACAGAAAGTAAGGAGATATTCTTAAGTTTTCCCAATTGAAATACCTTGTCAATGATTGGAAATGAACTCTAAGAAGCCTTTTGTTAAAAATTAGATAGCGAGAACTTTGTGAAGCAAAAGTTTTACATCTTGCTTGTAGAATTTCCCGTGGTTTCTTATTCAGACCATTGTTGTTTAATTTATATGCTAGCAACAAAATGTTTAAGAGTTGTTTCATTTTCTTCCAAAGCAATTGTATAACATCTAATTTTATTCAAAACTAGCTGACCTGACAGACGTTGTTCTGTCATTCAACGGTTCCAGAGATATGGTAAATGCGTAGGTGGGATCATGACACGACAAACTATATATGTAAATCCTCCTTGAGCTTCAACGAATCTATTACAAAAGATTTCATTGAGATCGGTCGAGTACTTTAGGAGTTATTAGGGAACATGCAAACATCTTCTCATCTCTTTTATATATATAGATAGATAGGATATTTACAATACAATGATCAGATTAAAATAAAACTACCATAACGGGAAAGCGTACCAAGAATACTGGCAGCATTTCCGCGTTGGATAGCTAGGCTGATTCGTTCCATAATGGGCTAGATCTTAAGAGGTGCGTTCATTTTAGTAATAAATAAACAAGACCGAATAATAGTTAAGGCTTTATGAGAATTAACCTTAAATAATCTATTCGTAACGTTTTTTTTAAATGATTGTCTTAGACTGTTAGTAATGAAACATATCCAATGTCTTCGAAGAAACTGGGCGTAATTAATAGAGCACAGCAATATTTCAAGCCGGCCCACATTCTAGCGCTCTACAAAGCGCAGGTCCGGCCACACATGGAGTATAACTGTCATCTCTGGTCTGGCGCACCCCAGTATCAGCTCGATCCATTTGACCGCGTGCAACGTTGCGCAGCTCGAATTGTCGGGGACCCAGTGCTCTGTGAACGGCTGGATCACTTGGCGTTGCGTAGAGATGTCGCTTCATTGTGTGTCTTCTACCTCATTTATCACGGGGAGTGTTCCGAAGAGCTGTTTAACCTGATTCCTGCCGCTGAATTCCACCTTCGCACGACACGCCACAAGTTAGGATATCATCCCCACCAACTGGATGTGTGGCGGTCCTCCACAGTGCGGTTTTAAAGGAGTTTTTTTTCCGCGTACCACAAAGCTGTGGAATATCTTCCTTGTGCGGTGTTTCCGGGACGATACGACTTGGGTACCTTCAAAAAAAGCGCGTACACCTTCCTTAAAGGCCGGCAACGCTCCTGTGATTCCTCTGGTGATGCAAGAGATTGTGGGCGGCGGTGATCACTTAAAAACAGGTGACCCGTACGCCCGTTTGTGCTCCTATTCAATAAAAAAAGGAAATGACATGAAATGAAATTATTTTTTTTGCAAAAAACATTGTATTTAAGATGTTAACATAATATTATCAATAATCCAATATAATTATAGGGCCAGAATATTAAATTTTATGGTAATATCAACCCGGTCTGAAAATTGGAAACTTAATTTTAAAACTTTCAAATCATTTTTCTTTCATCTTTATTACCAGTGGGAGGTTACTTTGCACCGGATGCCGGCTAGATTATGGTTAGCACAACGGCGCCTATTTCTGCCGTGAAGCAGTAATGTGTTAGCATTACTGTGTCGGTCTGAAGAGGGCCGTAACTAGTAAAATTACTGGGCAAATGAGACTTGACATCTTGTCTCAAGGTGACGAGCGCCCTTGTAGTGCCGCTCTGAATTTTTGGATTTTTCAATAATCTTGAGCGGCACTGCATTGCAATAGGCAGGGCGTATCAATTGCCATCAGCTAAACGCCCTGCTCGTCTCGTCCCTTATTTTCATAAAAAAATCTAAAACAGGGTCCACTTCACCACCCAAAGTACCATCATCCAAGTACCGAACATAAAATTGTATAACATATTCTTTTTGTCTATGGATGTTACAGAACTACCAGAGAGAGATAGATTTGAACACGCGCTTCATCTGTTCTCGGGATTAACTACATCGACAAATTTTTCAAACAAAATAATTATCAATTCGTTCCGACTGATTTTTTCCTTGGTGCAGACAGAAGATTTTCTTCGACCATTTGAAATTGTGTCTCTGTTTTCTATTTCTTTTCGCCTCTAAGTTCTTCAGGAGAATTAATTCTACATGTAATTGTATCGGAGGGTACGTCCTTACTAATTCGAGGAATCAGGACATTATCAAATCAGGATATTTCAACAGTTGCAAGGTCTTGGTCAAGGCATTGCACATTCACATTGCGCATTCATTCTTACATCCACGTATCATTAAAAAGTTTTTATTTCACATCATAATGTGCGGTGGAATACCTGGCAATCTGAATTTTGAACTGGATAGCGAAACATTTTATCTCGTTCCAGAAAAGTATCCATTATCTTTTATAATATGTTTACCGCGTTTTGGATGATAGACTGTATAGAATAGTTCATTTCATAGACTTTTATGTTATGTGAATAGCTCGTTCACTCTGGCAACCGTGAATCTGATAATTAGTTTGAATATTGGCAAAAACAGTTCTTCATTTAGCGCAACATTCTTTTTAATTGTGATTATCTTTATAATCAAAGTTATATAATATTTACAAAAGCCAGTATCAATTAAGTACTAGCAATACCTCATCATAAGCTATTAAAAGTTTTACGAACAAAAATATCCAAAAAAAAAGTTTTAAGCTTAGAATATTATATAAACTTTGATCACAAGAAAATAAAAAAAGCATGAACTGGAAGGGACGAGCCCTTATTGTAATTTAAAAAAATTCACGTGTAGCACGTTCAGCTGATGGAAATTGATACGCCCTGCCCATGTCACTCAGGATTCTTGAAAAACCCAAAAATTCTGAGCAGTACTACAATAATTGGGCTCGTCATCTTGAGATATAAGACGTTAAGCCTCATTTACCCACTAATTTCACTAGCTATGGCGCCCTTCAGACCAAAAAACAAAAATGTTCAACATACAAATGTTTAACATTACTGCTTCACGTCAGGAATAGGCACCGTTGTGGGACCCATAATCTAACCGGCATCTTATGCAAAAGAGCCTCCAGTAGTAAAAAAAACATTATGACAGCCGTACTCATAAGGGTCAACAATAAAAGTTATTAACATTCATATTAATGTTTAATTACTCACCTGAAACAAAATTAATCTGTAATAAAAAGATATTACTTCATCGACCGGTCCATTTCATTTTTAATCATGAACTAATAAAGTAGAGTTGGGGCTACCTTGTTTCACCCCTAAATTCATTCATGATGTCCGCTGAGCTACCCTTAATGTTCCGAAAAGCCTTTGTAATGCTCAGTTTCCATTGAATGTTGAGTAAAACATAAAAGTACTTCTGACAAATTTAGACGCAAGCTGAAATGTAAAACGGCGAAACAATTTCAAATGCTCCAAAAATAATCTTCATCGAGAAGGCACTTATTGTGTTTCAAAATGTTTTCTACGAAATTAATCATTAAAACAGAGAAAGGGATTAGACTAGACAAGTTCTGTAGCATACAAGACATTGAAAATACGTTAATAGATTGATTCTAAAGAAAAGGTACAACTAATAGCTCCAAGATCATATTATTTATAATGAGAGAAGAGATTTATTACAATTTTTTTATGTTAATACGGGATGAGACTAGCAGGACGTTCAACTGATGGTAATTGATACGCCCTGCCCATTATATTGCAGTGCCTTTCAGGATTCTTGAAAAACCCAAAAACTCGGAGCGGCACTGCAATTGCGCTCGTCAAATTGAGACATAAGCTGTTTAGTCTCATTTGCCCAATAATTACACCAGCTACGGCGCCCTTCAGACTGAAACACAGTAATGCTTACTCATTACTGCTTCACGGCAGAAATAGGCGCCGTTGTGGTACCCATAATCTAGCTGGCATCCTGTGCAAAGGAGCGTCCCACTGGTGACCACTCCACAATGATGAAATAGGAAATCATAGGAAATTCTGCAAGCAAGATGTAAAACTAATTTCCCGCTATCTAATGTTTAACAAAGGGCTTCTTTTATTTTTATTTTACATTTTTAAACATGACATCTTACTTAATAATTACAAATCTTATAACATAAATAAATGTATAATCAACTACGTTTATTATTATTATTATTATTATTATTATTATTATTATTATTATTATTATTATTATTATTATTATTATTATTATTATTATTATTATTATTATTATTATTATTATTATTATTATTATTATTATTATTATTATTATTATTATTATTATTATTATTATTATTATTATTATTATTATTATTATTATTATTATTATAATATATTTTTATAAATATACATATAATCATACACATATAAATATTAATACTTATCCATTTTATATAACAATATTAGTTAAAGATTACGTAATTATTTTATGCAACTTGTTAAATATCAGTTACTTAAAGGTTTCCTTGAAAGGCATTTCCATCCAAAGGCATTGATATTGTATTTCTTATAATTTTCTCATAACCATAGAGCATGGGATGGCCGACTCACCTACTAAAATATATAATTAACGATTGAGCTATCTTAACTTACACCTATCTAGAATTCTGCGGATTTTATCTTAAGCCACTGAACGATACAACAAACAAGTTTATTATATAAAATATAATCGTTCTCATATCAGTATAATGTTATAGAGTTGTAAATAGCATTTAATTCTCAGGTCCCATTAGTTGAGCTCTAGAATTCCCGGGAAATATCCAGACTCGCTCCCTCGAAACGTAAATAAAGCCAAAATCAATAATGCAGATACATTGCCCGGGAATATGGAGCTAACTTCCATCGCTTCAAACTTATTATTCGCAAATATTCATGTTATTTAGTGAGTAATTAAACGTCCGCATATCATTATGGTAATGTGAGTTTTGAGCATAGTATTAGTAATAATTTGAACTGAATGTTTTCGCTGGTATGTTTTGTCGCGAGAACTCAATAATCTCTATTAAGGGAATGACGGTATGTTACATATGTGTTAGTGTGGTTTTGTAGCCGATGTTTTAACAAAGAGAAAACTTTTTAATTGTACATCTGTTATAGAAATAACAATGTTGCTTATACTACTTAATATTATGATATTATACCATTTTAGATGGACTTTGCAATGCCTCTTATTGAACCGCCTGTCCTTCCTATTTGTATTAGTTTTCTTGCCTGTGTTCTTCTACTTTCATTTGCTTTCTGATATTTTTGTTACTAATTCTATCACATTTCATTATGTTATATATTAGCTTTAATAAAAATAAATCCACAAACACAAAAGTTCGTAACATGATTCAAATACGTACATATTAATATGAGATCGGATAAACTCTAAATGCAAATCTCCAATAACGTGTATCCCTATTATCCGTGTACTACAGCTTTCGGTTGGGAGCACACCGGGGAACAATAATTTTATTGTTTATGCCAATTTTAAATTAATAAGCGTAATGCAATCTGTTTTATTAATTGTGAAAACCAATAAAATCAACATAGAATTAGAAAACCAGATTCGGTATACTTGTTTTGTTTGATTGACGCTCAAAATACCACTACTTGCAGTTACAATATATTTATTTATTCTCCTCCTCGCGTTGGTTTCCTCAGTGCTGAGGGTCGTGATCATCTCAACAGAGTACTTTGTTGCGTATTATTTGGCACCATCTGCCCCTATCGGTAGCAGAGTGTAGAGCGTCTTGGACAGTGGTTGCAAGGGCAGTGCGAATCTGATCGGTCCATCGCATGGGGCTCCTTCCTCTTGGTCTTCTTCCCTCCACCTTCCCTGTAACCATCAGTTTCTCCAAGTTGTCTTCCTCCCTTCTGGCGATGTGGCCGAAGTATTCTAGGACCCTACGCAAGCAGATGGTAGAGAGCACAATGCCCAGCCGTTTCAGGATCGACACATTAGTTCGTTGTGCTGTCCAAGGTACGCCCAACATCCTTCTCCAGAACTTATCAAGTATATTCGCATAAAAATTAAATTTGAATACTTAAGTTGTTAATTTTGTATAGTTGTACAAAATGGATATTATCTTTAAGCTTGTAATATAGTTAAAAACTCTTTTTGTTCTGTACATCGATATAGTGATTTTTGAATCAAGTTTTTATTTTTGTTATAAGTTATGAATTCTTACATTTTTTTTAACTTATAATGTAATTCTTTTATAATATTAAGTATATTAATGACTGAAGCTCAAACATGCTTTACGCCATTAGTAGCTTTTACATTTCGAAAGAATGAATCTTTTAGGATGTACGTGTTGAAAGCTATTTAAAACACTTTTATACTCTCGACTAACTTTACACAAAATATAAATGGGCTTAGATAGCTCTTATTAAAAAGACAAATTATTAACATGTGCACTTTCAGACGAAAAAAATTTTAATAACAAAATGGCACAGTGCTTTTTGTATTTTGAATTTTATGCATTATACTTTTTAATTCATTAATTCATTCATTTTTAATGTTTGCACTCGGTCCGTCCTCAGCCTATGAGTTGTAGCTTTGAGTTGAACTGGGAATTAATAACGCAACAGGTATGTTAGCTCTTGGCTCTTTGTTCTCCCTTGTTTGTTAATCCTTCGACAAATTATCATCAGATTATTTGCATTAAATGTAGGTATGTCTACCTTAAAACAATTTGATATGTTTTTAAAGTCTAGGATTAATACATAAATAAAATTTGAAAACAAAATTTTATGAACGATGCGGGACTCGAACCCGCGACCTCTGGCGTCCCGTGCCAGTGCTCTGCCAACTGAGCCAACCGTTCCAGTGACGTATCATCATAAAATCTTGTATGCTTTGTTCAACTCTCAGGTTGTGGCTTCATCTACAGAATCGACTTTACAGTTGATAATCTGCTCAACCTCAATATTTGCATATTAGGAAATTGACATGAGATATCGCTTTTGTAAATCTAAACAATTTGTTATGTTTTAGAGTGATAACCCTCACTTCTAGGATTAATACACAAATAAAATTTAAAAACAAAATTTTATGAACGATGTGGGACTCGAACCCACGACCTCTGGCGTTCTGTGCCAGTGCTCTAACTAACTGAGCTAACCGTTCGAGTGACGTATCGTCATAAAATCTTGAATGCTTTGTTCGACTCTCAGGTTGTGGCTTCATCTACAGAATCCACTTTACAATTGATAATCTGCTCAACATCAATATTTGCATATTAGGAAATTGACATGAGATGTTGCTCTTGTTATAATCTAAGATCTTGTAATCTTGTTTTCAACTTTTATTTGTTTACTTGAACTTAACTTTGTAAAATTCTATTTACTAACGTCTAAAAGTCTCTTTATTAAAAAACTTCAACGAATCAGATAGCTCCAAAGGGCTTCTTGGACACACAAACGTAATAAACACTATGGGATATTGGAATTCTAATTAAAATAACTTGAGAATATCTCAATAGTTTTCCTTCATTTAATGTTGAAGAATATTATTTGAATTTTGTTTATGAATTGTATGAGATAAAGTTATATCATGAACAAATATTTGCAATATTTTATTTAATGAAAATAAGGGACGAGATGAGCAGTTCAGCTGATGGTAATTGATACACTTTACCAATAACATTGCGGTACCGCTCAGGATTCTTGAAAAACCCAAAAATTCTGAGTGGCACTACAATTACGCTCGTCACCTTGAGTCATAAGATGTTAAGTCTCATTTGCCCAGCAATTTCACTAGCTACAGCGCAATTCAGACCGAAACACAGTAATTTTTACAGATAACTGCTTGACGGAAGAAATAGGCGCCGTTGTGGTACCCATAATCTAGCCGGCTGTGCAAAGAAGCCTCCCACTGGTACAACTTATCAAGTGTCTCAATTCTCACTATAATTTAAGTAGGTATTTAGTTTTAGTGACAATAATTATTAGTTATATAAATGTGATATGGAGCAACGTCCCTCGCAGCTAAAATATTACTTTGCTTATTTGAATACCTCAGACAAACAAGCGAGCGATTATCATTTATTAAATCTTGTTATGACTAGACTGCAGTAGACAAAACACTCAGTGACTACTCAAACGCAAAGTAATTGAGTCTCTCCCTCCAGTATTACAATACCCTTATAGACTATACATATAAATAAAATTAAAGTGTCTGTTTGTAATGTTGAAATAACCGTTTTTTTACTACATGTATATGAATATAATATATACGGTACATATATCAAAATAATATATTTTGTTACAATTATTTTTGTCCGTCTGTTTGTTCCGGCTTATTTCTGAAATGGCTGGACCGATTCTGACGGGACTTTTATTGGCAGGTAGCTGATATAATAAGGAATAACTTAAACTACGTTTATTTAAGAAAAATAAAGTAATATTGCAATGTCCAAGAAACGGTCTAACTTCAAAAATAATTTATGTGGCAAAACAAGGTTTGCCGGGTCAGCTAGTATCTTACATAATTCTGTGATAAGTTTATTTATCAATCAGCGCGTTGATAATGGGTACATCTTAGCTGACATGTAGCCCAGTGGTTGGTGAACCTGCCTACTCAAGCAGAGCTCCCAGGTTCGAATCCAGGTAGGTGTAAACATTCATTAGATGAATAGGACGTATTTCTGAGCCATGGATGTTTATAGGTATTTATAAATGTTTAAGATAGTACACAATATACAAATTTTATTTGTTTATGTGAGAATATCACAAATAACAAACTGTTCAAGTCATCCATAAATTTTGATACATATTCAATATTGTTATTGTTATTGTAGCAATATTAATATTATTATTAATTAATCTGTTACTATTATTAACTAGTATGACGAACATTTAGCCGAATGGTTAGCGACCCTGACTACTAAGCTAGAGGTCCCGGGTTCGAATCCCGGTAGGTGCAATTATTTATATGATGAATATGGATGTTTGTTTCCGAGTCATGGATGTTTAAATGTATTTATGTATGTATAACTAAGTATATTGTAATACATCGTTATCATGATGTACCCATAGTACAGGCTTTGCCTTGTTTGGGGCAAGATAGCCATTGCCAGGCCCATGGGTGTCGTAAGAGGCGACTAAGGGCTTTTTAGAAGTGGGAGAGTCACGCTGCCGTCTTATGACGTCAGCACAATCGGGCCAGACTGTCCGGGTTAATTACCACACTCGCACAGAATACCGGCGTAAAGTAGCGGCCTAGTGCCGCTATGTTTCGCATAGGTTAGTGTCGAGGACCGGAGGCCATCCCTTAAGACAGCTGTCGCCATCTCGGCAATTTTTAGGGTAGGGATCTGTCTACTCTCTGGCTCCGCGTAGATTTAGAGGACCGCGTCCGTATCTATGCGTGTGTCTACAGGTCCCATAGTGGTAACGCAGAAACCGATCATCTCATGGGCTGCGTTCAAGCGGCAGTTGACGACGAGCTTGCACAGATCCCCTCCGCTGAAATCGTAGTCTTGGGTGATTTCAACGGGCACAATGCCGAATGGCTTGGATCACGTACCACAGACTACGCAGGGCGATCTGTGCATAATTTTGCATTGGCGTATGGTCTGTCCCAATTGGTTGAGTCGCCAACGCAGCTCCCGGATGTGGATAGCCACATGCCGTCCTTATTAGATCTTCTGCTGACTACACATCCCGATGGTTACCAGGTCTTTGTCGACGCCCCTCTCGGAACGTCTGACCATTGCCTGGTCAGGAGTGTAGTGCCTATCCGACGCCAACGTCGCAGACCACCAGCGACCCGCCGCGTTTGGCACTACAAGTCAGCAGATTGGGATAGGATGCGTTCCTTTTTTGCATCCTACCCTTGGGGCAAGGTTTGTTTCCCTTCGAATGATCCTAGTGCCTGCGCCGTTGCAGTAGCCGATGTGATACTGCAGGGCATGGATATTTTTATACCAAGCTCTGTAGTACCGATCGGTGGCAGATCAAAGCCCTGGTTCGATGCGTCAGTTAAAGCAGCATCTGACTGCAAAAAACAGGCGTATTGAACTTGGGATCCGAACTGGAAATTTCTTAAGAGGAAATATAACCGTGCCTCCAGATTTTTTATGCGGCGAATCACCCGTGCGAAGTCTGAGCACGTCGTCAAAATCGGCGAGCAGCTTTCCAGTTACCCAACCGGAACACGCAAGTTCTGGTTGTTGTCGAAAGCTGCTCTTGGTAACTTCAACCAGCCGTCCATGCCGCCGTTGTACATGAGGAATGACACCCTGGCCCATACGGCAAAAGAGAAAGCCGAGCTCCTGTGCGCTCTTTTCGCCTCCAACTCGACTCTTGACGACAACGGAAAAACACCGCCGACCATCCCGCGGTGTCAGAGCTCTATGCCTGAAGTACAGTTCAGACAGAAAACTGTTAGGCGAGTTCTGTTTTCGTTGGACGTCAGGAATTCGAGCGGGCCGGATGGCATTTCTCTAATCGTGCTAAGAACGTGTGCCCCTGAGTTGACGCCGGTGCTAACGCGTTTATTTTGGCACTCTTATTCCAAAGGCATAGTCCCTGACTCATAGAAGTCAGCCCTTGTCCATCCGATCCAAAAAAAGGAGACAGTTCGGATCCGGCGAACTACAGGCCTATTGTTATCACCTCCGTGCTCTATAAAATCATGGAGAGCATAATTAGCCGCCAGCTTTTAGTATACCTAGAGGGTCACCAGTTGATAAACGACCGACAGTACGGCTTTCGCCATGGACGGTCGGCAGGTGACCTTCTGGTATACCTAACACATAGATGGGCGGCGGCTATTGAAAGCAAGGGGGAAGGCCTGGCAGTTAGCCTGATCGTGTATGGCACAAGGCGCTCCTCTCAAAACTTCCATCATTTGGGCTTCCCGAGAGCTTGTGCAAGGGGACCTCCAGCTTCTTCACTGGGCAAAGCATACAGGTCGTTGTCGACGGATATTGCTGGAACCCGAAGCCCATGAATGCTGGAGTGCCCCAAGGCTGTGTGCTATCTCCTACGCTGTTTCTTCTGCATATCAATGATATGTTGGACACCTCCAACATACATTGCTATGCGGACGACAGCACTGGTGATGCCGTATACACGGGCCATGCAGGTCTCTCTCGGGAAATCGTCGACCAGTGCCGGGAGAAACTTGTGTCTTCTATCGAGTCCTCTCTCGAGAAGGTCGCGGAATGGGGTAAATTGAACCTTGTCCAATTTAACCCCCAGAAGACTCAAGTTTTCGCGTTTACCACTAAAAAAACCCCATTTGTCGTATCACCGCTCTTCGAGAACACTTCTCTTAAAGCCGCGCCTAGTATCGGAATACTGGGTCTCGAAATCTCGAGCGATTGCCAATTCCGTGGCCATCTGGAGGGCAAAGCCAAATTGGCTTCGAAGAAGCTGGGCGTCATCAATAGAGCACGGCAATACTTCAAGCCCGCCCACATTCTAGCGCTCTACAAAGCGCAGGTCCGGCCACACATGGAGTATTGCTGTCATCTCTGGTCTGGCGCACCCCAGTATCTGCTCAATCCATTTGACCGCGTGCAACGTAGAGCAGCTCGAATTGTCGGGGACTCAGTGCTTTGTGAACGGCTGGATCTCTTGGCGTTGCGTAGAGACGTCGCTTCATTGTGTGTCTTCTACCGCATTTATCACGGGGAGTGTTCCGAAGAGCTGTTTAACCTGATTCCTGCCGCCGAATTCCACCTTCGCACGACAAGCTACAAGTTAGGATATCATCCCCACCATCTGGATGTGTGGCGGTCCTCCACAGTGCGGTTTTCAAGGAGCTTTCTCCCTCGTACTACAAAGCTATGGAATGAGCTTCCTTGTGCGGTGTTTCCGGGACAATACGACATGGGTACCTTCAAAAAAAGCGCGTACACCTTCCTTAAAGGTCGGCAACGCTCTTGTAATTCCTCTGGTGTTGCAAGAGAATGTAGGCGGCGGTGATCACTTAACACCAGGTGACCCGTACGCTCATTTGTCCTCCTATTCCTTTAAAAAAAAAGATAATTTGTGTAACAGTTTGTCAATATTATATATTTATATAATATTATTGTTAATGACGTCATGTCCACGTAGACAAAACCAAAACCAAAAGTATCGTATAAATGCTATTATCATGCAGACGATTATATTTTGACAAGGTTCCAGTAGAGGACATCAACTACATAACTATGTCTTGAGAAAATGTGACGAGAGAAGCAGGACATTGACATTCACCTCATGCCAACGGATACGCCCTGCCCATTACAATGCAGTGCGCTCAGATGGATTCTTAATTGAACTCAGTACTCTGAGCACGTCACTTTGAGACGTAAGTTGAGTCTCATTAACTCCTAATCTTTAATAGCTACGGTGCAACTAAAACGAAAAAACAATAGTGTTTGCCCATCAGCGTGTTCACCAGTGGGAGGCTCCTTTGCACAGGATGCCGGCTAGATCACGAGCACCACAACGGCGCCTATTTCTGCCGTGAAGTAGTAATGTGTAAGCATTTATTTGTTTCTGTCTGAAGGGTGCCGTAGCTAGTGAAATTACTGGGAAAATGAGACTTAACATCTTATGTATAAAGGCGACGAGCGCAATTGTAGTACCGCTCAGAATGTTTGGGGTTTTTCAAGAATCCTGAGTGGCACTGCATTTTAATGGGCAGGACGTATCAATTACCATCAGCTGAACGTCCTAATCGCCTCGTACCTTATTGTCATAAAAAAAAAGACATCACTACTTCACGGCAGAAACCTCTCTCCGCCCGTATCCACTCAGCCGGATAAGCCACCACTAATATTATAGTAATAACTATAGAATATTAACGCTTAGAACGATAGTTTCATTGATTGTTTCTGTCAATATAGAGGTTCAATTATAATTATTAATGTGTGCGTGAGCGTCACGTGCTTACATTCGCCAACACGCACACACACAGCCAAATAATGTTGCTAGTGAATAGACATTTCCCTAAATCAGTAAATTGTAAGAAATACTAGGTTATATATAATAAGAAAGAAGAATTAAATATAAATTTAGAATTTAATAAAAACAGCACGTATTTAATTATTGTTGGAACAATTTTTGAAGTGCAAGTAAAGGAGTTCGTTAGAATCGTTGTTTTTTAAACTCGATGAAACGAAAAAACGAGACGATAGAGGCGCCTTTCCCAGCTTTATTCGAAATTCGCGAAGGTGCAGAGAACGAATATGAGATCATTTTTGAAATCCAAGATGGCCGCCGTGCAAAATTATCTATTATATTATATTTCCATCTTGCAGCATTTCGCTTGGGCCTACTCACGTTCTAAGCGTTATTATTCTATGGTAATAACATTATCCGTAAATATTGTTGTTTAAATGAGTTGTTTTGTAAATAAAAAAGCGTCGCTATTATCTTAAAGCTAAAGCCTACGTCGTCTATTAGGACCCATTACTCTAATGGGTTATATAGCGTTCGGGCTTCAATGTTTACAAATGTTTTGAAAGATAAGGTAAACAGACCATTTCTTATAATAATGACAATATTTACAAAACATACTAATTGGAATTAAATAATAGGTACATAGATATATAAATGATTTGAGTTTTCTTTAGTGTTAATTCTGCCAATATTTGTCTTTAAACAATTCGACACGTGTTTCGCCTCAACACGAGACATCCTCAGGACGTGTTGTCTCGCCAAAATGTTTATCTTCCAGATTTATATAATTATGGATTTCCGCAAAGTAACGCCTACTTCAATAAATTTAGGTACATAGGTTAATTAAAAAATCCTTTTAATTTTTTTACTTGAAGCTTGAAATTATTAGGATTTACTATCTTTATATATATATAATTCTTTCGTACGTGTGTTGACAGTCAACTCCTCCTAAACAGCTGGACCGATTTGAATGAAAATTTCTGTGTGGATTCGCGGATGGTTTAGATTCACAATTGAACTACCTCCTAAATGGCTGGACTAATTTTGATGATTTTTTTAGAGTGTTCCAGTGAATTTGAGATTGGTTTAGATTCTCAATACAGTCGACATATGATTCTCTTACGTATATTAGTGATCTCATCCTAAACAGCTGGACCGATTTGAATGAAAGTTTCTGTGTGTGTTCAAGTGGATTCGAGGATGGCTTAGATTTACAATTGAACTACCTCCTAAATGGCTGGACCAATTTCGAAGATTTTTTTCGAGTGTTCCAGTGAATTTGAGATTGGTTTAGATTCTCAATACAGTCCACATATAATTCTCTTACATATATTAGTGATCTTATTCTAAACGGCTGAACCGATTTAAATGAAATTTTCTGTGTGTGTTCAAGTGGATTCGAGGATGGTTTAGATTCACAATAATTGAACGACCTCCTTAATGGTTGGACCGATTTTGATGATTTTTTTTAGTGTTCCAGTGAATTTGAGATTTTTTTAGATTCTCAGTACAGTCGACATATAATTCTCCTATGTATGTAAGTCTGGACCAATTTCTCGAATTTAACACGTGTGTATTTCTAGTAAACTCGTAAACTAATGAACGGATTTTAATGGGGATTACTTCACGGAGCGCAGTTTAGTCCAATTGAGAGACAGGATAGTTTTGATTTCGTTTTGACTGACGACCATAATTATTTTTGTTTCCAATATTTGTTTTGTATGGTTTTTTGTGGACATAGTTTTGTATGGTCATAGAAAATATTCTATGAGAGAATTAATTGACGCACGGTTTTGACAGCTTAGCTGTGAAACATTTTCATAAATAATATCTATCTTTCTATATATATAAACATGAATTGCTGTTCGTTCGTCTCGCTAAAACTCGAGAACGGCTGGACCGATTTGGCTAATTTTGGTCTTGAATTATTTGTGGAAGTCCAGAGAAGGTTTAATATGAAAATTCTCGGTATTATATAAAACAAACGATTTTAATTTTTCTTTGATGTGTCCCCCGTCGTTCAGAAATCAAATTAAAATAATAGTTTAAAATGAATAACTAATTAGAATTTTTAAATCTTTCTACATTTCTCAGGAGAAAAAAAAATAAACTTAATTTTAGGTAACTGTAGTAGGTAGATTAAATAAGGTTGTTAACAATATATCAGATAATTTTTATGAAGATTCATAATCTTAAGTTTTGTCCTGGTATTTCTGAACCTAACCGCACCAACAAAACAAAACAAAAAGTTTATCAGAAAGCTCTGAATTGATTAACACTGACTGTATCCTAACTGTGTGTTTCTACAATATCAAATAGAAACCTTATAAATGGCAAGTATTTTAGGAAAACTCTGTTTTGTAAGTAAGTAATATCGTGTGTAAATCGAAAATAATAATAAAGTTTCATTCGTACCGAGCATTGTTTTTATTTCTTTTTATAAAAAAGGATTAAGGTAAGTTTATTTTATACTAAAGTTTAGGTATTTTATTTATCGATTGAGGCAGTATGAAGTCTGCCGGGTTAGCTAGTAAGAAATAATTCTTTATGTTTTGAAGTATTACTGGCACATTCATAATAAAACAGTATTTTATTTTTTATGTATATAACAACGTCTGTCGGGTCAGCTATAAATATAATAAATAAATTTTGTACACATTTTGAATAAACTCTTGATTTTCAATGTTAAACCTTATATCTTATGGTAACCATGGTAAAAATAAATCGTATTCATGGTATGACCGATAATCCAATTTAAGTATGTTTGTTGCATCATTTTATATATTATATTGTAATTGAAATGATTTGTAAATCGGTGGAAATGTAAATCTTGATATAAAAGAGTGGCAATGAGTTTCTTGCTACTTCTTCTCATTAGCTCAAACCTTTACGAAGTAGCGGTAAATTCAATAAGAAAAAAAATTTTTTTGGTATTCATAGGTGTCATTTCCTTAACCTACATGAATAAAGTTATTTTGGAAAATTAATTGAAGTAGGCGTTACTTTGCGGAAATCCATAATAGTGTAGAGGCTAAACATGTGTCGAATTGCTTAAAAACAAATATTGAAAACTTAAATCATTTGTATAAAGTTATTTTGATTTGATTTGATTCGTAAGCTGTAGATATATGAAATCTTTATCACAACTAAACGGCTATTTGATATCAAAACAAAATATTACATTTCATATTTTTCAAGTTACCATTGAGTTGCTAACACGAGTAGATGCTTTAAAATTACGCTTAGTCAAGCAGTAAATTGTCTTCATAGCATGAAATTGTATTTAATCTTATTTCCAATCGTGACCCGTGTAATATCTGATGATTTGGAGAAAATAAAATACTGTGCCGATCTGTCGTGCACTGAATATGGTTCTGGAAAAGTTTGCGGGGTAAGAGAGGACGAAAGAGGTGTTCGGTTAAAGATATTCAAGAATGAATGCGAATTGTTGAAGTATGGATGCAGCGTTGATGAAAGCGATGGTAATGCTCTGTTTTATTTACAAGTTACATCTAAAAAACTTTAATAAATCAAGATTTATGAACGTTACGTCACTCGAACGGTTGGCTCAGCGGAAGATAGCTCGCACGGAACGCGAGAGGTCGCGGCTTCGAGTCCGGCATCATTTATAAATTGATTTACTTAACTTCAATAAAATTAGTACTTAAAAGAAAATGGCGACATTCTTATATTACAAACACAAATGTGAGTTTGTTTGTAAGCTGTTTAAGGCTTCAAGCCTTGAGGGGCACCAACAAACCGAGAATGTACTGACTGGATACATTTATTTACCAACTTAACGTAGCCATGTTTTTCTATATTTATTTTATTTATTTATTCAAAAAGGATTACCAACTAAATACAATTTATTAACTTTTGCACTGAGAATTGAACAAATATAATAAAATAGTTTTAATGTAGGTACTTAAATTAAAGGTAGGCACAACATTACTATACGAAATACATGTGAAATTTTAAAAATCTAAAATCTCCAAATTTTTGAGAACAATATAAATTTGTTTTTTAAAATTAAGAAAAATTGAAAAGAAGATATGAATGTTTAATCTATATTAATAATACTAATAATTAATTGTAACATTAGCTGTAGAGGAGCTGAAGAAAGCAAACAGAATTTTATAACCAGGTGGTACTCGAACGGTTAGCTCAGTTAGTTAGAGCACCGGCACGGAACGCCGGAGGTCGTGGGTTCGAATCCCGCATCGTTTACGATTATTGTAATTTTTGGAGTCGGTGTTATCCAAGATAGGTTTGTAACTACATAGATAGTTATAGGTGAGATGTGCTTGAGTTGTGGGAGGCGAGAGGCGAGAGCGGGTCGCGGCGGAAGGACACCGATTCCAAAAATGACAATAATCGTAATTAGAATTAGATTTATTAATAACATTGTATAAAAATACGCAATTATTTTTATACTTTTTAGTGCATATTATATCTATTGTTTTGAAATAGTATTTTTGAAGTCGGTTTTTTTTTGTTAAAATAATTTTTATAGCAATAGCAATGACAGTACAATATTATTATTAAAAAGAGCGCAGAAAAAGAATGCTGGGAGAGTTTCTTGCGCCGCTTCTTCTCTCTCAGAGCGCCATTTGTTTCCGAAGCGGCAGTAGTATCTAGTATATTAGAAATTACATCAAAAAGAAATCTAAAGGAATAAATTTTGAGAAAATAAATGCCTTTTATGCCTTTATTAGAATGGGTAGGGCGTATCAATTACCATCAGATGAACGTCCTACTCGTCTCAACCCTTATTTTTATAAAAAAAAAGTTTTTGACTTTTAATAAGACTTCAAATCCTATTATGAATATATCAATTCTAATTTGTATTAATAAGAAAATCCTTATTATTACAACAACCAACTCATATGAGTAATATCGAACAGTGAAATAGAGAAAAGCTGGAATTAATTCGGATTTAGCAATTTACAGAGGAACAGCGAATGTATTTGTAGCAGTTTGGAGTGGTCTTTATCCGCTTACGATGTCTCAAGAGGCTTACCGGCGCAACAAGTTGCCTTTCATTTTATCGAAAGTTCTTAGTACAGGGAAGAAGGGTACACTTTGCAGTACTATTGCTAATTGGAGTATCCTTCAGTCTTGACTGGGTAGCGTTTAGTGGAAAATGAGAATACGTCAAAAGGAGTTTATCTTAAGGGTACACTAGACGACGAATCTAACTAGTTGTTGATCTCATCCAACATCATGTGCGAAAGTGATACATGCTAGAAAGAATAGTGAGAAGCCAGTGCGCACAAAATTTTATAAAAAGGCCAATAAATAAAAAAAAAACTACTAAACGTACCTTTTCAAAATATAGGCTTTTAGTAAGTTATTTTTATTTATTTATTTATTTATTACATCTTGATGGTTTGTTTGTGGGATCAGCGCAATCTTAATTATAACATTTAGTAACTTAAATAGATGTAAAGTTATGGAGTTTTATATAAACGTGGATGTGGAATTTTTTTACACAATATTATTTAACATTACTAAGGACTCTTATTAGTGAAATGTTGATATACGTGGGTAACACTGAAAATGTTTAGAACTGGCCGGTTAGAAACATTGCTAATGAAAACTTTTTTTGAATTTCAATTTTAGAACTCTTTGGTAACTTATGTAGTATATTACATTCATTTGTCATTTGTTTTTGTTCAACAAGAAATTCTAATTATTATTAGGTTAGCTTAAGGGAGGGAAAGAATTAACATTTATTTTCTATATGACCTCGGTGGTTCACCAGAATTAATCAAATCAAATCCTTAACATAACAAAGCTTGGGAACTTGTGACCCGCCATTGATTAATCGTTAGTAAATCAGATGCACCTTTTAGTGCAATTTAAATTGCATATGCACTAAATGAATATGCAAGAACACGAAAAATTCTCGGATTTGAATAAAAATAACAGATGGAACGAGAGCCCCAATCAGCTATTGGACACGTTTGTTTGTTAGGACAACTTTTGATATGGACTACACGGACGGGTAAAAAAAGAAGGACTCCGCGCCGTGATATTAGCAAGTGAAGCACCATTATGCTAGTGTGTGTGCGGTTACGGGGGATACTAGTTACACAATTTTTTCTCCCTTAAATAATCATATATGGCCACAAATACTTATACAGTATCGTTTTTACACTTTTTCACAACGCACGACGGCATTTTTAAGACGCAAACTGATCTGTCACACACGATGACAATTCTCATAATGGCCGCCTATCGGCCTGTAGTAGTGTACGTGTGTGCGTGGGGCTATGTATTTACACGTTAATCGGCTTGTTTTGGTGCTATACTGTTATGAAAGGTGACACGGAGTCCTTATTTTTTTACTAGTCCGTGATGTAATACTTAAATTTATAATTTTTATTTCGACGTATTATTGAAGTAATAACTTCTTATGGGAGGGTGAACCGCTTCCTTACGTAACTCAGTACTTTCGTTAGAAAAAAATCAGTTGAACCTTTTTTTTTACCGTTATTATTTAATGGTTTTAGAAATTTAAAAATAATAAATATAAATTTTCAGAAATTTTCTCATGTTTGCGACATTACTTCCGTCATATAACAAATGAAACAATTTTTAACTGTTTTAATGACTTTTAAATGGTTTTAAAAATGTTTCAAATTGCTTAGTAACATTTTATTGAAACTCTCCAAGTATATTTTGTTTATTAATTACTACTTGTAAAAATACCTATATAAAAGTTATCAGAAATTTTCTGACGTTTGCGACATTTGTTAAATCTTTTTCGTTTATACGTCCATTATTTGGACAGGCAAAGGGTTCCTTCCCATACAGCCCCATTCGTTAATATTCAATGACGTACAATGCAAAAACGTCGTTGCTTAATATAGCTACCACAAGCCAACTGTTATAGGATTTAATAATGATACTAATAATGTACATACAAAAAATTCTAGTGTAAATATTTAAGAATTTCGAATAAGAATAAAATATATTTTATAATCAATAACGATTTTATTAATAAATCACCTTTCCTTTCATTATCATATTAATATACATAAAATTTAAGTAATAACCTAAACTTTTCTCAACTAAAAAAAGGATTGTGTGGTTTTATGAAACCACGATAAAATTGAAACTTTTTTTCACATTATAGACATTTGACTAAAATTTTTTGAAATAATATTCCATTAAGTGTATAAAAATCGTTTTACCAGTCTTAATTTTATACTTGGAAAATTGGAATGATAATAGAAAATAATAAAAGTAGACTAAGTCTCCAACTAATATTTTTATTGAACTCTGTGTCTTAGCCCTGGTTAAAAATATTGAATAAAAGTTTCACTTTAATAAATAACAACATTTACATTAAACACTGACAAAAACAAACAAAATAGTGGCACAAATGAGTAATAGTCTATACACTACACATCAGCTGCTGCGAACTATAGGCGCCGCCCGATCGTCACGCGACATGCAACACACAGACGAAAAAGTTTGAGACGATGTAATAAAAGTTTTACTTTAATAAATTTAATATTAAATATGCAGTTAAAACTGATATAATTGGGCGTAAAAGTTCTTTTTATTACATAAGAATATTTATTTCAATCATAAAAGCGTTGTTTTGCTGAAAAAGTTAGATTTTGATCATGTAAATTAATGTGTACTTGTGATATAAAACTGTAACCCTCGTGCAATGTACCAAACTTAGATGAAAGATTGCTCTCCGCTGCGCTTCAACTAGATACCGTAGTACTAAAGAACAAAAGCTTTTATATTACGGTAACATTATATTGTAGTATATATTGACTATTTGTAAAGGTGCTTGTTGTTTCTGTATTCCCGGAACGTAGAAGCGTAAATAAAGCCAAAATCAATATTGCATTCACTCCAGCCCGGGCATATTGAGCTAAGTTCCAACTTTGACTTGCAAATAATATTTAGTGCGCACTACATAAGAATGGCTTTCTTATTACTAGGCATTATTAGGCATCTTTCATATTTTGTAACTTATATACGCTTCGTATTATTTTATATTGAAATTAATAAAATACAAAATACTTACTGATAATATGTGACCCCAGTGTCTTTATTATTTCTAGTAGTAGTATTATTTTAACAAAGTCTTACTACGCAAACCGATATTTTTGTATTATTAGCAAAGTTTAACAGAACATGCGGCACGTCAACGTCACACATTGTTCGAGACTGGCTCGAGTACGCCAGCTTGGGCGTTGTATTAGTTGCCGCACTTTGCGACTACGCCTGTGGTATCTAGTTGGAGCAAAGCGGAGACCAATCCTTAATCTAAGGTAGATACTTTAGTTATGTCCTTGCGTAGTTTAGCTATCCACAGATGAGCACTGTTCAAATGGCATAAGTAATTGTTTATAAGTTCTCAGCGACTTACTTATAGGTTGTGCTTTAGCTTACCTGTACTCTAGGTTAGAATCATAATAATTTTATTATGATATAGTAATGGTACAACTTTATAACCACTTACAGCATTTGGACTGATCAGTATGAAGCATTGTTTACAAAATGCAGATAATATTACAGACGGTGACGAATTCAACATAAATAAACTTAATATTCGCAGTAATGTCTATAATGTATACAACAATTGTGAAGAAAATTGTAATAATAATGAAAATAATGAAGTTTGTGGTATAACAGAAGATGGAGAAGGTTATAGAGTTCGATTATTCTACAACAAATGCGAACTGGATAAATATAATTGCAATAATATTAATTTTTTTACACAAACAGACCATTTTATATGTAGCCCAACTAATCATACAAATAATTTAAATGATAGCACCAAGAAATATAACGAAATAATAGATGGCTATGATGACGATTTAGTACAACAGCTTGCAAAATTTAAGAATTTAGTCGTCGTGAAAAGTGGTTTTTTAAATGGCAATAACAATGTAAATGATACAATTGATAACTTTTTTGCTGCTACACACGTTTTCGATTTGCCCGTTGAAGAGGTGAATGCTCCAGAAAGACGCATGCTCATAAAACATGCCGGGCCGATCCACGTGTTTAAGCCTTGGATTGAAATACCGAAAAAGAAATATAATGATACAATTCATCGACCTACACTATCTACTTGCTACCACAAATGTCCGTTTGTAAGTTGAATTATTAAGATTTTAACTTAATTTGAATTGTCTAGAAATATAAAAATAGAATACACCATTGGGAGGTTCCTTTGCACAGGATGCCGGCTATATTATTGGTACCACAACGGCGCCTATTTCTGCCGTGAAGCAGTAATGTGTAAGCATTACTATGTTTCGGTCTGAAGGGCGCTGTAGCTAGTGAAATTACTGGGCAAATGAGACTTAACATCTTATGTCTTAACATGACGAGAGCAATTGTAGTATTCAGTTTCCGAGGTACCAACAAATAGGTACCTTCTCTTTTCTTTCCTGTGTTAGTTAATATTTCGACGCGGAATTATTTTGCATAATAATATAATTGCATAATATAGACTACTGAGGTAGTGAGTAATTTAAAGGTACAAGAGAATAAAAATTGCTCTCGTGTGAAACATACAACTTTTCACCTCGACTACCGATAAAAGTGTTATAGGTAAGAGAAACAATTAAGATAATATTTAACAATGTTTATTATAAATATCATTACTAGTATTTATTTTAAATATTAAGTCTTTGGCAATAGTAAAATTTATAAATCTTAATTTCGATAAGTAACATATACCTAAATTTTTTTGACAATGATAGCTAGGCTATAATGAGTTTCGGGACGCACCGGATCGCATTGTTTATTTTTTAACGCGGAGTAATTCCCGGATGTATGGTCACGTGGGGTTCGATATTTAAATCACTTTGCCTCACGCTCGCATCAAAGAGCGTTTTTGCTGCGAGTTTTCACATAGCAATAGCGCCCTTTTCGTGCTGGAGAGGTGAAAATAAGATTTTTTATAAATTATATTGAAATAGTCAGAACAATACTTTTCTGTGGTGCTGTACCAATAATATTATGACTAATATATGTTTTAGTGTTAAAAAAAAAAATTCAGCTAACATTTATGTATACCAGAACGCAGTCAACATATTGTATGTCTCGCTCACACTTTATTTCCTTTTCCCTCTCTCGTGCTGAGCCATAAAGATGTCCTGTCTAATGTTACTGGCCAATAATTAATAAAGACCCTAGGAAATCAATTCGGGTGTTATTTATTGTTACAAACCACTGTTGAGGAGCACGAATGAAGAGAATGGAATTTAAGATACCACGGATTGACCGTCTTCAGGCTATTAAACTTTGTAAGCTTATATATTTATTTATGAAAAAAAAGCCCGCAGAGTTTGTTGCGCCCATTCTTCTCAGGTCTGAGATATTCTTTTTGGAATTATGTTTTTGAATTTTAATAAGTGATTTCACATCCTATTTTGAATAAAAATATTTGTATTTGAATTTGATAGGAGTTAGCTATAATTATGCATGTTATTCTTCATCAGAAATGCCCTGATACATATGCTCCTGTTTGTGGCGTGCCCGGAATTGTGGCCAGAGAGCCATCACTTATGTTTCAAAACCATTGCTTCATGGATGTCGCGCAATGTAAGATGTTCTGGGAGGATAAGAGCAGCACTTCACACAGTTCATGTGAGTATATTTTACTAATAGAAAATATCTTAAGCATTATTGATATTTTTAACCGACTTCAAAAAAGGAGGAATGTTGTCATTGGTCGGTGTGTTTTTTTATGTTGCTACCTCAGAACTTTCGACTGGATCTGAAAACCATACGGTCTCAAACTCCTTAACGACTTACAGTAAGGCTTTTGGGGTGCTACGAGAGATTACCTCCACGTGTGCTAAAGGGCCTTCAGTCCGAGGTGGAATGTTCTATTCCCCCGGAATGAAGACTACTGGCCGGTGCATCTTGGGTATCTGTTAGTGACTTTCTGTAGAAATATGGTCTGTCGCTGGCTGATGGCTAAGAATCTCTCAAATACCCAATCCAAGGTGTCATACATACCGTGCCGATGGATGCATGGCTGAGGGGTTGCTCAGTCTTAAACGGTGTCTCTCCGAAACCGGGGCGAATCGGAGTAGTACCCACCCCTTCGGGCGGCATGCGGGGCTCTGCTGTCCGTGACTTTCCTTTCCCTAGCTACTCGTGGGACTTATATGGACCAAAACAAACAAAAAAACTTAAATCCATTAGTCTCCTCCTGGGAAGAATATTCCCAGGATGGAATAGTGGACGCTTTGGAGAGGGCGTCGCTGTCCTCTCCACCCGCGTCACAATCGAATGTCGAGGAGCCGAGACAGGTGGTAGAAGAAAGTGCATCAAGCGCTTCCGAATTGCCCCAACCGACGGCCCAGACTGATGAGGCTCCTAAGAGGGTTCAACACCGCTTGGGAGGTGCCGCTAGGAAGAGGTACAAGAAGCTGATCGCTGGGGTAGGAGCCGAAGAGACCCTCGCCCTATGCAGGAAGCCTTGGGACCAAATCCTAAAGGAGAGGCCTACCCCTGAGCTGAAAGCGCTAAAGCGCGCTCGCTCTGAAGAAGACTCTCCCAAGTTGCAACCTCGCAAAACGAGTAGGTTGATTCCTCAGACGGAGCAAGCTGGTGTCATTAAACCCAGCTATAAGGACACAGTAGGTTCCACACGATTAAGGATCCGTAATTCGGACGCTATGAGTGAGGAACAGATGAAACTTGTCCACCGAGCCCTAATCCTGGCCATTTCTAAAATGACCACAAAGGGCATGGGACCTAAGTTTCTGGGCTTCTCACACAGGCCAGGCTGGATTTTGATCACGTGCGCTACTCAAAAAAGTCAAGACTGGCTAGTGGGAGAAGTTCCCCGAGTTACGACCTTCAACGTTGACGACCCGTCTTCTGAAGCCCTGAAAGCTGTGGAGTCCAAGGCGATCATTGGATTCAAGAGGGTCAGCTTCAAATTCAAGAGTGGAACTACCAACACTCTTGCAACCTCTACGGACCCAACAGTCCCACAAGGGTCGGCTCTGGCCCAGGTACAGAACGCTCCGGGCACCTCCAGAGTTGGTACCACAACTATATCTATTCCAGCACTGACAGAGGCTCCAAGTACAGCTGGAATTGGAGCCTCGGTTTCCTCTGTCCAAGCTGGACCTATAACTTAAGGTCCAACTAAGGGCAAATCGCAGGCCGGATGTCCTCACGGTGAAAAACCGCACAAAAGGATGATTTGACCTGCAAAAGACAAAACCTAAAAATGGCACCCAAGGGTCAACCGGCGAGGATTCTTCGTAGGAGTTCTCGTAGGGAGGACTGGTGTATGTCCGCTAAAGTAATAAGACCGGCACAGGTGAAATGGGCAATTAAATCGTTCCAACCCTATAAAGCAAGTTGGGAGGATGGCATCCTTCCTATCTTGCTGCAGAAAGGAATTGACATTCTCCTTCCACATTTACTCAGGATCTACAGAGCGAGTTTTGCATGTGGACACATCCCAGAACAGTGGACTAAGGTCAAGGTACTGTTTATTCCAAAGTTTCCTGGCAGAAAGGACTACTCAATTCCAAAATCCTTCCGACCAATCAGCCTTACCTCATCCTTATTGAAAGGTATGGAGAAGGTGATAGACAGGGTAGAAAGGGCACTTGAGGACAAACAAATTGCGCTTTGCGCCTTCCTAGACATTGAAGGAGCTTTTGATAAAACACCCATAAAGGTCTCAGTTAAGGCTTTAGCCGATAAAATGGCCGACTCTACCACGGTCAAATGGGTTGAGTCGATGCTCTCAAGTAGGATTGTTAGATTGAGGCTACATGGTGTCTCTCTTGATGTAATGACCAAAAAAGGATGTCCACAAGAAGGCGTCATTTCGCCTCTACTATGGACCCTTGTCATTGATGGGCTTCTCTATAAGAAGGATGAACTTCGAATTGACACTCAAGGTTATGCTGATGACCTAGTGATAACGATTCGTGGTGACGGCCAAAGTACCATCTCGTACCTTATACAGAAAGCGCTTAACATAATATACAAATGGTGCCAAGAAAATGAACTGGCGGTTAATGCTGACAAAACTGTCCTGGTTCCTTTCACAAGGAAGCGGAAGTTGGAAGGCCTCATATCTCCGCGACTGAATAATAGATCTATACCGTTTTCCGACAAGGTAAAATATCTGGGACTTACTTTAGACCAGAAACTTACCTGGAATAGTCAAGTGGACGGTATTGTGCAAAAGGCAAAATTTGCCTTAAGTAGTTGTAGTCGTCTTGACGGCCAAAAATGGGGTCTAAAGCCCAACATGGCACTTTGGCTGTACACAGCCATTGTAAGACCACTTATATCATATGGCTCTGTGGTCTGGTGCAGAAAAATTGCCCAAAAGACCGTTATTGCCAAATTAGGAAACCTTCAAAGAACTACATGCGCGAAAACAACAGGAGCCATGACGTCCACGACGGGAGCAGCCCTAAATGCACTTCTAAATCTGCCGCCCCTAAACCTATATCTACAAAAGGAGGCGAGGGCCAGCATGCATAGAGTAATGACCCATATGCGGACTAACTGGCTCTCAAACTCGCTGCGGCTATTTGAGCAATCCTTACTGAGAAGTCCTGTATGTAGACATGGTGAGTGACGCCATGCTGCCGAAATTTGACTTCATCAGCAACTTTAGTATTGAATTACCCACAAGAGAGGACTGGTTAAACAATCGAATTACTTGGAAAAAAGGGAGCCTTAAATGGTATACCGATGGATCCAAGTCGGGTTCTGACGTTGGCTGTGGAATCTTCGGAGAGTGCCCCAAATTTGGCAAATCTGTCAACTTGGGAAATCTTGCCTCCGTTTTCCAGTCAGAGGTATACGCCATAATAGAATGTGCGGACACCATCCTAAATAAAGGCTACGTCGGCAAGTGTATTTATATCCACACAGATAGTCAGGCGGCTCTGTCCGCTATAGACTCCAACAGATCAGTCTCAAAGCTTGTAGACAACTGCCGGACTATACTGAATACTCTGGAAGGAATGAACAGAGTTACACTTCGATGGGTTGCAGGACATGTAGGGATCGAAGGCAATAAATACGCCGACGAACTTGCAAGAATTGGCGCTAAAAGCAATCAATTTGGCCCTGAACCCTTCTGTGGTGTCCCAAGGAGTCTTGTTAAATCAACTCTTGATCCATCATGTTCACAAGAGTGCATTAAACTCTGGAGCAACACTCCGGGCTTAACCCAGTCCAAAACCCTAATCCAAACCTGCAACAAAAAGGCTGCGAATGAGGCACTAGGGCTAAGTAGAGAAAACTTACGCATATTAACCAGGACATTAACGGGGCACTGCAGATTAAACAAACACCTCTCAATCTTAGGTCTCAGAGATTGCAGAGCGAGTAGATTCTGTAATAGTTCAGATGAAACCCCGCTACACATTCTCTCTGAATGTGGTCCTTTAATGCGTAAACGTAGCATCTCTTTGGGTCCAATTCTTCAACCATTTGAGATACGTCAGCTCACTGCAAAAGACATGATAAGATTCATGAAAAGAATCAATGTTTGCAGTGAGCTATAGTTTAACAGTGGCTATCACAATAGATCACATTGGTCGCAGTGTAACAGGGCTGAAATGAACTGGATCAAAGCCATTTTACAAACCATAACCATACAGTAAGGCTTTGCGATCTTTGGCATAATTTCTAACTGTCTGTAATCAAACTTACTTAACTTGAGCACTTTACTTTATCGGCATCTTGTTAAGACTCTATATCAATAATAAATTTATATATTGCACAAAATGGTGGATTTCGTATTATCAAAGAGTATGGATAGATAGGTACGTATAAACATAGATATGTCGCAGGGATTTCACGGAGACACACAGAGTCATTTCACGGAACCAATTCTGGTATTTGTCACTATATTTAGTGATTTATCACTACATTTGTTTCGAGAAATGATAACATCCTGTTGTTATTTAACATTTTCCGTGATTTGATCAAATCACTTAGGGAATTGACCAAATCTCTGTTTTTATCATATCCCTGCGACAGATACAGTTTTTATATTACGAACTAGCTGCCCCGACAGACGTTGTTCTGTTCATATTAAAAAAAGCTATTGCGGATGAAATTTCGTAAAATCCGTTCTTAGCTGACTTCTACTCGGCGAAAGGAATATTCCTACCAAATTTGAAGTCTCTACGCCTAATGGTTCCCAAGATATCGTGATGAGTGACTATATATGTGGAAATCTCTTATATTTTACCAATGAAACCGTAAGTCACACAAGAGGAGCAACAGGGGTGAGCACTAGGAAGTAAAACAAATATTTTTCACTTAGTTCCTACAGTCGTGTCTAATATAACGTAGTTATGTCATGTTATTGATACAAGATGGCGCATGGTACAAAAACTTATTATAAATTAGATGACTATAATTATATTAGTATGAAAAGTGTTATTCTACCAGTGGGAGGCTCCTTTGCACGTAAGCATTATCGTGTTTCGGTCTGAAGGGCGCCGTAGCTAGTGAAATTACTGGGCAAATGAGCCACCACCAGAACCACTACGGCGCCTATTGCTGCTGTGAAGCAGTAATGTGTAAGAATTATCGTGTTTCGGTCTGAAGAGCACCGTAGCTAGTGAAATTACTGGGCAAATGAGACTTAACATCTTATGTCTCAAGGTGAGGAGCGCTATTGTAGTGCCACACAGAATTTTTGCGTTTTTCAAGAATCCTCGGCGGCACTGCATTTTTTAATTGGCATGCCATATTAATTACCATGAACCCGTCTCATCCCTTATTGTCATACAAAAAAATATTAGGCTCACCTAGTTAAAGTTATCACTTTTGTCGTTTAAGGTCCTAAATATACGCCGATAAATAAAACAAATCTAAATGATTAAAACCCGTGTAACTTTAACTGTTTCTACATTAGATTTTTGCGTGAAAGTAACATTTTTATTTTAGCTAACCCGACTTTTCAAGATATTTCCAGATCTCGTTTTCAGGAGGACTGCAGATGTTGCAGTTAACAGTTACAATTACACGCGTTTTAATCCATCAAAAGTGTTTTATTTAAATGTGTAACACTCGCGTTAATGAAGGAAAATACTAAATGAAAATCCTCGTTTATTACATTATTAATAATACACCGCGAACTGTATATTTATCTAAATACAAGGACTGGCTACAAACTCAGGGTGAAACGTGCAATTCGCCCTCCGGCTTGGGATTAGTTGCTATGACAAAATTTACTTACGTAAAATCCCTTCGAATTTGATACAGCTTAGGCGTGGATAAAAAGGCAAACTTAATATTTTTTGTATGATAATAAGGGATGAGACGAGCTGATGGTAATTAATAGGCATGCCCATTACAAAATCCACTCAGGATTCTTGAAAAACACAAAAATTCGGCACTCTAATTGCGTTCCTCACTTTGAGACATAAGATGTTAAGTCTCATTTGCCCAGTAATTTCACTAGCGACGGAGCTCTTCAGACCGAAACACGATAATGCTTACACATTACTGCTTCACGGCAGAAATAGGCACCGTTCTGGTTATATAAAGATTCTAGAAGGAACCAAATTATGTGGTAATTTATTAACTTTCTCTACAATATTACAAATATTGATATGTATCGATATTTGTAATGTAGTGTATGAGTATATTAGAGGGTTTGTAGTGTCATAAAACAAATCAGGGTTATATTAATTAGAAAAAAGTGGCCAAATACGAGTCGGACTCCCCCATGAAGGGTTCCGTAGCAGCAAGTAACATATTCCTGTAGATCGTTGTAACTTTGATCGATGTTTTCATAGTAGTGATTTTTTTTAAATAACAATAATAATAACTTTATTTCCCAAACATTAATATAATTATATGTATGTATTACAAGTTAAAAATATGTTTCTAAACTATATTTTTAATTATTCACATACAATACAGGGAGCAAAGACAGCTAAACTAGTATGAACTGTGTAATAAATAATAAAATTTAGTACGTATTAAAAAAACTACTTAGTAGATCTCGATCAAATCAATTTTAGGTGGAAGTTTGTATGGTAATGTACATCATATAATATATTTAACTTTATCATTCTCTTATTTTAGAAGTTACAGGGCACACACATTATACCACTTTGGAAGTGTCTCTCGCGCAAACTATTCGGGTAAGGAAAAAAATGAAATTAAAAACCTCAATATCATTTTTAAGGACCGATCCATAAATACCCCACACGTATGAGTTTGATGAAAAAAAAAATTTGTTTCTGTTCTAAGTATGGAGAACACGCAAAATTTATCGTTTTTTTTTTTTATATTTTTGTGTAAAAATCTTAATCCGGTTTACAAAATACATCTAATAACCAAGTTGCAACAGCATAGGACTTATAGTTTCGGAATAAAATCGACATGACAAATCTATAAGGTTTCCGTTTTTTGCCATTTGGCTACGGAACCCTAAAAACGATGTTACTAAGGTTCGCAATTTTCTTCTTCACTTTTGTGATATTACTTATTTTATGAAGAATTCGGGGAAAGGTTCTGTGACACTACTCATTTCTGCATGAAGCGCACCTAACCTTTCAAATCCTTTCATTTGACTCTTGCAACAGCGCTCGCTTCGAATTCCGATTACATTTCCTTTGACTGCGAGAATCTAAGCAATTCATATTCTAGAAAAGATCTGTGAATCACTTTCCGACTTGAATTAAAATAAAATATGTAGGGAATCATATTTTAATAAACACTTTTATTTTTATACAAATGATTTAAGTCTTCTTTAGTGTTAATTCCGCCAATATTTGTTTTTAAAACAAATCGAAACGTGTTTCGCCTCTACACGAGGCATCCTCAGGACGTGTTGCCTCGCCAAAATCTGTCGCGAGACTCTAGACTATAGTCTGGATATAGTATGGATTTCCGCAAAGTAACGCCTAATTCAATAAACTTTTATTTTTAACATTTAATACTAGTTGATCCAGCAAATGACGTATAGCCATGAAAATTAATAGAAAAAAATGCAAGAAAAATATTGGGTATAAAAATAGATTATGACCGATGATTAGACTTTGGGAGTCTTTTTTTTCATTGTAAAATATAGAATTTCATTAAAATCAATCCAGCCATTTCGAGGAGTATCACGAGAATTTTATATAATAGGGGTTATAGTATGAAAATGCCATTTTATTGTAGTCGTAGTGTAGTATTCGAATTTACATAGAACATTCAATCATTTTTGAGGGAAACATTTTTCACATGGTACCTATGTAGTTTTTATTTAAAAAAAATGTGCAACATTCGAGTAACGACTGTCGGTTGTTTTTTTTATTCAGCTTAGAGAAGAAAGATGGATACTTCGAAAATTCGAGTGATTTTTTAATGCGAGTTGCGACGCGGAACTAACGCGGCAGAAACAGCTCGCAAAATCAATGTTGCGAGGGGACTGCTAATGAACGCACCGTGCGATTTTGGCTTAAACACTTTCGTAATGGAAGCTTTGATTTAAAAAACGAACCACGTAGAAGACCGCCTACACAGATGAATAACAATAAATTGAAGGAGATAGTGGAAGCAGATCCGAGCCAAACTACCCAGAAATTAACGGCATCGCTTAAAGTTACCTTACCAACAACATAGACTCATTTGAGTCAAATTAATAAAATAAAAAAAATGAAAAATGGGTGCCTCATGATTTGACTGACCTGCAGAAAGAAACGCGTGTTGAAACTTGTTTTGCTTATTGTATCGATGTAGTGATAGTTATATAGATAATAATATTCGATCGAACTGTGACATGCGATGAAAATTGGAGTTTTTATGATAACCGTAAGCGAAAAATGCAATGGCTGACCCCAGGGCAAACGCCACAACAGTGTCCTAAGGCAAAGCTTACCAATAAAAAGGTAATGGTAACTGTTTGGTGATCTCGGCATGGTGTTATTCACTATAGCTTTCTCCGATCTGGTCAAGCAATAACGGCAGATGTCTACTGTGCCGACTCCGAACAATGATAGCAAACCTAGCAGTGAAACAGCCCCGACTCATGAATCGATATTCACCATTATTGCTCCATGAAACGCGTCATACAAATACTCATACAGCACGAAAAACCGATAGATAGATTTGAAAATGTTTTTTTCGTGATTTGGACAATTTTCTACATATATAAAAAGTATTCCTCTCAGGAGGCAGTACAAAATACTGTCACACAGTTTGTCGAATCTAGATCACCACAGTTCTATCGCAATGGCATAAATTACCTTCCTGTTAGATGGCAGCAATGTATAGATAATAATTGTCATTATTTTGATCAAATTAAAAAAAAAACAATTTTAATTTTTCAGTACAAATCGGCAATTTCATACTGTAACCCCTAATATTTAGTACATATTTTTATATAGTGCAATTTATGTGAACAAACTATTATATTTACGTTAAATTAAAACTCAAGTTTGACAAAAGTTTCTAGTTAGTATTGTACGTTATTACCGTAGAATATCTATAATAATAGATATATTTATAATTGCAGCCCTAACCATGATTAGCCTAAAAACATTAAAATAAATACTTAAAAACTTATATAACACTGATATTTTGGTTAAAATAAACATTATTTAATCAATCCAACGTTTCGTTGTCTTTCCAGATCAACATTTATAGGACCGCCAAGGTTGACGAAGTTTAGGATTAGCATAGATTGTGCTATCCGTCTGTTTGTCAACTCATCTTTCAGTGAGCAGGCTGCAAAGCAATTTTTTTGTGTTTAATTTTGATTGTGTACTAATTATCTCTATAAAACGCATGATATAATTGGTTTTTAATATGTTGTTATAGGTAGCTAGTAGGTATACAGGATTGTTGGTATACCGGGCCAAATTTTAAGTTGCTGTACCAAAATAATTATTATAAAAAAATAAATGAAATCGTACTGGTTACGATAATAATAATATACAGGATACAAAAACATAGCATTTGTTGAGTTTTTAATATTTATCTTTATACACTAGTTATAAAGAGTTATAGTTAGGTTTAACAGTTAGAAGACAATCTATAATAGTACCATTTGGCTCTCTTTTTTCTATATCACCCCACTCAATGTTAATATCGCAAAATATTATACAATGTATTGGCTCTAAAATGAGAGAACTCAATGAACAATCATATAAAAATGACACATTCCAAATTCAAATGTAAGATTTTGTTTATTTTTAATTGTAACAGTATTTATGGCAAGAGTAAGTATATACCATACATTACCATCAAATAAACAGGCATTAAAAAATCCGCACAAGCGTCAAATCGTAGTAGACTGCTAGTTCTATATACAATACAATAATTATAACTGTTTGGTAGCGTAAACGACAAATATTTGATTATAAAGTCTGTTTTAATCTACCACACAGTAATTATGTCTGTCTCCAGGCGGTCTCCAGTGACAATACATGTCATTTACTAGGACCACATCATTATCGGACAGGATTTAATTTCGCAACAATATCTGGTTTACACTGGTCACTTTGAGTACGTCACTACCGGATGCGTTACCAACCTGATTGAGCGGCGTACACAAATAGCCCTGCGGCGGTAGGGTGCAATTTGATGTGCTGTCAAACACCGAATAGCCCTGTTTGTACACTTTGATGTAGCCGTATAGTAACTAAAAGCAATTATTGTTGGCTTTATGAGAACTAAGAGTCAATGAAATACATTCGCCATGTTTATTGTCTTTGTGTAACTTCAAACAGAATTGCGTTGAACATTTCTCGCGTAGTTTATATAAAATTATATGTTAGATTAAAAAAAGTGGTTATTAGTCAATAGGGTTTTTTTTTATGAAAATAAGGGACGAGATGAGCAGGACATTCAGCTGATGATAATTGATACGCCCTACCCATTACAATGCAGTGCCGTTCAGGATTCTTGAAAAGCCCAAAAATTCTGAGCGGTACTACAATTGCGCTCGTCACCTTGAAACATAAGATGTTAAGTCTCATTTGCCCAGTAATTTCACTAGCTACGGCCGAAGCACAGTAATGTTTACACATTACTGCTTCACGGCAGAAATAGGCGCCGTTGTGGTACCCATAGTCTAGCCGGCATCCTGTGCAAAGGAGTCTCCCACTGGTAGATTTCGGTCATGAAGGAAAAAAGCGGACAAGTGCGAGTCGTACTCACCCATGAAGGGTTCCGTAGCAAGAAGTAACATTGAATGAAAGGTAAATTGCGATTTACGATTTATGACGTATTAAAAATAAAACTACTTACTAGTTCTCGTTCAAACTAGGTAGGTTTTCGGTGGAAGTTTGCATAGTAATGTACATCATATATTTTTTTTAGTTCTATCATTCTCTTATGTTACAGGGGGGGACACATTTTACCACTTTGGAAGTATATCTCGCGCAAACTATTCAAAACCTCAATATTATCTTTGAAGACCTATCCATATATACACGTATGGCTCTTTGATAAAAAAAAATTCAGTTCGTACTATGGGGAACCCCCAAATTTATTGTTATACTTACCAAATTTCAACAGTATCGTTCTTATAATTTCGGATAAAAGTGGCTGTGACATACGGAGTACGGACGGACATACGGACAGACAGATAGACATGATGAATCCTTATGGGTTCCATTTTTCGCCATTTGGTTACGGAACCCTAAAATTGGATTACTTTCAAATTTGAACAAGTATCAACATCAAGCACTTGTTTAAAATAAATGTTTGAGTGTATATATAATATCTGTTTTCCCCAATATCTGGAAAAATGCACGCATAGTTCCTGTACACAAAGGGGGCTCTAAAAAAGACGTTGAAAATTATCGTCCTATTTCAATTCTTTCCACTTTGTCTAAGCTTTTTGAGAGACTAGTATATTACTCAATTTACCCATTTTTGCACCCAATCATCATACCCCAACAGCATGGTTTTGTCAAAAGACGCTCTACAGTAAGTAATTTAATTTTATATGTGACTGATCTTTTTGAAAATATGGATGCTAACAAAGAAACACATAGTATATACACGGACTTTAGAAAAGCATTTGACAGAGTGGACCATAAAAAACTGTTAGAAAAACTTGCATTTAATGGAATCCGCGGTAATCTTTGGTTCAAGTCTTACATTACTAACAGAACACATAAGGTAGTTTTACATGGCTTCGAGTCTAATTCTATTAATGTTACATCTGGTGTACCCCAGGGCTCAATTCTAGGCCCACTTCTGTTTATCCTGTTTATTAATGACATTCACACGTGTTTTAAGTTCACTAAATTTCTTTTGTACGCGGACGACCTCAAAATATACCAAATTATTGACAGTTTTGAAGATCACCTACGTTTACAAGAAGATCTTGATCGTCTCTCTATCTTTTGTGAATTGAATAAACTTGAACTCAGTATAAACAAATGTCATCATATTGTCTTTACCAGGAAAATCAGATCAGATCTTATTAATAAAATACGCTATTTAGTGCCGGTTCGCACACATGTGCGTGCTATAAGAAAGAAATACTTATTTGCAAATAATAGATGCTCCACAAACTCTGGTTTCCATGCACCGTTATTTAGACTCCTTAAAAATTATAATGAGTACTTTACACACATAGATATTTTCAGTAATCGTGCTTACTCTTTTGGAGTAGAAGTTATTGATGTTTTAAAAATAAATAAGTAGTATGATTAAAAGATAACCACTTAGTAAGATTGAAAAGTTTAAATTAGTTATTCAACTTTATGTTAGAGTATAATTTAATTTAAATAGATATAGTAAATGAAAGCTTCTAACCGATACCTATGTTATAAACAATAATATTTATTATGATGTTTTTTTTTGTCTTTTCTATTTTAATTGTAACTAAGCACAATAACAATTTAAGTTAAGATTGTTTGTAGATTAATGGGTAAAATGCCTGAAATAAATGATTTATTATTATTATTATAATGCCTCGTGTTGAGACGAAACGCGTTTCGAAGTTATTTTTGTGTATCTTAGCGGAATTAATACTAAATACCCGAAAATTCTGAGCGGCACTTCAATTGCGCTCGTCTCATTCAGACATAAGATGTTAAGTCTCATTTGTCCAGTAATTTCACTAGCTCGGCACCCTTCAGACTAAAACACAGTAATGTTTACACATTACTACTTCACGGCACAAATAGGCGCCGTTGTGGTACCCATAATCTAGCCGGCATCCTGTGCAAAAGAGCCTCCCACTGGTAGCAGCGTGTTTTCTTAGTATTTTATAATCTATAAACAATTTAGTTCTTATACTTTACAATTAATTTACATGTTATCTATTCAAAATATTTCAGCGTACATAGAGTCATCCTTTCTCTTCTGCTTGGGAGACGCTATGAATGCCATGTTCCGGTTTCTACCAGCCATACGGACGCTGCAGAGAATGGGTCGGCTGAAGAAGAAGGGTGTGTTTCATGCGAAGATAAACAACTTCCGATTCTTTAGTAACCATGGCTTTGGTGCAGGACGACCCAAGTTTATGGGCTGATTGAATTATTGTCTGATTAAAATATGTTCTTATAAGTTTTTCTTTTACTTAATTTTTGTTAATGATTCATCTTTACATATCTTATGGTATAGAACGAGAAATTGTTGAAAATATATTCAATGCATCAAAGAAGCTTTTCATAAAATGCTTTATTACCAGTAATGTGATATTTCTTATACACTATATATTTTATATATTCTTCAAGGTATCTCTTTTCAATCATATTTAGTAAAAGAGACAGAGAAACAAAGGTTTGATTGAACCTTCATCATTTTCATTGTTTTACACAAAAAATCTGATCATGAGCCATTTATTTAAAGCATCAACGCAAAAGCCCTTTATAATAATCAGTATCAATCTCAATAGCCGTTATATCCAGCATTAACTTTAGTAGCTAACTAAAAAGGTCTTAAATACCGCATGAAACTTAATAGCAGCTTACATTAAGCTTGAAACTGAAAAGCTCTTAAATACCGTATCCAACTTTATAGCAGTTTACATTCAGCATCAAATTCATAAGCCCTTAAATACTGCATCAAATTTTATAGCAGCTTACATTCAGCTTGAAACCGAAAAGCTCTTGAATACTGTATCAAACTTTATAGCAGTTTACATTCAGCATCAAACTCAAAAGCCCTTAAATACTGCATCAAATTTTATAGCAGCTTACATTCAGCTTGAAACCGAAAAGCTCTTGAATACTGTATCAAACTTTATAGCAGTTTACATTCAGCATCAAACTCAAAAGCCCTTAAATACTGCATCAAATTTTATAGCAGCTTACATTCAGCTTGAAACCGAAAAGCTCTTGAATACTGTATCAAACTTTATAGCAGTTTACATTCAGCATCAAACTCAAAAGCCCTTAAATACTGCATCAAATTTTATAGCAGCTTACATTCAGCTTGAAACCGAAAAGCTCTTGAATACTGTATCAAACTTTATAGCAGTTTACATTCAGCATCAAACTCAAAAGCCCTTAAATACTGCATCAAATTTTATAGCAGCTTACATTCAGCTTGAAACCGAAAAGCTCTTGAATACTGTATCAAACTTTATAGCAGTTTACATTCAGCATCAAACTCAAAAGCCCTTAAATACTGCATTAAATTTTATAGCAGCTTACATTCAGCTTGAAACCGAAAAGCTCTTGAATACTGTATCAAACTTTATAGCAGTTTACATTCAGCATCAAACTCAAAAGCCCTTAAATACTGCATCAAATTTTATAGCAGCTTACATTCAGCTTGAAACCGAAAAGCTCTTGAATACTGCATCAAACTTTATAGCAGTTTCAATTCAGCATCAAACTCAAAAGCCCTTAAATACTGCATCAAATTTTATAGCAGCTTACATTCAGCAGCAAAATCAAAAGCTCTTCATATGGATCAAATAGAGCTTGAACCGGCTTAAAATCTAATGGCTAAAATCATATATTGTTATAAATAATATAATAATCGTTTGAAGTGTAAACATTACGAGACCTATTTAAGCCTTACTAATCAATTAAATCGGTTCCGTCTAAAAAAAACCGTTCTAAACTGTATAATGGAACCAACCCTGTATCACGTAACTTAAATTACTAAAACCGTAAGATATTGGCAAACGTAGAACCAACTTGTATTTAGGCATTTATTAGCGGTTTCAAATATTTTTCGATTCCCATGCCTTAGATTTTAATAATTTATATCCGTATTGAAGTGATTTTGTGACACTTCGTAGAATTAACACTAAAATCATTTATAAAATCTAAAATGGCAATGTATTGCCAAAAAAAAATATATAATTCTATTATTTGTAAAATCTAGTTAGCGAATTATCTTTCAATTTCTCAATCTTGTTTATTATCCTCTTAATTATATAAGTGCTTTCTCAAGAAGAAAAACAAAAATAATTGCTCATTAGTTTAATCCCTGGCATCCTCGACTCAGGGAAATAAATAAGCTGACTTACCTTGGGACTGCCAATTAGATATATTTTCAAATACCGAAGGCACACCCACGGGCACTACGACTCTTGTAACGATATTTATCCTTATTACCGGGCTAATTGGTTCTAAGTGGAAAATTTCTATTATTGTGATCCATTGCGAGGGCTTACACGTGCTCAGAAAACGTGGAAGCCGCAGTATTTGCGTAAAAGTTTGCGACAAAGTCGCGTTATTTAGCCCTATTCTTAACTGTATCCAAATAAACCAACTGGTTTTTTTATGATTATTGTCTTATAAAAGGGAGAAAAAAAATAAGGGACGCAACCAGCAGGACGTGCCGCTCAGGATTTCTGAAAAGCCCAAAAATTCTGAGCGGAACTACAACTGCGCTCGTCACCTTGAGACCTAAGATGTTCTCTCATTTGCCCAGTGATTTCTCTCTTTTTAGACCGAAACACAACAATGCTTACACATTACTGCTTCGCGGCAGAAATAGGTGTCATTTTTAGAGTATCGGTGGCAAAAAAGCTATCAATGCTTTTTGATCTTTAAATTGATATTTTCATTTTCTACACTTTTACGGTGAAGACACACAGAGGAAAACAAACCTGCGGAAAAACTCAAAGGTTGGATGTTAAGTTGATCAACTCGTGGATTGACTCCAGGCACTTTTCACGGAAAATATATCGAGTTAACGAATATAACTCTTGGTTCAGCGCTTAGAATATTTTTTCTACGTCTAGCCACTCTAATTTAGTAGCTCAAATACTTTTTTTTGTGACCTCAAAATACAGATGTAACGTAAAAATAAGAGTTTCGTGAAAATTTTTCGTAAGTAAATATTTGACTTTTGAAGGCTTAGATTTTTAGAAGGCATTTTATTTTTTGTTAGATGATTGAGAGTTAGCTGACATACGAAAACATTTAAACAGCTTATTAAATACTTTGACATATTTTGAGTAAGACGTACTAAAAAATATTGTACAGTAATTCGTTGTAAATCAATTTAAATAATAAACACAACTTTTTTGAAATTGGTATCAAAATCCGGTGTGGTTTAGGGCCCAACACACCGTAGTTTTAAGCGTTAACAACGAGTAACTTAAAGGTTAAATTAAAACAACATGGATAATAATTATTATACAAATAATGCAGCCGTAGGGGAGTGTCGGTGACCGTACGAAACTTGCTTTAGTAGCTTTAGGATGCTTCACGCCATAAGGTAGTACATATATGACAACCTGTATAGCCGAGTGGTTAGCGATCCTACCTACTAAGCAAGAGGTCCCGAATCCCGGTGCAAGGTGCAAGCATTTATATGATGAATATGGATGTTTGTTTCCGAGTCATAGATGTTTATATGTATTTATGTATGTTAGTGTGTATGTTTATATGTATTTATATATGTTTAAGTAAGTATATTGTACTAAATATATCGTTGTCTTGCAACCCTTAACACAGGCTATATATGCTTAATTTGGGGCAAGATAATTTGTGTAAAAAGTGTGTCAATATTATTATATTATTATTATTATATTTATTCGGTACGTTATAGCAAGAATCTAACACTACATACAAAATATTATTCCTGTATATTATCTATGCGTTATTAACTTACCTATTGTATTTTTCTTAAACAGTTATTAAATTTCACTAATATTACTGATCGACAAATTACTGTTGTGTATTACTAAGCCGTGTGGATTGTAAATTTATATCGATTATCGATAAATTTTCAAAAGCACTATGTATGTTTAAATGAATTTATGCATGTTTAAGTAAGTATATTGTATTAAATATATCATTGTCTTGTGTAACCCATAACACAGGCTATATGCTTAACTTGGGGCAAAATAATTTGTGTAAAAAGTGTGTCATTATTATTATTATTTTATGTGTAGTCTATAAATTCCACATCTTTCCGAAAATAGTCCTGATTTATATATGAATAGAGTCTTCACTCGCCTGTCATCATGTTTTATAATTATTTTACTGGTTTATTAAACTATAAATGTCAAGTTAGACTAACCTCTATCTGAATTGATTAAACTAAATAAACTCGATAGATACATGAATAATCACAGTGGAATTATGTATGAGTTGATAATAACACTTAATATATTGTAATGAAACGAGAGCGTCGGTCCTTACCCCCGCCAGCCCACGTGGCCCCAGAGTAAAATCAAGGTTAAACCAGCTGACTGTTTTATAATTAAAAATCGGTTCATTCATTCAAAAGTTATTGCCGTTTGAAAATTCAAAAAATAGTGTTTTATTAAACTTTTGTCAGACATGATTTTCATTACATTTTCAAAATACTACGATATTTAATATCTGATCAAATGCATGTTTTGAGTTCTTTTATAAAGAGCTAACGAGTTAAGAGTTAAGAGAAAACATAGAACAAATAACTAATAACTCTTTGAGCTCGAAGAGTTCAAAATAACAGAAATTATATTTTTGAGCTCGAATAGCTCAAAATCGTCAAATGTACAATTTGAAGCGTTTAGGTATGGAATTAGCGGTAAGTTGCAGGGATGGCCTTTAGGATCAATCGTTTTCCTAATTTTTATTTAATTTGTCCATTAAATTAGCTATTTTAAGTATAAACAATAATATCTAACCAGTACTAGTTTTACTGATATTCTTTAAATCAGTTTTTCATTAATGGTAAGCCGAAATCGTTAATACGTACCTATAAGGTATGCGGTGTTTCCGGGACGATACGACATGGGTACCTTCAAAAAAAGCGCGTACACCTTCCTTAAAGGCCGGCAACGCTCCTGTGATTCCTCTGGTGTTGCAAGAGAGTGTGGGCGGCGGTGATCACTTAACAACAGGTGATCCGTACGCTCGTTTGTCCTCCTATTCCATAAAATAAAAAAATTAAAAAAGGAAAAACAGGGTTTTTGTTACACGATGTTTTAATTATGTTGATATGGTGTGAAACCACTTCACAACTTTTATGAGAAGAAGTAGCAAGTACCTCGTGCCACTAATTATGTTAATTACTATCTATGTTTGATCAGGGGAAGGCTACGAAAGCTTGAGATGGATATAGAGTATCGGGATAAATGCAAGGTTTACTATTTTTCACCAAGCTTAAAATTATTTAATATTTAAATGTAAATTCCATATACTAATAATTTTGCAGCTTTACAAACCTTACATACGTCGCTTGCGGCATATATTATTCCAAGTCCATCTCGTGAGCTTACTTATTTGTGGTACTCAAACTTACTATTCACAGTTAACAAGTCAATGCAACCCATGAACTTTAAATGGTGACAGAGATCTCACCACAAAACAAGCTATATATCCAGCTATTTGCTATATATATTTACAATCTTGGTTATGATCTAGTTAACGAGACAGTATGCCTTCATTTTCTTCCAATTTATCTATAATATAAGCGTAACTTTCATTCTCATTTTCATCATCAGTCCGTGAAGATGGAGTAGTTGTATTAATATTGTGCAGTGAAGAAGAACACATCAAAGTACTTACGTTTTCTAGTGTTTTGTGCTCGTGTTCGTTAGCACACAGTTTCCCAATTTCAACGATTTTAGTTACATCTTGAATTTAAAAAAAATTATCCCAAATTCGTTCTCTGCACCCTTGAGAACCTCGGATACGATATCTATTTTGTTGAAATGATAATTTAGCGTGGCGGTCAAAATAATAGTTTTATAAATAATAGCTGACAACGGCACCTCAATCGTCTCGCTTTTTCGTTTCATTGCGTTTCATTTCACAACGAATCTAAAGTTTCACTTCAAAAATTATGTAAATTGATTTAATAAAGCCACAGAAGTTATTGAGTATAGTAGAACCATCAATCAAGTTTTTGGTAAGAAATTTCAAATTAATTTTTTTAATGTTTGCATCTGCATTGATACAGAAAGCGGCCAAAAGGATTTTAGGTTGTTATACAAAATAACTATTAAAAATGAATAATTGTTAAAAATAAATAACTGTTTAAAATAGCAACTGTAAATAATAACTATAACTGTTCTGTTTTGTTCTCGTCGACTTCTTAATCTTAATATGACAAAATTTGTGTCTATGGGTGTTCAAAATTTGGGACCATCGTTGTGAAAAATTAAAATTTATATTTATTTGTAAAGTAAAAATATTAATTTATACAACAAACACTGAATTGTTTTTTAATTATAATTCTGAAATATATGTTTACATTAGTGACACATGATATTATGGTAAACTCATTCGTTTTGCGTACGACTTCGAATATTTGTAGAAGTAATAATTAATTGAGTTAATATAAAATAAAATAAATATATTTGTATTTAAACTGCGTTAGAACAAGCACTAAACATGAGCCTTACAAACATAATAGGAAAGTTCATTCGTTTGACAATATGCGAGTTTTAAATCCGCTGATTCGAATGCTTTGCAGAGTACAATACCCCAAGTTGAACTAGGAAGCACGGTGTAAAACATTCCAACCCAACTTCGCGTCAAAGGGATTATTTGACTAGCTTGTTTCCTGTGACTTTAACCATAAACAATTTTGGAATGAGAGAACTCATGTTTATTGCCCATTGTCTCTGGATCTATTGTAGTAAAAAGCCTTTATGATGCATTTCTCATACGTAACAAAGCGGTACTCTTTTCGTGTGATATAGAAGAGGTAATATTTTTGGTGTGAACCATTTAATCCAGCGCAGGGTGTGACTGACTTTTCCGCACGTTTCTTCCAATTCAGCTGTAGCACATATTGAAAAATTATTATAATATAATATATAAAAAATTAACATTTTTACAGTTGCTGGGCTGTTTTTATGCTTTTACAACATGATGCCCCAGAAAATGTACAAAAAAATGTGTTACGAAATTTAATAGAATAGTTATAAACGTTTTTGTGATAAAGGTTAGTATAACATTAATAAACTTTCTCAGTGATACCACGCCTCGGGAATGGGGCGACCGCCGTAAGGCTATTCAATTAATAACGTTAATAAAATTTTAATGTTATATTTTGTTTATTTTTAATCGTAACAGTATTTCGTGCCAGACTAAGTATATACCTTAACTTATTAGATCCAAATCCATTGAGAGCGTTAAGGAGTAACAAATATACAAACAAACCCATAAATAAACATACAAAGTTTCGCCTTTACATTATGAGTGTGATTTTTTATTCAAAACGTAAAAAACCCTCGACTAAACAGATCTTGAACAGAAAATACGGACAGACTGACAAACGTAAAACTTATAACAACCTTCTTTTTAAAAAAAAATACCTATCTGCTACTCCACTAACGTCACTGTCCAAATTGGGTTCTAAATTCAACATACACAGCTTAAATTGAATAAAATGTTTACATTGCTGCATATTGTCCAATAATATTTTTAATTATTAATTGCATTTGTTTTTGCTTTTGTACTATCCTACCTTATTTCATACTCAAATTCAAATTCAAATATTTTTATTCAACATAGGATTCAAAATCACTTATTGAACGTCAAAAACTACCACTCATTCAAAATAGAATGCCTCAGACCTGTCTGCCTCAGAACGGACGCAAGACACTCAGCAAGCTTTTTTTCCAGTCTGTGGTGTTATAGTAACCTTTCCCACACACACGTTTTTTAACAATCCTTTTAAATTTCGTAACACATTTGTTTTGTAAATTTTCTGGGATCATATTGTAGAAGCATATACATCGCCCAACAAAAGACTTACTAACTCGACCCAACCGAGTACTAGGCATAGCAAGTTTATCTTTGTTTCTCGTGTTAACATTATAAATGTCATAGTTTCTAGAAAATTCCTCAATATACAGAATTCCCGTAAGTATATAGATAGTACGAGTACGCACTCTCAGTATAAATAAGTGACTCTAGTCTAATGACGTAATGTAATGTCTATGACGTGATTAAAATCTGACATTATTTCAATTAGGAATTAGGATTAGGTTAAGATTTCGATTACTTTTTTTTCGCATAATAGTTTTTTGAAGGCAAGGCTTCAAGCCCGTATACAATATATGTTTTTATATTATATATATTTATTTCCTATTTTCCTACTCCTCCTTCAGTATCCGCTGTACCGCTCTTATATTCCATTTCCTAATGGCAGCGTACAAGGCCACAGAGAGGGCGCTAGTCGTTCGCAAAAGCCTTCGAATACGCTAATTACGCGAGGTGAATCGAAGGACGATCATTATTGCCTACGAAGTGCCGCTGAGTGACACCGCCTCGCCGCCGCACGCATTATATTGAGATTCGCGCAATCACCGCACTAACTTTATAAAATAATTAAATACCTGTGTATGCGTCAAGTTTTAGTCATAGTGTTAACTACTCGGAGATCAGCTGGAGACAGAACGAGCTCATCAAACAAGGTGGATACGTTGCCTTACTTCCGCCACATTACAATATAATCCTAATTTAAGTATATACTTATTTCCTACCTTCTTAATTTGAACCAGCGCATACAGTCCACAAAAATCCGCAACACCAAAGCTTACCAATAAATTGATATAGTTTTCCAAATATGAAAACATAATATAAACGTATATTGAATACGCAACAAACTAATTAAAAGATACCTCAGTTTTAATGATGCTTTAAAATCATTCGACCATATTAGTCGAATATTTCACTGGCATGAATTACCGGGAATTTTCCCTTTGAAATCGTTGTTAATAAAGCGAGCCGACCTTTGAAACGAAAATTAATTTGAGTTCGTTCCGCAAATATGATTTCGATTGATACTTTATTGAAACTGCGCAGTCATAACATTCTTGTTAAAAATAAGCCCCGTTCTATGGAACGGATGCTAATTAATTACTTTCATTGGTTGACTTATCATTATGTCATTTATTTATTTATTTATTTAGGCACACAAACAAACTACAATAAATTTTGTATTAAATAATATTGTATACAAAATATATATATGTATTTACATGTCTGTATTGTGGTTCACTAATAGCGTGCACAGCATGCTTTTTACAAAGGTAACATAATTTTAGTATCTGAATATAACATAAACATAAAAACGAAAAATATTAAGCTATACATAAACCATTTAAAATGATTACAATATTATGTCTTATAAATATAATTTCAAATATGTATATTATTTTTTGACAATATGTCTATAAATATGATTCTTTTTTTATAAACTATAAAAAAATAAATCCAATTTAATTAAGAATTATAGTATGACTAGCTGACCCGGCAAACGTTGTTTTGCCATATAAAGTATAATTCACGCGATAGTTTTATAAGTAATAAAATATTGCCTATATTATAGCCTGTACATCATTTTGTTCTATTGTCAATAGTTTTTGCAGCGCACGCAAAAATAGGTTTTCGATTTTACACCTTGTGTTACAAAATAGCAATTTTATTACGGATCCCTAATCTTGAAAAAAAAATACATAGCCTATAGCCTTCCTCGATAAATGGACTACCCAACACTAAAAGAATCATTCAAATCGGACCAGTAGTACCAGAGATTAGCGCGTTCAAACAAACAAACAAACAAACACTGCAGCTTTATAATATTAGTATAGATTCATATATATTAAAGATTTTTATTTATATATAATTCTATTTATTAATAAGAAATTTATTAAATATAATTTTAAAAAACTTTGCACTTAGATTATTTTATACGTCTAGGTAGAGTCATACACTCGCGATTTGTATGTCACTTTGTGTTAGTGTTTGCATTCATAAAAATATAGGTTAACAGATAACCTCAATTTTTCGACTTTTACACATAGCTGTGAAATATGATCGTCGATAGACGTATAAAATATGATCTAAGTGGGAGGCTCGTTTGCACAGGAAGCCGGCTAGATTATGGATATCACAACGGCGCCTATTTCTACCGTGAAGCAGTAATGTGTAAACATTACTGTTTCGGTCTGAAGGGTGCCATAGCTAGTGAAATTACTGGGTAAATGAGACTTAACACCTTTAGTCTCAAGGTGACGAGCGCAAAGGTAGTGCCGTTTAGAATTTTTTGGGTTTATCAAGAATCCTGAGCGGCACTGCATTGTAATGGGTAGGGAGTATCAATTACCATCAGCTGAACGTCCTCCTCGTCTCGTCCCTTATTTTCATAAAAAAAAAATGTAAGGCTTTGTTTATAGCTTGATATTTATATATCTATATAACATGAACCTTTATCGTCTAGATAGACTATGACAGCTGTCAAAACGTCGAAAAATTTAATTTAACCTCTATTTCGAGCAATTCACGCACACTAACACAAAGGCCGGCAACGCTCTTGTGATTCCTCTGGTGTTGCAAGAGAATGTGAGCGGCGCTGATCACTTAACACCATGTGACCCGTACGCTCGTTTGTCCTCCTATCCCATAAAAAAAAGTGTCATTCAAAACGCGAGTGTAAAACGTAGCTTGTCTCGCACACTAAACTAATATTCCTGGTCTGTTTTTATCGGTTGTCTCACAGCAAGAGACTATCTAGACGTATAAATTATCTAAACTTTAACGTAAATCGCAGAGTTATTTAATATTTTTTTTTGTTTATATTTTAATATTTTTTGATACATTTAATTTATTACTTTAAGATTTATACTATAAATTGAAGATGTGTGTTTTTACTGTTAATAAAGTGTTTCAAGTCTATTCTATTCTAAACATAACTGAATTTAAGTACAACAGATATCCCAAAATGTAAACACGTCTAAAAACACAACAAGCGCCGAAGTTCACGATTACCCCTCGAATCCGTTCAAGGCTATCGTACTTACCCATGACCCATTTACCTATATTTTTGCAACGTTCATTAATGTACGTGTGTTTAGATATTTCAAAACAAAAATAAACAAAATCTACGTAACACGTCTATTGACGATCATATTTCACAGCTATGTGAAAAGGTCGAAAAATAATTTAGGTTAACAGTTAAGCTCTATTTTTATGAATGCAAACACTAACACAAAGTGCCATTCAAAACGTGAGTGTAAAACATAGCTTATCACGCACACAAAACTAACATTCCTGGCATGTTTTTATCGGTTCTCTAACAGCAAGAGACTCTATCTAGACATATAAATTATCTAAACTTTAACGTAAGCAAAACAACCGAAGTTATAAAAAGTAAGAAAAAAGTATTGATACATTTTTATAGATAATTTTATGACCTACAATTTTTGTCCGAGGTATAACTCTGATATACCTATGATAAAACTTACCGTTTTGCTGAAAATCGCGAAAAACTCATTTTTTTGACCTTTGAATTTGAATAAATTTTTCTCCATACACGGGAATGATGGGGAACTTTTAAACATTGTTTATAATTATGTTTTGAACAATTTCACTGATTTTCAGCTTGTTGGGACTTTATGTAACTTCACTCTCATTTTTTGGTCTAAATTGACCGGACTAATATTCTTGGCCTGTTTTTATCGGTTGTCTCACAGCAAGAGAATCTAATTACAACAGAAACAAAATCTACGTAACACCGTAGAGATAAGCACAAGGTAAGTATCTTTTACGGATGACATTTCACTCGTATTCAATGTGAAAAGAAACCAAGTTTATATGACGAAGTAAACAATGTTTTATCTGACATCGAATACTGGTTTAGCGACAGTTAACTATTGATCTAAGATTAAGGATTGGTCTCTAACGGCCGTTCCGAATATGCAGTCTATCTCTTCCTTGAGATAAAAATCGTAACTATCGTTGACTTTTCTGTCCCAATAAACTTATCGACCGCAACCGTAGCTTGCCTTATCCGTAGCTGTCTGTCAATGGGACGACGTATAGCTTATCAGCGATAGAAGTTTGTATGGAAATTGCAATTAACGCGTCCCAGTGAGGCGATAAGAATGACTTATCGGGTATATTGGGACAGCTTCAGATTATTGACAGCTACTTACTGACCGTAGAAGGTAGTAATTTATCTCTAGCTACCGCAGGCGTAGTCGCAAGTGGAGCAACTAAGTCTACGCCCAAGTGGGCGTACCCGAGCCAGTCTCGAATAATGTGTGACGTTGACGTGCCACATGATCTTTTTTCTTATGGAAAAGGTGGAGAAACGAGCGAACGGGTCACCTGGTGTTAAGTTATCACCGCCGCCCACATTGTCGTGCAACGCCAGAGGAATCATATGAGCGTTGCAGACCTTTAAGGAAGGTGTACTTTTTTGAAGGTAGCCATGTCGTATCGTCCCGAAAACTGAGATCCAACAAGTGCTTCCCGGATTACAGGCAACAGCACTAGCCATTGTGTCGATGAGACTGTTAATTATTATTATTTAGTAAAGTACTAGCCGAACCGACAGACGTTCTGTATGTACATAATAAATAGAATACTGTTTTTTTTTTATTATTTATAATACGGCTTTACTCACGTTATTGTCGGTGTCGGTACCGACTAGTTTTGGACCATTCGGAAGTCCTTCATCAGGTTGAGTGTGGTGGGTTCGCGATAACGTCCCACCTCTTACTGCGGACTTGGGCTCGTAGTGCGCGACTGGACAGGGCAGGGGGTACGGGGGGCGCGGGGTGCGCCGTTGATGACGAGCACGCATTTAATAGTTCTACTGTTTTTTTATGAATTTGTCTATAATATTTCATAATATCGAGAATTATTTCGTAAAATATGCCTGTTGTCAAACCATACGTCAGTAAATTCTCTCATAGAATATATGTCCAGCCAAAACAAATATTGGAAATAAAAATAATTATCGAAATAATAACTATCCTATCTCTCAAGTTGGACTAAACTGCATGCACTCCATGAAGTAATAATCTCCATTTAAATCCTTTCATTAGTTTAGGAGTTCACTTGAAACAAACATCAGGACACTGGATTTATATAATACTAGCTGACCCGGCAGACTTCGTACTGCCTCAATAAAAGACCTAAAAGTGTATAAAATAAACTTAAAACAAACAAAAGAAATCTTTTTTTTTAAACAAATGCAAAGAAATGCTTGGTATTAATGAAATTTCATTATGATTTTCGATTAATTACACATTATGTTGCTCACTTACAAAACAGAGTTTTCCTGAATTACTGGCTATTTATAAGGTTTCATTTGATATTGACAGACACACACAGTTATGATACATACTGTTAAACAATTAAAAACCTTCTGATTAACTGTATTATATTATACTGGACCACGGGGGACATATCAATGGAAAATCAATTTTGTTGTTTTTATTTAATTCTGAATACTTTATTTATTCAACCTTTTAAACCTTCTCTGGACTTCCACAAATAATTCAAGACCAAAATTAGCCAAATTGGTCGAGGCGTTCTTGAGTTTTAGCGAGACTAACGCAACAATTAATTTTTATAGATATTAAGATGTCTAGTATTCCTCTATACTGCAATTTTCAACGTGACGATTCAGGATGATATTTCTAAAAGGCCGGCAACGCTCCTGAGAGTCCTCTAGTGTTACAGAAGAAAGTGGGTGAGGGTGATCAACTAAAATCAGGTCACCGGACTCGCGTTTGTATTCCCTAGAAAAAGAATATATCTTAAAGTATAATTATAAAATCATTACCATTGTAATATGTATTTTTTTATGAAAATAAGGGATGAGACGAGCAGGATGCTCAGCTGATGGTAATTGATACGCCCTGCCCATTACAATGCAATGCCGCTCAGGATTCTTGAAAAACCCCAAAAATTCTGAGCGGCACTATAACTCCGGTCGTCACTTTGAGACGTAAGATGTTAAGTCTCATTTGCCCAGTAATTTCACTAGCTAGCTCTTCAGACCGAAAGACAGTAATGCTTACACATTTCTGTTTCGTGTCAGAAATAGGTGCCGTTGTGGTACACATAATCTAGCTGGATTCCTGTGCTAAGGAGCCTCCCACTGGTGAATCATTACTATTGTAATGTGTATGTTGAAAGTCTATATATATCTATTTTTCGTATACCAATTAAAAACCTTCATTTTTCCATTAAAATGATGGAAAAGCTTTTAGCGTGCTCGACACATTTTCTATTTTTGTGCCGACATATTGGGGCTTAAGTGATGGATTCTCATGCTCTATTACTGTCGATTAAAACTGCAACTCAAAAACTACTTTAAAATATTCCACTTCAGCTATGTTTATAATTAAAATATACAGGGTGTCCCAAAACTCAACGATAACCTGGTACCGGGCGAGAGGCCAAGGTATACCAGTTATGAAAAAAATAAGAAAAAAATCTATGTCACTTAGTCAAGCGATGACAGACATTTTTCGAAAATGTTAAAAATTTGACACCCTTTGTCGCATTTTTAGGTACTGTGATCGCAATTTTCACAATTTTACAGTGATTTTTTTAATAATGTTATCTCAAATAACAGTGCTATTAATGGTAACCACAAATGAAAGTAATAATCATTGTTAACTAAGTAAAATAAATTAAATTTTGACGAGTTATTGTTTATAAAATTTATGTCAGTCAACTTTGACACTCTACGTTGGAAAAAAAATGTACTACACTACCTATGGCAAGTTTTTTTTAAAAGATGGCCCATTTAGTCTAGATTTCAAAATAGTTCAATACTTGCCACTTTTCTTGCCAATAAAATTGCTATTTCGTATTTTTTGCGAAAGGAACTCATGGAAAATTTAATCAAAATAAAACGGTAAATTATCGTAAAACTTTATTATCCTCCTAAAATTAAAGCAGATGCTCAAATTGTTTCCCTCCAGCACGAATACAAGCTCTGCATCGCCTCAGAAATGACCTGTTCACCAGTATTGCAAATCTCCTCGCATTGATTTCTTCTGATGCTGCATCAATTTTTTGGCGCAATTCTGTTACATTTTGAATTGGTTTTGAGTAGACCTTTTCTTTTATGCATCCCCAGTAAAAAAAATCTACTGGATTCAGGTCTGGGGACCGAGGGGGCCATGAAATTGGTCCAAGGCGTCCGATCCATTTACCGGGATATAATTCGTTTAAATATTCTCTTACAGGCCGGGCATAATGTGCTGGGCAGCCATCTAGTTGATACCACATTTCTCTGTAGATGTTGAGTGGTTCATCTTCTAGCAATGTCGGCAAATCATTTTGAAGAAAATGCAAGTAGGTGGCGCCATCTAAATTTTCAGTGAATTCAAATGGTCCAATTATTTGACCATTTAATATTCCTGTCCACATGTTGACTTTAAATTGGTATTGGGATCGATCCTCACGCATCAAATGCGGGTTTTCCGTATGCCAACTATGAAGGTTATGTAAGTTTAAATAACCATCTCTTTTAAATGTCGATTCGTCAGTCCACAAAACTTTATTTAGAAAATCCGGATCTTCACGAATTTTCGCTAACATGGTTCTGCAGAAATCAACTCTGGGTGCGTGATCACGTGGTAACAAGCTCTGCACACGTTGTACATGGAAAGGATGAAAATCGTATCGTTTTAAAATTCGATGTGCGGTACTCTTCGCCACACCCGTTGCAATTTCAATCGCACGTACTGAGGTACTGGGGTCATTTTCAACTTCATTCAAAACTTCAGCGTCGTAGTTTCCTTGAGGTCTCCCACCAGATGTACGAGCACTGGGTAATCGTCCTTCCGAGTATGATGCGTGCACATTTTGGAAGACACGATAATCTGGGTGCCGCTCCACATTCGGGTACCTCTCCCGATACAGTCGAGCTGCCGCAGAGGCATTACAATGGCACTCACCGTAGATAAGATGCATATTTGCATATTCTTGCGGTGTGTACAAATGCGGCATGTTGTTCACACTTTCATTTGTGGTTACCATTAATAGCACTGTTATTTGAGATAACATTTTTAAAAAAACCTCTGTAAAATTGTGAAAATTGCGATCACAGTACCTAAAAATGCGACAAAGGTGTCAAATTTTTAACATTTTCGAAAAGTGTCTATCATCGCTTGACTAAGTGACATATATTTTTTTTCTTATTTTTTTCATAACTGGTATACCTTGGCCTCTCGCCCGGTATCAGGTTATCGTTGAGTTTTGGGACACCCTGTATATATGTTGTCGATACGGCATTACTTTTGTTATATGTTTTAGTAAGTGATTATTGTATTCTAGTCAGTATAAGAACACTCTTTATTTTTAATGGAAGAGGACAAAAGGGTCACCTGATTTAAGTGATCACCGCGGCCAATAGTCCCTTGTAACACCGAAAGAAGAATAACAAAAGAGCATTGCCGACCTCATTAAGTGTTGAGTAAACTTAATATTATAATCATGGACGACTAAAAAAGAAGGACTCCTCGCTGTGATATTAGCAAGTGAAGCACCGTTATGCTAGTGTGTGTGTGGTTATGGAGGACACTAGATTACACATTTTTTTCCATTAAATAATCATATATGGCAACAAATACTTATATAGTATCGTTTTTACACTTTTTTACAACGCACGACGGCATTTTTAAAATATTGTATTGAGACGCAATCTGATCTGTCACAGACGATGACAATTCCCATAATGGCCGCCTATCGGCCTGTACTAGTGTAAGTGTGTGCTTGGGGCTATGTTACACGTTAATCGGCTTGCTTTGATGCTACACTGTTATGTAAGGTGACACGGAGTCCTTATTTTTTTACTAGTCCGTGATTATAATATAGTCGAAAATCGAAATTACATTACTGTTGCGTAGCAACGCTTGGACGTCCATGACGAGAGTTGTCAAACTTCAAAACATTGATAATTTCGACAGCTCCGTCAGCAATACTCGTAGCTCAGTGGAAGAGTGTTTACTTTAGACGATGTAGACCCGGGTTCGATTCACCTACCTGTATGGATTTTTTTTGGGTTTTGGAAAGTTAATGGAAATTTCTAGTAAGTTCAGTATCAAATCGAACAGAGAAAAAAGGATGGAAATTGTGTAAGCAGGATAAAAATAGTTAAAATAATTTTCTAGTACAATTTAAATACAAAGATGGAATGAGAGACTCATTTTGAAAATAGAACAGATCCGAAAATATAAGCCGTACTAACCGTGGCCTACGGCAGTTCTACGGCCGTTTTCAATAACCTATCCTTAATTTAACTTACTAGAGGTAGAAATCTATCCTTTTACGCTTACATACATTTCAATAGACTATCGACAGATAGCATTGGACTATAACTAATAATACATCTTTATTGGACATAACTATAGATAGATAACATCTTATCATTAAATGGTGATAGCAATATAGGTGTAACTAGAGACACGTTATTGAAACCGGCCGCTAATCAGCCTGGCGCAACTCTCTAATAAACTTGAAAATGTATGAAATTGTACTAAAATAATGGCGGCAAACGCGGCTCGCTCTAACATATATTCGACTCTTTCTTTTGGTTTGAGTGTCATGTGACATATTGTCATTCAGAAGATACTACTTTATTCGTGTATTATTCAGGGTAATTAGCTTAATAATATAAAGAATAAAGCGTAAGTACATTTCTATGCTATACAATGTAATAAAAAAGGTTATAAAATATGTGGTTTAAAATAATAAGCTAATAAAGAATGCTTACAGTGATTAAAAGTGATAGAGTATTGATTTAATTCATCTAGAGTAAAAATTATAATGTTATAATCTATCTGTAGTGTTTGTCACTTATATATCGATGGTTTTATTAAATTTATTTTCATTTAATAAATTTTTATTGTAACTATATTTTTGTTTAATAAGTTTATTGATCTTTAAATAGTTTATAAGTTTATTAACCTTTAAAATACTTTTTATTATATTATATTGTACATGATGTGCAAAAAATATTTGAAGCCTAATAATTAGGGTTAACTAATTTCTGTTAATATCTATTCTGTTATAATTTCATATTCAGGACCCACGCCTACGACTTCAAATCCATTTATTCCAGCATCTGAAAAACGAATACCAAAGACTGTCTAAACCAAAACTACTACACAAGGCAAAATTTTGTTTTTTTTTTGTTACTAAAAAAATATTGATTTTGTAAACTGTTTTTTTTTTTGAGATAACTAAAACGTATTCCTTGTTTAAACTAGTTAGACTTGGCTTAGGTCTATCTTAAAATTAACAAAGGAAACCTTAAAATTAAATGACATTTATGTTAATGTAAATGTCGATATAAGAATATACATATTTGTATAGTATAGTTGATTATCGATAAAAATTATGGATTGAGTCCAACCCTATATATTTATCATATTGGCATTCTTGTTACAACGTCATTAGTTGATTATGTTGGTATCAAGATTTAGTACAATACAATACAAGCGACATTACTCAATATTTTCTATGGCACTCCCGTCTCTTGAACGTAGTGGTTAAATTCTCTTTGGTTCTAATTCAGACTCAAAAGTGAAATGGGAAAAGAAGGAAGAGAAGAAGAAGTAGTAAAAAGTGGAAAGTGATTACGAAGAAAGAAGAAGCAGAAGATAAAAGTGTACTAGTGTTCGGTGAGGTGTGATCTGCTAAAGGCACCGCTATCGACAAGAGGAACAGCGGCAGACCGGCGCAGTGCAAGTTTTAAAAGTGAACGCAAATAAAGACTCGTTACTTTAAATGGAGTTATTATTTCAATCCCTGACCTGACTTGACAAAGAGTGGGCTCTTTGTCAATACGTTCTAACTATTATATATAATGGAATATCTCATGTCCCTATAACTACAGCGGAGTTCACAGCCTTCAAATCGACCCGCAACATGCAAGTCGTCGTTTGTGGTAGAAATAGTTGCCGTGGTAACACCAGACTAACAATCGACTTACAATTTATTATTTTTTTAAAGTGACTAACCTCACTTCTGGGATTAACCTCCTGTTTGCTCACGTCCCGCGCGCCAAAACCTGTTATATGTTGAGTCAATTTGGCGCCTAAGACTTCTGGGATTAATAACACAAATTAAATCTGAAAAATTTTTTATGGATGATGCGGAACTTGAACCCGCGACCTCTCGCGTTCCGTGCGAACGTTCTTAACGCTGAGCATTCTATATTATCATATACTAATCTACATATCATATCATATAATATATATATATATATACAGTCAGTGTTACAAAACCACACAAACTAAATAAAATTAAAAAGTCTTATCCTATTCCTAAAGTATGCAAATAAGTCCTTTCGTAAGTAAATACGTTAAACTGTAAGTAGTTTACCACAAACCATGGTACGTGATCACTCTTTAAAATACTGTAATACTTACAATTATAAAGTTTGAGGTGAGAGTAATAACTATAATGGCTCTGGTAGCCGGGCGGTATGCCATGCGACATGCTTCTTTCCGGATCACCCAATGTCCCATCTGAGCTATTATAGTCTTGTATATACAATTTCGAATTTCGTAGCGCAGTCAGGAAATGTCTATTTACTATGTCTTCATCATCACGACCATCATTATTAATTAAGCCAGAAGACTACAACTGCTGAATAAAGGCCTCCTCCAAAGATCTCCACCACGATGGGTCCTGCACTGCCCTCATCAAACCTATTCCAGCGATCTTGTGCTACCGACACTGCGTGTTCATAGAAAACATATCAAAATACATATAATATGACTCAGTTTCAGACACAAAAAATAAGAAAATAAAACTTTAACCAATAAAGTTTTTCGAAATGAAATATCAGTCCGGATTACTAATCTATGGAACCGTAAGCTTTGATGGCGCACACAGACTTCACATAGCGCGTATTCAATTAAATGTTCTTGCAGTATTTTCAATGCGCCGTGTTTATTTTACAGCATCAAAGGATGCTTTGATACGATTCATATTGGTTTCGTGTAATTTAAAATTACCTATATAGTGAACAAGCTGAAACCTGTATATTCTCTAATTGCGTTTTCTATTTGCTATTGAGTTTATGTGATTTTCCTATGATTAGAATATATTGTGAGAGCTACGCTGTCTAACTTGATAGGTACTCACAACTAACTGCCATGGACTATGCAATACAAGGCTCAACGCATGATGGTGCCGAAGCCATGTCGTCCGGGAATACTGCAGATTTTCCACAAAGTGTTTCTATGAAGAACTCCACATTTCTTTGCAATGCCAAATGACCGTGTTACATACATAACAGCTTGGCTATAGACAGTCTATCAAAGTAAAATTAATAGAAATAAAAATTATGACCGTTCATTCATTTAAATTTAATATACGTTCACAAAAATCGTCTTAAAACTTATTTTCATTATTATGACGCTAGAAATAAGGGATTGCTTGTAACTAATTCTAGTAGGCTTCATAAAATACATAATAGCTTAAAGGGTAAATGTATACACTTTTACAATAAAGTCCCAGCCACTGTTCAGGCATTATCCATAAATAAATTTAAATTATTTATTAAAAAATGGCTCTGTCGTAAATCCTACTACTTCACAGCTGAATATCTCAGTGATCGGACAGCCTGGGACTAGATTATGATTATTCTATACCAATAGCAATGACAGTACAATATTGTATAACATTTATTTAAAAAGAGCGTTTGATTCTGAAGCGGTAGTACTATCTAGTATATTAGAAATGACATCAAATAGAATTAAATCTAAAGTCATTAATTTTGAGAAAATAAACGCCTTTTATGTCTTTTATAGAGGATTCGGTACAGAAATATAAATAACATTATTTTAAATATTTACAGTGCGTGTATGTTTAGACATTACTAATTGCATAAAATGAGCTTCATTTACTTTTCATTGTGGCTGAACGGGTTTCACCAAATTGGGTTGAGATATGAATCTCGTAGTTCTGAAAAACTAAAGGGTGGTGGAATTAAATTTACTATTGAAATGGTACAAAAGAGTTCTTGCTTGGAGTACGTGCAATGCTTGAAGATTACATTGCGGACATCCAGTGCTCTAGTTGGCACACACATGCATATCTTGAGCACGCATGTCTGTGCGTGGTCTCATGAACATGCCGTTTTTAATGAAACTTGATGGATCAGTCCAAAATACGATGTACAGTTAGAACGTTATACATCAGAAATTGACTGACTTCACTGAATGTTTCAATTTTGATACATGACGTGCATTAAATGACGGTAGTCGTGTATTTGCGTGTGTCGCTGTTAATCCAGTTAAGTGTGATCCGTTCCCAGTTAATGTAATTATTCGGCGCTCGGCCATGACGCGAGCTCGGCTGACACTAATTCAATATTTCACCGATTTTCACATTTTATTAGGACACACTATAACACTCTTAATGACTTACCCGATTTAGTTTGCATTTGGCAACATGGCCATCGATAGCAATAAGGATTCTGTCAAATATAACTTGAAAATGAACTAATTAGTTATTATAACAAATTGTAAATGCAATTCATATATCTAATAACATAATTATACACCAGCTTCTCACATATTTATTTGTAAAGGTATTTAAAATATGGTAAAAGAACAAGGACATACATTTTCAGCAAATTTTTTTTATTACTTTTTTCTAATCAGAGTACTTGCCAAAGCATGGTAATTAAACAACGTTATAAATATAAATTGAAATCTGTCCGTAGCGATTTATTGCAGATCTTTTAATGCAAATTTACCGAGGCCTCAATCCATGGTTCATTTGACAAAGCTATATAATAAAAAGTACCACACTTCGTTCTGCAGAATGAGACAAACTGAGACAACATACGCCATTCATTTCGTGCGCTTTCATTAGATTCTACGAATTAATACTAAAAAAAGTGAGTGTGTGTACGCACGTACGAAGTTATACTAATTGCTTGGTGTAACAAAATAAAAATCGTCAAATATTTTAAGCTATTGCATAGCTTCTATCGCGGGCCTTGAGCGTGGAGACCGAATCCAGAAGTTCCGTAACGAAAATAACCTAACACTTACTAGATGTATAAAGATATTTCGGCACGGTCATTACAGTTGCCGTGGAACAGCGGTTATCACGTATGCTTTTTGTGCAGAAGGTCCCAGGTTCGAGCCTGGGGTACATAATGATTTTTTTATTTTTTTATCACGTTTTTTTAATTTTTATTATTATGACAAACATTTTTATTTAATTTCACCTGTCCCGTTGTCTGTCTGTAATCAAATCTTGCAAGTAAAATTTTACTCACTTCCCGTTTGCTTTTTTTAAATTAATTTTATCAAAAAAAAAAAATACTGCATAAATAAAATAAATAAATAATAATTTATAATTGCATAAGTTGATAAAAAATGCTATGCAATAGCTTTACCGCAACAGTCCCCGGGTGCCACACGTCTTTTTATTTCTCGTGATATTCTACGTTTGTAGAAAGACCAATATTGTAAAAAAGAATTTGAAAAATTATTTAATAAAAATTTCATTTCATTAAATACACTAAGTATTTTAGTAAGCGTAGTGTTTTAAGGTTTTTTATGATATTTCTAGAAACACTGTGCGCTAAGTATTTAAATTTTAATAGCTTTTTGAATCGGGTATTATTTCCTTTAAAAGAAGATTGTCGATAAATTGTGCCCTACCCTAAGCCCGTTCGCGTTCTTTTGCTGTAGGACGCTCCGACGCGTTTGAAGTCACCGCGAGGAGCGAACAGGCAACATCGCTTGTGTTCTATCCGACAAACGACTAGTGTCTTTGAACTTGAAGAGCACGGAATGGCAACATGGCATTTTGATGTGCAAAGATTAAAGTTCATTGAATCATTGAGTGTTGACCCAGTAACCCCGTGACCCGATTGTACAATGTACAGCATGTTAATATTCGCACAAAATTAAAAGTCTACATTTTGACCTATTTAGTGCACCGATTTCGTTCATGATTTGTATATCGTAAGCAAATGCTATAACAAGTATGTGGTTACATTTAATTCATAAATGTAAAATACATACTGTATAAAGCCCGAGAAATGTAATTTCGTAACACGCTTGGCTATTTTTAAATTCATTTTAAATCCAAATCTGAAACCCCTTATATTAATACGAACCATTCATGTAGCTGCAATTAAAAATGAAAAATTCTTTCTGTAATTTTCCGTGCAGAAAATATTTTATGAAATTGGAAATTCTTTGTGCGATTCTCTGTGAAGAAAATAAGCTGCATTGATACTAAGATTCCTGTGGGTCAGTGGAACGTAATAAATTCTATTTATGTGCACAGCATTTGTGTATTTTATTTGTAACGTTTTATTTGTTTTTCTTTGTTTAATAAATTTACTGACGTTGTTTCTAGCATTCAGGTTTTCAAGTCAACTTTTGCTTACAAAAGTGTTTTTGTGTTGTAGGAATAACATAGGAGTAATTTTATTGTATATTTTTTTGTTTACATCTATATTGACGACCTGTATAGCCGAGTGGTTAGCGATCCTACCTACTTAGCTAGAGGTCCCGGGTTCGAATCCCGGTAGATGCAAGCATTTATATGATGAATATGGATGTTTGTTTCCGAGTCATGGATGTTTAAATGCATTTATGTATGTTTATATGAATTTATGTATGTTTAAGTAAGTATATTGTATTAAATATATCATTGTCTTGTAACCCATAACACAGGCTATATACTTAACTTGGGGCAAGATAATTATCTTGCCCCAAATTATAATTTGTGTAAAAAGTGTGTCATTATTATTATTATTATATTATATTGTACTTCATTATTTTGCAAATGCTGTGAGGAACTTAATATGTTGTAATATTTTAGTTACGAATTGCATTTCGCCTAAGATATTTAATTTTATTAATACAATGATAGTTTTTTTTTATGATTATTCAAATAATTTGATATTTTTAAGTGATTTTCCCCATTACTGGGATCTCATATACACATTTATTCTGAATAATGAATTCCCATTGATTGGTTGGCTTCCGGTAGCACCCTAAAGAGCATTATATGCAAATTATCCAACGTGTGGGTTTGAATACCATGAGTTATAACTAATTTATGTTCTCAATAATTATATGAAATGCTAAAAGGTGGGTTTTATTTTTTTTTTTAGTTTAAAAAATATTAAAGTAAGAAAAAAAAAAATCCGATACCGGGAATCGAACCCGAGCCTCCTGGGTGAGAGAGGTATCCTAGCCACTAGACCATATCGGATGTAATCGGTCCAATTAAATCTAATGAAAATTATGAAATGAAATGAAAAAACTTATAAAAGCATTTGTCATAAAATGTTCATAAGTGCGCAACTGCGTCAAAATTGTTATTTATGCAACTGTTGTGTAATAAGGGGTATTAAAATACGAATGTGGGTGTGATAATAGTATCACATGAGTGTTTTAATACCTAATTATCAACAGTTGCATACAAGACTTTATGTACACCCAGAATTTGAATCCTCTAAAAGATTCTGAAACAGTTAGCTTACTGCTAACATTAAAACAGCCAGTCCTAGTAGTAACCTAATATCATCCATTACTAATTATATACAAATAAACTAAGTATCTATTAATGAAAGAATTATTTATTTTATTACTAATTTACATTTTGTATAGTGCAATTATTAAAATTCACTTGAATATTATGTTCTTTTGCAGCGTTAAAAATACCTGGCTCTCAAAATTTAAATCAAATATCGAAGTAAAATGGCGGGGACTCGAACCTATTTTTTTTTACGGCGCGCGACGTTCTCGTAGTGTGGAACGCGCGTAAACGAAAATGTACTTTTTTTGAAATTCATACAGATACCACGCATCGAGCAATAAGAATGTGGCTGTCTGTTGAAACTCTTTGCGCATGAAGGGATAAAAAAAACATAGGAGTGTTGTTATGAAATTCAGTACAACATTACAACACTCATTTGGATGATTTAATGGTTATTAGGACATTGGGTGTTTTAATGTTGGCAATAAGCTAACTGTTTCAGAATCTTTAATAGAGGATTTAAAGCATGGGTGTAGATAAAGTATATAACATAAGTAATTAAAAATATGTTAATGGATGCTACAGGGTTACAGAGACTCGCGATATGCAAAGTACCGACCACCAAACTTCTTTATTCTCAATATATTCTGTAAAATTATAATAACCTCTTCCCATTAAAACAGTTTTTTGCTTCTATTTATACGAGAAGGGAGGATGACCATTTTTTCTATATTATCAGCGCTCTTAGTTTTCTTGCTACAATTTTAATAACAGAAACAAACCGCACAGAATTATACAAGTAAAAAAAATTTACAAAAAAACATACGACTTCAAAAACACTACTTCAAAACAATAGATATAATATGGGCTGAAACGTATAAAAATAATTGCGTATTTTTATACAATCTTATTAATTAATCTAATTCTAGTTACGATTATTGTAATTTTTGGAGTCGGAATTATCAAAATCGGTTCATCCAGTCGAAAGTTTCGACGTAACAAACATAAAAAAAAACCGACGACTTAAGAACCTCCAACTTTTTTGAAGTCGGTTAAAAAGAGTTACTGAGCTTAGAGAAAAATAATAAAACGCTATATAAAAGAAATACCACAAAAAATAAGAGAAGCAAAATCTAGATTCATAATATTATAGTTTATTTTCAACCTACCTTCAATAATTATTATTAGGGTTAACTTATATTACTTTTGCCATCAGATATATAATATTATTATGCTTAAAGCAAGCTAAGCATTTTGAATCAGTGGCGGATTTACCAGCAGGCTGAATAGGCTGGAGCATAGGGCGGCAAATTTTAAGGAGCGGCAAATTTAGTTCATAATTTTTTTATTTCGATTTACAAATTGTAAAAATATTTCCCAAAAATCTGAAACAGTTAGCTTACTGCTAACATATTATAGGAATTAACTTATAGGAATAAACAATGCTAAATAATAAATATCTCTACATAAACAATTGCTAAACGCTTTATAAGTATATAAGTTATAAGTATATAAGTAAGTTTATAAGTTTTATCTACCTAAATATAACAATGTATATGCTAAAAGAACCTGTAACTATGTATTACCTAGGATATTAAATATATTACCTAATGATCTAATAGATATATATCTGCAATAGAAAAATTTCAAAGTAAAGCAAAAAAAATACTATCTAGAAGCTAATAACCTGGAATACCTATGATGTAAATTTTTAATAATACTACTATATGTTATATTAAGTCTTAAGTAATTAAAACAATTATTGTAATGCGAACTTACCGCTCGCACATAAACCTTAGAGGTTTTGCGAGTATGTCTTTATTATTATACTAGCTGACCCGGCAAACGTTGTTTTGCCATATAAAGTATAATTCACGCGATAGTTTTATAAGTAATAAAATATTGCCTATATTATAGCCTGTACATCATTTTGTTCTATTGTTAATAGTTTTTGCAGTGCACGCAAGTTTTCGATTTTACACCTTGTGTTACAAAATAGCAATTTTATTACGGATCCCTAATTTTGAAAAAAAAAAACATAAGCCTATAGCCTTCCTCGATAAATGGACTACCCAACACTGAAAGAATCATTCAAATCGGACCAGTAGTACCAGAGATTAGCGCGTTCAAACAAACAAACAAACAAACACTGCAGCTTTATAATATTAGTATAGATATATTAAGATAATTTTGTTCATTGAATAAATAAAAAATAAATAAAAATTAATAAAATTACAATTTCTTGTTAAATCCGATATGAGTGTATCTGTGACAACGAAAAATGTGTTAGCCCTGAAATAATATCGAATCGCTATTGCGTTATTCTAAAAATTAATGATCTAACACGGTACCATTAGTTTTCAATGATACTAACCATACGGGAAATGTTAATGTATCGAGGATGATGGAGCACAAATCATAAAGTTGGGAATTTATTGATATGATTTTGGGGACTAAGATATCAAAATTTTGAGGCGGCAAAAATTGAATAGCCTGCGGGCGGCAAATCTGTAAATCCGCCACTGTTTTGAATACTTTACTCAACAAGTGGTACTTACCCCCCAAAGGTACATATTAATCACCATCTGTTATTAAGTTTTATAAATCTCCGATGCTAATACATAATCATTGATCACATTTTTTCTATAAACCAATGTCGTCGTTGAAATGAATTAAATTTAAGATTCTCTATCTTTGACTGTGTCAAGTAATGTACTTTCTATCGGCCGTTTTCAATAACGTATCTCTAGTTACATACGGATACATTGCTGTCACCGTTTAATGACAAGTTCTTATCTATCCAATATCCAACGTTATCTGTCAATAGGTTATTGAAATGTAAGTAAGCGTAAAAGGATATATTTGTCTACCTTTAGTTAGTTAAACTAAGGATAGATAGGTTATTGAAAACGGCTTTTACTTAAATAAAGAACTTTAAAAAAAATATTATAGTGATGTTCTAAATTTAAAAGTAAATAAATGAAGCACTCGTTTTATATATTTATATAATAACATAGACGACCCCTATCCCAGCGGTTAGTGACTACTGATCTAGGTCCTGGGTTCGAACCCCGGTAGGTGCAATAATTTATATGACGAATATGGATGTTTGTTTTCGAGTCATGGATATTGATATGTAATTAAGTATATTGTATTAAATATATCGTTGTCTTGTACCCATAGAACCGGCTATGCACAGTTTCGAGCAAGATAATTTGTGTAAGAGTGTATCAATATTATATAATATTATTATAGCAAAAGCCCTCGACTATTATCTCTAGCGGTTCTCGTTAAATAACCGGATTAAGGGTCACATACAGAAAGCAGCTGTTGGGGGACCTCAGTAACCTCAGTCTGTCGCCCTAACAACCGGCGCAATTGTCGCGAACCTTCACCGACGGTACTCTATTTTATATTTATATTCCTGATATGGTATGAACACCGATTACGCTAAGATTTATGATCCGGTTTTCGTGTTTCTTCTTAAGTATGATGTGGATAGTTTGATAATATAATAGTCCCATATAAATTTGATATAGTTTGGCCCAGTAGTTTTCATTTTATGAACATTTTTTATGAATATATTTGTTTACGTGAATGATGTTATTATAGTTTGTGTACTGTTTCTTTAGGACTTTTCATTTAGATTGATTATATATTATCTTAATATATACATGACACGTTGTTTGTCCGCGATGGACTCCTAATGAACGGATTTTAATGGGGATTACTTCATGCAGTGCAGTTTGGTCCAACTTGAAAGATAGGATAGTTTATATTTCGATTTGGGACCCATAATTATTTTAATGTTCCATATTTGTTTTGTATGGACACATTTTCTATGCGAGAATTTAGTGACGCACGGTTTGACAGTTCTGCTGTGAAACAATTTCATTATAACAACAGGGAGCATTTTTTACGTAATAAGTCTTGATGTTTTGAAATATTATTGGCAAATTCCTATAGAACAGTTTTTTTTTTACTATCTGCAGAATAACGTCTGTCGGGGCAGCTAGTTATTATAAAAGTTTTATTAGTTATTATATAACAAGAATTGTCTATTTTAGCTATTTTCATAGCTTTATGTCGTATGGTTTTATATAATGGGGTAGTGCAGCGGAAGTAAATAATATCTTCATACTTCAAAAAATAGCTGTACCAAATGCCCACGAGATTCTCTAAGGGAAAAATTCAAAGATATTCATATTACAAGCATGTACGGCCAATTTTTTTATAGCAATCTCCGGCACGTGCATAAACCTTTTTTTTTTTTTGGAGCTAACTTGGAAAATATATATTTAATCAAAACAAATCTTATAACAATATTTACAATACTACGACTACATAAAATTAAAACTATCATTACGTGGAAGCGTACCAAGAATACTGGCAGCATTACCGCGTTGGATAGCAAGGCTGATCCGTTGACCGAAATAGCTGCCAGCGCTTGGGTTTCCAGTAGCCTTATTGAGGCGCGAAGATAGTATTTTGAACATTCTCCGCCCCTCTGGGCCCCACGGGCCAAGTGTCTCGACACCAAACGGCACAAAGATGTATGACTCACTGAGACCAACATATTTGCGACGCTTGCCGTTAAACATTATCTTTAAACGAGCAATTCTTGTATATATATATATATATATATATATCTATATAATCTGAATCTCCGAAACGGCTCCAACGATTTTCATAAAATTAAGTATGCAGGGGATTTCGGGGTGATAAATCGATCTAGCTAGGTTTCAATTTAAAAAAATGGTTTTATCCATGTTTGAATGAGAATCAGCTACAATAACATGAGAATACAAAGGTAAATTTCGCCACTATATACAAGACTATTATAGCTCAGATGGGACATTGGGTGATCCGGAAAGCAGAAGACCCCGGTTCGAATCCAGATGTCCTATTAGTTTTTTTTTGTTCAAGTTTTGTACATTCTTAAAAATCCGAGCAAGGCTCGGTCGTCTGGATATTTTTAATTTAACTCGCAAACTAAGCGACAATCGTTATTTTAACACTAGAAATAACTACAAGATTATAGTGCCTCCTACTAGGCTGTGTAAAATAAACAATTCTTTTTTCAATCAATATCTGATATCAATAAATTTTTTTTTTTATTGAACGCAGACTTATGTCGAAGGCTTATTACAGTACTGAAGATTATGTAAACGATATTACCATATGGAATTGAATAGTATTATAGTTGATGTTTTTTATGGATTTTATGGTTCAGCCTTGTATTGTTTTACAGGATTGCATTATTATAAAAATATGTTTTTTTTTTAATGAAAATAAGTGACGAGACGAGCAGGGCGTTCAGCTGATGGTAATTAATACGCCCTGCCCATTACAATGCAGGGCCGCTCAGGATTCTTGAAAAACCTCAATAATTCTGAGCGGCACTACAACTGCGCTCGCCACCTTGAGACATAAGATATTAAGTCTCATTTGCCCAGTTATTTGACTAGCTACGGCGCCCTTCAGACCGAAGCACAGTAATGATTACATATTACTGCTTCGCGGCAGAAATAGGCGCAGTTGTGGTACGTATAATCTAGCCGGCATCCTGTGCAAAGGAGCCTCCCACTGGTAAAAAATGTATATGTTTAAACTTTTGTGTAATTAACATGTGTCTGAATTGTATTTTTAGTGTTTGACGTTGACGAGCAATCTTTTGACTTTATGTCAATAAAATATTTTTCACTTTGACTTTATTTTTTACCCGTTTATCGATAAGTGGGTCTTAGGCTCCCTGTCATTCATAGCTAACAAATATTCTTCACGATATTTCAGTCTCTCACAAGAACATGAAATAGGGGATCTATATTGTTTAAGGCACGCGGAACCTTTCGTAGACCATAGCTACTTAAAAAAAATACTATTTAATATATGACAATAAAAAGCAACGAAATGTTATAGTTTTCCTGAATAATGACACTGAAAAGTAAAAATAATAAAAAAAAACTACGTTTAATATAACCGACTTAAAAAAATTAAAATGTATAAAATTAATTAATTAAGATTTAAATAAAATACACTTTTAAGCACATTTTATACGTTTGAGGTTGATTATTTTTGAATATTTTTTTTACACAAATTATCTTGGCCCAAACTGGGCATAGCCTGTGCTATGGGTTCAAGAAAACGATATATTTAATACAATATACTTACTTAAACATACATAAATACATATAAACATACATGACTCGTAAACAAACATCCATATTCATCATATAAATGATTGCACATACTGGGATTCGAACCCGGGACCTCTAGCTTGGTAGTCAGGGTCCACACAATCAGTCCAGCCGTTTAGGAGGAGTTCAGTTCCAATAGACGCACAAAAGAAATATATATTAGATACTAGCTGACCCAGCAAACGTTGTATTGCCGATATCAAAATCGCGATACAAAAGTAACTGTTGATCTAATAAATCTAATGCGAGAAAATTTGAAGTTGTGTGTAATTTTTAGTGCTGACTCATAATCAAATAAATTAAAAAAAAATGTCAAAATAAATAAATAAAAAATTTGGCGTGGACCACCCTTAACACTTAGGGAGATGAAAAATAGACGTTGTCCGATTCTCAGACCTACCCAATATGCACTCGAAATTGCATGAGAATCGGTCAAGCCGTTTCGAAGGAGTTTTACTACAAACACCGCGACATGAGAATTTTATATATTAGACTAGCTGACCCAGCAAAAGTTGTATTGCCGATATTAAAATCGCGATACAAAAGTAACTGTTGATCGTAGATGGGTGAAAATTTGAAGTTGTATGTATTTTTTAATGCTGACTCATAATCATACAAATTTAAAAAAAATGTCAAAAATATTTAAAAAGAAAAAATCGTGTGGACCACCCTTAACATTTAGGGGTATGAAAAATAGATGTTAGCCGATTCTCTGACCTACTCAATATGCTCACAAAATTTCATGAGAATCGGTCACGTTTCGGAGGAGTACGGGAACGAACATTGTGACACGAGAATTTTATATATAAGATATTATGGAGTAAAAAAAAATAAAAATAAAGTAGACCCAATTTCTTGATACGATTTCAAGCAACAGAATATAATACCCAATAGAAAAATTATTTGTAAGCCGCGACTTTGATGTACCTACCTATGTATAAAATATTATAATATAAATAAATACGTTATAAAAGTTTTAATACGATGAGACGGCTTAAGCGGAGCTTACTCAGACTCAAAATATAATATACGGATTATGTCATTCATAAAGACTATTTCAATAGGATGTAAAAGATATTTATTTTCATATTTTTCATATATTTGACGACCTGTATAGCCGAGTGTTTAGCGATCCCACCTACTAAGCTGATTGTAACAATAACGCAATCTACTCTGCGATGTCCTATTGTTTAGATCTCCGCTGGAACAAGCTTTGGATATTTGTTCCACGTCGAGTATGAGATGTTTATTAAACAGTGGCTGACCCGACAGACGCGGGCTCTGTCAATATATTAAAATGCATATAGTATATATATATGAATATGGATGTTTGTTTCCGAGTCATGGATGTTTAAATGTATTTATGTATGTTTAAGTAAGTATATTGTATTAAATATATCGTTGTCTTGCAACCTACAACACAGGCTATATATCCTTAATTTGGGGATAATTTGTGTAAAAAGTGTGTCAATATTATTATATTATTATTATTCTATTTATTCGGTACGTTATAGCAAGAATCTAACACTACATACAAAATATTATTTCTGTATATTATCTATGCGTTATTAACTTACCTATTGTATTTTTTTTAAATAGTTATTAAATTTCACTAATATTACTGATCGACAAAATGTAAATTGTAAATTTATATTGATTATAGATTAATTTTCAACAGCCATTTTGACTACTACAGCCCTCTTACAGCCATCACTTATTTAAAGTTATACCTAAATTACACCTAAAGCAAACAACCAGTAAACATTTTTTTTATAGAATAGGAGGACAAACGGGCGTACGGGTCACCTGGTGTTAAGTGATCACCGCCGCCCACATTCTCTTGCAACACCAGAGGAATCACAAGAGCGTTGCCGGCCTTTAAGGAAGGTGTACGCGCTTTTTTTGAAGGTACCCATGTCGTATCGTCCCGGAAACACCGCTCAAGGAAGCTCATTCCACAGCTTTGTAGTACGTGGAAGAAAGCTCCTTGAAAACCGCACTGTGGAGGACGTCACGTGAAAGCCACGTCTGTCTGTCTGTATGCGATAAACTAAAAACTACTGTATTGATTGTTATGCTGTTTTCACCAATGGATAGCTTGCTTCTTGAGGAAGGTATTAGTATATAATTTATTATCTAATATATAAAATTCTTGTGTTACGGTGTACGTAATTGTACTCCTCCGTAACGGCTCGACCAATTTTCGTGAATCTTAGCGTGCATATCGGCTAGGGTGGAGAATCAGACGATATCTATTTTTCATCCCCCTAAATCCCCTAATTGTATCGCGATTTTTATATTATTCTGTTCCAAGCTCAAATCCGCTATAGGGTTGCAAGATGGCAATGGATCAATACTTACAAGAATTGTAGGCAGTAGGTAGTATGTACAAATTTGGTAGGCCTGAGAATCGGTTGCATTTACTTTTTACACCCCAAATTTTTTTAAATTATTTTATATGGCAATACAACGTTTGCTGGGTCAGCTAGTATAACTAAATAATATATATATTAACGATATTTGTTGGTGTCGGAAAAAAGCTTTCAACGAAAACGCTGCCTATGCCAATTTACATATAACAAATTAATGTATGGTGGAATTGTGTATCTTATATAGTCCTAAAGAAAAGTCCGCGATATAATATATCTATCTCATAAGAATAAGACACTATATCCATTTTAATACTTGAAAATTGGCAATTATAAAGCGGTAATGTAAAAGCCACACAAAATAAACGATATTAATCCTTATCAGTTTATAAATACATATTATAAAATCATTAATTTCCGATAGCTTTAGACTATATTATTCCCGAATACTTTGGTACATCTTTTTTTTTTCTATTAACAGAAAAGCATCTGTCGAGTGCTGACTCGACAGCTAGTTATATATAAATATAAAGACAATGGGACCCTCGTTGTCAGAGAAAGAAACCTCTTTAGTTTAACAAACACGTGCCTAGAGATAATGAAGTGCAAGGTTACAGCACAAAATATGCGTCGATCAATAACACTGGATACGAGGTATATTGGACGCTACACGAAAACTTTATCAATCATCCGTTGTTACATTATCATGTAGCTCAAACTCGTTTGAAGCGTCTGGACTAACAAATTCCTGATTGATAATAATGTAATGGACATTGTTATGAATATTTTTTAGTTTTGGCAAATGATAGGAAACTATTTTATTTTTAATTTTATTTAAACATTACAATTCGAATAAGTTAATGAATATTTTAAAATAACGATTCATTATTCTTTCTAACGACGCTTTATGATATAATATTATTATTTTTATGACAATAAGGAACGAGACGGCCAGGACGCTTATCTGCCAAACCCAAAAATTCTGAGCGGCACTACAAGTGTGCTCGTTACATAAGATGATAAGTCTCATTTTCCCAGTAATTTCACTAGCTACGGCGCCCTTCAGACTGAAACACAGTAATGCTACTTACTACTTCACGGCGGAACTCATTCAAGGCACCGTTGTGGTAGTACCCATTATCTAGCCGGCAAAGGAGCCTAACAGTTTGTTTCCTGCCTCCGAATTTCAATATCGCACCACACGAATCAAACCTTAATATCATCTAAAAATATCTCCTTAATCTCTTTGCGCCGTGTTTCCAGGACGGTAAAAAAGGTTTAAAAAAAACGCGTATACTTACATAAAGGAAATACCATCCGACCGGATTAATCTAGACATGTCCGGAATCTGGATTCCTAACGCTACTAAACACCTTAAGTACTTAAGGTTAATATAATTTTAAATATAGTCATAATTTAGTGTACATTTGTGTCGATAATTATTTTTTTTGTTTTCTTTTTTTCGTTTTATTAATTGTTGTAAATTTAATCTACTCCGTGTAGCCATAATTTAGAACATTATTTATTTCTCTTTAATTTCAATTAGTATTGCATAAACACTTTTTCTATGTATCTAGCATTCTATAGTTCTAAGTTTTACATAGTAAGATGTGGGTAGCATATCTGACTACAATTTTATGATTCTTATATGAAATTTACCTACTCTATAAGTTGTGGTTCTTTGATTTTCCTGATAAAATGAAAAACGTGACCGGATTGTATTTTTACTTAGATGGAATATTTAGCAATAAAACTACATTATTTATATATTAATATTATGTAAGTTCTTTATCCACACGATATCTGAATGACATCAACTAAATTGTCTGGAATTATATAGAAACGTCAGGCGTTTTGTAAGGACTTTTCAATTAAATATAATATAGTAACCCTACCTAAAAGGCACGCAACTCTCCTTGTTTGGGTGGTGTTAATTATCCGGTAGCTTTTTCCCCCGTCTCCTGATGGAAGCTTAATGTATGGTATTATATACTTTTTATTTATACCAGTTTTTTTTTTATGAATTTAGGAACGAGACGAGCAGGACGTTCAGCTGATTGTAATTAATACGCCTTGCCCATTACAATGCAGTGCCGTTCAACATTCTTGAAAAACCCAAAAATTGCGCTCGTTTCTTGAGACATATTATGTTAAGTCTCAATTGCCCTTCAGACCAAAACACAGTAATGTTTACACATTACTGCTTCACGGGAGAAATAGGCGCCGTTGTGGTACCCATAATCTAGCCGGCTTCCTGTGCAAAGGAGCCTCCCACTGGGAAACACAGTGGTACAGTGTCTTATTGTGGGAAGGCGTCTAGTGTCTACACGCTCCCCTCTCAACTCATGCGCTCTCTGACTCAGCAGTTCGCCAGATGCTCCCAAGCCGAAAGGCTGCGCGTTTGCTTACAACATACAATCTGTTTCGCAACATGTCACAACTGCCGCAATTTATACTATTTACTACGAGTGTACACAATATTATATTTCTAATAGTGTAAATTTATGTTGGTTTTTTTTTATCTACAAGAACACTATCAATATTCTTGTACCGGGCAGCCTACGTGTCTATTGAGACGAAACTATGTCTTGATATTGAAATCTACAATGAAGGTAGGTTTCCACACAAACATATTGCTAATAATTAAAGGCAACGCGATGATTTGTAATTCTAAAATCAATGTAGCTATATTTAATGCGATCTGAATTTAGTGTACTAAGTTAGTTGTAAGATCAATGAGCAATTTTATCGGATATGATGTAGTTGAGTGACGGCCGATTTTGATCCAATATTTCGTTGTAATTATGCGAATTCAATTTATGAGATGTTTTGATATGAAATTACTACACTAATTACAATATTAATGTACATACCCACATAAAACTTTGCCTGACATAAGAGTTGCCGGTAGGGTTGCCCTACCTTATATTTTATTGTATAAATTTTAAGTATTATTTATCATTCCATAACATATATACACACATTCTATTATATAGTAAGGATTAATGACCAAAAACTAAAAATATAATTGTATTTTTTTGCTTTGAGCGATATATATAAGCGAGTGCAAATTTTCAAGTAAATTGAAAATCGTGTTTAAAGATAGAGTTGCATTTCTACATAGATTCGTGTATGTAATGATCTCCAGGAGAGGTATGTTCGTCCATTATCAAACTTCTTTGGCAACTACCAACAATTTCAAAGGCCCCATTAACTCTGTCTTTCTTTCTAAAGCAAGAACTCTTACGACCAATAACATTTGTAAAATGATTGCCAAAGAAATCAAATCATGCCAAATAAATACTTTATAGTAAAATACGGGTGGCAATGCGACGGCGCTGTTCATAAGTCTTATCTTCATTTTTTAATGATAGTAAGGGATGAGAGGAGCTGGACGTTCAGCTGATGGTAATTGATATGCCTTGCCCATCACAATGCAGTGCTGCTCAGGATTCTTCAAAAACCCAAAAATTCTGAGCGGCACTACAATTGCCCTCGTCACCTTGAGACATAAGATACGGCGCCCTTTAGACCGAAACATAGTAATGTAAAACACAATACTGATTCACGGAAGAAATAGACGCCGTTGTGGTACCCATAATCTAGCTGGCATCCTGTGCAAAGGAGCCTCCCACTGGTAAAAAGTTATCTAATGTAATGATTACTGGAATGTTAAGATTAAGGATAATATGTGCAATTTTACAGTCCAAAAGTCACACACGAAAATGACAGCTTCGACATTTTCACGGATTGAGCTCAAAGTATAAAATAAAGAATACTATACTTCTACTACTAACACTCCTTACTTTACTTTACTTCCATCAAATATTTTCAGAACTCATTAAAATTTTAATTTGAAGCTCACACATGAACCTATTTTGTAACTTAATTGTATTTGTATGTTCACATGTTTTCCGTGATACAGGCATGCCTAGTGCCGAAAGCGCTGCAAATTTTGTATTTTCATGTATCCAATTTTTGTCAATAAACATTTTCATTTTTTATTTCAAAATTTTAATGCATAAAACGGTCGCTGTTCCTGTAAAACGTTCCAAGCCACAAACATCACATCTTAAGAAATTCGTGTCTAAAGTTTAATAAATATTAGTGTATGCCATACATGAGGTACTAAGTCATGATGTGATTTAAAGAGTGACAGTAGGGCTGCCATTTTTTGTCAGTCTGTTAATATGAATCACGTGACCAGTTTTTTGTTCCTAACTTCTACGTGATTGCGGTTTGGAACGTTTTTCTGGAACTACGTCCAGATATGATTGTAAGATTTCATTGAAACAAAATGCCTTCTGGTTCAGAGATACTAATGAACACTGAACAATAAGCTAAAGCGTAGCCCTATCCTATTTAGTGCCCTTTGAATTCAATATACAAAGGGCGTTGCAGTCTGCAGGTTTAATTAATAGCACTTTGATAGGATGTGACGTAGCGGACACGCGCGGTCGGCCGGATTTGATCCTATATTATATTGCATCTCGTTATTAATTTGATGGATTGAATAGTCCAATGTAATTGTATGTATGTTTTAGTTAAGTATTATGTTGTGTTATAATATTGTTGAAAAATATGTAGTTAGTTTTAATTTTTAAGCAACTTAACAAAAAGGCCGATAAAGTCAAGTGATTCTTAAGGTCTCTGTAGATAAAAATTACATCTTTTATTTGAACAATAATATTTTTATTAAATTTTCAATATTTTTGTTCAAAATAGGATGTGACATCACTTATTGAAAGTCAATAACTACCACCCATTCCAAAACGTATGCCTCAGACTTGAGAAGAACGGGCGCAACAAACTCAGGGGGTTTTTTTTCATCGAAAAAATATGTTTACAAAGTAATAATGTACAATTAAATTTATTATTTAATAGCCTGAGGGCGGTCACTCCATTCCCGAACTGTGGTATCATTAAGAAAGTCATTTATGTTATAGTAACCTTTACCACACAAACGTTTTTGAACAATTCTATTGAATATCGTATTACTTTTTTTTTGTCCCCACAAAAGACTTACTAACTTGACTTAGCCGAGTAGTAGGCATTATAAGTCTATGTCTGTTCGTGGTGCTAACATTATGGTTATGACAGTTTCTAGCAAATTCACTTATATAAATTCTTACTGTTACAATTAAATCGGTTGAGATGTACCATATTTACAGCAAAAAAGGGGTTGATATTACTCATTATTCAAACTAGCAAAACTTTGAAAATATCCCGTTTGATAAATAAATAAAGATGCTAATCTGCTCTAGAAAACCTATAAAAAGCTCTATTATCGCAATTGAACCCCAGTCTGAAGGAATACAGGTCCACTATCTAAGATCTAGCCAAAACAGGAACTCTTTATTTAAAACTAGCTGACCCGGCAAACGTTGTTTTGCCATATAAATTAGTTTTAGAGTTAAACCGTTTCTTGGACATTGCAACATTACTTAATTTTGCTAAAATTATCGAATTTTTCCAAAATGAATGTAGCCTAAGTTACTCTTTATTACATCACCTACCTGCCAATAAAAGTCCTGTCAAAGTCCAGCCATTTCAGAGATTAGCCGGAACAAACAGACCTGGTATATATACCGTATATTCATTTACATGTAGTAAAAAACGGTTATTTCTATATTACAACGAGACACTTCAATTTTATTTATATGTATAGATTAATTCAATTATCAACACGTCCTATGCTAGAGATTATTTATTCATACATTCATATTTTATATCTCCTTTAATTTTATTTAACCTTTCTGTGACGGATGCTGCCGTATTTTTCTTTCATGCACGTTTTGATATAGCAAATGGAATTTAATATCGTTGAGTTTGTATTACCTTCATAGCTCAGATAAGAAAAGCACTTATAGGACCTCTATTATGTCGTAGTACACCGTGAAAGCTCTGCAGTATTAAATTACAGAGTTGCTATTTTTCATTTATTAAGATCAGACACGAGAGTAAATCTTTACATAATGTACTCGCTGTACACAAGGTTTTGTTAGAGCATAATATATTTTTCACTATATTGTACTTATTGTGTTAGATTATGATATCGTCATGATGTTGCACATGACATTTTGTTGTTATTGGACATTATGGTTCAAAATAACGATAAGGTATGTATGGTATATAACTACCATAGGCAGTTATGTTCATGCAAAGGAGAGCTAACTTCTTACCAACAATACCTAACAGTCTTTAGAATTGTTTTTCTCTGAATCTGGTATTCCAACCAGAATTTTTTTTTGTATATTTTATAGAATATTCAAGCTTTATTTTAAGCTAAGATTTATCGAGATACTGTATTGGTCATTCTCCTTTATACAAGTTTTTAGTTAGCCGTCAATATTCCTACGTTAGTAAGTTGTCCATTTTGAAAAAAATTTTTCAACCACCTATACCTATTTCATATTATTTTTAATGAAATCACACTAGAAATAATTAGATGATGATAGATTGTCGCATCATGAGGGTACTTTTCAACAGTTTCAAATTTCACGTCTACGTGTATGTTGAGTAAATTTATACGTCTAGATAGAAGGTGACAGCTGTGAACATGTCAAAAAAATAGCGGTGAACTGTTAGCCTCTTTTTTCAGCAACACACGCACACTTACAGCGACCAGCGTATTGCGTATGTAGCTGTCATGCTTTGCCTAACAGAAAGAGACTCTAATAATCATATAAATTATTTTTAGACCAGTGCTTTTAATTTATTTAATTTTTATTAATATATATTTTAAATATAGTAATAATAATAAAAAGTGAAAATATCATAATAGGATGAAACCTTTGGAAAAGGAGGAGAATATAACAAAAATGAAAGGAAAAATATGTAACGGGCGCTCTGAGGTCGGGAAGTATAAAAGGGATGTTTTACGGTAAAAAACGGTTTATCTCAATTTCCGGCAAAACTACAACTAGTCCTATGAAAAATAAGTTAAATGGCAAAGTTTAAGGTAGTATAAAGATCTAGAACAACCTTTGTTTTCACATAACCTCAAAATTTATGTGCAAAATTAAAAAAAAACCGATTATTTTTTGGTTTTCAAAAAAAAATCTTTTCACGATAAATTGGTGAAAACTTAGCTTTTTACGTCCTAAATACACTGTAATTTATTTGAATTGAAATATATATTTTTTTTTTAATTAACGACACTCGCCTATTAGGCGATCACGTTATTTTTCGATTACAGCACGAGATGTTTATTAAAAACTAGACTGACAACTGACCGCTTCTGCTTCACTATTTTTCAAATACGGTCATGAAACTTTACAATTACTGTATAGTTTACAAGAAGCTTGTTCATTAACATATCTATTTTTGATTATAAAAAGACGTTTAGAAGTAAGTAAAGATTGAATAAAAAAAAAGATTGTGTGGTTTTATGAAACCACGGTAAAAGTGAAACTTTTTTTCACATTATAGACATTTAACTAATAATTTTTGGAATAATATTCCATTAAGGGTATAAAAATCGCTTTATCAATCTTAATTTTATGCTTGGAAAATTGGAATGATAATGGGAAATAATAAAAGTAGGCTAAGTCTCCAACTAATATTTTTATTGAACTGTGTGTCTTAGCCCTGGTTAAAAATATTGATTTAAAAGGATAACATTAAACACTGACAAACAACATTTACACTAAACACTGACAAAAACAAACAAAATAGCGTGGAGCACTGGCACAAATGAGTAATAGTGGCCACATATACACTACATGGCCAGCTGCTCCGAACTATAGGCGCCGCCCCACCGTCACGCGACATGCAACACAGAGACGAAAAAGTTTGAGACGATGAAATAAAAGTTTCACTTTAAAAAAATAATAAGAAATTTTTTTCTTTATATTCTTAAACTAGCTAACCCAGCAAACGTTGTATTGCCATCATAGTTAACAACTGTAGTTAATCTACCAAGTATATGATTATATGTATTCTAATTAGTTATTCATTTTAAACTATTCTTTCAATTTGGTTTCTGAACTGGAAAAACAAAATTGTTATTTTTATTTAATTCCGAGAATTTTCATATTTATTCACCTTTTAAACCTTCTTTGGACTTCCACAAATAATTCAAGACCAAAATTAGCCAAATTGGTCCGTGCTGGAGTTTTGGCAAGACTAACGAACAGCAATTCATTTTTATATATATAGATTAAAGCTTATCTTGCCTTTTTTCTGTTAGTCATCAGAGACCGAGCTAAGGTTGATGATTTTGTTCACCTACATTCTAACTATATGCTGCCAATCGATTTAATAATTGTATCCTTACAAACTAAAGTGAAATTTACAAAATAAGAACGAAATAGTGGTATATGGAACAATAGTGGCGAAATAGCGTCACTACGTCCAAAATTCACGGACATATTTTTTATGAATTCCTAACCCTCGGAATACCTAATAATTAAAACATGCAAAATTCCCAGCGGAAATCGAACCCAAAAATCGTTGTTTGATAATCAGGCACATTGAGCAACGATAGGCCGGTATAACCAGACCGGTCACAAAAAAAATATAAGTCTCTGAGTGCAGAGCACAAAGACTCAACACAAAATGTAATATCAATTATCTGTTAGCTATGTTGTATAACATCACAGACAGGTGAGAGTAGGTAAGGGTTGCTGCAATGGGGGAGCCACTCATCCTAGTCGTTGCCATAGCAACTCCTCAAAGCTCAATCCCAGGAACCCTAGATATGGAGGTATAAAATTCAATAGCATTAACACATTCATCGTAAAGTCAACTCTACGACGATCGCAATAAGTCATGTTATTCGTCACACATTTCTCGCCTGGAAATTGTATTGCAATATTGTACAGTGTCTTCGGTTTATTTGTGTGTGTTTACGTTTATGTGTGTTGTAGCGTTTTGATTAAATTGAATTGTACGGGAATATTACTTGATTACGGTGTAAATTAATTTTGTATGAAAATGTTTATATAGATTATTCATCGTGCCAAGTATATTGGATACAGTCCACTAATATTATTCAATTGGATGGTTATTTTTTGTTTGTTCACTGGAATCACTAAACTCACTGGATTTGGTATTGAAATGTGCCCGAATTTGGTATTTGTCAGTTTATGGGTGACATAAAATTAAACAGAAAGAATAAGGAATTTGGTGTCTTCTACCGCATTTATCACGGGGAGTGTTCCGAAGAGCTGATTAACCTGATTTCTGCCGCCGAATTCCACTTTGGCACGACACGCCACAAGTTAAGATATCATCCCCACCATCTGGATGTACGGCAGTCACACAGTGCGGTTTTCAAGGAGCTTTCTTCCTCGTACTACTAAGCTGTGGAATGAGCTTCCTTGTGCGGTGTTTCCGGGACGATATGACATGGGTACCTTCAAAAAAAGCGCATACACCTTCCTTAAAGGCCGGCAACGCTCTTGATTCCCCTGGTGTTGCAAGAGAATGTGGGCGGCGGTGATCACTTAACACCAGGTGACCCGTACGCTCGTATGTCCTCCTATACCATAACAAAAAAAAAAGAATCGGTGAATTGATACATTCAAAGTCAAAGTCAAATAAACTTTATTCAATTAGGCTTAAATTAAGCGCTTTTGAATCGAATAGAATATTTTAATTATTAGAATATCTATATTTATATAATATATAAATGAAAACTGAGATTCAACAAGTGCTTCCCGGATTACAGGCAACAGCACTAGCCATTGTGTCGATGAGACTATTAATTATTATTATTTAGTAAAGTACTAGCTGAAACGACAGACGTTGTTCTGTACATCTATATATATATATATAAATGAATCGAATGAATGAAATGTTAGTCTTGCTAAAACTCGAGAACGGCTGGATCGATTTGGCTAATTTTGGTCTTGAATTATTTGTGAAAGTCCAGAGTAGGTTTAAAAGATGAATAAATATGAAAATGCTCGGAGTTAAATAAAAACAACGATTTTGATTTTTCTTTGATGTGGCCCCCGTCCGCATCGTTCAGAAATCAAATTAAAATAATAGTTTAAAATGAATAACTAATTAGAATTTTTAAATCTTTCTAACTTTCTCAGGAGGTAAATAATAAACTTAATTTTAGGTAACTGAATAGGTAGGTTAACGACAGCTGTTAACTATATATATTATAAGATTATTTTTATATAAATTGATAAAATATGGTGATATCTTCATTTAATCATGTGTGCACGCGGACAAAGTCGCAGGTATCAGCTAGTACTAAATTAGTTATTTAAATATCAACGTTAAAAGCGTTTTAAATTTCAAATATTTCATAGAAAGTTATAAACTGTATAATTAATTATAAATTATCGTATACTACAACAACCTTTATAGCTTGAATTCAATGTTTGAGTACGCTTCGTGAACATGTCGGTCGTGATTAATGTCATAATTTTATTACAAATCGCATTAAACAAGTACATAATTATTAATATTGATTGAAAAGAGTGGCCGTTGAGTTTCTTGTATATTCGTCTTACGAGCTCTACTTTTTCCGAACATATTGTAAATTCAGATATTTAAAAGAGATATTTATTGTGGCGATTTAAAAGCGCTTTGTTTAGGCCTAATTGAATAAAGTTTATTTGACTTTCACTTTGACAATGATTTGTTAACTACTCGTAGAAAAGTACGACCTGGAACCGTAAGCATAAACCCATCCACCAGTTGACGCATGGACTAGCCATCGTTCGCTTTGTATATATGTGGAATAGTCATTTTTAGGTTTCAATTTTTTACAACGTTGTACTTAGCAGTTAGTATTTTTTCGAAAAGGTTGTTAATAAAGTGATTAAGTAAGATTCCTAAAATAACAGATGATTAGTTAAGACAGATGCGGGGGTGAGAAACCCAGGTAGTATGCACGAGCTTATTGTATGGTACTCGAGCAGGCAGTCTCTAACTACCTTCGATGTACGACAGAACTCAGTCCTTTAACTCTGTAATTTTACTTAAATAAACACGTGATTCCTTAAGTATAACATGATAATAAATATTGGTAACCTATCCCACAGAATCCATACTACATATATTTGCTATATTTAAGGAAGGAGAGGACCTGGCCCACGAAGCCACCACAAACATTAAGAGTAATTATTATTCATGTGTTAAATAGTTCATAATAAGAAAAATAAGTACATAAAAATACAAAGAATACTTATTATTATAATTATAAATAGTAAATCTGATGATAATTTGTCGAAGGATTAACAAACAAGGGAGAACAAAGAGCCAAGAGCTAACATACCTGTTGCGTTATCAATATCCAGTTCAAAGCTACAACTCCAAAGTTGAGGACAGACCGGGTGCAGACAAAGAAACTGAATAAAAAGATGGTACACAAAATGTTTAAAAAGAAGAAACACAAAGTGTTTGTTTTTAGAAGCGATTTATTAAGTTAGTTAAGTTTAATTTCAACTGTAATATCGCGCTTTTATTCTCCCAAGAAGATATATTTTGATCACGTTTCGACTTAAGTAATACTTTCAATATAAGTAATGAATAATATATCAAAAAACCAGACTCGTCAAGAGCCCACATCATGTTATAATAAAAAAAACGGTGGGTGTTAAAGACTACGGCATAGAAGTGAAAAATGTATAAATGCAAGTTTAATAATAAAAAAATTTAAAAATATCAATAAATACTCTGGTAAACTTGGCTCTGACTCATCCAGGTCATTCAGTTGACTCGAGAAGACTTAACATGATCTTTCATGTTAAGTAAAAAAATCATAATTTTTACATTTAATTCTTAAACATTTAATTATCATTCATTTTAATTGTAACTTGATTACTTAAAGATGAATAATAGGTATTGCAAATACTAGGTGTATTATAAGCAGTGGTGTGTTTCTAGCGAAAGCTAAGGCCGACAAATGATAGAGATTCCGAGACACTTAAATTACAATAGAAATAAAAAAATGGAATAATCGATTATTGTGCTCTGTGTGCCTCCAACCGAAAACTGTAGTACACAGATAACAGGGATAACTCCACTCAATTGGAGATTTGCATTTAGGTAAAGCTTATCTTATCAGATATATGTAATAAATTATTTATTTGTAACAGTATTATTAACGATCATTAAGAGTAATTTTGGTAATGGTCCCAACTTTAGGTCGAGGATACCGGGTTCAAATACCGGAAGATGTAAACTGAATAAAAAAATGAATTTAAATGTACACTTTCTACTCTTGAGTATACATACAATTTATTGACAAATATTGGACAAATTACAAACATAAATATATAAATGTATGTTTAAGCTACAAACTTGTATGATGAATTAATATTCACACCTTAAGTGGAACTCGAGACTCTTAGCTTACAAAGCAATGTGCTTACCATTGGGCTATGAGGCCCTCTTTGCTCATAAATTCCATCATCAGATCTAGAATCTGTCCATCGCATTAAGGCGAAGAGTAAGCAGAAAACATGCAAACAAGGTGGTTTTAGACAAGTTTTTTGGTGAAAATATAGCATTTCGAGCTATGAACACTACTTAATCCTGTTACACATATACTTAAGTCTTATTTGTAGGTTTCTAATGCTTGCTGTTGGTTATAGTTTTCACTCCAGAGCCTTTTTGAACTACCACTTTTCCTTGCAGTTAAACAAGTTTTTTGGCATGGCATGACGCACTTTTTTAGTACAACTCTCAGAAAAGTTATTCTTATAGCTTTACTTTTTTGTGTAGGTATATTTATTCAGATTAGTAATGAATAACGAGGATTGTAAGCATAAAAACTGTTTTCCACACAAGAATTTTGAAAATATTGACTTTGTTGCATAGATGGCGGGCCGGAAGCCGTAAACTCATATCGCTCAAGGTCGCTGGCGTTTAGTGTCGCCTTAAACAATCTAATTTAACATAATATGTATTAGTTATGAGATACACTTTGTTTCAAAAAAGATCCTACCCTGTGTTTTCATGCAATGGCCAAGTTAATCGATTTATTTTAAACATGAAACATTTAAAATATTTTATGGTCACTGTAAGATGTTGTTGGCTTAGCTAATAACGTAATAATTTAAGACAGAAGGATTAAAGTACTGACTAAATAAATTAACCGACTTGGTATTACATGGATCAGAAAAAAAAGAGTTGCGTGACTTGTTTTTTTTTCTTTAAGTTATATTTTTGATGGCAGTTATTTAAAGAGGGACATATCTCTTATAGTGACATATTAACAAAAATACGAAGAGACTTTATTTTCTGACTTAATAAGCCATTAAATCTTTCGTGTCAATACATCATAATTTAACCAAATCCAATCAATTCAAATTATAAATAGCACGCTTACAACCATGGTCTATAGTCATATAGGGATTGGTCTCCGCTGCGCTCCGACTGGATACCGCAGGCGAAGTGATAAAGTGCGGCAACTTACTACGCCCAAATGGGCGTACTCGAGCCAGTCTCGAACAATGTATGACGCTGACGTGCCCTTGTTCTGTTAAACTTTGCTAAAAAAATGCCGGGATTCGTCGTAAAACTTCGTAAAAATAATACTACAAGAAATAAGAAAGACACTGGGATCACATATCATCAGTAAGTATTTTGTATTTTATTAATTTCAATGTAAAATAACACGACGCGTATGTTATAAAATTTAAAAGATGCCATTGAGTGTCAAGATGTCACGCACACAAGCAGCTAATAGTTGGGGTAATAAGAAAGCCATTGTTCTTATGTAGTGCGCACTAAATATTATTTGCAAGTCCAAAGTTGGAACTTAGCTCAATATGCCCGGGCTGGAGTGAATGCTATATTGATTTTGGCTTTATTTACGTTTCAAGGTTCTACGAACACAGAATTCCCGCCTCCGGCATGATTACGAGCTGAGAATGAAATGCTATTCACAACTTTATGCCGAAAGCATAAGGTTATTTTTTACCCGATAGTTATACAGAGATAAATGTTATGACGATCTCCCTTCAAGGGTAGATTAATTTGTATTCGTGTTTATGCATTTGTAGTGAATAGGAATATTTTTCAATGAGAATAATTGGTAAACAAATTCAGACATTATTATTGAAATAATTAAATTATATTGTTTTTTATTATTTTGATGTAGAAACTTCCAGAACTCGCACCGTTCATAAAATGTTGTTTTCAGTTTTATTCCTGTAATTAATCCCAGAAGTGTGGGTTATCACTTTAAAAAAACATAACAAATTGTTTAGATTTGCAAGAGCGACATCTCAAGTCAATTTACTAATGAAATACAAATATTGAGGTTTACCAGGTTATCAACTGTAAAGTAGATCCTGTAGATGAAGCCACAACCTGAGCGTTGAACAAAGTATACAAGATTTTATAAACGATACATCACTCGAACGATTGGTAAGTCGGAAAGAGCTCTCGCATGGAACGCGAGAGGTCTCGGGTTGGAGTCCCGAATCGTTCATAAAATTTTGTTTTCAGTTTAAATAAAATAGATAATAAATAATTCAAGTCTAATATACTAATGATTTAAGTTTTTCTTTAGTCTTAATTCCGCCAATATTTGTTTTTAAACAATTCGACACGTGTTTCGCCTCTAGACGAGGCATCCTCAGGACGTGTTGTCTCGCCAAAATAGTAAAAACTCACGTTGAATCTCGTGCCAGATTAATATTATTATTATTATTATATTAGATAAGAAAACTTAAATCATTAGTATAATTATGGATTTCCGTAAAGTAACGCCTACTTCAATAAATTTTCTCAAGTCTAATATTTTAAAACACTAAATATTACAATCAAAACACATACTTCCCATTGATATAGAATTTGACGCGTACATCACAGTAAGGCAATTCTTTCTTTTTTTTTTTATGTAATAGGAGGACAAACGAGCGTACGGGTCACCTGGTGTTAAGTGATCACCGCCGCCCACACTCTCCTGCAACACCAGAGGAATCACAAGAGCGTTGCCGGCCTTTAAGGAAGGTGTACGCGCTTTTCTTGAAGGTACCCATGTCGTATCGTCCCGGAAACACCGCATAATATAATTCACATTTTTTATTTATTTATAACATATCAACTTACATTTAAATTACATTTATTTACTCGCCAAACGTTATGTTTATCGGCGAGATTCGCTCATTAATTTTATACATAACCTACTAATAATCTAATCATATAAAAATATAACATAAAATGGTTCTAAAATTAAAGTATAACTATGCAAGCTGAGACTAACTTTATTATTATAATATATTATGTTTCTATACTTATTACCTAATATTGTCTAATAATACATTCTTAAGCTTTTTCTTAAGTAATCCAATTTTTTTCTTGGGGTCTGTCTTAATATATCTATATTATTAAATACATAGGGTACCATATATCTATCTGTACGTTTACCGTAATAATTTGCTATTTTATTATGCAGATGTATCTTTATACCTATCACTATAGTAGTATTCCACGCCTATTAAATATTCGACTCTCTGTTCAATTGGTAGTATTTCACATATATAAAATAACTTATTGTACTCTTTTTTGCACGCTATTTTTACTTTATTACTTACTAAATATTTACTCAACCGAATTTGTAGATTCTTAATGTCTCTAATGTAAGATATAAATGTTCGCCCATACACTACCAAACCATAATTTATCAATGAGTCTGCAAGCGCGTAGTATACGACTTTTAATGTGCCTAAATTTAATATTTTTCTTAAGTGATAAAATTTTCCTAGTACAGATCTCAATTTATTACAAACATTGGATACATGCATTGCCCAGTTAAAGTGTTTTTCAATGTTGAGACCGAAATATTTGAAATTTGTTACATATTTCAGCATCCTACAATTACAATTGTGTTTATTCCTATGTAAACAATCATATGTGTGTCCTATTATGGTAAGATGCTCTCGGTTAATATGTTTTGCGTTTATATTATGTGGTGAATGTATATGCATGCATTTTGTTTTATTGAAATTAAGAATAATACCGTTGTCATGAGCCCACTTTGTGATATTTTCAAAGTAGATCTGCACGTTTTTTTGTACAATAGAGATATCTTTTGACCGGTATATTACACACATATCATCCGCATACATAAATACTTGACAGGTTTTACGTTTGCCACACTATTGAAATGCATTACATACCCTACTGGCGCAAATACTGATCCGATCGGGACACCTAAACTCACTACTGCGTCCTCCCCAGCTGCAGCGACTCCATTTATCATAGTACGTATTTTCCTATGAGCCAAATAGCTTCTAAACCAACTATTAGTGGGACCACGTATCCTGCATTCATGCATGGCCTGTAGTAGTATATTATGGTCCAGAGTGTCGAAAGCCTTTTTGTAATCAATAGAGAGCGCTATCAGCTGTTCACCTGAGTCTAATGCTTCATTTACATACTCGGCAAAGCTGGTAAAGGCAGTGGCAGTGCTCCTTCGTTTACTGAACCCGTGTTGCGAGTCAGAGAGTATATTATGTGTTTTCAAGAATTTACTTACTTGTCTCACTATTATTTTTTCCACGATTTTATCAATTACTGATAATATTGCTATAGGCCTATAGTTGGCGTATTCTGCGTGGCTTCCGGACTTGTATATAGGGCGAATAATAGCACTTTTAAGCTGGTCAGGATATACGCCTTTCATTAAACACATATTAATAAAATTAGCTAATATGGGAATTATTTGTTTTCTCAAATATTTAATATCTTGTACTCTTATTCCATCTAAGCCTGGTGATTTTCTACTTGATAATGAAATTATAATTTTTTCTTCATCTGACGGCAATACCTTCATAAACCTGAAACTTACACTACTTTGACATACGTACTCCTGTCTATCTAAAAATTTTGTTTTACATATATGTTTAATATCATTTATTTCTTTTGTAAATGTCTGTGTAAAATTATTACAAATATTTTCAATGTTTTGTACTTTCCCTAAATGTTTCATAATAACACTATCTAAACTAGTTTTATGCCGACCCAACTATTCATTTAAATTTTTCCATATTTTTCTAAAATCCCCATTACATTTTAATATTTCCCATTGTCGATATATTCTTTGCCTCAAAAATTAATAAAACTTTATTTCTTTACCGTGTGTATTCTAAAGGCTTATTCATGTTTTTTGGTTCCGCTTTCCAAATTCTAAATAAGTAGTTTCTACGCATTAACATCGAATACAAGTTGTGATCCATCCATGGTTGTCTTAATCTTTTATTCTGTTCAGTTACAGTAACTTCACAGGCCTTATAAAAATTATTAAAAATACTACACAATAATTGAAATAATATTAGTGGACATTCTAATACATACAGTAGCGTCCAATCGTACTCGTTAAACTTTCGTTGCAATAACTTATCACTAATAATTGTTCGCCTAATGACACTATCTTTACTGCTTGATATTAAAGCGCGACTATCTCCTTAGACAGATACTTGAAAAATTACCAAACAAAAGTACCGTTTCCATAATATGACTTATAATGACTGATCTATCCTAAGAAGGTCTAAAAGCACGAATATCACTATATATTATAAAACAAAGTCCGCCGCCGCGTCTGTCTTTTTGTCTGTTCGCGATAAACTGAAAAACTTTGAAAAGCGTGGATTTCGAGGAAAATTTTTAGTATATGATTTGTTTAGATTTTGTATATATGAACGGTATATGTTGGAGGTGTCGGAAAAAATATTTCCGCCTGGGAGGTTCAACGAAAACACTGTCTACACGAATAACTGCCTTTGAGATATAACAAAATAATGTATAGTGGAATTGTGTATCTGATATTGTTCTACAGAAAAGTTAGCTATGGTCTATGATCTATCTATAAAGGATAACATACTATAAAATATAATAATATAATAATATTGACACACCTTTTACACAAATTATCTTGCCCCAAATTAAGCATATATAGCCTGTGTTATGGGTTACAAGACAATGATATATTTAATACAATATACTTACTTAAACATACATAAATACATTTAAACATCCATGACTCGGAAACAAACATCCATATTCATATATATATACTATATGCATTTTAATATTTTTCTATTGACAGAGCCCGCGTCTGTCGGGTCAGCCACTATTTAATAAACATCTCATACTCGACGTGGAACAAATATGCAAAGCTTGTTCCAGCGGAGATCGAAACAATAGGACATCGCAGAGTAGATTGCGTTATTGTTACAATCAGTCTATTCAACTGAATTTTGTGTTACACATGTCCTTAAATATATCATATATATAATACCTTTTTTTTTAATGAAAATAAGGGCTATACTCTGAATGGCACTACAACTGCGCTCGTCACCTTGTGACATAAGATGTTAAGTCTCATTTGCCCAGTAATTTCACTAGCTACGGGGCCCTTCAGACCGAAACACAGTAATGCTTACACACTACTGATTCACGGCAGAAATAGGCACCGTTGTGGTACCCATAATCTAGCCGGCATACTTTGCAAAGGAGCCTCCCACTGGTACCTATAAGCATGCTCAAAAATTAAATATTATGTCAAAAAAAATTATATATATTTTCTGCATGTTTCTTTGTACATGCTAATCTCAAAGAAGATAAGCCGATTTGTATACGATTTTCAATAATATATTTTGTGATATATATGCCTTTACAATAAGATCCCAGAAAATATTCAAAACAAAAGTATTACGTTGTTTGAATGACTTTCTTAATGATACCACAAATTGGGAATGGAGCGACCGCGCTCTGGCTATTAAATAATAAGTTTAATTGTACAATGTTACTTTGTAAACATATTTTTTGATGAAAAAAAAAATGCCTCAAATTTTGTTGCGCCCGTTCTTCTCAGGTCTGAGGCATTCATTTTGGAATGGGTGGTAGTTTTTTGACTTTCAATAAGCTATATTACATGCTATTTTGAAAAAAAATATTTGATTTTGAATTAACATTTAACGTTTAATTTATTCCAACCGGTTTGCGAACAAAAAAGTAACCTTTTCATATAAATATATTACACATATTCTATTATTCGTAACGCCCATACCAGTCAATGTAATCCCTACTAATATAATAAATGTGAATGTGAGTTTTTTTGTTACGCTTTCACGCCTAAACCACTGAGCGGATTTTGATGAAATTTAGTACAGAATTTAGAATGACTTTTTATTGCGAAAAAATAAATGGAGGGGCTTAGATAAAGAATGGAAATTTGTATGGAAGTTCGTTATTATCGAAATTGACATCATACAACTTTATATTTAGGCATTTGATAAGAAATAATTTATAAGAATTTGTTCGATCGTTTTTGAAACTATGACCTACATGGGGATGAAATAGGAGATTAAAGTTCACAAGGAGATACTATTAAAGAGACTGTCCACAATGACAATTGTATATTATAATGCACGATATTCGCTGTGTAGTAGAAGTGCGCTGTCAGCAGCGGTAAGAGCAGGTTTATATGTGTATTATTTGAAAAGTATCCTAAAAAATAATAAAATTCTGCCCTTATTATTACATATATATATATATATATATATATATATATACATTAGTAACTATTTCACGTGGACAAATTCGCGGGTAAAAGCTAGTTAGATAATAAAATTCATAACACATTGACCACACTTAATTACTCAGCTATGCGAATTTTATCTAAACATATAAATAAAATTGGAGTGTCTGTTTGTAATATTGAAATAACCGTTTTTTACTACATGTATAATGTATATGAATATATATACGGTACATACACGAAAATAACATTTTTTTTTTACAATTTTTGTCTGTCTGTCTGTCTGTTTGTTCCGGCTAATCTCTGAAATGGCTGGACCGGTTTGAAGGGACTTTTATTTGCAGGTAGCTGATGTAATAAGGAGTAACTTAGGCTACGTTTATTTTGGGAAAACTATTTTATTTTAGAAAAATAAAGAGTTAGACCGTTTCTTGGACCGCAATGTTCAAGAAACGGTCTAAATCTAAACATAATTTATATAGCAAAACAACGTTTGCCGGGTCAGATAGTCTTTAATAAAATGTAACCCTTCTCGTGTTTTAATTTCGATTCAAATCAAGGACCAATAAAGTTGCGTTAGGGCTAGCTCGTACAGCCCCCTACATTCCCTTATTATGTCAGCCGAACTGGCTCTAGTGTTCCGAAAATCCTTTGTGATTGCAAATTTCAATGTACAGTAAAAGTCTTTTTTACAAATTTGGAGCCGAACGGAAAATTACAGAACGCGGACACGTTTTCAAATCCTCGAATGAAATTTCCATTAAGTAGATACTATAGAAACAAAATATTAGCAAATATTATTTATTTATTTAGAAATACCCACATTTTCTTACATTGACACGTTATAAAAATAAAAATACAGACTAAATATATAATTATCCCAAAGTAAATATTAGTTTAAGAGAAAAAAAAACTTATATGCTAACAAGTAATAATGGTTAAATGATTTAGTATTAAAATATTATTATAAAAGACTAAGAAATATCATTTATAATAATTGAAGGAAGTAAGCATAGAGAAAAATGGCAATACCTCGAGTTGCTTATCTCATATCTTTAAGCGAGCAATTATTTATATATATTAGTTGACCCGACAGACGTTGTACTGTACATCTTTATATATATAATTCTTGTGTGCGTGTGTATGTCACTTAACTCCTCCTAGACGTCTGAACCGATTTTGATGAAATTTTTTTGTGAGTTTAAGGGGAATCGAGGATGGTTTAGATTTACAATTGAACTACCTCCTAAACGGCTGGACCGATTTTGATGATATTTTTGTGTGTTCCAGTGAATTTGAGATTGGTGTGTGTCTTCAGGTGGATTCGAGAATGGTTTAGATTCACAATTAAACTACCTCCTAAACGGCTGGACCGATTTTGATGATTTTTTTGTTTGTTTCAGTGAATTTGTGATTGGTTTAGATTCTCAATTCCGCCCATATAATATAATTCTCCTGCTCATGTGTATCTTAGTGAACTGCTCCTAACGGCTGGACCGATTTTACAAATTTAAGGCATGTGTACAGGACAACGTCTGTTGGGTCCACTAGTCTATATATATAAAAATGAATTGCTGTTCGTTAGTCTCGCTAAAACTCGAGAACGGCTGGACTGATTTGGCTAATTTTGGTCTTGAGTTATTTGTGGAAGTCCATGGAAGGTTTAAAAGGTGAATAAATATGAAAGTGTTCGGAATTAATTAAAAACTTTTCCTTTGATGTGTCCCCCGTCGTCCGATATTTGTTATGTATGGACATGTTCTCTATGAGAGAATTTATTGACGCACGGTTTGACAGTTCTGCTGTGAAACAACTTCATTACAACAACAGGGAGAATATTTTACGAAATAATTCTTGATGTTATGATATATTATTGGCAAATTAATAAAAAAACATTATTTTATTTATTATATACAGAACAACGTCTGTCGGGTCAGCTAGTAATAAATAAAATACTGTTTTTTATGTATTTGTCAATAATTTTTCATAACATAAGGAATAATTTCATAACGTATGCTCCTTGTTGTTATAATGAAGTTGTTTCACAGCAGAATTGTCAAACCGTGCGTCAATAAATTCTCTCACAGAAAATATGTCCATACAAAACAAATATTTGAATTAAAAATAATTATGGGTCTCAAATCGATATAAAAACTATCCTATCTCTCAAGTTGGACCAAACTGCACTCTATGAAGTAATCCCCATTAAAATCCGTTCATTAGTTTAGGAGTCCATCGCAGACAAACAACGTGTCACGTAATTTATATATATTAAGATATATTCTGAATCTCGGAGGCGGCTCCAACGATTTTCATAAAGTTTAGTATACAAGGGATTTTGGGGGCGATAAATCGATCTAGCTAGCTCTCAATGTACAAAATAATAGCTCAGATGGGACATTGGGTGATCCCGAAAGCGGAAGACCCCGGTTCGAATCCAGATGTCCAATTAGATTTTTTTTGGTCAAGTTTTGTACATTCTTAAAAATCCGAGCAAGGCTCGGTCGTCCGGATATTGTTATTAATCAGTAATTGCTATGGTGAGCCATAATGAATAGGATGTGAAATAAATATAAATTGTTTTATATATTATATATTTATTCATTTGCAACTTAAATTCAAATAAATCATTGCAATACTGTTTCCATTTTTAATGAGAATTCTAAATTATGATTGGTTGTTAACTTTCCAGAAAACACAGCTACGCTATTATCGAGATCTATATAGTTAAAACTAGCTAACCCAGCAAACGTTGTATTGCCGATATTAAAATCACGATACAAAAGTAACTGTTTATCGTATATGGGTTAAAATTTGATGTTGTATGTATTTTTAATGCTGACTCATAATCAAACAAATTTAAACAAAAATATGAAAAAATTAAAAAAAATATATTTTGTGTGGACCACCCTTAACATTTAGGGGGATGAAAAATAGATGTTGTCCGATTCTCAGACCCAATATGCACTGAAAATTTCATGAGAATCGGTGAAGCCGTTTCGGAGGAGTTCAAAGTTTAACACCATGACACGAGAATTTTATATGTTAGATATATAGACAAAGTAAAATATTTAAACTTGAAACCACAAACACAAAGCGACCGTGTTTTCTATCATCTCTGTTATTGGCTGATATTTTATTGAACGGGAAGAAATAGAAAACTCATAGCTTCAAGTTTTAAGTATTATATATCTCACACTTTGTCTGTACTTATAAATAGATCAATTATTAATTAATTTGTAAAAAGGAAATTACAACAACGAAAAACATACAACAAGCAAGATGTATTAAAAACTCCTTGTTAACAAACTTCATGCTATCCAATGTTTTACAAAGGGCTTTGAGGCCATCTAAACGTAGTTCACGACAGTTGCACGCTTTGATGAAGTACCTTTAAGAAAACTTGATAGCGTCTCGGTAATTTCCGTTCATTTTAATTGAGAAATCTTTGCTTGCACATAATTAAAGAATCTAGTATGTTGGCAAATGAATTATGTATTAACTTTCTATGAATCTGAAGTATTATTTATTAAATTCAGTCTGAACTATAATTTGATCTGTACATAGCTAGACCAATTGGCTTGGTAGACCGTTGTCGTCCTCCGCATTTATGACCGTTGGATGTTCCGTACCATGGATATATCACGTCACAGCTTCTTTTCTTTTTTTTCTGCTTAAAACACATGAGTAGGATATACCTAACGTAATGTCATAATATAATATTTGAAGAGACTCTTAGATTCCAAAAACATAGTATAATCTCTACTGTTGCGAACTGTTTTTATCGTTTAAAGGTACTCTATCGCATTAGGAACATTTTTTTTATTTTTTATATTTATTAGGAACTATTTGAATATAAGTCTTCGTGTTAGGTTGTGTGATGCTTTGGTACTCTCTAAATTTAATTATAATGACACTACGCATGGTCCTAGACTACGAGCCTGCACCAAAAGTTAGCGCTGCAAAAAAGTAGGTTAATTAAGAGTTTCCCGTATAGCTACATCGAGTGCAAAACCCCTGTGCCCGGTTTTATTGGAGTATTACATACAGAAACCATTTTATATATATTTAAGAGAAGCCAATTGGAACTGTTATGGGCATATGAGGGCAGGGTGTTGAATTTTATTACAAAGAACATTGCACAGGCTCGGTTCTGTGCTCCCCTGTCCTCCCAAGCATCACACTGCGGCTTTCAGGTAAGTTTCAAGGACAATGCCACCAAGTGCTGAAATAATTTACCACGCCGCTACAGGGTTTAGTCTCCAATTTTCGAATAAAGTACAAAAAAAATTAGTGTCCCATGGAAATGTGGTAGAAGACTCACATATTACACTGTAGTCAATCATTGTTGGAGATAATATTATACACTGAATTAATTTATCCCAAATAGAGTTATTCTTTCGCCGTAACAGGTGTAACCATGAAACACCAAACATATAAAACAAGAAAATTCCAAGGAGAAATGATTCGCATAGAAATTTTCTTATCAATTGAATACGTCGGTTAGCTTAGCAAAACAATAGCTTCGAAAACAAACCATTCTTTATCAATCATTTGTCTACAAGTGTTAATGAAGGTGCCTACGCTGTTTAGAGAATTATAGAACTAAGCCAGAATTAAAATTGAACTATGGACAGACTTGTGAGTACAATAACTAAATACAGGTACACAGTTTATAACTATTAATAACCATTGTCTTCCCAATATTTATTCATAATTATTTATTATTTAAAGTGAATATCAATCCTAAAGAATGATTGTATAATTTTAAATCCAACGTAAGTTCTGGTCCTAAGTTTAGTATTTAAATATTATCATTGTATTTGTAACAAAAAAAATGAAAATAAATTAAATTTTTCTGAGACGTGGTCTCGTGTCGAATTGTTTAAGGCGGCGAGCCAGTATTGGCGGAATTATCACTCAAGAAAACTCAAAACATTTGGATAATTATAAATTTCCGCAAACGCCTACTTCATTAAATGCAAAAAATTTGGTTCCACGTGTTAAGAGTTCTCATGGCAGTAAACCATTTGACTACTCATAGAGTTTTATTTTATCAAATTAGTTCTTTTTTAGTTTAAATATGCTTACTTCGTGCGCTGTTTATAATTGAGCGACAACATAGTGAGGTTTTTTAACGATAACACTTGCATATTCTTAGCGAATAGATTTTGCTAATTTTTACACATTTTGTGGTGGAACAAATAATTAGTAATATACATTCCATCTGTTGATCACGAGGGAAAATCGGGTAGTGATTGTATTAAGCCCATGTACTCGTTTTGCAAGATACCTATTACTGGTAATTTGGCTGAAAAATTAATGTTAAAGTTGCGTACGACAGTATTAAACAGAAAAAACTTTCATGATCTAAAGAATAAACAAAAATATTCACTTAAACAATTTACGAAGACAGAGTGTGTATAGGAAAGAAAATAAAAAATAGCGACCAAACCGACTTCAAAATGAAGGAGTATTCGATTTGGCTGAATATTTTAAATTTTATTAAACATACATATTTGTCCCCTCATTTCTGCACCATAATTATTTTTATTTTTTGCAGATATATTATGCGATAAGTATTCTTGTAAGATCGGCAACGTCTCAATATCAAAACTCATACCATCAATTGTATAACTGGCCAGATCCTGATCCGGAATATAAACAAAATGATAACGACGAAACAACGGAATGCTACTGTTCCTGCGAGAATTGTGATAATATCAAGTCTTGTTGTCAAAACACTTGTACGAACTGTCAGCCAGCTGCTAGTGTTATTATCATGCCGTACCCGTACCCAATCTTTATTCAACAAGAACAGAAAAAACCAAGCACAGACAGCAGTTCTACAACAGATCAACCAACAACAGAGAACACTATTACGAAAGGTCAACCAACTTCAGAAACAGATATACTAACTTCAATGACAGATATACCAACTTCAAAGACTGATAAACCAACTTCAACGACAGAGAAACCAACTTCAACGACAGAGAAACCAACTTCAACCACAGAGCATTCAACTTCAACGACAGATCAACCAATAACAACGCCTATAAACTATTCTGAGAGTTACGAAGAAGTAAACATTCCAACTGTTGATGACGAGGGAAAATCGGATAGTGATTGTATTGCGCCCATGTACTCGTTTTGCAAGATACCTATTACTGGTAATTTTGCTGAAAAATTAATGTTAAAGTTGCGTAAGACAGTATTAAAGAGAAATAAATTTTCATGATCTAAAGATTAAACCAAAATATTCGCTTACAACAATTTGAAGAATTTGAAGAGAGTGTGTATAGATAAGAAAATTAAAAATAGCGACCAAACCGATTTCGAAATAAAGGAAGTATTTTGCCGTATATTTTAAATTTTATTTAACATACATATTTGTAACCTCATTTCTGCACCATTTAATTAGAGAAATTAAAAAAAAATATCTCCATGAAATAAAATATGTATGTCAGATATAAAACTAATGAAATATCTTTCAAAGAACCCTCGAATTGTAAAACTCATTTTTGTATAAAATATGTATATTAATTTTGTTTGTAACAACTAAATAAGAAATTGTCCTTTTTGAAGACACCTTTATTTCGAGACACCAATACTCCTTAGCCAACTTAAATGCTAGTAGTAAAAAAAATTGAAAACACGTTTGAACTGTTATAGTATAATAGTTCTTATAATAATAAAATTGCCTTTATTCAGTATGATAACAGATTTACCAAGGTCTTATTTAAATTACATTATAACTTTATATCTAAATGCTAGTTTGTCCTGAACAGACTAAAGCATCTTCCAGCTTTTTCTAGTATATTCTTTACCTTGCTACTCTCGTAATTATTTATGTCTTGATTCTACAATTACAATTTTTGAACCGAAGCTTTTATATGGACGTTTGGGCAGCTCGCTTCGCGGGCTCTCTACCCGATCTACACTTTCAATAAAACTCAATTATTTTACATTTTATTTCTTCGGGATAACTTTAGAAGGTGAGTGTGGTGTCGCACCAGAATAGCACCACCCCATCTCACCACGGTGTCTCCAAGAAAGTTTCCATTATAAAATAGCAACATATTATAATATCATGACACTGCGACTAAAAGTTGGAGGAACTGGAGGAAGCTTTGAGCAGACTACAATGGGATGTCGTGAGATTATTTGAGGTCCAACGACAAGGCAAGGACTCAATAATCATAAATATCTGACACCTGCTCTACTTCCGGTAGGGCGACCACCTGTCCCAAGGTGGTGTCGGGTTCATTGTTCACAAGTCACTTGTCAGTAACGTAACAGTGTGTTGACTAGGGTAGCGTACCTAACACAGAATAACTGAACGGATTCGAACGCTCCGACTTCGTCACACTCAGACGAGGTGACGAATTAACAGCCATTTGCAGTCCTAAGACCCACTTTGACGTTGTCATTGGAGACTTCAACGTAAAACTGGGCAAACGTAGCGGCGATGAGTCGAGAGTGTGGCAATTTGGTTATGTAAATCGGATCGCTCGAGGCCAGATGGACTGGATGGCTGGCTGACTTCATGGAGAAGGAAGAAGATATCTATATAATAAGCTCTTCATGAAGCCAGAATAACGCAAATGGACTTTCATCAAACCCGATGGTGCCAACAAAAATGAGATTGACCTCATTATGTCGACCAAAAGACATAATATATCCTGTGAGTCTCCGTAATCAACTCAGTGAAAACTGGGAGTGATCACCGCATAGTAAAAGGCACATTGAATATCAATCCAAAACCGGAGCGGTCTCGACTGATGAAGTCTACGCTCCGACCTTTCACTCCATTTCTCGGCCCCTTGATGTGTGACCTGTCCATCTTCGTTTCATTAATATTTATGGCTATTGATTAACAACAATAAATAACACCAATGTCCAGGGTTTCCTTAATATTAACCTGTGGGTAAAATATGGTATGATAGTATGTATAGGGATACTGTATTTTTGTTTGAAGCTAAGTTTGTAGCCTCAAACGATGAAAGCACCATTCCTAGGGTTCAGATTTGAATTAACGAATTTGAATGTACAAACATTACACTGTTATTTTGGCCTTTGACTATTTTTTTTTCAAATCAAATCAAATCAAGCATTTATTTGCATAGATTGAGTGGGTACATTGGTGTTACATTATAATCATAGGTGCTAACAATCTGCCGGGTAGGCATACAAAAATAAAATTTTACAATAATTCTTACTCTAAGTTAACATTGAAATCATACAACATAAAAACAATTTTATCCATAAAAGTGTTGGTTTACTATCCATCTTAATATTACTAAAATGTGAAAAATAACATATTGTTAATAACTTATTGTAATAACTATAGATTCATGTCTGTTAAATACTCTTTAAATGAATAATATTTCGTCGTCATTAAAAATTCCTTAATTTTATTTTTTAAAAGAGTTAATATTTAAGTTTTGGTCCGCTTATGATTTATACTTAAATCTAAATAATTATGAATCTGTACCGGGAGACTAATTAATTTACTATGACTTATTAAGGAATAAATATTCCGAAATTCCGTTCCGAGTTGCTTATGTTACGTTAATAATGTTGAGGCTCCTATAGAGAACTATTATTGAAACTGACTTAATAATTAATATATTTTCTGATAATTTCCTCCTAATGGGTTAATTTTTTTTACCCTGCACATGCATTTAAAATATCTGTACCTACTACTATTCCCATTAAATCAAGTTACTTATCTCTTAAGAGTCTCATCAGGTTGGTATGTGAGAGAGGCGCCCATGGATATTAGCTATGCCCGTTTTCACCAAATTGTTCTTAAGGTCATTTAGCTGGAGACACCTTTACGCTAAGTAAGCTTACTTTTTTTTACCATTCTGGGAGCGACTTACAAAAGGTTATCTAATTAATTAACTATTGATTGGTGGAGTTGTCAGTGTTTGTTTGTGGAAGTTTATTGCATCCACATTCTTTCTCTTATAAACAGTTTATATTGTTATGGTTACTTAACTATGATTACATACACATCATAACTGTACATTGAATTTTAGTTCAAAAAACAATTTATATATGTTATACTCACGTACTTGTGGTCAAAAAAATCAATTTTATGTCATTCTGATTGAGCGCGGATGTCTTAGAGAGAGCTAAACCAATTTTAATGCAGTTTTGACTGTATTTGCTTAACATTTCTTGTTTATTTTAATTGTATCAAGAACAATAAAAATACAAAAATGGAACAATAAAACGTCGAAATCTGCGCGGATAAAGAAAGGTAAGAAAATTAAACCACTAGTTAACGCACACATTAACAAATTTTTTTTATGAAAATGCTGGACGAGACGAGCAGGACGTTCAGCTGATGGTAATTGATACGCCGTGCCCATTACAATGCAGTGCCGTTCAGGATTCTTGAAAAGCCCAAAAATTTTGAGCGGCACTACAATTACGCTCGTCACCTTGAGATATAAGATGTCGCATTTGCCCAGTAATTTCACTAGCTACGGCGCCCTTCAGACCGAAACACAGTAAAGTTAACACATTACTGCTTCACGGCAGAAATAGGCGCCGTTGACCCCTAATCTAGCCGGCATCCTGGCTAGATTAGGGGTCATCAGTGTTGGTGATCACAAACCGTAGGTAAAGGAACCCTTAAAGTGTGCTAAGAGTACCACAATATTTTGGAACTTATAAATTAATTTATTATAATTAGAAATCTTTATATTTTTTTTAATATTGACACACTTTTATACAAATTATCTTGGCCCAAACTAGGCATAGCCTGTGCTATGGGTATACACAACGACATATTTAATACAATAAACTTACTTAAACATACATAAATACATATAAACATCCATGACTCAGAAACACACATTCATATTCATCATATAAATGATTGCACCTACCGGGATTCGAACCCGGGACCTCTAGCTTAGTAGTCAGGGTCACTAACCATTCGGCTATATGGGCCGTCTATATAATACTGTGTTTATATTAGTAATTATAAATGTAAGTCGTAATCTGCTCATTATAAGACGAGATCCCATATGCTTTAAATGAATTAATTGCAGTCGACATTGTTGCTGCCCGAAGAGTTCAGACACTTGAAATTGTTAATTTATTTTCCCAGGATTAGATCTTAACAATGCTGTTAGAGCTTGATTATAGAATATACAGGCGGCATAAAACGAAAGTATGCTGGCTGTAGTATGTGAGTAGTGCAGAAGGGGTTGGTCATTTAAACGCACTTAAAATTTAAATATCTGTATTTTACAGATGCCAATAATAATTATTATTATATTTATTACAATTTTTTTATGAATATAAGGGACGAGACGAGAAGAACGTTCAGCTGACTTGAAAACCCCGAACATTCTGAGCAGCACTACAATTGCGCTCGTCTTCTTGAGACAAACGATGTTAAGTCTCATTTGCCCAGTAATTTCACGGCGCCCTTCAGAACGAAACAGTAATGTTTACACATTACTGCTTCACGGTAGAAATAGGCGCTGTTGTGGTACCCATAAAGTAGCCGGCATCCTGTGCAAAGGAGCCTCCTACTGGTAAAGTAAAAGTAACAAATATTTGTTCATATTCTTCGGAAAACACTGTTGTAATTAGACCCACGGGAACCTTGACACACTATTCTCTCTTCTTCTCGCTTAGTTAGCTTTACGCTCGTGTATGGAACACACACACATGACACAGGGATTTAGGGACATTGAGCCTTGCTGGCCGATTTATTACCATTTTTACAATCCAAAACTTCTTGAATGGCTAATTTCATTTATAGTTTTTACAGTGAAACTTTTATTACGTCGTCTCAAACTTTTTCGTCTGTGTGTTGCATGTCGCGTGCCAGTGCTCCACGCTATTTTGTATATTATGTCTATAATGTGAAAAGAAGTTTCACTTTTACCGTGGTTTCATAAAACCACAAATCCTCTTTTCTTTTATAATTTTGAAGCAAATCTATAAAAAAAACAATTAAACGGAACTAAAACAATAATTTTCAATTTAATCTACATCCAAAGAGAATAACAAATGAGCGGTTAAGATGAGGTACCATCCCGTCTAGCCTGCAAGTAGGTACAGGGGTTCAATTATCTTATAAGTAGGACTGTTGTAATATTAAATGTTTTAAGGATTTAAATCAAAGCAAACCAGAACGAATTAATGAGTTTAGAATAGAAAAATAAACAAACATTAATAAAAAAATATGTCGTGCATATTGTAAAACATATTAATTCAAATTCAAATATTTTTATTCAAAATAGGATGTGACATCACTTATTGAAATCAAAAAAAAAAACTACCACTCATTCCAAAATGAATTCCTCAGGCCTGAGAAGAACGGGCGCAACAAACTCGGCGGGCTTTTTTTCATCAAAAAATATGTTTACAAAGTAATATTGTACAATTAAACTTATTATTTAATAGCTTGTGGGCGGTCGCTCCATTCCCAATCTGTGCTATCATTAAGAAAGTCATTTATGTTATAGTAACCTTTTCCACACAAACGTTTATTAACAATTCTTTTGAATAACGTAATACTTTTGTTTTGAACATTTTCTGAGATCTTGTTGTATAAGCATATACATCGCCTCACAAAAGACTTACTAACTCGACTTAGCCGAGTAGTAAGCATTATAAGCTTATGTCTGTTCCTGGTGATAACTTTATGGTTGTGACAGTTTCTAGCAAATTCACTTATGTGCCTATGAACATACATTACATTATCAAGAATATATTGAGAAGCAACAGTCAAGATTTTTATTGCTTTAAACTTTGCTCTCAATGATTCTTTAGGACCTAGGTTATAAATAGCGCGAAAAGCTCTCTTCTGTAGCACAAATTTTGTATTAATAACGGCAGCGTTGCCCCATATCAATATACCATAGGACATAATACTATGGAAATAACTAAAGTATACTAGTGGCGCCGTATCTATATCAGTTAATTGTCTAATCTTTTTACGGCCGTTCCCAATATTCAGTCAATCTCTTACTTGAGATAAAAATCGTAACTATCTTTGACTTTTCTGTCCCAATAAACTTATCGACGTTAACTCACCTTATCCGTGCACGCTGTCTGTCAATGGGAGGACGTATAGCTTACCAGGCGATAGAAGTTTGTATGGAAATTGCAATTTACGCGTCCCAATATAAGACGATAAGAATGACTTATCGGGTATATTGGAATAGCTTCAGATTCTTTTTTATTTTATTTTATTTATTTATTTATAAATATACAGTTTCTTCTTAAAATAATGCAAAGTCCTGTAAAACCGTTTACACATTTTGTCTACAGGATCGAGCGAGTCTCATAAAATAAATCTTAAAGTCTATTTTACAAATGTTACTGCAACAACAACTATTAAGCAGATATGGTATTCTTTTCTTTAAAGTTCTATCGCCAAAGTAATTGTTTACTCTACGTACTTCAAGTTTACCTGATGTCATCGAACGGGTGCCATGATTATGACTAATTAAGGATGGGCTATGATCTTGAGAGTCATGGTTATTTAATGCTAATAGGTATTTGTGCTTTTACTTATTGGGAGTATATTACAAATTATAATAACTTTGAGCAATTGTCTTTACATTTAGGTTTTGTTTTTTTGTTAACAAGTAATTTTAAAAACCTTTTTTGCAATGCTTCGATTTTATCAATATAATATGTTTTAAATGTAAGACCAAAACTATCAAGAGCATATCTCATAATTGAAACTACTAATATATAATACAAACATTTTAATGTAGCTAAGGGAACTTTAAAACTAAAGTGATTTTTTATTTATTTATTTATTTATTTAGATTCACCAGTGGTAATTACAATAATACATTTATAATTATTATTATTATGCTAATTTACAAGGGTCTTATTACTAAATGCATTACCTTTTAAGGTGAATACCGCATGCTAAATTATATTGTGTGAAATAGTTACATAAAATAAATATAAGTTATAAATTAGAATTTATCTAAAAGTATCCTTAACTTATTATAAATAAAATCTATGAAAAGTTTGAATCTATTTTAACACCAAAATAAGTTATACAATTAACTCTTTCAATTGGCTTACACTTACAGTTTGTAAAATTATTATGAAGGCACAGTAGACTATGTATATACATATTCGGGGGTGAATCTGTGAGGTGTAAATATGGCGAGTGAATAATAACTAGTTTAATTTTTTTCAAATTCAGAACTGTACCATTATCGTGAGACCATTTAACTACGTTATCTATGTCTAACTGTACTAAGCTACACGTTTCAGCGAGGTTGGTGCCGGCTAGCAATGTACATAAATCATCGGCAAACATGTAAGCTGAACAGTGCCGAATTACTTCACATAAGCTATTAACTTGCATTAGGTAGCAGATGGGCCCACATCCAGACCCTTGTGGTACTCCACATCCCACCTTGGCCTCCTCGCTGAACGTGTCACCCACTCTAACACGATAAGGGCTATTATTGACAGCTAATTACTGACAGAAGGTAGTAATTTATCTGTATCTGTAGATAGTATATTGGGAATGGCCGTTAACTGCGCATGCTGCAGAACTAAGTTTGTTCGCCAATCTTTCAATATGGGGGCCCCATTGTAATTTGGAATCCAGAGTTATGCCAAGAAATATAGTAGATTCCACCGGTTTTATCACCTCTCCGCTTAACAAAACACTTGCATCAACATTTTTGACATTTGGTACGGTAAATCCAAATCGGTTTGTATGTCTGGGTGTATGTTTGTACTTCTTTAACGCAAAAACTACTGAATGGATTTTTACAATAATATAGCTTACACACCAGAATAACATATAGGCTATAATTTATAAAAATATTGTGTGTTTCATCCAAAATATAAAAGAAGTGTGAAGTAAGTAGAAAGTAATCTGCAATCTGCAAGCTATTCATGCTGGATCCGCAAAAATCGCAGGATTTACAAATATACATTATAATGTTTAATGAAAATGTTTATCTTAAATAATCCTACAAAAAAGTGAACAATAAATAGAATAAAAATTATTAATTTATTTCTACCGCAAATTTGATAGTAAGTGCTTTTATCGCATCTGGTATTTCAAGTAGATGATTTTTGTCTTTTACAATTCATTATTTTGACAAATATTTGAATAGTTTTGCTGATATTAGATATGTAGTGTTCTGGGGCTGTGTTCTAATGGCACGGGCGCGAGGGCGGTCGGACGACTGCAGGCGGGGTGAGGGAAGGGGTCGCTCATAACTGAGTGCGCGACCCGAACGCATGATGCAAGAGCATGTAAATATTGTCGAAAGCGGGCGCCGGGCAGACAGCGTTAAAGGTTGTGTCCTTAATGCGAATTTATGTATGGTATGTATTGTACTAGTTCAAAGGGTTTTTTGTGGTTAGGAGACACGACGTATAGAAAGATACTTTATTTTTTAACCGACTTGAGGAGGACGTTATCAATTCGATCGGTATTTTGTTTATGTATGTACACTGATTACTCTGAGATTTATGATCTGATTTACGTAATTCTTCTTTTGTTTGATGCGAAATACATGCCATTTGGTCCCATAAAAATTTTACATATATTGGCCAAATAGTTTTCATTTTATGAACATTTATATGAAAATTTTCGTCTATCTGGATGACATAATTGTTTTCTACGTACGGATTTTTTTTGGTGTTTTCATTCAGGTTGATTATATATTATTATTAACTGATACTAAAACGTAAAAAATAAAAAATAAACTACCTTTAAAAAAACCGACTTCAAAAACCGAAACACAATAATGTTTACACATGCTTCACGGCAGAAATAGGCGCCGTTGTGGTATCCATAATCTATCCGGAATCCTGTGCAAAGGAGCCTCCCACTGGTTTGATAAACTATAACTTGGACTAATTTTCAAAGTTATTTTCACCGTAAGGTATAATTATGAAACACCAAACATATAAATAAAACAACAAGATTCAAAGGAGAGAGAATTCGCGTAAAAATTTTCTTATCAATTGAATACGTCGGTTAGCTTAGCAAAACAATAGCTTCGAAAACAACCCATTCTTTATAAATCATTTGTCTGCAAGTGTTAATGAACGTACGCTGTTTAGAGAATTATAGAACTAAGCCAGAATAAAAATTGAACTATGGACAGACTTGTGAGTACAATAACTAAATACAGGTACACCGATTATAACTATTAATAATCATTGTCTTCCCAATCTTTATTCTTATATTTAAAACGGGCCGCTCCCGCACGCTGCTTTGGGCGAATTTTAAAAGGTAATAAATTAATGAAGGATCGTTGGAATTCGAAAAATAATATAATAGATAAATTTCGCATCGAATGGTGGTAGTTTCATGTCGATACGACCAGTGGTTTAGGTATGAAAGAGCCTCAAATACCATTTTCATTATATATAAATATATATATAGACAAGTTTACAATGGATATCAATTCTTAATAATGATAAAATAATTTCAAATCCAACGTAAGTTCTGGACCTTAGTCTAGTATTTAAATATTGTCATTGTATTTGTCACTTAAAGATATATATAAAATGAAAATAAAGATGTGTTTATTTGAACTTAAAAGATATTAGAAGCTAAGATATTAGAGTCAATGACCCCGCTGAGTTTCTTGCGCCCATTCTTCTCAGGTCTGAGGCAGTCTCTTTTGAGTGGGTGGTAGTTTTTGACGTTCAATAAGTGATTTTAAATCCTATTTTGAATAAAAATATTTGAATTTGAATTTAAATATAGGACGCTTATCATTACCAATTTGCAACTTACACTCTATTGCCGTATTTTTACATGTTAGAAAAATAAATAGTCACTCAACTGGGATACTAGACAGAGCTCCGACGGAGTATGAAGGAGAGCGGAGGACGTACTAAATTACTGATGCAAAATATTGGGATTAATTGAACGGCGGAACAGGCGAAATTAGTATTACTTTTTACGCTTACTGTACCACTATAATTTGAATTACAAATCGCAAATGTTGATTATTTTCGTTATTGTGTGTTGGCTAGTGCTAGAGTTAAAGAATATCTAATAAATAAATATGTCTCACACAAATATCATTATTGCGTATGTCATATGGTTGTTAAACATGGCGTACTTTAATTTTTTTTTTTTGGGATTTTATGACCTGGTAACTAAGACCTTTAAGTTAAGTCTTTTTTTATTATCTAAATATGTATACTTTTCATTTCACAGTTCACTTATCACTTCAATTTATTTTATATTGCTAGAATTGTATTCTTGATATATTTATATAATGGTTTATAACTTCTTTTGTCTCTTAATAACTGATCAAGTGGAGGCGGGCAGGATGAAGAATCACATAAAATTTTGGAGTCACTGATTTCACTAGCCAGCACAAGTCTGTCAATCAGAAACGTTTGGCAGTCGAAAATAAGGTGGTCCGTAGTTCCTTCATTTGAATTGCAATGTGGGCAAATTTTATTGTCAACAATACCCAATCTTGCAAGGCGTACTTTCAGAGACTTTGACCATCAAAGAGGATCTAAATACTACGTAATCAGAGGCGGGACTGCCTAATTAAAAATTTAAATTTAGTTAATTTAGTAAACGTGCAGTAATTTGACATAAGTTTGAAACAGTAGTAATTTACAGTATGGCGATTGACGAAGAAGTATAACCCGGCTATTTTAGAAAGCGAATTGTCGCTTTAAACGTAGTACATTTCGGCTATCTCAGTTTTTTTACAAGATTATAGCCGTCTTCTGTCTTTCTATCAATGACTGCACGTTTCATACAATCGAGTGAATCGCTTTTTTCTAGAGAGTTTTGATACCTACCATCAACTTTTAATAAGCGATGCGATTCCAATGGAGTTCAGTTTAGGTACCTAAACGGAATCGCTAAAACTACAATTCCATTAGTTTCCGTTTTCGAGTCTTCTTCTAGCTCTCAAGACTGCTGGCGTCGTAATATTAGCAGTACTTGATTTGAAATAAAACAAAAAAAAATATATTTTTTAAAAATATTTTGCTCTACTGGCAGCACTAATTGAGCACTAAATGGTGACGTCATTTAATTCCATAAGTTTCCGTTTTCGAGTCTTTTTCTTGCTCTTGAGACTGCTGGAGTCTTTATACTAGCAGTAATTGCTTTGAAAAAAAAAATAAAAAAAAATTGTTAAAAACTACTTTACTACAACGACAGCACTAATTCAGCATTAAAAAGTGACGTCTTTCATTTCCATTAGTTTCCGTTTTAAAGTCTCTCTCTAGCTCTCAAGGCTGCTAGCGTCGTTATACTAGCAGTAGTTGATTTGAAAAAAAATATATATTTTCAGAAATCCTTTGCTAAACTTGTAGCACTAATTGAGCACTAAATGGTGACGTCTTTTAATTCCATTAGTTTCCGTTCTATAGTTTTCTTCTAACTCTTATGACTGCTGGCGTCGATATATTAGCAGTAGTTGCTTTGAAAAAAATTTTTTTTTAACACACACACATACATCTATAGCGGCTACATCGCGAGGGGAGTCAGGGTAGTTTTCTGTGACCTTATAACGTTGAGATCTGATGATGATTACATCTTGACTGTTGCTTCTCAATATATTCTTGATAATGTAATCTATGTTCATAGGCACATAAGTGAATTTGCCAGAAACTGTCATAACCATAATGTTAACACCAGGAACAGACATAAACTTATGATGCCTACTACTCGGCTAAGTCGAGTTAGTAAGTCTTTTGTGGGGCGATGTATATGCTTTCACAACAAGATCCCAGAAAATGTTCAAAACAAAAGTATTACATTATTCAAAAGAATTGTTAAAAAACGTTTGTGTGGTAAAGGTTACTATAATATAAATGACTTTCTTAATGATACCACAGATTGGGAATGGAGTGACCGCCCTCAGGCTATTAAATAATAAGTTTAATTGTACAATATTACTTTGTAAACATATTTATTCGATGAAAAAAAAAGCCCGCTGAGTTTGTTGCGCCCATTCTTCTCAGGTCTGAGGCATTTATTTTAGAATGGGTGGTAGTTTTTGACTTTCAATAAGTGATGTCACATCCTATTTTGAATAAAAATATTTGAATTTGAATTTGGAATTTGGAATTTGGATGAAAACTCGATATTTGCAATACAGAATAATACCCATAACTTTTCGATTGTTGAAAACCTTCGATTTTTTTAGCGGGCAGTTGAAAAATGATTTTTCGGTAGCATTAATTGAGCACTAATTTGTAACTCTTGTAAATTTCACCAATACCGATTTTAAAGTCATCTTTCAGCTCTATGATTGCTCGTATCGTTATGTCAGCAGTTATCTATACCTAAAAACTGATTAATTTTTTTTTTGAAAAATCTGTTTGCTTGTACAGGCAGCACTAATTGAACACTAAATTATTAGCTGATGTGCCTCTCGCTCCAACTGTATCATAACGCGGTCACGAATGGTACACTGCTAGCTTAATGAAAAAATAGCAGTGTTCTCATTTTTAGTCCCCCTAATCACAGCACCAAATATCTGTTATCAGCACTAAATGAGCACTAAATTTTGAGATATAAAACGAGTGATTCTGCCGACTTGACCTTTCTGGTCACGAATGGTACACTGCTAGCTTAATGAAAAGTTAGCAGTGTTCTCATTTTTAGACCCCTATCACAGCACCAAATATCTGTTATCAGCACTAAATCAGCACTAAATGAGCACTAAATTTTAAGATATAAAACGAGAGATTCTACCGACTTGACCTTTATAGTCACGATGGTACACTGCTAGCTTAATGAAAAGTTAGCAGTGTTCTCATTTTTAGTCCCCCTATCACAACACCAAATATCTGTTATCAGCACTAAATTTTGAGATATAAAACGAGTGATTCTGCCGACTTACTGGTAATTTGGCTGAAAAATTAATGTTAAAGTTGCGTACGACAGTATTAAACAGAAATAAATTTTCATGATCTAAAGAATAAACAAAAATATTCACTTAAACAATTTACGAAGACAGAGTGTGTATAGGTAAGAAAATAAAAAATAGCGACCAAACCAACTTCAAAATGAAGGAGTATTCGATTTGGCTGTATATTTTAAATTTTATTAAACATACATATTTGTCACCTCATTTCTGCACCATAATTATTTTTATTTTTTGCAGATGTATTATGCAATAAGCATTCTTGTAAGATCAGCAACGTCTCAATATCAAAACTCATACCATCAATTGTATAACTGGCCAGATCCTGATCCGGAATATAAACAAAATGATTATGACGAAACAACGGAATGCTACTGTTCCTGCGAAAATTGTGATAAGATCCAGTCTTGTTGTCCAAACACTTGTACGAACTGTCGGCCAGTTGTTAGTGTTATTATCATGCCGTACCCGTATCCAATCTTTATTCAACAAGAACAGACAAAACTTAGCACAGACAGCAGTACGAAAACAGAGCAAACAACATCAATGACAGATAAATTAACTTCAATGACAGATGTATTAATAACAACACCCAAACTTCTTTCAAATACTGGCGAACGAATGCCCGACGAAATACATTCAATAAATGAGACGTGTATAGATTGTCAGGAGGCTGAGTATGGCATGATACCTATAACTGGTAAATTGGCTGAAAAAATAATGTTGCAGTTGTGAAAGACAGTTTTAAAAAGAAATAAATTTTAATGATTTAAATAATAAACCAATTTATTTGATTAGAACAAGTTATGAAGACAGTGCTACATAATAACAAACTGAATTACTCAGTTAACAAACTTACTGAATATTTGATGGCACAAAGTGAAGCTTACACTAAGCCACTAACTAACACTAACAATCCTGCTTCAGTTTGACTAATTTCCAGTTCCTAAATAACTGTTTACAACTAAATACAATTTTAAAGTACAATAATAATACATGACGTGATCTTTGTATTTTCAAACTTTATTACTTAAGACGTAAGAATAGAGATGGTCATATTATAGATATTAAATTGGAATTAGTTCAACAGAACAGTTTATCACATGAAGCCTAGTCGAGTGTGATAATAGTGTCACATGAGTGTTTTAATACCTAATTATCAACAGATACATACAAGACTTCCACCTTCGCACGACACGCCACAAGTTAGGATATCATCCCCACCATCTGGATGTGTGGCGGTCCTCCACAGTGCGGTGTTCAAGGAGCTTTCTTCCTCGTACTACAAAGCTGTGGAATGTGTGGTGTTTCCGGGACGATACGACATGGGTACCTTCAAAAAAAGCGCGTACACCTTCCTTAAAGGCCGGCTACGCTCTTGTGATTCCTCTGGTGTTGCAAAAGAATGTGGGCGGTGGTGATCACCTAACACCAGGTGACCAGGTCGTTTGTCCTGCTATTCCATAAAAAAAAGACTTTATCTACTACACCCATAATATGAATCCTCTTTAAAAGATTCTGAAACAGTTTGCTTACTGCTAACATTAAAAAAGCCAGTCCTAGTAACCATAATATCATCCAAAGGAGTGTTGTAATGAAAACGGATGATCTAATGTTGTAATGAATATTTCATATAATGTAATGATTAATGAATCATTAAACACTCGTTTGGATAATATAATGTTTATGAGACATAAAATAAAATAAAAGCCTTTTTATTTGCTCCTATGAACTGAGGAACATTTTGCTTAGTGGATTAGTAATTATAATAAAATAAAGTAATTTTTGTTAGTATTATTAGTTAAATATTTATTTGATTTCTTCCATAGGAACCCCTGTGCGGGTGAAGGCCTCCTCCAGGTTGTGCCATTTATCCCTATCTTGTGCCAATCCGAGCCATTGTTTGCCTGCGGTCTCGCGTATGTCATCTGACCAGCGTTTGAACGGACGACCTTATTTGCGCTTTCCACTTCCTGGTCCTTTCCACTCTGTGACCACTTTCGTCCAAAGCCCATCCTCAAGTCTCGCTACATGACCGGCCCACTTCCATTTTAGTCTTCTGATCTCTGAGTCTTTAAGTTTTATCCTTAGGAGATTTCTCTCCATCGCTCTTTGGCATACCGACAGTCTATTTGCGTTAGCTTCTGTTAAAGACCAGGTCTGGCTGCCATAGGTTAGTGTAGGTAGAATAATAGAGTCCATGAGTCTCCGTTTGTGAACAATAGGCAGCTTAGATTTAAGAAGATTTTTCAGGGACCACTATCGTTACCATGCCAGCGCCATTCGTCTATCTATTTCCTCCGAGTCAATCTCTCTGAGCGAAACCAGTTTGCCTAAATATATGTACTCTTCAACATACTTTATTAATTCGCCTTCGATGCTGAGAGTAGGTTTAGTATGGTTTGTAATGATTTTGGTCTTGTCAGAATTTATTTCGAGTCCGACCTTCTCGCTGTGTTGATCTACTGCTGTCAGCATGTCTTGTAGGTCTCTAGCGGTATAACTTAGAAGAACCAGGTCGTCTGCGAATCTTATATGGGTTAGCCTTTTATTTCTGATATTGATGCCTCCCCTTTTCCAGTTTATATCGTGTATTATAAACTCAAGTACTGCAATGAATATTTTTGGCGACAGTGGGTCTCCTTGTCTGGTTCCTCTTTGAATTGCGAACAGTGGGCCCTTTCTGTCTAATCTTATTCTACTTCTGCACTTACTATAAATATTCATTATTATATTGATGTATGTGTCGTCGATTTCATGATACTTAAGTGCCTTAACTATAGCGCTGTGGGAGATCGAGTCGAAAGCTTTTTTATAATCAATGAAGGCCAGGTATAGAGGCATATTGAATTCTTTGTATTTCTCTACTACCTGGCATAGCACATGGATGTGATCAATGGTGGAGAATGCTGGTCTGAAGCCAGCCTGCTCTATTGGTTGTTTGACGTCAATTTGGGACCGATCTATTTCAGGAGACATTACGAAAATAGTTTGTAGAGATTCGACATTGAGCTTATTGGTCTATAGTTTGATACACAAGAAGGTTCTCTTTTCTTGTAGAGTAGAATTATTTTCGATTCACTCCATTGAGCTGGAACCGTCTCCTCTCTTAGTATTTTATTAAATAATCTATTTATTTGTCCTAATATTTGTTCTTATCCTAATTTTAACGCTTCGTTTGCAATAAAGTCGGGTCCGGGGCTTTTGTTATTTTTTAGATCTCTAATAGATAACTGTATTTCTTTTCCAGTAAAATATTGTAATTTCTCGTTATCAGTTTTGACGTTTTTTATATCCTGTAATAATTATTCTTTCGTTTGTTTCTTGTTTTTGTCTGTATAGGTGTTTGTAGAAATCAGTGGCCATTTGTACTACACTGGCCTGCAAAAGTAAGTATCACACTTTTCAAATTAATTTTTTTTCTTAACTATAGAAGGTAGAGATTTAAGATTAAAAACGTTTTGTTGCAAATTTTATAGGCTTTAATTCTTAGAAACTAAAATTATACATTAGTAACATTTTTAACTTAAAAAAGATAAGTTTAAAAAAATTCAACTAAAATGTATTACATGTTATTTAATTTTTAATAACTGGTATTGCCTCCTCGAGCTCTGATTACAGCTTGGAGCCGGTTTGTGAAAATTTTTTTGATAATGTGAATGGTAAAATTGTAATTCGGAAACGTCCACTTTGAAAAAGGAATGGTTTTGTTTTTGAAGTTTATTTTCAGCCAATTCTAAAAAGAAGGTTATCGACTATAAAGTTTTTATGTACAAAATTAAATTCTCTTTGGAGTCCTTTTTATTTCGAAACTATATCTTGTGAACTTAAAACGTTATCCCAATTTTAAAAGTGTGATACTTTCTTTTGAAGGCCAGTGTAGATCTTTTATTCATTCGATTATTGGGACATAGGGTGTTTTAATGTTGGCAATACGCTAACTGTTTTAGACTCTTTAATAGAGGATTTAAAGCATGGGTGAAGACTGTAGATAAATATCTTAAATTAATTACATTATAAATATTGTAAGCAAGGGTTACAAAATCTGATTATTGAATATAAGCTTCTTGACTTAAAATCCAGTCGCATGCAGTTCTAGCTGCTTGTTTGTTTTATAAGTGATGTTTTATATGTTTTGAATTTAATTATTTAAGACACAATAAATATGATTGCAGCATAGATCTTGTAAATATAAATTGTGTTTTAAGGCGACACTAAATGCCGGCGCCCTTGAGCGATATGAGTTCACGGCTCCTATGTAACAAAGCCAATATTTTCAAAACTCTTGGGTTGAAAATGTAACGTTTTAACTGGCGCACTGCTAAATTGCTTACAATCCTCATTATTGATTACTAATCTAAATAAATGTACCTACATAAAAAAGTAAAATCTATTAGAACAACTTTAATGATAGTAATATACTAAACAAATGCATGATGCCGAGAAAAAACTTGTTTAACTGCAACGAAAACTGGTAGTTCATAATTGCTCTGGAGTGCTAACTACCAACAATAAGCATTAGCAACCTACAAATAAGACTTAAGGGTATGTGTAACAGAATAAAGTAGTGTTCATAGCTCCAAATCCTATATTTTCACCACAAAACTTGTCTAAAAACACATTGTTTGCATGTTTTCTGTTTACCTTCGCCTTAAAGTACTAAACAGGCCACAAACGAGGCAGTCTCGTCCGCTGAAATTATTTTCAATTACAATGAGTCAGACATATTTAACGCTGGATTACGCTGTCCAAAGGATGGTTTCATTATACAATAATTAACGTAACGAAATATACATTAATGCTAAAAGCAAAATTATAAAAGACTTGTTACACACACACTTTACCTTACTTTTACATTACCAGTGGGAGGCTCCTTTTCACCGGATGCCGGCTAGATTATGGGTACCAGAACGGCGCCTATTTCTGCCGTAAAGCAGTAATATGTTCTGTGTTTCGGTCTGAAGGGCGCCGTAGCTAGTGAAATTACTGGGCAAATGAGACTTAACATCTTATGTCTCAAGGTAACGATCGCAGTCGTAGTGCCGATCAAAATATTTTGGGTTTTTCAATAATCTTGAGCAGAGCTGCATTGTAATGTGCATGGCGTATCAATCAGCTGAACGTCCTGCTCGTCTCGTCCCTTATTTTCATAAAAATTGTTTCAATTGACTATTTTCTGCCGGAATTACTAACGTTTCTTTCGTTAGAAAAATATTCTGAGTTACCCCCAAGTCACGCCTAACGAAGTTTTACTTCAAAAAATGCGAAAAGCCTATTATATATTTATAAAAGATTTGTAACAGACACGCTAACCGCTAGTTGCAGAAAGCATCTTTAAAGTTAATGTTTTAACTAAACTACTACTTATATTATAATATGTATTTATGTATGTTTAAATATGTATATTGTATTAAATATATCGTTGTCTTGCCCATACATACTTGTCATACCCATAGTACAGGCTATGCCTAGTTCTGGGCAAGATAATTTGTGTAAGAATGTGTCAATATTATTATTATATTGTGCATTATAATAGTCAGACATACACATTCTTGAACTATGGAATAACCGACCGATACACGGGGAGTACTAATATCCTAGACACAGGGAATCTTAGGAGTTAGGAGGACAAACGAGCGTACGGGTCACCTGTGGTTAAGTGATCGCCGCCGCCCACAATCTCTAGCAACACCAGAGGAATCACAGAAGCGTTGCCGGCCTTTAAGGAAGGTGTACGCGCTTTTTTTGAAGGTACTCATGTCGTATCGTCCCGGAAACACCGCACAAAGAAGTACTAGTAGATTGTTGTCATATTTCTACATACCTGCACCCCAGCAAAATATAAATTTGTATGAGTTATCGATCGCAGCCCGCAGTCGCGTCAGTGATATTAATAATTGAAACTGTAACTTCCTTTGTGTATCAAATTCAAAGCGCATTTAATAGGATTGAGTGTGTAATGACAATTTAGTTTTGAGGTATTGATTTCAAATACGAAAGTTTCATTAATTAATGTTCACGTTGCTATATGTTTGTATTTGTGTTATGTACTAGGTATTAATATTAATGATTCAGATTTAGGTGTATCAAGTCTCAAAACGATGCGTCATTTATATTATGTTTTTTGAAATTTGTATCAGTTTTGCCTTATTGTATGTTATACTCATAATATTTAGGGATATAATTTTAGGTTGGGTGTTTTAAATTTATGCTTTTTTTTATTAGTGTTAAAAGTTAAAAGTTTATATGTATTTGCCTAAGTTGTGATAGTAACATAAAATTATTTATTTTATTGTATAACTCTACATTTATTTAAGTTAAACAACACGCCATCATAAGTGTTTCCATTTAATTGACGTATATGATAATCATGGTTTACTTAAACTAGCGTTATTTTGTAATTATTAATACATATATGTTGTATGGGAACCAATAAATAAATAAATAAATACCTTTAATACTTAGATTCAGGATTGGTCTCCGCTGCGCTGCAACCTTACTACCTAAGAACAATAGTTTTTCATAACGGCGACTATTAGATGCTTGTGTGCGTGGCATCTTGACACTCAATGGCATATTTCAAATATTGTCACACAAGCTTCGTGTTATTTAACATTGAAATTAATAAAATATAAAAATACTGATGATAATATTGACACACTTTTCACACAAATTATCTTGTCCCAAGTTAAGCATATATAGCCTGTGTTATGGGTTACAAGATAAAGATATATTTAATACAATATACTTACTTAAACATACATAAATACATTTAAACATCCATGACTCGGAAACAAACATCCACATTCATCATATAAATGCTTGCACCTACCGGGATTCGAACCCGGGACCTCTAGCTTAGTAGGTAGGATCGTTAACCACTCGGCTATACAGGTCGTCGTATATGATATGTGATCCCAGTGTCTTTCTTATTTCTTGTAGTATTATTTTTACTACGCAACCCGGCATTTTAGTTTCAATTATTAGTAAAATTTAACAGAACTTGTGGCAAGTCAACATCACACATATTTCGAGACTGGCTCGAGTACGCCCACTTGGGCGTACTAGTTGCCGCACTTTGCGACTACGCCTGAAGTATCTAGGTGAAGTGCAGTGGAGACCGCTCATTAATCTAAGATTTTAATACTTTAAATGAAATAAAAGAAGCTTAGCCAAATACTACCAATTTATGATTCTAATGTAAATGGGTTTTGATAGTATAAAAATGGTGTTCTTAAGTGTTACTTCCGCTAAGATACAAAAAATCACGTGCTCCGCCTCTACACGAGGAATCTTCAGGAGCCGTTGACTCGCCAAACCCTGGGACGAGAGTGACTCTCGTTGTTTTAATGAAACTAATCGGGGTTAACAGTTAAATCATCATTTAGAACATTTTAAATATACGAGTTTTATATATTAATTGAATTTTGTACCAAATATTTTTGAACGATGCGGGACAGGAAGCCGCGCCTTTCCGTGCTCTATTTCCAACTCGGACAACAACACTAGGAAGGTTGGTTCAGTTGTTAAAAGCCCTCGGAGTTTACCCGAGCGGTGCTGGTTCGAGTCCCACATCATTCATAAAGTTTTGGTACAAATTAAACTTGTATAATATTTAATAATAATATTTTTTTATTTGCGAAAAACTGCCACCAAATGTTTTACAATTAAAATAGATATGAACAATTAACATTATATAAAGAAAAGAAAAAATAACAATACAAATGTTAAGAAACAATAAAGACAAAGATATTAATGCTTTAAAACATGTAAGGATTATATAATAACTAGAAAACGAGGCAGCAGCAGGAATGAGCTTGCTTGTGCGGTGTTTCCGGGACGATACGACATGGGTACCTTCAAGAAAAGCGCGTACACCTTCCTTAAAGGCCGGCAACGCTCTTGTGATTCCTCTGGTGTTGCAGGAGAGTGTGGGCGGCGGTGATCACTTAACACCAGGTGACCCGTACGCTCGTTTGTCCTCCTATTCCATAAAAAAAAAAGCAGCGCGATTCGCAAAAAGGAAAGTTCTCAGCAAACGTTAGGACGTATTTTCCTAACACTGATATTATGAACTTCCTAATTAATTATTTAATCCAAGATGTGAGGGATAACATTTAGAAAATAATAAATTGGTTATACAAGGTTTATTCTAATATCACATTTATATATGCGGGGTGAGACACACTATACAAAGATATATACAGTTCAGAATTGTCACTTATGCGTGAAATAACCTTGGGAATATGGGACGCGATACAGCGATGAAAGTGTAATTTGACTAATGGACAAAGATAATATGAATAATTTCTCTATCAAATTTAAATGCAGAGGAATTTGTGTATCCATTATTGATAGAAGCTTAGCTAATATAGCAAAAAATACCGCCGCTGCCCCACTCTCGCCTCTCGCCTGCTCACGTCGCGCGTGCGACTCAAGCACATCTCGCTTCTAACTATGTATTCAGTTAAAAACCTAACTTGGCTGACACTGGCTCCGAAAATAACAATAATCGTTACTAGAATTAGATTGTTTAATAATTCGCAATTATTTTTATACTTTTTAGCGCATATTAAATCTATTCTTTTGGAATAGTGTTTTTGAAGTCTTATTGTTAATTTATTTTTTATTTTTAGGTTTTTTGTGAATCTGAACTACACTTACTAGTAATTTGTCACTTTAGGAAGTCGCTTAAAAAGGATAAGGGTACTAATGTGTCAATCAAATATTATTTATTAGAAGGTTATTGTAATTATCTCTTTTTAAAATTATTAAAACTTTCGTGAATCATTATTAAATTATTTATTAATACGGCTTTACTCACGTTTTTGTCGGTGTCGGTACTGACTAGTTTCGGACCATTCGGAAATCCTTTATCAGAGTGATTGTCTCAAGGTGACGAGCGCAGTTGTAGTGCCGCTCAAAAAAATTTTTGGGTTTTTCAATAGTCTTGAGCGGCGCTACATTGTAATGGACAGGGCGTATCAATTACCATCAGCTGAACGTCCTGCTCGCCACGGCATTACGCACGGCTCCATTGGCATAAAAAAAGAACTCTTCAAGGGCTGTGGGCCAGATGAAATCCCTCCGATTTATATAATAAAACGTTGTGGTCCTGTCTTTGCGCGACCATTATCAATAATTTTTAACAAGTTGTTCGTTGCTGGAATTGGCCCTGAACTGAGTAAATGGGTAAAAATCGTGCCAGTGTACAAAAAAGGTGATAACAATGACGTAAAAAACTACCGCCCTATATCTATACTGTCACGTATTTCTAAGCTGCTTGAGTCTCTTGTCTGTCCAATAATCACGAGTCATCTTGAAGGCGAAATCTGCGAAAGCCAACATGGGTTAAGGTAGGTACGCTCTATCCAGACAGAGTTAGTGTTCCAACATTTTACGAAAGTAAGAGACAAAACGAACAGGATATTCAGCTGATGGTAATTGATACGCCCTGCCTATTACAAAGCAGTGCCGCTGAGGATTCTTGAAAAACCCAAAAATTCTGAGTGGCACTACTCTTGCGCTCGTCACCTTGACACATAAGATATTAAGTCTCATTTGCCCAGTAATTTCACTAGCTACCGCGCCCTTCAGACCGAAACACATCAATGCTTATACATTACTGCTGATTCGATATCGCAGGGAAACTCCGAGCATAGCCCTCTCCATTGCCCCCTGAGCGACCATGAGCTTTCTCATAAGGCCCATAGTTAGCATTTTTTACTAACTAAGAAATAAATATTCATCAATTAAAAGATAGTTTTATTAATTTGTTAAGTTAATCAACAATTTCGTTTAGTATCAGTACTAAGCTAAAATAACCTTTTAAAATAAGGAAACTAAAACCTTGCTACTAATGTACACAACCACCAGTGGGAGGCTCCTTAGCACAGGATGCCGGTTAGATTATGGGTACCACAACGGTGCCTTTTTCTGCTATGAAGCAGTAATGTGTAAGCATTATTGTGTTTCGGTCTGAAGGGCGCCATAGCTAGTGAAATTACTGGGCAAATGAGACTTAACATCTTATGTCTCAAGGTGACTAGCGCAATTATAGTGCCGCCCAGAAATTATAGGTTTTGCAAGAATCCTGTGTGGCACTGCATTGCAATGGGCTGGGCGTATCAATTATCATCAGCTGAACGTCCTGCTCGTCCCGTCCCATAATATCATAAAAAAAAACAAATAGAATATTGAGATAATGCTAGGCGTGGCTGACTGTTTATGACTTGTCAATCGAAATCAGTTGCTGTCACAATATATTTGCTTCCATTCTTTTGCAGTATCTGCATTTGACATGTTCTTCTTTCTCGCAACCTTTATTTGTATATAGTCTATACGCTATTATATTGTCTTGATCAACGGCCGTTTTCAGTAACCTATCTATACTTAGTTTAACTTACTAGAGGTAGACAAATCTATCATTTGACGCTTACCCACATTTCAATAACCTACCGATAGCATTGGACTGTTACTATATTGGACATAACTATGGATACATAAGATCTTGTATTAAACGGTGATAGCAATAAATCCGTAACTAGAGATACGTAATTGAAAACAGTCGTAAGAGATCGAATTAATAAAACTACAATGAAGTGATAACATCTTTTAATTGTGTCCTACCGCATGTTGAAGTTTTCTCAATTGTAATACTTTATTTTAAAAATGTTAACCAAATAATAATTAAACATAATATTTTAATTACAAAGATCAATTAAATGCTTACAATAATATGTATTAATATAATATTATAGCCACACATAATATAAGTTAATAAAACGGGAAATAAACTTTTAAATATATGTCATCACAGACTCTTGTAGACATTCTAAAGGACCAAACCTTAAATAAGATCTTCCGTACAAGCAAATTGTGATGTGTACTGAAATACAACTCTTATTTTAAACGTATCTTGATACAAATTTGAATGAAACCTTTAAACATGATTCTAGTGAGAATTAGGGTAAAAGTATCTTAAAAATTTTAAGGTGACATGAGCGTACAATCTGACAATTAGCCATCACTTTAAAAGTTTCTTATTTAATAAAAATCACATTTTTATCATTAAAATCTATGTCGTTAAGAATTATCAGTATATATTTTACCCTTTGTCAAGGCCTAAAACATGGTTCATAAATATTTTTTCGATATAAAACAATGTCAAAGTTCATTAAAATTTAACAAAATTTTGTGCGCCCGATAGCAATCGTTCTCTTTTATTCGTTAAACTATTGAGCATAGTAAGTAAAATATTTATTTTATAAGTGTAATGAAAACGTTAAAAGAACAAAAGAAAACGAAATGTTTGCGTGCGGGCCGATAATTCTTTTGTAATTCGTGCCTTCCGCACGTGTCAAAATATCTCCAAGCAGACGCTATAACCGCGACCAACGGCTGCTCTCAATATACTGTCTACAGATAAATTACTACCTTCTACCGTAAAATTACCAATATACACGATAGGTCATTCTTGTCACCTTATATTGGAACGCATGAATTGCAATTTCCATGCAAACTTCTATCGCTGGTAAGCTATACGTCGTCCTATTGACAGACAGCGATACGAAAAGTCAACAATAGTTACGATTTTTATCTCAAGTAGGCCACAACCGGAGATAGACTGAATATTGGGAACGGCAGTTAATCGTATGGATCAAAGTTGTCCATACTTTATTTTCAGCTGTATAATAGGTATAGCATGCTCTGTGTAACCATAAATTAACTGTTAACGAGTCTTCGACAGTGCGTTTATTATCACATTGTACTTTCGATATGGAAGAGTCCATCGGGTTTTCATTATGATGTCTCTTTCTTTCTTTACTTCATATTTCTTTGGTGAAATCTGCGGAGAAATAAAAGATTGATGTAAAATTTTATAAATTACTTGGACATTATTATACTTTCAATATACCTTAAAAACACACCAGTATTAGTTCGGAGTCCATTGTGTTTTAATTCTAATGTCTGATTTTATCTGAACTTCATATTTCTTTGATGAAATCAGTGGAGAAATAAAAGATTAATGTACAATTTTATAAATTACTAAAACATTCTAAAAAAAACTTTGATTAGATTTCTTATCATAATTACTTTGTAACTAATTAATATTGGTGTGTTTTCAAGTTATATTACTTGGAAACACACCAATATTAAGTAGTTGGGAGACCTTTGGGATTTAATTCTGATATCTGATTCTATCTTATCTTCATATTTCTGTGAAGAAATCTGTGGAGAAATAAAAGATTATTTATTTAAATTACTACGACAAAAATTTGGATAGCAGCAGTGGGACATTGTGAAGAATTTAAGTTATAGACAAAATATTTTGAAACACAGTTATTCCTTTCCTCCTCGATAGATATTTTATTACGATGCATCCATGCGATGAACACATATATATACAAAAAAAGAATAATACTTATATTCATTCTACACACAATGATATATAAGTATTATCTCTTCTCGTAATTATGTACTCCATAGGACGAAATCTGTGTTTGATGTTTTAAAAATATAACAATTCCAGTTAAGTGTCCTATAGCGACACTTCTATCGCCTCGAAACATTCAATTATCTTCAAAATATCTTCTCAGGATAAAGCTTCAAGGATTACATATCTCTGAAGACTTATGACATAGGTCTTAACTCGATTACGTTATGTTTATATATATATATATATATATACAAATAACAACAATAATCATATTAGCTCTTTATATAATTTAAATGTAACAAGCTTATTAGAATATCGGGTTGGACCTGATATATCTTAGCACGAATTTGGAGGTAAAAAATAGTTAAAGTTGTTAGAGTTTTGGTCCACGATTATAGTGCTACTATTCTTATAACAAGATAATCCACAGTTTTCAAGAAAATAACCTAACCTCAAACGGATAAAACGCTACATGATCAAAGCTGTCAAATGTAATGAAAAACAGTGAAATGAAACGTAAATAAAAAGAAGACGGCAATTGGATAAGTATAAAAATTGGTTAGATTAGGTTATCTAAGAACAGTTACCACAACGCACGAGCCGAACGCAGCGTGCCGCGGCAGCGGCCGGCGAGTACCAAAACCGAATCGTAGGAGTTTCCCTCCTTTCCCTTTATTTCCTCCCCATTTACAAGTTAGGAAGGAGGGGTTACCTTCCCAACGCATAAAATTGTCATAGTTTAGCGTAAGTTCATACTACAATTTTTCTCAGGAACGGTCTATCACCTTGTAATGACAGTAGTATCAGTGGTGAGGGGGCATCAAGTGGGTGGGAACCTCCGGGCCGTGGACCTCGTATCCGTGTTGTATCGAATCGTTAAAAAGTGTTATTCCCGCGGTGTTGGCCATTCAGGGACTCCCGGCAGGGAGGTTGCAGTTCCAGTCCCCGGCGGCGAGAGTTGCTTTACAGATTCACAATTTATAAAAATTCATCCAACTGCAGAAATAATTTGTGCAGGTACTTTGGTATTACTTCAAAAAAGAAATAGTATATTCTCTATCTAAAAGTAACACCACACGCCTGGCACAATTAGTAATGTGAAAAGTATGTCCATATCGTTTTATAATAGTCTTCTTATCCTAAAAAAAACTAATTAATTTATCTAGGCCAAATAATTGTACTAATGAATGTCAAAATAATATCATCCCCACCGTCTGTATGCATTGCGGTCCTCCACAGCACGTTTTTCAAGGAACTTTATTTCACGTAGTACAAAGCTGTGGAATGAGCTTCCTTGTCCGGTGTTTCCAACCCAACAGCCAAACTTACCCTATACCGAACTACTACGATACTATACCGAAGATATCCCAGACGTCAGGCTGCACGAGGTTAGGATGGCCCTAGGTCAGCTTAAAAAAAACAAGGTGCCGTGTGATGATGGAATTACAGCCGAGCTTCTGAGAGCTGGTATGACTGGTCCTGTGCTTAAGATCCTCCAGAAGCCATTCGATTCCGTCATCCTCGAGGGCAAATCACTGCAAGCATGGCACAGAGGTACAGTGGCATTATTCTTCAAACAGGCGATTGACGCGCTCTTGAAGAACTATAGGCCCATATAACTTCATCTTTTCTAGGGTTAACGATTCGTCTTGAGCGTAGGTTCAACGACTTCCAGCCTCCCCAACAAGCCGGATTCCGAAAAGGCTTTAGTACCATAGACCACATACATACGCTGCGGCAGGTTATACAGAAGACGGAGGAGTATAACCAGCCACTTTACTTGGCGTTCTTGGACTATGAGAAAGCCTTTGATTTGATCGAGATCTGGGCGGTGCTTCAGTCTATTCAGAGGTGCCACATTGATTATCTATATATCGAAGCGTTGAAGTGTTTGTATGATAACGCCACCATGTCAGTCCGTCTCCAGGATCAGTTCTCGAAGCCTATCCGACAACAGCTTCGGCGATATGACATCGCCTTGTCTGACTCACCGCTGTATTGCAAGATGTCTTTAAGCTTCTGGACTGGTACGGGCTACCCAGCCCGTCAATCAATATCATCGTCAAGTTTGTCTCAAAATGAACCTGGAAAGTACTTAGATCATGTCTAATGCCCATGTCACTGAAGCTGTTCACCGCTGCATTGGAAGATGTCTTTAAGCTTCTGGACTGGTACGGGGCTGGGTATCAATATGGATACAGCATCTCAAGGAGTTTGTCTCAAAATGAACCTGGAAAGTACTTAGATCATGTCTAATGCCCATGTCGCACCTACTCCCGTAACAGTTAGGAACTGTACTTTCGAAATCGTTGTCGAGTACGTCTACCTTGGACAAATAATCCAGTTGGGCAGGTCCAAATTCGGGAAAGGGGTCACTCGTCGAATCCAACTCGGATGGGCAGCGTTCGGGAAGCACCGTAAAATCTTCTCGTCCAAACTACCACAGTGTCTGAAGACGAAATTATTTAACCAATGTGTGTTGCCAGTGATGACTTACGGAACGTGGTCGCTAACTATGGGCCTGATGAGGAAGCTTACTGTCAGTCAGCGGGCAACGGAGAGGTCTATGCTCGGAGTTTCCCTGCGAAATAGAATCAGAAATGAGGGATCCGTAGGAGAACCAAAGTCACCGAAATAGCCCAGGTGGTTGCGTAACTGAAGTGGCAGTAGGCAGGGCACACACATGGCCGTTTGGGCAGTAAATTCTTCGAATGGCGAACACGTACCGGAAGACGTAGTGTTGGTAGGCCACCCACAAGATGGACCGACGATCTGGTCAAGATCGCCAGAATAGGTTGATGAGGGCAGCGCTGGACTGATCATCGTGGCGATCTTTTGGGAGGCCTTTGTCTAGCTGTGGACGTCTTCCGGCTGAAAATTACGACGATGATGATGATTCGCGGTGTTTACGGCCGATACGACATGGGTACCTTAAAAAAACCTGTACACCTTCTTCAAAGGCCAGCAATGTTCCTGTAATACCTCTGGTGTTGCAAGAGAGTGTGGGCAGCGATGATCATTTAACACCAGGTAACCCATACGCTCGTTTGTCCTTCCTTTCCATAAAAAAAATATATACATTTTACAGTTTATCACAACGTATAGAAAAATATAGAGTTTAAATAAAAGGCATAAAAGGCGTTTATTTGTCAAATTTGATTCCTTATGAATTCTTTTGTCAGTTCAAACACTTCCACCGCTTCAGAAACAATTGGCACTCTGAGAGAGAAGAAACGGCGCAATAAGATATAGTATCAAGAAAGTATTTGCCACAATTTTAAAACTGTACTAACTAATGTATACTTTCATTATTCAAATTTATTTTTGATGCAAAGAAAAGCGATGAAATTGCTAAAGAAACTCATTCCCACTCTTTTAAAATCACAGCGACTATTTCTTCCTTCCTCCTATAATCCCTCTTTTATAAACTTGAGTACCCATGTCATCCTGGAAAAACTGCACAAGATAGCTCATTCCATAGATTGGTTGTAAGTTGGAACTGTATCTGGAACGTCAGATATCCAGATGGTGGGGCCGTGGCGAGTTTGATAATTGGTTGGAATAACAAGGTTAATCTTAACTAAAATTGATTTTTAAAATAATTAGTTAATCTTAATTAAAACAATGTTAAAAATATTACTGTATTGCGTAAAAAGATAAAAAATATATGTGAGAGTGAATGTTTAAGAAAAGTGTTTATTTATGAATATAAATGTCGCAAATTCATTTGGATTAAGGTCGGGCGTCACGTTGATGGTATCCGCCATGTTGTTATAAGTCGATCAGTGCGTACGACCTGCGCAGGCGCTAGCTTGAAGACGAATGCCAGCCTAGCGAAACTCTAAGAAAAAAGTGATTCGCTCGATTGTATCAAACATGCAGTCATTGATAGATTGACAGATGATGGCTATAATCTTGTAAAAGACTAAAGCAATAAAAGTTCTAAGCAACTGTTCGCTTTCAAACTTAGTCGGATTATAGTTCGTGACCAATCGCCATATTGTAATTGCTATTATTTCAAATTTATGTCGAATGACTGCACGTTTCATACCAAACTAAATTAAATTTTTACTTTGGAAGTTCCACCGCTTATTGCGTAGTATTTACATACTCTTGTAATGCGGCTTCAAAATAAGCGCTCTACTGATGGACAATAATAATTAACTTCAATCATGTTACAGACATTGACGTCCGCACGAGCATCACTAACCACTTACCTCTACTATATAACAATGGGCTGGCGGCTGTTAAAGTACTTTTGTGCCTGTTTGATTTTCGCCATTTTGGCGCTGTTGGCCATGTAGCGAGAGTCAGCGGTACTAAAACTAGTGATGACAACCTTAGCAAACATCGATTGATGGTGGAAAACTATTTACAAAAAAATGTATACTTTATTACGTTGATTCTTGAAGTATAACTAACACGGAAAACGAACGAAATTAATCTAAAATGCAAAAATACTTTAGAGTATTGTACGTTCCTTTGCAGCCATTTGTATTATATGTCAAAATTTGTTCTCTGGACGCTCGCGAGTAGCGCTTCAAATAGGCACAAAAAATTTTCTGTCGAACATATGGAATAGCCTGTCCAGTGGTATTTATACAGGTCAGTGTCACTAACACATAATATGACAGTGACAGCTGCAAACTGTCTTCGACAGATGAGGTTCGCCATCAGTTCAGCCACGATACAAAGAATAGAATATAATCATACAGGCCATATTTTTATATTCTTATTCTCAGACATAAATAATAATTATGAAATTGATAATTTAATAATGAAACAGAAAAAAAAGGAAATCGCCCCGCTTGCTTTGTTGAATTCGCAGGCAAAATGTAAAGTTACTTAGCTCTTTTATACAAATAATGAAGAGACGACCACGTCTATCGATGTATCTGCAATTGTTTTTTTTTTAATAAAAATAATGGCACAAGCAGGACGTTGAGCGTTGCTAATTGATACGGCCTACCTATTACAATGCAGTGCCGCTTGTGATTTGGAGTGGAATTCTGAGTGGCACTACCAATGTGCTCGTCACCTTGGGACATAAGATGTTAAGTCTCATTTGCCCAATAATTTCACTAGCTACGGCGCCCTACAGACCGAAACACAGTAATTTGGGTTGGGATTGGATTGGGTTTAAATATTCTTTAAGCGATGACTGAACACCCCATTGAAGTACAAAATTGTTATTTAAACCGAGATGACTAAGAAACCTTATAGCCTAGAGTGTACTCCAGACTTAAAGGCCGGTTTTGCATCTCTCGACAAGGGTGCAGCACCAAGGGGTGTCACCGAGTGCCATAACATGAGCCTTTTGCCCGTTTGCCCATCTTATATAAAAAACATAATTCAACATAATGCATGTGCAACATTTTACTTATGAAGAAATTAAGTCTAGAAGATTCGCGATGCGTTAGATATCATTTAACTTACCCCACATTGTTTGCCAGGTGCAAGATACTTCTGAGCCAGATGGAGCTAAATTTCACAGTCTATAAAACATCCATAGCGTGTAGTCCATTCTTATGATGTTTTAGACCTGAAAGAATTTGAACATTTGTAAACATGACCTTAAGGCGACACTAAACCCGCGACCTTGAGCGATATGAGTCTGTCGGCCCGCCATCTATGTAATAAAGCCAATATTTTCAAAATTACATGAAAGCAGTTTACGAATATAGGCTTACAATAGTCATTATTTATTACTAATCTGAATAAATGTAACTACATAAAAAAGTACAATCTATAAGAGCTAACTTTTCTGAGAGTCGTACTAAACAAATGCCGAGAAAAAAGTTTACCTGCAAAGAAAAGTGGTAGTATAAAATAGTTCTGGAGTGTTAAGTATAACCAACAGCAAGCATTAGCAACCTATTATAACTATTTAATTAATTAAGAAAACAAGTATTAACTTACTTAATGATTGGATTAAGATTGCTTACCATCGCTGTCAGAAGTTGAACCTATATTTGTCCTAGGTCAATGATTTTTTTTTTTTTTTTGAGAGGAGGAAATACTGTTACGTATTTACGCCCCGGAACGGGGCTTAATATGTCGGACTCGAGTGTCCGCGTAAGCGGACGCCCCATACCGACTAAAACCTCCTCTGTGCTGTTAGCAGCCCTGGCTTTCACAGCGAAGTAGGACGTGGGCCGTGGAGGCCGCAAAGACTACGCAACAACAGTCGCGGGGCGTCTCCTAAGGAGACTCGAACCTCAGACCGGCTGTGTGCTTGTGGGAAGGAGAGAGAATGAAAATGAAAATGAAGATGAAAAGATGAGAAGAACACACTCGCCGGCGAGTGTGGTGATGTTTAGTGTAATGTATGTAAGTGTGTGTGTATGTGTTTATGATTGTATGTATGTATGTTTGTATGTGTGTAAGTAGTGTAAATGTTAGTGTGCATGTATGTTTGTGTTTGTGTCTGTTTGTGGAGTGTGTTTGTGGTTGTGTAAGTGGTGTATGTCAGTCCGTCAGTCAGTCCGTGTGTTAGTGAGTGTAGTGAGGTAGGTCAATGATGTACTGGCGAGCTATATTTCTTCAAGTCATGAAGAATGCACCTTCTTACCTTTCGGTCACCTCTTAGTGCTAAAACTTAAAAATAACACAAGATATCTGAAAAAAGTCAAGAAATCGCAACAAACTAGGGTTGTTATTCACAATAATTTATGTTAGTCAACAACACTACTTTGGTATATTTACAGGTATTCACGAAGGACACTATATACTTGTTTGTGAGGCGCCAAGAGATGGGGGTACATTACATATCTTCAATTTATGGGCGTAGCATTTAAGTATAAATATTGGAATTGCTTTTTATTATATGAATTAAGAAATCACTTTTACTTTTAATTACACCGATTCCCTGCTAGCAAAAATAATTGCCCAGAAATATTGGGCTTGGTATTTCTAGTTAGATGTAAATCCTATTCCATACATATTCGTATTTCAAAAAATAGTCTCACTGTATATATTTACCACTTTCTTGCCATAAGGTGTATGTATGATTGCTGCAACAAATTACCTTCTTTAATTCAGCTTAATTAAAGGAGGACTTTTAAATATATAACTTATTTTTTAAGGATGATAATAGACTGTACTAGTTTGGCCATAAATACCTACTGTTACAGTTAAAAATAAACAAAATATTACATTTGAATTTAGATTCTATCGTTTTTATATATATGAGTTTTCTCATTTTGGCGCCAATACATTGTATGATATTGACACGGGAGTGGGTCAGGGATTGGAAATAATACTCCGCTTATAGGAACGAGTCTTTATTTGCGTTCACTTTTTCTGAACTTACACATTTTCCATCCCTTTTTTTCTGTTCGATTTGATCCTGAACTTACTAGAAATTTCCATTAACTTTACAAAACCCAAAAAATTCCAAACACTGGTAGGTGTTTCGAACCCGGGTCTACAGCGTCTAAAGTAAACACTTTTCCGCTGAGCTACGAATATTGCTGACGGAGCTGTTGAAATTAACAATGTCTTGAAGTTTGACAACTCTCGTCATATACTTTGAAGCGTTGCTACGCAACACTGCCCTCTCCCAAGACATGATCGTCCCGATCATCGTTGCTTCCATAGTACTTAGCCACCCGATCGACATGTACGATTTTCGGGGGACTTCGAGGGGTACGCTGGATCCTGAGAGTCACATCATTTATCCTTGTGATTATTTTGTATGGTCCCTCCCAACTTGGTTGGAGCTTCGGAGACTTTACAGGACTGTGTAACCAAATCAGGGTTCCCTCTTCAAAACTAGGAATATTAGCTCTTCGATCGTAGCGGGTCTTCATCCGTTCACTTGCCTTAAGCCCAGTTGTTCTAATTTCCTCGTAGATGCTCATCCACATATTCTGTTATACTTTTCGGAGTATCCGGTGGACAGCCTGAGAGTAAATCAGCTAGCAATTTCAATTCCCTTCCAAAATTGGCGTAGGCAGGAGTCACCGTTGTCGTCTCGTTTATTGCGCTTCTATACGACATAAGAAACAGTGGAATGTACTCATCCCAGTTATCCTGATGACTGTCCACTACTTTTGCCAGATGTCGCTCCAATGTTTGGTTAAACCTCTCCACCATCCCGTCCGATTGTGGATGATATGGCGTAATTCTGGTCTTATGGATTCCCAAGATCTTGCAAACTTCTTGAAATACTTGTGACTCGAAGTTCCGCCCTTGGTCACTGTGCATCTCCAAAGGCACACCGAATCTGCAGAAAACTTCATTCACCAGCTTCGTCGCAACGGTAACTGCTTCTTGATTCGGTAGAGCAAATGCTTCCGGCCACTTCGTGATTAATCCACCATTATGTAACGGTTTCCAGCTTTGGTGACTGGAAACGGTCCGGCTATATCCAGAGCTACTCTCTCCCACGGAGCCCCAACATTATACAATTTCTGAGGTCCTTTGACAGCTGCACAACTCTTGCATTTACGGCACCAGTCTTCCACATCATCACGGCAATGCAACCAGTAAAATCGTTCTTTAATTTTTATGAGAGTTCTTCTTATTCCCAAATGTCCACCTGAAGAACCATCGTGATAAGCTCTCAGGATCTCGTTCACCTTCTCCCTGGGAACGACCAATTGCAGATGGCAATCCTTTCCTTGCGGGGTTTCCCATTTCCAGCAGAGCAGCCCGTCATGCATCACCAAACTGTTCCATTGTGCCCAGAGACTCTTAGTAGCCGTACTGTGTCTAGCCACTTCAGACCATTTTGGTTTAAGTGATCCACTTGCAAGCCAATGTAAAAGTGGTTGAAGATCCTTATCATTTTCCTGAGCTCTCCTCATTGCATCGTTTCTCCAGTTCTCGTCGATCGAATCTGTTCTGATCAGCCGGATTATAAAATTCTCTTTCTCCTCCTGACGAATGCAATGTTTGCATTCCATCGGACAAGGTCTTCTAGATAACGCATCTGCATTTCCATGACTTTTTCCTCCTCGATGCTCGATTTCAAAGTCATACTCTTGAAGTTGTAAGTAGTCCTAGAAATGCTCTCACATGTGTCTTTTCTGTCGACGTCGGCCAGTCCTTGACAGCACTTATCTTGGCAGGATCCGTCGCAACGCCTTGCTCCGAGATAACGTGCCCCAAGAAACAACCTGACGTTGAAAGAAGGAACATTTCTTTGGACTCAACTTCAAGTTGGCACCCTGCAGTTTTGCGAAGACGTTTTCGAGCTTCTTAAGATGATCTTCAAAACTTCGTCCCATAATGATTATGTCATCCAAGTAGACAAGGCAGGTTTCTCCCAACATACCTGCCAGCACATTATTATTATTTGAAGAGGGTGGCTATTTCCTGGTCCTAAAAGGTTCCTAATAACACCGCGTCCAGAATTGGACTATTGTGTTCGCCACTCAATCATCATCAAGCCCTGCCGCCTTTACGAACCGCAGTAGTTCCTTGACGCGAGTGTTGCAAACACTATCTGGTGGTACGAAGTAGTTACCAAAGATTGTGTTACGCTTATGCATTAGTGGGCCGCAGTCGCAGAGTAGATGAATAGGTGTTTCATCATCCTCAAGGCAGAACCTGCAAGCTTTGTCGCTTCTGATGCCGACCACACTGAGGTGCTTGTTTAGGCGACAGTGCCCGGTTAGCATCCTAGTGAGTATGCATAGATTTTTCCTGTTCAATGATAGGGCTTCATTCGCATAGCTACTGTTGAATGCCCTTATCAGAGCAGAGTGGTTTAAACCTGAAGAGTTGTTCCAGCGTTTAAGTGCTTCTTGTTTACATTGGTTACTCAGGGTGTGTCGGATGGCGCTCTTGGGCAGTCCACAAATGGGTTCCGGACCATATCGGACTGCTTTAGCCCCAGCTCTTGCGAGCTCATCGGCCATTTCATTGCCTATGATTCCGGCATGCCCTGGGACCCATCTGAGAATCACTCTGTTTTTCATGCCTAATGAATTCAGGCATTCAACGCAATTATTGACTAACTTAGACGACGTCAAGTCAGCGTCTAAAGCCAACAATGCTGCCTGACTATCAAAGTGAATGTATATGTTATGATTGAAGTAGCCTTTTTGGATATTGGTTTCCGCGCATTCCAGGATGGCGTACACCTCTGCTTGAAATATGGAGGTTAAGCTTCCCAGGTTTGTGCTGGATTTAAACCTGGGGCGTTCTCCACAGACCCCACAGCCGACTTCATTTTTCATTTTGGACCCATCGGTGAACCACATGAGGCTCCCGTCCTTCCACGTGACTTTGTTGTTCATCCAGTCGTCCCTGGAAGGTAGTTCCACGATATAGTGTTTAACAGAGATTAATTGTGGAATCATCTGATCAGGTAACATGCCTAATATGTGGTCTCGCAGAACTGAGTCCTCTAAGGTCCTAAGCGTTTGCGACATCCAGTTACATGAACCCCCCTGGGCGATTGCCCTCAGCATGCTTGCATTCGCCTCTTGCTGTATGAACAGTGGAAGAGGCGGTAGGTTTAGCATTGCTTAAATGGCGGCACCAGGAGTAGACGTCATGGCTCCGGTTACCAACATACAGGCAAGTCTCTGCTGGCTATTTAGTCTGTCTGCAGTTGTTTTCTGGTTGGCTTTGTTCCACCACACAATGGAGGCGTATGTGATTGTTGGTCTCACAATTGCTTTGAATAGCCATAGGAGGATCTTGGGGCGCATTCCCCAATGTCTCCCTACCAGACGTCGACATACACCCAAGGTTGTTTTAGCCTTTTTCACGGCTTTGTCGATGTGAGAATTCCATGTGAGTTTCTCGTCGAATGTGACTCCCAGATACTTAACCTCAGCTGAGAATTCCAAAGTAGAGCCGTTCAAGGTGGGAGACTTCAGTTTGTTAAGTGTCCGTTTCCTCGTGAATGGCACAATAACAGTCTTTCCTGCGTTGACTGACAGTTTGTTGGCTGTACACCACTGTGAGATGGTGTTTAGCGCCTTTTGCAATATAGAGCTTAGTAAGCTTTGGCAGAAACCTCTGACGATAATAACTAGGTCGTCTGCGTACCCTAGTGCATCAATTCTGAGTTCTGCCAGCTTACTAAGTAGTTCGTCTACTGCTAGTGTCCATAGAAGTAGCGAAAGAACGCCACCTTGTGGGCAACCTCGCGTAGTGTATAGCTCCAGTGATGTCCCATGGAGGGAGATTAGAGCTTTGCGATTTGAGAGCATTGACCTTACCCATTTGACAGTGGTGGAGTCTACATTTTTTTAATTAGTCCCTTCACTAGCGTGTCTGTCGGGGTATTGTCAAAGGCGCCCTCAATGTCTAGAAACGCACAGAGTGCAATCTGTTTGTCTTGTAACGCCTTCTCGACTCTATCCACAAGTTGTAGAAGGGCCGTTTCTGTAGACCTGCCTCTACAGTAGGCGTGTTGAGAACTATGAATGGGCTTTAGGCTTAGAGCATGCTCTCTTATGTGTCTGTCCAAGACTTTCTCAATAACCTTCAGGAGAAAGGAGGTAAGGCTTATGGGTCTGAAGGAGCTTGGCAGGGAGTTGTCCTTTCTGCCTGCCTTAGGTATAAATAGTACTTTAGCCCTAGTCCATTGTTCTGGAAGATAGCCCCAGGCAAAGCTTAGATGGGTAGCCCCCGGAAAGTGGTGGGCCATCAGTACTCTTACGTTTTCTACCTCATCGGCTGTAAAAGATCCATCTGGTCTCTTCAGCAGGCCGATTTGGCTAGGTTTGTCCTTGGCGAGCAGTTTGTGTACTCGGGATCCTTGGGGAGTTTTAGATAAATACTCGCAGAACCTCTTCCAAGATGCTCGTTTGGCCTTCTCTGTTGTAATCTGTTAGGGCTTCTTTGTAGGGTTCCCATTCTTGGGTCTTTTTAGCCCTGTTAAACAGCCTTCTGGATTTCTTCCTTAGTTTGTTCAAGTTTGAATTCCACCAAGACACTTTCCTGTTTGAGTGTTGTAAAGAGAGAGGGCAGCTAGCCTCGTAGGCGTCAGTGATGCCATCCGTGGTTACTTTCACTGCCAACTCCAGCTCATCCAGGGTTCTGATGCGCTTAGGGATATTCTCCAAATTACTCCTGAGTTTCTCTTTATAGACAGTCCAGTTTGTTTTCTTTGGATCCCTAAACGAATATGTTTGTTTTTCGAGGCAAGTCAAGATGTCAAATGCTATGTGTCGGTGATCCGATAGCGAAATTTCATCACTGACTCGCCAGTTTGATATTCGCCTGGCAATGTTGTCGGTAGCGAAAGTAATATCTAGAACTTCCTGCCTGTTTGAGGTAACGAAGGTTGGCTTATTACCTCTGTTTAGTACCTGTAGGCCGTTAGTGTCTAAGAAATTAAGAAGTTGCTCACCTCTGTGGTTGACGTCGCTGCTTCCCCAAGTTGTGTGGTGCGCATTGACGTCGGCCCCGACAATCAGTTCGGCGTTGTTGCGTCGTGCATACTCGACCACTCTCGCCAATTCTGTTGTCGGGTCTCTTTCTTCATATGGGAGGTACGCCGAGCAAACGATCACCTTGGTGCCTTCCCAACCTTCGAAACAGATATACGCCGCAACAAGGTCGTCGGTGCAGACCTCTGTAACAGGTAAGAAATTAGTGTTTTTGTTGAAGACTATGCAAGCTCTGGGTTTTGATCCGCTGATATTGTAGATTAACTTACCAGCGGTGTTCAGTCCCAGTATTTTGCCGGTGTTAACCCACGGCTCTTGTAGTAGGGCAAAGAGGATTTCACTACTCGCAAGGCATTTCTCCATTACTGCAGTAGCAGCTTTGGCGTGGTGGAGGTTTGCCTGGAGTATCCTCGCCCTATTTCTGCGGTGCGTCATTGGATCCCACCGGAGGTGGAAGGCTTAGGTCGGTCTGTCTTCTGGTATGGGTGTTTCCGCCCGCGGCCAGAATTAGCCCGACTCTGATCCTTCCCTCCCCTGAGGGGACCTGAGACGTTCCTCGACATCGGTCCTTTGCCCCGGAACGTAGTTGTGGGGGCAGCCGGCCGTTGCGGAGTCCTTGAGATCCCGGATGTTCCCGGTCGCACAGGCCCGCTGGTCTGGGTGGGTTGCTGTCCACTCGCTGCTGCGGAACCCTCAGAGACGCCCTTGATCTTAAAATTGATCTTTCTAAAACCAAGGGCAGCTCTGCACTCGGACTCTTTCAGAGTCTCCGCGGAGGGATCGTCCAAGGAAAAAGTGACCACTTGGCCTCCCTTGTCCTCCCTCGCGTGGAGCACCTTCCAGTGTTCGGTGTTCAGTCCCGCATTTTGCGCTCGGATCAGCTTCAGTGCCTCTTCGACTGTGTCAACCTCAGTGTTCGGCAGAAAAGTCGTGGCTATGGAGGGTTTGGGCAGTTGTTCCTCCGACATGCATGAGAGCTCTGCCTCCGGCCACGGCTTCAGATCCTTGACTTTGTCCACAAGCCACTCTCGGCTGAAATCATTTTCGCAAGTCACCAGAATCCAACCAGGCTTGTGGGCAAAGCCCAAAAATGTCGGCCCGGTACCTTGTTCAGCCCCGGTGATCAAAGCAAGAATTGCGCGGCGCACTTTCCGCATTTCGTCCTCGCTCATAGTATGGGTATGTCGAATGCCCACACGTGAGGACCCGGTTACCTCCTTGAAGCTAGGTCTTCCCGAGGTTGACTGAGTGTCATCTAGCCTGGGTACCTTCTTCGGCTGGGTTTTCGGAGAAATCTCCTCTGACCTGCCACGTTTTTCAGCTTTCGCTTCAGGTGGTGGAGGGTTGTGACCTGCTTTCTGTAGGTCATTCCAAGGCATTTTGGCTAACGCCTTGGCTTCCTCTACAGGCATATCCGTTTGGAGAAGCTTTCTGAATCTTTTCCGGGCTGCACCGGACAGCTTCTTTGGCTTCGTCTTTATTTTTCTCAGTTTCGAGTCTGTTTCCGTAGGCGTTGTGGTTTCCTTAACGGTTGCCAGCTCGCCTGGGATTAGGCTCTCGGCCTGAGGTAAGTTTTCGGTTCCCTTGGGGGCGTCTAGCCGCTCACCCTCGGGTTCCGAGATATATAGGTTTGCACCTATGGTAGACAAAATAGAATTTAATATATTATTTTCCTCCACTTTGTTCCCACGAGAAGCTAGGGAAATAAAGGTCACGAACCAGCAGAGCCCTGCTTACTGGCCGAAGGGCATAAAATAACACTCCGAGGTGCCCAGGTATCGGAGGTACACCGTTAAAGTCTGAGCTCTCCCCCAGACACGCAGCCCTCGTCACGGTACGTCTCACAACTTGGCTTGGATTCCCTCCTCCTTTATCCGGGCTTGGGACCGGCACCATACCAACCCTTTGATATAGGGAAGGATATGGAGGCGGAGTTTGCCAGCACATGCTCCATCAACCTTTCGAAAGTAGCTGGGGCGTTGCATAATCCGAAGGGCATTGTTTTGAACTGCCATAACCCTTTTCCGGTTGAAAAAGCCGTCTTCTCCTTGTCTTTAGGGTCCAGATTGACTTGCCAGTAGCCACTTTTCAAATCAAGAGTAGAGAACCACATCATGCCACAAAGTGAATCTAATGTGTCATCGATTCTTGGCAACGGATAACTGTCTTTCTTAGTTGCATCGTTCAAACGCCGATAGTCCACACAAAATCTAGTTGATCCATCCTTCTTCTTCACCAGAACCACTGGAGAACACCATCGACTCGATGACGGTTCTATCACACCATTTTCTTTCATATCCCGAATCATGTCTTCCACTTCTTGCTCACGTGCAAACGGAATACGTCTTGGTCTTTGCCGTATCGGAACAGTGTCTCCTGTGTCGATCTTGTGTTTCACTAAACCAGTTCTTCCGATGTCCCCGTCGTTCTTCGAGAACATCCCGGCGTAGCGTAGTAGGAAATTTCTCGCTTTGATTAACTGTAGCTTGGTAAGATTATCCTTACAGCCATCCAGAAGTTTCTGTATGTTCACATCCTGGCTTGCAGCTACGGTTTTCCTCCCTTCTTCACACTTTCTTAACCAAGCTATCTCCTCACAAGCTCCTATCACTGTTCCTTTCCTAATGATTTGCTCGTCCTTATGAGGATTAAACACGGGAACCATCGCAATTTGGGAGTTTCCCACAACAGTCCTGGCTGGGATCCATGTCGTCTCCGATGTCTCTCTTTCTATTATTGTGTGTGTTACTTTGTCTTCCTCTGTCATCCCTTGGCAGGACTACCGGGACAAGGGTCTGCGATCTCGGATTTAAAGTAGTGTCTCGTAAGCACAACACTTTCCCAAAAGTTCCGCCTTTTATTGGAATTTCTTCACCTCCATGCTTCAATACACCATGTTTCATGTTAATCGTACACTGATGATTTCGAAGAAAATCCAACCAAATGATGCAGTCATCTGTGATATCCGCGATTACCACTTTTTGCCAGTACAACGTATTACCGATCTTCTTTCCCTGGACTGGTATGCGCTGGCCGGTAGCTGTTGTGAGTGTTAAGTTTGCATTTTCTCGCATATATCGTCTTCCGATGCTCTCTAGTCTTCTTTGGCTAACGACTGTACGTGAGGCTCCCGTATCCAAAGTGAAATGGCAAGATTTTCCATTTATAATTCCCTCTATAACTAAAGTGTTTCCGTCACATGTCTGCTTAACGAAGGTCCTTGGGGCTTTGCTTCTACCAGCCAGCGCCCACCCCACTGCCCTGGCCTTTTCTAGTTTTCCCTGCTGCTCCAGCGGTGATGTTGAGACCGCCGCATCCTTCCTACCTTATGCTCTCACGCCTGGGGCAAGTGCTCCTAATGTGTCCTCGCTCCCCACACCCATAGCATACTGGGCTATATGCTTGCCTTCGGCTGGAATCTGCTGGTACAATTTTGCGGAGTCTCAACGCCCGAGAATCGTAGCGAACCACTTCCACTTCCAACGCATGTGCCACCGCTTCCTTCAAGCTAGTATGATGACTCAGTCGTACGGCTGCTCTTACTTCGGCGTCCCGTATTCCATGGATGAACACTTGGAGCAACATTTCTTCTATTGCAGCTGGCGACGACTGATATGCTTTACGCACTAGCTTCTCAGCTTCCACGGACCACTGCTGCAGAGTTTCGTTGGCCCTTTGACTGCGGTCCTTAAGCTGCGCCCGATACAGATGCTCAAGGTGTTTATCGCCATAACGTGCCTCCAACGCGTCAAGAAGGTCCGTGTAGGTTACTTCCTCCTTCCCAGCGCCGAGTGCTTCCAATACGGAAAGTGCTTCTTCACGGAGTGCTAGTGTGAGGGCAGAGTGTGCTTCTTGGTCACTCCAACCACTTGCCCTTCTGACCGTCTCTAATTGTAGCTTGAAGGCGGCCCAGGAAGACTTGCCGTCGTAAGGGGGTACTTTCAAACTTCTGGTCGACGTAATTCCGCAGGCTGAAGGACCCCCACACACGACATTCCTATTGAGCTGATGAATGGTTGCTTCCATCTCCCCCATCTTCCATTCCACAGTGTCAATCCGGACGATCTCCTTTTCTACAGTGTCAATACGGGCGATCACCTTTTCCACAGCGTCAATCCGGGCGGAGTTTTTCTGCACCACGGATAAAATTTCCTTGGAGAGGCCTTCATGCAGACCTCGCAGCTGCTCCTCTTGTCGACGTGCTTGCTCTTCCTGTCAGCGCACTTGCTCCTCCTGTCGGCGCACTTGCTCCTCTTGTAGGCGCGCTTGTTCATCTTGCAAGCCCCGCAGCTGCTCCTCCTGTCGGCGTGTTTGCTCCTCCTGTCGGCGCGCTTGCTCCTCCTGTCGGCGCGCTTGCTCTTGCATCATGGCGGTCATCTGCTGCATGAGCGCGCTGATGTCTACGGCAGGTGTCTGCGGTGCTGGAAATAATACTCCGCTTATAGGAACGAGTCTTTATTTGCGTTCACTTTTTCTGAACTTGCACTTGCCGGTCTGCCGCTGTTCCTCTTGTGGGCGGCAGTACCTTCAACGCGTCACACTGCACCGAAGACTAGGTCTCCTTCTATCTTCTTCTTCTTGGAACACTTCCACTTTTCACTACTTCTTCTTTTCTTCTTCTTCTTCTTCTTTACACTTTCGATTCAGAACTAGAACTGCCGTAGGCCACGCTTAGTACGGCTTATATACCCCCGGATCTGTTCCATTTTCAAAATGATTCCCCCATTCCATCTTTAAATTTAAATTGTACTAGAAAATTCTTTTAACTATTTGTATCTTGCTTACACAATTTCCATCCCTTTTTTTCTGTTCGATTTGATCCTGAACTTACTATAAATTTCCATTAACCTTACAAAACCAAAAAAAATTCCATACACTGGTAGGTGTATCGAACCCGGGTCTACAGCGTCCAAAGTAAACACTTTTCCGCTGAGCTACGAATATTGCTGACGGAGCTGTTGAAATTAACAATGTCTTGAAGTTTGACAACTCTCGTTATATACTTCGAAGCGTTGCTACGCAACAATATTTTGCGATATTAAAATGGAGTGCGGTGATACAGAGAACCGAATCACTTTGATTGCATTACACAAAGTAGATATAAAGCTCTCCATACGCTTGGTATTAGTAAAATGTTTGTGTACTGGGCCATTAATAGATACAATGAGACCTCCTCTGTGTGTGACAGAAAATATCTGGCCGTCCACGCAGTGTTCGTAAGAAAAAGGTGGTCAAAGCAGTAAGGGAAAGAATTCGAAGAAATCCTGCCGGAAGCAAAAGATTTCATCTCGTATCTTAAGAGATGACCTAGGACTTGCAGCCTATAAGAGACGTACTGGTAATTTCTTAATTGAAAGGTTAAAAAAAACGTTAGTAAATTCGAAACATCTACTGAAGCATTACGCAAAGCGAGGCCACGGAAAAATTATGTTTACGGATGAGAATTTTAACTAACAATATGACCGTGTTTATGCTCAAGGCTGAAATAACACTCATTGTGAATGTTATAATTAATGTTATTTGCAATAGAAAATTGTTTTTGTATTGTATTTATGGCAAGACTAGATAATTATGTAGGTATTATTTTATAGACACTTAACTTCACCTTTGTTTGGTGGCCACAATTTTTTAGCTGTTTTTTTTCTGTAGGGAGCTCCATCCCCGCTCCCTACGGTGGACTCCAACCATCTAATGAGTCCCCCCTGGGCACCCCCCCCCCCCTTTTGACTTTTTAAGCGGCTTTAATACAGTTCAGGGCAACCCCGTTTCACTGCGATCAATGTGATCTATTGTGGTACTGTTAAGATTGATTCTTTTTATGAATCTTATTATATCTAACGTAGTAAGGCAATTCACATGGTCTCGAGCCCAGACGACTTCGGAAATGCTATCGCTCGTGGCTCGACATTTTTGACTACAACATATTTTTTGCAGTTAGTTGATTTATCTCAAGTGGTTGAAGAATTGTTCTAAAATGACCGTAAAACGTGATTTCATCTGCAGTATTACAATATAATACTTATGTCAGCAATGTGAGCTTGATGAACGTCATGGAGCGCCATAAGATTTCCCAATTAATATTTTTTTCTCTCAAATATATAATATTGACACTCTTTTACACAAATTATCTTGCCCAAAACTAGGCAAAGCCTGTACCGTGAGTACAAGACAATGATATATTTAATACGATATATTTTAAAAAATTAAACATACATAAAGTCATATAAACATTAATGACTCCGAATCAAACATCCATATTCATCATAATATAAATGTTTGCACCTACCGGGATTCGAACCCGGGACCTCAAGCTCAGTAGGCAGGGTCACTAACCACTGGGTTGGTTGGGTCGTCAATACAATCTACAAGCAGCTCTGCAATCTCTGAGTCCTAGGATTGAGAGGTGTTTACTTAGTCTGCAGTTTTTGTATCATTTACTATCTTGAGGTTTTTGAGAGGGTCTTCCCAATGTGTTGATTGCAGCCTATTTTTTCAAATATTCTTCTATAGCAACACTGGTGATATGATTGTAAATAAAACAGATTTTACTCTATAACACATATATTTGCTCTACAACATATTATATATTATGTATTTTACATAGATAAAGATGATAATTCTACTAACAACATCAATTAACAACAATTAAGTAAATATCCACTAAATTACTTTTTTCTATTTGTTTCATTTAACTTTATGCTGAAGATCGTTAAAACTAGGATATTTTAGATACTTTTATTTTATGTACAATAGGCCGAAAAGAAAGCGGGTCTGTACCAAAAACCTCAATAACTTCTTAAATATTGATGCTAGTCTTATAAAATTTCAAGGTTGTGAAGTTTATTCTGAACAAAGGTAAAATATGTAAGAATGAAAAATTTTCACTAGATTTTGCAAAATATGCTCGTGTAGTGCCACGACGAACTGTTAATAGAGCTGTTATAGGGACTGGCATACTTCCCACCAGTTTTCTGAGCCGACGCAGAAGAATATTCTCCCATCCTTTTATTGGTGCATAGTCTTTCAGTTGACATAGTTTGATTTTGGGGAAATTTTGCTGCAGTACACGACGTCCTAGTTCATTACAGACATGCTCGATCAAGTTCATGTTTGGGCTGCGTGATGATCACTCCTTTTTTCTGATAGCGATATCTTTAAGGTATTCAACAACAAACACTCTCCGAGTTGAGTGTGGACGAGAATTTTCTTGCTTAGCTTCGTTATCGATGGCATTCTCGCCCATATTGACTAAGAATTTTCTTAGGTACTCATTTACGTAAATGTTCGGTGCGACTTTTGGAAGAAATTCCAGCACACATGTGTTTAGAGCATCAACCATAGGGCACTTTCGCTTCAATGCAGACTTGGTTATAGCACTCTCCTGGTCTTCTTCTGTCTTCTACAGACACTCTGCCTCCGATTGTGCGTGTATATTATCATTCATGTGTTCGAGAGTAACTCAGCCTTGAATTTTGGTGCCTTTCTTTTTCAGTTTTGGATCATATGCTGGTCTAAATGCATTTTTTTTCAAATTTGTTTAATGCAGGCGCCATCACACTGTACACGGGTTACTCCCTCCAGCACGTTTGAATGTGGTTTTTGACTTCAACAGCCCCTTGAAATCGATTTGTCAAAATTGTCATGATATATCGATCCTCCCGCGTCGTCGTGGAACTTGTTCCTGGTCTATGAATATTCGACCAAGTTTCTTCAAATCGCCAGTGCACTGTTTGAACTATTGCGAGCGACACATTTGCAGTTCTCGCTGTATACTGCTGACTATGAACATCTTCCAGTAGTGTTGGTATTCTGGTACAATCTTCAGCGTTTAGAGGCATATTTTTATTTGAATATGGTAAATGGAGCAATGTATTTATGCACAAGAAATGCAATACAAAACCAAATGTTTCTAAGTTGTTAAAATTTGAGTTATTGTCTACTAATTTCTCATTTTTGGTTTGTATTTCAATCAACAAAAATTTTAATGAAGTTGAATTTTATTTTGTTTTCATTTTGAAAGGATTACTCAAAAAATTTTAATAGTAATAAACTGACCCACTTTCTGTACAGTATATTAAAACTCTCAAGCTGGATGTTATATTTATAATTTCACAATGATGTTTATGGGAACGCTGTCACAAAACTTTAAAAATATTCAAATACCATGGGTATGTATATGCACTGAGACCACTGTACAGTGTGACGTCAACTTAGTATACTGTTTAAGCCGTTTCTTTATAGCCAGTTATATTGGCTACTATTTAAAACGGAACGCAATCCCGTAAAGGTACTGTCAGCCGCATTTTTTGACGCAGCATTCAAATGAGTGTATTAAAGTTTTCTAGTTTACTAAAAAATAACTGTTGTTGGAGTACTGTCAAATTAAAAATATTTGGGATAAGACTGTAGCTATTGTTTATAAAACGTTAGGCACTCGAGTGGTTTTGACTGTTCACGTGATCAAAGGACTGCGAGTACCTACCTTTACCATACCTCGAAAACGCCAGTGCTCACAGTAGAATATGGCGGCGATTTATGACGTCACATATTTCCCTAGGGTACTGCGGCAGTATACTGGCAGTCCATAACGGAACGAATTTTTATACAGTGATAGATAGCACCGTGCAGTGCTCGCAGTGCATATCGGAACATACCCCACATGAAGACTTAAATTTGCTGCAGTATTGTATAGAAATTACAAAAAAAAATTAAGTGCAATTGCAAGCTGTCAACAAGACAGCTTTATGAACTAATTTATGGTATTGTTAATTATAATATTAACTCGCAAAAACGAGTTTAGGACGCGCAATACTACACTACAGCTTTTGATCTTGCGATGTGGCCGTTTATTGCATGCTTAGTATTTGCACGGGTCATCTAGATATGAATAATAGCCATAAATGATGATAATTTGATCCTGAATTAACTTCAAAAGTCTCGTACTAATATTACCAAATATTAATTACATAAAAATTTAATTAACGCAAGATCTTTTAATTTGCTTTCGCCTCAAAAATATACAGACTTCAATAACAAAAAGAAATTTCAACAGTGTTTATATATATTATATAATATCAATCTAATAATATTAAAAATATGTATATATATTTAATGATGTCATTCTTAATCAACATATAATTTTTTATATTTAATTTTCCACTACAATTTATAATAATACTAGTGTACTTACATTCATTGTATTGTCTATTTAAACAATTTTCCGAACTATAATTGACCAAGGGACTAATTCTTTGTCGCCGTATAAATAAGAAGAGATTTAAGTATGAAGATGTCATACTGAAATAAATTTTAATACAAAGTAATTCAATATGAGTGATTTGTTAACTCAAATCAAAATCAAATCAAATCAAAATTTATTTTCAGCTTTTGAAAGACAAAACCTGAATGACTAGATTCGTAAAATGTCTTTTAATGTATGATCTTAAAATGCTTTTAAATCTGCTTGTTTTGAATAAAAAACGATAAAATATAATATGCATTCAGTCTTAGTATTTAAATAAATAAGAACATAATTTGCGAAGTATTTCAACGCCCTCCCAAAAGAGAATGTATCGTCTTTTAAACTGTTCAGTATTTTTTACGACAAATTCATATCTAAATCCCTTTTATTTGACTACACTTAATAATATTCGCTAATATTATGGAATCTTAAGAATACAAGGAAGTCCTTAGATATATTATATATAGATATAAATATATTACATTATAACCATGAGAGAGCCATAAATGAGATTTGCCATCGTCTGTGACAGATCAGTTTGCGTCGCAATAAAATATTTTAAAAATGCCGTCGTGCGTTGTGAAAAAGTGTAAAATCAATAAATGAAAAGATTGTGTATCTGGTATACCCCCTAACCGCACAAACACTAGCATAAAGGTGCTTCACTTGCTAATATCACGGCGCGGAGTCCTTCTTTATTTACTAGTCCGTGATTTTAACAATCATGAAACTATTTGCATACAGTTTTATTAATAGTGCATTATTAAAATATTATTTTTGTTGCACACAAAAACAGTAATGTCATCGCGAACAATAGAAATAGAATAAACAGGGGTTCGTTTTACAAGAAATGTTATTAAAATATTTATTTTGGCACTATTTATATTGCACTACAAAATACCGAGCTCTTATAAAAATATAATTTTTAATTCTAACAAAATTCAATGTTAAAAAATCATCCAATGATAATTTTGTTCAATTTACAATAACACATAAATAATTTATATAAAATAATTGGCATGAGTGGGTTTCCAACATTAATACACTTAAAAGTGTATGTAATAATCTTAGATCATTTATACTCATCTAGATAAACTGTGACAGCTGTGATTATGTCGAAAAAACAGTTACGACAGCTGTTAACCTCTATTTCAAAATAAAGGTAAACAGCTGAAGCAAAGCACGCACACTAACACAAACAGCCACACAAATCGCGAGTGTAAGACGTAGCTTGTCACGCACACTAAACTATTAAACTTGGCCTGAATTCATCGGTTATCTAGCCGCAAGATAGCTCTATCTAGACGTATAAATTATCTAAGGTTAAGTCTAAGCCATGTAGCCATGTAAGCCACTGGATAGGCTGTTCCATATGTTTGACAGCAAATTTTTTGTGGCTATTTGAAGCGCCACTCGCGAGCGTCCAGAGAACTAATTTAGTCGCATAATACAAATGGCTGCGAAGGAACGTACATACTCTGAAGTATTTTTAAAAATTAATTATTTTTTTTATTTAATTTTGTTCGTTTTCCGTGTTCCTTATACTTCAAGAATCAACGTAACAAAGTACACATCTTTTTTGTAAATAGTTCCCCACCATCTATTGATGTTTGCTGAGGCTGTCATTATTAGTTTTACTACCGCAGACTCTCGCTACATGGCCAACAGCCCTAAAATGGCGAATATCAAACAGGCACAAAAGCATTTTGACAGTCGCTAGTCCAGTGGTATATAGCGGAGGTCAGTGGTCTGATCTGTTACATCTGATCTAGTACAGAAAAAATTGACATTTTTATTTAAAAACTAGTGGCTTATATAAAAACTCAATGAATCCAATGGATTTCGGTGATCACCTACTATTCATTGAGCACCATGCTCATCTATTGATGACTGATATTAAATGAGATGACTGAGATGATCACAATAATTGAACAAATTCTGAGACTGGAATGTAATAAGCACACCGCGCTTAGCGAGAGTTCTTCGGTTCGGATATTTTTACAATACATAGTTTTACGATACAATACGATCCCAAGAGTAATATAATCAGCGACTTGCTGTAATAAATAATAATAAAGGGTTTATGCGAAGTATTAACCTGCTCATAAGGAAAATAACCTTGTTCGCAACGTATCTATAAATTTCTAGAATGTATTGAATATGCTTCAATATATTGCGTTTATTATTGTCGATTCATTGCCCACCGTCTGCACGACGCCTTGTCATGGCGAGAGACAACTATTAGAAATTTAAATCACTGAATAATTTATGCATAATTAAGTGTAATGTAAGCAGATAGAACTAAAAAAACATCAGTTCAATATTGATTGGGTAATATAATTGAGATCTTTTATATAATTTGACTTGAAATCCCAAATATACAAGACACTGTTAAAATCATTCAAAGCGTTTATTATACAGGTTGGTTTTATGAGAAGGGCGGTGATGGCCAAGTTGGAAATTATGGGACTTAGAGAAAAGTCATGAAACGCATCATGCCCTCGATCTATAAAAAACCAATAACTGCATATTTAGTTTTTCAAAATTTCTTGAACTTTTGACGAAAATCGACCCGAATGATTTTCCAAAAAAAATTACATTCTGTATTATTGGATCAATGGACTCTGTTGCTGAAAGGATCAATCCCTACAATGAAATGCATTACTAAAAATGAAAAGAAGTACCAAAAATTTTTGTTTTATATTATTTTTACACGGAAGAAAACTCACCTCTTATTCAAACTAAGGATTGGAGTCAAAGGAAACCATTTTGAGCAACTTATTAGTTAGGTAAAAGTGAGGTATGAAAAAAATTTTATTTTTTTTTATTTCCGTTCATTTTTATTATAACATATCTTTGCAAAGATTGATCACTAATTTCTAAAAATATTGTAAGACTTATTGAGTACCTGCCTTATAGTTCTTGACGTGGCTATCGCCCTATTGGGGATAGACCTCATTTTAAATATTTTACTTGATATCGACAGCTCACACCTTATTGGGTGCTGAGCACTTAGTTATAAAAATATTGTAAGGATTATTGAGTACTTGTTTTAATTATAGCTTCTTGACGTGGCTATCGCCCTATCGCTGATAGACCTCATTTTAAATACTTCAATCTGTAACCCACAGCTCACATCTTATTGGGTGTTGAGCACTTAGTCATAACAATAGGTTAAGGCTTATTGGCCACATTTCATTTAAGTATTCAATTATTGTTTGACGCGACTATCACCCTAGACCGGTAGACGATAAGACCGACTTGACGACACTCGACCTACCTGACTGTACTGAAAAATTGATATTTATTTTATTTATAATAATGTTTGGCATCAGGACGCCAGTTAAGGCCTCCAAAACTGACGACTCAAAAACGATAGCGGGTGTCAGACGCAGCATAAATGATTGGGAACAGGCTACAAGCCAAGACACCGCAAAAGCGAAGGCTTCACCTTCAACTTCTACACCAGCAGGAAACAAGGAGCCAAGAGAAAAAGAGGCTAAAAACTGTCTCTCAAAAGCGATGGCACACCTGGGCGAATCGAGAAATATAAAGTCGGATATCAAGGTCGGCGTCACAGCTGCCGTGAAGAGACTATACCGACTGGTTAAAGAGAGCGAAGAAGAGCTCAGGAATGCTAAGGTGTCAGAGGCAGCAACAGAGGTAAATAAGGAAGAAGCAATAACGGGGGACATACAGCTCCAAGTAAACCATCAATGTTTCCTTTATTTAAATGGTCCTAGCCTTAATATTATATCATTAAGAAGAAAAGTGAAACTACAAAAAAAATTTAAAAAATAATTGAACAATGAAAAAAAATATAAAATTTAAAAAACAAAAAACAGTAGAATCAGATCTTCTGTAGGGAAAAATAGTATTATTTTAATAGTAATTAGTTGTACATAGGCTGTAAGATATCGGTTGCTTTACGATGAACATAAAATCAAGGGGGGGCTCAATATTATTCATTATAAATTTGGATGGAGCTCACCGTACGGGCAGGGTTGGAGCCTTGTACGTTACGAAAAACATAATTTGTGTTTTTTTTTACTTGTAAATATCATAAGTAAATCATAAATGTTTCCTTTGTTTAAATGGTCATGCCTTAATATTATATCATTAAGAAGAAAAGTAAAACTAAAAAAAAATTAAAAAGTAATTGAACAATGAAAAAAATATAAAATTTAAAAAACAAAAAACAGTAGAATCAGATCTTCTGTAGGGAAAAATAGTATTATTTTAATAGTAATAAGTTGTACAGAGGCTGTAAGATATCGGTTGCGTTACGATGAACATAAAATCAAGGGGGGGCTCAATATTATTCAATAAAAATTTGGATGGAGCTCACCGTACGGGCGGGGTTGGAGCCTTGTACGTTACGAAAAACATAATTTGTGTTTTTTTTTACTTGTAAATATCATAAGTAAACCATAAATGTTTCCTTTGTTTATATGGTCATAGCCTTAATATTATATCATTAAGAAGAAAAGTAAAACTACAAAAAAATTTAAAAAATAATTGAACAATGAACAAAAATATAAAATTTAAAAAACAAAAAACAGTAGAATTAGATCTTCTGTAGGGAAAAATAGTATTATTAGGCAAGTATTTCCATTCAGTCTACAGTTCACAACGAGCTGAACTGAATGTTAGCGCAGCAGTAGCGGCAGCGGGTGGAGTGAACGGAGCGGCGCGGGTGCACATAGACCACTTGACCTTAGACGAGGTAAGACAGGCACTTAAAAAACTTAAGCCGAAGAAGTCTGCGGGGCCGGATGGTATACCACCTTATGTATTTAAAGACTGCGGGTCTGTCCTGGCCGAGCCGTTACTTCATATATACAATCTGTGCCTGAAGGCAGCTGTGTTTCCCGAGAAGTGGAAAGTGACCCGAGTCGTCCCAGTGCCGAAAGGTGGGGGTGGAACACAGGTTGAGGGGTACAGGCCAGTTGCAGTGTTGTCAACTGCAGCGAAAGTATTAGAATCCGCCATTCATAGTAGTATTTATACTCAAGTTAGTGCGCAACTATCAGAGTCTCAGCATGGCTTTAGGCCTTCGAGAAGCACTACCAGCAATCTTCTCGGATATATGTCTCATATAGTTCCAGCAGTGGACGGTGGGGGACAGGCTGATGTAGCATACTTTGATTTTCGAAAAGCCTTTGATTTAGTCGATAACGATGTATTGCTCAAAAAGTTAGCATCAGTCGGGTTCACTCCACATTTACTTAACTTTTTTGCGAGTTATATGAGAGATAGGCAGCAATATGTGGAATATAAAGGCCGAAAGTCCGAACCATATTTCACAAGGTCAGGTGTCAGTCAGGGCAGCAACCTAGGGCCCTTGCAGTTTATTTTAATGATAAACGATCTACCGCAGGTGGTCCAGGATGCTAAATGCTTGTTATTTGCGGACGACCTTAAGCTCTCTTTGACTGTGAATGCCGAAAATGACTGCGTGAAGCTGCAAGAGGATATAGATAGAGTAGTGACATGGAGCCAGGACAACCTATTACAGTTTAATAGCTCAAAATGTTCAGTCATCACTTTCTCTAAATTACGGGCCCCTATTTATTATAATTATAATATGGAGGGGATACCAATGTCGAGAGTTTTAGAAGTCAGAGACTTAGGAGTCAGGGTTAACACTGAGCTTTCGTTTCGTGATCATATTATACATTGTTGTAAGAAAGCTTACAGAAATTTGGGTTTCTTGCTTCGTACCGTTAGTGGTTTCACTAACATAAGTGCTATTACAGCATTATACAACGCGTTGGTAAGGAGTCAACTAGAAAGTAACGCAGTCATTTGGGCTCCACATGAGGCTAAATACAGTCTTATGTTGGAGCGGGTGCAAAACAAATTTGTTAGATTCCTGTACATGAGGCTTTATGGGGTTTACCCATTTTACCCATTAATGTACCCTACACTATTTGTTTTGGGTATGGTCGGATACAATGAGATAAGGTCTAGAAGGGAATTAGCGCTTGTTCTATATATTTTTAAAATTATAAGAGGCAAGTTATTTAATGCGGACGTATTAGGGCAGGTTTATCTTCGAGTGCCGGACCGGTACGTGTGGCGCAGGCGCAGGCCGTCACTGCTGGCGTTGCCACGCGGGCGCACCAACCTGGTCGAGAAGGCGCCGCTGGCGCGCGCACTTGGAACTCTCAACATTGTGTCCGAGCGGATTGACCTGTTTTGTTGTACTCTCAGTGAATTCACAAGGAATGCAATGTGGGCTATATGTTATGATAGTTATGCATAATAATTATTAGATAAGGTTCTTTAGTATTAATTTTATAATATAAGATTAAGTGTATATATTTAGATAAGGTGTCGTATGTTATTTTTAGTTTATGCTCATTTTAAATGTTAATTTAATTTTATAATATGAATGTTACACTAGCGCATTAGGAATAATCCTGTAAAGCTAGATGTAAGTGTTGAAAACAAATAAATAAAAAAATAAAAAAAAAATTATTTTAATAGTAATAAGTTGTACATAGGCTGTAAGATATCGGTTGCTTTACGATGAACATAAAATCAAGGGGGGGCTCAATATTATTCATTATAAATTTGGATGGAGCTCACCGTACGGGCAGGGTTGGAGCCTTGTACGTTACGAAAAACATAATTTGTGTTTTTTTTTACTTGTAAATATCATAAGTAAACCATAAATGTTTCCTTTGTTTAAATGGTCATAGCCTTAATATTATATCATTAAGAAGAAAAGTAAAACTACAAAAAAATTTAAAAAATAATTGAACAATGAACAAAAATATAAAATTTAAAAAACAAAAAACAGTAGAATTAGATCTTCTGTAGGGAACAATAGTATTATTTTAATAGTAATAAGTTGTACATAGACTGTAAGATATCGGTTGCTTTACGATGAACATAAAATAAAGGAGGGGCTCAATATTATTCAATAAAAATTTGGATTGAGCTCACCGTACGGGCGGGGTTGGAGCCTTGTACGTTACGAAAAACATAATTTGTTTTTTTTTTTTTTACTTGTAAATATCATAAGTAAACCATAAATGTTTCCTTTATTTAAATGGTCATAGCCTTAATATTATATCATTAAGAAGAAAAGTGAAACTACAAAAAATTTAAAAAATAATTGAACAATGAACAAAAATATAAAATTTAAAAAACAAAAAACAGTAGAATCAGATCTTCTGTAGGGAAAAATAGTATTATTTAATAGTAATTAGTTGTACATAGGCTGTAAGATATCAGTTGCTTTACGATGAACATAAAATCAAGGGGGGGGCTCAATATTATTCATTAAAAATTTGGATGGAGCTCACCGTACGGGCGGGGTTGGAGCCTTGTACGTTACGAAAAACATAATTTGTGTTTTTTTTTACTTGTAAATATCATAAGTAAAACATAAATGTTTCCTTTGTTTAAATGGTCCTAGCCTTAATATTATATCATTAAGAAGAAAAGTAAAACTACAAAAAAATTTCAAAAATAATTGAACAATGAAAAAAAATATAAAATTTAAAAAACAAAAAACAGTAGAATCAGATCTTCTGTAGGGAAAAATAGTATTATTTTAATAGTAATTAGTTGTACGTAGGCTGTAAGATATCGGTTGCTTTACGATGAACATAAAATCAAGGGGGGGCTCAATATTATTCATTATAAATTTGGATGGAGCTCACCGTACGGGCAGGGTTGGAGCCTTGTACATTACGAAAAACATAATTTGTATTTTTTTTTACTTGTAAATATCATAAGTAAACCATAAATGTTTCCTTTGTTTAAATGGTCATAGCCTTAATATTATATCATTAAGAAGAAAAGTAAAACTACAAAAAAATTTAAAAAATAATTGAACAATGAACAAAAATATAAAATTTAAAAAACAAAAAACAGTAGAATTAGATCTTCTGTAGGGAACAATAGTATTATTTTAATAGTAATAAGTTGTACATAGACTGTAAGATATCGGTTGCTTTACGATGAACATAAAATAAAGGAGGGGCTCAATATTATTCAATAAAAATTTGGATTGAGCTCACCGTACGGGCGGGGTTGGAGCCTTGTACGTTACGAAAAACATAATTTGTTTTTTTTTTTTTATTTGTAAATATCATAAGTAAACCATAAATGCTTCCTTTATTTAAATGGTCATAGCCTTAATATTATATCATTAAGAAGAAAAGTGAAACTACAAAAAAATTTAAAAAATAATTGACCAATGAAAAAAAATATAAAATTTAAAAAACAAAAAACAGTAGAATTAGATCTTCAGTAGGGAAAAATAGTATTATTTAATAGTAATTAGTTGTACATAGGCTGTAAGATATCGGTTGCTTTACGATGAACATAAAATCAAGGGGGGGCTCAATATTATTCATTAAAAATTTGGATGGAGCTCACCGTACGGGCGGGGTTGGAGCCTTGTACGTTACGAAAAATATAATTTGTGTTTTTTTTTTACTTGTAAATATCATAAGTAAACCATACATGTTTCCTTTGTTTATATGGTCCTAGCCTTAATATTATATCATTAAGAAGAAAAGTAAAACTACAAAAAATTTAAAAAATAATTAAACAATGAAAAAGAAATATCAAATTTAAAAAACAAAAAACAGTAGAATTAGATTTTCTGTAGGGAAAATAGAATTATTTTAATAGTAATAAGTTGTACAGAGGCTGTAAGATATCGGTTGCTTTACGATGAACATAAAATCAAGGGGGGGCTCAATATTATTCAATAAAAATTTGGATGGAGCTCACCGTACGGGCGGGGTTGGCGCCTTGTACGTTACGAAAAACATAATTTGAGTTTTTTTTTTACTTGTTAATATCATAAGTAAAACATAAATGTTTCCTTTGTTTAAATGGTCATAGCCTTAATATTATATCATTAAGAAGAAAAGTAAAACTACAAAAAAATTTAAAAAATAATTGAACAATGAACAAAAATATAAAATTTAAAAAACAAAAAACAGTAGAATTAGATCTTCTGTAGGGAACAATAGTATTATTTTAATAGTAATAAGTTGTACATAGACTGTAAGATATCGGTTGCTTTACGATGAACATAAAATAAAGGAGGGGCTCAATATTATTCAATAAAAATTTGGATGGAGCTCACCGTACGGGAGGGGTTGGAGCCTTGTACGTTACGAAAAACATAATTTGTGTTTTTTTTTACTTGTAAATATCATAAGTAAACCATAAATGTTTCCTTTATTTAAATGGTCATAGCCTTAATATTATATCATTAAGAAGAAAAGTGAAACTACAAAAAAATTTAAAAAATAATTGAACAATGAAAAAAAATATAAAATTTAAAAAACAAAAAACAGAAGAATCAGATCTTCTGTAGGGAAAAATAGTATTATTTAATAGTAATTAGTTGTACATAGGCTGTAAGATATCGGTTGCTTTACGATGAACATAAAATTAAGGGGGGGCTCAATATTATTCATTAAAAATTTGGATGGAGCTCACCGTACGGGCGGGGTTGGAGCCTTGTACGTTACGAAAAACATAATTTGTGTTTTTTTTTTACTTGTAAATATCATAAGTAAACCATAAATGTTTCCTTTGTATATATGGTCATAGCCTTAATATTTTATCATTAAGAAGAAAAGAAAAACTACAAAAACATTTAAAAAATAATTGAAGAATGAACAAAAATATAAAATTTAAAAAACAAAAAATAGTAGAATTAGATCTTCTGTAGGGAAAAATAGTATTATTTTAATAGTAATAAGTTGTACAGAGGCTGTAAGATATCGGTTGCTTTACGATGAACATAAAATCAAGGGGGGGCTCAATATTATTCAATAAAAATTTGGATGGAGCTCACCGTACGGGCGGGGTTGGCGCCTTGTACGTTACGAAAAACATAATTTGTGTTTTTTTTTACTTGTAAATATCATAAGTAAACCATAAATGTTTCCTTTGTTTATATGGTCATAGCCTTAATATTATATCATTAAGAAGAAAAGTAAAACTACAAAAAAATTTAAAAAATAATTGAACAATGAAAAAAAATATAAAATTTAAAAAACAAAAAACAGAAGAATCAGATCTTCTGTAGGGAAAAATAGTATTATTATATAGTAATTAGTTGTACATAGGCTGTAAGATATCGGTTGCTTTACGATGAACATAAAATCAAGGGGGGGCTCAATATTATTCATTAAAAATTTGGATGGAGCTCACCGTACGGGCGGGGTTGGAGCCTTGTACGTTACGAAAAACATAATTTATGTTTTTTTTTTTACTTGTAAATATCATAAGTAAACCATAAATGTTTCCTTTGTATATATGGTCATAGCCTTAATATTATATCATTAAGAAGAAAAGAAAAACTACAAAAACATTTAAAAAATAATTGAACAATGAACAAAAATATAAAATTTAAAAAACAAAAAACAGTAGAATTAGATCTTCTGTAGGGAAAAATAGTATTATTTTAATAATAATAAATTGTACAGAGGCTGTAAGATATCGGTTGCTTTACGATGAACATAAAATCAAGGGGGGGCTCAATATTATTCAATAAAAATTTGGATGGAGCTCACCGTACGGGCGGGGTTGGCGCCTTGTACGTTACGAAAAACATAATTTGTGTTTTTTTTTACTTGTAAATATCATAAGTAAACCATAAATGTTTCCTTTGTTTAAATGGTCAAAGCCTTAATATTATATCATTAAGAAGAAAAGTAAAACTACAAAAAATTTAAAAAATAATTGAACAATGAACAAAAATATAAAATTTAAAAAACAAAAAACAGTAGAATTAGATCTTCTGTAGGGAAAAATAGTATTATTTTAATAGTAATAAGTTGTACATAGGCTGTTAGATATCGGTTGCTTTACGATGAACATAAAATAAAGGAGGGGCTCAATATTATTCAATAAAAATTTGGATGGAGCTCACCGTACGGGAGGGGTTGGAGCCTTGTACGTTACGAAAAACATAATTTGTGTTTTTTTTTACTTGTAAATATCATAAGTAAACCATAAATGTTTCCTTTATTTAAATGGTCATAGCCTTAATATTATATCATTAAGAAGAAAAGTGAAACTACAAAAAAATTTAAAAAATAATTGAAGAATGAAAAAAAATATAAAATTTAAAAAACAAAAAACAGTAGAATCAGATCTTCTGTAGGGAAAAATAGTATTATTTAATAGTAATAAGTTGTACAGAGGCTGTAAGATATCGGCTGCTTTACGATGAACATAAAATCAAGGGGGGGCTCAATATTATTCAATAAAAATTTGGATGGAGCTCACCGTACGGGCGGAGTTGGAGCCTTGTACGTTACGAAAAACATAATTTGTGTTTTTTTTACTTGTAAATATCATAAGTAAACCATAAATGTTTCCTTTGTTTATATGGTCTTAGCCTTAATATTATATCATTAAGAAGAAAAGTAAAAATACAAAAAAATTAAAAAAATAATTGAACAATGAAAAAAAATATAAAATTTAAAAAACAAAAAACAGTAGAATCAGATCTTCTGTAGGGAAAAATAGTATTATTTTAATAGTAATTAGTTGTACATAGGCTGTAAGATATCGGTTGCTTTACGATGAACATAAAATCAAGGGGGGGCTCAATATTATTCAATAAAAATTTGGATGGAGCTCACCGTACGGGCGGGGTTGGCGCCTTGTACGTTACGAAAAACATAATTTGTGTTTTTTTTTTTACTTGTAAATATCATAAGTAAACCATAAATGTTTCCATTATTTAAATGGTCATAGCCTTAATATTATATCATTAAGAAGAAAAGTAAAACTACAAAAAAATTTAAAAAATAATTAAACAATGAAAAAAAAATATAAAATTTAAAAAACAAAAAACAGTAGAATTAGATTTTCTGTAGGGAAAATAGAATCATTTTAATAGTAATAAGTTGTACAGAGGCTGTAAGATATCGGTTGCTTTACGATGAACATAAAATCAAGGGGGGGGCTCAATATTATTCAATAAAAATTTGGATTGGGCCCACCGTACGGGCGGGGTTGGAGCCTTGTACGTTACGAAAAACATAATTTGTGTTTTTTTTTACTTGTAAATATCATAAGTAAACCATAAATGTTTCCTTTATTTAAATGGTCATAGCCTTAATATTATATCATTAAGAAGAAAAGTGAAACTACAAAAAAATTTAAAAAATAATTGAACAATGAACAAAAATATAAAATTTAAAAAACAAAAAACAGTAGAATTAGATCTTCTGTAGGGAACAATAGTATTATTTTAATAGTAATAAGTTGTACATAGACTGTAAGATATCGGTTGCTTTACGATGAACATAAAATAAAGGAGGGGCTCAATATTATTCAATAAAAATTTGGATGGAGCTCACCGTACGGGAGGGGTTGGAGCCTTGTACGTTACGAAAAACATAATTTGTGTTTTTTTTTACTTGTAAATATCATAAGTAAACCATAAATGTTTCCTTTATTTAAATGGTCATAGCCTTAATATTATATCATTAAGAAGAAAAGTGAAACTACAAAAAAATTTAAAAAATAATTGAACAATGAAAAAAAATATAAAATTTAAAAAACAAAAAACAGAAGAATCAGATCTTCTGTAGGGAAAAATAGTATTATTTAATAGTAATTAGTTGTACATAGGCTGTAAGATATCGGTTGCTTTACGAAGAACATAAAATTAAGGGGGGGCTCAATATTATTCATTAAAAATTTGGATGGAGCTCACCGTACGGGCGGGGTTGGAGCCTTGTACGTTACGAAAAACATAATTTGTGTTTTTTTTTTACTTGTAAATATCATAAGTAAACCATAAATGTTTCCTTTGTATATATGGTCATAGCCTTAATATTTTATCATTAAGAAGAAAAGAAAAACTACAAAAACATTTAAAAAATAATTGAACAATGAACAAAAATATAAAATTTAAAAAACAAAAAATAGTAGAATTAGATCTTCTGTAGGGAAAAATAGTATTATTTTAATAGTAATAAGTTGTACAGAGGCTGTAAGATATCGGTTGCTTTACGATGAACATAAAATCAAGGGGGGGCTCAATATTATTCAATAAAAATTTGGATGGAGCTCACCGTACGGGCGGGGTTGGCGCCTTGTACGTTACGAAAAACATAATTTGTGTTTTTTTTTACTTGTAAATATCATAAGTAAACCATAAATGTTTCCTTTGTTTATATGGTCAAAGCCTTAATATTATATCATTAAGAAGAAAAGTAAAACTACAAAAAAATTTAAAAAATAATTGAACAATGAAAAAAAATATAAAATTTAAAAAACAAAAAACAGAAGAATCAGATCTTCTGTAGGGAAAAATAGTATTATTATATAGTAATTAGTTGTACATAGGCTGTAAGATATCGGTTGCTTTACGATGAACATAAAATCAAGGGGGGGCTCAATATTATTCATTAAAAATTTGGATGGAGCTCACCGTACGGGCGGGGTTGGAGCCTTGTACGTTACGAAAAACATAATTTATGTTTTTTTTTTTACTTGTAAATATCATAAGTAAACCATAAATGTTTCCTTTGTATATATGGTCATAGCCTTAATATTATATCATTAAGAAGAAAAGAAAAACTACAAAAACATTTAAAAAATAATTGAACAATGAACAAAAATATAAAATTTAAAAAACAAAAAACAGTAGAATTAGATCTTCTGTAGGGAAAAATAGTATTATTTTAATAATAATAAATTGTACAGAGGCTGTAAGATATCGGTTGCTTTACGATGAACATAAAATCAAGGGGGGGCTCAATATTATTCAATAAAAATTTGGATGGAGCTCACCGTACGGGCGGGGTTGGCGCCTTGTACGTTACGAAAAACATAATTTGTGTTTTTTTTTACTTGTAAATATCATAAGTAAACCATAAATGTTTCCTTTGTTTAAATGGTCAAAGCCTTAATATTATATCATTAAGAAGAAAAGTAAAACTACAAAAAATTTAAAAAATAATTGAACAATGAACAAAAATATAAAATTTAAAAAACAAAAAACAGTAGAATTAGATCTTCTGTAGGGAAAAATAGTATTATTTTAATAGTAATAAGTTGTACATAGGCTGTTAGATATCGGTTGCTTTACGATGAACATAAAATAAAGGAGGGGCTCAATATTATTCAATAAAAATTTGGATGGAGCTCACCGTACGGGAGGGGTTGGAGCCTTGTACGTTACGAAAAACATAATTTGTGTTTTTTTTTACTTGTAAATATCATAAGTAAACCATAAATGTTTCCTTTATTTAAATGGTCATAGCCTTAATATTATATCATTAAGAAGAAAAGTGAAACTACAAAAAAATTTAAAAAATAATTGAAGAATGAAAAAAAATATAAAATTTAAAAAACAAAAAACAGTAGAATCAGATCTTCTGTAGGGAAAAATAGTATTATTTAATAGTAATAAGTTGTACAGAGGCTGTAAGATATCGGTTGCTTTACGATGAACATAAAATCAAGGGGGGGCTCAATATTATTCAATAAAAATTTGGATGGAGCTCACCGTACGGGCGGAGTTGGAGCCTTGTACGTTACGAAAAACATAATTTGTGTTTTTTTTACTTGTAAATATCATAAGTAAACCATAAATGTTTCCTTTGTTTATATGGTCTTAGCCTTAATATTATATCATTAAGAAGAAAAGTAAAAATACAAAAAAATTAAAAAAATAATTGAACAATGAAAAAAAATATAAAATTTAAAAAACAAAAAACAGTAGAATCAGATCTTCTGTAGGGAAAAATAGTATTATTTTAATAGTAATTAGTTGTACATAGGCTGTAAGATATCGGTTGCTTTACGATGAACATAAAATCAAGGGGGGGCTCAATATTATTCAATAAAAATTTGGATGGAGCTCACCGTACGGGCGGGGTTGGCGCCTTGTACGTTACGAAAAACATAATTTGTGTTTTTTTTTTTACTTGTAAATATCATAAGTAAACCATAAATGTTTCCATTATTTAAATGGTCATAGCCTTAATATTATATCATTAAGAAGAAAAGTAAAACTACAAAAAAATTTAAAAAATAATTAAACAATGAAAAAAAAATATAAAATTTAAAAAACAAAAAACAGTAGAATTAGATTTTCTGTAGGGAAAATAGAATCATTTTAATAGTAATAAGTTGTACAGAGGCTGTAAGATATCGGTTGCTTTACGATGAACATAAAATCAAGGGGGGGGCTCAATATTATTCAATAAAAATTTGGATTGGGCCCACCGTACGGGCGGGGTTGGAGCCTTGTACGTTACGAAAAACATAATTTGTGTTTTTTTTTACTTGTAAATATCATAAGTAAACCATAAATGTTTCCTTTATTTAAATGGTCATAGCCTTAATATTATATCATTAAGAAGAAAAGTGAAACTACAAAAAAATTTAAAAAATAATTGAACAATGAAAAAAAATATAAAATTTAAAAAACAAAAAACAGTAGAATCAGATCTTCTGTAGGGAAAAATAGTATTATTTAATAGTAATTAGTTGTACATAGGCTGTAAGATATCGGTTGCTTTACGATGAACATAAAATCAAGGGGGGGCTCAATATAATTCATTAAAAATTTGGATGGAGCTCACCGTACGGGCGGGGTTGGAGCCTTGTACGTTACGAAAAACATAATTTGTGTTTTTTTTTTACTTGTAAATATCATAAGTAAACCATAAATGTTTCCTTTGTTTATATGGTCCTAGCCTTAATATTATATCATTAAGAAGAAAAGTAAAACTACAAAAAATTTAAAAAATAATTAAACAATGAAAAAGAAATATCAAATTTAAAAAACAAAAAAACAGTAGAATTAGATTTTCTGTAGGGAAAATAGAATTATTTTAATAGTAATAAGTTGTACAGAGGCTGTAAGATATCGGTTGCTTTACGATGAACATAAAATCAAGGGGGGGCTCAATATTATTCAATAAAAATTTGGATGGAGCTCACCGTACGGGCGGGGTTGGCGCCTTGTACGTTACGAAAAACATAATTTGTGTTTTTTTTTTTACTTGTTAATATCATAAGTAAAACATAAATGTTTCCTTTGTTTAAATGGTCATAGCCTTAATATTATATCATTAAGAAGAAAAGTAAAACTACAAAAAAATTTAAAAAATAATTGAACAATGAACAAAAATATAAAATTTAAAAAACAAAAAACAGTAGAATTAGATCTTCTGTAGGGAAAAATAGTATTATTTTAATAGTAATAAGTTGTACATAGGCTGTAAGATATCGGTTGCTTTACGATGAACATAAAATAAAGGAGGGGCTCAATATTATTCAATAAAAATTTGGATGGAGCTCACCGTACGGGAGGGGTTGGAGCCTTGTACGTTACGAAAAACATAATTTGTGTTTTTTTTTACTTGTAAATATCATAAGTAAATCATAAATGTTTCCTTTATTTAAATGGTCATAGCCTTAATATTATATCATTAAGAAGAAAAGTGAAACTACAAAAATTTAAAAAATAATTGAACAATGAAAAAAAATATAAAATTTAAAAAACAAAAAACAGAAGAATCAGATCTTCTGTAGGGAAAAATAGTATTATTTAATAGTAATTAGTTGTACATAGGCTGTAAGATATCGGTTGCTTTACGATGAACATAAAATTAAGGGGGGGCTCAATATTATTCAATAAAAATTTGGATGGAGCTCACCGTACGGGCGGGATTGGCGCCTTGTACGTTACGAAAAACATAATTTGTGTTTTTTTTTTACTTGTTAATATCATAAGTAAAACATAAATGTTTCCTTTGTTTAAATGGTCATAGCCTTAATATTATATCATTAAGAAGAAAAGTAAAACTACAAAAAAATTTAAAAAATAATTGAACAATGAACAAAAATATAAAATTTAAAAAACAAAAAACAGTAGAATTAGATCTTCTGTAGGGAACAATAGTATTATTTTAATAGTAATAAGTTGTACATAGACTGTAAGATATCGGTTGCTTTACGATGAACATAAAATAAAGGAGGGGCTCAATATTATTCAATAAAAATTTGGATGGAGCTCACCGTACGGGCGGGGTTGGCGCCTTGTACGTTACGAAAAACATAATTTGTGTTTTTTTTACTTGTAAATATCATAAGTAACTCATAAATGTTTCCTTTGTTTAAATGGTCATAGCCTTAATATTATATCATTAAGAAGAAAAGTAAAACTACAAAAAAATTTAAAAAATAATTGAACAATGAACAAAAATATAAAATTTAAAAAACAAAAAACAGTAGAATTAGATCTTCTGTAGGGAAAACTAGTATTATTTTAATAGTAATAAATTGTACATAGGCTGTTAGATATCGGTTGCTTTACGATGAACATAAAATAAAGGAGGGGCTCAATATTATTCAATAAAAATTTGGATGGAGCTCACCGTACGGGAGGGGTTGGAGCCTTGTACGTTACGAAAAACATAATTTGTGTTTTTTTTTACTTGTAAATATCATAAGTAAACCATAAATGTTTCCTTTATTTAAATGGTCATAGCCTTAATATTATATCATTAAGAAGAAAAGTGAAACTACAAAAAAATTTAAAAAATAATTGAAGAATGAAAAAAAATATAAAATTTAAAAAACAAAAAACAGTAGAATCAGATCTTCTGTAGGGAAAAATAGTATTATTTAATGGTAATAAGTTGGACAGAGTCTGTAAGATATCGGTTGCTTTACGATGAACATAAAATCAAGGGGGGGCTCAATATTATTCATTAAAAATTTGGATGGAGCTCACCGTACGGGCGGGGTTGAAGCCTTGTACGTTACGAAAAACATAATTTGTGTTTTTTTTTTACTTGTAAATATCATAAGTAAACCATAAATGTTTCCTTTGTTTATATGGTCATAGCCTTAATATTATATCATTAAGAAGAAAAGTAAAACTACAAAAAAATTTAAAAAATAATTGAACAACGAAAAAAAATATAAAATTTAAAAAACAAAAAACAGTAGAATCAGATCTTCTGTAGGGAAAAATAGTATTATTTAATGGTAATAAGTTGGACAGAGTCTGTAAGATATCGGTTGCTTTACGATGAACATAAAATCAAGGGGGGGCTCAATATTATTCATTAAAAATTTGGATGGAGCTCACCGTACGGGCGGGGTTGGAGCCTTGTACGTTACGAAAAACATAATTTGTGTTGTTTTTACTTGTCAATGTCATAAGTAAACCATAAATGTTTCCTTTATTTAAATGGTCCTAGCCTTAATATTATATCATTGAGAGGAAAAGTAAAAATACCAAAAAATTAAAAAAATAATTGAACAATGAAAAAAAATAAAAAATTTAAAAAACAAAAAACAGTAGAATTAGATCTTCTGTAGGGAAAAATAGTATTATTTTAATAGTAATAAGTTGTACAAAGGCTGTAAGATATCGGTTGCTTTACGATGAACATAAAATCATGGGGGGGCTCAATATTATTCAATAAAAATTTGGATGGAGCTCACCGTACCGGCGGGGTTGGAGCCTTGTACGTTACGAAAAACATAATTTGTGTTTTTTTTTACTCGTAAATATCATAAGTAAACCATAAATGTTTCCTTTGTTTAAATGGTCATAGCCTTAATAATATATCATTAAGAAGAAAAGTAAAACTACAAAAAAATTTAAAACATAATTGAACAATGAAAAAAAATATAAAATTTAAAAACAAAAAACAGTAGAATTAGATCTTCTGTAGGGAAAAATAGTATTATTTTAATAGTAAAAAGTTGTACAGAGGCTGTAAGATATCGGTTGCTTTACGATGAACATAAAATAAAGGGGGGGCTCAATATTATTCATTAAAAATTTGGATGGAGCTCACCGTACGGGCGGGGTTGAAGCCTTGTACGTTAAGAAAAACATAATTTGTGTTTTTTTTTACTTGTAAATATCATAAGTAAACCATAAATGTTTCCTTTGTTTATATGGTCATAGCCTTAATATTATATCATTAAGAAGAAAAGTAAAACTACAAAAAAATTTAAAAAATAATTGAACAATGAAAAAAAATATAAAATTTAAAAAACAAAAAACAGAAGAATCAGATCTTCTGTAGGGAAAAATAGTATTATTTAATAGTAATTAGTTGTACATAGGCTGTAAGATATCGGTTGCTTTACGATGAACATAAAATCAAGGGGGGGCTCAATATTATTCATTAAAAATTTGGATGGAGCTCACCGTACGGGCGGGGTTGGAGCCTTGTACGTTACGAAAAACATAATTTATGTTTTTTTTTACTTGTAAATATCATAAGTAAACCATAAATGTTTCCTTTGTATATATGGTCATAGCCTTAATATTATATCATTAAGAAGAAAAGTAAAACTACAAAAAAATTTAAAAAATAATTGAACAATGAAAAAAAATATAAAATTTAAAAAACAAAAAACAGAAGAATCAGATCTTCTGTTGGGAAAAATAGTATTATTTAATAGTAATAAGTTGTACAGAGGCTGTAAGATATCGGTTGCTTTACGATGAACATAAAATCAAGGGGGGGCTCAATATTATTCAATAAAAATTTGGATGGAGCTCACCGTACGGGCGGGGTTGGCGCCTTGTACGTTACGAAAAACATAATTTGTGTTTTTTTTTACTTGTAAATATCATAAGTAAACCATAAATGTTTCCTTTGTTTAAATGGTCATAGCCTTAATATTATATCATTAAGAAGAAAAGTAAAACTACAAAAAATTTAAAAAATAATTGAACAATGAACAAAAATATAAAATTTAAAAAACAAAAAACAGTAGAATTAGATCTTCTGTAGGGAAAAATAGTATTATTTTAATAGTAATAAGTTGTACATAGGCTGTTAGATATCGGTTGCTTTACGATGAACATAAAATAAAGGAGGGGCTCAATATTATGCAATAAAAATTTGGATGGAGCTCACCGTACGGGAGGGGTTGGAGCCTTGTACGTTACGAAAAACATAATTTGTGTTTTTTTTTACTTGTAAATATCATAAGTAAACCATAAATGTTTCCTTTATTTAAATGGTCATAGCCTTAATATTATATCATTAAGAAGAAATGTGAAACTACAAAAAAATTTAAAAAATAATTGAAGAATGAAAAAAAATATAAAATTTAAAAAACAAAAAACAGTAGAATCAGATCTTCTGTAGGGAAAAATAGTATTATTTAATAGAAATAAGTTGTACAGAGGCTGTAAGATATCGGTTGCTTTACGATGAACATAAAATCAAGGGGGGGCTCAATATTATTCAATAAAAATTTGGATGGAGCTCACCGTACGGGCGGAGTTGGAGCCTTGTACGTTACGAAAAACATAATTTGTGTTTTTTTTACTTGTAAATATCATAAGTAAACCATAAATGTTTCCTTTGTTTATATGGTCTTAGCCTTAATATTATATCATTAAGAAGAAAAGTAAAAATACAAAAAAATTAAAAAAATAATTGAACAATGAAAAAAAATATAAAATTTAAAAAACAAAAAACAGTAGAATCAGATCTTCTGTAGGGAAAAATAGTATTATTTTAATAGTAATAAGTTGTACAGAGGCTGTAAGATATCGGTTGCTTTACGATGAACATAAAATCAAGGGGGGGCTCAATATTATTCAATAAAAATTTGGATTGAGCTCACCGTACGGGCGGGGTTGGAGCCTTGTACGTTACGAAAAACATAATTTGTGTTTTTTTTTTACTTGTAAATATCATAAGTAAACCATAAATGTTTCCTTTATTTAAATGGTCATAGCCTTAATATTATATCATTAAGAAGAAAAGTAAAACTACAAAAAAATTTAAAAAATAATTAAACAATGAAAAAAAAATATAAAATTTAAAAAACAAAAAACAGTAGAATTAGATTTTCTGTAGGGAAAATAGAATCATTTTAATAGTAATAAGTTGTACAGAGGCTGTAAGATATCGGTTGCTTTACGATGAACATAAAATCAAGGGGGGGCTCAATATTATTCATTAAAAATTTGGATGGAGCTCACCGTACGGGCGGGGTTGGAGCCTTATACGTTACGAAAAACATAATTTGTGTTTTTTTTTTACTTGTAAATATCATAAGTAAACCATAAATGTTTCCTTTGTTTAAATGGGCATAGCCTTAATATTATATCATTAAGAAGAAAAGTAAAACTACAAAAAATTATAAAAATAATTGAACAATGAAAAAAAATATAAAATTTAAAAAACTAAAAACAGTAGAATTAGATCTTCTGTAGGGAAAAATAGTATTATTTTAATAGTAATAAGTTGTACAGAGGCTGTAAGATATCGGTTGCTTGACGATGAACATAAAATCAAGGGGGGGCTCAATATTATTCATTAAAAATTTGGATGGAGCTCACCGTACGGGCGGGGTTGGATCCTTGTACGTTACGAAAAACATAATTTGTGTTTTTTTTTTCTTGTAAATATCATAAGTAAACCATAAATGTTTCCTTTGTTTAAATGGTCATAGTCTTAATATCATATCATTAAGAAGAAAAGTAAAACTACAAAAAAATTTAAAAAATAATTGAACAATGAAAAAAAATATAAAATTTAAAAAACAAAAAACAGTAGAATCAGATCTTCTGTAGGGAAAAATAGTATTATTTAATAGTAATTAGTTGTACATAGGCTGTAAGATATCGGTTGCTTTACGATGAACATAAAATCAAGGGGGGGCTCAATATTATTCATTAAAAATTTGGATGGAGCTCACCGTACGGGCGGGGTTGGAGCCTTGTACGTTACGAAAAACATAATTTGTGTTTTTTTTTTACTTGTAAATATCATAAGTAAACCATAAATGTTTCCTTTGTTTATATGGTCCTAGCCTTAATATTATATCATTAAGAAGAAAAGTAAAACTACAAAAATTTTAAAAAATAATTAAACAATGAAAAAGAAATATCAAATTTAAAAAACAAAAAAACAGTAGAATTAGATTTTCTGTAGGGAAAATAGAATTATTTTAATAGTTATAAGTTGTACAGAGGCTGTAAGATATCGGTTGCTTTACGATGAACATAAAATCAAGGGGGGGCTCAATATTATTCAATAAAAATTTGGATGGAGCTCACCGTACGGGCGGGGTTGGCGCCTTGTACGTTACGAAAAACATAATTTGTGTTTTTTTTTTACTTGTTAATATCATAAGTAAAACATAAATGTTTCCTTTGTTTAAATGGTCATAGCCTTAATATTATATCATTAAGAAGAAAAGTAAAACTACAAAAAAATTTAAAAAATAATTGAACAATGAACAAAAATATAAAATTTAAAAAACAAAAAACAGTAGAATTAGATCTTCTGTAGGGAAAAATAGTATTATTTTAATAGTAATAAGTTGTACATAGGCTGTAAGATATCGGTTGCTTTACGATGAACATAAAATAAAGGAGGGGCTCAATATTATTCAATAAAAATTTGGATGGAGCTCACCGTACGGGAGGGGTTGGAGCCTTGTACGTTACGAAAAACATAATTTGTGTTTTTTTTACTTGTAAATATCATAAGTAAACCATAAATGTTTCCTTTATTTAAATGGTCATAGCCTTAATATTATATCATTAAGAAGAAAAGTGAAACTACAAAAATTTAAAAAATAATTGAACAATGAAAAAAAATATAAAATTTTAAAAACAAAAAACAGAAGAATCAGATCTTCTGTAGGGAAAAATAGTATTATTTAATAGTAATTAGTTGTACATAGGCTGTAAGATATCGGTTGCTTTACGATGAACATAAAATTAAGGGGGGGCTCAATATTATTCAATAAAAATTTAGATGGAGCTCACCGTACGGGCGGGGTTGGCGCCTTGTACGTTACGAAAAACATAATTTGTGTTTTTTTTTTACTTGTTAATATCATAAGTAAAACATAAATGTTTCCTTTGTTTAAATGGTCATAGCCTTAATATTATATCATTAAGAAGAAAAGTAAAACTACAAAAAAATTTAAAAAATAATTGAACAATGAACAAAAATATAAAATTTAAAAAACAAAAAACAGTAGAATTAGATCTTCTGTAGGGAAAAATAGTATTATTTTAATAGTAATAAGTTGTACAGAGGCTGTAAGATATCGGTTGCTTTACGATGAACATAAAATCAAGGGGGGGCTCAATATTATTCAATAAAAATTTGGATGGAGCTCACCGTACGGGCGGGGTTGGCGCCTTGTACGTTACGAAAAACATAATTTGTGTTTTTTTTACTTGTAAATATCATAAGTAAACCATAAATGTTTCCTTTGTTTAAATGGTCATAGCCTTAATATTATATCATTAAGAAGAAAAGTAAAACTACAAAAAAATTTAAAAAATAATTGAACAATGAACAAAAATATAAAATTTAAAAAACAAAAAACAGTAGAATTAGATCTTCTGTAGGGAAAACTAGTATTATTTTAATAGTAATAAATTGTACATAGGCTGTTAGATATCGGTTGCTTTACGATGAACATAAAATAAAGGAGGGGCTCAATATTATTCAATAAAAATTTGGATGGAGCTCACCGTACGGGAGGGGTTGGAGCCTTGTACGTTACGAAAAACATAATTTGTGTTTTTTTTTACTTGTAAATATCATAAGTAAACCATAAATGTTTCCTTTATTTAAATGGTCATAGCCATAATATTATATCATTAAGAAGAAAAGTGAAACTACAAAAAAATTTAAAAAATAATTGAAGAATGAAAAAAAATATAAAATTTAAAAAACAAAAAACAGTAGAATCAGATCTTCTGTAGGGAAAAATAGTATTATTTAATGGTAATAAGTTGGACAGAGTCTGTAAGATATCGGTTGCTTTACGATGAACATAAAATCAAGGGGGGGCTCAATATTATTCATTAAAAATTTGGATGGAGCTCACCGTACGGGCGGGGTTGAAGCCTTGTACGTTACGAAAAACATAATTTGTGTTTTTTTTTTACTTGTAAATATCATAAGTAAACCATAAATGTTTCCTTTGTTTATATGGTCATAGCCTTAATATTATATCATTAAGAAGAAAAGTAAAACTACAAAAAAATTTAAAAAATAATTGAACAACGAAAAAAAAATATAAAATTTAAAAAACAAAAAACAGTAGAATCACATCTTCTGTAGGGAAAAATAGTGTTATTTAATAGTAATTAGTTGTACATAGGCTGTAAGATATCGGTTGCTTTACGATGAACATAAAATCAAGGGGGGGCTCAATATTATTCATTAAAAATTTGGATGGAGCTCACCGTACGGGCGGGGTTGGAGCCTTGTACGTTACGAAAAACATAATTTGTGTTTTTTTTTTACTTGTTAATATCATAAGTAAAACATAAATGTTTCCTTTGTTTAAATGGTCATAGCCTTAATATTATATCATTAAGAAGAAAAGTAAAACTACAAAAAAATTTAAAAAATAATTGAACAATGAAAAAAAAATATAAAATTTTAAAAACAAAAAACAGAAGAATCAGATCTTCTGTAGGGAAAAATAGTATTATTTAATAGTAATTAGTTGTACATAGGCTGTAAGATATCGGTTGCTTTACGATGAACATAAAATTAAGGGGGGGCTCAATATTATTCAATAAAAATTTGGATGGAGCTCACCGTACGGGCGGGGTTGGCGCCTTGTACGTTACGAAAAACATAATTTGTGTTTTTTTTTTACTTGTTAATATCATAAGTAAAACATAAATGTTTCCTTTGTTTAAATGGTCATAGCCTTAATATTATATCATTAAGAAGAAAAGTAAAACTACAAAAAAATTTAAAAAATAATTGAACAATGAACAAAAATATAAAATTTAAAAAACAGAAAACAGTAGAATTAGATCTTCTGTAGGGAAAAATAGTATTATTTTAATAGTAATAAGTTGTACAGAGGCTGTAAGATATCGGTTGCTTTACGATGAACATAAAATCAAGGGGGGGCTCAATATTATTCAATAAAAATTTGGATGGAGCTCACCGTACGGGCGGGGTTGGCGCCTTGTACGTTACGAAAAACATAATTTGTGTTTTTTTTACTTGTAAATATCATAAGTAAACCATAAATGTTTCCTTTGTTTAAATGGTCATAGCCTTAATATTATATCATTAAGAAGAAAAGTAAAACTACAAAAAAATTTAAAAAATAATTGAACAATGAACAAAAATATAAAATTTAAAAAACAAAAAACAGTAGAATTAGATCTTCTGTAGGGAAAACTAGTATTATTTTAATAGTAATAAATTGTACATAGGCTGTTAGATATCGGTTGCTTTACGATGAACATAAAATAAAGGAGGGGCTCAATATTATTCAATAAAAATTTGGATGGAGCTCACCGTACGGGAGGGGTTGGAGCCTTGTACGTTACGAAAAACATAATTTATGTTTTTTTTTACTTGTAAATATCATAAGTAAACCATAAATGTTTCCTTTATTTAAATGGTCATAGCCTTAATATTATATCATTAAGAAGAAAAGTGAAACTACAAAAAAATTTAAAAAATAATTGAAGAATGAAAAAAAATATAAAATTTAAAAAACAAAAAACAGTAGAATCAGATCTTCTGTAGGGAAAAATAGTATTATTTAATGGTAATAAGTTGGACAGAGTCTGTAAGATATCGGTTGCTTTACGATGAACATAAAATCAAGGGGGGGGCTCAATATTATTCATTAAAAATTTGGATGGAGCTCACCGTACGGGCGGGGTTGGAGCCTTGTACGTTACGAAAAACATAATTTGTGTTTTTTTTTACTTGTCAATATCATAAGTAAACCATAAATGTTTCCTTTATTTAAATGGTCCTAGCCTTAATATTATATCATTGAGAGGAAAAGTAAAAATACCAAAAAATTAAAAAAATAATTGAACAATGAAAAAAAATAAAAAATTTAAAAAACAAAAAACAGTAGAATTAGATCTTCTGTAGGGAAAAATAGTATTATTTTAATAGTAATAAGTTGTACAAAGGCTGTAAGATATCGGTTGCTTTACGATGAACATAAAATCATGGGGGGGCTCAATATTATTCAATAAAAATTTGGATGGAGCTCACCGTACCGGCGGGGTTGGAGCCTTGTACGTTACGAAAAACATAATTTGTGTTTTTTTTTACTCGTAAATATCATAAGTAAACCATAAATGTTTCCTTTGTTTAAATGGTCATAGCCTTAATATTATATCATTAAGAAGAAAAGTAAAACTACAAAAAAATTTAAAACATAATTGAACAATGAACAAAAATATAAAATTTAAAAACAAAAAACAGTAGAATTAGATCTTCTGTAGGGAAAAATAGTATTATTTTAATAGTAATAAGTTGTACAGAGGCTGTAAGATATCGGTTGCTTTACGATGAACATAAAATAAAGGGGGGGCTCAATATTATTCAATAAAAATTTGGATGGAGCTCACCGTACGGGCGGGGTTGGAGCCTTGTACGTTACGAAAAACATAATTTGTGTTTTTTTTTTATTTGTAAATATCATAAGTAAACCATAAATGTTTCCTTTGCTTAAATGGTCATAGCCTTAATATTATATCATTAAGAAGAAAAGTAAAACTACAAAAAAATTTCAAAAATAATTGAACAATGAAAAAAAATATAAAATTTAAAAAACAAAAAACAGTAGAATCAGATCTTCTGTAGGGAAAAGTAGTATTATTTTAATAGTAATAAGTTGTACATAGGCTGTAAGATATCGGTTGCTTTACGATGAAGATAAAATCAAGGGGGGGCTCAATATTATTCAATAAAAATTTGGATTGAGCTCACCGTACGGGCGGGCTTGGAGCCTTGTACGTTACGAAAACATAATTTGTGTTTTTTTTTTACTTGTAAATATCATTAGTAAACCATAAATGTTTCCTTTATTTAAATGGTCATAGCCTTAATATTATATCATTAAGAAGAAAAGTGAAACTAGAAAAAAATAAAAAAAATAATTGAACAATGAAAAAAAATATAAAATTTAAAAAACAAAAAACAGTAGAATTAGATCTTCTGTCGGGAAAAATAGTATTATTTTAATAGTAATAAGTTGTACAGAGGCTGTAAGATATCGGTTGCTTTACGATGAACTTAAAATCAAGGGGGAGCTCAATATTATTCAATAAAAATTTGGATGGAGCTCACCGTACGGGCGGGGTTGGAGCCTTGTACGTAACGAAAAACATAATTTATGTTTTTTTTTACTTGTAAATATCATAAGTAAACCATAAATGTTTCCTTTGTATATATGGTCATAGCCTTAATATTATATAATTAAGAAGAAAAGAAAAACTACAAAAACATTTAAAAAATAATTGAACAATGAACAAAAATATAAAATTTAAAAAACAAAAAACAGTAGAATTAGATCTTCTGTAGGGAAAAATAGTATTATTTTAATAGTAATAAGTTGTACAGAGGCTGTAAGATATCGGTTGCTTTACGATGAACATAAAATCAAGGGGGGGCTCAATATTATTCAATAAAAATTTGGATGGAGCTCACCGTACGGGCGGGGTTGGCGCCTTGTACGTTACGAAAAACATAATTTGTGTTTTTTTTTACTTGTAAATATCATAAGTAAACCATAAATGTTTCCTTTGTTTAAATGGTCATAGCCTTAATATTATATCATTAAGAAGAAAAGTAAAACTACAAAAAAATTTAAAAAATAATTGAAGAATGAAAAAAAATATAAAATTTAAAAAACAAAAAACAGTAGAATCAGATCTTCTGTAGGGAAAAATAGTATTATTTAATGGTAATAAGTTGGACAGAGTCTGTAAGATATCGGTTGCTTTACGATGAACATAAAATCAAGGGGGGGCTCAATATTATTCATTAAAAATTTGGATGGAGCTCACCGTACGGGCGGGGTTGAAGCCTTGTACGTTACGAAAAACATAATTTGTGTTTTTTTTTAATTGTAAATATCATAAGTAAACCATAAATGTTTCCTTTATTTAAATGGTCATAGCCTTAATATTATATCATTAAGAAGAAAAGTGAAACTACAAAAAAATTTAAAAAATAATTGAAGAATGAAAAAAAATATAACATTTAAAAAACAAAAAACAGTAGAATCAGATCTTCTGTAGGGAAAAATAGTATTATTTAATAGTAATAAGTTGTACAGAGGCTGTAAGATATCGGTTGCTTTACGATGAACATAAAATCAAGGGGGGGCTCAATATTATTCAATAAAAATTTGGATGGAGCTCACCGTACGGGCGGAGTTGGAGCCTTGTACGCTACGAAAAACATAATTTGTGTTTTTTTTACTTGTAAATATCATAAGTAAACCATAAATGTTTCCTTTGTTTATATGGTCTTAGCCTTAATATTATATCATTAAGAAGAAAAGTAAAACTACAAAAAAATTTAAAAAATAATTGAACAATGAAAAAAAATAAAAAATTTAAAAAACAAAAAACAGTAGAATTAGATCTTCTGTAGGGAAAAATAGTATTATTTTAATAGTAATAAGTTGTACATAGGCTGTAAGATATCGGTTGCTTTACGATGAACATAAAATCAAGGGGGGGCTCAATATTATTCAATAAAAATTTGGATGGAGCTCACCGTACGGGCGGGGTTGGCGCCTTGTACGTTACGAAAAACATAATTTGTGTTTTTTTTTTTACTTGTAAATATCATAAGTAAACCATAAATGTTTCCTTTATTTAAATGGTCATAGCCTTAATATTATATCATTAAGAAGAAAAGTAAAACTACAAAAAAATTTAAAAAATAATTAAACAATGAAAAAAAAATATAAAATTTAAAAAACAAAAAACAGTAGAATTAGATTTTCTGTAGGGAAAATAGAATCATTTTAATAGTAATAAGTTGTACAGAGGCTGTAAGATATCGGTTGCTTTACGATGAACATAAAATCAAGGGGGGGCTCAATATTATTCATTAAAAATTTGGATGGAGCTCACCGTACGGGCGGGGTTGGAGCCTTATACGTTACGAAAAACATAATTTGTGTTTTTTTTTTACTTGTAAATATCATAAGTAAACCATAAATGTTTCCTTTATTTAAATGGTCATAGCCTTAATATTATATCATTAAGAAGAAAAGTAAAAATACCAAAAAATTAAAAAAAATAATTGAACAATGAAAAAAAATAAAAAATTTAAAAAACAAAAAACAGTAGAATTAGATCTTCTGTAGGGAAAAATAGTATTATTTTAATAGTAATAAGTTGTACATAGGCTGTAAGATATCGGTTGCTTTACGATGAACATAAAATCAAGGGGGGGGCTCAATATTATTCATTAAAAAATTGGATGGAGCTCACCGTACGGGCGGAGTTGGAGCCTTGTACGTTACGAAAAACATAATTTGTGTTTTTTTTACTTGTAAATAACATAAGTAAACCATAAATGTTTCCTTTGTTTATATGGTCCTAGCCTTAATATTATATCATTAAGAAGAAAAGTAAAAATACCAAAAAATTAAAAAAATAATTGAACAATGAAAAAAATAAAAAATTTAAAAAACAAAAAACAGTAGAATTAGATCTTCTGTAGGGAAAAATAGTATTATTTTAATAGTAATAAGTTGTACATAGGCTGTATGATATCGGTTGCTTTACGATGAACATAAAATAAAGGGGGGGCTCAATATTATTCAATAAAAATTTGGATGGAGCTCACCGTACGGGCGGGGTTGGAGCCTTGTACGTTACGAAAAACATAATTTGTGTTTTTTTTTTTACTTGTAAATATCATAAGTAAACCATAAATGTTTCCTTTATTTAAATGGTCATAGCCTTAATATTATATCATTAAGAAGAAAAGTAAAACTACAAAAAAATTTAAAAAATAATTAAACAATGAAAAAAAAATATAAAATTTAAAAAACAAAAAACAGTAGAATTAGATTTTCTGTGGGGAAAATAGAATCATTTTAATAGTAATAAGTTGTACAGAGGCTGTAAGATATCGGTTGCTTTACGATGAACATAAAATCAAGGGGGGGCTCAATATTATTCATTAAAAATTTGGATGGAGCTCACCGTACGGGCGGGGTTGGAGCCTTATACGTTACGAAAAACATAATTTGTGTTTTTTTTTTACTTGTAAATATCATAAGTAAACCATAAATGTTTCCTTTGTTTATATGGTCATAGCCTTAATATTATATCATTAAGAAGAAAAGTAAAACTACAAAAAAATTTAAAAAATAATTGAACAATGAACAAAAATATAAAATTTAAAAAACAAAAAACAGTAGAATTAGATCTTCTGTAGGGAAAAATAGTATTATTTTAATAGTAATAAGTTGTACATAGGCTGTTAGATATCGGTTGCTTTACGATGAACATAAAATAAAGGAGGGGCTCAATATTATTCAATAAAAATTTGGATGGAGCTCACCGTACGGGAGGGGTTGGAGCCTTGTACGTTACGAAAAACATAATTTGTGTTTTTTTTTACTTGTAAATATCATAAGTAAACCATAAATGTTTCCTTTATTTAAATGGTCATAGCCTTAATATTATATCATTAAGAAGAAAAGTGAAACTACAAAAAAATTTAAAAAATAATTGAAGAATGAAAAAAAATATAACATGTAAAAAACAAAAAACAGTAGAATCAGATCTTCTGTAGGGAAAAATAGTATTATTTAATAGTAATAAGTTGTACAGAGGCTGTAAGATATCGGTTGCTTTACGATGAACATAAAATCAAGTGGGGGCTCAATATTATTCAATAAAAATTTGGATGGAGCTCACCGTACGGGCGGAGTTGGAGCCTTGTACGTTACGAAAAACATAATTTGTGTTTTTTTTACTTGTAAATATCATAAGTAAACCATAAATGTTTCCTTTGTTTATATGGTCTTAGCCTTAATATTATATCATTAAGAAGAAAAGTAAAAATACCAAAAAATTAAAAAAATAATTGAACAATGAAAAAAAATAAAAAATTTAAAAAACAAAAAACAGTAGAATTAGATCTTCTGTAGGGAAAAATAGTATTATTTTAATAGTAATAAGTTGTACATAGGCTGTAAGATATCGGTTGCTTTACGATGAACATAAAATCAAGGGGGGGCTCAATATTATTCAATAAAAATTTGGATGGAGCTCACCGTACGGGCGGGGTTGGCGCCTTGTACGTTACGAAAAACATAATTTGTGTTTTTTTTTTTACTTGTAAATATCATAAGTAAACCATAAATGTTTCCTTTATTTAAATGGTCATAGCCTTAATATTATATCATTAAGAAGAAAAGTAAAACTACAAAAAAATTTAAAAAATAATTAAACAATGAAAAAAATATATAAAATATAAAATATAAAATTTAAAAAACAAAAAACAGTAGAATTAGATTTGCTGTAGGGAAAAAAGAATCATTTTAATAGTAATAAGTTGTACAGAGGCTGTAAGATATCGGTTGCTTTACGATGAACATAAAATCAAGGGGGGGCTCAATATTATTCATTAAAAATTTGGATGGAGCTCACCGTACGGGCGGGGTTGGAGCCTTATACGTTACGAAAAACATAATTTGTGTTTTTTTTTTACTTGTAAATATCATAAGTAAACCATAAATGTTTCCTTTATTTAAATGGTCATAGCCTTAATATTATATCATTAAGAAGAAAAGTAAAAATACCAAAAAATTAAAAAAAATAATTGAACAATGAAAAAAAATAAAAAATTTAAAAAACAAAAAACAGTAGAATTAGATCTTCTGTAGTGAAAAATAGTATTATTTTAATAGTAATAAGTTGTACATAGGCTGTAAGATATCGGTTGCTTTACGATGAACATAAAATCAAGGGGGCGGGCTCAATATTATTCATTAAAAAATTGGATGGAGCTCACCGTACGGGCGGAGTTGGAGCCTTGTACGTTACGAAAAACATAATTTGTGTTTTTTTTACTTGTAAATATCATAAGTAAACCATAAATGTTTCCTTTGTTTATATGGTCCTAGCCTTAATATTATATCATTAAGAAGAAAAGTAAAAATACCAAAAAATTAAAAAAATAATTGAACAATGAAAAAAAATAAAAAATTTAAAAAACAAAAAACAGTAGAATAAGATCTTCTGTAGGGAAAAATAGTATTATTTTAATAGTAATAAGTTGTACATAGGCTGTAAGATATCGGTTGCTTTACGATGAACATAAAATAAAGGGGGGGCTCAATATTATTCAATAAAAATTTGGATGGAGCTCACCGTACGGGCCGGGTTGGAGCCTTGTACGTTACGAAAAACATAATCTGTGTTTTTTTTTTTACTTGTAAATATCATAAGTAAACCATAAATGTTTCCTTTATTTAAATGGTCATAGCCTTAATATTATATCATTAAGAAGAAAAGTAAAACTACAAAAAAATTTAAAAAATAATTGAACAATGAAATAAAATATAAAATTTAAAAAACAAAAAACAGTAGAATTAGATTTTCTGTGGGGAAAATAGAATCATTTTAATAGTAATAAGTTGTACAGAGGCTGTAAGATATCGGTTGCTTTACGATGAACATAAAATCAAGGGGGGGCTCAATATTATTCATTAAAAATTTGGATGGAGCTCACCGTACGGGCGGGGTTGGAGCCTTATACGTTACGAAAAACATAATTTGTGTTTTTTTTTCACTTGTAAATATCATAAGTAAACCATAAATGTTTCCTTTATTTAAATGGTCATAGCCTTAATATTATATCATTAAGAAGAAAAGTAATACTACAAAAAAATTTAAAAAATAATTGAACAATGAACAAAAATATAAAATTTAAAAAACAAAAAACAGTAGAATTAGATCTTCTGTAGGGAAAAATAGTATTATTTTAATAGTAATAAGTTGTACAGAGGCTGTAAGATATCGGTTGCTTTACGATGAACATAAAATCAAGGGGGGGGCTCAATATTATTCAATAAAAATTTGGATGGAGCTCACCGTACGGGCGGGGTTGGCGCCTTGTACGTTACGAAAAACATAATTTGTGTTTTTTTTACTTGTAAATATCATAAGTAAACCATAAATGTTTCCTTTGTTTAAATGGTCATAGCCTTAATATTATATCATTAAGAAGAAAAGTGAAACTACAAAAAAATTTAAAAAATAATTGAAGAATGAAAAAAAATATAAAATTTAAAAAACAAAAAACAGTAGAATCAGATCTTCTGTAGGGAAAAATAGTATTATTTAATGGTAATAAGTTGGACAGAGTCTGTAAGATATCGGTTGCTTTACGATGAACATAAAATCAAGGGGGGGCTCAATATTATTCATTAAAAATTTGGATGGAGCTCACCGTACGGGCGGGGTTGAAGCCTTGTACGTTACGAAAAACATAATTTGTGTTTTTTTTTACTTGTAAATATCATAAGTAAACCATAAATGTTTCCTTTGTTTAAATGGTCATAGCCTTAATATTATATCATTAAGAAGAAAAGTAAAACTACAAAAAATTTAAAAAATAATTGAACAATGAACAAAAATATAAAATTTAAAAAACAAAAAACAGTAGAATTATATCTTCTGTAGGGAACAATAGTATTATTTTAATAGTAATAAGTTGTACATAGACTGTAAGATATCGGTTGCTTTACGATGAACATAAAATCAAGGGGGGGCTCAATATTATTCATCAAAAAATTGGATGGAGATCACCGTACGGGCGGAGTTGGAGCCTTGTACGTTACGAAAAACATAATTTGTGTTTTTTTTACTTGTAAATATCATAAGTAAACCATAAATGTTTCCTTTGTTTATATGGTCCTAGCCTTAATATTATATCCTTAAGAAGAAAAGTAAAAATACCAAAAAATTAAAAAAATAATTGAACAATGAAAAAAAATAAAAAATTTAAAAAACAAAAAACAGTAGAATTAGATCTTCTGTAGGGAAAAATAGTTTTATTTTAATAGTAATAAGTTGTACATAGGCTGTAAGATATCGGTTGCTTTACGATGAACATAAAATAAAGGGGGGGCTCAATATTATTCAATAAAAATTTGGATGGAGCTCACCGTACGGGCGGGGTTGGAGCCTTGTACGTTACGAAAAACATAATTTGTGTTTTTTTTTTTACTTGTAAATATCATAAGTAAACCATAAATGTTTCCTTTATTTAAATGGTCATAGCCTTAATATTATATCATTAAGAAGAAAAGTAAAACTACAAAAAAATTTAAAAAATAATTAAACAATGAAAAAAAAATATAAAATTTAAAAAACAAAAAACAGTAGAATTAGATTTTCTGTGGGGAAAATAGAATCATTTTAATAGTAATAAGTTGTACAGAGGCTGTAAGATATCGGTTGCTTTACGATGAACATAAAATCATGGGGGGGGTTCAATATTATTCATTAAAAATTTGGATGGAGCTCACCGTACGGGCGGGGTTGGAGCCTTATACGTTACGAAAAACATAATTTGTGTTTTTTTTCACTTGTAAATATCATAAGTAAACCATAAATGTTTCCTTTATTTAAATGGTCATAGCCTTAATATTATATCATTAAGAAGAAAAGTAATACTACAAAAAAATTTAAAAAATAATTGAACAATGAACAAAAATATAAAATTTAAAAAACAAAAAACAGTAGAATTAGATCTTCTGTAGGGAAAAATAGTATTATTTTAATAGTAATAAGTTGTACAGAGGCTGTAAGATATCGGTTGCTTTACGATGAACATAAAATCAAGGGGGGGCTCAATATTATTCAATAAAAATTTGGATGGAGCTCACCGTACGAGCGTGGTTGGCGCCTTGTACGTTACGAAAAACATAATTTGTGTTTTTTTTACTTGTAAATATCATAAGTAAACCATAAATGTTTCCTTTGTTTAAATGGTCATAGCCTTAATATTATATCATTAAGAAGAAAAGTAAAAATACCAAAAAATTAAAAAAATAATTGAACAATGAAAAAAAATATCAAATTTAAAAAACAAAAAACAGTAGAATTAGAACTTCTGAAGGGAAAAATAGTATTATTTTAATAGTAATAAGTTGTACAAAGGCTGTAAGATATCGGTTGCTTCACGATGAACATAAAATCAAGGGGGGGCTCAATATTATTCAATAAAAATTTGGATGGAGCTCACCATACGGGCGGGGTTGGAACCTTGTACATTACGAAAAACATAATTTGTGTTTTTTTACGTGTAAATATCATAAGTAAACCATAAATGTTTCCTTTATTTAAATGGTCCTAACCTTAATATTGTATCATTAAGAAGAAAAGTAAAACTACAAAAAAATTTCAAAAATAATTAAACAATGAAAAAAAAATATCAAATTTAATAAACAAAAAACAGTAGAATTAGATTTTCTGTAGGGAAAATAGAATTATTTTAATAGTAATAAGTTGTACAGAGGCTGTAAGATATCGGTTGCTTGACGATGAACATAAAATCAAGGGGGGGCTCAATATTATTCAATAAAAATTTGGATGGAGCTCACCGTACGGGCGGGGTTGGATCCTTGTACGTTACGAAAAACATAATTTGTGTTTTTTTTTACTCGTAAATATCATAAGTAAACCATAAATGTTTCCTTTGTTTAAATGGCCATAGCCTTAATATTATATCATTAAGAAGAAAAGTAAAACTACAAAAAAATTTAAAACATAATTGAACAATGAAAAAAAATATAAAATTTAAAAACAAAAAACAGTAGAATTAGATCTTCTGTAGGGAAAAATAGTATTATTTTAATAGTAATAAGTTGTACAGAGGCTGTAAGATATCGGTTGCTTTACGATGAACATAAAATAAAGGGGGGGCTCAATATTATTCAATAAAAATTTGGATGGAGCTCACCGTACGGGCGGGGTTGGAGCCTTGTACGTTACGAAAAACATAATTTGTGTTTTTTTTTTATTTGTAAATATCATAAGTAAACCATAAATGTTTCCTTTGCTTAAATGGTCATAGCCTTAATATTATATCATTAAGAAGAAAAGTGAAACTACAAAAAAATTTAAAAAATAATTGAAGAATGAAAAAAAATATAAAATTTAAAAAACAAAAAACAGTAGAATCAGATCTTCTGTAGGGAAAAATAGTATTATTTAATGGTAATAAGTTGGACAGAGTCTGTAAGATATCGGTTGCTTTACGATGAACATAAAATCAAGGGGGGGCTCAATATTATTCATTAAAAATTTGGATGGAGCTCACCGTACGGGCGGGGTTGAAGCCTTGTACGTTACGAAAAACATAATTTGTGTTTTTTTTTTACTTGTAAATATCATAAGTAAACCATAAATGTTTCCTTTGTTTATATGGTCATAGCCTTAATATTATATCATTAAGAAGAAAAGTAAAACTACAAAAAAATTTAAAAAATAATTGAACAACGAAAAAAAATATAAAATTTAAAAAACAAAAAACAGTAGAATCACATCTTCTGTAGGGAAAAATAGTATTATTTAATAGTAATTAGTTGTACATAGGCTGTAAGATATCGGTTGCTTTACGATGAACATAAAATCAAGGGGGGGCTCAATATTATTCATTAAAAATTTGGATGGAGCTCACCGTACGGGCGGGGTTGGAGCCTTGTACGTTACGAAAAACATAATTTGTGTTTTTTTTTACTTGTCAATATCATAAGTAAACCATAAATGTTTCCTTTATTTAAATGGTCCTAGCCTTAATATTATATCATTGAGAGGAAAAGTAAAAATACCAAAAAATTAAAAAAATAATTGAACAATGAAAAAAAATAAAAAATTTAAAAAACAAAAAACAGTAGAATTAGATCTTCTGTAGGGAAAAATAGTATTATTTTAATAGTAATAAGTTGTACAAAGGCTGTAAGATATCGGTTGCTTTTTGATGAACATAAAATCATGGGGGGGCTCAATATTATTCAATAAAAATTTGGATGGAGCTCACCGTACCGGCGGGGTTGGAGCCTTGTACGTTACGAAAAACATAATTTGTGTTTTTTTTTACTCGTAAATATCATAAGTAAACCATAAATGTTTCCTTTGTTTAAATGGCCATAGCCTTAATATTATATCATTAAGAAGAAAAGTAAAACTACAAAAAAATTTAAAACATAATTGAACAATGAAAAAAAATATAAAATTTAAAAACAAAAAACAGTAGAATTAGATCTTCTGTAGGGAAAAATAGTATTATTTTAATAGTAATAAGTTGTACAGAGGCTGTAAGATATCGGTTGCTTTACGATGAACATAAAATAAAGGGGGGGCTCAATATTATTCAATAAAAATTTGGATGGAGCTCACCGTACGGGCGGGGTTGGAGCCTTGTACGTTACGAAAAACATAATTTGTGTTTTTTTTATATTTGTAAATATCATAAGTAAACCATAAATGTTTCCTTTGCTTAAATGGTCATAGCCTTAATATTATATCATTAAGAAGAAAAGTAAAACTACAAAAAAATTTCAAAAATAATTGAACAATAAAAAAAAATATAAAATTTAAAAAACAAAAAACAGTAGAATCAGATCTTCTGTAGGGCAAAATAGTATTATTTTAATAGTAATAAGTTGTACAGAGGCTGTAAGATATCGGTTGCTTTACGATGAACATAAAATCAAGGGGGGGCTCAATATTATTCAATAAAAATTTGGATGGAGCTCACCGTACGGGCGGGGTTGGAGCCTTGTACGTTACGAAAAACATAATTTGTGTTTTTTTTTTACTTGTAAATATCATAAGTAAACCATAAATGTTTCCTTTGTTTATATGGTCATAGCCTTAATATTATATCATTAAGAAGAAAAGTAAAACTACAAAAAATTTTAAAAAATAATTAAACAATGAAAAAAAAATATAAAATTTAAAAAACAAAAAACAGTAGAATTAGATTTTCTGTAGGGAAAATAGAATCATTTTAATAGTAATAAGTTGTACAGAGGCTGTAAGATATCGGTTGCTTTACGATGAACATAAAATCAAGGGGGGGCTCAATATTATTCATTAAAAATTTGGATGGAGCTCACCGTACGGGCGGGGTTGGAGCCTTATACGTTACGAAAAACATAATTTGTGTTTTTTTTTTTACTTGTAAATATCATAAGTAAACCATAAATGTTTCCTTTATTTAAATGGTCATAGCCTTAATATTATATCATTAAGAAGAAAAGTAAAAATACCAAAAAATTAAAAAAATAATTGAACAATGAAAAAAAATAAAAAATTTAAAAAACAAAAAACAGTAGAATTAGATCTTCTGTAGGGAAAAATAGTATTATTTTAATAGTAATAAGTTGTACATAGGCTGTAAGATATCGGTTGCTTTACGATGAACATAAAATCAAGGGGGGGCTCAATATTATTCATTAAAAAATTGGATGGAGCTCACCGTACGGGCGGAGTTTGAGCCTTGTACGTTACGAAAAACATAATTTGTGTTTTTTTTACTTGTAAATATCATAAGTAAACCATAAATGTTTCCTTTGTTTATATGGTCCTAGCCTTAATATTATATAATTAAGAAGAAAAGTAAAAATACCAAAAAATTAAAAAAATAATTGAACAATGAAAAAAAATAAAAAATTTAAAAAACAAAAAACAGTAGAATTAGATCTTCTGTAGGGAAAAATAGTATTATTTTAATAGTAATAAGTTGTACATAGGCTGTAAGATATCGGTTGCTTTACGATGAACATAAAATAAAGGGGGGGCTCAATATTGTTCAATAAAAATTTGGGTGGAGCTCACCGTACGGGCGGGGTTGGAGCCTTGTACGTTACGAAAAACATAATTTGTGTTTTTTTTTTACTTGTAAATATCATAAGTAAACCATAAATGTTTCCTTTATTTAAATGGTCATAGCCTTAATATTATATCATTAAGAAGAAAAGTAAAACTACAAAAAAATTTAAAAAATAATTAAACAATGAAAAAAAAATATAAAATTTAAAAAACAAAAAACAGTAGAATTAGATTTTCTGTGGGGAAAATAGAATCATTTTAATAGTAATAAGTTGTACAGAGGCTGTAAGATATCGGTTGCTTTACGATGAACATAAAATCAAGGGGGGGCTCAATATTATTCATTAAAAATTTGGATGGAGCTCACCGTACGGGCGGGGTTGGAGCCTTATACGTTACGAAAAACATAATTTGTGTTTTTTTTTCACTTGTAAATATCATAAGTAAACCATAAATGTTTCCTTTATTTAAATGGTCATAGCCTTAATATTATATCATTAAGAAGAAAAGTAATACTACAAAAAAATTTAAAAAATAATTAAACAATGAAAAAAAAATATAAAATTTAAAAAACAAAAAACAGTAGAATTAGATTTTCTGTAGGGAAAATAGAATTATTTTAATAGTAATAAGTTGTACAGAGGCTGTAAGATATCGGTTGCTTTACGATGAACATAAAATCAAGGGGGGGCTCAATATTATTCAATAAAAATTTGGATTGAGCTCACCGTACGGGCGGGGTTGGAGCCTTGCACGTTACGAAAAACATAATTTGTGTTTTTTTTTTACTTGTAAATATCATAAGTAAACCATAAATGTTTCCTTTATTTAAATGTTCATAGCCTTAATATTATATCATTAAGAAGAAAAGTGAAACTACAAAAATATTTAAAAAATAATTGAACAATGAAAAAAAATATAAAATTTAATAAACAAAAAACAGTAGAATCAGATCTTCTGTAGGGAAAAATAGTATTATTTAATAGTAATTAGTTGTACATAGGCTGTAAGATATCGGTTGCTTTACGATGAACATAAAATCAAATTAAGCAAATCGTATGGCCTTGGAAATAGTACAATTATTTTTACGTACAAGGCTCTAACCACCTAACCTAACCCTCACATAGATAATACTTTCGTTCCACAGTTTGGTGAGTCAACATAGAGGTGAAACATTGTGTCGAAGAGCTCCAAGTCAAATCTTAGCGGAATTAACAGTTAAGAAAACTCGTTACATTTGTATAATTATGAATTTCATCAAAGTAATACCTAATTCAAGAATTGTTAATTATTTTGAAAGCTTCATTTAATACTAGCGTTATTTAAAATAGAAGTTCTTTAAATATATATTATGACTATGATTTTTAAAAGAGAAATTGTTGCATTTCTTGCCAATTTAATAGTTGTGAAACTGAATTGTAGAGCTCCGACCACGCTCTACATGGTGAGGCCCAGCCAACAATTAACGCCCCCCCCCCCCTACCCTTCCATCCGCCTACCATAAATAAATCGTTGAAATGCATATAAACTTTCTATTGAAGTGAAAACAACAATTGAAAAAATAGTCTTTTAAATATCGATTTGAATTTAAATTGAAACCATAGTGCTGCGATTAACTAGTCGACTTCTTGACTACCTCCTCGGATCAGTAATAAAGTGTGCTTCACCCTTGTTGTAAGGAACTCTGCCAGCGCTTAAGGCTGGGGACCGAGCAAATGGCCTTGAGGAATCGAGCGGAGCTAGGTAACCTCTCTCGCACAAGATCGTCATAGATTTAATTCAGATTTAGAAGCATTTTTAATTTATAACAAACAAAATACAATTTTGTTTACAAATCTAACTAAACTATATCATGTTGAATAGTATTAGGGTACAATTAAAATCAATTTTTATCTAGATTGAATAATTAGCATGTAAATCCAACTATAAAAATTAGGGTTAGTTTGATGATTTTTTTGTGCACTGTCCATTACAAAAAATAGAAATGTAAAGAAAAAATGAATTTTGTTATCATACTCTGTAGATACATTATTAGTTATCGTAAAAATATAAGCCTTATAAACAGTCAAGTGGTTTCAATTATGCCGCTACATTGGCGTTTTCTTGGGATAGCGGCCTTAAACTGTGGGGTCATGCTGCTGTCATTGATATTATAGTGTTTGCTCTGCAAAAGAGAGCTGTTCGTGCTTTGAATCAGCTTGGTTATAAATAGTTTCTTAGAAAAATTTAATGAAACTAATATTATGATTGTTCATTGTCGGTACATTTATGAAAATTTAATATACATTCACAAAAATCGTCACCTTTTTGCTCTTAATAGTGATTTTCATTATTATAACACTAGAAATAAGGGATTGCTTGTAACTAATTCTAGTAGGCGTCATAAGAGACATAATAGCATTAAGGGTAAATGTATACACTTTTATAATAAAGTCCCAGCCACTGTTCAGGCATTATCTTTTTTTGTTGTTTGTTTTATAAAAAAATGGCTCTGTCGTAAATCCTATTATTCCATAGCTGAATATCTAAGTGATCGGACAGCCTGGAACTAGATTATGATTATCTTATAGCGATAGAAATGACTGCACAATATTTTTATTGAAAAGAGCGCAAAACAAGAATGCTGGGAGAGTTTCTTGCGCCGCTTCTTCTCTCTCAGAGCGCTATTTGTTTCCGAAGCGGTAGTAGTATCTAGTATATTAGAAATGACATCAAATAGAATTCTAAGGGTATAAATTTTGAGAAAATAAATGCTTTTTTATACCTTTTAAACGCTTATTATGTTCATGACACGAACACGCGAGTAGAGTCTAGCGATTGAACTATGTCTGTCGAGTTGTGATAGAAGCCTATAATATCTCACAATCGCTTAAATCAAACGCGTGTTACTCTGTGTTATATTGAAAGCTTATCGTATCGTGGAAATAGTACATTTTTTATATATACAAGGCTCAAACCATGTTTGTTATAAATTGAGCCCCCTTCACATATCGCAAACAAGCTATTGTTATCGCAATCATATTTAGCCTGTATAGTAGTTAAAATCTTTTTCAAATTTTTTGTGGTTTTTTGGTACTAACAAGAATCTACTTCTACTGTTTTTGTGTTTTATAATTTTTTATATTTTTTTGCGTTTTATATCTGTTCTATACCTATATACAAGTTCAAGCTATAAACAGTTAAACCTTACTAATATTATGTAATTTTCGATATGAATGAATATATTACGCTCAGGATAACTGAAGTTATTGTTAACTTAACTATATATACAAATGAATGAAACATTCGGAAACCATATCTGAGGACAACTTAACTTAATGTGTTCCTAAGTATATGTACAAATATATGAATAATTTGGATGCCCCATATAAGGACAACTTATCTTATATATTAATAAATTGTATGTTACAACGCTAAATACGATCACCTTCCATTGCTTTAGTCTTTAACAGTGCTTTTTGCATTTGAATCGTTTAGTACAATATTCCAAAAAAAGTGTCACTAATATACTTTATTTCTGTAATGTGGTTGTCTATCAAGTTAGCAGATATTCATTAGCAATTCTATCAATATGCATTTGTCTAGCGTTGTACTAACTAATATACTTTATTATATATATTTACATGGTATAACTAAGCATTTAAAAGAGCAATTGTTAAGTTCCTTGCTACGATTTATGTACATTCTGATTCAATGGTAACTCCAAAAACAAACTCCACTGTGTTTCTAATTAGCTTTTTAGAATATTTGATTGAATTTTTCAGACGATACATATAGATAAATGATGTTTGGATTACGAAATAACTGCACAGTGAGAATCACCGGAAAACTTGAATATTAAATAAATGATTTTACCAGTTGCACTACCGGCTCCTTTGCACAGGATGCCGGCTAGATTAGGGATACCACAACGACGGCAATTTCTGCCGTGAAGTAGTAATGTGTTAGCATTACTGTGTTTGGGTGTGAAGGGCGCCGTAGCTAGTGAAATTACTGGGCGAATGAGACCTAACATCTTATGTCTCAAGGTGGCGAGCGCAGTAGTAGTGCTGCTCAGAATTTTTGGGGTTTACGTATCCATTGCCATCAGCTATACGTCCAGCTCGTCTCGTCCCTTATTTTCATAAAAAAAAAATGATTTATTGACAGTTGAATAAATTTTAACAAAGTAACATGTTTATAAGTGATCATCGAAACATTTTTGGAATACCCAGATGAATTACCCGGGCATTTCCAGCTTTTTAGAGTTCTTTATGGTTATAAGGCGAGAATCGAGTTGAGAGTTTGAACTCAGTCCAGACGAGTTGGATGCGTCCGAATTGCCAAATGCGCATGAGTGTGATGGAAGGGTATATGTCACAATCGTTGGACTCAACACGCGCGTCCATATTATATTCATATATAAATTCAATTTTACTGTGTGTTTTATTTGGAAGCATATCGTATCTATCTATAAATGTCAATAAATTATCTTTTTCGGAACGTACAAGGCTCCATCCAAATTTTTATTGAATAATATTGACCTCCCCCTTGATTTTATGTTCATCGTAAAGCAACCGATATCTAAAAGCCTATGTACAACATACTACTATTAAAATAATTATATTTTTTTAATAATAATATTTTTGTAATTTTTAATATATTCTCTAGAGAAAATCCAATTCTACTGTTTTATGGTTTTAAATTTAAAATATTTTTTTTTTCATTGTTTAATTTTTTTTATTTTTTTTTTTGTAGTTTTACTTTTCTTCTTAATTATATAATATTAAGGCTATGACCATTTAAACAAAGGAAACATTTATGGTTTACTTATGATATTTACAAGTAAAACAAAAACACAAATTATGTTTTTCGTAACGTACAAGGCTCCAACCCCGCCCGTACGGTGAGCTCCATCCAAATTTTTATTGAATGATATTGAGCCCCCCTTGATTTTATGTTCATCGTAAAACAACCGATATCTTACAGCCTCTGTACAACTTATTACTATTAAAATAATTCTATTTTCCCTACAGAAAATCTAATTCTACTGTTTTTTGCTTTTTAAATTTGATATTTTTTTTTTCTTTGTTTAATTATTTTTAAATTTTTTTTTGTAGTTTTACTTTTCTTCTTAATGATATAATATTAAGGCTATGACCATTTAAACAAAGGAAACATTTATGGTTTACTTATGATATTTACGAGTAAAAAAAAACACAAATTATGTTTTTCGTAACGTACAAGGCTCCAACCCCGCCGGTACGGTGAGCTCCATCCAAATTTTTATTGAATAATATTGAGCCCCCCCCTTGATTTTAAGTTCATCGTAAAGCAACCGATATCTTACAGACTTTGTACAACTTATTACTATTAAAATAATACTATTTTTCCCTACAGAAGATCTAATTCTACTGTTTTTAGTTTTTTAAATTTTATATTTTTTTTCATTGTTCAATTATTTTTATAATTTTTTTGTAATTTTACTTTTCTTCTTAATGATATAATATTAAGGCTATGACCATTTAAACAAAGGAAACATTTATGGTTTACTTATGATATTTACAAGTAAAAAAAAACACAAATTATGTTTTTCGTAACGTACAAGGATCCAACCCCGCCCGTACGGTGAGCTCCATCCAAATTTTTATTGAATAATATTGAGCCCCCCCTTGATTTTAAGTTCATCGTAAAGCAACCGATATCTTACAGCCTTTGTACAACTTATTACTATTAAAATAATACTATTTTTCCCTACAGAAGATCTAATTCTACTGTTTTTAGTTTTTTAAATTTTATATTTTTTTTCATTGTTCAATTATTTTTATAATTTTTTGTAGTTTTACTTTTCTTCTTAATGATATAATATTAAGGCTATGACCATTTAAGCAAAGGAAACATTTATGGTTTACTTATGATATTTACAAGTAAAAAAAAACACAAATTATGATTTTCGTAACGTACAAGGATCCAACCCCGCCCGTACGGTGAGCTCCATCCAAATTTTTATTGAATAATATTGAGCCCCCCCTTGATTTTATGTTCATCGTAAAGCAACCGATATCTTACAGCCTCTGTACAACTTATTACTATTAAAATAATACTATTTTCCCTACAGAAAATCTAATTCTACTGTTTTTTGTTTTTTAAATTTGATTTTTTTTTTTCATTGTTTAATTATATTTTAATTTTTTTTGTAGTTTTACTTTTCTTCTTAATGATATAATATTAAGGCTAGGACCATTTAAATAAAGGAAACATTAATGGTTTACTCATGATATTTAAAAGTAAAAAAAAAAACACACAAATTATGTTTTTCGTAACGTACAAGGTTCCAACCCCTCCCGTACGGTGAGCTCCATCCAAATTTTTATTGAATAATATTGAGCCCCCCCTTGATTTTATGTTCATCGTAAAGCAACCGATATCTTACAGCCTTTGTACAACTTATTACTATTAAAATAATACTATTTTTCCCTACAGAAGATCTAATTCTACTGTTTTTAGTTTTTTAAATTTTATATTTTTTTTCATTGTTCAATTATTTTTATAATTTTTTTGTAGTTTTACTTTTCTTCTTAATGATATAATATTAAGGCTATGACCATTTAAACAAAGGAAACATTTATGGTTTACTTATGATATTAACAGGTAAAAAAAAACACAAATTATGTTTTTCGTAACGTACAAGGCGCCAACCCCGCCCGTACGGTGAGCTCCATCCAAATTTTTATTGAATAATATTGAGCCCCCCCTTGATTTTATGTTCATCGTAAAGCAACCGATATCTTACAGCCTCTGTACAACTTATTACTATTAAAATAATACTATTTTTCCCTACAGAAGATCTAATTCTACTGTTTTTGTTTTTAAATTTTATATTTTTTTTCATTGTTCAATTAGTTTTATAATTTTTTGTAGTTTTACTTTTCTTCTTAATGATATAATATTAAGGCTATGACCATTTAAGCAAAGGAAACATTTATGGTTTACTTATGATATTTACAAGTAAAACAAAAACACAAATTATGTTTTTCGTAACGTACAAGGCTCCAACCCCGCCCGTACGGTGAGCTCCATCCAAATTTTTATTGAATAATATTGAGCCCCCCCTTGATTTTATGTTCATCGTAAAGCAACCGATATCTTACAGCCTCTGTACAACTTATTACTATTAAAATAATACTATTTTCCCTACAGAAAATCTAATTCTACTGTTTTTTGTTTTTTAAATTTGATTTTTTTTTTCATTGTTTAATTATATTTTAATTTTTTTTGTAGTTTTACTTTTCTCTTAATGATATAATATTAAGGCTAGGACCATTTAAATAAAGGAAACATTAATGGTTTACTCATGATATTTAAAAGCAAAAAAAAACACACAAATTATGTTTTTCGTAACGTACAAGGTTCCAACCCCTCCCGTACGGTGAGCTCCATCCAAATTTTTATTGAATAATATTGAGCCCCCCCTTGATTTTATGTTCATCGTAAAGCAACCGATATCTTACAGCCTTTGTACAACTTATTACTATTAAAATAATACTATTTCTCCCTACAGAAGATCTAATTCTACTGTTTTTTGTTTTTTAAATTTTATATTTTTGTTCATTGTTCAATTATTTTTTTAATTTTTTGGTATTTTTACTTTTCTTCTTAATGATATAATATTAAGGCTAGGACCATTTAAATAAAGGAAACATTTATGGTTTACTTATGATATTGAAAAGTAAAAAAAAAACACAAATTATGTTTTTCGTAACGTACAAGGTTCCAGCCCCGCCCTTACGGTGAGCTCCATCCAAATTTTTATTGAATAATATTGAGCCCCCCCTTGATTTTATGTTCATCGTAAAGCAACCGATATATTACAGCCTCTGTATAACTTATTACTATTAAAATAATTCTATTTTCCCTACAGAAAATCTAATTCTACTGTTTTTTGTTTTTTAAATTTGATATTTTTTTTCATTGTTTAATTATATTTTAAATTTTTTTGTAGTTTTACTTTTCTTCTTAATGATATAATATTAAGGCTATGACCATTTAAACAAAGGAAACATTTATGGTTTACTTATGATATTTACAAGTAAAAAAAAAACACAAATTATGTTTTTCGTAACGTACAAGGCTCCAACCCCGCCCGTACGGTGAGCTCCATCCAAATTTTTATTGAATAATATTGAGCTCCCCCTTGATTTTAAGTTCATCGTAAAGCAACCGATATCTTACAGCCTCTGTACAACTTATTACTATTAAAATAATACTATTTTTCCCGACAGAAGATCTAATTCTACTGTTTTTTGTTTTTTAAATTTTATATTTTTTTTCATTGTTCAATTATTTTTTTTATTTTTTTGTAGTTTTACTTTTCTTCTTAATGATATAATATTAAGGCTATGGCCATTTAAACAAAGGAAACATTTATGGTTTACTTATGATATTTACAAGTAAAGAAAAACACAAATTATGTTTTTCGTAACGTACAAGGATCCAACCCCGCCCGTACGGTGAGCTCCATCCAAATTTTTATTGAATAATATTGAGCCCCCCCTTGATTTTATGTTCATCGTAAAGCAACCGATATCTTACAGCCTTTGTACAACTTATTACTATTAAAATAATACTATTTTTCCCTACAGAAGATCTAATTCTACTGTTTTTAGTTTTTTAAATTTTATATTATTTTTCATTGTTCAATTATTTTTATAATTTTTTTGTAGTTTTACTTTTCTTCTAAATGATATAATATTAAGGCTATGACCATTTAAACAAAGGAAACATTTATGGTTTACTTATGATATTTACAAGTAAAAAAAAAACACAAATTATGTTTTTCGTAACGTACAAGGATCCAACCCCGCCCGTACGGTGAGCTCCGTCCAAATTTTTATTGAATAATATTGAGCCCCCCCTTGATTTTATGTTCATCGTAAAGCAACCGATATCTTACAGCCTCTGTACAACTTATTACTATTAAAATAATTCTATTTTCCCTACAGAAAATCTAATTCTACTGTTTTTTGTTTTTTAAATTTGATATTTTTTTTTTCATTGTTTAATTATATTTTAAATTTTTTTGTAGTTTTACTTTTCTTCTTAATGATTTAATATTAAGGCTATGACCATTTAAACAAAGGAAACATTTATGGTTTACTTATGATATTTACAAGTAAAAAAAAACACAAATTATGTTTTTCGTAACGTACAAGGCTCCAACCCCGCCCGTACGGTGAGCTCCATCCAAATTTTTATTGAATAATATTGAGCCCCCCATTGATTTAATGTTCATCGTAAAGCAACCGATATCTTACAGCCTCTGTTCAACTTATTACTTTTAAAAAAATTCTATTTTCCCTACAGAAAATCTAATTCGACTGTTTTTTGTTTTTTAAATTTGATATTTTTTTTCATTGTTTAATTATTTTTTAAATTTTTTTGTAGTTTTACTTTTCTTCTTAATGATATGATATTAAGGCTATGACCATTTAAACAAAGGAAACATTTATGGTTTACTTATGATATTTACAAGAAAAAAAAAACACAAATTATGTTTTTCGTAACGTACAAGGATCCAACCCCGCCCGTACGGTGAGCTCCATCCAAATTTTTAATGAATAATATTGAGCCCCCCCTTGATTTTATGTTCATCGTCAAGCAACCGATATCTTACAGCCTCTGTACAACTTATTACTATTAAAATAATACTATTTTTCCCTACAGAAGATCTAATTCTACTGTTTTTAGTTTTTTAAATTTTATATTTTTTTTCATTGTTCAATTATTTTTATAATTTTTTGTAGTTTTACTTTTCTTCTTAATGATATAATATTAAGGCTATGACCATTTAAGCAAAGGAAACATTTATGGTTTACTTATGATATTTACAAGAAAAAAAAAACACAAATTATGTTTTTCGTAACGTACAAGGATCCAACCCCGCCCGTACGGTGAGCTCCATCCAAATTTTTAATGAATAATATTGAGCCCCCCCTTGATTTTATGTTCATCGTCAAGCAACCGATATCTTACAGCCTCTGTACAACTTATTACTATTAAAATAATTCTATTTTCCCTACAGAAAATCTAATTCTACTGTTTTTTGTTTTTTAATTTGATATTTTTTTTTCATTGTTTAATTATATTTTAATTTTTTTTGTAGTTTTACTTTTCTTCTTAATGATATAATATTAAGGATAGGACCATTTAAATAAAGGAAACATTTATGATTTACTTATGATATTTACAAGTAAAAAAAAAACACAAATTATGTTTTTCGTAACGTACAAGGTACCAACCCCGCCCGTACGGTGAGCTCCATCCAAATTTTTATTGAATTATATTGAGCCCCCCCTTGATTTTATGTTCATCGTAAAGCAACCGATATCTTACAGCCTTTGTACAACTTATTACTATTAAAATAATACTATTTTTCCCTACAGAAGATCTAATTCTACTGTTTTTAGTTTTTTAAATTTTATATTTTTTTTCATTGTTCAATATTTTTTTTAATTTTTTTGTAGTTTTACTTTTCTTCTTAATTATATAATATTAAGGCTGTGACCATTTAAACAAAGGAAACATTATGGTTTACTTATGATATTTACAAGTAAAAAAAAACACAAATTATGTTTTTCGTAACGTACAAGGCTCCAACCCCGCCCGTACGGTGAGCTCCATCCAAATTTTTATTGAATAATATTGAGCCCCCCCTTGATTTTATTTTCATCGTAAAGCAACCGATACCTTACAGCCTATGTTCAACTTATTACTATTAAAATAATACTATTTTTCCCTACAGAAGATCTAATTCTACTGTTTTTTGTTTTTAAAATTTTATATTTCTTTTCATTGTTTAATTATATTTTAAATTTTTTTGTAGTTTTACTTTTCTTCTTAATGATATAATATTAAGGCTATGACCATTTAAACAAAGGAAACATTTATGGTTTACTTATGATATTTACAAGTAAAAAAAAAACACAAATTATGTTTTTCGTAACGTACAAGGATCCAACCCCGCCCGTACGGTGAGCTCCATCCAAATTTTTATTGAATAATATTGAGCCCCCCCTTGATTTTATGTTCATCGTCAAGCAACCGATATCTTACAGCCTCTGTACAACTTATTACTATTAAAATAATTCTATTTTCCCTACAGAAAATCTAATTCTACTGTTTTTTGTTTATTAAATTTGATATTTTTTTTTCATTGTTTAATTATTTTTGAAATTTTTTTGTAGTTTTACTTTTCTTCTTAATGATACAATATTAAGGTTAGGACCATTTAAATAAAGGAAACATTTATGGTTTACTTATGATATTTACACGTAAAAAAACACAAATTATGTTTTTCGTAATGTACAAGGTTCCAACCCCGCCCGTATGGTGAGCTCCATCCAAATTTTTATTGAATAATATTGAGCCCCCCCTTGATTTTATGTTCATCGTGAAGCAACCGATATCTTACAGCCTTTGTACAACTTATTACTATTAAAATAATACTATTTTTCCCTTCAGAAGTTCTAATTCTACTGTTTTTTGTTTTTTAAATTTGATATTTTTTTTCATTGTTCAATTATTTTTTTAATTTTTTGGTATTTTTACTTTTCTTCTTAATGATATAATATTAAGGCTATGATCATTTAAACAAAGGAAACATTTATGGTTTACTTATAATATTTACAAGTAAAAAAAAACACAAATTATGTTTTTCGTAACGTACAAGGATCCAACCCCGCCCGTACGGTGAGCTCCATCCAAATTTTTATTGAATAATATTGAGCCCCCCCTTGATTTTATGTTCAACGTAAAGCAACCGATACCTTACAGCCTATGTTCAACTTATTACTATTAAAATAATACTATTTTTCCCTACAGAAGATCTAATTCTACTGTTTTTTGTTTTTAAAATTTTATATTTCTTTTCATTGTTTAATTATATTTTAAATTTTTTTGTAGTTTTACTTTTCTTCTTAATGATATAATATTAAGGCTATGACCATTTAAACAAAGGAAACATTTATGGTTTACTTATGATATTTACAAGTAAAAAAAAACACAAATTATGTTTAAGATATAATTCTACTGTTTTTTTGTTTTTCAATTTTTTATATTTTTTTTTTCATTGTTTAATTATTTTTTTTATTTTTTTCTGGTTTTATTTTTCTTCTTAATGATATAATATGAAGGCTATGACCATTTAAATAATGGATACCATTACCTACATTATAGTCTATACATAAGTTCCACATACAATATAAACTTAACTATATATACAAATGTAGTATCACTTACCATTATGTATTTTTTTAATTTGTAAGTAATTGTAGAGCTCCAGCCCCGCTCTACAAGGTGGGCCCCTACCAACTATTAGTTAGCCCCCCCCACCCCCTGATAAAATGGTAAGAGAGTTAATATGAAAGGACATCTCTTACAACGCTGTTCACAATGTCCTAGTTCGCTGACAATCACAGCAGATCTGCATTGCATGCAAGAAAATTGTTCGAGCTGATTGTGGGGTAATAACATTTACGTATAGTAGTAGAAGTAGGCATGTAGCATCTACAGAAGATACAGCGCAGGGCTCAGTGCTGGGCCCTCTTCATTTTCACTCATATGTTAATGATATGCATAAATGCTAAAAGTACTCCATGTGTTATCAATTTGCAGATGATACATGCCTCCTGATCGCTGATAAAGACCTGTATGCACGTGGGCTGTCACTCAGAGCCGTTTATGCGCTCCAAGCACGCTCAATAGACGAACGAACGAACGAATGCTTACCTAGTTCCTCGCCTAATTAATGAATTATCCACTGATGTACGGAACTGTATAAATCCTCGTAATATTAACAAAAAACTGAAATAATACTTTTAAAGTCACTTAAAATAAATATATATACACAATTTATTTGATGTTATGTGGTTAACGTACCTAGATTTAACTCTTTGTTAGCATATATTACAAGCCCGTGTGGGTTGCTGATGCTAGCTTTGAGTATTTTCTTTTGTAAACTTTAATGTAAATAAATAAATAAAAATAAAATAAAAAAAATTGTACTTTTTCCCAGTATTTAGTATTGAAAAAGTTTTCTTTTAAAATTAATATTTCATCAGTAAAATGCACCGGTAAAATTTTGCAATGTTTAAAAAGTTCAGTTTCGGAATAGTCACTATATTTTTTGTTAGGCAAAAGTTTTAATATTCTTTTTTGCAGCTTAAATATTTTATTCAAATAGGAGTTATATGTACGTCCGTAATTACTCAGATCATATCGTATATAAAATTGAGCTAGAGAATTGTATAACATTAATTTTACTTTAAAAGGTATACGATTTCTTAAAGTCGTTAGATTAGCAAAAATTTGCCTAAGCTTATTGCAGACGTATTCAATGTGGTTACTCCAATTAAATTTACTATCTATATGTAGGCCTAAATATGTAAGAGAGTCGACTACTTCGTCGTGGGCAAGAATGTCATCCATTGGACGTTTTGCAAGGTTTGGTGATCTTATGATTATTAGTTTAGTTTTACCTGGGTTAATAACCAAACCAGCATCGATACACCACTTATTCAACGATTTAAAATCAGAGTGCAGGTGCTCACGAGTATTTTTGATCTTTATCAGCGATCAGAAGGCATGTATCGTCTGCAAATTGATAACACATGGAATACTTTAAGCATTTATGCATATCATTAACATATGAGAGAAAATGAAGAGCTGTAACTTCTGTAGATGCTACATGCCTACTATATGCAGTATCAATCTTAACTGTAAAAGTTCTATTATTGAGGTAATTTTCGCACCATTTTTATAAAGGTCCACGAACACCACAACTAGCAAGCTTCTCTTCCAGGTGTTTATGTTTCAAAATTACAAAAGCACGCGAAAAATCAATAAATAAAACCAGCACATGTTTTTTCTTATTCAGATGATCATTGACTTCATTTGCAAATTATGACGGAAGATCAGATGTGCCTTTACCAGCCTGAAATCCAAACTGATTTGGGCACATCACGTTATGTTTTCTATAGAAACTATATTTTGTCTCTCATACATTTTTCTACATTCTTATCAATACAAGAAAGAAGTGTAATTGGACGATAATTGCAAAAGTTACTTCGTGATTCCTTTTTATAAACCGGTCTGACACATCCAACTTTTAATTCGTCGGGATACAGTCCTTTTTTTACGTTGTGATTAATTAAATGAGCTATTGCTACAGATACGTCGTTCCCTACAATTTTAATATCTGAAACTTTAATATTATCGAATCCAGTAGCTACATTAATATTTGATTTTTTAACTATCTTATGAACCTCAAAACTAGTTACATCTTGGAAACGAATACTAGAGTCTGTTCCTATACCAAACTTATTATCATATTCGTATACATTAATTTAATCAGATAACATTCATTCAAATGATTACCGTATTTCGTGGTAGTAATGTTCAAAGTCTATTGTATACGCTCATTAGATCTTAATAACATTAAGTCACGCGCGAGACGGACGCGATTAACCGATATAATAATAATTTAGCTAAATGATTGAATACGTTAAGTTATCCTCCATCCTTTTTAAGCTTGGATATGCTATAATCTGGATACTGAACACTTTGCCATTGCGTGTTGTTGTATATAAAGCGCGGTCTAAGCACAACTGAACGAAAACCCTGATAGGCGCGTAGGCAGAGTTATGCTTCAGACAATTTTATAAACGTGATTGTGAGTCTATTTGTTTATTGTACGTCAATGCTATTACCCCACTATCAGTTCGAACAATTTTCTTGCATGCAACGCAGATCTGCTGTGATTGCCAGCGATCTAGGAAGATCCAGTAGTGAACAGCGTTGTAGGAGAAGTCCCTTCATTGTGTGTCTCTTACCATTTTTTCACGGGGAGAGTTGTCAAGGCACTTTCTTCCACGGAATATCTTTTTTTCATTATTCTGTTACTAACAAACCAAATAAAAGCTCAATATTATTCAATATTAATTTGGATGGAGCTCACCGTACGGGCGGGGTTGGAGCCTTGTACGTTACGAAAAACATAATTTGTGTTTTTTGTACATGTAGATATCATAAGTAATCATGAATGCTTCCTTTATTTTAATGGTCATAGCCTTATATTAATAACAGTAGAATAAGATCTTATGTAGAGAATATATCGATAAAAAAATAGAATTATTTTAAAAGTGATAAGTTGTACATAGGCTTTTAGATGTTGGTTACTTTAACACGAACATAAAATCAAGGGGGGGCTGAATATTATTCAATAAAAATTTGGGCGGAGTTGGGGCCTTGTACGTTACGAAAAACATAATTTGTGTTTTTTCTACATGTAGATATCGGCAGTAATCACGAATGTTTCCTTTATTTAAATGGTCATAGCCTTAATATTATATAATAAAGAAGAAAAGTAAAACTACAACAAAAGTTAAAAAAGTGATTAAATAATGAAAAACGATTATTTTCTTTTTCTCTTTGAACATAACATCCAAATACTACATGCAGTTCTTAATCAAAAAGTTATTATATTACAACATTATAGTTATAATGCATACATGACATTTTTTTTCAATATAAATGCATAGTCTAAAGAAATAATAACGCGATTAAAACTATTTGAATTTGAATAAATTATTTATCATTAAAATGGATATGTATTTAGTGTTAGACTGGTCTTCTTCTAAAAACAATTAACGTACTCTCGCGACATTAATTTCTACCTTTATTACGATTGCAACTTAAACTCAACAGTCCTAATAGTGATGGTAATTAATAAATGTGATCGGAATATAATGTTACTATATTTTACGTTAAAATGTATGGGAGTGTTTTATATATAATCATTTTGGATACTTTTCAATTGATATAAAATAAGATACAAATATCTACCACACACTCTTTCTGGTCTATATAATATATTATTGACATGATCTATTAGCAATTCGATTATCGTAACACCATCAAAAGTGTGCCTGTTTTATAATTTTTCCTTCGGTTTTCCAATTTGAATTACAAACAACTGAAGAATCCGCATATACACACGCGTACACGAATATTGTGCAATTATTTTTACATTTATCACTACTTAACATTATCATATTTAAATATGTATATTTACAGACTACATTCTTTTGCCTGCTAATTAATTAGTAGCAATTTAAAGTGTGACGCCAACTTAGTAAACCTAATTAGCCTACGAATATATCCATAGTGTACGACTACATATAGCAAACCCGATTTCATGTGACCATACTTGAGACAACGCATCCAGCGTTGGGTGAGACAAGTGGGCCGGATGCAAGAAAAAAGTGCAGGGCCAAACCTCATTGGCTGAACGGTATTGAGTAGACCGTCAAATCACCTGGAACCACGGGATGGAAGAGATAATGGCAGAGTTGTACCAACTGATGGTTATGTCTCGACCAGGCCAAGACTTGGTGGACGGTTTATACAATTTAAATAAAAATTTGTTGGAAATAGCTTTCAAGGATTTATTATTATCACTCAAAATAATATAAGTAGTATATGTCATAGTCAAGAACGTCGAGTCGAGAACGTGGATACCGGAAACACCACGTTTGGTGCTGATTACTATACCGTGTGCTTGTAAGATTGTGTGACTTATTGTCGAGTTAAACGCCCACAAAAATCCACGGGGATCTTGATCATGAGACAGTTGTCATATATGTATTTAGGTGTCGACGAGATCTCTGCTTAATTCAGACGTTCTCCTTGGGGCTCAACGAGGCACTAACATAGTTTCTTAAGGGCAACTTCATGTAATGTTTAGTTAATTTAAAGAAGTTTTTTAAGAAGATTACTTCTCTGATGGGCAAGTTCCAATGTTGAAATTAAACATTAGTTAAATCACGACTTACATGATATCTTATTGATATTTGGGGCAGTGCTTAACAACCAGGCTAGCTGAATTGCAAAAAATATACTCATAAAAATCTTATTTCATTTTACAAATTTAACACCTACTTCTAAAATATACACGCGAACTAACCTAATTAACATAAAATTACTTTATACCTACCATACGTATATTCCATCAATCTTCCTCACGCAAACTTGTATCTAAATGCAGCACGAGACGAGCCTAATTATTCTTATGAGTAGAACAAGTTTTAGCAAGTTGTTTGTTTATTTTTATTCCAATGTTGATATAAAATATTAGTTTAATTATGACTTACATGATATCTTATTGAAATTTGGAGCAGTGCTTAAAAACCAGGCTAGATGAATTGCAAGAAATAGACTCATAAAAATCTTATTTCATTGTGCATATTTAACATCTATTATATTGATTATGGTCACAATCACACACGCTCACAATCTAATAGGAAACTGACACACTGACAGAGTGACAGACCACCAGCCTGACATACAGCCGGCTAAGGGACTACGTAATGGTCCAATACTAATCATTTTTGATATTTATATTCACACTTATTTATATCTTAGCTCACACAACCTTTCTACAATTTATATTTTGATATGTAATAGACATAAAAATATTGTTATAGTAAAAACAATTTTCAATAAGTTTGATTTACGAATATTTTGATTGGCAAAAAATTATGTGCAGTGCCAATATCTGCGAATAAAATATTTCTTTTTTATAACAATTGTTTATATCCTGTTTGTTTGCATGAATTCTAATAATACTACTTAATACTTAATAATACATGAATGTCACTCATACTGTGCTAATAACGTGTTCTAGTGCTAATGTTTTTTTATTATTTTTTATTTTGTTGTTTTTTTTATTAGATTTTTTGGCAATAAATTTTACGTATGTTTAAAACATATTTAAAACTTACCCTACTACTACAATATTAAATCTAATGTTGTTGCCGTTGTTTTGTCCACCTACGTTACTCGTTCCTAATCTAAGTGCCTATAGAATATATTTTAAAAGTATTCAGACTTTCGTATTTTTCATTTTTAGGATAATCATCAACATTTCTTTAGAAAAATATTTAATAAATTGAATTGCTTAATTTTTAAACAATTGAAATTATTCGTAATGAATAAAAAAGTTTACTTCTCGTACTTTTTAAATTTTAATCGTAAGGATAGCCATATCTTTATCAAACGGAAAACATGGATAACCATGCAAATGCAATAGGAAAGTAAAATATATTTTGTTTACATCAGCTTCGTAAGTCTGAAAGTATGAGTAAATGATAAGACAAAATATTTGATTTATTTTGCCAAGTCTTAACTATTGAGGTATTTAATGGCTGCATAATCAGTAAACTGGAGATTCAAGTATGTGTACATTAGTTCACATTGCTGTATTTCTTGGATTGAATTAAAATGTTAAGCCTTACGTAAGATAAATATTTACCCAGATTGGCTATTCTGTTATATAAAAGCTCTTGAGTCGTTCTATAGTTAATAATAATGGTTGATATTATTTTGTACACAATATTCTTTCAATACTGTTATTCAAAATTCCATGACTTAAGTTTATTTTCTATCGTCCTTCCTATTAAAATAGCCAAACCGTTCAAGAATCTCGTTACAAATAACTGTTGCCAAGTAACTGTTGGTTTTCCATATCTTTCTTCAATGATTAAAACGTTAACCAGAAGTTTAGACTACCAATTAGGTATTAAGGTCTAAGTGTTGGTCTAAAATTGAAAAACATAGTATCATTATTATACTTATATGACGCGGTTTCCTTTTGAATCTATTATTTACAAACGAATATATACTACACTCGCCGATCTATAAAAAATATTTTTGGCATAATTAAATGGCTTATCGTAACAATATCAAAATCTACTTGTTAATAGCTTTTCGGGTTTTTGTTGCCAATATTATAAACACAATTAAAAAAAAATGAGAACTCCTATATACACAGGTCCACACAAACATATTGCCATTATTTAACTACGTTTATATACACACTACATTTTTTCGCCCGCTGAACTATCCAGTTGTATATTTACATGACGTTTGACGCCAACTTAGAATAACCTTATTAGTATAAAATTTTTATCTATACGACTACATATAGCAAACCCAATGCCACGAAGACCATACTTGTTGCGTTGGGTTGGACAAGTTGCCCGAATGGAAGAAAATATGCAAGGCCAAAACCTCGTTGGCTGATCGATAGTGAGTACAGCCATTTGTACCCTTACTTCTAACTTGGTTACAAATTTATTTTAATTGAGTAGACGATACAAGCCAAGAGATGGAAGCGAGTATCGCACAGTAGCTCCAACTGTAGGTTCTGTCTTGATCTGACTAAGAAACTGATTTTAAATATATTTTTTTTAAAAGCTTCTACATTCAACTTTACTATATATTATCTCTTGCGAGTATAATTTTTTTGAGTAAGTGAAAAATTATCCTCTATAAAAATAAAACAGATAACTAACTAAAAATAAACCAATTATAATAATAAAAGTAAACCAATTTCTGAGTATTGTAGAATCAGCCCTATATCTATTACCATTGAATTGATACCAGGACTATTAGAAGAACAAGACAACCAGAAATAACAGGTTATTATAATGTTTATAATTCGTCGATCTCTATCAAAACATGTGTACTATGCAGTTGTACTACAAGTGCTACTAAGAAATTAATAAAAATGAGACTTGACATCTTGTCTTAAGGTGACGAGCGCAGTTGTAGTGCTGCATATTGTAATGGGCAAGACGTTACCAAATTAGTTACCATCAGCTGAATGTCCTGCTTGTCTCGTCCCTTATTTTCATAAAAATAAATAAATAAATAATAAATACTACGGAAAAACTAGCGTAGTATCGTAGCATACACGCGCTACAGTGTAATACAATTCACGATAAGTTTGTGTGTTAAAAAAACACTTAAACTTTAATATTATACAAATAATAGTAAACTTTAATATTAAATATCAAACTTCAACGTACCTAATACCGTCTAATGAATATTCATTTATATATTGATTGGTCATAATCACGTTATCTGCAGCTTACAATTATTATTTACAAAAGGCTAGATATATTAGCCTTCATTCAAGTGAAAAAATCAAGATATTTTTTTAAATTTTGCTATGCTTAATTATCTTAATATGATGTTAGTCACAGATGGACAGTTTTGTTTTGCTACTTAAAAGAATTATTGTAAACAGCAAGATAAATAATCAAACAAAACTTATTGTCAACAATATGGCAAGAAAACGCTACACGTATATATATATTTACTAGCGCACCTGACAGACGTTGTACTGTACACACGTGTTAAATTTGAAAAATCGGTCCAGCCCTTTAGGAGTTAGTTCAATTGTGAATCTAAACCATCCTCGAATCCACTTGAACACACACAGAAAAATTCATTCAAATCAGTCCAGCCGTTTAAGATTAGTTCACTGGCAACACACGTGCAGAAGAATTATGTATATAAAAGATATAATATCACAGTTATGAGTTCCTTTTCTTTAATTTACAATTACTGTAAATAATAATACTAAATATTTTTTCCTACAATAGGTACTTCGAGTAAGGTCTAAAAGATGTTTCAAACAATAATAGTTTGCTAAGAAACCCAAGTTAGAAACACTTATTCAAAGGAGGCCAAATAGAAAAAACACAGAAGTTACATTCAGGCAATTAATCTTGAACTCTTAAAACTCGTGTACAAATTAAACGTTTTACTAAGGCTATTTATAAATTTTCTTTTGAATATTTTCACACTATTAATATATTATTACTATTATTTATTATATTTTTAACATAAAAAATTAATTTAATTATATTTGAGTTGCAAAATTGTTATTTGGAATATTTTGAAGGGATATAATTATTTAGTGTTAAAACAAATTTAATCAAATAACGGGTTGTGCACTCAATTGTGTATTTTATTTGCTAAATGTAATTAATACATTAAACATTAAAATTGCTTGCATGTATTGCTTAAAATTCCAACGGCATTATTAGAATAATTCAACATATTTCAATCTATTTTTTCTAGTCATAAGTTGAATTTTGTATAGACGTTTAATTGTATTACATATTATATTTTAAAAATGTAACGGAACGGGTGGTTTCGCCATGAACTATTATTGTTATTATGCAATATTAAATAGTATTGTTGTGAAATTTTATCAGTATAATACATTGTATTATATTGAATTTCATCACAGCCTTTGCTTGGTAGGTATTTGTATATATGAAGATTCGGACCTTGCTATTGATGCTACAAAATAAATCATATGGTAGGAGCTCCAACCACGCTCCATACGATGAACTCCAACCATATAAATGAGTCCCCTCTATATTGAGAATAGGTTATTCTTCAATTTTTAAAATATATTATAAAATTATCGAATCGATTGCCAATTAGTATTCTTATTTTACTCAAAATAGTTCCATTTTTTGCTAAGATTAATTGTTTTGAATTTAAATGATAAATAGTCGCGCCAAAAAGAGAGCCGACATGATCGTGACGTCATAATAACATAAACAAAGAACTATTATTTCTAAACTAACATTAAAAATGACCTTTCATGATCGTTGGTGTGTAACTAAAACTTAATTATTGTTTCTGCTACAGTGACGTCACAAAATGGTGGTCGGCGTTTTCTGTCACGTGACATACAGATAATAAAACTATGATTTTAATTTAGAAAATATAAATTAGTCTCAAGTTTTTATATCAAATTAGTATTGTTTCGTATTTCATATTGTAAAAACACTTTAAATAACATACTTAATATACATAATTTAATTTTGATACATGAAACTGACCTATTGTTTAGAAGGATTACGTACAAATGTTATTGACAAAACTGAATAGACTTTGTGTTCCCCAGTATGTGTCAATCCATATGATTTCTGACTATTAGTTTTTTATGTATCTTAATCGGAATTAATACTAGCTGACCCAGCAATCGTTGTATTGCCAATGAAGATAATAAAAAAAAAATTTGGGGTGTAAAAAGTAGATGACGACCGATTCTCAGACCTCCCAAATATATCGTAGATAAAATTTATCTTACTACAATAATTATTGTATTCTATTGCCATCTTGCAACCCTATTGCGTCTCTGTGGATGGAACAGAATAATATAAAAATCACGATACAAAAATAGGTGTTGATCGTGGACGGGTGAAAATTTGAAGTTGTATGTATTTTTTGTGCTGAATCATAATAGAATAAAAGTAAAAAATTATGTCAAAAATTAAAAAAATATATTTAGGGGTCACCCTAATTATTTACGGGTATGAAAAAAAGGTCAGCCGATTCTCAGACCTACCCGATATGCCCACAAAACTTCATACAAATCGGTTCAGCTGTTTCGGAGAAGTTTGGTAACAAACACCGGGGGAAACGAGAAATTTATGTATTAGATATATTTGTCCGTAACAAACTAAACAGACACTGACTAGTCAAGATCTAAGTAAAAATAAGTACCAGTATTACTACTTATAGAGTCATGCAAGGTTTTTTAATACTTCAGTATTGCAGAGAGTTTAGGCTCAGTGATCGTTAACTATATAGCCTGTATAGCCGAGTGCTTATCGATCCTACCTACAAAGCTAGAGGTCCCGGGTTCGAATCCCAGTAGGTGCAAGCATTTATATGATGAATATGGATGTTTGTTTCCGAGTCATGGATGTTTAAATGAATTTATGTATGTTTAAGTAAGTGTATTGTATTAAATATATCATTGTCTTGTAACCCATAACACAGGCTATATATGCTTAACTTGGGGCAAGATAATTTGTGTAAAAAGTGTGTCAATATTATTATTATATAGGATGTAATCTTTAAGTGGGACCAGGCGATGATTACGTAACTATTGCAGGTATCAAAAAGTGCAAGGCGGACTCGCCTATGAAGGGTTCCGTAGCAGCAAGTAACATAATATAAAAATTCTTGTAGTTCGATGTAACTTTGCTCGATATTTTAATAAAAGTGTATTTTTTTGAAATTAAAAAGAAACTATTTACTAGATCTCGTTCAAACCAATTTTGCATGGTGATGTACATCATATATTTTTTTTAGTTTCATCATTCTCTTATTTTAGAAGTGACAGGGGGGACGCCAAGTTGGAAGTGTCTTTCGCGCAAACTATTCAACTTAGAAAAAATGATGTCAGAAACCTCAATATCATTTTTGATGATCTATCCGTAGATACCCAACACGTGTGGGTTTGATGAAAAAAACTTTTGAGTTTCAGTTCTAAGTATGGGGAACCCCAAAATTTATTGTTTGTTTTTTATTTTTATGCAAAATGCTTAGTGCGGTTCTTTTAGTTTCGAAAAAAAGTGGCTGTGACATACGGACTGATAGACAGACAGATATGACGAATCTATAAGGGTTCCATTTATTGCCATTTGGCTACGAAACCCTAAAAACTTGAAACTGATATTCAAAATACGTTACCTTCTAATTCGTAAAATGTCATCAATTATTTTTTTTTAAATGATACGACAAGTGTGAAAAATATTGATACTAAAAACTCGCATACATTTAGTATGAGATTAGTAGAAAGGTTTTAGTTTTCTTATTCTACGCGATTATTTTAGCTTAGTACTGATATTTAAGGAAACTCTTAATAAACCTAATAAAGTAATTAAACTATGCTTTGATTGAATTTTGAATCCACATTTTATTTTAAATAATTACAGTCAGTGTAGTTCCGTTTATTTACAACAGGGGTATCACGTATATTCGCTTTTTTAAGGTACCCATAATGTCCTGGGAACACTGCACAAGTAAGTCATACGTAGGAAAACGCTCCTTGAAACTTTTTTGAATCGCACTGCAAAGGAACTCCATTCGTTCAAGTGGTAAGATAACCAAGTAGGCAGCATGAATCAGCTCAATCTGATATTTAAAACTTTCCCCTTGAAAAATACTAATATTATAGCGACATCTCTTTGAGACGCTAAGTATGTAGCCGTACACAGAGCACTGGTCTATAATATCTATGAAATGGTATGAGCTGATTGTGTTGGGTGTATCACACTAGATATTATAACTGCGTCTTGTTCTTTTTATTAGTATAAGGCTGTATGTTCAGTTGTTGTTTTATTTAGAAAGCGAAACTTTTAATACGGACATTCGGAAAGCGCGTTTCGCGGCCTCCCTAACCAAGCTAGGCGTCAGATTTTAGCGTTACACGAGAGTGTCAGATTTAGGACCGTTGCACAATATATTATACACTAGCGGACCCGACAGACGCTGTTCTGTCAAAAGAAAAATAATGATGTAGTCATTCTGCAATAATGTAGTCTAAAGCCATCGGAAATGTGAAATCAATGTTTAAATGAGTTAGGAATGAAACAAACAAAAACAAATGCTAATAATAATGATGATTTTAGTCAAAGTAGGTTCTGTGTAAGTATTTCGTTAATCAACCTTGACTGGTCTTAATGTTTATGAGTATTTTTGGACTGGTGAACAACTTTTCATTGATAGATGTCGGCTAAGACATGCAAATTGAAATTGAAATGTTTAATCAAAATCACTTATTGAAAAACTACCACCCATTCCAAATAGACTGCCTCAGACCTGAGAAGAGCGGGCGCAAGAAACTCAGTGGTTTTTTTTTAATAAAAATATGGATTACAATGTAATATAGTACAATAAACATTTATAATTAAAGAGCATGAGCGTGTCCGCTTCATTTCTTTCATCATTGTATTATTAAGAAAATCGTTTATGTTATAATAACCCTTCCCACACAAATATTTTTAACAATTCATCTTAATTTCGTAACACATTTGTTTTGTACATATTCTGGGTTCAGCTTATGGTAATTGATACGCCCTGCCCATTACAATTCAGTGCCGCTTAGAATTCTCGAAAAACCCAAAAATTCTGAGCGGCATTACAATTGCTCTCGTCACCTTGAGACAAGATGTTAAGACTCATTTGCCCAATTATTTTTCCTGTTTCATGTGTGTGTCAAATAAAAGATATTTTTATTATTAATACTCAGTGTACATGTCCAAACAAGCATAATCGTGGGATGGCTAAGTTTAAAACCATAACTGAACCGAATGAAATTGTCTCTCGCCAGAACTAGACGCGTGAATTGAGCCTATTATTACCTTTGAAACTATAAGTTCACAAAATATACTAAAGTATAACAAAACGAAACCCCTAAAATAATGAGAGAATAGTGATGGATAACTAAGTAACACAAAAGCATAACTTCACTAAATAGATGTTACAATCTTCCTTAAAGTTGATCAAATGAAAGTCTTATTATTAAAGGAGACTTAGAATAACTGACCTTAAATAAAATGTGCTGTGATAAGACCTGTAAAATAAAGATAATGCTGTAGTAATGATAATTCTTAACGACAACAATATAAATAATATACTATCAATTCACAAAATTCATCTCATTACACCATATAAAGATAAGTAAAATAAATCTTTGACGTGAGCGAAAGCATTTTACAAGAGAGTGAATTTCTGACCGGAGGACGCAGTGCTAGTAGGCCCCCCACTAGATGGACCAACAATCTGGTCAATACGTTGGATGAGGGCAGCGCAGGACCGATCGTCGTGGAGATCTTTGGGGGAGGCCTTTGTCCAGCAGTGGACGTCTTCCGGTTGATGATGATAATGATAAAGTTCTGACCCGTACGTTTCACGCTACCCCTCCTTATATGATGTGCGATCTGTGATTCCACAAGAACCTAATCAAGAATTGATTCTTCCAAATCAGTTAAATATCAAAACCCATTTGCCGTATCACCGCTCTTTGACAACACTTCCCTTAAAGCCTCGCCTAGTATCGGAATACTGGGTCTCAAAATTTTGAGCGATTGCCAATTCCGTGACCATCTGGAAGGCAAAGCCAAATTGCCCTCCAGATGGCCGATACATCTCCCTTAAAGGCTGGCAACGCTCTTGTGATTCCTCTGGTGTTGCAAGAGAGTGTGTGCGGCGTGATCACTTTACACCAGGTGACCCGTACGCTCGTTTGTCCTCCTATTCCATAAAAAAAAAAATAATAATGGTATCTTAAGACTTCCGTAAATGGCCCTTGTTACCCTTTATGTTTTAGCGACACAACTGCTCTGTCCTGTTCTAAAAAAACTATAAAATTGTACATCTTACCTTCTGTCAATTGCAATCTCTGAAGTATTGTTCTCATAACGAGGACAGCTAAGCGAAGTAGGACAGCTCGGTATAGACCATATATGACCATACACTCTTACGTGTATGGTTATCATAGGAACCGGGCACAGTGAGTCTTCTAAGGCGAAAAACGAGACACAGATACCGTCGGATCGTCATATTCAGAGCAGGATGTCTTCAACACAGTCACTGATATCCTGAAAACAATGATCATTATAACTTTTGTAAATTTGTTGGGACATCGGGTATATGAAGTCATTGGTGCAATTCGTTTTCTTTATTTCCTGCAGTCGCGAAGTTCGCGGAATTCCACTTTTTAAAAGACAATAGTTATATGACAACGAAAAGGATTTGCATTGAATGAATACAGCTGAAGCATATTCTGTTGCAATTTTCAAACTAAAACATTTATTATTACAATAAAATATTTTTTACATAATATAAGAACCGAGAACCAACAAGATATCGCAAGAATTAAGGGAATTTTCATCTGATGCGGTTAACTATATTTTTTTTTGTCAATTAAGCATGTGAACAGAAGTCCAGGAAGTCGTTCCTAGAGTGTTTGTAATTCTAGTGGTGTTAGTGATGTTTATATAAAGGCTTATAAAGGATTTGTGGTCAAAATAAATTGAAACACAGAACCGACAGCCGCAAAAACTAAGTCAATTGTCATCTGATGCGATTGAATTAAATGCACGGACAATCCGATAAACTAATTGAAATGTTGACCGAAGCGGTTGCAGCAAAGGCTTGACTATCCGACAAAGTGAGGGGCTTGTTTTTGTTTTGTACATATTCTGGGGTCATATTGTAAATGCCTATACATCGCACAGTAAAAGGCTTACGTCGAGTTCAACTAATCGAGTAGTGGGCATAACAAAAAAACAGTAAAAAGTCGCACCAAATGATTTGTCAAATTTATGTGTAATAAATATTTGTCTATCATATTTAAGGCGCAATAACAATATTATTTTATTTGAATAGCAATGTTTCAGAAATGAGATTTCTATTTTATCGTTTTAAAGTAATTGAAGAGTGGCCTACATTATTTACTCAATTGCATGAATTTAGCAAAACGTCCTTAAATACAATATTTTATTCAATCAATTATTTTGACATATGTCATTAATTAATTATATAAGCAACATAAAAAGAAACAGAAAAAAATATCACTTTAAGATACACATGATTCGAATTGTTAACAGTATTTCGTGCTACGTTCGCTAAGCCGTAGCAAAATTCGCCACGCATTTACTTCTTGGAATTGACATGAATTATTAAATAATCACACTCAAATTTATAGTACTTTTCAATCAACTTCAAAGAGTAGTAGGTGGTTCAGTTCTTCAATATTTAATTATATATTTTTTTTACTTTCAACAACATGTCAAGCATTTAAATAGATAGGTATATGATAAAGAAATCGATAAATGGCTTCCCTATGAGTATTTAAGAAGATAATTAAGTAACTATGATTAACAAAATAAAGGGGTATTCTAATAACCTTGGGGGGTTATTCTAGTAAAAATACCTACTACATAGAAATTTATCTGGTGATGAAGTTCAAAGGTAGTCTTTGGAATGCTGAAACATTGTGTCATGTATATTAAGGCTTATTGCATATCATGAAACGTACTACTAACATTTTCAACTTAAAAGTGTCAAGATAGTAGACTTTTCACAATTAATAATTTCATTTTACATTTTTTTTTATATAAAATCCCCAAATTAGTTTAGGAGTTCACTGGAAACAAATACCAGGACTCTGGATTTATTATTATATACAGAAACTTTATCACATAATATTTGGTCCCTACACTAGGCGTAGCCTGTCATGTAGGCAACCAATTTACATTCTATGGTTAACAATATGAACCGAAAGGTCAAAAAGTGCACTCTGTATGTGTGTGTGTGTGTGTCTCTGGGTGTATGTGTGAAGAACTTATAACATTGTTACAAAAAATACAATATTTTGTTATATGTGTCTTGCTCTAGATATATAATGTTTATCAACGCTGTCTTCAAGATGATATAACATATTGTATGTCCAAATTTTAAAATTTAAGTGGTTGATTTATAAGATATTATTAATACTAGTAATAAAAACTCACAGGTAACCTGAATAGCATACCTTTTGACACGCACTGCCACACAGCTGCTATATAATATCATGGGAAAGTTATTTATTTATTCTTTGTAAAATATGTTCTAGGTTAGTTTTAGCTTAGTATAATTTTTCTTTATTATTCTTAATTTTGTAGTAATGTAATTTTTTTTATGATAATAAGGGACGAGACGAGCAGAACGTTCAGCTTATGGTAATTGATACGCCCTGCCCATTACAATTCAGTGCAGCTTAGAATTCTCGAAAAACCCAAAAATTCTGAGCGGCACTACAATTGCGCTCGCCACCTTGAGACAAGATGTTATGACTCATTTGCCTAATTATTTTTCCTGTTTCATGTGTGTGTCAAATAAAAGATATTTTTATTATTAATACTCAGTGTACATGTCCAAACAAGCATAATCGTGGGATGGCTAAGTTTAAAACCATAACTGAACCGAATGAAATTATCTCTCGCCAGAACTAGACGCGTGAATTGAGCATATTATTACCTTTGAAACTATAAGTTCACAAAATATACTAAAGTATAACAAAACGAAACCCCTAAAATAATGAGAGAATAGTGATGGATCACTAAGTAACACAAAAGCATAACTTCACTAAATAGATGTTACAATCTTCCTTAAAGTTGATCAAATGAAAGTCTTATTATTAAAGGAGACTTAGAATAACTGACCTTAAATAAAATGTGCTGTGATAAGACCTGTAAAATAAAGATAATGCTGTAGTAATGATAATTCTTAACGACAACAATATAAATAATATACTAAATCAATTCACAAAATTCATCTAACTACACCATATAAAGATAAGTAAAATAAATCTTTGACGTGAGCGAAAGCATTTTACAAGAGAGTGAATTCCTGCCGGAGGACGCAGTGCTAGTAGGCCCCCCACAAGATGGACCAACAATGTGGTCAAGACCGCTGGAATACGTTGGATGAGAACAGCGCAGGACCGATCGTCGTGGAGATCTTTGGGGGAGGCCTTTGTCCAGCAGTGGACGTCTTCCGGTTGATGATGATAATGATAAAGTTCTGACCCGTACGTTTCACGCTACCCCTCCATATATGATGTGCGATCTGTGATTCCACAAGAACCTAATCAAGAATTGATTCTTCCAAATCAGTTAAATATCAAAACCCATTTGCCGTATCACCGCTCTTTGACAACACTTCCCTTAAAGCCTCGCCTAGTATCGGAATACTGGGTCTCAAAATTTCGAGCGATTGCCAATTCCGTGACCACCTGGAAGGCAAAGCCAAATTGCCCTCCAGATGGCCGAAGATGTACGCGCTTTTTTTACATCTTCCTTAAAGGCCGGCAACGCTCTTGTGATTCCTCTGGTGTTGCAAGAGAATGTGGGCGGCGGTGATCACTTTACACCAGGTGACCCGTACACTCGTTTGTCCTCCTATTCCATAAAAAAAAATAATAATGGTATCTTAAGACTTCCGTAAATGGTCCTTGTTACCATTTATGTTTTAGCGACACAACTGCTCTGTCCTGTTCTAAAACAAAAAAAAACTATAAAAATTGTACATCTTACCTTCTGTCAATTGCAATCTCTGAAGTATTGTTCTCATAACGAGGACAGCTCGGTATAGCTGCCCGTATCCTATGATGACCATACACGTAAGAGTGTATGACCATTCACTCTTACGTGTATGGTCATCATAGGAACCAGGCACAGTGAGTCTTCTAAGGCGAAAAACGAGACACAGATACCGTCGGATCGTCATATTCAGAGCAGGATGTCTTCAACACAGTTACTGATATCCTGAAAACAATGATCATTATAACTTTTGTGAATTTGTTGGGACATCGGGTATATGATGAAGTCATTGGTGCATTTCGTTTTCTTTATTTCCTGCAGTCGCGTAGTTCGCGGAATTTCACTTTTTAAAAGACAATAGTTATATGACAACGAAAAGGATTTGCATTGAAAGAATACAGCTGAAGCATATTCTGTTGCAATTTTCAAACTAAAACATTTATTATTACAATAAAATATTTTTTACATAATATAAGAACCGAGAACCAACAAGATACCGCAAGAATTAAGGGAAATTTCATCTGATGCGGTTAACTATATTTTTTTTTGTCAATTAAGCATGTGAACAGAAGTCCAGGAAGTCGTTCCTAGAGTGTTTGTAATTCTAGTGGTGTTAGTGATGTTTATATAAAGGCTTATAAAGGATTTGTGGTCAAAATAAATTGAAACACAGAACCGACAGCCGCAAAAACTAAGTCAATAGTCATCTGATGTGATTGAATTAAATGCACGGACAATCCGATAAACTAATTGAAATGTTGACCGAAGCGGTTGCAGCAAAGGCTTGACCATCCGACAAAGTGAGGGGCTTGTTTTTGTTTTGTACATATTCTGGGGTCATATTGTAAATGCCTATACATCGCACAGTAAAAGGCTTACGTAGAGTTCAACTAATCGAGTAGTGGGCATAACAAAAAAACAGTAAAAAGTCGCACCAAATGATTTGTCAAATTTATGTGTAATAAATATTTGTCTATCATATTTAAGGCGCAATAACAATATTATTTTATTTGAATAGCCATGTTTCAGAAATGAGATTTCTATTTTATCGTTTTAAAGTAATTGAAGAGTGGCCTACATTATTTACTCAATTGCATGAATTTAGCAAAACGTCCTTAAATACAATATTTTATTCAATCAATTATTTTGACAATGTCATTAAATACGTTGGATGAGGGCAGCGCAGGACCGATCGTCGTGGAGATCTTTGGGGGAGGCCTTTGTCCAGCAGTGGACGTCTTCCGGTTGATGATGATAATGATAAAGTTCTGACCCGTACGTTTCACGCTACCCCTCCTTATATGATGTGCGATCTGTGATTCCACAAGAACCTAATCAAGAATTGATTCTTCCAAATCAGTTAAATATCAAAACCCATTTGCCGTATCACCGCTCTTTGACAACACTTCACTTAAAGCCTCGCCTAGTATCGGAATACTGGGTCTCAAAATTTCGAGCGATTGCCAATTCCGTGACCATCAGGAAGGCAAAGCCAAATTGCCCTCCAGATGGCCGAAGATGTACGCGCTTTTTTTACATCTTCCTTAAAGGCCGGCAACGCTCTTGTGATTCCTCTGGTGTTGCAAGAGAATGTGGGCGGCGGTGATCACTTTGCACCAGGTGACCCGTACGCTCGTTTGTCCTCCTATTCCATAAAAAAAATTAATAATGGTATCTTAAGACTTCCGTAAATGGTCCTTGTTACCATTTATGTTTTAGCGACACAACTGCTCTGTCCTGTTCTAAAACAAAAAAAAACTATAAAAATTGTACATCTTACCTTCTGTCAATTGCAATCTCTGAAGTATTGTTCTCATAACGAGGACAGCTCGGTATAGCTGCCCGTATCCTATGATGACCATACACGTAAGAGTGTATGACCATTCACTCTTACGTGTATGGTCATCATAGGAACCAGGCACAGTGAGTCTTCTAAGGCGAAAAACGAGACACAGATACCGTCGGATCGTCCTATTCAGAGCAGGATGTCTTCAACAAAGTCACTGATATCCTGAAAACAATGATCATTATAACTTTTGTGAATTTGTTGGGACATCGGGTATATGAAGTCATTGGTACATTTCGTTTTCTTTTTTTCCTGCAGTCGCGTAGTTCGCGGAATTTCAATTTTTAAAAGACAATAGTTATATGACAACGAAAAGGATTTGCATTGAAAGAATACAGCTGAAGCATATTCTGTTGCAATTTTCAAACTAAAACATCTATTATTACAATAAAATATTTTTACATAATATAAGAACCGAGAACCGACAAGATACCGCAAGAATTAAGGGAATTTTCATCTGATGCTGTTAACTATATGTTTTTTGTCAATTAAGCATGTGAACAGAAGTCCAGGAAGTCGTTCCTAGAGTGTTTGTAGTTCTAGTGGTGTTTTTGATGTTTATATCTTTATATAAAAGGCTTATAAGGATTTGTGGTCAAAATAAATTGAAACACAGAACCGTCAGCCGCATAAAATAAGTCAATTGTCATCTGATGCCATTGAATTAAATGCACGGACAATCCGATAAACTAATTGAAATGTTGACCGAAGCGGTTGCAGAAAAGGCTTGACCATCCGACAAAGTGAGGGACTTGGGTAAAAATTAATTGAAAATACGGATCGACAGCCGCAAAAAGTAAGTTAATCGTCGTTTGCTATTTGAGTTATTGACCGAAACAGTTGATAGAAAGGATTGACTATCTAACAAAGTGAGGGACTTGGAGTCAAAATCAATTGAAATATTATAATAAAATGAAATAATATAAATTGAAAATAAGGATCGACAGGTGCTAAAACCAAGTGTATTGTAATCTGATGCGGTTAAATCAAACGTATCGACGATCCGATAAACTAATTGAATTATTGGCTGAAGCGGTTGTAATAAAGGATTGACTATCCAACAAACTAAGGTACTTGGGTTCAAAATCAATTGAAAATAAGGATCGACAGCCGCAAAAACTAAGTCAATTGTCATCTGATGGGATTGAATCAAAAGCACGGACAATCCGATAAACTAATTGAATTGTTGACCGAAGCGGTTGTAATAAAGGATTGACTATCCAACAAACTAAGGGACTTGGGGTCAAAATCAATTGAAGATAAGGATTAACAGCCACAAAAACTAAGTCAATTGTCATGTGATGCGATTGAATCAAAAGCACGGACAATCCGATAAACTAATTGAATTGTTGACCGAAGCGCTTGTAGCAAAGGCTTGACCATCCTACAAAGTGAGGGACTTGGGTCAAAATTAATTGAAAATAAGGATCGACAGCCGCAAAAAGAAAGTTTATAGTCGTCTGATGCGGTTGAACCGAAAGTACCGACGATCCGATAAGCTATTTGAGTTATTGACCGAAACAGTTGAAAGAAAGTATTGACCATCTGACAAACTGAGGAACTTGGCGTCAAAATCAATTGGAAATTAGGATCTACTGTGGCTAAAAACCAAGTGTATTGTAATCTGATGCGGTTAAATCAAACGTATCGACAATCCGATAAACTAATTGAATTATTGGCTGAAGCGGTTGTAATAAAGGATTGACTATCCAACAAACTAAGGGACTTGGAATCAAAATCAATTGAAAATAAGGATCGACAGCCGCAAAAACTAAGTCAATTGTCATCTGATGGGATTGAATCAAAAGCACGGACAATCCGATAAACTAATTGAATTGTTGACCGAAGCGGTTGTAGCAAAGGCTTGACCATCCGACAAAGTGAGGGACTTGGGTCAAAATTAATTGAAAATAGGGATCGACAGCCGCAAAAAGTACGTTAATAGTCGTCTGATGCGGTTGAACCGAAAGTACCGACGAAACTGTTGAAAGAAAGGATTGACCATCTAACAAACTAAGGGACTTGTAGTCAAAATCAATTGAAAATAAGGATCGACAGCTGCTAAAACCAAGTGTATTGTAATCTGATGCGGTTAAATCAGACGTATCGACGATCCGATAAACTAATTGAATTATTGGCTGAAGCGGTTGTAATAAAGGATTGACTATCCAACAAACTAAGGTACTTGGGTTCAAAATCAATTGAAAATAAGGATCGACAGCCGCAAAAACTAAGTCAATTGTCATCTGATGCGATTGAATCAAAAGCACGGACAATCCAATAAACTAATTGAATTGTTGACCGAAGCGGTTGTAGCAAATGCTTGACCATCCGACAAAGTGAGGGACTTGGGTCAAAATTAATTGAAAATAGGGATCGACAGCCGCAAAAAGTACGTTAATAGTCGTCTGATGTGGTTGAACCGAAAGTACAGACGATCCGATAAGCTATTTGAGTTATTGACCGAAACTGGTGAAAGAAAGGATTGACCATCTGACAAAGTGAGGGACTTGGAGTCAAAATAAATTGAAAATAGGGATCGACAGCTGCTAAAACCAAATGTATTGTAATCTGATGCGGTTAAATCAAACGTATCGACGATCCGATAAACTAATTGAATTATTGGCTGAAGCGGTTGTAATAAAGGATTGACTATCCAACAAACTAAGGGACTTGGGGTCAAAATCAATTGAAAATAAGGATCAACAGCCGCAAAAACTAAGTCAATTGTCATGTGATGCGATTGAATCAAAAGCACGGACAATCCGATAAACTAATTGAATTGTTGACCGAAGCGCTTGTAGCAAAGGCTTGACCATCCGACAAAGTGAGGGACTTGGGCCAAAATTAATTGAAAATAAGGATCGACAGCCGCAAAAAGAAAGTTAATAGTCGTCTGATGCGGTTGAACCGAAAGTACCGACGATCCGATAAGCTATTAGAGTTATTGACCGAAACAGTTGAAAGAAAGTATTGACCATCTGACAAACTGAGGAACTTGGCGTCAAAATCAATTGGAAATTAGGATCTACTGTGGCTAAAAACCAAGTGTATTGTAATCTGATGCGGTTAAATCAAACGTATCAACGATCCGATAAACTAATTGAATTATTGGCTGAAGCGGTTGTAATAAAGGATTGACTATCCAACAAACTAAGGGACTTGGAATCAAAATCAATTGAAAATAATGATCGACAGCCGCAAAAACTAAGTCAATTGTCATCTGATGGGATTGAATCAAAAGCACGGACAATCCGATAAACTAATTGAATTGTTGACCGAAGCGGTTGTAGCAAAGGCTTGACCATCCGACAAAGTGAGGGACTTGGGTCAAAATTAATTGAAAATAAGGATTGACAGCCGCAAAAAGTAAGTTAATAGTCGTCTGATGCGGTTGAACCGAAAGTACCGACGAAACAGTTGAAAGAAAGGATTGACCATCTAACAAACTGAGGGACTTGTAGTCAAAATCAATTGAAAATAAGGATCGACAGCTGCTAAAACCAAGTGTATTGTAATCTGATGCGGTGAATTCAAACGTATCGACGATCCGATAAACTAATTGAATTATTGGCTGAAGCGGTTGTAATAAAGGATTGACTATCCAACAAACTAAGGTACTTGGGTTCAAAATCAATTGAAAATAAGGATCGACAGCCGCAAAAACTAAGTCAATTGTCATCTGATGCGATTGAATCAAAAGCACGGACAATCCGATAAACTAATTGAATTGTTGACCGAAGCGCTTGTAGCAAAGGCTTGACCATCCTACAAAGTGAGGGACTTGGGTCAAAATTAATTGAAAATAAGGATCGACAGCCGCAAAAAGAAAGTTTATAGTCGTCTGATGCGGTTGAACCGAAAGTACCGACGATCCGATAAGCTATTTGAGTTATTGACCGAAACAGTTGAAAGAAAGTATTGACCATCTGACAAACTGAGGAACTTGGCGTCAAAATCAATTGGAAATTAGGATCTACTGTGGCTAAAAACCAAGTGTATTGTAATCTGATGCGGTTAAATCAAACGTATCGACGATCCGATAAACTAATTGAATTATTGGCTGAAGCGGTTGTAATAAAGGATTGACTATCCAACAAACTAAGGGACTTGGAATCAAAATCAATTGAAAATAAGGATCGACAGCCGCAAAAACTAAGTCAATTGTCATCTGATGGGATTCAATCAAAAGCACGGACAATCCGATAAACTAATTGAATTGTTGACCGAAGCGGTTGTAGCAAAGGCTTGACCATCCGACAAAGTGAGGGACTTGGGTCAAAATTAATTGAAAATAAGGATTGACAGCCGCAAAAAGTAAGTTAATAGTCGTCTGATGCGGTTGAACCGAAAGTACCGACGAAACAGTTGAAAGAAAGGATTGACCATCTAACAAACTGAGGGACTTGGAGTCAAAATCAATTGAAAATAAGGATCGACAGCTGCTAAAACCAAGTGTATTGTAATCTGATGCGGTTAAATCAAACGTATCGACGATCCGATAAACTAATCGAATTGGTGAAGACGCGCGTAAAAAAAAGTTCTGACGATCCAACAAACCAGGGTATTTACAAAGAATAAAATATATACGAGTAAGTATGTTTAAAATATAAAAGGCACACAAGATGGACCCACGATCTGGTCAAGATCGCCGCAATAGGTTGGAGCGCAGATTGCCATGGCGATCTTTGCGGCGGGAAGCCTTTGTCCAGCAATGGACGTCTTCCAGGTGATATGATGACCACCAGAAATATACGCGAAAATACTTGACGTGGAATTAAATGCTGATCTTTTACTTTGTAACCCGACCCATACCGTTCTTCCAACGGGTTCGTCAAACATAATATTTTATCATTTTTCTTTTTGAATCTTTTTAGTTGAATACGTCGGTAAATTTGAACGAATTTCTTATGTTTTATACGCTTTATATTAGCTTCACTTGAATATTTGTAACTGACTCCTTTATACGCGATTATGACCCACTTTAAACGGCCAGATTTCATTCAAACTTTGTAGATTTATTGAGGACCGATGACACTACACTAATTTGATAAGATTATTCCATTATTTAATTTGCATACTAAGAGTTTTGTCAATTTATATCTTTTTTATCTATAGTCGATAAGGCAGGAATTGATGTTAAAGAAATTTAACTAAAAAATTAAAAATAAATAATAGTTTAAGAAAACTAAAAAGCACGCTTTATATAAAATTCAATAAAAAAAAAGAAAATGAATTTTAATAAATTTAAATTGAAAATAGTGTAAACAAATATATTTTATTGTAAAAAAAACGTGGGGTTTAGAAGAATTACAATTCTTAAAAAACACTTTTTAGTTTTTTTTTAACTATTTTTTATTTTTATTGAAATCTTAGCAATTATTTTATTACAAAAATAACAGTCAACAAAACGTTTGAAGTACTTTCAAATCTCAAGAAAATTTTGACTTTGAAATTTTATGGAAATGTACTGGCTGCCACCAGAAATTACTTCTACGTGAAGGCTATTAAGAGACATATACTATGCCACCAAATATCGTGATAATATATTGAGGAGTAACAAAATTTTAATGTGATTTTCCAGACAAACATTCAAAAAATAGACAGAAAAAAAATTGTAGAACACACAGCAAGTATTATTTCAACAAATATTCAATGCACAGTTTTTGCCTTGTTAAAATTTAATTTTTAAATTAAGAATAGATTTTCCGTTAGCTTACCTTGAAAATAAATATAATATGCTTTAATCGCGACACAGTCTTTACGCTACGACAAAGGCACACCAATAAAATTCATTTAAGATTAATCCTTTATATTATCGAAATATGTTTTTTAAATAAAAGCCAAGTCCTATAATATCCTTACTAATGTTATAAAAAGGTGTAGGAATTTATTGTGCTTTCACGCCATTACTACTCGACCGAATCTCATAAAATTTTGTTCAGGCGTTGTCAGGTGTACAGAAATGTAAAAAAAAAAAATATTAAAAAAATACTCAATTTTAATTTTCACAAGGGACCACTATTACAGCTGAACGCGGGCAAACTCGCAAAAAAAAGGTTGTACATCATAAATTACAAACAAAAATACCTTTAACTAAAACACTTTTAAGGGATTAAAACAGTGTTTTTACGTAAAAGTTACATTTTTATTTTAGTTAACCCGACGTTTCAACTTTCAAGATCTTTCCAGATCTCGTTTTCAGAGTGATTAAAAAAAATTAACTTCAAACGAAGATGATTTCTTGATTTAAATTTATAAAGAAATGAATATTATTCTTACTCAAAGAGGCTTACAAAGAAATACTCACCTGTTTGAACCAGTAACACTGACTCGACAAATACAGTCTTCTCAGGCGAACTGTGAGCTTAATACCGCGTCCACCGTATTCCGCCTCCTATTTATAGGGTCTAGGAAGGTGACCCGGGGCTCGGAGTGGAGGGTGGATAAAGAGGAGGATGCATTATAGACGAGAGATGGGGAACGGGAGGGCAAAAGGGGGTAGCTTGATTCTACGTAACATTTAATAATGATATTACTGCAAATATTTCATTCAATACGTCTACGCAGGAGTTTTAAATTTTATGTTTAGCATTACTTGAATTGCTTTATTTCTTAAAATAAATATAATAATACCTTTTGCTCTGTAGGTAACTAAAACTAAAATATTTATAAAAAACAGTAAAAACTATAACTATATTCACTTTCATCTTTATGCAGTAATATTATTAGTTGAGTGACACTCAATTTGTTTGTGACAATACTTATTGCATTAAACTTTACGAACATATAAATTTATTTGTTATGCTAACAATTTGCATTGGGTCATAAAGTAGAGGTACTCAGATGGAAGGAGTTATTATGCCCAAAAACGTAATATCAATAACGGACAATAAAAAAAAAAAGATTTTATTTATTTAGTAAATTGCAGTTTATACCTTTTTCAGTTAATTCCTATAGAGCAACGCTTTGTTATCCCAGACTGGGATACATGACAACACCTACTCATGTTAATCAAGTCTCTTGTTTTCAAGTAAACATGACTTAAAACATGAGTCACAGCTATCAGCTATGACTCACATACCAAATTTTTTTGTTACTATCAATAATTAAGTTCAGATGCCACATTAATAATTTTAGTAATATTGGTGGGTCAGGGAAATCCGAAATATTAAAGTTATTAAAAACTATTACTTTATAAATTATATAAATACTTGTTTAATATTTAGATACCCTTTCCCAATAGCTTAGAATATTTCTATACAACCCACTTTTAAATATTTCCCCGTCATGATATTAGCTCATTAAATACATAATCTATGTCTACAAAACAAAGCGATTGTGGAAGAAAATAGTTAGAATATTTTCAGAATTAAAAACAAGTAACATATTAACGTTTTGACGCTTAAGGTGCAAAGTCTCGAAGCTTGCAAGCTGTTATATGAGTGTAGTGTAAGAAGTAGAAGTATGGATCCAACACCAACCCGATTCTTCTGAAGGTTTCCACCGCCGCTCAACCCTGAGACGTGATTTACAAAGTTAGAAGAAGCTAAGGGGTCCACAGAAATCTCGACCCATACCAGCAGGCTACAGGGAATCAACTTAATAGGTACCATTAGGTCTCTTGCCATCGTGTCGCGTCAATTCGGACTCTAGGATAGATGCTACGGAGTCTCTAATAAGATCCGACTGATGACGTCATTCAAGGCAGCATGGCTGTTGAACAATCTAGACACAGCGGCTTGATGACAAAATAAATAATAAATACAACATTCGCAAGTAGATTTAGCCCATTCTTACATACATATATATACAACAAGGTAAATTTAAAATGTTCTATTAAAAATTGCTCGGTCCATCAGGTCAAATTTAAAATACAGAGATGGTTACACAAACTCACTTATGCAGACATGGAAGCTATTCTTAAAATGATAGCTTAGCGTTCATATAATGTTAATACTTTGTAACATGATTAATCAGATACGCACACTCACTCACAAAACACACACACACACACACACATACACACATACAGAGTGCACTTTTTGACCTTTCGGTTCATATTGTTAACCATAGAATGTAAATTGGTTTCCTACAGGACAGGCTACGCCTAGTGTAGGGACCAAATATGATGTAATATTATGTGATAAAGTGTCTGTATATAATAAATAAATAAATATTGTTTTACAACACATGGACAGTTGTGGTGAAACAATTCTTACTTTTTTGGTACAATATTGCAAAGTAATGGGAATACAAAAATACATTTTAATAGAATTCTTATTTGTGTTATTAATATACAATTTATTTTTACAGTGCTACCTACAGGTAACTATGATTTAAGTGGAGGGATATCTATTACTTTCATGTAAGTATATTTTTTATTTTGAATATTGGCATTGCATTATTGATATCATGGGTATATGATCAGCTACCAAACTACCACGTCCATGATATGCTATACAAAAACCTTAGCAAAAACTATACAAAGATTATATTTTCGCAGTGATAAGATCACGAGTTGCTGCTTTTTGGTCTCGCATTCGCGAATCCGAAAACGAAATTCTCAGTGTATGCTCTGAGCACCCAGAGAATCCTATACTCCATTACTGGCTTTCGGTGCATCGTGACATTAACCGGAAATAGTATTATCAGTACATTACTTTTTGTACGAACCCCCCTTTGGGGCAATCTTAGTTTTAAGTTATTTAATTATTAAGTACTGTGATGTATACAATTTTATTTTTAAGTACATCTTATTCAATTTACTGTAATGGGTTTAAAATGCCTGAAATAAATGACATATTATTATTATTATTATGCAGCTTAAATTCAACTTAACAAAGGAATATGATAAATCGATATGTCACGAAGGCGTAGCCTTAATGCCGCTGATGCCACGCCCCCTTCGCTGACGTCAGTGGGGTGTTAAGCTCACCCACCCCACACCAACAGTTTCCTGGAAATAAATCCCAGCTGCAATGTTGTTTTACTGCAGAAAATCGATAGAGCTGAGCTATCAACCCGGGAATCGGTCATTTTGTGTTTGCCGATCTTTGTTCTATAAATAAAGGAAATTAAATTAATTCTCATTTTAATAGTTCACGCTATATATGATTATTATATTATGAGTATATATATTGAATATAATAATGATAATAATATATATAATTACCATACATATAGAACCATAGCTCTAAATTATAACGAAAATATCTAGTTTTTATTGTTATCAGTTAGTACCCAACAAAAGGCCTTTGTCTCACAATTGATTCCTTTCGAATGCTCTTTCATGCAATTAAATTCCTACCACCGCTTCGATACAAATGCCTGGATGAAAGAAAAGAAACGGTGGAAGAAACACTCCCAGTATGTATTCTTTTATGCGCTCTTTTGAAAAAATACAATTTATACAATATTGTACTGGAATAATTGCACTGGTATAAGTAACTATAATCATAATCTACTCCCAGGCTGTCGGATCACTTAGATATTCGGATGTTGAGTTGTAAGATTTATAAGAGCCATATTTTAAGATCTATTAATGGCTAACACTCAGCAAATTCTAAGTCCGCTATTAATAGATCTCAGCCTTAGGTCATAACTTATTTGCACAGAAACGCAAGACATCTCTACGTCAAAGTCAAACTCAAAAAAACGTTATTCATTTAGACATAAACTAAGCGCTTTAATCGTGAATATATTATAATTGTCTTGAATGCTGTTTATTTTTTTTAATCTTTTGCTTTGACATTATTTCTTGAATCATAGGTGTAGGTACCAATAGATGCGTTCTAGTGACTGGTTACCCTTGGTAATTATATATAATATCAATGAACTGCTGGATATCCGTATCAGTTATTTAAAAGGATTTCTCAGGTTTTTGTCCAGTATTTTCTTCACAATTAAAAAAGAGGGTGAAAATCTTTAGCAATAATGCTGTCATTATGGTCTTCTGATCCGTCTTCGCTACCATATTTGTTCAATATGTCAAATATTTCACTAACAGAAATATTACAAACATTATTTTTATGTTACGTTTTACACATGAAAAAGGAAAAATATGCAGTAACAAATTTAAAATAATACTTTACAATAGGTTTCGATGCATTTAATGCACTTTTAGTAGTTTTAATTTTTTCAAACTTTAGTTTCAACGAGATCCTAGTCACTTTTATCAACGCATGAAATTCATACTCGCTAAAATCAACAAGTTACGCCATCTGTGTTTTGTATTTCATACTAAATGATTCAATTAGAATGGTAGTTCGGCGGGCGCCGTCATATTCTATCAGTATCGTATTACAATATAATGTAACTGATTTGAATCAGCTTAAAATATGTTTAGTATGTACATAAATAACATTTTTTGCGGGATTGTTGATGTTTGTTATAGAAACGCCACTTCTATAATAACGGGTTTTTTATTTGTTCTTGGTCTCGACTGATTTTGGACCACATTTTTTTGGATGGAGCTGGCATTCTTCTCCACAGAGTACATTATAATATAATACTGAAATTCTTCTCGATAGTTGTTTCAATTTCTATTGTTCTGTGGGGACGACCTTGATGGACGGTTATAGCATGAGTAAAATATAAAAAAAAAATCGGTGTAGGTTAGATTTGAGCAAACAATAAATTTTTTACTCTTTTGAGTAGGTGTATCTAAAATATACACTGTGGTTAGGACTCGAGAGTAATAGTGTGCAAAGAGAATTTAAACACTACGTTCCTAGCAAAGAGTATAATAATATATAGGGAATATAGTGTATTATCTATGGTCCCACCACTGGTTCATAGTGTGGGAATAGGTTCAGCTTGGGTCAGCGTTCGGAACCGTACGATAATTATCGTACACATTTTGTGCCTATGTACGATGTACGATAGCATATTATTATCGTACGCAGATTGTACGATAATTTCTATCATGATGCAAAATTTGAGAATTTATATTATTTCACTCATGCGTTGATAGTCTAAATCGCAGTAATGATTTTATTTTGTCCAATAAAATCTTGGGAAAATACCGGGAAATACAAGTTCTCTATTCCTATTGGTCCTTACGATCCGCTCTACTAAGTTTCACCACTGCCGATACTGTAACTTTATCCAGCGCCTGCTGTACACGCTTTCTTATTGGTTAGTATAGCATCTACCAATGCGAACAAGAGAATATAAGTTCGATATTTCGATTATGTTCGCACTTCATATGTATCGTATATGTTCGTGTAGAAAAGTTGGCAGTTATTTCGTTATATTATTATGATTATATGTCTGTATTCGCTCTGACAAACGGAATTATTCAAATTAAGTGAAGAAAGAAGTACTTGCATGCATATCAATATTACAATTTATATGATTTATTTATAATAGACATTATCCTAAAAAATACGATAATTTCGATCCATGTACGATAATTTTTACTCCTCTGGTACGATAGTCAGTCCACTTCAAGTTGCTAACGCTGGCTTGGGTTCAGCCCAGTTCAGCCTAGTGAAACTCTCTAAGAATAAAGCGATTCACTCGATTGTATGTAACATGCAGTCATTGATAGATTGACAGATGACAGCTATAATCTTGCAAAAAAACGGAGATTCTGTTCATTTTCAAACTTAGCCATACTTCTGCGCCCAGAACACTATCAAAGAGGATCTAAATACTGCGTAATAAGAGGCGGGACTGCAGTCTCATACTCTCTCTCATACAATCGAGTGAATCACTTTTTTTCTTATAGTTTCGCTAGTCTGTATAGTGTAGACTGTAGAGTAGTTTCTTTTCTAATTCTATAGTACCATCAGAGAATATATTATTTAATTTAATTTGGTATTTACTTTATCGAGGTGGTTAAACAATTTAGTAAACAGCTGCTTCATATTAGCGTTTTAGTTTACAAATTAATTAGTTCATTAAATTATCAGCAGGTTCATTTGAAAGTTGAAACAGGTACATCGCGGGTTAGTGATTACAAAATATTTTGTAGTTTGTACAGCAAAATTGTATTCTGCTTAGCTGTTCACACTTCACATAGGAATAGGTTAGTACTTACTTCATGAATTTTCAATCCAATTCTTGCAGTTTTAATAAATGATAAACCTATGTTACAGTATCACTAACACACAAAATGTCTTCAAAAATAGATATCACAAAACCTAAAACAGTGAAATTATTTGATTTAAATGATTATGAAAAACTTATCAACGGTATAAAAGTTGCAGCTTGTATGATAACAGAGTCCCATCAAATTGGTGAGTTTCTGTATGAAAATGAAATAATTAGAATATATACTGTGATGAACAAATTAATTAATCTCTGTGTATGAAGGTTTAATTTCAAAATACATATGTGATTACGTGATTATTTATATATTATAAATTGCGCTGTATTGTTTTTGTATGCATTATCCTATGTTTAGTATGAACAATAAAAATTTTGCTTTTATTTCAGTTGATGAGCAGAGTGTTCTTAAGCGACTCAATGCTTTAACAATTAATGGCGCAAGTGATGGCAACTGTTGCTCTTGTTGTGGTGTGGGACCATTTGAAACTAGAGCTCAACAAACTTCTCATTATAAACATCATTGGCATACACATAACTTAAAAAGAAAATTATTTGGGAAGTCACCCCTATCTTTAGGACAATTTAGTAATAGACAAGGTGATTTTGCTATATTTTTATATTATTTTGATAATAATTTATAGTAAGCATAAATTGTATGTGTGTTAACATATACACTAATAGCCCTGACTATTTAAATAACAAAACTGTGTAGCATAAATCATGCGATAGATGTTTCAACACTAAATAATTATGCAAGTGTTTTATTTGATGTATAATTTTTACTTTTTAGTAGATTTTTTTTAAAATATGATAATTTAGGGAAATAAATATGGATCTGTGTTGCCTTTAACTAGAGCCCTTCGCCATATAAATGAACCCCACAACAAAGTGGAAATTTTGAGTGTACATGGAGGTCGTGAGTGTCGCAACGGTATTGTTATATGTAGTATGTTATGGTAAATAGTTGTATGTTCAAGTTTTTTGTACTTTCTGGTGTGATATATTATTTGTAATGTAATGTTTGATTGTATGATTAGTTTTAGATTTATTTGTTTGCTATTCTTGTTTGTTTGTAACTGTCACGTTAGGTAATACCTGTAATGATAGTTGCTATGTGTAGTAAATAAATAAACTTGCAATTGAATCTTATGAGCATGAAATTTAAACTCTGTAATAAAATAAAAATACAAATTTGCTATAGCAGATAATCTGTTTTATTAACTAAATATTTCAGGCTTAATTTAATTATAGACACCTTTGTAATAATACACAACGTAGTTTAAAATTATTTAAAGTGATTATAGCCTGCATTAAACATCAATTATTTTCCTTAAAATAGAAAAATATTGCAAAGCTGGTAGATTTAATTTTAATAAATTTAACTTACTACTAATATGACCCTATTTTAACTGTTCCTTCTGTCCATTTTTAATTGAAATTAAAAAATGTGTACGTACACCTTTCAAAAAGTCCGGCAAAACTCATGTGTTTCCCCAAGTGATAACATCTTACCAAATGTCACCAACACCAAAAAAAATCATGCTTTACTTAAATGATTATCATTGTTTTAAAATAAACATTTTTGACAATTATGAATTATTTTGACTTATCACTTTTGATTACAGATGACAATTCAAGTGTATCAGGCAGTGATTCAGAAACAGAGGGGCCGAACTCACTTCCAACTGATTTATTTGCAGCTGCCACAAGGCATTGCAAGGCATTCTTCACAAACAGCTCTGGGCAGGTCTTCTGTATATACAGATGTATACTGCATCATAAAAAGGTTCGATGCCATCCCCTACTTTCAATATTTTTGAGTACTTTTGGTTTAACAATAATTTTATATTTTAGTCCCCTTCTTTATAATCTGTATACCCATGACCTCAACAGTACCGTTACACCTTTCTGTCAGATACTGCAATATGCAGATGACATTGTCCTGTATTCTTCTGACAAGTCTATACAAGATTCATCTAATCATTTAAATAATGCTCTTGATTATCTTTCTGAATATTTAACACAACATGGACTGTCTCTATCAACATCTAAAAGTAAGGTAGTTTTATTTACAAATAAAAGAATTCTTCCACCTATTAAAATTAAAATTTATGATGTTGATCTACCAATTGTTAATAATGTTAAGTTTTTGGGTATTTGGTTGGATCACAAATTATCTGGCGTCAAGCATTTTGATTATGTCTCGCAGAAATGTGAGAAAAATATTAATATTCTTCGCTCATTGTCTGGTGTCTGGTGGGGAGCCCACCCCGTCACTCAAAAATTACTATACAATGCTATAATTCGCACTCATTTAGATTATGGCACTATTTTCTTAATCCCAGCAAACAAAGCAGGTCTAAATAAGTTGGACAGAATTCAGGCTAAATGTTTATGTATAGTATTGGGAGCTATGAAATCCAGCCCTATTAATGCAATGCAAGTAGAATGTGTGGATCCTCCCCTCTCACTACGTAGACAATTCCTTGCCATTAAATTTTTCTTTAAACTAGCTGGCTGCCGAGCTCATCCCTTACTCCAAAAATCAGAACAATTAGCTGTTTTATACAATGATAATAATATTGTACCTGAAGACAAAAGACCTTGCGTTATAAATAGTTACCTTTTATTTTCTCAGCTCTCTAACCCTCTCTTTCAATATTCTAAATTGCCTTTATTTTCTATGCCTTTCAATGCTCTTACTTTTCAACCCTCAGTCATTTTAGACTTAGGTGTTGATAAGTTTTCTATAGAAACAAATAAAACTTTTTCTCATATAATGGACTCAGATTTTCGACATTGGTATAAAATCTACATGAATGCTTCAAAAACAGACATGAGTCCGGTTGGGGCTGCAGTATGGATTCCCTCAACAAGAATTATACTGAGTTATAGCTGCCCACCTACCACTTCTGTGTTTACAGGGGAATCAATCGCCATTCTTGAAGCTATTCTATTTGTTAAGTCTCACAACATGAACAATTCTATTATCCTTTCAGACTCTAAAAGTTGCCTCTAATGAATTCCAGGTCACATGGGCATCTCTGGTAATGAAAATGCAGATGCCTGTGCTAGATCAGCTGCTCATTCAGGTTCCTTTCAGTATTCAGAAATATTCACTCATGAATTGTGCTCTACCCTAAAACCCAAGATGTATGAGAGTTGGTCAAACATTTGGCAAGTTTCCAAAACTTTAAAAGGCAAATTTTATGGAGAACTCCAACCAGAAATTCCTCAAAAACCTTGGTTCTCAAAATTTAGGATTCATAATAAAACAATAATCTCAACTATATGCCGCTTACGTTTAAACCATGCCTGCACTCCAGTCTTTCTAGCAAAACTTAGAATTAGGGATCATTCTCTATGTGATTGTGGCCTTGATGAGGGAAACATGGATCATTTATTCTTTAGTTGTCCCTTAATGCAATCTTCTCTGCACAATTATATACCCGCTGAAGTCCCCCGTCCAACCTCCGTTAAATGTCTCCTCTCCCTAGTTTACACTCCTTTTGTAAATATTTTGTGTAAATATATTAAAATAAATAAGATTAAGTTGTAAATATTATTTAGTACTTATATTAATTAATTATTTAAGTATTTCTTGTTATTTGTGTATGTCATTTATATTCTTACAAGCATGTATATTATTAGTTTCAGATATTATTAGAAAATTAAACTTTATGGAATCTGAACACCGATTATTACCGTTAAACTTAGAAGACACATACTCAAAGCTTGGTAGTCTAATCTAACGTGATTCTGTCAAATCTGTGGTATATCTTCCACAGAAGCCACAGTAGGAGGAATAGAATAGAACGCAAATGTTATGTGTATTAGGGTCTTTAACCACCTTCATAAGAATATTAGAGAGATGCCTAAAACATTAATAAATTAAAATTGTGGCTAATAGATAAATGCTTTTATAGTTTAAAAGACTTTAGCCAAAAATAATAGCATTTAAATGTAATTTTTTGAGAGGTACCTACAAACTAATGTTTATTTTATATTATATTATTGAAATAAAGCTATGCAATGTGTATTAATGACGTATAACTATAAAAATTCCAATATTGACAGTCAAATATTTATTTGTATGCCAATATATTGGGGAATTGTGCTGTACACCAACTAATTGTTAACAACTATGTTACCACAATTCATACAAATAAATCATTTCATTTCACAGGAAGAGTTATCAACAGATGGTGAGGGCTATGCATGGGTAGAGAGATGCCAACATCTCACTATCCCCGGTTATCTGAGGTGGGCAGTTCTCATGGTGTCTGGGGGTCACTTTGCTGGTGCTATCTTCTCTGGAGCCATTCCTGTGGTGCATAAAACTCACCATTCATATGTAACGAGACGGGGGCAGGGTCAGGCTCAGGCTAATAGAGACCAGCATGGACATATGCCACGATCTGCCGGTGCAAGTCTGAGGAGATATAATCAAGAGCAATTTTTAAAGGTTTGTAGTATATTTTAGGGTTCCATTATTGTAGATAAACTCACCTTAGTAGATTACTATATGTTTGGTCTAAGAAGACTGATAGAAGCTGTAATAAATCAATGTGAGCAAAGTTTTTTTTTTCATTTATGATAATAAAGGACGAGACGAGCAAGACGTTAAGCTGCTGGCAATTGATACGCCCTACCCATTACAATGCAATGCTGCTTAGGATTCTCGAAAAACCCAAAAATTCTCAGTGACGTTAAAATTGTACTCGTCACCTTGAGACATAAGATGTTAAGTCCTATTTGCATAGTAATTTCACACTTTGCCATGGTGCCCTTCAGACCGAAACACAGTAATGTTTACACATTACTGCTTCACGGCAGGAATAGATGTGTTGTGGTACCCATAATCTAGCCGGCATCATATGCAAAGGAGTCTCCCACTGGTTTGAAAACTTCTGTGAGGCTAATTAGTATATATTATCACTGTGTCTCAGAATGACAAACATATAAACCCACATATATTATATTTCAGCATGTACAGGATATAATTTCTGGATGGGCAACAGATCTAAATGGTTGTTCTCTAGTTCTGTACAGGGCAGTTGGTGCTCTCAACCAGGGTGCACTGTTTGGGAAGAACTCGCCATTGAACCGAGATGACTTGAGGGTCAGGGTTCTGCCATTCCCTACAAGGAAACCCACTTATAAAGAGGTCAAGCGAGTTCATGAAACAGTTGCAAGTATCGAAGTATATGGTAATTAATATGATTTGATCATATTAACTTAAATATTTTTGTTTTAGACATGTACAATTACATTAAGAACCTGTTACACCACACACAAGTAAAATGATATAATGTAGGCTACTCAGTGGTTTATGTACCAATAAAAATCATTTTACAAGTGGTGAAGGATTAAGACAAACAAAAACAGTTAACAGATAAACTGTCACTCTTTTTTAATATAATTAATTAATTTAATATAAGATATTGTATTTTAATTGGTGATTCTATTTTTATATTTTCTATGGTGTAGGAGAATGAATGAATATGTACACTATACAGTACACCTACCCACCACCATGGTGGGTAGGTGTACATTGATGGAATTGGTATTGAACTGCTCTGTACACACAGATTGAGTTTCAAATATTCATAGGTGTGGAGAAAATATACATAATAAAATCAGTAGTATTTTCTTCCAACTCAAACTTAACCTCTGCCTTGTCCACAATGTTGAGTTAACCATTCCCCTGGGTGTACTCAAATGCTTCATCCAAAGGGGAATGCTTAGAGGAGTAGAAATCCCCCGACACGATAAAAACGGTATCACAGCGCGCTTTGTTTTCAACCATCATCGTGCATGCGTTAAAGGCTTGCCTCACGCATGACGCATGCCTTTGATAAAATAAGAAAAAGCACACAGTGGATATGGCTAATCACCTCCACAGAGACGAACTCAATTCCATTGTCATCCTGCTGGTGTCGGGTCCATTATGACAGGGCGAACAAATTCATATTTTTCAAATTCAAATAGGATTTAAAATCGCATATTGAACATCAAAAACTACCACCCATTTGAAACTCCGAAAAATTACTATACTCATACTGTTTTATAATTATAGAGAATTTGGAGCTATTCCAAAAGGCTTTGATCGCAGCATCAGCCAAGCCAACAACGAAAACTGGCTCTGACATAAATGCTGAACGGAGTAAGAAAACACAGAAGAGCCCTGGAAAGCCTATAGATAGGGCTAAGTCGAGGTAAAAACCAAATGAATACTAATTAAGAAATGAATTCCATCGCAAAAAAGCTGTATGTTATTTAGTATTTTCTTTAATTAACGCGAGTGTTACACATTTAAATAAAACACTTTTTAAAGGATTAAAGCCAGAATCAGGCTAGGGTATCTTAAAACACCCTCACTCAAAGCAGAGGACGTTCCTGGCCTGAACCCTCTGAGGATCCTACTGCAGTGTATTGGCATCTAGTCTTCAATTCAATTAAATTTTTGTGATATGGCGTGTGGCTGCACCAGTCGGGCACAAATTATTTCGCCAATGTCGAGTGGAATTGAAGAGACACATTACGAATGGAAATTTTCTATGAATTTAATTTGGATAATTTTATAAGTGGCAGGTTTAAGTGAATAAGTGGCAGGTTATAAAGAAAATAAAATTCTTTTATTTTACTATTACAAAAGAATATCAGCTTTATTTTCCTAATCTATTAATTTTACAGAGAACGCACACCAAGAGAATTGCCGATGCAAATGATATCAAGCGAAGACGAGGGCCCATGCTACATTGACTCTGAAACACCAGTGGATTGGATCAAAGTACTATCAGAACAGAAGAGTAAGGGAATTGTGTTAAACTCTAGAAAAGATCTCCTTAATGACAACTCAGCCAGTGGAAATACTTCGTGTAGTGAACAGGACAATGTTATTGATAAGAAGACAAAAAAGAAAAAGAAAAAAAAGGCTGAGGAAATCAAACCATTGAAGCATCCTATATCGAAAATTCCTACTAATGTTAAGAGGGTTGGTATTATATTATTGTACTAGTCTGTTAAATTCCGTCGTAGATTTGGGCGTATCTTTTATGGAAAAGGAGGACAAACGAGCGTACGGGTCACTTGGTGTTAAGTGATCACCGCCGCTCACATTCTCTTGCAACACAGCGCTGCCGGCCTTTAAGGAAGGTGTACGCGCTTTTTTTGAAGGTACCCACGTCGTATCGTGCTGGAAACACCGCACATGGAAGCTCATTCCACAGCTTTGTAGTTCGTGGAAGAAAGCTCCTTGAAAAGCGCACAGTGGAGGACTGACACACATGCAGATGTTGGGGATGATATCCTAATTTATGCAATATACTCTACGCAACGCCAAGGGATCCAGCCATTCACAGAGCACTTAACTTTTTTGTTTGTGAATTGATTAAGATGAAACAAACAATAACATGGGAATCTTCGCTCCACTACATCATTGAAAACCATATTGAAATCGGTTTATTCGTTTTTGAGATTAATGGACATACCTACACAGATAGACAAAAACTCGAAAATATTATTGGCCACTGGACAATATATTTGTTTTCAATTGTTCAAATAATGATTTTTAAGTAACATTAGACAGGAACTGACATGTAAGTACTAATAGGAAGGCGATTATTTTGTAAAAACACATTCGGTAGCTATTTTCGTAGTTCCAAAAAGCATACTGCTTTGGAAACAAATGGCGCTCTGGGAGAGAATAAGTGGCGCATAAAACTCTTCCAGCATTATTATTTGTTTGCGCTCTATTTAATAAAATATACAATATTGTACTGTCATTGCTATTACTATAAAATAATCATTATCTAGTCCCAGGCTGTCCGATCATTTAAATTTTAGATATTCAGCTGTGGAGTAGTAGGACTTACACATTACTGCTTCACGACAGAAATAGGCGCCGTTGTGGTATCCATAATCTAGCCGGCATCTTGGGCAAAGGAGCCTCCCACTGGTAATAAGTAAAAAGTCACGAGGTACTTTTCGCTACTAGAGGAATACAGCGCTCCTATTTTGCGTGGTGGAGTGTGTTAATCTTGCCATCCCAAGTCCAAAGTAGCTTATGGATGACCACGGGCCACAAATTGGGAATGGAGCGACCGCCCTCAGGCTATTAAATAATAAGTTTAATTGTACAATGTTACTTTGTAAACATATTTTTTGATGAAAAAAAATCCCGCTGAGTTTGTGGCGCCCGTTCTTCTCAGGCCTGAGGCATTCATTTTGGAATGGGTGGTAGTTTTTTTGACTTTCAATAAATGATTTCACATCCTATTTTGAATAAAAATATTTGAATTTAAAAAAAAATCAGTACATCAAAAATCACAAGTACCTAAAGATAGTCTATGGTATTGTGTTAACATTATAAATTAGTCTCTATCTCGAAAAATATACTAATGTAAATGTTATATATAATATTATGAAATTTTAGAATAGATGTAAGAAAAAAATTGCCAAATCATAATGCGAATAATTCGCCAAGCATCTTTTCACAGCCTTACCTATCAGGTCTTTTTTTTATGGAATAGGAGGACAAACGAGCATACGGTTCACCTGGTGCTAAGTGATCACCGCCGCCCACATTCTCTTGCAACACCAGAGGAATCACAAGAGCGTTGCCGGCCTTTAAGGAAGGTGTACGCGCTTTTTTTGAAGGTACCCATGTCGTATCGTCCCGGAAACACCGCACAAGGAAGCTCATTCCACAGCTTTGGCAGTACGTGGAAGAAAGCTCCTTGAAAACCGCACTGTGGAGGACCGCCACACATCAAGATAGTGGGGATGATATCCTAACTTGTGGCGTGTCGTGCGAAGGTGGAATTCGGCGGCAGGAAGGTCCAAAGTAAACCGAAACAAAGGTAATAAATAGGTTAGTTACTTAGGAGAAATTAGCTGACAAGCGTAATATTATGTTTTCTAGATGTGGATGGCAATATCAGGCAATGAGCTGAGCTCGTTGGAGACGATTCTTGAGTCGTGGGAGGGGGACATTGAAGTAGCTTGCAACACTCAGGACCCTGTAGATGGCAACACCGCGTTGCATAAGGCGGCCATTGCTGCTAAGCCGGATATGGTGCTGTGAGTATAAACTTCTTTTGTTATTGAACTAGCAACATTTTCAGAAATAAAAAAATGCGTGTGTACAAAGTACACATGTCAGAAGTGAAACCTGCATTGTGCATGAACCTCTAAACTGCATATGAAGTCCTGGTACATGTTGCTAGGATGACACATGATTTCAACCGCTATGAAAGACATTACTAACACCGCTATCATATTTATGTTCTCCTGGTGTCTATGCAGTTATAAGTCGTGCGTATGACATAAGAATATATTAAAGTATAGGCAAATAGTATGCATATTTCTGTCTCATTCTTTGCCGGCTTCATCCTACACATTTTTGTATTTGTGTCTCTTACCTGTCGTTTTTTCCGTTGCATTCGGTTTGAAATCACAACGAATCTAAAGAAGTTACACTTCAAAAAAAAACAATGTTGATCCGCTACCAAACTTGCAGAAACTTCCGCTAGTATATTTTCACGATTGCCTTGAAACGTAGTGCACGTAAATACGAAATACTTAATTATTATATGAGTAGGTACCGTAGTTTAGTAGTTTTTAGTTATATATAGTTGGTTACTTTTAATTAGTTAATATTTTTATGTATATTCCTTTTGTTTCACTCAAAAACAAACTTTAATAAATAAATAATGTAAATTGTAAACTGATCTGTGATCACATGTTATTATTTTAATGTTTCGAACTCAGGTTGACATTTAATAGAGTTGTCAACTTAGAAACTTCAGAAATGGACAACTCAACTTGTTTACTCAGTCTACGCAATAATTACTATGTAATAATTATCTTTAAGGCGACGTCACCAAATGGCCCAACGGAAGACCAGCGCTGATTTTCAAACCAGCAAATATGCTGAGTTGGGACCACTTTGTGACGTATAGAAAATAATATTTCTCAACTTTGTTTTATGTTTTATTGTACCATCGTCATTAATAAACTTTTTCTTTCTTTCTTTCTTTCTATATGGAAGTGATGGGCAATAATAAACACTAAAAAAACCGGACATATTGTTTCTATATTTTTATTTTATGTCAAAGTGGTCTAAACTCAGCATTTCTACTGGTTTAAAAACCGTCCATAGTTTTCCGTTGGGCCTTTTAGTAACGTCTCGATATAGATTTATATAAAATAAAAACTTATTTCAGCTTGTAAACTAAATTGAAATAAATAACAAAATGTAAGAAACTTATATAATAATACTAGCTGACCCGGCAAACGTTGTTTTGCCACATAAAGTATAATTCACGCGATAGTTCTATAAATAATAGCCTATGTGTTATTCTGGTGTGTAAGCTATATTATTGTAGAGTTTCATCAAAATCCAATCAGTAGTTTTTGCGTTAAAGAAGTTCAAACATACATCCAGACACATAAACTTTCACATTTATAATATTAATAGGATTGACACACTCTTACACAAATTATCTTGCCCCGAACTAGGTATAGCCTCTACTATGGGTATTAGACAACGATATATTTTATACAGTATGCTTACTCAAACATAAATAAATACATATTATGTAAGTAGGTAAACTAACCCACCTGGACTTAAAGCGAGCTTTTCGTCCAGGTGGGAAAAAATCGTATACGCACCACGTTTGATAAGTAGGACATCGCTACCCGCGATTGTCTATATTGCGCGGGTGAAAATACTACAAATTTTCTCCCTAAGTGCGTAATATATAATTTTTCGCCTCTCTAGTACGAAAAGGGCGCTATTGCTACGTGAAAACGAGCGTGAGGCATAGTAATTTAAATTTCGAACCCCACGTGACCATACATCCGGGAATTACTCCGCGTTAAAAAATAAACTATGCGATCCGGTGCGTTCCGAAACTCATTTTAGCCTAGCGTATTATCTTACTGTAACAAAAAATATGTTACTTATCGACATTTAGATTTATAAATTTTACTATTGCCTTTTTAAAGACTTAATTATTAAAATAAATACTAGTAATGATATTTATAATAAACATTGTTAAATATTATCTTAATTGTTTCTCTTACTATAAACTATAACACTTTTCTCGCTAGTCGAGGTGAAAAGTTGTATGTTTCACACGAGAGCAAAATCTTTTTGTCTCGTGCCTTTAAATCACTCACTACCTCAGTATATTAGAATCACTCGCCATTTCGTGATTTAAAGTCAGCATTCGCAGCAAAAAATAACTTTGCTCACTTGTTGAACAAATGACTATTGACTGCCAGAATACTAACTGACAACAGCGTTACAATTATCTATCGGAACTATACTCGTCTCTCGATCATCGCCGGCGGTGAGACAAATACCATTTTACACTAGAAATAAGGGATTGCATGTAACTAATTCTTGTAGGGTTCATAAGATGCATAATAGCTTTAAGGGTAAATGTATACACTTTTATAATAAAGTCCCAGCCACTGTTCAGGCATTATCTATAAATAAATTTAATCTTCTGTCGTAAATCCTATTACACCACACCTGAATATCTAAATGATCGGACAGCCTGGGACTAGATTATGATTAGAAATGACTACAATATTATATATTTTTATTAAAAAGAGCGCAAAAAAAAAGAATGCTGGCAGAGTTTTTTGCGCCGCTTTTTCTCTCTCAGAGCGCCATTTGTCTCCGAAGCGGTAGTAGTATCTAGTATATTAGAAATGACATCAAAAAGAATTCTAAAGGAATCAATTTTGAGAAAATAAACGCCTTTTATGCCTAAGCCAATAATGAATTAATATTTCAGTGAGATACTGTCAGCGGGTGGTGATCCCTGCATCCGCAACCGTCACCTGCAGACGCCGTACGCGTCGACACCGCATCACGACACGCGTATTGCCTTCCGCATGTTCCAAGCGCAGTTCCCCGAAAAATATAACTACAACAAGGTTTTTACCATTTAACTCTACATTAAAATAAACTTTTTGGCAAGCAAGAAAGTGGAAGCGGGCACGCCCGCAACGAACCCACTTGTAGAGCTGTGTCGAAGGGTCTGACCGACAAGGATGGCTTCGTTAAGGTGGAGCGGAAGAAGAGGAGACCTCCTAGTCATAACCAATGTGGCACAGCACCGATAGGACAGAACCAGCTCCTGCGTCCCGTAATCCCAGCGACGTATATCTACGTCTCTCGCTTTCACCACACCACCAAGGCCTCCGACATTGTTCAGTACTTGGTGGAGAAGACAAGGTTCCGGTTGGGGGTCGAAAAGTTGGTAACGCATCACGCATTAGACTTCAACTCTTTTGTTGTTCGCGTCCCGACAGAACATATATCAACCTTCCTGGACGTGCAGCTGCGGCCGAAGGGGGTCGTGTTCCGCAAGTATCGCGGACGTCGCCGACCGCCGGAAGCTACCGAACCCGCGCCTCACACCGCCGCGAAAATGTGACGTAGATTTAAGTTATATATCATATGTATGTTAGACTATACGGTATTTATTTTATGTGCCATGTAGCCTGAAATAAAGGAATTATTATTATTATTATTGACCTTATAACTAGGGTCATTTACAAGTGGTCGTGGGTCTTTTGTGCACGATGCCGGCTAGATTATGAGTACCACAACGGCGCCTTTTTCTGCCATGAAGCAGTAATGTGTTAGTATTATTGTGTTTCGGTCTGAAGGGCACCGTAGCTAGTGAAATTACTGGGCAATTGCGACTTAACATCTTATGTCTCAAAGTGACGAGCGCAATTGTAAAGCCGCTCAGAATTTTTGGGTTTTACAAGAATTCTGAGCGACACTGCATTGTAGTAATGGGCATGGTGTATCAATTACCATCAGCTGAACGTCATGCTCGACTCATCCCTTACTGTCATGAATAAAAAATCATAAATGAAAATTCTATATTATAATATTTTAATTTGAGTTACATTCGGGATGCCAGCTCCACATGATATGGGATACAGGCTTGTAAGGATAAAATTCAGATATTTATTTAGTTTCGATTACCTAAATTAGGACTTTTACGATACAGGTTTCAGAGTATATGATCTTGCCAGAATCGATTCAAATACAAAAACATCGATTCGAATCAATAATTTATGTCAATAGTACCCAAATTATAATCATTTGTTAAACCGCAACACTCAACGAAATTGATGGCTTTATTTCCGTCACTGCCATTTGCCATGCATTCCGATGGCCAGATGATGCCAAAAATTAAGCAATTATATTAGTTATTATAACTATATTAATGAAATTAACGCATTGAAATTGACGCATGAGAAAAACCGAGGCAGCAATTGGGCATTCCCCTTTAATCCAAAATATGGGGATAAAATAGCTGTCTTTTGTTTCCGTAGTGTTACTATTGTTTTGACGGACATCATAACTATAAGAATTCTAAAGTATAGCGCGCGCTCAGAATTATGTGATACGCAAAAGTTTTTGTAACTGTTAAATGTTTGATTATTTTAAAGTTTTCATGTATATAAATATTTTTTTAATGAATGGCCAGAGTAGGTGCAATAGTGTTTTGTTGATAAGACCCGTGCCAATAAAGAAATAAATTTAAAATGGCAGCCACTCATGATTCGCTCTCACTCGCACGTGGAACATCACCTATCTGCCATCCCAATTTCGCTGTCAGCATATTCTGTCAGATTTGAGTTAGAATGGACTGTATTAAGTTCATATTTTAGTTACAAGAGTATTGTGCTGTTAATCCTATTATTTATTTATTTTTCATTTCAGTCTCAAATACCGGGGCCCCTAACGCCCGAGCTGCTGGAACAAGAGAAAGAGAAGAAAGCGGCACAGAAACGCGCGAAGCGACAGCGTGGAAAAGAGAAGCAGATGGAAAAGAATAAAACTAACGAGTTTCTCTTACTTCCTGATGCTGAGAAGGTGAGAGCCAGCAGAATACTTAAATACCTATTTATAATACATTTTTCTTAAGTATTTAGTATAATAATGGTGTAGTTATGAGGAAGCTTAAAGCATTAGGCTGATTTGATAGTAAATCTCTCCTAAATCGTCTTACATTAAAATTGTGCCTTTATTAAAACTGATGGAGTTACTTCCATTATCTTTCACCATTGATATTTTAATCTTTATTTTTTATTTTTTTATGATAATAAGGGACGAGCAGGACGTTTAGCTGATGGTAATTGATACGCCATGCCCATTACAATGCAGTGCCGCTCAGGATTCTCAAAAAACCCAAAAATTCTGAGCGGAACTACAATTGCGCTCGTCACCTTGAGACACAACATATTAAGCCTCATTTGCCCAGTAATTTCACTAGCTACGGCGCCCTTCAGACCGAAACACAGTAATGCTTACACATTACTGCTTCACGGCGAAATAGGCGCCGTTGTGGTACCCATAATCTAGTCGGCTTCCTGTGCAAAGGAGCCTCCCACTGGTGAATCTCGTGAATTTTACTCAAAACGCCAGCGGTACACGGCTTCAACCGAATGCGGTGTGTGTTAGTCTGCAGAGAAGCGGTTAGTTAATTGTGCCAATATTAACGAAGGATCAAGTTATCTTCAACAGAATTCATATCGGTCTGTGACGTGCACCTCTGGTCTCACAACTCTGCGTACAAATCTGGTGCCGGATACAGAATAGGTACCCACGTACCTGGTGGCGTGGGGTGTGCGTCGCTTCTAATATAAATTTTTAGTAACGATCCCCACTATATTCGCTGTCGATAACTTTTTTTTATGGAAAAGGAGGACAAACGAGCGTACGTGTCAGCTGGTGTTAGGTGATTGCCGGAGCCCACATTCTCTTGCAACACCAGAGGAATCACAGGAGCATTGCCGGCCTTTAAGGAAGGTGAACGCTCTTTTTTTTGAAGGTACCCATGTCGTATCGGCCGGAAACACCGCATAAAGAAGCTCATTCCACAGCTTTGTAGTACGTGGAAGAAAGCCCCTTGAAAACCGCACTGTGGAGGACCGCTATACATCTAGATGGTGGGGATGATATCCTAATTTGTGGCATTTTTTGCTTTTTCAAATTTATTTCTTTCAAAAAATATAATTTATTGATGTAGACATGTTTGATATTATGATAAAAAAATAACCCTTTTCTTACAGGTGAAAGCTGATCAGCCTAGATGCTTCCTGTGTGGTACATTTCTACCTAAGAAACCATTTGAATACGAATCGTTCAAATTCTGTACTATTAAGTGCCTCCAAAACCATAGAAGCTTGAGACCCTTACACAAGAGCGCTACCTGGTCGGTATACGCATAGTAATGTAAATAAATTTTGCCCACTAAAGCTTTACCACTGCTATTTTACGGTTTGGTTAATTAATATCCACTCACCAAAGTTTCTGACGGACCAACCTGCCACGATTTGTAAAATCTAATTTAAATCGCTTCGGTGAGCACCTAGCTTTTAGATTTATTTATTTTTTACTTATCTGCCTCCATATTGCAGATGTCCCATGTCCAATTCTTGTTTGATTTTATCAATGTCGAAGTTTCAAATTTACATTAATTACAACATAGACCAAGTATAGTAACTAGACATCTATTTGGCATGCCAACATGAGACAGATAATATCCTACATATATATAGGTACATAATAAAACAAGTGTTCTTTCACTATCACTTTTACACCGCAAAACAAAACATCGCATCATATTTCCTTCGATTTTACTTACAGTCACTGATGTTGATTAAATAGTGGATATTTCACACGTTTAACAACGATAATAGCTTATTTTTATAGACGCAAGTAAAACTAAACAAAATATCTGTGCAGCGCTGTCAAGTTTGTTTAGCACACCAGGTGTGCTGACCTTGAAAAAACCGGCACGCATGGCGAAACAAAAAAATCTAATCACTCTATCTCATTTCTTTACATAAGACACGCATAAGTTTTTCTTTTTCTCGTGTGAGTGAGACGGAAGCTATCAATTAGTCTAGTTACTATACTTGGTCTATGAATTATTACAATTGATATTCAAATTGCAATTTTATGTCAGGGCTTATTTTCCAAAATTACCGAGCCCAAGAGGCAAGGTCAATTTCCAATCCAATCAAAGTTGACAAGTATCTATCATTTAAAGTTGCTATATGTATAGAGAGAATCATAGAGAACATATTGTATAGACAATGATTCATAAGGAATTTGTAAAGAGCATAGACAAATATCAGATATATAAAGTTATCTTAAACATATGCATAAATAATTTTATTGATCTTTTTAATGGTATTTATATAACTATTCTTTCGAAAATGTTAGAAAATCGGAGTATACATAGTTATAAGCATATATCGCTCGTATCGTTTTCAAAGCGCGGCCATAGTGTTTAAAGGTAATCCAGTTTTGTTAATAGAGTTTAGAATCTGGGTATAGTATGATCTTAATCACATGTTTCCTAACAGTGGGTTTAAATAGATTGATTAATACACAAATAAAATTTGAAAACAAAATTTATGAACGAATTCGAACCCGCTCATAGGTTTAAAAATTTTGTCATTATGATGTTTAGCGCCATATATTGCCTCGAAAATGGTATTTGCTATAGACAGGTGGTTTTTAGCCAAATTTACTGACAGTGTGGTCTTGTTTTTTGGTAACAAACACAGTTACAATAACATGCGTTTTAATCCTTAAGTGTTTTTTTTTAATGTATAACTTTATCTTATGCCTTATTTATTATTTTGTTCGTGACTGTTTTTAAGTACCCGCAAATATCCTCACAGATATTGCTCGGAGATCGTTTTGTAACGCGAACTGTAAGGATACGTCATTTATGAATTATATTTGTGGCTCAATAGCTATACGTCCAGTCTAACATGAACCTAGACCATTAACGGCCGCGGCCGTTCCCAATATTCAGTCTATCTCTTACTTCAGATATAAATCTTAACTATCGCTGATAATTCTGTCCCAATAAACTTATCGACGTCATCTCACCTTATCCGTGCACGCTGTCTGTCAATGAGTCGACGTATAGCTTACCATCGATATAAAGTTTGTATGGAAATTGCAATTCACGCGTCCCAATATAAGGCGATAAGAATTATTACTTATCGGGTATTTTGGGACAGCTTCAGATTATTGACAGCTAATTACTGACAGTAGAAGGTAGTTATTTATCTCTACCTGTAGATAGTATATTGGGAACGGCCTTTAGATTTGTGCTTAATACATATTAGTATTAAAAAATTCACATAAAAATTTACCATTTGATGCACCGATATTTCGCATTACTTACTTTGTTTAAATGTTGATCAGGGTCGGTCAAGCAATTTTAAGGTACAGATATACAGACAAAAATAATTTGATTTATGTAGTGCCAGCCAGCTTTATTTAAAGCTTTATATATAATATATAATATTTTCCACAAATTAAAGGCCGGCAACGCTCCTGTGATTCCTCTGGTGTTGCAAGAGAATGTGGGCGGCGGTGATCACTTAACACCAGGTGACCCGTACGCTCGTTTGTCCTCCTATTCCATAAAAAAAAACTTTGGCTAGCAAAATATTTTAATTCTTTAAAGTTGAAAGTATCTAAGTGCCATAAGATTCCCGAAATTCCAAATTTACAATAGACTGAGCGTTTCGAACATTACACAAGAAACCCCCAAATATATTTGAAAGAATAGTGTGAGAGTTCAATGGACAAACTTACACATACTTTTTAAACCTTGCGGAGGAAATGAGATAATATATTATATGAGAGTTGAACAAAGCATATAAGATTTTATGACGATATGTCACTTGAACCCTTAGCTCAGTTGGTTAGAGCACCGGCACGGAAAGCCGGAGGTCGTGGGTTCGAGTCCCGCATCGTTCATAAAATTTTGTTTTTCAAATTTTATTTGTGTATTAATCCTAGAAGTGAGGGTTACACTTTAAAAATATAACAAATTGTTTAGATTTACAAGTGCGATATCTCAAGTCAATTTCCTAATATGCAAATATTGGGGTTGAGCAGGTTATCAACTGTAAAGTAGATCCTGTAGATGAAGCAACAACCTGAGAGTTGAACAAAGCATACAAGATTTTATGACGATACGTCACTCGAACGGTTAGCTCAGTTGGTTAGAGCACCGGCACGGAAAGCCGGAGGTCGTGGGTTCGAGTCCCGCATCGTTCATAAAGTTTTGTTTTTCAAATTTTGTTTCTGTATAATATATTATGTTTATTTTATGCGTTGATGCGGATGTGTGTTGGATGTTGCCATTATTACAATAAATGCCAAGCATTGCTGGAATATGTGATATAATTTTCCCTAACCAATATATTACAATACTTTTACAAATTCTGAGGCATTTTCATTGAACCCTTTTTGAAGAAAGTTTAGCTACATATTTTTATCACTATCTGATGTCAAAACCATTCTGGCCGTACCTACCCATAGTAATTACTTTCACCAGTAAGGGGTAAGCAGTATTGCCGATATCGAGGTCTTACTCGAACTTATGGGTCTCACGGACAGAATGGCAATGTTTCATTTTGTTTGCCGCTCAGAATTTTTGGATTTTTCAATAATCTTGAGCGGCACTGCATTGTAATGGGCGTATTAATTACCATCAGCTGAACGTCCTGCTCGTCTCGTCCCTTATTTTCATTAAAATAATACAGCTAAGTCGAAACAAAGAAGTAAACGATCACAATAACATTATTTTCCTACAAACCGTATCGTCAATTTGAGACTACATTCGCTGCAACAGCCAGTATGACGTATCTACTTTGCTCACCTCTGAGCGGGGATTCAAACGGATTTGTATCTATTAATTCGTGTGCAGTTTAAACATTATTAGATTCCACGAGAGTCCAAACGAGATGAAAGTAAGTACCTAAAAATGTTAAACCCTACCTATAATACCCGTACCGTCAAGTGTTAGAAATATCACGAAAATATAACCTTGCTATGTCAAATGATTCGGGCAATGAAGATAGATTGAAAAAACAGTTCTTAACCGGTTCCTTCAAAAAACTTAACGTCTTAACTTCTAAGCCACGTTTTATTTTGTGGGTATTGAATAAGACTTGAGTTGTCATGTGTGACGCTCGACTGCGTAACGCTTTAGTTCGGGAAAATGGTCGATTAAAAGGGAGAGCGATCCACAATAATTGTACCTACCTCTCATAATATGTAATTTTATATATTAATATAGAATATTAAAATAGTTTTCTTTCGTCGACCCTCGCCTCATAAAAGTTTTCACGTCTATGGTGTTATCTTACGCACACATTGTTTATTTTTATTTCATTTCCTGTATTCATATTATTCCAATATTAGTGAAAACCCAAAATTAACAATGAACCTAATTGTTGGAAACTTAATATTTCCATATTATAGGATCTGAAAAGCAGAGAGATGCTAAATCCTTAAACAGAGACATCTATGGCGAAATGATAGAACTAGTAGGTGACATGAGCGGTCAGTGCACCGTTCTCAACCTTGACATGCAGAACAAACCTATTGAACCACTTCATGCTAACGGGGCACACAAATTACAAGAGATGTCGCTTAAAAGTAAAATTTATTATGATGTCAATATTATCATAACAGCCAATGATATTTAAAAGTATATATAGGTTACCTAGACAAAATTCGGTCTTTGAAAATGATACACAAACGCACACACGAATAATTTAACATTGCAATAGCACACTACATTACGATTACACGTCAAAGAAGGATAGTAAATACAATTATGGCAAGAGAAAAAGAGATAAGTCTAATTTGCTAATTGCTTCGTATTTGAGTAACAAAAACACAGAAAAAACAACAGATATCATTCTTTACCGTACACCGTGATTTATGCCTAAAATACGATTCATTCACCTTTCCGCATCGGCGCGCTCCGGATCTCGCTGTACACTGTAGATCGGCAAGCTTCCGGCATTTTCGCGGCATTTTCCCCGTGTGCATTATTTTACGTGTAGTTATAAAATGCTTATAACTAGGGTGATTTGAGTGACTGTCACTGAAAGCTATTGAAACAAGCTATAAGACCATGTATAAATTATTCATATTGTCTTTCTTTTTTATTTCACAAAGACTTTTCATTCGAAAAAAAGTGTAAAAATAGGTATATTTTAAAATAAATATTGTTATTATTGTTAATTACTTGTTTTATTTATTTCCTTTTATGTTTTTGTAATGAATAGTATATGTTAATTATAAAATTAAGCTTAAATCTCCACAAAGAACGATCTTTGTGTAAAGTCTTGATAACGACCGCTCGCTGCGCTGGCCGGGAACAAGTGGACACATAAGTGCTTTGTCCGTAAAGCTATGACGTCGAATATTGGTGGCCTTGAATCGTAACGGATCGAAATGTGTTTGGGAATTCACTCGTTCATAACTGCGTAGGCAAATAAACCATCTTGTACACCTAATAAGGGTGAAAACTGGATGAGGTAAAAGAGTGCCCCGCGGCACAGCCGCTCTCATTGTTTTTTGAATTACCAGTGCCCGCGGGCACGGCCGATGCGGAAAGGTTCATGAGCTCATGTAGTAAAAGTTACAAAGTAGTAAAACTACATTGATATTAGGTTAATAAAGTGTTATTAATTTTATAAAAAAAATAATTTAATATTGATTATAATATATATTCTGATATATATATATTGATGATGTAAATTATTTGTACATAAAATAATAAAAAACATACAGACATATCAAAACAAACCCGAAATGTATTAACAATAAGGGTTCCATTTTTAAAATTTTACTAAAGACGGCTAAACGGCGGCCCAAAAAGTTTTATGTTTACAATTATTATTTCTGGATTATTATATTATTTATGAATGTCTTTTTGTTCAGGGCTTATTACAATAAGATAATGGGAGGAAAAGAAAATGATTCATTGATTCTTCTGCAGTTAGCAAGGGATATAGCGAAAAAGCAGTGTTTCTGAAAAAACTCCTACGTAAGCAAATAGCACTTACTGTCTACGTCCGCTACCTACCCTAAAACTTGTTTTTGTAGTTTGATAGTTCAGCTACCTATATACGCACGTGTTTATTTAAAATATCTCGTATTACATTCACTGCAACAAGGCCTTTTTTACATCATTTCCTAAATTGTCCTAAAATTATACTACCTCGATCATCCCGCAGCAGACAGGGTAGTTGCGATATATTCGGAGTATTATCGTATTATCGTTCCGAATGTGTCGTTGTCGATTTTGCGAGTATACCTCCTGGTACGTTACATACATTCCAAGATTGATTACTAATAAAATATCAAATAGCCTGCTATTACTAATCTCATTCTATATCACCTTTATTATAAAGACTAAAGGCTTTGAAAGCTTATTATAATCATCATAATATTATTTTAGAAAGACGCTCACTAACTAACAAGAAAACTCAAGTTTCGCAATCAAGCGATTACTAACGCTATGTATTTTGCCTACGATTTCATTTCTGGTTGATTAATCTATGACAAATTCTATTTGTCCTTGTCGCGCTGTAGTTGACATCATATTCTCTATCTCGCTCGAACTACCACGTTAATAATTCGAGATTTATTTGTAAATAAGCAATAAAATCGTGATAAAATACAAATACGACGTTCTTAAGGATACTTTCGTATGGTATGAAATACCTTCACTCTTATATATATTGGAAACATAGTTTTTACATCTTCTTAACACACAGGTTGGCATTATTATTACCTTGCCACGAAAACGTTCGGCTTAGCTCGCTGCTATTAGCCGACTAAATGAAACTACGACAATTGTCTGAATTTGTCTGCAACAATTTGCGCGCGCTAGTGCGATATCTACCTCTTTATTGTATATAATATCATTGATAACAGCTGTAGTTGTGAACAATTGAACATACCATCAGTCCCATAGATGATACACTATATACCAGAGATAGATATGCCACTGATATTTTTCATATGTAAAAATCAGTGTACCCAGGCCAAGAGATGGCACTGTGCTATTTTTATTACGCCCGTAGCCTACCGACATTTTACTATTATTGTAGACCGTATTGATAGCATATTGATTTTTTTTTCAGCACTTTCAATGCAAATTTTTTCATGTGCCAATGTAGGGAAGTTGCACCCCCCTGAGTCTACTTGACTCATTCGGCCACTGATAACTGAATATTTAAATTATTTTTTAATATCTACAAAGTACCAGTACCAGTGAGAGGCTCCTTTGCACAGGATGCCTGCTAGATAATGGGTACCACAACGGCGCCTATTTCTGCCGTGAAGCTACTGCTTCACATTACTATGTGTACGCATTATTGCGTTTCGGTCTGAAGGGCGCCGCAGCGAGTGAAAACTGTTAACATCATATTATATCTCAAGGTGACGAGCGCAATTGTAGTGCCACTCAAAAAATTGGGTTTTTCAAAAATCGTGAGCAGCGCTGCATAGTAATGGGCATGGCGTATCAATTATCATGAGCTGAACGTCCTGCTCGTTTCGTCGATTGTTGGTACTAATTGTAATGTCAATTAACCATAACAATACTAAGTAGGTAATGCATCAGAGCTGGAAAATATAATATAATATGTAATTTACTCAGGTACCTACTTCCATTTTAATAAAATTGTTAGTAAGCCGCAAACATCTTTTAAATATTTTAAACACGTTGTACTTATTAATTAACAGACATGATATCTAAACATATTTATTTTAAAGATAATAATTTTATATATTTCGCAAGCACCGTCATGAATTCCTTAAGTCCCTAGCGAGATCGTAGAAGATGTGAACACGTCTAAAACTACGCGAATCGAATAACCTAGCTCTGTTATTAGATTATATTTATTAATCGTGATTTTAATACTTTTCTTTCTTAATATGTGATCGACTACATTCTTATTATACATAATATAAATATTATATACAAAAGATAAGTAAGTTACTAAAATTCGGTAGGTTATTCAAATTATTACGAGATAGAAGTGATAAAACAAAAAATGTATCACTCATGCGGGAAAAGTAGTAGGTATCTTGGCGCTCGCTGTTGCGGTTGCCGTTTGCCTATTTTTAAATTACGTGCGTGCGTGCGAAAGGTTTACTTGTCGCACGGAAATGTCGTTTGAGTGCGAAAAGTTTACTTGTCGGACGCAAATTACCAGTGGGAGTCTCCTTTGCACAGGAAGCCGGCTAGATTATGGGTACCACAACGGCGCCTATTTCTGCCGTGAAGCAGTAATGTGTAAGCATTACTGTGTTTCGGTCTGAAGGGCGCCGTAGCTAGTGAAATTACTGGGCAAATGAGGCTTAACATCTTATGTCTCAAGGTGACGAGCGCAATTGTAGTTCCGCTCAGAATTTTTGGGTTTTTTGAGAATCCTGAGCGGCACTGCATTGTAATGGGCATGGCGTATTAATAACCATCAGCTGAACGTCCTGCTCGTCTCGTCCCTTATTATCATAAAAAATAATCTTGGCACACGCAAATTTCGTAATATCAAAACTATATTGAGGTTGACGCGTCTGACAGTTTAATAAAATTATAATTTAAGTAACAAAAGTTTAAAAACAAATATGGAGTCAAAAAAAATACATAAATCGTTGCTTTTGTACTACAATATACTATTACTCAACTATATTTATATCTATAGTGTACACTCTTATAATAAAGTTTAAAGATTTGTGGTTATTATATGTTTTTTATTAGTTTGTACGCATGAAATTTAGAATCATGTTATTTATTTTTCTAGAGCCAATTGCGAATTATAAGTAAAATAACGGTAGTATATTTTGCTGCGGTGCCTTTATATAAAGTGATACATCTATCAATACATCTGCATCGGTGAAAACTGCATTCATTTCCATGCAGTAGCTTTTATGTAACATAAACGAGTACAAACAACAGACAGACAGACAGACAAAAATTGTTGTTTTTGCTTCTGAAGCTCTAACTGAGAGTATCGTTTAACCATTATTAGTTTTTTGTTAATATCAATAATTTAGGTACCTACTGATATAGATGAATAAATTCCTAAACATACGGATGGATCTCAGAAAAATTTTCACCAACTGATGTTTCATTTAATGTTATTAGAACTCAGTAACATAGGCGTAATTTTATTAAAAAAAAAATGGGGATCAACACTGTGACAATATACAGGTTGGTTTTATGAGAAGGGCGGTAATGGCCAAGTCGGAAATTACAAGACTTAGAGAAGAGTCGTGAAAGGAGTCATGCCCTCGATTTATAGGAAAACAGTAACTGCATATATAGTTTTTTTAAATTTCTTGAACTTGTGACGGAAATCGACCCGAATGATTTGTTCAAAAAATTACATTCTGTAGTATTGCACCAATGGACTCTGTTGCTGATAAGAATAAATCTTTGCAATGAAATGTATTAATATAAATGAAAGGAAATACCATTTTTTTTGATCTATTATTTATGCGCCTAAGAAAACTCACCTCCTATTCAAAAGGTCATTAGAGAGACGTATATAAACTTATGCATTGGAATCAAAGGAAACCATTTTGAGCAACTTATTACTTAGGTAAAAGTGAGATATGAAAAAAAATTGTATCTTTTTTCTATTTCCTTTCATTTTTAGTATAACATAATATCTTTGCAAATATTGATCCTTATCAACAACAGAGTCTATTGGTTCAATAATACAGGCTGTATTTTTTTTTTGAAAAATCATTCGGTTCGATATCCGTCATAAGTTCAAGAAATTTTTAAAAACTAATTATGCAGTTGTGGGTTTCTTATAAATCGAGAACATGACTCCTTTCACGACTTTTCTCTAAGTCTCGTAGTTTCCGACTTGGCCATCACCACCCTTCTCAAAAAACCATCCTGCATATTATAATATAAACAATAAAAATACTAGCTTTTAGCCCCGACTTCGTGCGCGTGCAACAGTTAGTTTGGGCAGCATTTTTTATTTTTTAATATACTCACTTTGCAAATAATACACTATAAAACTGCTGTGGCTAATATACATTTTGATAAGCTCAGATATAACTCTAGAACTGTTATCCCCCTTTTCACAGCCCACACAGGTCTACATTTTAAAAACGCAAGAACAAATATTTAAAAGTTTCTTAAAATCTTCAATAATCACGAACTTTCCTACAAATTTCCAACCCCTATTCCAACCCCGCCAGGCCTTTTATTCGCGACTAGCTGACCCGACAGACGTTGTTCTGTATAATATCTATATATATAAAAATGAATTGCTGTTCGTTAGTCTCGCTAAAACTCGAGAACGGCTGGATGGGTTTGGCTAATTTTGGTCTTGAATTATTTGTGGAAGTCCAGGGAAGGTTTATAAGGTGAATAAATATGAAAGTTTTTGGGAATTAAATAAAAACAACAAATTTGTTTTTCCTTTGATGTGTCCATACATAATTTCTATGAGATAATTTATTGACGCACGGTTTGACAGTTCTGCTGTGAAACAATTTCATTACGACAGCAGGGTGCATATTTTACGAAGTAATTCTTGATGTTGTGATATATTATTGACAAATTCATAAAAAAACATTATCTTATTTATTTTCAACCTTCTCTGGACTTCCACAAATAATTCAAGACCAAAATTAGCCACATCGGTCCAGCCGTTCTCGAGTTTTAGCGAGACTAACGAACAGCAATTCATTTTTATAAATATAGAAGATAGAAGATAAAAAATAGCCTATGTCCTCTCCCAAGCTCTTGTCTATCTCTGTAATAAATTTCATCATAATCGGTTCAGTGGTTTAGGCGTGAAAGCGTAACAAACAAACTACATTCACATTTATAATATTAGTAGGGATTTAGGTAAATATCGTAGCAAAGAGAGGTATTAGATTGCTTACGTCTTACGCTATTAAGCGAGGGATTAGTTTTATATATGCAATAAGTTTAAATTTGCAACAAGTCCACTTCATTCATCCTATAAAGGCCCAAAACGCTATTGTTCGAGTATCTATCGAACGATATAACCGCTCGTCAAATATCAGACAGCCGAAACGCATGATTGGCCATGTATTTAACACAAAAATAGAATACGTTCACAAGATCAACACAAAACAAGATGTAAAGTGATCCTTGTTCCCGACGGATATCGAATTCCACTCCAGTGTGCAGCTGTTGTTAAACGTGCACTTTGTACGTAAGAAATAATTGTACTTTATAATAATATGTTAAACCGAAAGCCTGACTTGATAGTTGGAATCAATTTGGAATGTTATTTTTCCAAACCACTATATCCGCTTTGACCAACCAAAAGTATTAAGAGGCATAAATAGGCATAAAAGTTTATTTCTTGATCTGAAGCGGTAGTAGTATCTAGTATATTAGATATGACATCAATAAGAATTATATAGGAATCAATTTTGAGAAAATAAATGTCTTTTATTAGTAAAAGAGAATAGATTTCTCCCAAGACTGGTATGTGAAGCCATTGAAATTAAAAAACACCCAAATTTCAATAGAGAAGACGGTCTAAAGTTCACTTCAGGTCTTAATTTCCTGGTTGCTATTCCAGTATTTCACCAAGTATCTAAATATTTGCATGTGGGCACTCTTTCTAGTTTTTGCCTGCTAATATAATGTCTAAGTTGTTAATGCTATTCTTATATATGACCATGTGTTTCGTCTTTGAGATGTTCATCATAAGACCAGCTTTTTCGCTGCAATTTACTCGCTTGACAATTCTGTGAATATCTTTAGCATATAACGGTATGAGGACTGTATCATTTTAGGATGTGGACTGTATCACACAAGTTAGAATATCATCCTGCGGTTTTCAAGGAGCTTTTTTCCACGTACAAAAAAGCTGTGGAATGAGCTTCCTTGTGCGGTGTTTCCGGGACGATACGACATGGGTACCTTCAAAAAAGCGCGTACACCTTCCTTAAATGTCGCCAATGCTCCTGTGATTCCTCTGGTGTTGAAGAGAATGTGAAACCTTATATAGAGTTCATATAGCATTTATCGCATTTACCTACTTTCAAAAGACCAACTTCCTAAAAAGCCGTCGGTAGAATACAATAGAAATATATTTATTAACCATACGGATTAACAAAACATAACATACCTATGGTGTTGCAATATGTAATTAAATAGAAAAAAACACAAGTTGGTTGCGGATGATACTTCACTCATATTCAAAGTGAAAAGAAGTTTTATATGACGAAGTAAACAATGCTCTATCTGACATAGCGCCAATAACTTATTGTTAAATAGTCATAAAACTAAATATTTGCCGCGTAGAATTAAAATGTGGATGCGATTATTTTATGAAACGGAGAGGTAGTAAAACCGGTGGAATCTGCTAAATTTCTTGGCATTACTCTTGATTCTAAATTTCAATGGAGATATTGAAGGATATTTGCCAATCCGCATAATTCTGAAGCATATGCGGTTAAAAAAAATTACACAGTTAAGTAACTTTCAGACATAGATCCGGCGCGATTAGTATAATTTAGTTATTTTCATAGTACACAAATTAAATTTGAAAAACAAAATTTTATGAACGATGCGGGATTCGAACCCACGACCTCCGGCGTTCCGTGCCGGTGCTCTAACCAACTGAGCTAACCGTTCGAGTACCGCCTCGTTATAAAATTCTGTTTGCTTTGTTCAATTCTCAGGTAGTGGCTTCATCTACAGGATCTACTTTATAGTTTATCAACTGTACCTGCTCAACCCCAAAATTTTTTAAATTTTATTTGTGTATTAATCCTAGAAGTGAGGGTTTCATAGTATTATGTTCTATGGTATATTGTTTTGGGGCAGTTCAGCCGATATTAATACCATCTTTGTGCTGCAGAAGAGGCTATTTATAAAATTGATCCTTGAGAATTCTTTTTGAAGTCAGTTTAAACACTAACACCGCTTCGGAAACAAATGGTTCTCTGAGAGAGAAGAAACGTCGCAAAAAACTCTCCCAGCATAGAAGCTTGTAATAAAACTTACTTTTATTTATCAAACTATAGAGCGTGATTTTTAATTCCTATTTCTCAAGCGCACCTAAAGTAATTTTACATCAAAAAGCTTAATGTTTCAGTATTTTGAGGCATATATTCCTTATGAGGAAGCTCAATATCGCTCAGAGGGTAATAAAGAGGGCTATGCTCGGAGTTTCCCTGCGAGATCAAATGAGAAACGAGGAGATCCGTAGGAGAACCAAAGTTACCGACATAGCCCACCAGATGGTTGCGAACTGAAGTGGCAGTGTGCAGGGCACATAGCTCGACGGACAGATGGCCATTGGGGCAGTAAAATCCTCGGATGGCGACCACGTACCGGAAGACTCGGTGTTGGTAGGCCCCCCACAAGATGGACCGACGATCTGGTCAAGATAGCCGGAATATGAATGGATTAGGGCAGCGCAGGACCGATCGTCGTGGTGATGTTTGGGGGCCTTTGTCCAACAGTGGACGTCTTCCGGCTGAAATGGAATGATGATTATTTTGGGGCATTTAATCTTTACGTATAAAAAATCGCAACAAAATATTTCTTGCTGAGTTCTACAAATAATACCTAATCCAAAAATGTAGGTACTTAATAGAATTTTTGTATGTGTTTGATTGTATGTATCTGAGAAGAATGCAAACACTGCTGAATAGATTTAATGATTTCTAAAAAGAGATGGATCAGGTTGGATTTCATATATCGCATCCCATCCCATCATCCCCCCCTAAAGATGGGCTGACGATTTAGTCAAGATCGCCGGAATACGTTGGATGAGCGCAGCGCTGGATCGAGTGTCATGGAGATCTTTGGAGGAGCAGCATTGGACGTATTCTGGGTAAGATGATGATGATGTCACAGGCAACAGCTAGTAATTAATGTTTACAGAATTGAGCATTGCTAGAGCTATAAGTTAACCTTATTATTATGATCTGTAAAAGCTTCAATTGACCTATTTACCCCAGCGGCTGTGTTAAAAGCAGATCAAAGTATAATCAATCGTGTTTATGCTATACATACGAATATCTGAAACTATTACACTGGGTATTTACATTGTGCACCCAAATCCATTTATTTATAAAATAATAAATAACAGTCATAGGCATAAAATTAAAAATCCATCTATATATGCCTTAATACCTTTACAAATTATTATCTTAATATAATATATAAATCCAGTGTCCTGATATTTGTTTCCAGTAAACCCCTAAATTAATGATCGGATATTAATGGGGATTACTTCATGGAGTGCAGTTTAGTCCAACCTGAGAGATAGGATAGTTTATATTTCGATTTGGGACCCATAATTATTTTTATTTCCAATATTTGATTTGTATGGACATAATATTTTCTATGAGCGAATTTATTGGCGCACGGTTCGACAGTTCTGCTGTGAAACAATTTCATTATAACAACAGGGAGAATATTTTACGAAATAATTATTGATGTTATGAAAAATTATTGACAAATTCATAAAAAAGAAACAGTATTTTATTTATTATTACAGAGCAACGTCTGTCGGGTCAGCTAGTTACTTATAAAAATATGACAAAGAAAAAGGCACATGTACCTGATCTGACCCCGAAATCAAAATAATTGTAAAAAAAAAATGTTATATAAGCTTGAATAGATATAATAATATTATGTGACATTATCAGACATTTTATACCTATTATTATTATACATTACGTACTATTCGTCTCTTTAGACGACCTCAAAAAAGGTGGTTAATCTCATTTACTGATGTATAATTAATTAGAAGGACTTTTCATTTATAAATATTTCACGGTTGGCGGCAAGATGATTAAGTGAACGTGAAGTATAACTTAATAAAACACTTAAACGGGTAAATCTTTAAAATTTATTATTTGTAATATTTGAGAGAAATAACATTTATAAAAAAATGTTTTAAAGGTAGTCCTTATACCCAAACATCTGCGTCACAGTTACAAAATTTAACCATCCTTCAATGCTCCATAGAGCACGAAACTCATTGTTTTAAACAGCTCTACTTTATTATCAAAACATTTAAATTCCTAAGAACTACGTAATGTCTTTATCTTTTAAACTCATTGTTTTTCAGATCACCACAATACCAACAATAGGTAACGTGGTTTTCTATGCGCGTACGCTCCACAAAACTGCGAATTCTAAAATTAGCATAAATTTAAGGGCTGCTATGCGATTTTGATTCTTATTGCGCCACTATAAAGCCGTTGCGATCCTTACGGGAGGTAAGCGTAGCTTGTGTGAGGTACGTTTCGGTACGGTGCACATAGAGTCGTCAGTCGCAAGTCTGTCGACTGTGGTTCCGGTAGGGTCGATCACTAGAGCGTTGTGTTCATGCCTTTATGCCACTTTTAAAAAGTTATCGCGTGTATCGTTACGCGCCAAATAGTTTTAAATTCTACGCGCATAGACTGTTTTATTCTTTTTTTTTTCGGTAGGCAATGAAGAAAGTTGAATTAGCACCAATACGCCAATATTTTGGGGTAATTAAATGAACAGTGCACGCATTGAGAAATAATTATAACTTTTTGTGAAATGTTGTGAAGTTTTTTCTAACATAGTTACACCGTTTACGAAAATGGTTGAAATAAACAGTGAATATTGTGTGAGATTTTATTTTTTGTTTGTTGCTGTTGTATCAGTTGGTAAGTCATAATTTATTTATAATAATATTTTAAATTTACTTATTTTAAGTTGTCTGTCTGTAGTTGTATACTAAAAGGCCTTTAAATTAGTATAATAATAATAATAATAAATTAGTTATTATTAAGTTAATTATTAAAAGTATAATATTATGTGAATTAATTTTACTGATACTTAGTACATTATAATTAATTATATAATTTAATATTGATGAAATAATATATAAGTAAAAATATATTTATAAAAAAAAATTACTGGTACTTTTATAATGATATTTTTCGTTCCGTATTACATTGAGATTTTTTTATTGCAAATAATTGTGATTGAAAAAACTGTAATTTAAAATATATTGAAACATAAATTTTAGGAGCTGATATTGAAGTGAACTATAAATTAAATTAAATATGGTAATGGCAATAGAGTTTAAAAATTAATAGAGTTGAATAATGAAATTTAAAATAATTCACTTTTAATAATTCAATAATATGTTTTATATGTAGGTATGTATTACTCAATAATATAAAAAAAATAATAAAATCACTAACTATATAAATATATAATATAGTGTAGCTAGACTAGGTAAATTTGGTACTAAAAATACTATATAAGTACTAATTACTAGTATACTACCTTATCCACTTACTTAGCATGGGTGGAAAAAAGCGCGTGTGATACCAGTGTCATTGCAAGTGAGGTGATCACTTAACTGTGACCATCAGGTGATGTGTACGCTCGTTTGTTTCCCTATAAATATAATAAAAAAATTAACTACTGAAGGAAAGAAAGAATTACTCATTTCATATTTTACATAGGAAATATCTTTGTCGGATGTAAAATAAAGCGGTGATGTTTTAGTGTCTTACTCTACGTAAAAGTTCAAACTAAGATAAAAAATATGGGATTAGTTATACAAATTAAATTTGTAACCAAAAATAACCAATTGTTATCAACTGTATTGTAGAGCCTGTAGATGGAGCCACAACCTGAGAGTTGAAGAGGAGATAACCAAGATTTACGATCCATGCATCACTGGTAGGTACGGTTGAACCCGATACGCGCGGGTTCGAGTCCCGCATCGTTCATAAATTTTGTTTTCAAATTTAATTTGCGTTACATACAAACTGTTGACACAGTCTCGTATTAAGGTTTGCTAAACGTTATTTTGCCACAGTATTTTCAATTACTTAGAAGATGTTATTTTTGTAATGAATTTATTTAGCTTAAATGTTTTTTTTAATCTGTTACTAGAATAGTAGTATCACAGTAAGTGAATTTTGTAATTCTATTTGAGATAAATAAAGTTTCTGAAACCTTAAACAAACCGACGATCGTCTAAAACAATACCTGCATTATAAATCATGAATGTAATTCGCATAATTTTCATGTAAACACGCAATCAGGGAAGCACACACACCTAATAGAATGTATACACATTACAAGGCAAAGCCAATAATTTATAGACCTGGCCTAATTCTACTTCTCCTAGTGAGAATTGAACCAAGAACTGAGCTCAGAAGCAGTTCGATCAGTTAGATTGGACAAAATATTTTTTTGGGAACCACGGGGTATTAACGAACGATTCCCTCGCCATTACAAAATATTCAAAAATGCACAACGTTCTTCACTTCTGCGGGCACTCCCGGAGTGCAAGCCGTTATTTTTTTCATAAAAAATGACTTAAATCAGAAACCCTCTTGTTATGTTGATGTATGGACAAAATTTGAGTATTCTCTGTTTTTTCTCTGCTTATTTATAATGTAATTTAATACATTCCAATAATCCACAGAACATATAGATATACCAGCGGACCCGACAGACGTTGTCCTGTACACACGTTTTAAATTTAAAAAATACTGGGTCTCGAAATCTCGAGCGATTGCCAATTTCGTGGTCATCTGGAAGGCAAAGCCAAATTGGCTTCAAAGAAACTTGGCGTCATTAATAGAGCACGGCAATACTTCAAGCCGGCCAACATACTAGCGCTCTACAAAGCGCAGGTCCGGCCACACATGGAGTATTGCTGTCATCTCTGGTCTGGCGTACCCCAGTATCAGCTCGATCCATTTGACCGCGTGCAATGCAGAGCAGCTCGAATTGTCGGGGACCCAGTGCTCTGCGAAAGGCTGGATCACTTGTCGTTGCGTAGAGACGTCGCTTCCACCTTCGCACGACACGCCACAAGTTAGGATATTATCATCACCATCTGGATGTGTGGCGGTCCTCCACAGTGCGGTTTTCAAGGAGCTTTCTTCCACGTACTACAAAGCTGTGGAATGAGCTTCCTTATGCGATGTTTCCGGGACGATACGACATGGGTACCTTCAAAAAAAGCGCGTACACCTTCTTTAAAGGCCGGCAACGCTCCTGTGATTCCTCTGGTGTTGCAAGAGATTGTGGGCGGCGGACTTAACAACAGGTGACCCGTACGCTCGTTTGTAAAATTCCATAAAAAAAAATGTTCCAGTCGTTAGTATGTGTTTACTAACATACACATGGGCAGGAGAATTATATATGGACTGAATTGAGAATCTAAACCAATCTCAAATTCACTGAAACACACAAAATATCAACACACGTACAGAAGAAATACATATATAGATAGGTTACGTAACCTATCTTATGCTATGGACACATCTACTGATAAATCTCTGTGCAACTTGGATGATAATATGAAATATTGTAATGGTAAAATAATGTAACTTTAACGATGCCCGAAAACGGTTTCGCAAGCGCATTAATAGCGGTTTCGACCACAAATTTATCGAGATTCTATCCATGTGGATCAACAATAGTAAATAAAGGCCGGACTTATATGTAAATGTGATTGTGTGCATTCATGTTGAAACTATAAGGATATTAATTATTATCATAATGTGTTTTTATAATCAATTCTCATGCGAACTTTATTTTTTTTTAAATATTTTTTAAACACCTGATACTTTTTGTTATCTATGGCAACGGCGAACATTTTGTTTTTGTCTCTTGTTATGTTAGTACTTTGTTTAGTTTTTAATATTGAAGGCTTGTAATTACAACGCACATTGAACGATGTTATTTGAGATTAGTTTAAGGCACTGTATTTATATGTTTTTTAATATGTTCTGTTTTGCGCCTCGTTGCCAATGCTCTAAATATTTAAAAAAAAAGTTTATACGTACCATCACCCTTCGTTTCTCCACCTGCTAGTAGCTCAGAATAAGTACAATAATTTATAAAGCTTGACATGACATCAGACGGCGAGGAAATAGGACCATTCCCAATATACTATCTACAGGCAGAGATAAATTACTACCTTCTACTGTCAGAAATTAGCTGTCAATAATCTGAAGCTGTCCCAATATACCCGATAAGTCATTCTTATCGCCTTATATTGGGACGCGTGAGTTGTAATTTCCATACAAACTTCTATCGCTGGTAAGCTATACGTCCTCCCATTGACAGACAGCGTGTACGGATGAGGTGAGTTATCGTCGATAACTTTATTGGGACACAAAAGTCAACGATAGTTACGATTTTTATCTCAAGTAAGAGATAGACTGAATATTGGGAACGGCTGTAAATGAATCAAGCTATCTCCGGTCGGTTTGATTCTTTGGCGTTGAGATATGGGTTCTCTCTGCATCTTCTACCGCATTTATCACGGAGAGTTCTCAGAGGAGCTGTTCGGGTTGATTCCAGCGGCTGTGTTCCACCACCGGACATTACATCAAAATGCTAAATACCACCCGCATTACGTTGACATCTGGCATTCCACAACCGCGCGTTTTGCCTGATATTTATTGCCTCCCACAGCCATTTTGTGGAAACAATTACCAGCTGCCTATTTTCCCAAGCCGATACGGCTCAGGGACCTTCTAGAAAAGAGAATACTTCCACCTTAAAGGCCGGCAACTCATTTCTTGACACCTATTGGTGCGGATGTCCATATGTGGTTGCCTCACCGTGATACTTGTCCGTTTACCCCCTCTTATATAAAAAAATCGAATATTTAAAATACATTGGTTTGTGTGGTCGAAGATAGAACCGGAGGCTCAGTGGTGAGAATCAACGCTTCCACCTATTGCGCCATGGATGCTTTTAAGCCCATAACGTTTCAATTTGGTTCACATAATATGCTCAATGATGAATATGACGCGATGGAGAAGTATTTGAGCTATCTAGAAGCATCCATTGTGTTTCTGTGTACGGTTAACGGCCGTTCCCAATATTCAGTCTATCTCCGGTTGTGGCCTACTTGAGATAAAAATCTAAAAACTATCGTTTGCTTTTCTGTCCCAATAAACTTAACAACGGTAACTCACCTTATCCATACACGCTGTCTGTCAATGGGAAGCCGTATAGCTTACCAGCGATAGAAGTTTGTATGGAAATTGCAATTCACGCGTCCCAATATAAGGCGATAAGAATGACTTATCGGGTATATTGGGACAGCTTCATATTATTGACAGCTAATTATTGACAGTAGAAGGTAGTTATTTATCTCTATCTGTAGATAGTATGTTGGGAACGGCCGTTAGTGGCTTGGAGCGATTTGATAGCCACGAATTATTTGCTACAGCTATTTTGAATTAAACATGTCCACGAGAGTAAAATCGCAATCAAATCAAATGCTACAAGACCTTTAAACTCCAGACAAAATTTTCTTTAAAAACCTATTCGAACTAAGGACCTTAAGGAGTCAAATCGACAAATTCTTTCTTTTTCATAACTATCCAGGCTTATGAGGCTGATATAAACTATTAAACACACAATCCCCATAAAGATGCAGCAATATACCAATATACACATTTTTTAGTCAAAGTTGTAAGGAAATTATTTATCAATCTAACCGCGTCAACTAACTTAGAACCCAATAATAAAAAAATTTGAAAACAAAATATTATGAACGGTGCGGGACTCGAACCCACTACCTCTCGCGTTCCGTGCGAGTGCTCTGCAAACTGAGGTAACCGTTCGAGTGGCGTATCGTCATAAAATCTTGTATGCTTTGTTTAACTCCCAGTTTTTTACTTTAAAAACATAACAAACTACCCAATAATAATCTTTCCAATTTATTATAAAAAATCCCTTTTTTTTTTATGGAATAGGAGGACAAACGAGCGTACGGGTCACCTGGTGTTAAGTGATCACCGCCGCCCACATTCTCTTGCAACACCAGAGGTATCACAAGAGCGTTGCCGGCCTTTAAGGAAGGTGTACGCGCTTTTTTTGAAGGTACCCATGTCGTATTGTCCCGGAAACACCGCACAAGGAAGCTCATTCCATAGCTTTGTAGTACGAGGGAGAAAGCTCCTTGAAAACCGCACTGTAGAGGACCGCCACACATCCAGATGGTGGGGATGAAATCCTAACTTTTGTATTTAATATAGAGTATTATATTTTGGGAAATAATATGTTGGCCAAAATTGTTTAGAATTTCGCATAAAGTTTTTAAAGACTCACTTATCGTGCCGCGGGTGTAATTTCTCCAAAAAAAAAGGAAAATCTTATCCTGGTAACCTATTCTCGGTGCAATATCAAAAGTTTAATAATGCAAGCTGTATGTAGCATCCCATCTGACCCACGAGTGCTATTTGCAACATGCGGCTTGCTCTATTAGTCTCAACAGTCGAACCATAAATATGGGAGTAGGTTTCACTATGCCCGAATTCACCAACCCGGGAGTTGATTCGAGAAAAATAGAAATAGGTATAAGGTTAACAACAAATCAGTACTTTTTATACGCTTTAAATTATCTTCACCTGTATGTTTGTATGTTTGTAACCGACTTCTTTGGGTGCGATTTTGACCCACTTTAAACGGCTAGATTTCGTTCAAACTTTGTAGATTTATCGAGGACCGATGACATTACACTAATTTGACTAAAAAATTGAAAATAAATTAAAATAGAAAATAGTGTAAAAAAATAAATTTCACTGTAAAAAAAGCGTGGGGTGCTTTTTAAGATATTATTAAAATAATAATTCTTCGACACCCCACGCTTTTTTACAATAAAATATATTTTTTTACACTATTTTCAATTTAAATTTATTTTCTATTTTTTAGTTGAATTTTATATAAAGCGTGCTTTTTATTTTTTTTAACTATTATTTTTATTTATATTAATTACAATTTTAGTAACAATGGTTTTTTAGCATTGAAAAAAACTTAAGATCTTTTTTTATCGAATAGGAGGACAAACGAGTGTACAGGTCACCTGATGTAAAGTGATCACCACCGCCAATTATCTCCTGCAACACCAAAGGTATCACAGGAGCGTTGCCGGCCTTTTAGGAATGCGCACTTTTTTGAAATTACTAATTCCGTATAGTCTATTGTTAATTTAGTCTACAGGAGTGTATTATGAAGGTACAGTAAGTTAGAAGGTACTGTACCATGATACAAGAATTTATTTACCTTGGTTGACAGCTAATTGTAATATATTTAATTCAATAAACATTCTTAAACACATTTGACGTGGAATTAAACTTTCATATTATTTATCACACGAATGTACGTAGCGGAATTCGAACTCTGGACCCCTAGTTTATTATGTACGGGTCGCTAACCACTAGGCTATATGAGTTTTCAAATAATATTAAGTACTTATGTACTTTTTACATACTTTTGTAAAAGACGGACGGACAGGCCAATAGTCGAGCCCTAATAATTGGGTTCCCGTTGCTTATCCTTGGGGTACGGAACCATTATACATTGATGAAGACATTATGGATGTAGTCTACATTTATTCCCTATATCTATAACCGAAGGCGCGCACGAAACAGATCAAATCAAATCAAGTCAAAATCACTTTATTCATGTAGGTCGTAGAAAATTAAAAAAAAAATTTCACTATTGAACTTACCGCCACTTCGTCAAGGAGTTAGTGAGAAGAAGTGACAAGAAACCTATTGCCACTCTTTTAAATAAACATTTACATTTTCATCAAAATACAAATAATTTCAATTATGTACAATATATTATAATATGTAAAGAAATGCAACTAAAATACTCAAACGTCAAATAGTCGAGTATCTTCTAATATTATAAATACGAAAGTTTGTAAGAATGTATGCACGTCTGGATGTATGTTTGTTGCCCTTTCACGCGAAATCTACTTAATGGATTTTATTGAAACTTTACAATAATATAGCTTATATATCAGAATAAAACTTACATAACAGATATTTATCTATCTTCTATATATATAAAAATGAATTGCTGTTCGTTAGTCTCGCTAAAAGTCGAGTACGGCTACTTTTGGTCTTGAATTATTTGTGGAAGTCCAGAGAAGGTTTAAAAGGTGAATAAATAGGAAAATACTGCAAAATTAAATAAAAACAACAAATTTGTTTTTCCTTTGAAGTGTCCTTGTTGTTCAGAAATCAAATTGAAAAAATAGTTTACAATGAATATCTAATTTGAATTTATATCTTTCTAACTTTCGCCGGAGGTAAAAAATTAACTTAATTTTATATACAGAACAACGTCTGTTGGGTCAGCTAGTAGGAGATAAATTTTGTCTATACTACATTATTTGAACAAATATTTGAATAGTTATAACGATGACGATAAACAACCGAGTGCGCGATATTGTAGTGCGGTCCAGTGGCAAGCGGTGGGACGGGCATGCGGGTGATCGGAGGACTGTGGGTGGAGTTATGAATTTTAAACGCCTGCAGTTCCAATTAATTAGCATTTTCAATGAATATCAACAAATCGTAGGGTCAAACCCTAAAAGAAGCAGGCATACATTTGGGCATGCCATGTTTTTCTTACGGCCAACTCTACATGATATGCTCACGCGTTTCTAAATCGCAAAATCTGACTGAAAAACATCGTTTATCATAATTTAGGAGGACATAGGACATATATTGCAGTATATATCTATCTATACCTTTTGCATCATATACATACATCCGTACCTATCTATGCTTACAAAGTATACTTGTTCGAACACTTACATCTGGAGAACGGCTGCAACGATTTTTATGATTTTTAATTTGTTGGATTTGCGTCCGTCCCGAATAATATAAAATCATTGAAAAATTTATGAAAAAAGATAATTCTTTCTTTCATTTAAAATCATTATCACAATTTTCTAAAGGGTAATCTTTTTTTATGGAAAAGAAGGACTAAAGAGGATACGGGCCACCTGGTGGTCTGTAAGTGATGCCGCCCACATTCTCTTTCAACATCAGAGGCCATTCTCTTTCAACAAGAGCATTGCCGGCCTTTATCTCTGGTTCTACTGAACCGATTTTGAAAATTCTGTTACCAATAGAAAGCCAAATTTTTGTGAGTGTCACACATATGTTATATATTAACCCAAAAAATGAAAATAATTTTTCATTTTTTGTATTTGTAATATACCTCGGAGAAAAAACCGTAGTACTCTAAAAATATATTATATGGCAAAACAACCGTTTACCGGGTCAGCTAGTAATAAATAAAATACAGTTTCTATGAATTTGTCAATAATATTTCATAACATCAAGAATTATTTCGTAAAAAATTGTCCCTGTTGTTATAATGAAATTGTTTCACAGCAGAACTGTCAAACCGTGGGTCAATAAATTCTTCAAAATATGTCCATACAAAATAAATATTACAAATAAAAATAATTATGAGTTCCAAATTGAATTAAACTGCACTCCATGAAGTAATCCTCATTAAAATCCGTTCATCAGTTTAGAAATTGACTGGGAACAAACATCAGGACACTGGATTTATATATATTAACATATACATATTTTTTTTCATACATAATCTTATTTTGAAATGAAAATTGTAAGCATGCTTAAATATATTTTAGTTATCAAAGGAGATGGTACATATTTAGAACTCCTTTCACAGGTAAAGTTATGTTTCTAAATTTACTAGACTGGAAAAAGGTAAAATTCACAGCAGCGGTTATTTCATACGTCTTAAACACTATTTATTACTTTCTAAAATGAATGAATGATATATTTCTTGATCTTTTAATAACATAAAAATAAACACAAGGGAAGAACTACTTAACCGTTATCATAAAAAAAATATTCAAAAATAAAATACATAAGTATAATTTTTACGTAATACTAGCTGACCCAGCAAACGTTGTATTGCCATATCAAGTAATTAAAAAAAATTGGGGTATAAAAATTGATGCAACCGATTCTCAGACCTAACAAATTTATCGTTCTACAATTATTGCATTCGATTGCCATCTTGCAACCTTATAGCGGATTTGTGGATGGAACAGAATAATATAAAAATCACGATACAATAGTTGTAGATCGTAGAAGGGCGAAAATTTTAAGTTGTATATATTTTTTAATGCTTAATCATAAAAAAAAAACAAAATATTACGTCCAAAATAATAAAAATTTAGTGGTGGACATATAATAACATATAGGGGAATGAAAAATAGATATCGTCCAATTCTCCAGCCTAGCCGATATGCACGCTAAGATTCACGAAAATCGGTCGAGCCGTTTCGGAGGAGTTCAATTACGTACACCGTGATACGAGAATTTTATATATTAGATTATTTCGGAACAACCTGTGAGAAATCTATGTAGTAGCCGCGTGACTTCTAATGCAATCACTTTAGGCTGAATTTGGAATGAAATGAAATATATCTAATGAATCTTAACATGAGCGAGTGTAACTAAGCGCACTCCGAAGAATTTCACTTAATTCTTCATTATAAATTCTTAAGAGTTTAATGTTCACTAATAGTTCGCCTCCTCTGTACGTAAGAATGTCATTCTAATTATCCCTAAATTTCCGCGGAAACTTTTCTTGTTTCATCGGTCCCGGCGGAATTTCGCAAACTCGTTTAGACTTACGGACCTTGTAACAAATAAATGAAAAGAAGATTGTATAAAGTTCTGTGTGTACCAACAGCAATTTGTCTAGTTCGGACTTAGTTTAATTCATATTTACAACCGACTGCGGAAAAAGGAGATTCTCATGTCACGTTTTATTTTCATTTTACTTTTCATTTGAAAAGGCATGGTATTTATAGCCTATAGACCTTTTCTGAATTGCGCGCATGATTTAGAAATGGGCTCGTCAACCCTTTTGGAACTTTGGTTTATACAGGATCTTTCGATATGTTTAACCATTTTCAACAATGGCCAAGCGCATCACACCAAGATTCCGATAATATCAGTGAATTATGGATTACCCGACATCACTTGTCAAATAACCTACATTTTGGAAACCGCATATATTTGGATATCTACTGCTAAACATAAGTGTTACTATGATCTTTTTATAATATTATGTTTAACAATTTTCAACAATGGCCGAGCTCAACTCATCAAGATTCCGATAATGTCAGTGAATTATGGATTACTCGACGTCACTTGTCAAATAACCTTCATTTTTGAAACCGCATATATTTGGCTATCTATTGCTAAACTTAAGTGTTACTATGATCTTTCTATATTATGTTTAACCATTTTCAACAATGGCCGAGCGCATCACATCAAGACTCCGATAAAGTCCGTGAATTATGGATTACGCGACGTCACTTGTCAAATAACCTACATTTTTGAAACCGCATTTATTTGGCTGTCCATTGCTAAACTTAAGTGTTACTATGATCTTTCTATATTATGTTTAACCATTTTCAACAATGGCCAAGCGTATCACACCAAGATTCCGATAAAGTCCGTGAATTATGGATTACGCGACGTCACTTGTCAAATAACCTACATTTTTGAAACCGCATTTATTTGGCTGTCCATTGCAAAACTTAAGTGTTACTATGATCTTTCTATATTATGTTTAACCATTTTCAACAATGGCCGAGCGCATCACATCAAGACTCCGATAAAGTCCGTGAATTATGGATTACGCGACGTCACTTGTCAAATAACCTACATTTTTGAAACCGCATTTATTTGGCTGTCCATTGCTAAACTTAAGTGTTACTATGATCTTTCTATATTATGTTTAACCATATTCAACAATGGCCGAGCTCAACTCATCAAGATTCCGATAATGTCAGTGATTTATGGATTACTTGACGTCAAATGTCAAAAGTACATCGTACCTGAACCAAACCGCATTTACTTGTCGACCTATTAAATTAACTTACGATTATCTTTCTAAATGTTTAACCATCTTTAACGATGGGAGAGTTCAACAGATCAAGGTTCTGATGATAAAGTCAGGGCCAACAATTATAATTTAAAGGTAACAAGTAATTGAGCTGTTGAAACATCGCAGCGTTAAGGTGTTGTAATATTTAAGAGGCTTGTTAGTGGACGCATTAATTATTACCAGAGCTTCGTTTGTTTAGTAAGGGTAGTGTTTTGAGAGTTTGTAAGTAAAATTAATGTTGAACCTTCACCTATTTAAATAACGCTTATAACACTATTTATATTTTCTTAATTGTTAAATATTAAAAAAAATTGTTACAAATGACTATAATTAATTGGCACATTAAAAAAGGATTATGTGGTTTTACGAAACCACGGTAAAAGTGAAACTAACTAAGACTTGCAGAAATATGAAAGCAAATAAAAGTTTCAGTTTAGTAAATAACAACATTTAAATTGAACAATGACAAAAAACAAACAAAATAGCGTGGAGTAATAGTCTATACACTACACGGTCAGCTGCTGCGAACTATAGGCGCCGCCCGACCGACACGCGACATGCAACACACAGACGAAAAAGTTTGAGACGATGCAATAAAAGTTTCACTTTAAAAAAATATTTCCCCATTAAATTATAATCTCAAGAACTCTCGAGGGTGGAAATCAATAATGTAATTAACAGAGAATTTATTATCTTTGATTTCCAAGTTCAACTTGTTGTGGGTATTTTCATTAAATACTTTTTAAAGTATTTAAATGCGTGTATGATAAATTATTGAAATTTCGCTTGACGTTTCGTGACCGTTTACTCTAACTGGGACTGACTGGGCTTTCTCCCAGTTCGATCCTTGCCCGTGACGTCGAATGAATTTTCTGTTTTTGAATTCATGTTGTCGTTTATTTGACTTAGATTATTTTCCTGAGATTATTTCCTTACTCTCTTGAGTATGAGCCGGTGATCAAATACCATCAGTTGATCCATATGTATATCTGTTTGCCGTCCTCTTAAAAAGCCTATGTAATGTAATATATGCACTATTGATAGGGTAGCTAAAAAAAGTTTTTGCATAGATAATTTATACGTCTAGATAGTCTCTTGTTGTTAGAATTAGACAACCGATAAAAACAAGCCAGGAATACTAGTTTAGTGTACGTGACAAGCTACGTCTTACATTCGCGATTTGTATGACACTTTGTGTTAGTGTGCGTGAATTGCTCAAAATAGAGCATAGTTCTAAAGTAAATTTTTTTCGACGTTTTCACAGCTGTCATAGTCTATCTAGACGTATTAAGTTTTTGTTTGAAAAATTATCGTTAGGATAAATTCAATGAGCTAAATAACCGGCTGCAGACAGCCGCTAAGGAAGTCAGCTGTTGTTCACAAAAATATAGGAAGTAAGTATAACATGGCTTCTCGCGATCTCACACTAGTTTTATTTAAGACGTTTTAATGTCCTTGACTGCATGAGCGCGTTAGCTAGTGAAATTACTGGCCAAATGAGGCTTAACATCTTATGTCTCAAGGTGACGAGCGCAATTGTAGTGCCGCTCCGAATTTTTGGGTTTTTTGAGAATCCTGAGCGGCACTGCATTGTAATGGGCATGGCGTATCAATTACCATCAGCTGAACGTCCTGCTCATCTCGTCCCTTATTATCATTAAAAAAAAATTGAAACGTGCAGTCATTGATAAATGACAGGTGACTGCTATAATCTTGTAAAAACGCGATAAACGTGATAGCCGCAATCCACTACTTTTTGAGTAACTGTTCGCATTCAAACTTAGCCGGAATATACTTCGTCGACATAATGTAATTACTATTTCAAACTTATCTCAAATAGTAAACTATATTTCAATTTTTACTTAGGCAATCCCGCCTCTTATTACGTAGTATATACATCCTCTATGTTCGTATGTTTCATCATACTAATGCTAGAAAAGCGAGGCCATTACAAAAATTAACATCCGAAGATAACTCAACAAGGGAACAAACAATAGTACAGTCAGAATATATCCAATCAAATGCTAAAAACACAATATCTGTACAGGGCACTAGAAGCCAGCAAATTGGCTATATGTCGGTGCATTCGTTGTTGAACTGCCGTTGAAAAAACCAAGCATGTTGTCATATTTGTACATCAGATCAAATGCACCCGTATTGATTTAAGCTCAAGTTCATGGAACGAAATGTTAAAGCGAGTGATACTGTGAAATATTTTATACTAGCTGACCCGGCAAACGTTGTTTTGCCATATAAATTGTATTGATCTTGTGTTTGCTAGTTGATAAGAGATGGCGCTAGTTGTAATCATTAGTAACAATCACACTTCTTTTATATTTTGTATAATTCACATGATAGTTTTATAAATTATAGCCTATGTGTTATTCTGGTGTGTAAGCTATTTTATTGTAAGGTTTCATCAAAATCTATTGAGTAGATTTTGCGTTAAAGAGGTTCAAACATACATCCAGACATACAAACTTTCACATTTATAATATTAGTAGGATGTTTCATTGAGTGTCACTTGATCCAAAAACCCTTTTTTATAGACAATTGACCGTTGGGGCATTTGATGGGGCGCAATTGAACCATAAATAAATGGATACGCATTGAAAATTCTAATGAGAATTTCAACCCTGATGCTGCTGGGTTTTATATTCGTATATTTTAAGGGTACTTCATGATTAATGATTACGGCCACCTTACAATACTCCTCTGGTATTATAATATCACAGGAAAAATTTTTTTAACCGACGTCAAAAAAGGAGGAGTTCTCAATTCGTTGGTATTTTTATGTTTATTACCTCAAAACTTTTGACTGAGTCAACCGATTTTGTAAATTCTTTTTTTAATTTGAAAGCTGGTGCTTCCCGTGTGGTCCCATTGTAATTTGGTCCAGATCTGACTGTGGCATCTATGAGAAAACCATAAATGTCTCAAATTTGCTATACATAAGTGGATTATAAATTTGCATTTATTTTTAGATTTTTCATTGCTGCATTGAAAAATTTAGTATATCTACACATATTTAGACAAATTGTTGTTAAGTGTACTTCAAATTCACTAAAAATCAAAGATACATATCATACGTAAGTACATACATAGCTATAGGTGAGATGTGCTTGAGTGGTGAGAAGGCGAGAGCGGGTCGCGGCGGAAGGACACCGATTCCAAAAATAACAATAATCGTAACTAGAATTAGATTAATTAATTATATTGTATAATACGCAATTATTTTTACACTTTTTAGTGCATATTATATCTATTGTTTTGGACTAGTGTTTTTGAAGTCGGTTGGTTTTTTTATAAATTTTTTATTGAGGAGTCATCACCACCGTCAACACTCTTGTAATACCAAAGTAGTTATATGAGCGTTTCCGGCCTTTTAAAACGGTGTACGAGCTTTTCTTCTAGTACTCATATCGTATTATTCTGGTAATATAGTGTAAGGAAGCTTATTCCACAGTTTGGTTGGACCACAGTCGAAGGAACGCCACATATCGGGTGAGGATTTTTTTGACTAGACGACCATTAGATTGATTGTCATTGATGCGTCCAGCCCATTACAATACAGTAGCGCTTAGGATTATTAAAAAACACAAAAAAATTGTGGCAATACAATTGCGCTACGGCGCCCGTCAGACTGAAACACAATAATCCTTACACATTACTGCTTCACGGCAGAAATAAACGTCGTTGTAAACCTATAATCTAGCCGGCATCCTGTGCAAAGGAGCCTCGAAACTCCGCTGCAAGAATCAGCTCTTCGGAACATTTAACTGAAAGTCTTGCTTTTCTCATCCTTTCTTTTTACAAAATTAATAATAATAATGACACACTTTTACACAGATTATCTTTGTTTCCGGGACGATACGACATGGGTACCTTCAAAAAAAGCGCGTACACCTTCCTTAAAGGCCGGCAACGCTCTTGTGATTCCTCTGGTGTTGCAAGAGAGTATGGGCGGCGGTGATCACTTAACAACAGGTGACCCGTACGCTCGTTTGTCCTCCTATTCCATAAAAAAAAATCTTGTCCAAAACTAGGTATAGCTTATACTATGGATACAAGACAACGATATATTTAATACAATATATCGTTGTCTTGACTTAAACGTACATAAACACACATAAGCATCAATGGCTCGAAAACCAACATCCATGTTCATCATATGAATGTTTGCACCTGACGGGATTCCAACCCCGGACCTATATCTCAGTAGGCAGGGTCACTAACCACTGGGCTACAGGAGTCGTCCTAAATTACATATTACAATCAAGTTACATAAGTATAATGTTAAAAATATCGACGTGTACTCGTATCTACACTACGAAATTATCTACACGACGGTATCACTTATTATTTTGTTTAGAAAACACATCAATCATTGTTATTGAGACAAATATTTATACATACATCTATACATAGACACACAGAGAACAAATAGTCAACATTGATTGTATCGACCGGCAATAGAATCGTTTGTATACCTAACCTATATTTTATACACTTATATATTATCAGGTAGAAATTGTTGTTAACTCCGATCAGAGCAAATATTTCTTGAAGCCAGTCTGTAGAAGACAAACACGAAGTACCCTTAAGCGCTTTGGACGAGGTAAACACAAGTTCTCAAGTCTTGGGAGCTCTGTTTAAAATACAAAGGAAATACACGTGGAATTATAAATAAAGGTGATTGTTCACTCGGCTACGGCGGAAAAGTAACTCGTGCGATAAGTTTGAATAATAGGCGTCTGTTTGATGTATTTGTCGATATTATACAGACTTAATGATCAGCTTCTGTATATGGGTTCACTACCTGTCACAATATTATACACTTTAAAATGTTTAATTGGATTTTTTTTAAGGAATAGTCAGGTAAAAACTAAGGAAATTGATTTAAAAATTTATATTTCATATTTAAGGTTATTCAAATCTATTCAAATTGAAATTGCATCTGCTGTTTTCCTCCTGAGGAGTACATTTAAGAATATGATAGCGATCAAACAGCAGACCAATCACCGAAAATATGCTGGATTGGCCACACACTTACTTCCAAGGGACTATGATCACAGACCAAGATACAATTGCAGAAGTCAAAACTATTGGGATTCCTTCCCAATAGTTGAGAAAAAGTATGGGAGCTTATGATCGTCCAATTACCATCTATCCCATTTTCAAGACCATTGAGATAATAATTATGTAGTAGAAAAAAAACGTATAAATCTTCGTACGTAGTGAAAATACGTTAAAGAATATCTTGTACCAAACGACACAGCCGCGCTCAGGGAAGGCATAGCACATCAGCTTAATTTAATTTGAAAACTCAGAATTCTATATATTTCGGAAAATATTTTATTTGTGCTCCCTTAAGTAATGTTAGGGAATATCGGTGTCTATATCTTTTGTACGTGTTTTCTCTATGGTTTTAGATTTAAGTGACACAATGGTTGGCTAAAACAACTGCACCGTTGTTTTGTGGCAGAAATACGTGTGATGGCAATACTGCCCGTGACGTACAGATACAGTTAGTTCTACTGCTATTGAAAATGAAAGGCATTAGAATACATGACTTCAAGTGTTTAACTGGAAGGTATATAATAATTCCTCCTAATTACTAATTAACTTTTTCATCAACGCAGATCATAAGCAGATCGAGGTACTAACATGAATTTTGTAAAAAGGTTCCTTGAATGAAGTTAAGTGAAGTTATCTTTCTAACAATTATATGCATATCCATAATTATCAAACAAGAAATCCTATTTTTTCATATAATATAACTAATATAGAATTAAATATACATTTATAGGTATCGTTTTTAAATTTTGTCCCAAAGAGGGAGAGTTTGGGATTGAATCTTGAATTATGTTTATTGTATCACTTTACATATTATATTATATTGTAATTGAAATGATTTGTAAAATGATGGAAATGTAAATCATGTTTTAAAAGAGTGGTAATGAGTTTCTTGCAACTTTATCTCATTAGCTTTCTCTCTCCTCTCTTTCTCAATCCTTTACGAAGTAGCAGTAGATTCAATTAGATGAAAAACATTTTTGACAAGTTTTTTAATTTTCATTTGTCAGCTACGGAACAAAATATGAGGGATACCGATTTATTGCAATACATAATATGTATAACATAGTTTAGGTTTGTAGTACATTGTCCATTTGTACCTAAGGATTTCTATCTTTCAAAGCACTATCGCAGAATATTCAAGTTATATCCGTTATTCGAACATACCAAGGTGATCGAAATTGCAAAGAATTTTACGAACAAATTCTCTTATAAATCGAAAAGTTGGGAAGTTCGTTAATTGCTTTAGGATGAGTGAATGGAGAGGTAAAACTTTAAATCCCCTATTTGAAATAATCCTGGATATCAGTTCAATTAGAATAATATCACAGAGACTTGTCAAAATATTTTTGTTACATAATCTCTACAATGCCCTTATAACAATAAATCTTCGCTTGTAAAGGGACAATCCAGCGATGACATGAATTGTATTAGGAAAGCTTCATTCCCCTTCTGAAGTCAGAATGCAATCTAAATTTTATCTTCCCCATACTCAATCTGGATTCCAAACTAAATTAACACACTGACAACAATTGATGTTATGTTTTCGACAATATTGAAGTTATTGTCTTAAACGTAATCAAAAGCTATTTACGAAGATTTGATCATGAGGAGTATTAGATTACTTGATACAACTGCTATATGTCCTGGGACAAGCTTGTACTGTTTAAAATGAAAAATCTATCGTTAAGCTTGTTGATGGCTTTTTTACAAACGAAAAGCTAACGGAAATTTTATGTTTTTTCTATAGATTTTTTTTTAATGGAATAGTAGGATAAACGAGCGTACGGGTCACCTGGTATAAAGTGATCACCGCCACCCACATTCTCTTGCAACACCAAAGGAATAACAGGAGCGTTGCCTGTGCTTAAGGAAGGTGTACGCCCTTGATACGCCCCACCCAGTACAATGCAGTGCCGCTAAGGATTCTTGAAAAACCCAAAAATTCTGAGTGGCACTACAATTACGCTCTTCACCTTGAGACATAAGATGTTAAGTCTCATTTGCCCAGTAATATCACTAGCTTCGGCGCCCTTCAGACCGAAACACAGTAACGTTTACACATTACTGCTTCACGGCATAAATAGGCGCCGTTGCGGTACCCATAATCTAGCCGGCTTCCTGTGCAGAGGAGCCTTCCACTGGTACCTACTTTTAATATCCAATAAAACCTTTTTATTTCATAGTTTTACTTTTATTGTTAGTCTCTATTGCTTGCCCATTCTTTTCAGATAAGGTGACCTGAGGACTCGTAAATGCTTTCGTTTGAAAACAGAATCCTTACAATACCGGCCTTAGAGATAATTATATTAAGCGTCTATTTATTTTTTTCACTAACAAATTATACACTAATACATACAAAAGCTGAGTGCTACTTCAATTATAGGCGCAAATAAAATTCATAACACTCATCAAATTATCTATTAAAACGCCTCTACTCACGTTTGTTGGTGTCGGTAATGACTAGTTTCGGACTTCAACAGGGTGAGTGTGGTGGGTTAGTTGTCATTAAATTGAATAAGATTTAATCTTGTGTATTAAAACGTGCAATATATGTATATATATATATATATATAATCTGAATCTCCGAAACGGCTCCAACGATTTTTATAAAATTTTGTGTACAGGGGATTTCGGGGGCGATAAATCGATCTAGCTAGGTTTCAACTTAAAAAAATGTGCTTTTATCTGTGTTTTAATGAGAAACAGCTGCAATAACATTAGAATACAAAGGTAAATTTCGCCAATATACACAATATACACAAGACTAATAGCTCAGATGGGAAATTGGGTGATAAGGAAAGTAGAAGACCCCGGTTCGAATCCAGAAGTCCTATTAGTTTTTTTTTGTTCAAGTTTTGTACATTCTTAAAAATCCGAGCAAGGCTCGGTCGTCCGGATATTTATATTAAAATACATAAATAATTATTATTTTATAGTTTTTAATTGTAACAGGTTGAACAAAACACTTACCAATTGGAAGTGTCTCAGAAATTAAACTGTTTTTCTCGTTACACTATTCTAGCTATATTTTTAATTGTCAATTGTAATAATAATAATTAAGCCATTTTATTCCGAACTAAAAAATAATTGACATTTGATAGAAAGAAGAAAGAAAAGAAAGAAAAAATCATTATTGACGTTATTATACATTCTGATAATAGTTCTTAAAGTTATACTAATCTAATTATGATCTAATGACGCCAATGGGCCCCCAACTCAGCATACTTGTGGTTTCGAAAGAATCCACAACGCTGGTGTTCCGTGGAAACCCAGAGAGCGCTTTTAATGCACAGTCCTGTCATACGAAGTTGTACAAACTATTAATTCTCTATGAGCACAAAGCACAAAAAATAGTGAAACTCGGATCGATCAATTTGAAAAACCAATAATCTTAAGCTATAAACTATAAAATTACTGACTGGCAAAGGCCTCCTCCAACGATGTCCACTCTTTTCTGTTTTAGGCAACTGTTCTCCAGTTAGGTCCTGCTTTCAATTTTATTTCATCTTCCCACCTTGTGTGCTCTGCCCTCTGTGTTCTTCGCTTTCTTTTGCCATTTCTTGGGTACCAATCTGTAAGTCTTTTCCTCCAATTCCCCACTTTATCTTCCCTTCCCTTTGTCAATTACTTTACTGCAACTCTTTCTACGAGTATTGGCATATTGTTGAATGAATATACATTATCATATACAAATAAAAGAGAACCAAATATGAAAGCCAAATATGTATTTACTAACAGACACGATGTCCTAGTCGGTCCGTTTGCATTAGATAGACGTTTTGGAACGAAATTACAAGAATTTATTTTTATCTCCGACAAAATGAGTAACTTATTGATAAGCGTAAGGCCCGATATTCCTTGGTGTAACTAAGGCTGAGATCTTTAGAGCATACTTAAAGTTTGATCAGAACTTACTGACTTAAAACCTAGTTTAGTGTAAGCTTATACGATTTCTTTTATAGTCATTTGACACCTGAAATTATCATGTGCTTAAGGCGACACTAAATGCCGGCGACCTTGAGCGATATGAGTTCACGGCTCCTATGTAACAAAGCCAATATTTTCAAAATTCTGGCGTCGGAAATTTAACATTTTAACAGGCGCAAACAGTTTACTTGCTTACAATCCTCATTATTGATTATTAATCTTAATAAATGTACCAACACAAAAAAGTAAAAGCTATAAGAACAACTTTTATGAGAGCAGTATACTAAATAAATGCATCATGCCGAGAAAAAACTTGTTTCACTGCAAACAAAACTGGTAGTTCATAATAGCTCTGGAGTGTTAACTTTAACCAACAGCAAGCATTAGCAACCTACAAGTAAGACTTAAGGGTATGTATAACAGGATAAAGTACTGTTCATAGCTCCAAATGCTTTATTTTAACCACAAAACTTGTCTAAAAACACCTTGTTTGCGTGTTTTCTGCTTACTCTTCGCCTTAAGCTAAGATAGCCCAATTGAAAATTCAAGTTCGCTTTTTATTACACTGAGCTAAGTTTTACGTAAGTAAAGCCTAAGCAAAGTCTAAGTTCGCTTTTTTGTATATGTGTCACTTCATTTCTCCGCCATTGTGAAGCGATTTAAACGGTTTATTTTAGCGTTACCAACGGGAGTTACTAACCCTGTTACTAAGACTCTGATGTCTGTCTGTTCACTGTCCATATATCGGTCAGCGGGTTATATCTTATAAACCGTAGTAAAAGTTAGACATCTTATGCATAGACAGAGTGTGTACTATCTTAGAGCATGGTAAATACTTAGAAAGTTTTATAACTCTCGCTATACCAACAAATTTTAAAAATCAAGATGGCGGATCTAAACAGCCAAACAAGTTAAAAAAAATTTTTCTTTTAGAAATGTATTAAAAATTATGTACTTCATGTGATTCTTGTAGATTTTTAGTGTTTCATGGACGATACGTGTGTACGCGCTAAGATATAGAGCGTTATGCGCTATTTTTATATTGAGAAGGTGATGGAGATGGTTCTTAATTTTGTAGTATCCAACAGTTGCTGACCTGTTCAAAGACATTTTTCATAGCTTGGCATGGCTTAGAGATGTTGCGACTCTATGCTTCTTCTACAGCATAAGCTGGGCAGCATTCGTAGGAGTTGTTCAGTTTATTCCAACATTCCATCGGATATCATGTCGAAATGCGAAAATTCCCGCATTACGCAGGACTCTGGTATTCTCTGGTGGTCTCGCACAACCAATTAATGGAAACACCTGCCAGCTTGACCACAGGTTTTCATTTTCATTCAATTATTACAGGGCTATTCGCGCTATTTATAACCTAGGTCATAAAGAATCATTGAGAGCAAAGTTCAAAGAAATTAACATCTTGACTGTTGCTTCTCAATATATTCTTCATAATGTAATGTATGTTCATAAGAACAGACATAAACTTATAATGCCTACTACTCGGCTAAGTCGAGTTAGTAAAAGCCCGCTGAGTTTGTTGCGCCCGTTCTTCTCAGTCTGAGGCATTCATTTTGAATGGGTGGTGGTTCTTGACTTTCAATAAGTGATATAACATCCTATTTTGAATAAAAATATTTGAATTTGAATATAAAAAAGAACATTGTGATGCACCGTACGTAAAATAAGTGCCTACCAACTAAATATTCAGTTTAATGCCTAATAATTACTTCCTCTCGGAATTATGCCCGACTGGACACATTTTGATTTACTGACCCTACTATCAAACGACCTCACTTCCTCTTGAACAAAAAGCAAACTTACTCTCGATTTCAACAATAAATCTTCGAGACACTTTTTTGTCGATATAAATACTTTTTTATGAGTTGAACCTTTTTTGGCGCTACTGACTAAACAAATATTTAAACGGGCACAAGGGGACTAGAGTGTTGCAGGCAAACAGCTTAATGGCGTCTATTTACAAAACGCCCATATTATGCGGGTGGATATACGGGTTGGAAAAAATTCTTATTTATTTAGGCATACACTGATTAGGAGTACATTTTCTTCTTCTTAGGAGGATTCTTCTAGAAGTAATTTTTATTGTTATATTTAATTTTAATAATCAAACACCAATGGAAATCTTTTCTGCACAGGTCAGCACAGTAATGCCTTTGCCGTGAAGCATGTTACTATGTACAAACATTTTAGTGTTATGGTTTGAAGTGATTCATACTTAGAAAAATTACTAAGCTAATAAGACTAAACATTTTGTTTCAAAGTTACGAGCGCAATTGCGATGCCGCTCAGAATTTGGGTTCAATCAAAAATCTTCAGCTAAACTGCGTTGTCATGACAGGGCGTATCACTTACCATAAGGTTAACGTCTTTCTCCCCTTGTCACTTAAAACATCGGAAAGTGATTTTAACTTGATTTTATTTATGAAAGTAAGGGACGAGACGAGCAGGACGTTCAGCTGATGATAATTGATACGCCCTTCCCATAACATTCTTAAAAATTCTGAGTGGCACTACAATTGCGCTTTTCTCTATGAGACGTAAAATAGCAGTCTCATTTGCCCAGTAATTTCACTAGCTACGGCGCCTTTCAGACCGAAACACAGTAATGCTAACATATTACTGATTCACGGCAGAAATAGGCGCCGTTGTGGTACCCATAATCTAGCCGGCATCCTGTGCGAAGGAGCCTCCCACTGGTGAATTAGCTTGCTATGATTACACTTAGGCGACGGACATATGTGGAGCAATATTTAAAATATTGTAAAAACTAAAAATAATAATTTATTAGAATGAAAAAAAATATAGGAACGAATTAATAAAAATAAATGACGTGCCACACAACGCAGTGACCATGACCATGAAAGGTACAGTTGGTACAAATTCCTGCCGAAAATATTAATAATATGATAATTATAAATATTTATTTCCGAGTAATGGATATTTCTATGTACTTATTTACGTTTATGTATTTATATATCATATTAAATATACCGTTCTCTCACACCATTACGCTATGAATAATTTGGGGGTAGATAGTTTGAGTTAAAGTGTGTCAATATTATATCGGTATCTACTTAACACTATGTAAACATTTGTATATTTAAATTATAATTGAATAATTTGGAAACTTTGGATGGAATAATAATTGTCAACAATCAAACACTTACCTACAACATAGTCGCGCTTCATCGCTTACCGACACTATGGACATGCGCCAGCGCAGGAAACCAAACTATTCTCAGTTGGTCAACACCTAATTACTTTTTGTTGACTACCCTCCAAATTGTCACAAAAAATGTACTAGATAACGATAAGTAGGGTAAACGATGAAAGTCGAATTGTTTACTCATAGATTAGGGAATATCGATACACACTCATTGAAAAGTAAATTGATTCTATGATATTGGATCAGATGATGCCGCTTATCATTTGGGACGTAATCCGATCCTTCGGTCGAATATTCCAACAAAATATACGATAGAAATTAAAATACAATTTGAAAATCGAATAGTCTCTTGAAAAATAAGTAACTTTGTGTACCTATGAAAGATGTGAAACATCTCAATGAATATTGAAATTTTTAACCGACTTCAAAAAAAGAGGATCTCAATTCGTCGCCATGTTTTTCTTATGTCTGTTACCTCGGAACTTTCGACTGTGTGAACCGATTTTGATAATTCTTTTTTATTTGAAAGCTGGTGCATTGGAATTTGTTCCAGATCTGACACTGGCATCCACGAGAATACATATACATATAAAAGTCTTTTTGCTATGAGTATGTGTGCGACATATTATACTTCAAAGGTAGTTTGGTGAGACTTTGGTTAGGTTCTGATTATGGGATCCATGACAGTGTTCCATTACTTACTCTTCAATTTTTAGGAGAAAATTAACGATACTCTGCCGAACCTTCGTATGCCATCCGGATATTTGAGTCACCTGCCGTAACTTCGTTATTTCTGAAGTCGGTGTCAGCCAAGATAGGTATTTAACTACATACATCGTTATAGGTGAGATGTGCTTGAGTCGCACGCGCGACGTTAAGAGGCGAGAGGACACCGATTCCAACAATCACAATAATCATAACTAGAATTAGATTAATTATTTAGATTGTATTAAAATACGCAATTATTTTCCTTTTTAGTATATTATTATAACTAATGTTTTGGAATAGTGTTTGTGAAGCCGGTTGTTTTTTTGTCAATTTTTTTTTATTATTATAAGCCAAAGCTAGGGAATATATCAATAGTTTGCTGTCATACTTAGCTTCGAATAACATGTACCTTGACAGATGAACGGACAGATAGATTTTTAGAGTGATTTCATATTTTTTTTACGCGTTCCGTACATAGGTATCAATGTTACTATACATTAATACCTATGTAAAAGTGTTTTTCATAGCATTTAGCGAGGGTTTTTTGATGTCACTTTGCTATTAAAATTTAGTCACTAACATTGGTAAATCTACAGTCATTTTGAAGATAATATATTAAATTACACCCCACGCTCTTCAACGATTAATTTTTTTTTTACATATTAATATTTTGTGGCAATTAAAAAAAGTCTATTTTTAGTTTGATTTTCTTTAAAAGTGTTTATCTTAGTTTTTTACTGTTAATTATTTTTTTCTTTTTTTGCCTTAATACGATGATAATGTCGTAGTACGATAATTCGAAGTTTTGAAGGAGTCGAAAATTACATTGAAAGATTCTGTTACGTGGTAAGTTATGTGCAAAATTTCCGTTACATATTCTGTTAAAAATAATGAATAGAATATATAATGAATAGAATAGAAAATTTATTAAACTAGGAGTTTTTTTGAGGAATCCATAATTTTCCAAATGGTATGAGTTTTCTTGAACATTTGACTTCAAACAATTCGACACGTGTTTCGCCTCTTCCCAAACCATCCTCAGAGTCATCTCGTGCCAGAGTTTTCAAATATTGACGGAATTAACTCAAGAAAACTCAAAATATTTGGCTGATAATGAATAGTTTTAGCTCTAAATTTAACAACAATTTTTCGCATTAAATTCAATATTCAGATTCCTACCGCCGAATTCCAACTTCACACGACACGCCTCGATCAACGGTCCTCCACAGTGCGACTTTCAAGGAGCTTTCTTCCACGTACTACAAACACTTCCTTGTGCAGTATTTCCAGGACGATACGACATGAGTACCTTAAAATAAAACGCGTACACCTTCATTAAAGACCGGCAAAGCTCCTGTGATTCCGTGATCACTTAACACCAGGTGACTGTACGCTCGTTTGTCCTCCTTTGCCATAAAATAAAATATTTGTTGTTTAAAAATGTTACTTTATAACCTGAAAGAATAAATAAATATTAATATGTCCCTCTTTATATATATATTTCTTGTGTGCGTGTGTATGTCACTGAACTCCTCCTAAACGGCTGGACCGATTTTTATGAAACTTTCTGTGCGTCTTCAGGTGATTTCGAGAATGGTTTAGATTCACAATTGAACTACCTCCTAAACGGCTGGACCGATTTAGATGATTTTTTTGTGTGTTCCGGTGAATTTGAGATTGGTGTGTGTCTTTAGGTAGATTTGAGAATGGTTTAGGTTCACAATTGAACTACTTCCTAAACGGCTGGACGGATTTTGATGATTTTTTTGTGTGTTCCAGTGAATTTGAGATTGATTTAGATTCTCAATTCCGTCTATATAATATAATTATGCTGTTCATGTGTACGTTAGTGAACTCCTACTTACGGCAGGACCGATTTTTCAAATTTAACACGTGTGTACAGGACAACGTCTGTTGGGTCCACTAGTTTATACATATATATCTTATAAGGCTCAGCCTTATGCAACGTATATTATTTATTTTACCATCTTATTTGAACTCTGTCACTGCTACTCCAGTATATTTCTCAAGATGCATAATAAACACATCTTCACACCTTATTCCCAGAGAGGAAGGTAAGGTCAGCATGTTAAATAAATATACATTGTAGCGAGGGAACAAACCTGCTTTATCATTCACTTAAGGCTTTCGTTGTACAGCTCTCCAGTAGGAAATGAAATGAAAGGATATTTATTTATATTATACTAGCTTTAACCCGCGACTTTTTATTTTTATTATTTTATATACTAAAATTCAAATTCAAATTCAAAAACACTTTATTCATGTAGGTCACGGAAATGACGCTTATGAATGTCAATAAAATAATTGTTTCTTATTGAATGTACCGCTACTTCGTAAAGGGTTGTTGAGCTAATGAGAAGAAGTAGCAAGAAACTCATTGCCACTCTTTTAAGTCAAGATTTACATTTACACTCACTTTGAAAACACTACACTACAAACTGCTGTGGTTGATACATTGTTAAAAGCTACCAACTATAAAAATTTCATCCTCTCTTTGCATCCCACACAGGTCTAAATTTTATAAACGCTAGAATATTTAAAAAATATTTAAAAGTTTCATTGTGTTATCTTCGATAATGACGAACTTTCATACAAACTTCCACCCCCTATTTCAACCTCGCCAAGCTTTTAAATCGCGATAAAAGGTAGCCTATGTCCATTCCCAAGCTCTTGTCTATCTCTGTAATAAATTTATCAAAATCCGTTCAGTGGTTTAGGCGTGAAAGGGTAACAAACAAACTTACATTTACATTTATAATATGTATTAGTAATGATGATTCGTGATTATCAAGTTTGTATAAAAATTTATTAATCTATTAAAATCAATGCATATTTAAAAATTTTAAGAAATTTATTGCATTAAAGAATTTTAATGTAAAAATTACATTAATAATACATAATTTGAACTAGTCCTGTTAAATAAATTAATTTGAATAAATAGAATTGACATTTATGTCTATATAATTATTTTAAAGAATAAAAGTCTTAGATTAAGGATTGGTCTCCGCTGCGCTCCAACTAGATACCGCACTAACACATTAGATGCTTGTGTGCGTGACATCTTGGACACTCAATGGCATCTTTCAAATTTTATTATTTTTACAAAATCTTACTACGCAGGCGGCATTTAAAATTCAATTACATATTAGCACAGTTTAACAGAACATGTGGCATTTGAACGTCATACATTGGCGTAGTAAAAGATGCCGCACTTTGCGCGTACGCCTGCGGTATCTAGTTGGAACGCAGCGGAGACCAATCCTTAATCTAAGAATAAAAGTATTTATCCACTTATCATAAGTAAAGAAACTTGTTACATTCAGTTTTAGCATTTCCCTTACATTCCATGGAGAATGGTTAACAAAAGCGTTATTGTAATAAAACTCCGTTCTAGAATATATTATTTTAATATTCTTTAACATAAAGCTATAACTTATTCTAGTTTCAAATAAAAAAGAAATATATTATTCGTTATCAGGTCGTACTTGCAATGCGAAAACTTTGCGGCGAACAAAACACAAGTTGGAAGAATATGCAGCAGTTTGATAATTGTTTGTCGCGGTTATACGTCGAAGAATTCCTCAACGATGAACATTGCTTGCGTAAAGTTGTTGTTGACGATGTAAAGTATTTATCAAGAGTTACTTCGCTTGATATCTGCTTCTATATACTGTCGTTGCATCAAATAAATAGATTTACGGCCGTTCCCAATATACTATCCACAGATAGAGATAAATTACTACCTTCTACTGTCAGTAATTAGCTGTCAATAATCTGAAGCTGTCCCAATATACCCGATAAGTCATTCTTATCGCCTTGTATTGGGACGCGTGAATTGCAATTTCCATACAATATTCTATCGCTGGCAAGCTATACGTCCTCATTGACAGACGGCGTATACGGATAAGGTGAATTACCGTCGATTAGTTTATTAGGACAAAAAAGTCAACGATAGTTCCTATTTTTATCTCAAGTAAGAGATAGACAGAATATTGGAAACAGCCGTAAGACAGTAACGGATTAAGCTTACGCGGGGCCCGTAGCAAATACTTTCGATGAGCCCTTGGTATATATACTGGAAATAGTCAGTTATCGAGTGTCTGACGTGGGTTGTCGCAGTATGAAAAGTTGTAACGTTTCACGTTTTTGCCACATCAAGATATTCAATATCTTAATAAGTTTCTCTCAAAAAATTATGCTCAGACAAAGATGAGTGGGACATGCGGGACCCCTTTTGCGCGGGGCCCGTAGGAATTGCTACACGTCTTCCTATATGGCTAATCCGGCACTGTCATTAAGTGTTACGCGTATAGCAATAGAATTTATCCATACACTTAACTCTTTATTATTATCAACTAATGACACCATAAACTTAGTATACTGCCATAATAGACGAACCCTGTGTGAAAGAGGTAGAAGATAACTATCCTTATATTAAAACCTAGGTGTGAGAAAGAGACGGAATAGATGAAGACCATGAAACCGTTTTGAAACAATTTAGTGTCCATTAGTCTCCTGTCAAATTGGACCGGGTTTTAATTTTAGTGTTGTTGTAGTTATTGTTCTGTGTTTTAATGTATATTAATTAAATATATAATGGTTTCATGTTCTGTATTAGATTGTGTTGATACAAATAGCAACAATCCAACGAAAGAATCATTTCACAGGTAAAAATTGTTTCTTAAATACTTCTTTCGTGATGTTTTCTTTTTGTTGAACATATGCATTAAAATACTAAATATTAAATTTTATATACGCAGTAAACACTGTTTTCTAAAGATTATATTAACACACATTATAAGTACACGTGAATATGACGCCGTTTGTCAATATATTTTTTCATAGGGATTGACCAAATCCAAAATACTACACACTTCAGTAACTCACACATATGTCAAACTATCATACGTCATGAACATTTTAAATTTAGTCTCGCCGTAATGAGGAGAGTATTTCTCTATTACGGTTGTATAATAAGCTTATCAATAGGACATGGATTAAGGAAAATTAAGGGATACTTAACGTTGTACAAAAATGAGGTAATTTTTGAACCATTAAATAAATAAAGAGTGTATTACTGCAAATTTTCGTGAGTTAAGCGCAAGCGCCGACAGGTCCGGGTGTCCGCCTTCCCGCTCCTTATTTCCGCGCCCGCGAATTGTAATCTGTGTGTCCGCCTGATGCCATGCGTTGCGAAACTAAGAAATACACCCGCGCGTGTCCTTGCACTTCATGCCCCTCACACATCTGCACGCATTACATCGATTTTCGAGCTTCGAATTATTTTCGCGCCAAACGTTGCGCGCTGAGGTCAGGCGAGTTCATAGTAAACAAGCGATTTTGTAACAATATTTGCTTTATTATGATAAAATAAGGCGTTTTTATAAGACTTGTCTACGATTTATTTTATTTAACTACTATGCAAAGTTTCAAAGTTACATTCAAAGCATTTCTTTTAAGTCTATGGACATCATGTACCTATATGGAAATATAAAATATTCGCTAGATCATATCCTGAATTTAAACATATATTTATTTCAACGTGATTGATATACAATTGTTGATACAGTTCATTATCTTACTAAGCAGAGTTCGAATCATTGACGGTCATGTTATCTCCGGTCGGCTTGAGTTTTTGGCGTAGCGGAGAGATGTGGGTTTTCTCTGCATCTTCTACCGCATTTATTACGGGGAGTGCTCAGAGGACCTGTTCGGGTTGATTCCAGCAAGATACTCTTACCTCGCCGCACCGCCACTTTCTGGAATCAATTACCGGCTGTTGTTATGATATGACTTAGGGACCTTCAACTTCAACGCATCCCTTGACACCTGTTGTTGCGAATGTCCATGGGCGGTTGCCTCACCTCTCCCCATCCCGTGAGCCTCTTGCCCGTTTGCCTCCTCTTAAATAAAAAAATAGAGTGAGCCCTAAATGACTTAACTTTGAGTTTAATAAATGGATACTTAATATTTATTTTGATGATCGCCAAATATTATGCTGCATATATGTAATAATTATGATATTTTATTTATTTATTTGTTCATCGTAAGGTACCTAAATTTAAATGTAATGTTATGATTGCGACAGAACAAAGATATCTTTGTTTCCATAAGAATGTATAAAAATATTTCCACTGATAGAAAACTCATCTCAAATTCCCTTTATACATAGAATAGTTTATCAAAGGCTCGAAGGTCTCGGCCGGAGTCCTATAATTATGCAAGGCATTCGCCGAAGGGTATGTTGAAGGGTGTGGGTAGGCAATTATCATACGCCCTCGAGACTGTTCTCACGATCACAGCTTAAATTGTTAAGTACATAAAGACCTGTGGAAGTTCACAGCTTGGCTTTGTGCTCACCTTAAGTTTGTGCTAAATGCAAGAGTAACTTATATTAAATTTAGCGGTTGGATGACCCCTTTTACTGCGAGTGAGTAGTTTATCTAGAAAGAGAAATAATATTTTTGAGCTTACAGAGAGTTAACAGCTAAAACTCTTTTACTTCCTAATCGCTACAAATTCCTCCGCCACGTCTGTCTGTCCGTTCGCGATAAACTTATAAACTACTGCACTGATTTTCATGCTGATGTCACCATTACCACCAGTGTAGTATTTCTCGAGCAAGCTTTAGGTGTATAATTTATTCATTTTTGCAAAGATTTGCTAAAATATAACGATATTTGAAGAAGATGTTATAAAAAAAATATAAGCCGTCTCGGAGCTTTCAACTAAAACGCTGTCTAAATCCTTAGAGATATAACAAAATAATGTATGGTGGAATTGTGTATTTTATATAGATCTACAGAAAATTCCGAAAGGGCATGTGTCTATCTCATAAGGATAACATACTATATATATATGCCAATAATTTAAAAAAAATGGCAATTATTAAGCGGTAATGTAAAAGCTGTTTACCCAAATACGATATTAATCCTTATCATTTTGTTACTACTATGGTAAAATCATTCAGAAATAATTTTTAACTCATTATATTATATTGCCAAATTCGTACATTTTTTTCTATTGATAGTACAGCGTCTGTCGGTTCAGCTAGTTCCATATAAAATAAGTATTTTCCAAATCATAAAAATGTATCCACTTGTGCAATGGTAAATTTCTATTTTGTTATTATTTCGATAGTTTTAGTTATAAATATCTTTTCTTTATAAAATATATTTATTAACTTTAGTATAATATAGATATTATGCTTTATCATGGCAACGTCAATTTGAAACCTATCTTCAAAATATCCAGTACGGCGGCAAATACGGCTGTGTCATGTGTTTTACGATAAATATATACATTGTATTGAGTTTCTTTATAACTTTAAACATTCATAATCTAGTTACGGATATATTGCTATCTTATCTATCCATAGTATATTATAAGTTATAGTCCAACGCTATCTGTCGATAGGTTATTGAAATGTAAGACAAAAAACAACAAAGAAACAGATAAAAAATGCAACCAGTGGCAGTCCTTTGCACAGGATGCCGGCTAGTTTATGGGTACCTGGTAGTTAGTACCACAACGGTGCCTATTTCTGCGTGAAGCAGTAATGTGTAAGCATTACTATGTTTCGGTCAGAAGGGCGCCATAGTTAGTAAAATTACTGGGCAAATGAGACCTAACATCTTATGTCTCAAGGTGACGAGCGCAATTGTAGTGCCGCTCAGAATTTTTGGGTTTTTCAAGAATCCTGAGCGGCACTGCATTGTAATGGGCTGAGCGTATCAATTACCTTCAGCTGATTGACCATCATAATATTTGTATTTAAAACTAGCGAAGCGTCTTGAGTTAACACTCCTCAGAGAATAATCAGTTTAAAAACTTTATGTAACCAACGCTTAAAATGCGTGTGAAACCGACTCAAATATTATTAATTATTTGTACAATATTTTCTAGTAAAATTATTACGAATTTTCTTGGTACTACAATTACATAGGTACTTTATTTGAATTTAAATGTTAGTATGGTGAAATTGATATTTAAGTTAGAAATTAAATTAGATTATCATGTATTTACTTGAGCATAGGATAGGTATCTTAAAATATTTCTGTATTATTATAATTATAGTTTAAATATTATGTTTCCTTTTATATAACCTTCAGTGTAAATAAGTATTTCTATGTATTTTACGCATACATAAGTTGATCAAAACAATGGTAGTACATAAATATTAAATCATCTTCACATTTCACCAGAAACAAAAAGTCTTGTCAGCTATCGATTCTAGGATGTAATTTCGTGTATCGAATTATTGTCAACTTTTAATTGTAACCTAATCACTGCTGGTTTTCTTTAAATCGTATCATCTCTTTCGCAACTAAGCAAGCAATGGAGTTAATACAAAATATAGTTGTAGTTACGTAGTATAAGTATTATTAATTGTTCGCAGCGTGAGAAAGTTGTATGCACGAGGCTGTCATTGAGTACTTTTTGTTGTCAGTTTTTGTATTGTATCGCCTGCACTTGGAACTACGACGTGACAATAACAATGCGGGAATTTCGAGTACTGTAGTTAAACAACTTGAAATATTTGTTCTGTTTTTTTTGTGACATGATAAATAACCTACAACAATTCTTAGAACAAATTAACAAATGTTTTTTTTAGAAAATACCGAAGAACTTGAAGTCTCCCTCCTACGTCATAGGTCGTTTATCAAGCATAATTCATAAAATTGAAAATATATTAAAGAAATGAGAAAAATAACTAAAACTGATCGTTTAGAGCTGAATTTTGTCATGTACCATTTTTGAGATAACTTTATTCGTGTAAGACATTTTTTAAAACAGCGTAAACAATGTTTGAATTATTGAAGGTTGGTTACAGTGTTATTAGTATATCTATGATCCGAAAAAAATGTGAGAAAAAATTCAACGGCCAAATTTCCTGCGAAATGAGATATCATCATCGCCCGGAAGATGTCCACAGCTGGACAACAGACGACAGGCCTCCCCCAAAGATTTCCATGACGATCGTCCTTGCTTCCGCAGCGCTGTTCTTTTCCATTAAAAAAACATAGAATTATACTACAAAACATAAATTACGCAATACACTAGTGTACACAGAAAGAAAGAGTGCGAGAGAGAAGAACTTCTCTAACCGAGATACAGCAAGATAGAAAAAGTTATGGCTATATTTCACCGGGACACCATGGTGGCGCTACCATTCGCCGCTACCAACAAAATATATACAGCTCTATAGGGAGTTACTCACCTGGTGTCCGTTCCGCTCGAACGCATCATGACTTTGGTGTCTGTATGGTGTCTAAATTGGTAGTTTACGGACACCACGGTGGCGCAGCCAGGCGCCGCTACCAACAAAATATATACAGCTCTATAGGGAGCTACTCACCTGGTGTCCGTAACGCTCGAACGCATTATGACTTTGGTGTCTGAATGGTGTCTGAATGGTGTCTAAATTGGTAGTTTACGGACACCACGGTGGCGCAGCCAGGCGCCGCTACTAACAAAATATATACAGCTCTATAGGGACTTACTCACCTGGTGTCCGTTCCGCTCGGACGCGTCATGGCTCTGGTGTCTATATGGTATTTAGTGTGTTAACTTACGGACACCATGGTAGCGCTACCAGTCGCCGCTACCAACAAATTATATACAGTTCTATAGTGAGTTACTCACCTGGTGTCCATTCCGCTCAGACGCGTCATATTGCTGGTGTCTGTATGGTGTCTAGTTTGGTAGCTTACGGACACCACTCTGGCGTGTCTGGTGTCCTGGTGAAATATAGTCCTAATGAGAATCTATTTTACTGTTACTGAGCTTTTTTACTAATCCACCAGCTAGCGCACACATTGACAAAGCAAAAATGGTCACACACCATCGGACTGTTTCTAAACTAATTTATTCTAAGTCAACATATCAAGGAATCCAAGATGGCCGAAATGGTCTCCGAACCGCTTTTTATGCACTTTTTTAACGCTTTATTTTTCACGACCTTCATAATTATAAATGCTTGCCTAAAGCAATGATTATATAATAACAATTCGTTAAAACAAAAAATTATAAGTGGGCGTAACTTAAAGTTACACTGTTATTATAAAGCTATAATATCGTGTTCTAAGTTAATAATTATGAACATATTTGACGGGTCGTTTCCCTGTGGCATAATGTATGTGTCCCTAATTAGCCTGTTGGGTACGTTTCTCAATGGGATTTAATATAAGTTTAAATTTTATTTTGACCTGTATGTATGTATCTATACGAAGAAACTTTCAACTTGATATTTTCAACTCTTAAGTCTTAGTCTTAAGTCCGATTTACTTGAAAATTTGAACATAACTAAGACTTCGATTTTAACAAGGGGGAATTCCCGTAGAACACTGCTCGACAGTATGTTTGTTTCAATTACTAAATAATCTGATTCTTCGTATCTGTATGGTCTTACATAAAACTAAACGTCGCGATATCAAAAAATCAATGGAGAGCTTGTCAGAAATATAATACATAATTTTATTTATATTAATTAAATTTAAAAAAATAGTTCTTGGCACGCTTCCCCGTAGTGATAGTTTTAATTTGATGTAATCATAGTATCGTAAATATAGTTATAAGATTTGTTTTATTTCATTAATTAAATCAAATCAAAAAATATTTGTATTCTTTCAAGAGATGACCTCATAGATAGATATATAATATAAATGTTTATTTTTTGTGGCTTAATTAAATAGCATGAAATTTTCGCCTATAACAGAGGCATCACTTAACAATTTTGGCGAGTTGAATTGTTTTGGAAACAAATATTGGCGGAATGAACACTAAAGAAAACTAAAATCTTTTTTAAGTTTTATTTAATTTTATTTTTTTTTTAATTTGAACTTTATTTTTATATATCTTACATCATTTATACGTCTATATAGACTATAACAGCTGTGAAAACGTCGAAAAAAATAGACTTTAGAACTAACTTCTATTTTGAGCAATTCACGCACACTAAACTAATATTCCTGGCCTGTTTGTATCGGTTGTCTAACCACAAGAGACTATCTAGACGTATAAATTATCTAAGATATATGTACTGTGCTTATATTAGTGTATAATTTTTAGTTTATTTTATAAATTTGATGATTGATGATGAACCTAAAAAAAACATTAAAAAGTATAATTAAATAACTAAAATATATTATTAAAAGGAGTTCTTTTAGGCAAGGTTTCGAAGATACTGTCAACGTTCCCCCTTTGAATAGCTACACTAATTCTTTGTCCGAGGTAGCTGCCAGCTCTTTGGTCTCCTGTGATGTCGACTATCCTTTTTGCTATATCCTTAAAAAAACTTAAACGCTAGGAGCCCACGGGCCAAGGGTCTCGACACTGGGACAAAATCAATTTCAAATACAGAGGTCTACTGTATTTGCTTATTTCAGCTTTTTCAGCCGCTTTACAAGCCGCACCAGATAAATAAATTAATAAATATAATAAAATAATATATAATGATACCACATATTGGGAATGGAGTGACCGCCCACAGGCTATTAAATAATAAGTTTAATTGTACAATATTACTTTGTTAACATAATATTTTTTCGCTGAGTTTGTTGCGCCCGTTCTTCTCAGGTCTGAGGCATTCATTTTGGAAAAGGTGGTAATTTTTGACTTTCAATAAGTGATGTCACATCCTATTTTGAATAAAAATATTTGAAATTCATAATCACGTTGGATTTATAGCGTAACAAGAATCAACAGGATAGTAAAAATTTCAACACAAGCACAGACAAAGTGAACATTTTTAATCTATCTATCGAATATAAAGGAACTACATACTGCTATGTGAGCTCATTTACCGATATATTCAATGGATAACATTGTCTTGCGGTTTAGCGTCGTATTACTTGAGAAGCCATGCAAATTGGGGTTATTACTATATCTATCAATAAGTATAACTAATAGACTTATAGAAATGAGTTTTTTTTATCAACTGAGATGTATTCATAGTATGATTAAATGTTATCCCAATGTATCATTCAAAGAATTTGTTTATTCGTGAACACGACGTGTACCGATATTAATACGTTGATACCGCTTCGTGTCATCAATTTAATTATTACCCGAATAGACCAGGATCGATAATTTTTGAAACCAAAAAAAAATACAGTAGGATGTTACCCATTGGTAAAGGACGAGAATATAACAAAAATTAAGGGAAAAAGGAGGAAAGATCTGAGGTCGGGAAGTGGAAAAGGGGGGGTGTTTTAGGGTAAAAATCGGTTTATCTCGATTTCCGGCAAAACTACAAGTCCTATGGCAAAAAGTCAACTGACTAAATTGTAGGTAATAAAGAGATGTACAACTTTTGTAATTACACTTTTTTCACATAACCTCAAAATTTAGGTGAAACTTTATCAAAAAAAATTTTTTTCTACGAAATTTGGTGAAAACTTTGGTGAAAAGTTTTAAAATATTTATTTTTTCGCCTTATTTTAACTTAATATCAAAAAAGCACCCTAATTTTCAATCGAAAATTCTGACGTCAAAATATCAGCTTTTTTCAAAAAGTTTGGGGCTTTTTATTCGCTGAAATATCTACTTTCTGATGTTGTAAAAAAAAAATATAATTAACAATTGTAAATGTTCGGAAAATTTAAGTCCAACAAAAGGCATTTAATAAAGAATTCACACCTGTTTTTGTTATATTCTCGTCCTTTTCCAATGGGTTTCATCCTACTATTATTTTGTTTCACTTGTTATCATTTTCAACGGCTTCGGCACTGGTCTAGAAGGGACTCTCGGTTCTGAACTTTCATAACATGCATCGGTTCATCGCCGATTTATGGTTCGTCCAACGTAAGTATGCCTTTGAGAAAAAAAGTATTTCATGCGCGAACGGATTGCTCACGACATGTTCAAGATGTCACAGTCGCGACACTGTGGTATTTACGACGAGAAGATTATACGGATCTTCCCGAACGCTGCCCGTTCGGGAAGCTCGCATCCGAGTTGGATTCGACGAGTGACCTCTTTCCCGAAATTAGACCTGCCTAACTGGATTGTTTGTCCGAGGTAGACGTACTCGTCGACAATTTTGAGAATACAGTTCCCAATTTTTATGGGAGTAGGTGCGACATGGACATCATCTTCGTCTTGTCCATGTTCATTTTGAGACCTACTCCTTGGGCAGCTGTATTGAGGCCATCGAGCATATGGCTTAAGTCTTCCATGGTCTGTGCCATGATTACGATATCGTCTGCGAATCGAAGGTAAGGATATATTCACCGTTGATATTGATGCCCAGTCCGTTTCAGTCCTTAAGCTTAAAGACATCTTCCAACGCAGCGGTGAACAGCTTGGGCGATATGACATCGCCTTGTCTGACTCCCCGCTGCAGTCGGATAGGCTTCGAGATCTCTATCTTCTGTATAACCTGCCACATCGTATTGTATGTGGTCTACGGTACTAAAGCCTTTTCGGAATCCGGCTTGTTCAGGAGGCTGGAAGTCGTCAAGCCTGCGCATGTTTCTATTGGGTAACACTTATCTGGAAATAAAGTTTTTATTTTTTAATATAAATTTCTGTGAACGGCTGTATCACTTGGCGTTACGTAGACTTCATTGTGTGTCTTCTATCGCATGTATCACGAGGGGTATTCCGAAGAGCTGTTTCACATGATTCCTGCCTGCCTTCGCACAACACGTCACAAATTAGGATATTACCCCCACAGGCTTTACGTGTGGCGATGCTCCAAATTACGGTTTTTAAGGAACTTTCTTCCACTTACGACAAAGCTTGTGCGGTGCTTCCAGCACAATACGACATGTGTACATTAAAAAACGCGTACACCTTCCTAAAAGGCCGGTCACGCTACTGTGATTCCTTGGAAAAGAGTGTAGGCGGCGATGATAACTTACTGTCAGATAACCCGTACACTCATTTGTCCTCCTTTTCCTTAAAAAAATATTTACAAATAAATCGACTGCGCATTCACAGCTGCACAGAAACAAAGAATTACATAATATTAACTCTATAAAATACACAATTATTTTAAGGTCAAATGTACGTACACTTGTACGATAAAGCTCATGTCTACGATCAGAGGTTATCACTTAATTAATCTTGTAACTCAACAGCAGAATCTAAAGGTCGTGGAAACCTTTGACTGGAATATGAATGTCTTTAGCTGATGCTTATGTAAAGCATTATATGAATTGTACGTAGGTCACACTAAAAGTTTTGCGTAACTTGAAAAAAACGACATGTGATAACTAAAATATTATGTTTATTGATTTTCAAAATATTCTCCTTTTCATTTTAAACATTTTTTCATGCGATCGAACCATTTTCTAAAACAGGAGGACCACGGATCTGAAGGCATGTTTTCAACGTGCTGACTGAACGCTATCACTGCCTCTTCGGAATTGGCAAAAGTGAAACCTCTAATAAAATTTTTGCTTTTGGGGAAAATACAGAAATTACAGGGTGCTAGGGCGGCGCTATGTGCAGGTAGGGTGACGGTTTGTACTTTTTCGGAAGCTAAAAATTACTTAGTTTTGTTGGCCGTGTGTGAAGAAGCGTTGTCATGATGTAGGAGAACGCAGCTTTTTGGTCATCTTTCGCGAACTTTGTACACTCTATGTAAACAAATGGTAGAATACCACTCGGCATTAACACTCTTTTGATCTTCAAGTGAAATTGTGCAGATGGGGCTCGTAGCTGAGAAAAAAAATGCGATATTTTTTTACCAAAGTTCCTCGCCTGCCTCCTTTTGTTGGCCTGTTCTGATTTTCAAAGACCCATTCACAAGATTGCTGGTATTTTTCGGGTTCAAAAAAATAAATCCACGTTTCGTCTCCTGTGACAATGTCATAAACAGCATTAGAATGGTCGTACTTATTAGCATCTGTGAGCACCATTGCACGCGAGCTCACTTCTGCTCCACTGTCTCTTCATGAGGGAACCAACGACAACAAAGTTCCCAAACTTTCAATTCTCCGTGTAAAATTTTCTGAATTTGGCTCATACCAATCCCCAATAGTCCTCGAATTGTCTCATAGGTAATCCGCGGGTTTTCTTCAATTAGCCGCTTAACAGTGGCCACATTATTTTCGTTGACGGCAGTTGATGGCCGCCCTTCACGAAATTCTTCATTTAAAGAAACCCGACCTCTCTCAAATTCAGCAAACCATCGCCTCACGGTGCTCAAGCAAAGTGCTTCTCTCCCAAAAGCATTTTGAAGACGAGCGGCACAGTCTGGCGGAGACAGAGAACTTTTAAAATCATAAAAAAACATCACTCTAAGATCTTTTCGACTTCATTCCATTTTCGTTGCGTACGTAGAACTTTGATGTGTGATAAAAAACAATTGACAAATGATTTCCCGCCAATTGCTTTTTTTTATTACTCAGAAGGTTGCAGCGTTTCAATAACTATAACATTCGAAATTCAAATAGTTCCGATTAGCTAGAGGTGCAATTTTTTTGTGTGCCCCATGTGACGTAATTTGATAATTATTCATAACGCCCCAACAGACAACATAAAAGATAATTAAAACATTTCCAATAATTGTTCTCACGTGTCAATACGTTGCACACAATCGCAACAATTGACATTATTACGTTCCCACAGCTATACGTATGTATCTAGATATATTTGCCAACACATACCTGTGAAATACGGAATGCAATGCGATTTATAGATATTGAAGAATTCCATCTATGGAATATTATATTTAACTAGCTGACCCAGCAAACGTTGTATTGCCGATATTAAAATCGCGATACAAAAGTAACTGTTGATCGTAGATGGGTGAAAATTTGAAGTTGTATGTATTTTTAATGCTGACTCATAATTAAACAAATTTAAAAAAAATGTCAAAAAAATAAAAAATAACTTCGTGTGGACCACCCTTAACATTTAGGGGGATGAAAAATAGATGTTGTCCGATTCTCAGACCTACCCAATATGCACTCTAAATTTCTTAATTGATGCGGACTTAATTCTTCCAAAATGTAACCAATATAAGCATGAAAACCAAATTTCATTCAAGGATCCATTTACTGTAGAATGACAAATATCATGGTGCCTGAAAAGGAGAACAAACGAGCGTACGTGTCACCTGGTGCAAGGTGATCACCGCCGCCCACACTCTCCCGCAACACCAGAGGAATTACAGGAGCGCTGCCGGCCCTTAAGGAAGGCTAGCTATCATCTAACTTTACATTGCGTTTATTATTAAGACAGTATATATATGTATATTTGGAAGGCTTGACAATAGGTCGTTATAAATTTTTCACAATCTTTAATTTCATTTTTTAATAATTTATATGCGACTAGCTTAACCGACAGACTCTGTTCTGTAGATAATACAAAAAATACTGTTTTATAGGAATTTGCCAATAATATTTCAAAACATCAAGAATTATTTCGTAAAATGTGCTTCCTGTTGTTATAATGAAATTGTTTCACAGCAGAACTGTCAAACCGTGCGTCAATAAATTATCACATAGAAAATATGTCCATACAAAACAAATATTGGAATTAAAAATAATTATGGGTCTCAAATCGAAATAAAAACTATCCTATCTCTCAAGTTGGACCAAACTGCACTCCATGAAGTGATCCCCATTAAAATCCGTTCATTAGTTTAGGAGTCCATCGCGGACAAACAACGTGTCACATAATTTATATACATTAAGATTTAATGTTCGTTTGTACAAAATAGCAATTTTTAGAGATCGTTTCAAAAATTCTGTGCATTATTTATATAGAAGATTTTTTTGAACTTGTAGCTTATAATACATTTTAATTTTATCTCTAAGCACTAACGGCCTTACAAATAAAATTGACATAAAGTTATAACCAAGCATACACAAAGACAATTTAAAATATTTACAATTAGACATTTTGCTGACGAATGGTTTATTCGGATTTATAACGTTTCCCGCGTTAATTTACAAGGCAGCTTGTCATTCGGAAAACATTCAGAATTATCATTGTATTGACAGTGTTGTCAACGATATTGTAAACATTTTGCATTTTCTTTGCTTATCATCAGATATAACATTATATCAAGTTTATTTGTAAGGCCGTAAGTGTATAGTTTTATGTCAGCCATCTCAAACCACAGATTCTATGTCAGTTCCGTGAATCACGTCATATGATAAGAGAGATCGGAGTCAAGTTACAAACGTCAGAGCAATAATATTATAAATATATCTGTGTTCTTATTGTGGTATTTGAAGACCTAATTAATACTACTACTCTACTAATATCATTATTATAAATCACTATATTAATCGTCTTATTATTAAATAGTTTCTGCCAGTAACTTCGTCCGCGTTAAACTCTTACAGCCTGACCACGGGACAGTTGCCATAGCGAATATGCGCGCGGTAGAAACGGCGAAGGGTCTTGAGTCTCTAGACCATAGGTTCTCAACGTGGGCGATAACGCCCTCTTGTGGGCGTTTGAGACTTTCGGGGGGCAGTAGAAGACCCAGAGAAAATTAGGGGGCATTGAGATGGCGCAGATGGGGCGTGGGTATATTCAAAAATATAGTCAAAAAAGGCAAAAAAATACACGAAAATATTCTAGTAAAAAACATATTCTCAAAGTGGGCGGTGAGCAAAATAAGGTTGAGAAACTATGGCCTAGACTCTAGAGACTGGATTCTACGTATTAAAATGTAAGATCAAGCCACGCACTTCGGCAAATGGCGAGTAGCGACTTAAATGCATGAATAAGTACGGCGCAAGTCGAGCGGCAGACGCGGCGAATAGTAGGTACAGAAACTAAACCACTTTAGTTGTTTTCGCCGCGAATAAAATGAACTGTGAAACTTTTATTTTGTTCTGGTTGAATATTAACAAGAATATTACAATCGAAGGTTTCGATACTCATTCTGGTATATTCGAAAAAAAAATCTCCATCTATATGTACTCTGATTGCTATTCAAATCATGTACTACACAATTTCTTCCAAATATTACGTTTTGAACCAAAAAACTATTACATTCTAAGCAATATCGAGATAACTATGTTAAACTCATTGCTTTCGGCCTATCTGGTCGCGGTAGCGAACGTGAGTTTACGTGACTGCCCGTGGCCCATAACCTTTTTTTTAATGACAAAAGTGACGAGACGAGCAGGATGTGGAGCTGATGGTAATCCTGCCCATAACAATGCAGTGCCGCATAGGATTTTTACAAAACCGAAAAATTCTGAGTTGCATTACACACTCGTCACCTTGAGATATTAGATGTTAAGTCGCATTTGCCCAGTAATTTCACTAGCTACGGCACCCTTTATACCGAAACACAATAACGCTTAACACATTACTGCTTCGCGGCAGAAAAACGCACCGTTTCGATACCCAATCCAAATCGTTCCACAAACACTCAAATTATAGGTAAATACTTAATAATATAATTTTCTTATTTTTTTTAAATCGGCCAAGAATAATGCCTAAATGATGCTTTTTGAACATCACGTTTCTCTACTAAATAGTATCTACATGGGTTTTAAACTTGATTTATTCATTTAGGCTTACAAAAGATTAAAGAGAGTAAGTTTTTATAAGAGTAAAATGTGATATATTTCAGTTCATTTTAATTAAACCTGTCGAGATTGCTATGTTTAAACTTCTCGGGCTATTTGAAGAACGAGAGCTAAGTTGGCATAGAAGTAATCAATCTACAGAAGTGGTAGTTCAATATGAATTTATAAATGAAATGTGAATATTATTATTCTGTTATTTATTGAAGTGAAAACTTCTATATATATATATATGAAATAATGCGACAGTAAAAAGAGACAGGACACAAAAATTCATGAGATTTATCGTGAAAATGAAATAGGAAACATTATACAGAGTTTTGGTACCAGGCGATCATAGTTGTAGAAGAGATCGTCATATGTGCGACGCGAGTATACCTTACTATACATAGCAGGAGTACATAAATATGGTAGCGGTGAATGTCTTTCATAGCGGTTGACATCATGTGTCATCCTACCAACATGTACCAGGACTTCATATGCAGTGTAGAGGTTCATGCACAATGCAGGTTTTACTTCTGACATGTGTACTTTGCATGCACGTATTTTTTTGTCTATAAATGACTATGCAAAACTCTGTGTTAATATAAAAAAGTTAAACATGTGTTGAACACTTGATTTAAAAAAGGTCTATTACAAATCTGTGTCTTTCTGTTGTTCAGCGTTCAACAATCTTTTAATAAGTCTAAGGTTTGAAGATTTAGATTACATGAATGACAGACAGATGACAGCTGACAGATGACAAAAATTGCTTTCCGTTCCTACAACTGTTCCTGTACAATTAATTTATGTTGTGCTTAGCGACGTTTTAAATAAACACAATTTAAACACTACTTTTGTAAAAGAATAAGATAAACTCAATTTTAGACGTCGTTATTGCTAGGTCACTGACGTTGGTGTAGTTAAGTCCCTGTTTGGCAAAACATGCGTCTAAGCCTAGTTTAAATTATTTTCTTTATAGAACACCGTAACTGTGTCATTCATAAACGCCGTACAAATAAACTTAGTATTAAGTTATTCCTGATAATAAACCAAGAATATGATAAATGTTTACAAATAGAGATTTTGCTTATGGTCTATTGGACATATAGAGTTTCACAATATTAAAAAAATTGCCTAGCTCGTCATTATTGGGCGTGCGTTGCGGAAACTCAAATTTGGCTATTTTTTATTTAATTTACCGAAGCCAAGTCAGGGCGGGTTACTAGTTTCAAATAGGTAATATAACCCTCAACAAGCATATTTAATCTAGATACCAAATTTCATACTAACCTTCCCGGGGCATCTTGATTCCCGATTATAGATACGGCATGTAAGAACTTAAAACAAAAGAAAGAGATCTGTAGCGTAAGATAATGTTAATTAAGGCAAAACCTTATGATCTACAATTACAAAAGTAAGGTCTTGTTATAACGGGCAAACTTATTTAATATATTTTGCTTGGTATGAATTACCTAACCTTAACATTTTTTTTTTAACGAGGACGAAATACATTTACGTACTACCCCTGTGCACTATGTGGCACAGGGAGTGTGGGACTCAACCACTTAGACCATCTTCTACGTAGATAGAAGTTGGCCAAGTTTGGTAATACCCACTAAAACCTCCTCGAAATCAGAGAGTTCCCCTTTTTGAGAGGTTCTCAACCTAACCTAACCAAACCTAGGTTAGGTTAGGTGTGAAGTTTGTTAACGGTAAAAGTGCAATAGTGAATGTTCATAAGTAGGTACTTTATTTTGTAGAAATACAAATATGCATTACATAGTTTTTTTTTGAAGTTCAATGGTAAAAAGTGTGCGCCCAATATAGGTCTAAAGACAATCAACAAGTCCTTAGGACGAGTCTTCTCTTCTATGATAATAATAATAATATTGACACACTCTTACACAAATTATCTTGCCCCAGACTAGGCATAGCCTGTGCTATGGGTTGAAAGACAACGATATTTTTAATACAATATACTTACTTATACATAGATAAAAACACCCATGACTTGGAAAAAAAACATTCATATTCATAATATAAATGATTGCAACTACCGGGACTCGAACCCAGGACCTCTAGCTCAGTAGGCAGCGTCATTGGGCTATAGGAGTCACCTATATAATGATGATTCACAGTTTCATATATACACCGTTGAGTAGTAAGTAATTGAAAAATATTTATCAGGTCTATTTGCAAAGTCAGCTGCAAATAATTGGACAGCATTTTAACATAGCAAATGCTTTTCATGCATTCTTTCCACTTAGAAACATTTAGAATAAGAAGGCGCATATTTCTATAGTGAATCAGTAATGTGTAAACATTACTGTGTTTCGGTCTGAAGGGCGCCGTAGCTAGTGAAATTACCGGGCAAATGAGACCTAACATCTTATGTCTCATGGTCACAAGCGCAATTGCAGTGCTGCTCAGAATTTTTGGGCAGGGTGTATCAATTTCTATCAGCGGTACGTCCTGCTCGTCTCGTCCCTTATTTTCATAAAACTAGAACACATTGCTAAGCTGAAATACGAAAACAATAGAATCGCGAGGACAATCCATAATTTCCGAAATACTATGAAATCCAGAGACAATAGATCGACGTAAAGTAAAAGGAATACAGAAATAACGAACGCTACATAATTCTGATGCATTTTTAAAAATACAAAAGAGATGGGAGCGAAAGGAAACGAGGAAGGTACACGCTGAATGTATAGTTTCCTAGTCGAAATTGATTGCCCGCTGGGCGCCATTAAAAATACATTACGATAGGAACCGCTGCACTGTTTTATGATGGAGGTGGTTTTGATCTCAACTTTTGTTTATCGATAAACTTGTGGCGAATTTCAAAGGAGTTTTTCGGATTGTTTACATGTTTTTAACCGATTTCAAAAAAGGAGGACTATTTTCATCCATTTTAGTGCATATTATATGTATGGTTTTGGAATAGTGTTTTCGAAGTTTTTTGTAAAAAAAAAAATTATTGTGTACATTAAGTTTTTGAGTGACATTTCTCAAATATTGCTCTCTAAGAAAAATGCGATTCACTGGATTGTATGAATTGTGTAGTCATTGATAAAAAGGCATAAAAGTTATTTATTAACCGACTTCAAAAAAGGAGTTGGTTTTCAATTCGTAGTTTTTTTTTATGTTTGTCACCTCAAAACTTTTGACTGGGTGAACCGATTTTGATAATTCTTTTTTATTTGAAAGCTGGTGCTTCCCGTGTGGTTTCATTGTAATTTGGTCCAGATCTAAAAATGGCGTCCATGAGAAAATCATAAAAGTCTTAAATTTGCTATACATATGTATAGCAATGTGAATGATAAATTTACGAATAACTCAATATCGCGCCAACCGATTTCGATGATTTTTTTTTAATTGGAAAGGATATACTTCAAAGATAGTTTGGTTAGGTTCTGATTACGGAATCCTTTACAAAGTAACGGAACTCTTGAATTCTTTGGAGCAAATTAACGATATACGGAAGAATGCTTTTTATGCTATCCGGATATTTAAGTCATCTACGTAATGATGATTTCCTTAACGACTTACAGTAAGGGTACGTACGATCTGTGGCAGAATTTCTAATTGTCTGTAATCAAATTGCAAAGCGCTTACTTTCATTGCTGCATTGAAAAAATCAGTATATCTACACATATTTAGATAAATTGTTAGTTAGTGTACTTCAAATTGACTAAAAATCAAAAAAAAAAATACAAAAAAACAACTGACTTCAAAATCACTATTCCAAAACAATAGATATAAAATGCACCTAAATGTATAAAAATAATTGCGTATTTTAATACAATCTAATTAATTAATCTAATTCTAGTTACGATTATTGTAATTTTTGGAGTTGGTGTCATAGGTACTACATTGCGATTTCGCACGACACGCCACAAATAAGGATATCATCCCCACCATCTGGAGGTGTGGCTGTCCTCTACAGTGCGGTTTTCAAGGAGCTTTCTACCACGAATTACAAAGCTGTGGAATGAACTTCCTTGTGCGGTGTTTCTGCGACGATACGACATGGTTACTTTAAAAAAAAGCGCGTACACCTTCATTAAAGGCCGGCAACGCTCATGTGATTCCTCTGGTGTTGCAAGTGAATGTGGGCGGCAGTGATCACATAACACCAGGTGACCGTACACTCGTTTGTCCTCCATAAAAAAATTACAAATTATCACAAAATCCATAACATCATCATAGAAATCAAATAAACTAATTTATCCACCCTAGTTTGGTTCATATACGCTATTTACATACATCTAGGGATAAACACGAAAAAAATATTCACAACTGGACGCAAACATTGTAATAAAATGTATTATTCATGTGTATGGTTATAAACAATAGCCCTTGGTAGCCCATCCCTATTGTCAATTATTGCTTCAGCTATGAGATATTTTAATAATATTGCGAATGAAATCCCTCGTGCATTTCCCGCAATTTTTATCGACGTGTATCGTATTCATATTTGTATGATTACTGGTTAAACTCACACTGGGGAAATAATGTGCTGCCCTTTGTAACCTGTAATACTTACTTATTTATTATTCATTAGTAATGTGTGTGTCTTTCTATAGTTTGTAGCCCCTAGCTCGTGTTTAACATAACTATACGCATCTAACATATAATATCCTACATGCTCCTTTGCACAGGATGCCGGCTAGATTATGGGTACCACAACGGCACCTATTTCTTCCGTGAAGCAGTCATGTGTAAGCCTTACTGTGTTTCGGTCTGAAGGGCGCTGTAGCTAGTGTAATTACTGGGCAAATGAGACTTAACATTTTATGTCTCAAGGTGACGAGTGAAGTTGTAGTGCCATTCAGAAGTTTTGGGGTTTTTCAAGAATCCTGATCGGCACTGCATTGTTATGGGCAGGGCGCATCAATTACCATCAGCTGAACGTCCTGCTCGTCTTGTCCCTTATTTTTTTTTATAAAAAAACCTATGAAATAAAACGGTGTTATTACAAAAAAATATTTAAACATGGGTTAGACCATGGTTAGATAGTGACCTAACAATAATGGTTCATCCGTTTCGGAGGAGTTTGGTAGCAAAAGGCTTCTAATATACTAGATACTACTACCGCTTCGGAAACGGAGAAGAAGCGGCGCAAGAAACTCTCCGAGCATTATTTTTTTTGCGCTCTTATCAATAAAAATATACAATATTGTACAGTCATTTCTATCGCTATAAAATAATCATAATCTAGTCCAGGCTGTCCCATCACTAAGATATTCAGCTGTGGAGTAATAGGATTTACGCCAGAGCCATTTCTTAATAAAACATTATTTTTTTTAAATTTATTTATAACAAACACCGGGACACGAGAATTTTATATATTCGATCTTTATTATTTTCTCTTATCAAAACTCCTTGAAAATCAGGAAAAACAAGCCCGATTTATAACTAGGTTGCTTCCCACATATTTGTTTGACCATTCTTTCTTACTATTAATAATCGCTAATTACGTTTAGCACGAAGTATTCTTAAGCACATAAATCAATCACGGCCGAGCGAAACCACGAATGACTAATAACTTTTGTATTACAATACATCGCATATGGCACATTTCACACGGCCGGCGTTCATTATGTGAACTGACGGCGTTATTATAATAATAAACTTACTTTTAAACTTTACTACATAACAGTGACTACGTTATAAGTGTTTTGTCTCTAAGCATTACACTGCAAACACTGGAGTATTTTCGTTGAGGTTACGTTTTTTTTATTTTTATGAAAATATGGTTCAGACGATGGTAATTGATACGCCTTACCCATTACAATGCAGTGCTGCTCAGGATTTTTGAAAAACCCCAAAATTCTGAGCGGCACCACAATAGCGCTCGTTACCTTGAGACATAAGATGTTAAGTCTCATTTGCGCAGTAATTTCACTAGCTACAGCACCCTTCAGACCGAATCACAGTAATGTTTACACATTACTGCTTCACGGCAGAAATAGGCGCCGTTGTGGTACCCATAATCTAGCCGGCTTCCAAAAAAACGCAAGCATTGTTATCTACACTAATATTATTTTATTTTATGTGGGGAGCTTCCAGAAACATTTACAAATCAGTCAAGTAAACATAATTCTAAATACCAATTACCAGTTTCCACATATAGAAAGAAATTTGCTCAGTTTAACAATAGATTAGAATACAAACACTTATACATACACAGATTTAAATATAGTTACACTAAACTAGCCTAAAGGCTTCGTATAATGCTTTGCAAATGCACTTTTCACCGCAATTTTTGGAGTTGATGTTATCCAAGATAGGTTTGTTACTACATACATAGTTATAGGTGAGATGTGCTTGAGTCGTGAGGAGGCGAGAGCGGCTTGCGGCGGAAGGACACAGATTCCAAAAATAACAATAATCGTAACTAGAATTAGATTAATTAATTAGATTGTATTAGAATACGCAATTATTTTTATACTTTTTAGTGCACATTATATCTTTTGTTTTAAAACAGTGTTTTTGAAGGCGGTTGTTTTTTTGTTAATTTTTTTTTTATTACCACTGAAAAGATCAAATCGTCTATCACAATTATACATATTGAACAGTTTGGTGACGCGTGGTATGTAGCTGTTTATTCTATATTGATAATGACTGGTCGGTACGTAAAGATGAAAAATTTGATTGTTTGTTTGTTTGTATCGAATAGGCTTCGAAACTACTGAACCGATTTGAAAAATTCTTTGACTGTTATGTTGCTACACTATCCCCGGGTGGCATAGGCTGTTTTATTATTTCAAAAATATAGGGATCCATATAATTCTAATAATATAACCCAAGGTGTAAAAAATTACCTAAAATCACGCACGAGTAAAATAATAAGGACTCCGTGTCACCTACACAATAGTGAAGCATCAAAACAAGCCAGTTAACGTGTAAATACATAGCCCCACGCACACACTTATCAGATCGTATCAGTTCTAAACATTATCATTATTATTCATAATGGTAATAAACTTAAAACAGCTGCTAAAGAGTGTTATTTCTAAGTTTCTTGAGTTCTGACTTAGGTCAATAGAAGAAGACAGAGTGAGAATTAGCAATGCTTTAACTTAGCAGACTATTATGAATAAGGAGGTAAATCGCGTGCAACGCAGAGCTAATCGAACTGTCGGGGATCCAGTCCTCTGTCAAAATTTACAATTTACATCGCTTGTGTATTTACCTAGCAACCAAACCACTATAAAGCACATAGTTATTTGTTCTCTAAAAATGTAGTTATTTGATACCACGTCAGTGGCAAACAAACGAATTTAAGAATGAATATTGTGTAGGTATTCTTAAAAATAAGAAATGTTAGTTGTCAATTTGATATCAGTTAGAACAAAGATACTGCAAACAAGACATGGACACAGAAATAAAACCCGCAATCCTTACTCTCAAGGTGTACCTGTTTATTTTATGTAATTTATTTATATACTCATACTATGCCTACAATATTTTTAATTTACGAAACAATCTGACTAGCACAAATTAAAAAATCGGAGTTAAATGTAATGTCGCTATAGCTACTATGACTAATAACGGTACATAATTTGTGTTAGCTGGTATCCCCCGTAACTGCACACACACTAACTTCTTCTCAGGTCTGAGGCAGTCTCTTTTGAATGGGTGGTAGATTTTGACGTTCAATAAGTGATTATAAATCCTATTTTGAATAAAAATATTTGAATTTGAATTTGAACATCAATATCTACAATAAGTGCTGTTACGGCATATTTTGGTACTAGTGTTCTTTTATTTTAAAAATGTAATTTAAATGTCGCCACTAGGTGCTAATAAAAAGAATCATTATGTGTAAATTTTAATTAAATAAACATCTTAACTGTGGCCTACAATATATGCTTGATAATGTTATGTATGTGTGCCTACTAACTAAAACAATAATGCTTCCATATTAAGTCTTCATGGCAGAAAAAGTGGCACACTGTTAAAAGCCTCCCACTGGTCAATATTGCCAATGTGTAATAGATATTTCAGCACTTGTCATGGTCTCAAACCACCTAACATCTCTAGTTGCCTAAAATAATACTGCAAAGCTATCGAAGCACCGTTATAAATTACCGTGGCGACCACGTACCGGAAGACGTAGTGTTGGTAGGCCCTCCACAAGATGGACCGACGATCTGGTCAAGATCGCCGGAATACGTTGCATGAGGGCAGCGCAGGCCCGATTGTCATGGAGATCTTTGGGGGAGGCCTTTGCAGCAGTGGACGTCTTCCAACTGAAATAAATAAATTATGTAATTATAAACAAATCATTAATACACAAATTCAAGTCATAGGTACATCATAAGTCAAAAAAATATTGATTCAAATTAAATTAAGCGCTTTTGAATCGTCATAATTAAACACCATATGTTCGAAAGTAGTAAAGCTCGTGAGTATTTGAGATAGATATTATAGTAAAATAACTTATTTTAAAACTAACTATAAAAATATTCCATTAAAAACCGCTGCAAATTGAAAGGATTTCCTTATAATTTATACTCCTCCTGCACTCCAGTTAAAGTAAACTTCAAAGAGTTTGAACGTTTAGTTAAAATCGCTTTAAAGAAACCCTGTGAATAGAGAGTGCAATCTGTAAAGGATTAAAACTGTAATCGTAGGAGCTAAGATTTAAGATAAAGATTAAAAAAAATAGGAATCTTGTTTTTGTATAGATTATTAATATGTGGTAAAGTAAGGATAATAATAAAGTTTGGGTTATGATTATAATTACTATCGATAAAGGATGTTTTAGAAAAATGGTACTCAGTATCTGAATAATTACGGGTATTTGTAGATTTAATAAGAATTTAACTTAAATTTAATTCAAATACTCTCGGGTACTCGGATCATAAGTTATTGTATAAAATCTCCCATGAATAATGTATAGATATACATTAGAGAGATGATGGGCATGATGAGAAAGCTCATGGTCGCTCAGAGGGCAATGGAGATTGCTATGCTCGAAGTTTCCCTGCGAGATCGAATCAGAATTGAGGAGATCCGTAGGAAAACCAAAGTTACCGATAAAGCCCAAATGTTTGCGAAACTGAAGTGGTATTGGGCAGGGTACATAGCTCGACGGACAGATGGCCGTTGAGGCAGTAAATTCCTCGAATTGCGACTACGTACCGGAAGACGTAGTGTTGGTAGGGCCCCCACGAGATGGACTGACGATCTGGACAAGATCGTCGGTTTACACCGGAGTATGTTGGATGAGGGCAGCACAGGACCGATCGTCGTGGAAATCTTTGGGAGAGGCTTTTGTCCAGCTGTAAATGTCATCCGGCTGGTGATGATGATGATGATGATACAGTAGAGAGAGCGTAGTGCACATTTCTGTTATCTTTATCTCAACAACACACATTTGAAATCCCTACATGATCGAATTTCAAAATGCATGCGAATGATGCATTTGTGTAACGAGGTACCTAACCTACGATGTCTGCTTATCTGCTCTTAGTTACTTCAATTCACAGAATGGCTGTTCCGAATAAAATATGTGCTCCCGTTAAATTGAAGAATCTACGAGATAGTATTACACCTTTAGGTCCACAAGTACATTCATTTAACCACAACTAGAAATCTACTACTATCGTCGTCGGTAGGCTATTTTCGCACATAATATTTTATTTAAATTGAAAATTTCTCTAGCCGTCACACTTGGTTATTTTACATTCGTTCGGGTAAGGTAGGCTCTGGCGTACTTAGATACAGTCGTTTGGGAACATAGTTTTTTTTATGAAAAAGGAGGATAAACGAGTACGTGTCACCTGGTGTTAAGTGATCACCGCCGCCCACATTCTCTTGCGCGTTGCCAGCCTATAAGGAAGATGTACGCGCTTATTTTTGAAGGTACCCATGTCGTATCGTCCCGGAAACACTGTACAAGGAAGCTCATTCCACAGCTTTATAGTACGTGGAAAAAGCTCCTTGAAAACCGCACTGTGGAGGACCGCTACACATCCAGATGGTGGGAATGATATCCTAATTTGTGGCGTGTCGTGCGATGGTGAAATTCGGTGGCAGGAATCAGGTGAAACAGCTCTTCGGAACATTTGGTATTTCGTAAACTTAACCTCTTCTTAATAATGTGAGTGTTTTGAATTTATTATATAAAATTATAAGTACATAAGACATACGTACGCCCACCTGGTTCAGTTGTTAGTCCTCTGTCCACTGAGCTGTCCGGTTCGAATTCCGGTATGAGCAAATATTTTATTTGATGAAATTGGCTGTTTCTTTCCAAACCATGGATGTTTATGTATGTTTTAGTTTATAATATATCGTATTAAATATAATGTTGTTCAGACTTTTTTTATGTGAATAAGGGGTGAGACGAGCAGGACATTCAGCTGATGGTAATTGATATGTCCTGCCCATTACAATGCAGTGCCACTCCAGATTCTTGATATACCCAAAAATTCTGAGCGGCACTACAACTGCGCTCATCACCTTGAGACATAGGATGTTAAGTCTCATTTGCCCAGTAATTTCACTAGCTGCGGCGCCCTTCTGATCGAAAGACAGTAATGCTAATACATTACTCCTTCACGGCAGAAATAGGCGCCGTTGTGGTACCCATAATCTAGCCGGCATCCTGTGCAAAGGGGCCCACTGGTAGGCTATGCCTAGTTTGGGGTAAGATCATTCATCTAAAAGTATGTCAATATAATAACTTAATGTTTTATAAAATAAAACTAATTCAAAGAAATAACCTTTAATTATACAAAAACATAAACTGGTCTGTATTTAATTACCACAAAACATATTTCGCTTAACTTAAAAGTTACTCGAACCGTAAAACTGCATAAAATCAACGCAAATCTTTTGCATACACTTAATTATAATATAAAGAAAAAATACCAATTCTCTTCCTCTGTAAACTTTACCCGAAACAATCTGAAATTGTGAAAACAAACACAAATAACTTTCCCGGCCTAGTCGAAGAAGAGCATAACAAATCGGGCCCAAACAACGGAAAATCAGTAGAAATGAAATTTGCATGTAAAATGCACGGGGCGGCATGTGGAGGTATTGCAAACGGAATATATAATATGACAGTATCTAGAATATTATGAATTCAGGTTGTGGAATATGTTTAGAACGCTGCTCTCATTCATTTAATTTGTATACTAGTATTTTATTAGTGGGAGATTCTACCAGTGGGAGGCTCCTTCGCATAAGATCCTGGCTAGAATATGGGTACCACAACGGCACCTATTTCTACCGTGAAGCAGTAATGTGTATGCATTTTTGTGTTTCTTACTTTTGTGTTTATTACTGGGCAAATGAAACTTAACATCTTAGGTCTCAAGGTGACGAGTAGTTGTAGTTTCGCTCAGAAATTTTTGGGTTTTTCAAGACTCCTGAGTCTTGAAAAACCTGCATTGTAGTGGGCAGGGCGTATCAATTACCGTTACTTGTTCCTTACTGTCATAAAAAGAAATTTACACCGGTGTTGTCTATAATAAATAGAAGATTACCTGTTTGTGTTAATAAAAATCTTATCGTATTTTATTTTTATGGAACTTGACGACACGACTTGATGATAAGTCATAACCGCCGCTTAAACTCTCTCGCAAAACCAGAGGAATTATTCTTGGCTTGGTTGGTCTTTAAGGTGGGTGTATGTGGTTTTCTTTAAAGGTAGTCATGTCGTATCGACCTGGTAACACTACACAAGGAAGTCTCCCCCAGTTTTAGTTTCGTTGTAACTTGTACGTGAAAAAAAGTTGATCAGACTTATACTTACTTACAATTCAGATCGTGAGGTTAATCCACCTGATCTGAATTTGAATATGTTTCTGTATGTTAATATGCTTTTATTTGTGTATTTAAAGAAGTGAAGGTTATCACTTTAAAACATAAGAAATTGTATATATAGTTCTTTTTAAAGCTTCATTTGAAAACAGTGGTAAATAATAGATTTACGTAAAGCAGCAGCTCTGTGTTTAACTCGCTCAAATGGTTCGACCTGATGCTGAGGTCGACCAGAGTAGCGATGAGAAAAATACTCCATATGCAACCGACCCTCAGCCTTAATGAGCACTAAACTTGCCTTGTTAAAAAGTGGTCGGCGAAAAGCAATGTCGTGGTCTATTTATGACTTGTTTCTTCAAAATCAATCTTTGCCTTTGGATTGCCATTGATTTGCCTTTGCCTCTAGATAACCATTGGTAATCAAGATTTCAAGACCCAGATTCCGATACTTGTAAATAATATATATTTGACAAAGTTTGAAGATTAAGTATTTTTGCTCTCAAGAGTAGCTTTTTTCAGAAATAGTTGACCAATATTACAATCTAAATAATTTATCATTTTAAAGTCATATCCCTCACTTCATCACTTATACAAATTAAATCTGTAACCGAAATTCTGCTTACTAATTTTTAACCAACGCCGATATGAACCAAAACATCGCGGGTTCGACTCTCGCATCTTTAATAAATTTTTGTTAAGGCGAAGAGTAAGCAGAAAACACGCAAAAATGGTGTTTTAGACAAGTTTTGTGGCGAAAGTATAGCATTTCGAGCTATGAACACTACTTAATCCTGTTGCACATATCCTTAAGTCTTATTTGTAGGTTGCTAATGCTTGCTGTTGGTTATAGTTAGCACTGCCGAGCCTTTTTAAACTACCACTTTTCTTTGAAGTTAAACAAGTTTTTTGGAATGGCGTGATGCATTTTTTTGGTATTTCTCTCAGAAAAGTTATTCTTATAGCTTGTACTTTTTTGTGTAGGTTCATTTATTTAGATTAGTAGTGAATAACGAGGATTGTAAGCATATAAACTGTTTTCCACGCAAGAATTTTGAAAATATTGATTTTAGATAGCGGGCTGGCAGCCGTGAACTCAAATCGCTCAAGGTTGCTGGCATTTAGTGTCGCCTTAAGACAATGTAGTATCTTCACACAAGTACAAAAGTTCCAATGCTGCAGTAATTATTAATTTATGTCATTTAATCATAAACAAATACTATTTGTCCATTGCCTGTTAAAATCACCAAAGGTTGAAAACGTCTGACCCAAATGACAGTGCAATCAAGTGCGCGCAATCCTAGCGTTCATTTTTCAAAGTAAACTCCACAATAAGAGTCCATCAATCACACCACAAAGACTGCACGCAAATAGTTTTTATATTCTGCCAGGCGTTACTTGTGCCTTGTTACTTCTTGGCTGTTTGCGACAAGAAAACGTTTCAAAGAAATATAAGGAAGAAAGATTTCAAATTAAGAATGATAAAATTTTCTAAGGGTATTGTAATATAATAAGAGATAGTTTGTAAGCTTCGATGAAGGTTTTATGTGAAGCAATGCTTTTTATTTAAACAATCACTAATATTTGTAAATTGGCACTGAAACATTAGTTAGTTTGTGAAATATTAGTAGAATTGCTTAAATAAAGGTTTGATATTCAATTATCTATCTAGATGGCATATTTATATTTTACAAGCGATACGCTGTAAAATATAAATATATAAAATATTATTATGGACGAGACGTTCAGCTGATAGAAATTGGTACGCCCTGCCCATTACAATGCAGTGCCGATCTAGATTATTGAAAAATCCAAAAATTCTGAGCAGCACTACGACTGCGCTCGTCGCCATGAGAAATAAGATTATAAGTCTCATTTGTCCAGTAATTTCACTAGCTACGGCGCCGTTCAAACCGAAACACAGTAATGCTTATACATTACTGCTTCACGGCAAAAATAGGCGCCGGTATGGTACCCATCTAGCCGGCATCCTGTGCAAAGGTGCCTCCCACATGCCACACATATTTGAATTAAAAAAGTATATTTTCAAGAATTATTTCCTTTAGTCCGAATAGCGTGTGTTATTAGGCAGTGATTAGTCAGTTCGTTTGTAATGTTATTCAACAATTAAAGTCTCAAACGGCATTCGTGTTCAAGCCGCACGGTTTATCGCTAGTGTTCTGTATAATATAACCTAATTTAAAACAGAAACATAATGTACGGGTTATTACTTTTTGCTGCAACGAAGCTAATTTGAGTGACTGTTCAAAGTTTAGTCACCTTAACTTATATTAAATGAATTATTTGAAGTATTTTTAAATGAATCTGTATTTCACATTCTTTTAGATTTTGTGCAAATAGTTGCCAGATTTAATACTAGGTATATGTTTATTGCGAAAGATGTTTATTGCATCGAACTTTTCGTTATCAATCCAGGATTCTTAAAACATTTTTTACACTTCAAAGGTGATAGACCACCGATGTTTGGGATTTGGTTTCACATTGTATCATGATGTGCCTTCATGAAACTAAACTTATTAGTAGAATATAATGTTAACAATGCACCTCATAGATAGTAGGTTAAAAATGTTCAAGAGTTTAGGTTATATTTTTATGAATTTTGGACGAAATTGAAACATATTATGTATGCTGTTTGTAGATCAATTCATATTACCAATAAATATTTTTTGTATATCGAGTTTTTATCAGACAATACATAAATAAGTGTTTAATTACTTAACATAATTAAGTTACTTATTACATCCAAGGAAAATATAATACTTTTATCAGACCTCGGCTATTAATTAACACTAATTTCATCCTTTTACATCTAAGCCCAGTTATGTATGAAAGGGTATCCGTCACCTTTGATACGGACAGTGACAGTTGACACACGACAAAAGAAAAAAGTGTGCTTACATTGTTTTAAGCACACTTTTGCCGTTCCGCTATCAGACTACCAATGATGTGTCCTTATTGTAGAATGTCATTGATTTTCTCTAACGATTTCGCGGCAAATTGAAAATGTCATCATGAATTTAACAGGAGAATATTTTCGTGCAATGAAAACTCGGGCAGACACCAATTCATAAATCACAAATGAAAAATATCGTTTACAAACTGGAAAATGCATGCTGACTCATGGAAACGCTAATACGACAAGGTTCCATCGGTATTCCAACCCGTAGGAGCTAGGTATTTATTTACCTATCATCTACTAATTAGGTACAGAAAAAATTCGTAAGCTCTTGAATGTACAAAAATTTAATTAAATGCACAGTAACTTGTTTCTACACAACAAAGTCATCCGACGATGAAAATTAAATGTTTCTTGAGCCGCAAAAACCACACAAGAGTACAATGTAATATTTAATTCCAGCTGAGAGGTGAAAGAGTTTAATCCATTTTACGCTGTGGACCAATTCAAATATTTACATTACAGAATGGACACAAAAAATATACTAACTCACTCCCGTTTTCTCGTTCCCACTCGATTTGTAACGGTGTACGTGTATTTGAGTTATAGCCTGGGAAAAAGGTGTAAGCCTTAATGTTTTTTGTCTAAAGTTATATTTATACGATTTTAGATAATTAAATTTGTTTTATATCAGCTATCACTATACTTTTATTCGTAGCTGATATTTTTTTTTGCATCAATAGTATTATACCATTTAAGTTTCAATTCGATCACTGGGATACAATTAGGCCGACATGAGCAACCACCACTTCATGATCATCACCATTATATCAGTCAGAAGATGCCCACTCCCCAAAGATCTCAACGACGGTGGCTCGAGCCTTCATCCAACCAGACTAGATCATTGGTCCATATTGTGGGGGGCTTAACAACACTGCATCGACTCATTTGAGGACTTTGCTGCCCCAGCGGCCATCTGTCAAGCTATGTGCCCTGCCCACTGACACTATAGTTTGGCAAACATTGGGCTATGTCGGTGATTTTGGTTTTCCTATAACGGATCTCCTCATTCCTGATTCCGACTCTCTGAGCGACCATGAGCTTTCCCATCCCCACTTGCAGGTACATAAAAATATAACTTATATCACATTAGAAATTCGCCTAAGTTCCAATAGTTCTCGCAGAAGAATGGATACCAAATCAGTATTAAGATATTTGTTTCATTCTTTTTTTTTGTTTTTATAATAGCAAAAACATACACACTCTGTGATAATATCAAGTATAAAACTTTTATGAAATATAATCTAATGAGAGAGAGACAAACAGCGGAGTCTTAGTATATTTATTTTGACACTCTAAGGTAGGAAATACAAAAAATAACTTAATTAAAAAAAAAGTGTTTGTGTACTTATGTACGCACGCAAGAAGTTATACTTCTTTGGCCTAACAAAGCAAAAATCATTAAAATAATTAATTCCTCCTGCTATTCTACGTTTTTATAAAGAACAATATTGTAAAAATCTTGCAAAGATGGGTTTGACGATTAATTATTAAATAATGAATACGGCTGTATGGGTTTACACCTTTGCCTGTCCTAATAATGGACGAAGAAACCAAAAAAATAACGAATGATGCAAACGTCAGAAAATTTTAGGAACTAACTTCACCCTGTCACTTTTGTGTTACAGTGATGCGCGCGCATCTTTAAATTTCACTCTCATAATTTTTTCATAACGCGCCTAAAGAAGTATAATTTCAAAAAAGCTAGTGAAATTACTGGGCAAATGAGACTTAACACCTTATGTCTCAAGGTGACGAGCGAAATTGTAGTGCCGCTCAGAATTTTTGGGTTTTTCATGAATCCTGAGCGGCAATGCATTGTAATGGGTAAGGCGTATCAATTACCATCAGCTGAACGTCCTACTCGTCTCGTACCTTATTTTCATTAAAAAAAAACATATTTATCATTATATTTATGAATGATAATACATTTCATGCACACTAGTAGTGCAAAGGTAAATCCCCACAATACCAGAACAGTTCACTTCCATTCCACCTTCGCACGACACGCCACAAGTTAGGATATCATCCCCACCATCTGGATGTGTGGCGGTCCTCCACAGTGCGGTTTTCAAGGAGCTTTCTTCCACGTACTACAAAGCTGTGGAATGAACTTCCTTGTGCGGTGTTTCCGGGACGATACGACATGGGTACCTTTAAAAAAACACGTACACCTGCCTTAAAGGCCGGCAACGCTCCTATGATTCCAAGAGAATGTGGGCGGCGGTGATCACTTAACAACAGGTGACCCGTACGCTCGTTTGTCCTCCTATTCCATAAAAAAAAAAATTCGTCGTCATCACATACTATAAAGGATTAGTCATTTGTTATTTAGTCACTAGCATTGTTTTACGGCCTGACTATGCGCCCTGAATATAAATTTAAAGTAACAGAAACTTACTGCAAATTGGAGTTCCTATCCGACTTAGATCCGGGATTGTGGAGCAGTTTATACTTTCTACTTATTTCTCACTTAGTATTAAGCTGTTGAAGGATTTTATGTGTGATGTCTCAAGTTGTAACCCGACCGATGTTACGTGCTTAGAATGGGGCAATTTTGTGACATCTGCTGCCTTAACTTTGTTGAAACTTGATGTATCTACTTACAGATATAATAAAACTAACTGTTCCCACTCGCTTCGCTGTGCGGATTTTAAAAGGAAGGAACGTTGGAATTCGAAAAATTAGTAGCCATAAGCCAAGATCTAGGATAAATTTCGCATCGAATGGTGGTAGTTTCATGTCGATACAATCAGTGGTTTAGGCGTGAAAGAGCCTCAAACAAAGACAATTTTCATTATATATATATGTAGTAGATAGAAGATATCTTAGATATTATACGCCTAGATAGAGCCTCTTGCTGCTAAACAACCGACGAAAACAGGCCAGGATTATTACGGTAGTGTGCGTGACAAGCTACGTCTTACACTCGCGATTTGAATATCACTTTGTGTTAGTGTGCGTGCATTACTCAAAATAGAGATTAACAGTTGACCTCAATTTTTTTCGACATTTCTACAACCGTCACAATCTATCTAGACGTATTAATGATCTGAGTAAAATATCATGTTCTGATAAATAATTATTTACTTTTTGTTTTAATTTCTTGTCTATATTGATTTAATCTCTAATAGAAACTTTTGATCAAAATATCACAAATTTTCTTACCTCTTAGAAGAGATTGGCCTGTTGTTTTTACTAAAATTACATAATTTTTTTTTTCATTAAATAGCCTGAGGGCGGTGGCTCTATTCCCGAGAAGTGGTATAATTTAGGATGTCGTTAATATCTTAATATTACTAAAGATATTAAATAAGAATCAGTGGTGTGATGTTGATAATTCTTTCAAATGACGTTCCTGAACCTTAAAAATAAACTATTAATAAAGTTTTTTTTTTGTTAAAGATGCTGTCCAGCGCTTCATAGAGCTTCCAACATACACAGAGGTGAATCCAGGAGAAGATGCTTTGCTGAAATGTCGGATATCGGACAAGAGGGGCGTTTGCTCATGGCAAAAAGACAATAAGGTAAGTCTCATATTATAAGGGCTAGCGAAAGTCTTCAAGTGTAATAGAGCGGTTTATAATCTTTGAATATTTTGAGTATTTGTTGAATTCCCTGACTTATTCGCTTAAAATTTTATAATATTTAGGGTGGATGACGGAGTTTTATTTTCGTTTTGTGTTATATCATGTAAATATAGTATATAAGTAATCTAGAATATTCATACTCTAAAAAGTATAAGGTATGTATTAAAATATATAGATTAATAAATACTTGAAATTTCTTACAATCCGTTTTTGGGTGTGTCTACTCGGAGAATATTCCTACCAAATTTCAAGCCTCTACGGCTTATGGTTCCAGAGATTCCAGCGATGAGTCAATATATAATAGGTGGAAATATCTATCTATAGATTTATAAGTTTATGCGTAGCAGTGCCATCTTGTGGAAAGTCTACTAAAATGCATACAGCAAAAATATTTTCTTCGATTACATTGTTATATAATTTTAGATATTATATTACTTGAAAGTCTTACTTAAGATCGGTTGAACGGTCTAATACGGTCTAGTGGCAAGTAACGATAAAAAATCACACAGAAACCATTGTGATATAAACTACTTTGATAAGAAGACTTTCATCAGAATAGATGATTTTTATGCTATTCCGAGGAAAAAGATTTTTTCAATTAGGTTTAGAATTAATAAAAATGAAAATAGTTTATTAAGAGTCTTAAATTAAATAATTTTATTAATAGAAAATGGAATATTATTCTTAAATCTAAAAGTAAATCCTTGTAATATTAGTAATCCTAGAATAAGTTAATACTAACAATATATGGGCAATGCTGCCTGAAATAAATAAATTTATTATATTATAATTACAATTGAGTGGGTTAGCAGCGCAAAGAGAACAAATAAACTTATTTAAGGTAATAATTCCCATCACCGATAATGGTGGGGGAAGGTTTGATTAAGGTTTGGTATACGCTACGCTCCAACTAGATACCGCAGGCGTAGTCGCAAAGTGCGACAAGTTATACTACGCACATGTGGGCGTACTACGATGTTGACGTGCCACAAGTTCTGTTAAACTTTGCTAATAGTTGAAGCTAAAATGCCGGGTTGCGTAGTTATAGTTAGTAAAAAATAATACTACAAGAAATAAGAAAGACACTGGGATTAGTATGTATTGTGTATTTTTTTAATTTCAATCCTATTAATCCTATTAATATTATAAATGTGAAAGTTTGTATGTCTGGATGTATGTTTGAACTTCTTTAACGCAAAAACTACTGATTGGATATTGATGAAACTTTACAATAATATAGCTTGGACACCAAAATAACACATAGGCTATTAATTATTATTTATAAAACTATCGCGTGAATTATACTTTAATATCCGGACGACCGAGCCTTGCTCGGATTATTAAGAATGTACAAAACTTGAACAAAAAAAAAACTAATAGGACATCTGGATTTAAACCGGGGTCTTCTGCTTTCCGGATCCAATGTCCCATCTGAGCTATAATAGTCTTGTATATAGTGGCGAAATTTACCTTTGTATTCTAATGTTATTGTAGCTGTTTCTCATTCAACATGGATAAAACTATTTTTTTAATTGAAACCTAGCTAGATCGATTTATCACCCCCGAAATCCCCTGCATACTTAATTTTATGAAAATCGTTGGAGCCGTTTCCGAGATTCAGATTATATATATACAAGAATTGCTCGTTTAAAGATATAAGACATGGCAAAATAACGTTTGCCGGGTCAGCTAGTCTAAAATAACACGATACATTTGTTACAAAATTTGAAAGGTGCCATTGGGTGTCAGATGCCACGCACACAAGCATCTAATAGTTGCCGTAATAAAAAAGCTATTGTTCTTAGGTAGTGCGGTTTCTAGTTGGAACGCAGGGAACCAATCGTTTATCGAAGCCACCATCACAAAATTAACAATAGTTGCCGGCCTTTAAAGTTTAAAGAGCTGTGGTGCTATATGCTACCCAGACATAATTGTAGCTAGCCACAGTATTCCATTCTATTACAATTTAAATACTTGCAAAAAATAACAGAAGATACGGCGAGTCCTTAAATTTATGTAGCCGTCGGATTAACTTCGAATTCATACGTTCGCAGTTTTACCGTAATGCATGCCCATTTTCTTCCCGAGAATTTCACGTAAATTTTTGCACTAATTCTCAGTAACATATTGTACGGCTCTGGAGTTATATTAATGTTTTAATATTTTGCGTAGTTCAACTTATGCAATTTGTTTCCACTCTGATTAAAACATACATGTTCTATTTGCCAATTGGAAACGCTGAGCTGTTTATAACATTAAGAGACGAATTACCTGTTTGAACATTGAAATATAAATATTAAACATGGATGTTTTGCTTGGAGAAATTTTATAGAGATAGATTAGAGAGAGAGAGTTACAAAACATGTTCTAATTAATTCACAAATTGAGACGTTGCTAATAATAATATGATTTTATTTTCTGAACATAATTACATAATAGTATATTACAGTGCAAGTTATTATAAGGTAGTTGATTATCTTAATGACAAGAATTGGTCCTAAAAATATAATATATAGCTCGTAAGCGCTCTTGATTAGTTTTTAATATATATGTTTAATTAATGAGTGTACAGTTTGTACCAATATTGTATAAATTTTAATTTAATTTGAAATGAATAACGTTGCTACATTTTATATTCATATTATTAACATTTTCTAATGATGACATATGAATTATAATTTGTACACATTTGACGTGAAACTTATTTTGAAACACCATTTGAAGTATACTATGAATGTGAGCCTGAACTAAGCCAGATATTTGGACCGCAGGTTCTCACAATTCGGATGTAATACCTCAGCGTCTCTCAAATTTCCATTTCAGGTTCCTTTCAAGTTTTCAAATTCTCAACTAGGCGTAGAGTCTTATATAACACACTTAAGCAGGATCAGTTAGGTCGACATAAAAATAAAAAAAATCTCGAAACCGTTGCTCCGATAGTATTCCATATAAAGCAATACAAACCTATCAAGACCCATAAAATATATCTGTATCTATGTGTTTTATTTCATTAAAAACGCACAGCTATTCAAGCCGCTCTTCGCTGTATGCGGTCAAATGGAAGAAAGCTGGCACTGGCGAGCGCCCGCCCAGAGGTGACAACAGTACTCCATTTGAGGGCGAATTTACGCCTTTTATAGATGCAGGCGGTGGCTTATAGTAAAGTACTGTCTCGCCTTACTGAGTACACCAAGCTTTTTAGAGGCCAGTTTGGCCTTCTCTTCCAAGTGACCACACAGCTGAACGTCGCACGGTATATCGATCCAAGCTGTGGCAGTTAGATTGTTATCGAATCGAGGTGATTTTGATACGACAAAGAGAGACTTTTTTCAGTGAACGTAAAAACTTGTGTCATCTTGGGGTTGAATTAGACTAAATGTTATCGGCCCCATTCCGAGACATTGCAAAGCATAGTCTCAATTTCAGACACAAGTTGGTTCCGGTTCTTGTCGACACTATACCGGGATTGTTGGCACGGCCGGTGTAGGAAGCATACCCTGGGCTCTAGTCTGAATAGCAATGAATACTGCTGATTTGCAGCAGTTCAGTTTTGCTTATTATGAACGAGGGTTCTTTTAATTTTTTTTTATGACACAAAATAACTGCGGGGCGTAAACTTTAATTTCACTGACTAACCAACAACTTGACTGTCTAGAAAACGGGGCTAGAAACTATATGAAATTACTCTCTGAGTTCAAATATTTTAATCTCGATAAGAACACACCCTAATACGCCACTTACGAACAATTTTCGCGACATCACCCGTACTGCTATGTTATTAAGTAATTTACTTTCAATCACATATACGAAAATTAGTTTCTAATTTCTAATATCTGACAAGATGGTAAATTGGATACTATAATTTCATCTATTCAATAGAAATTAGAACTTAACAGTATTTTGTGTTAATTAGAATGTGAATTATTTAAACTGTTATGTTTCTTCAAAATACAATAATTATAGTAATTGTGTAGGAGTGTTGTAAAATATGTTTTTTTTTATGAAAATAAGGGACGGGCAGGACGTTCAACTGATTATAATTGATACGCCTTGCCCATTTTAATGTAGTGTCGCTCAGGATTCTTGAAAAACCTCAAAAATTCTGAGCGGCACTTCAATTGCGCTCGTCTCCATATAGCCGAATGGTTAGTGACTCTGACTACTAAGCTAGAGGTCCCGGGATCGAATCCCGGTAGGTGTAATCATTTATATACAGAATATGGATGTTTGTTTCCATGTCATGGATGTTTGTATGTATTTATATATGTTTAAGTAAGTATATTGTTTTAAATATATCGTACAAGGCTATGCCTAGTTTGGGGTAAGATAATTTGTGTAAAAGTGTGTCAATATTATTATTATTGTTACATAAGATGTTAAGTCTCATTTGCACAATATCACTACGGCGCCCTTCAGACCGATACAAAGTAATGCTTACACATTACTGCTTCACGGCAGAAATAGGCGCCATTGTGGTACCCATAATCTAGCCGGCTTTCTGTGCAAAGAAGCCTCCCACTGGTAAACGTACATTGAAAAAGAGATTTATTCACTAGAAAGTGCCAAAAATGGCAGAAGACGAGCGGGTCATTAGTAGTAACATTATTTCGTGCAAATAAAACACTCACAAAATACATTTATTTATTTACGGTGTGTGTGGATAACGCAACTACTGTACTCAATAACTTCTGTTTTGTATGATTTTATTTTTACATTTTTTTTTGACTTACACGTGTTAGATATTGACTATTTGACGTTGGAGTAAAAAGGCATAAAAGGCATTTATTTTCTCAAAATTGATTCCTTTAGAATTCTTTTTGATGTCATTTCTTATACTACTAGATACTGCTACCGCTTCGGAAACAAATGGCGCTCCGAGAGAGAAGAAGCGGCGCAAGAAACTCTCCCAGCAGTATGTTTGTTGATTCACTTTACATATTATATTGTAATTGAAATGATTTATAAAACGATGACCTTGAAAATGTTGATTTAAAAGAGTGACAATGACTTTCTTGCCACTTCCTCTCATTAGCCTTTACGAAGTGGCGGTAAATTTAACAAGAAATGTAATCTTTTGACATTCATAATAAGTGTCATTTCCGTCACGTACATGAATAAAGTGATTTTGATTTGATTTGATTTGTACAGTGTCTATATTATTATAATAATAATAATAATATAGCCTTTATTCAGATCTTAACTAACATAGATAACTAACAATACTCTTAAGCAAACATAAAATATTAGAAACAAGATAACTTATTCTAGTATTTGTATTTTTTTTTGTGGATCTGTTTGCCATGCAAAGGCCTCCTCCAACCGTTTCCATTCGTGTCTTTTTTGAGCCGCTCTGTTCCGAGTTACTCCTGCCACTTCCCTGATATCGTCCTCAAATCTTTTCTAGGGTCTACCTCTTTTCCCTTTCCCTTCCCTGGGATAACATTTTGTCACTTTCTTACTCCATTTGTCATGTCGTCTTACCATGTGCCCAGCCCATCTCCATTTGACTCTTCTAATTTTGGACAACAGTGTCTATATTAGAAATGTGAAACATACTCATTTTTTCTCGTGGATATACATAATAGGGATGTGGTTAACGATGGAAGCGTGAAGCGACAACACGAACCATTCTAGATACTAGCTTACTACTACACAAAGACTTCACACCGTACAAGTCTCTTTTTACGACTACAACAAAAACTGCTTCCCGCAATTTCAACTCATACACCGCGAGTTCCGTAGGTAAATTAATTTCCGTTTGTTAATTAACTCAAATTAAATTTTTTTGTAAGTATTTTAGAGACAAACAAAATTTGAAAAACAAAATGTTTTACGATTACGATGCGGGACTCGAACCCGGCGTTCGGTGCCGGTGCTCTAACCAACTGAGCCAACCGGTCGAGTAACGTATCGTTATAAAATCTGACAGCCAGCAACTCTCAGCCACAACTTGAGAGTTGAACAGAGCAAGAGCCCCGGCACGGGACGCCGGAGGTCGTGGGTTCGAGTCCCGCATCGTTCATAAAATTTTGTTTGTGTATTAATCCTAGAAGGTTAGGTGAGGTTATCACTTTAAAAACATGAGAAATATTTATAGTCTTTTACTATGCCTGAGCCATACAACTCTTTCATGTAATAATCTAGAAACTATGTGGTATAACACAGAATTTTCCATTTAGCACCGCAGAATTTGAAACCCGTATTTATACCTGTATAAAAAACATTTCTCCCTATCCATCGTATTGATACAAAGGATTTAATCCCGACCAGAAGAGTGTGAGAATGAGTGAGAGAGGGGTAGGAATTTTGAGTTTATAAAGTTCCGTCAATTAATATAGCACTGTTCACATATCCGCTTTTAAAACAATAATACCTGTTTTAAATTAAATATAACTAAAATATGATTCCAGCCACTAGTTCCTGAAACTTATGTTTTTAAGAGAAATAAATTATTATTAATATTTTTTAAATGAGGAAATGCTCATTCGATTCGGTTTTATTCGGCAGTCAGAAATTTTCATCCGGTCTCCTCGAATAAAAAAATTTACGAAACCCTATTTCAAATGTAAAGTTGTGTACTTCGCTATCTACACGCTCATCCAAATGAAAACTTTACCCTTCACAGATTCAGAGTTCGCTAGAATTTCAGTCGAGTAAAAACGAAATAAATCTGTTTCTGTCAAAGGATCGTGCGGTGTTAATGAACCCCCTTTGAGCGGGTCTTGCCTTGATTTGAGTATTTACAGAACACTTATATCGGTTTTAAACAGAAGTTAAATATGACGAGGTCTTTATCGCTTTTAAACTACGTTTTTTTGTCTTCTACGCTTGTTGTGTGATGTGTATTTTTCATTATTTATCTACTACTAGCTGACCCGACAGACGTTGTTCTGTATAAATAAAATAATGTTTTTATATGAATTTGTCATTAATATCATAACATCAAGAATTACTTCGTAAAATATGCACCCTGCTGTCGTAATGAAATTGTTTCACAGCAGAACTGTCAAACCGTGCGTAAATAAATTCTCTTATAGAACTTATGTATGGACCCATCAAAGGAAAAACAAATTTGTTGTTTCTATTTAATTTAGCAGCATTTTCCTATTTATTCACCTTTTGAACCTTCTCTGGACTTCACACTTCGGATAATTCAAGACCAAAATTAGCCAAATCGGTCCAGCCGTTCTCGAGTTTTAGCGAGACTAACGAACAGCAATTCATTTTTATATATATATTAGATTAGATGATGCTAAATGCTTAAGTATGGCAAGGCAAGAGGCATTTATTTTCTCAAAATTGAATCCTTTAGAATTCTTTTTGATGTCATTTCTAATATAGTAGATACTACTAGGTACCGCTTCGGAAACAAATGGCGCACTGAGATAGAAGAAGCGGCGCTCTTTTTAATCAAATATACAATTTTGTATTGTCATCGCTATTGCTATAAAATAATTATAATCTAGTCTAGTTGACTGTTGTTGTTGATGTGGCTGGGACTTTGTTATAAAAGTGTATACATTTATGCATATAAGACTCAGAAGAATTGTATAAGTGTTGTTTGTTAAAATTTGTTAACCGACTTCGAAAAAGAGGAGGCCTCAATTCATTTAGTACTTTTATTCTGTAGGAACACCGATTACGTTGAGATTTATGATTCTTGCCAAACCAAATGTAATGATAGCAGGTACCTACACCCGCCACGCATGACTTTAAGCGGGATAGCTTTGCGTAGAACCAAACAACACAAGCGGGCAGGCAGCGACTTAAACCCTATCAATAGATAGCACATACAATTAATAGTATTTTATTAATATTAAAGGTATAAGAGGTGTAGGAAATGAAATCTTTATTAAGTTATTTTATACTTTTCAGTTTATGAAGTCTGTTTTATTAAACGTAGTTTTTTTGTTAATATATCAGGTAAACACCTATATTATCTAATATCGAATATAGGTTTCTAGAAGATTCTATCATAATTTTTTCAGTGATTTTTTAATAAGCAATGTCTTAACTAAGCACTTTCTTTGTAAGAGTTTTAAAAGTCCAAAAACGACAGAAATCTCAAATTCATACATTTACAAATCGTTGTAAATAATGTCGAATGCAATCGTTTTTTATGTACGTGGTATGTGATATTGAACTATATACAGTAAGTATCCTTTTTGATTAAACGTTGCTGTTTTTATGTGAGTTCCGATTTAGCAATCATGAACAGACGGCACGCAATATCAATGTCAAATATGGGGATGTAGGCCAAATAAATGTTTGGTACGTTTCTGGTTTTATTGTTTTTGTGTTTATATACACTATATATATATTTGCTGTGAATAAAATTGATTATTTATTTACGCCCTCGGTAGTTTCGAATAGTGAATCGAATTTTTGAACAGTTGCTATTATACTATTACAATTACATAAAAAAAATACAAACTTCGTAGCCAATCTTAAATGGTGACACTTTACTGCTTTTTTTAGCAAGCCAAGACATTGAATTTTTAGCTTCATATGAATACTATGAAATTCAGACTGGATGAAATCAGGAGTGTCTACTGTTAAATAAAAATATAAAACACACACACTCACTTATTTTTCCCGTCGGGGTAGGCAGAGACAATAGAACACCACTTGCTTCTGTTCTTACAAACCTCACGCGCTTCTTCTACATTCATTATTCTTTTCATACATGTTCGCTGGTTCCAGGTGCTTCGTACCTTTCCTTTTTCAAAACGTCGCCAATATGGTCGACGAATGCCCTACGAGGACTGCCGCGACTGAGTTGCCCAAACACATTTGCCCACACACATTTGCCTTTAATATTTAATTTGTCATTCTTTCTCCACTCATTCACCCCTCGTTTCCAAACTATTTCAGCATTCCTTTCTCAATCCTTGTCACAACATCTTCTTTCAGACCACAGCGCGTATCTACCAGCGGGAGGCTCCCTTGCACATGAAGCCGGCTAGATTATGGGTACCACAACGGCGCCTATTTCTGCCGTGAAGTAGTAATGAGTATATATTACTGTGTTTCGGTCTGACGGGCGCCGTATCTAATGAAATTACTGGGCAAATGAGACTTAACATCATATGTCTCAAGGTGACGAGCGCAATTGTAGAGCCGCTCAGAATTTTTGAGTTTTTCCAGAATCCTAAGCGGCACTGCATTGTTATGGGTAGGGTATATAAATTACAATTAGCCGAATGTCCTGCTCGTCTCGTCCCTTATTTTTATAAAAAAAAAAAAATATGACAAGCTAATTAATATCTGCAAAAGGAGACAAGTTCCCAGTGCTATTGCTGATGAGTATATTGCTGATGAGAAATGTAAGATAATAACATGACATTTCAATGGACTCCTTTAAGTCCACAACAAACTGATTCTGAGAATGTAACCTTATACACAACAGCGATACTGTATCAAAATAGCACACTGTATCCGCTTGTTGAGAAACAACTACCTATTTATACTAAAATTATGATACTTAAGGCGAAGAGTAAGCAGAAAACACGCAAACAAGGTGTTTTTAGACAAGTTTTATGGTGAATATATAGCATTTGGAGATATGAACACAACTTTATCCTGTTACACATACCCTTAAGTCTTACTTGTAGGTTGCTAATGCTTTCTGTTAGTTAAACTTAACACTCCAGAGCTATTATGATTTACCAGTTTTGTTTCCAGTTAAACAAGTTTTTTCCCGGCATGATGCATTTGTTTAGTATACTGCTCTCATAAAAGTTGTTCTTATAGCTTTTACTTTTTTGTGTTGGTACATTTATTAAGATTAGTAATCAATAATGAGGATTGTAAGCAATTAAACTGTTTGCGCTGTTAAAATGTTAAATGTTCGACGCAAGAATTTTGAAAATATTGGCTTTGTTACATAGGAGCCGTGAACTCATATCGCTCAAGGTCGCCGGCATTTAGTGTCGCCTTAAGACTTTCTTTGTTTATTGTAACGCGCTTACTGCAAGTTATAATTAGTAGTCTTATTAAAATCATTTTAAGTTGTGATTTAAATCAATTGTGATTGATGGCTTTGGCACGGGGAACGGCGCTGCTGTGGGACGCAACTTGCGTCGATACTCTGGCTCCTTCTCATGTGAAAATTGCGTAGGATACTTTAGTTGGTTCTGTGGCTGTTGCTTCGACTGCTAAAGACAGTAAACTTCGTAAATATTTCGGTCTCAGTTAGTTTTACATCTTTGTGTCGTTTGGTGTCGAGACACTTGGCCCGTGGGGCACAGAAGCTCGGAGAATGTACAACGTAATATCTTCGCGCCCTCAATAGGGCTACTGGAAACCCAAGCACTGGCAGCTATTTCCGTCTACAGACCAGCCTAGCTATCCAACGTGGAAATGCTGTCAGTGTTCTTGGTACACTTCCTCGTAAAGATAGTTTTAATTTTATGTAATCATAGAATTTAAAATTAACAAAATAAACATCGGTCATTTTTTAAAAATTTCAACAGTTTGAAGTCCGATAGCTATGGTTGCAGCGGATAAGTATAAAAAATTACGTTGCACTCCGGGAGTGCCGGCAGAAGGGAAAGCTTGAACATTAACGTTGTGGCTCTTTGAATATTTTGAAATGGTTAGGAAATAATTTCGCACGAACTGCTTTATTTATCAATAAATATTGATATCATTTAGGTATGTGGTTAAATACAATATTCATTTATTGCGCTATCGTACACAAAAATGACAATTTATATTACTTACATTAAAAATATAAAACTTCAGTACTAATACAATTATTTTACTTATAATATTTTATATCTCAGAAAAATCAACTTTTTACCATTATTTCAACGACTGTCTTACGAATTTTCGATCAGGTTCACGTGTCCTGACGCGAGTTTAACATTTTATACCCAACCCAAGAAAAGTGCTCAACGCCGCTAGAGAAGTTTTCATTTAAAGTAATAATAAGTTGTATATAGGTGTCATAATATTATGACATAAAACCGGTAGTCCAATAGCTTAGGTACGTCGTCCTTCGAACCGAAACATACAGGTCGTTGTCGACGGATATCGCTCGAACTAGAAGCCCGTGAATGCTGGAGTCCCCCAAGGCTGTGTGCTATCTCCCACGCTGTTTCTTCTGCATATCAATGATATGTTGGACACCTCCAACATACATTGCTATGCAGACGACAGCACTGGTGATGCCGTATACACGGGCCATGCAGGTCTCTCTCGGGAAATCGTCGACCAGTGCCGGGAGAAACTTGTGTCTTCTATCGAGTCGTCTCTCGAGAAGGTCGCGGAATGGGATAAATTGAACCTTGTCCAATTTAATCCCCAGAAGACTCACGTTTGCGCGTTTACCACTAAAAAAACCCCATTTGTCGTATCACCGCTCTTCGACAACACTTCCCTTAAAGCCTCGCCTAGTATCGGAATACTGGGTCTCGAAATCTCGAGCGATTGCCAATTTCGTGGCCATCTGGAGGGCAAAGCCAAATTGGCTTCGAAGAAGCTGGGCGTCATCAATAGAGCACGGCAATACTTCAAGAGCAATAACAGTACAATATTGTATATTTTATTAAAGAGAGTGCAACAAAATAATGCTGGCAGAGTTTCTTGCGCCGCTTCATCTCTCTCAAAGCGCCATTTGTTTCCGAAGCGGTAGCAGTAGCTAGTATATTAGAAATGACTTAAAAAATAATTCTAAACGAATCAATTTTGAGAAGATAAATGATTGTTATGCCTTTTTATGCCTTTCAAAAACTTTTAAAGATGTGACTCACTAATTGAACAACCCACTAAAATACAACTTAATATCCAAATTCACATTGTAACATTGAGTAAAGAAGAAAAAAGTGTATTCATTTATTTCGGTACGTTAACCTAAAAATCGATGTAAATGTCGGTAAATAAGTAAATATTTATCTATAATCACGACGTCTACGAATTTTGCACGCAATTTCACATAAACGAAATTCTTCCGAGGAAAATTGTCGGCGAACTTCCACGAAATTCGCCAAGTACTTTGAGATGCTGTAACTTAAAGGAATTTCGTTTTCATAATTCAGTCTGCCGTGTTATTCGTCAAATTTCAAATATTTATAAGACCTAATCTACTACGATTTTATATGAAGGAAACTTTTTAATGAGACGCCTGATGTGTTCGTGACTTTGATTTACTTTAATAAATATGTATGTGTTTTCATGTGGTGTATTAATTTATTAAAAATACAATGTAACATTACAGATTAGATCTAAAGCGTTACAAAGATATTATACAAAAGAAAGAAAACAATCAAAATTATAAATTAGTTATCTTATTTTATAGAGCTTACAGGCATCATACTCTCAAATCTTTTCTTACATTCTTTGACCAAACATGCCATCCAGCTGGTAAATAGATCACACTGTGGTGCTACCTCAAGTACAGAGTTTAGAAGACAGATGGCTCGAATTACAGGCGTGTGCTTCTGCGCTTGAGTGCGTGCAGGTGGCTGCGCTAACAGTACGGTCGGTACAAAAAAACGCAGCTAACGTTGTAATAAGTATGTGCAGTCCACTCTGCCACGAATTATTTTGAGAACAAACTTAGTAAGAGCTACGTACCTACGTAACTGTAGTGAATAAAATCCCAGGTGTCCTTGTAAAAAGAGTGTTTGGTACATAAATGGATAGTATCCATATTGCCTCTTATACAAATATCTAAGGAACTGTTTTTGGACTTGTTCGATCATTTAAGTACATTTGCTCTCATGTGGGTTCCAAACAACTGAGTTGCACTCAAGAATACTACGGACCAGCGCCATATAAAGGATACGAAGTGCTTGGTTCGTCAAATGAGATGCATTACGTAGAACAAATCCAAGCTGTGTTAACAAGCGCTATCCCAATTACATAATAATTACATCTATTTAACTACTTACTGTGTTAGTATAAAATAACATTTTTTATATAATTACCACTATAATTAGAAATTATATAATAGCATATATATAATATTCAGATCTTTAGTAAACTTGATTCAAGTAAGTTAGTTGGCACTACAGCAGTGCCAACTAACAGTAGGTTGCATCACCGCTGTAGACAGTCGTGCCTTATATAAGCCAGAGTGGTAAGTTCGAGTAGACATTATTTAGTTTGAATTCTAAGTGCCCGAATTATATTGAATCAGTTATTTTTATTAGTGGAAACTGTAAAACACAGATATTTCAATTTTAAGAGCACTTAAATTACCATCCCCAAATAGAATATTTTTTTATGAAAATAAGGGACGAGACGAGCAGGACGTTCAGCTGATGGTGATCGATGCGCCCTGCCCATTACAATCCAGTGCCGCTCAGTATCAATGAAAAACCCAAAAATTCTGAGCGGCACTACAATTGCGCTCTTCACCTTGAGACATAAGATGTTAAGTCTCTTTTGCCCAACAATTTCACTAGCTAACGTGCCCTGCAGACCGAAACACAGTAATGGTTACACATTACTGCTTCACGGTCTATTAGGCGCCGTTGTGGTACCCATAATCTAGACGGCATCCTGTGTAAAGGAGCCTCCCCCTGGAACACTCTCTTGTTAATCATCTTCTTTCTTATTAATAAACGCGAAGTAATGTTATTCTTAATTTAAAACTTTTTGTCTTTATCTTAACTTTGTCACTATAGAATTAATTACATTACAGGGATAAGTAATTTTAAGCTTGGAATAACTTAACATTGCAGTAAGTATGATAGTATACCAGTGGGAGGCTCCTTTGCACAGGATGCCGGCTAGGTTATGGGTACCACAACGGCACCTATTTCTGCCGTGAATCAGTAATGTGTAAACATTACTGTGTTTCGGTCTGAAGGGCGCCGTAGATAGTGAAATTACTGGGCAAATGAGACTTAACATCTTATGTCTCAAGGTGACGAGCGCAATTGTTGTGCCGCTCAGAATTTTTGGGTTTTTCAAGAATCCTGAGTGGCACTACATTGTAATGGGCAGGGCGTATCAATTTCCATCAGCTGAACGTCATGCTCGTCTCGTCTCTTTTTTCATAAAAAAAAATAGTAAGTGTATATACAAGAGAGTATAGGCCGCACTGAAGCTCCTTAGGTACTTATCATTGAAATATTCGATTTTCACAGTTAATTTTCACTACCCTGTTGACTTTGGTCAGAATAAAACGCTTTTATAGGTACGTCTGCGGGTGATAATTTCAAAAGCATTGTATTATTATCAATTACCGCGTTAAGGTTTATTTTTATGGAAGAGTTGGACAAACGAGCGTATGGGCAGCATGTTGGATGATTTCCACCGCTAACACTCTCTTGCAATACCAGAGGAATCTCAGGAGCGTTGCTAACTTGTTAGGGAGGTAGGCGCTCTTTTAATAAAGGTACGGTTTTTTATACGTATCGTCAAATTATCGTACAATTAGATTGTACATGCCAGAAACTAGAAAGTTCAGGCTAGTACTCTTATTTCCTACAAATAGATAAAAAAGAGCTCAATAAAGAATGCTGGGAGAGTTTCTTGCGCCGCTTCTTCTCTCTCAGAGCGCCCATTGTTTCCGAAGCGGTGGTAGTGTTATCAAAAAGAATTCTAAGCGAATCAATTTTGAGGAAAAGAAAACCCCTTTATACCTTAAAAAATCCTGCATTGACTAGGTAAGTTCGATGTTCAATCAAACATTATTTTAAATTTTGTTAATCATATTTCCACTATAAAGTTTCTCCCTGAAGCAAAAACCATTCTCTTAAATAGTAATTAAATATGCAATATACAGTGTTCACTGTTGAGGTGAAGATGTCAAGCATTTCACTCATTTTCCTTTGTTTTTAAAGTGCATAAAAGCCTATTGTGGCTTACAATTGCTGCGTGGATTGCAACTTCGAATTATGTAACGGGTGCAGAAGATTATTCTTTATAGCTAATATTATATTATATGTAGACTTTTTTATTTTGAAGTGAAAACTTCATTAGCATCGTTGTGATTTGAAAGTCGATGAAACGAAAAGCGAGACAGTAAAAAAGACACAATAATTTCATAAGATTAAGCGTGGGAGAAAATGAGATAGGAAGCAGTATACAGTGTTTTGGTACTAGGCGATCATAGTTGAAGGACAGATTGTCTTATGTGTGACCTTAATATATTATACACCAGGAGAATATAAATATGTTAGCGGTGATAGTAATGTCTTTCACAGCGGTTGAAATCATGTGTCATTCTAGGAACATTTACTAGGACTTCATAAGCAGTTTAGAGGTTCACGGATAACGCAGGTTCAGTTCTGACATGTTGTGCGCACGCAATTTTTTTTTTTCAAGTTACTTGTCCGTCCTCTTTCTTCTATATATTTACAGGATGTAATTGTTAAGTGTGGACCAGGCAATTATTCCGTAACTATTACAGATACAAAAAACCTTGTAAACTAATATCAAAAGTACGTTACCTAATCATTAAAATGACATCATTAACTTTATAAAAGCGAAACGAGAAGTATCCAAAATTTTGATATTAAATACTCCGATAGCAAAATGTATAAAACAACATATATGTTACGAAATTCAAAAGAATAGTTAAAAACAAAAACAAACATTTTGTGCGTACAAAGTACACATGTCAGAAGTGAAACCTGCATGGTGCATGAACCTTTAAACTGCAAATGAATTCCTGGTACGTGTTGGTAGGATGACACATGATTTCAACCGCTATGAAAGACATTCCTACCACCAATAATATATATAATAATATGTTCTCCTGGTGTCTATGTTGTAATACGTCGTGCGCTTCGAGTCAGAATATATTATGGTATAGTCGCGCCATACTTAAGACAATCTCTTTTTTAACTATGATCGCCTGGTACCAAAAGATTGTATTATGCTTCCTATCTCATTATCTCCCATGTTAATATTATGAATTGATCAGTGACTGCTCTTTTTACTGTCGCTTTTTCGTTTCATCGACTTTCAAATCACACGATGATAAAGAAGTTTTCACTTCAATATTTTGCATATTTCTGTCTCATTCTTTGCCGGCTTCATCCTACACATTTTTGTATTTGTGTCTCTTACCTGTCGTTTTTTCCGTTGCATCTGGTTTGAAATCACAACGATTCTAAAGAAGTTTCACTTCAATATGATGGATTTATTAATATACATGAATTTGCTTCTGAATGAAGTTAAATTTATTGGAATATATAGGCAAATAGTAGAACCTTTTTTTATATTTATTGGGTGGTACATCGTGTTACATAAATAAATGTTGATACACATAACTGTTATAGATGTCCTCATAATTTTTTTTTTAATGATTATGAGATCGATTAAAGCAATTTAATATTTTTATTAAATATAAAGCATGAAGAAACTAGGCTCCAATTTACCAGTTTTTTATCATAAAAAGTAAAAAAAATAACGTAATATAAATAAATAATAATTTAATTTGCCGGCAACGCTCTTGTGATTCCTCTGATGTTGCAAGAGAATGTGGACGGCGGTGATCACTTAACATCGTACGCTCCTTTGTTCCTCCTTTTGTCTCTTCAAAAAAAAAGGTAAAACAAACAATTAGGAACTGTATGGTGATAAGTTTAATTGTTTTTGTTTGTTGTTAGTTTTAATTTTAGATCTTTGAGTTTCACTATTTTTTGTGCTTTGTGCTCTTAGAGAATTAATAGTTTGTACACCATCGTGTGACAGGACTGTGCGTTAGTAGCGCTCTCTGGGTTTCCACGGAAGACCAGCGTTGTGGATTCTTTCGAAACCACAACTATGCTGAGTTGGGGTTTCATGGGGGCCCATTGGCGTCATTAGATCATAATTAGATTAGTATAACTTTAAGCACTATTATCAGAATGTATAATGACGTCAATAAACATTTTTTCGTTCTTTATAATTTTTAAACCTATTTTTGAAACATAAAATATTTCTAACATATTATGTGAATAAATGCTTTTATTGTTGAGGCCGAGTACATTAGACAAAGGCGTCAACCAGGAGTTATGTATATCTTCAAAGCACGTACTTAGTATGAACAATCGCATCGCTCTATGAATCTTAACTAGCCTTAGTCACGACTTTAGTGCAATAATTTGAATGTACTTGTGTTATGTTGTGGCTAACTTAAAAGGAATTATTTCGATGTATGTCTTTTGTTAGAAGTTATATCAGAAACTTGTTTTGCTTACAAAGTTTTTGTTGGTTCAACTCGTAATTAAACGCCTCGCTCGAGTCCAAATTTGCCAAAAGTTGATAACTTTAAATAGGTGCTGGAAAACACGAAGTCAAATGAGACTTTTTTTATGAAAATAAGTATCATCTGATCGTTAGTGATCACCTCCGCGTATGATTTAATTCAATAAAATAAGTTGTGGCCAGCTTCGTCATGCTCATTTTAATATCATTGCTTGTGGTGGTGTCGTTGGGCGGGTCGTTTCACTCCCAAAAACATGGTTGGGTGCACCCGTGGCTGGTGCATGCGTTATGCTCGTGAAAACTAAGGGACGAGACGAGCAGGATGTTCAGCTGACGGAAATTGATACGCCTTGCCCATTACAATGCAGTGCCACACAGGATTCTTGAAGAACCCAAAAATTCTGAGCGGCACTACAAATGCGCTTGTCACCTTGAGACTGTTTTTAAGTCTCCTTTGCCCAGTAATTTCACTCGCTACGGCGCCCTTCAGACCAATACACAGTAATGTTTACACATTTCTACTTCACGGTAGAAATAGGCGCTATTGTGGTACCCATAAAATAGCCGGCATCCTGTACAAAGGAGCCTCCCACTGGTACTTGTGGTGGCGATGAACATGTTATCAATTACGTAATGTTAAATCTTGTATGATAGTACGGAACCGTTCGTGCATTATTTGGTAATGCAAATTAAATTCAAATTCAATTCATGATATAATTGGTTGGGACCTTCGTTTAGGTGACAAAAGCTGCGTCAGAAGATCATATCTATATCTATAATCATTAAGTAGGTACCGACTTAACACTAATAAGGTGTGGGTGTGGGTTTATGCCTACTACTCGACTTAGTCGAGTTAGCAAATCTTTTGTGGGGCGATGTATATGCTTTTACAACAGGATCCCAGAAAATGTTCAAAGCAAAAGTATTACGTTATTCAAAAGAATTGTTAAAAAACGTTTGTGTGGTAAAGGTAACTATAACATAAATGACTTTCTTAATGATACCACAGATTTAGAATGGAGCGACCGCCCGGCTATTAAATAATAAGTTTAATTGTACAATATTACTTTGTAAATGTTACTTTAATTGTAAAACATATTTTTGATTTAAAAAAAAGCCCGTTGAGTTTGTTGCGCCCATTCTTCTCAGGCCTGAGGCATTCATTTTGGAATGGGTGGTAGGGTAGTATTTTGACTTTCAATAAGTGATTTCACATCCTATTTTGAATAAAAATATTTGAATTTGAATTTGATTTTGAATTTGTGTGTATGTGTGCGTTTGTGTGAGTAAGTGTGTATGTGAATGTGTATTGTGTTCGCTAGTATATTGTGTAATAAGTTTTATAAATAAATAAAGAATAAAGTAATTAAGAATTGATTATGTCAATTATTTTTTTGGTTTAAGAAATAAAGATTTAATGATATTTATTATTCAAACAAAACAAATCTTATAACAATATTTACAATACTACGACTACATAAAATTAAAACTATCATTACGTGGAAGCGTACCAAGAATACTGGCAGCATTACCGAGTTGGATGATTTAATGAAGTGTTAAATTAATACATATTATAGAGCAGTCAGATATGGACCAAATTTTTTTGTTAACTTTAAAATACATAAAAGGCCTCCGTCTTCTCATAGTTTTTGGTCATTATCCATCTTGTTACAACTTTTTTACAGTCATAAAAATGTTTCGTATACATAATAAAGCATTTATTAACAATGTTTTAAAGTCGTATAGTGTAGTAAATTAAATATTCCACCATTACTGTTGTTGAGATAAAATAAAATGAAAAAGTGAAGTTGTGAAAAGTAATGTTGAAACATGCAGGTCCATCTAATTACTTAAAATGGACAGGTCTCTAACGGTAGTGACGCGGAGATTATCTTTTATACTCGAACTAGACAAGGAGGTAAACGACTTGGTAATTATGGTAATGAACAGTCACATTCATTGTTTGAGATCGTTGCATTTACGAAATGACCACTCCCCGATGAGAGCTGTAATTGCAACGTCCCAAGAGTTTTCGTGTATTCCAATAATCAGAAGTGTTTTTTATTTTCCTAGGTTATTAAAACAGGCACTGTAAATTATTTGATATTTATTAATTACAAAAATAGCGTGTTGGTATACATATAAGAGTGAAAAGTGGTCTCACTCTTCATGAGTCTTTAACCAGTGTGAGGCTCGTTTGCACAGGATGCCGGCTAGATTATGGGTACCACAACGGCGCCCATTTCTGCCGTGAAGAAGTAATTGAGTAAACTTTACTGTGTTTCGGTCTGAAGGGCACCGTAGCTAGTGAAATTACTGGGCAAATGACACAACATCTTATGTCTCAATGTGCCGTGCAGTTGTAGTGCCGCTCAGAATTTTTGGGTTTTTCAATAGTACTGGGCAGCACTGCATTGTAATAGGCAGGGCGTATCAAGTTCCATAAGCTGAGCGTACTGCTCGTCTCGTCCTTTAGTGTTATAAAAAAATATTAACCATTTAACAAAAAGCATTTGTATTACAAGTATCCAAACATCGTATAGAAATATTTTGCACTTTTGTGACCTCAAAAGATTTTACGAGACAGTACATTTCTAGAAATAGTTTTAATTTAAAGTCAAGTCCATTTATTATTTACGGAAAACATATTTGATACAAAGAACGTGTCAACAACGTACATTTATTACGCTCACTAAGTTTTTGTTAACAACGTAAAGGAAATATTTCGAAATGTTCAGAGAAAATGTCTGTAAAAAGTACATGAATTAGATCGCATGGCTTACGAACATGAAGTGAGAATATGTCAACCAAATAATAGGTTAACACGATCAATTTTGCATTGTTTGAAAGCAACAAGAAATTTTGTATAAAATCTGTCTTACGTTATAAGTGAAAAGATTTTATGAGGTTTGTTTACTGCTGTTTCATTACGTACCAAGTAATTATTGCAAGTTGATATATTATTATCTCGATTTTTTAATACTCTCATTGTATACATACATACTTAATATTATAAACCACTGAACTTCATCTGCTTCTGATGACGCTTCTTCTTCTTCTATTTAGTACAGAGATAGACTAAAGCTTGGAAAAGGCTACCATTATTTCGTATTCGTATTAAATAAGGTATGAAAGTCTGCATGGGAATTCTGCATTTTTGGAGATAAAACCATGAATCTTTATATTTAGGCACTTGATAAGAAGTAATTTATAAACAAGTGTTCGATTTATGAAACTTTGACCTGCATGGGGATGAAATAGGGGATTAAATTGCAGGGAAATGCTATTAAAGAGACTGTCCATAGTGACAAGGAAGAGCACCGCCAGCAGCGAAAAAAGAACATTGTAAAAAGGCATTTATTTTCTCAAAATTGATTCATTTAGAATTATTTTTGTGTATTATTTTAAATGTATCCTAAAAAAAAATGCTGCCCAAAGTATTCCACGCGGGTAAAAGCTATTCTTAAATAAAGACATGCAGGGTGCGTGATATTTAAATTTATAAACAATATTGACATCGATATTTTGTGAACACTAAATAACAGTTTTCTTATTCCGAAACTCTCTGCAAATATTTATCAATGAATTATATCAGCGTTTGTTTGCAATTGGATGGATCTTTATTTAGTTAGTATTTATGTTAGTATGTTATTATATTCAATATTTTATTTCCTGGCCATAGAGGAGGCTCTGTTATGATGGAGAATTAGATCAAAATAAGTTGGATTATTAGCTCATCACAATTAGTTGATGGATTTTCTAGATAACCTATTAAAATTGTTGTCGGTACTGATACTCTGTACTATTTTGTTTCTTTAATTTCGATTGGTATTTTTTTATGTATGTACACCGATAACGCTGCGATTTAAAATCCAATTTTACTCATTCTTCTTCAGTTTAGGCACCAACTTTAACCCTATCAATAGGTAGCACATACAAATAATAGTATTTTATTAATACATAAATTTGCAAAACAAAATTTTATTAACGATGCGGGACTCGAACCCACGACCTCCGGAATTCAGTGTCGGTGCTCTAACCAACTGAGCTAACCGTTCGAGTGACATCTTTATATATATAATTCTTGTGTGCGTGTGTATGTCACTGAACTCCTCCTAGACGGCTGGACCGATTCTAATGAAACTTTCTGTGTGTATTCAGGTGGATTCGAGAATGGTTTAGATTCACAATTGAACTACCTCCTAAACGTCTGGACCGATTTTGATGATATTTTTATGTGTTCCAGTGAATTTGAGATTGGTGTGTGTCTTCAGGTGGATTCGAAAATGGTTTAGATTCACAATTAAACTACCTCCTAAACGGCTGGACTGATTTTGATGACTTTTTTGTTTGTTTCAGTGAATTAGAGATTGGTTTAGATTCTCAATTCCGCGAATATAATATAATTCTCCTGCTCATGTGTATGTTAGTGAACTGCTCCTAACGGCTGGACCGATTTTTCAAATTTAAAACATGTGTACAGGACAACGTCTGTTGGGTCCACTAGTATCGTTATAAAATATTGTATGCTTTGTTTAACTCTCAGGTTGTGGCTTCATCTACAGGATCTACTTTACAATTGATAACCTGTTCAACCCCAATATTTGCATATTAGGAAATTGACTTGAGGTGTCGCTCTTGTAAATCTAAACAATTTGTTATGTTTTTAAAGTGATTAATTTTGTTTTTCAAATTATTTGTGTATTAATCCTAGAAGTGAGGGTTATCTCTCCAAAATATAACATATAGATTTGTATTTTATTAAAATCAAAGGTTAATATATAAGGACTTGCATAAGAGGTGTATTAAATTAAATCTCTTTTAAGTTATTTTATACTTCTAGGGTCCGAGGCATGGTTTTAAGAATGGGTGGTAGGTTTTGACTCTCAGTAACTGATATCATGTACTATTTGAATAAAAATATATGAAATTGAATTTATAATGTACTAAGTGTGTCTCGGACTTGTAGGTAGGTAGGTACTATAGATGTTGTAGTAGGAGGTATTAATTATTTGGTAATATTATTGCGAAGTTCTTATTTTATTACCTAATTTCTAATTTACACGGTTTTCAGTATTTTAGGTTTTTCTTTTACTCTGTACAATTTACAATTTTACCTTTGGTTTTTCTACAATATTTGGAAATAACAAAGAGACAGATGAATTATATATAATAATTACACAAATTAAATTAGAAAACAAAATTTATGAACGATGCGGGGACTCGAACCTGGAACTGAACTCTCGCGTTCCGCGCGTGCGCTATTCCACTGAGCCAACCGTTCGAGTGACGAATCGTTGATAAGTCTTGTATATTATGTTTTGTTCAACTCGGGTTCGTGTCACGCATCGTTCATAAATGTTGTATACAAATTTAATTTGTGTAATTAATCCTAGAAGTGAGGGTTATCACTTTAATATATAAGAATTTGTTTTATTTATTTCTTTATAAAGGCACAAAAGCATCAATCTTAATCATTGTTACGTGTAACGGAATCGGAAATGCATTAGTAATTGCTATGTGTCATTAGCATTGTCCATCCGTCGCTGTGTCGAGGAATAGAACCGCAAGCCGGAACACACATTATTTTCCCATACGGCTCAATGAGAATATATACTTGTCAATCAGGTGGTCTAATGACGCGCTAGTTCGTATATCAGTTAGTTCAGAGTTCGTTATTTTAAACCCAGCCCACTTGTATGCTTTCATAAACCACTAATTAAAAAACAAAGCACGGAAAGAGCACGGTAGTACTTCAAGCCGGCCCACATTCTAGCGCTCTACAAAGCGCAGGTCCGACCACACCGTTCGGTCTGGTGAACCCCAGTATCAGCTCGTGCAACGCAGAGCTGCTCCAATTGTCGAGGACCCAGTGCTCTGTGAACGTCTCACTTGGCATTTCGTAGAGACGTCGCTTCATTGTGTGTCTTCTACCGCATTTATCATGGGGAGTGTTCCGAAGAGCTGTTTCACCTGATTCCGGCCGCCGAATTCAAGCATCACCACCACCTGGATGTGTCCTCCACAGTGCGGTTTTCAAAGAGCTTTCTTCCACGTACTACAATGCTGTGGAATGAGCTTCCTTGTGTGGTGTTTCCGGGACGATACGACATGGGCACTCTCAAAAAACGCGCGTACACCCCAGAAGACCCAAAAATTTTGTACGGCATTACAACTGCGCTCGTCACCTTGAGACAAAAGATGTTAAGTCTCATTAGCCCAGTAATTTCACTAGCTACGGCGCCCTTCAGACCGAAACAAAATAATGCTTATAGACTTATAATTCAAGGCAGAAATAGGCGCCGTTGTGGTACCCATAATCTAGCCGGCATCCTGTGCAAAGGAGCGTTACAAGTATAAGCGTATTCTATATATACTTTATAAATTTGGAAATTAAGATTGACATATTGAAATGAAGACCCAGTATCGAATGACAGATGACATAGAATCTGGATTCAAAATAATCTCGGATTAAAGCTCGAATATTTAAAGTGACTGTTTATTTTGAATTGAATATTGAATGAATACTGACGATTTCATACAAAAATATAGCAAGCTATTGTGACAGCAAGTGAAGTTTTATTTAAGGCACACTCAGGGTAAAGCTATCAATACAGGTGTGCAGTAATAGCCGGGCTTTTTCACTTATAATAATTATTGTTAAGCATTTCAAATGTTTGGGTACCTATTGGAATCGTTTGATTTGTCTTATTCGTTTAAGTTAATAATATCCGAGGTAATATAATATAGAGATGACTTTACCACATTTATTTGTTTAATGTTAAGTCATACCAGTGGGAGGCTACTTTGCACATGCCGGCTAGATTATAGGTACCACAACGGCGCCTATTTCTGCCGTGAAACAGAAATCTGTAAACATTATTGTGTTTCGGTCTGAAGGGTGCCGAAGGGTAACGAGCGCTTTTGTGGTGCCGCTCAGAATTTTTGGGGTTTTCAAGAATCCTGAGTGGTACTGCATTGTAATGGGCAGGGCGTATCAATTACCATCAGCTGAAGGTCCTGCTCGTCTCGTTTCTTATTTTCTTTAAAAAAAAAGTATAAGTCAATTTTTTCGACAAAATTTATTATAGTTTTCTCTACTATAATAAACTTTGGAACGCTGATTTGATTTTCTCGAAAAGTATAAAACACACAAGTATCAAAGTTATACCTACTGAAAGTGCGTTTCATTATGAGTATAGTGAAAGAAAATTCATTGGGATTAATCAATAATTTTTTAAGTGTTAATTAAGGGTTTTTTTCAAAAAAGGGTCGTTTTTCAATAGTATTAATCACTAGTAATCATAAAACAAAATGAAAAATTAAAGCCTGAAGCAAAACAAAAACATAAAAAGAGTTATTTTTTCAGTATTCAGTATTCTCTCCCCTTGCGCGGATAACTGTCAGCATCCTTGTATTCATCGACCTGACGAGTCTGACGATGTAATCTTGAGGAAATGTATTCCACTCCTCTTCAATTTCTATTCGCTGCTCTGGAAGACTTGTTGGGGCAGGTTCCTAAGCTCTAAGCCGACGTTTCATCTTTTCCCATAAGTGTTCTATCGGATTCAAGTCCGGGCTTCGGGCTAGCCAATCCATTGTTTGAATGCCGACATCGTGTAGATACTGGGTCACCACGTGAGCAACATGTGGCCGTGCATTATCATGCATCAACAGCATATTCTGTCCGATATATCCTGCGTAAGGTACCACAACGTCTGCGAGGATTTCAGTAATGTAGCGATGGGAAGTTAAAACCACGTGCATGGCCACGGGCCGTCGGTTCGATGAAAACTAACGCTGTATAAGCGGTTAATGAGATGCTGCCCCAGGCCATTACAGATGCTACTCCATAAACAACAGTTTCCTCTATGCAACACTGAGAATAACGTTATCCAGGTCGACGATATACTCACTGTCGTCCGTCACTTCCACGTAGACTCACCCTGGTCTCATTAGTGACGAGAACATTACCCCACTTCTCTTACGTCTAAATAGGGAAATTATAAGAAATATCCGACTACCCTCATTGTAGTAAGACGAACGCTAATCGTGATCTTTAGTTTTGACTTTGACAGAGAAGATCGTTACCATCGCGTTAGTTGCTCGATTGCAATATGAGTTGTCAGTACTTTATCATAAATTTATAGTCATTTTTATCATCATGAGACGTACTTTCTGTAAATATAATTAAGACAGTTGTAAGTCTTATACTTTTTGAGAAAATCGAGTCAAAGAACCGAAGTAGTTGATGTCCTAGTTTATTTGCTGTCCAGTGTATACTAAAATCTTGTTTAAGTCATTATGCTAAACGAAGGTATATATTCGGTAATCAAGATCAAAATCCAAACCTAAAATGTAATAAAGTAATAAAAAACGAAAATCAAGGTGCAATGTAACTTTATTTTTGTATTTTTACACTACGTGACATCACAGCGATGTACTTAAAAAATGCAACAGCTGTAGAATTTTCTAAAAATGTTCGCACTCTTGTAAATTAAATCTACTGTTTTTGGGTCAGTTGGGTCATAGAGATACGTTATGCTCTCAGCGTGCAGTAGGGAAAGCTAAAATCACAATATTCATGTGAAACGTAGTTTTTTAAAGTGCTTAAGAGTATGTCATCATGTACGTAATGCATTTGATGCTATTAAAGTAATATTGTTGTTTAGCTTTCGAGCTGTGCAGAATATAATATTCTCAATAAACACACTATTTCAATCTTGTCTTATTTAAAAATACTACTATTCATTGTTTTTCCTTCAGTACCTATATAACCTTAACTTGGCATTCAGAAGTGACATCTTTTCTGTTAGATAATCCCTACTAATATTATTACTGGTAATGTAAGTTTGTTTGTTACATTTTACCACCGGAGCTACTGAACCGATTGTGATGAAATTTGGTACAGCGATAGACTGCAGCTTGGGAAAGGACATAGGCTACATTTGTCCCGGGAAAACCCATGGTTCCCGCGGGATTTGTGTAAAACTAAAATTCACGTCGAAATAGTTTTAACTTGCTATAGCAATCTTCCTCGAAATGAGATTCATATAATATGTTGGGAACGGGAGCGAAAACGGGAACCAGAACTGGAATAGGACAGGAAATAAAAATTAAAATTTTTATTTTTATTTTTATGGAATAGGAGCACAAACGAGCGTACGGGTTACCTGTTGTTAAGTGATTACAGCCGCCCACAATCTCTTGCAACACCAGAGGAATCACAGGAGCGTTGCCGGCCTTTAAGGAAGGTGTACGCGCTTTTTTTTTTGAAGGCACCCATGTCGTATCGTCCCGCAAACACCGCACAAGAAAGTTCATTCCACAGCTTTGTAGTTAAAGTATTTTGTACAAGCAGGTTAAAGCAAAAATTAAAAAAATACAGAAGAGATATATTCATTTACTTGATTTGACAAACCAACAATATTCATGCACAAATGTAAAAGTATCAACAAAGAGACTTAAAACTAAAATGCACACAGCAAAAATATCAATAACTGGCATGTACAAAAGAATTAGAGACACACAGATTATATTAAGTGTGTAACAAAAATTACAGTAATTTCTACAAATTAGCGGCCTTAAGCAGGGAGACAATAACATTATGACGAAAGCAGGTTGAAGTGGAATTAAATAAATTGAGTTGATAATCATTTGATTGATGCAGGAGCGATAAGCTAGGTTACCACGGACACGATTATGTCTTAATATGTTCTAGTAACAAATATGTGATTAAGTAATTTTTTTAATTTTTTGAGCGTTGAAAATTCACATAAAAGAAACAAAATGGTAGTATAATTAGACACAGAAACGGGAAGGAAGATATATTGGATATTGTTTATGATTTAGCATTTAAAAGTAATATTACTTAAAATAAGATAGGAATTAATTTAGTTATATAATTTAAAATTATGGACTCTCTACTCTCTACTGTTTAAATAATTTAATTGAGTAGTATCGCAATTTTGAATCTTATATTTTAATCTTTAAATTAATTTGTTTTAAGATCTTTTAATTGCAGGACTATACTTAGACTTTTCTCAGACTTTATTACGTAAAACTTAGCTAAGTGTGAGAAAACGCGAAGTTGACTTTTGAATTGGGTAGCTTAAGCTCAGTTTAATTTCAGCTGTTATATGACTCTAAAAACGAAAACAAAGATTATGGTTAGCCCTACACTCATCCAAACTTTACGTAAGTTAAGTCTGAGCAAAGTCTAAGTACGCTTTATAGATCTCAGCCTAAGTATAAAATGGATTCTAAGAAGTCAACGCATACTCTTTATATCTAAATATGTATAAAAATGAGAGAGGAGCTTCGTGTAGTGAATGTACCGTCATATTGCACTAACAACATGCTCGTATCTGACGTAGGGAGTCACGCCTTGTGGTCACGCTGAGCCAGCATTGTTCCGCTCCTTACTTCCAATCAAGTCATAAGATATAAGCGATTTAATAATTATCAAAGTTTTCCTTACAGTTTTTTTTTCGGACAAGAGTTTGGAAGTTCAATTGCCAGACAAAATACAATTTTCTACGACATGTACAGCAAACACTGAGTAAGCTCCAATTCGTGACAATCATTACCACCTAGTGCTTAATATTTAATTAGTATTTGTTTTTTTGTTATTTCACTGTGTTGGATGTTGTGTGGATTGTTGTCATAACTTTTTTTTTTCATTTTATTTAACTTATATTATGTTTCTGAGAATTTGACCACGAAACATTTTTTGCTAATTAAAGGGCTGATTTATTGTTATTTTAATCTTGCACCAAGATAAAAATTCATGCGAAGTAAGAGCGAGGTATACCTGGAATCAGCTAGTCATCATCAATCAGTGTAGTAAATGTTATCAAAATAATAAGAGGCATTTCTGAGATCCATAATATAACTATATATTAACAAATTTTGCTATATATATTGTTCAACAAGATCGCAAATTTGAATGATAAAATAATAAAAGGTAAGGGAATACTAAACATCCATTTGCATTTAGATGATCATTAAAAAGTAATATTGTACAACCCGCTTATCTGTCATAGCTTGCACCACACGTGCGATAGAGCTGACATTTCGGGCCTAGCACGTACCTCCCACTGCACAACGATGTTATACCTTTTATTTTTCATGTGCCCTCGTTTTAATGCACTGTGGAAATGTGAGAACTCGACTAGTGCGATTTTAATAGCTGCATAATACTTTATGAACTGAGGGCCTTATCTTGCATTTGTTATCTGGGGATTACATAGGGAATAGACAATGCAGTATTTTTAGTTTCTGTATTTTTTTTTAAATCCTTGCCTTTAGATTTTTTATGTGAGTCATTAACGAGAATGGGCCTTACTCTATTTTTGATAATGCGATTGGTTTTTTTTAAATGAAAACTTCTTTCTTCTTTGTAATTATCTATGGGTATAAAATGTTAAACTCGCGTCAGGATGCGTGACCCTGATTGAAAACTCATAAGACAGTCGTTGAAATTGTGGATAAAAGTTGATTTTTCTAAGAGATGAAAATTTTTATGTAAAATAATTGTCATAGTTCTGAAGTGCTAAATTGTTATGTAATATAAATTGTCATTTTTGTGTACGATAGCGCAATAACGAATATTGTATTTAACCACATAAATGGTTATACTTTTATCCTGATAAATATAGCAATTCAATCGAAATTATTCCCTAACCATTCCAGAATATTAAAAAATACACAACGTTAATGTTCAAGTTTCCACTTCTGCCGGCACTCCCGGAGTGCGACCCGTTTGTTTTTTTATTTAATTTTAGAGAACTGGAGGCGAGGAGATTTAAAAACTTTAGCTCATACGTTCAATCCAAACTACACAGCCCTTATATTTTTGATTGAGGTTTCATTGCACTGTTCGAATTTACAAATTAATCATTGCGAAGTCTGTCATATCAAAACATTTTTGTAACTCGGATATTAAAATACGATTAAGTTTTTTTGGAATCCCAAAAACTCATTCAATATCTAGTATAGGCTACCATCAGCAACAAGGGACCTTTTCGTGAAGGCTACCGTAAAACAACTGATGTCAAAGTTCAATCAACAGAACTATTATGTCTTTTAAAACTAGACCAAACCAGTACTCACCAGACCGTCAAAATTTGGGGTAATAGCGCCTCAGTTGTCACTTATCACCGTTATAATAAACAAGTGGAAATGTCCCCAAATAATGGCACGCTCTAAATCGCGTGTCCTATAAGAAAGAAGGCATTACGACGGTAATAATTTGCCCCGACATCTGGGGCTCGGGCCACGGAACGGGGCAAGCGACGAGGCGTTATATCAAAGCGCGAAGAATACCGCTCAGGTTTGTACGTTTGTTAAGTTAGAGTTTTATCATTCTGAATGGATACCATTAGTTGGAAACCTTTCTGTATAGAATTGTCATTTATAGAGTTCGTAAAAGGAAGTCTCCAATTTGTGACATTATTACTATTGTCAACAGCTTAAGATATTTAAAATAATATATTAAAAAGCTCGATAGATTTTTTTCATAACATTTATAACTTACACTTCGCACTATAATCATAAACTGGTACATAGTAAATTTTGTTAGTTTTCATAGTAATATCTTTAATTAACATTATTTACCAACATTATTCAAAGCTAACCACATCTCAGTTTGCTAGCATCTCTAGAAAAAACATCCTACCAAATCGGGTGGTGACCATGGGATACAGCTTACCAGAACCAGTAAATAGCTTTAAAAATACACTTGATGATCATATAAAAAAAAACAAAATTGTAAACAAAAGTGCAGTGAAATGAAATGAAATTTGAATTGAAATGAAATTTTATTTGCAAGAAACATTGTACTTAAGATGTTAACATAATATTATTGATAATCCAATATGTTTCGTCAATCGATATGCAAAATTTGTTATAGAGTTCTCTAAGGCATAAAAAGGCATAAAAGGCATTTATTTTCTCAAAATTGATTCCTTTAGAATTCTTTTTGATGTCATTTCTTATACTACTACCGCTTCGGAAACAAATGGCGCTCTGAGGGAGAAGAAGTGGCGCAAGAAACTCTCCCAGCATTCTTTTTTTTGCGCTCTTTTCAATAAAAATATACAATATTGTACAGTCGCTATAAAATAATCACAATCTAGTCCCAGGCTGTCCGATCATTTAGATATTCAGCAGTGGAGTAATAGGATTTACGACAGAGCCATTTTTTTATAAAACATTTAAATTTATTTATAGATAATGCCTGAACAGTGGCTGGGACTTTATTGTTGAAAGTGTATACACTTTCCCTTAAAGCTATTATGTATCTTATGAAGCCTACTAGAATTAGTTACAAGCAATCCCTTATTTCTAGTGTTATAATAATGAAAATCACTATTAAGAGCAAAAAGGTGACGATTTTTGTGAACATATATTAAATTTTCATAAATGTACTGACAATAAACAGCCATAATATTTATTTCTTTAAATTTTTCTTTAAGAGACTGTCTATAACCAAGCTGATATATATATATTCGTGCTATAGCACGAACAGCTCTCTTTTGCAGTGCAAACAGTATATCAATGTCAGCAGCATGACCCCATAGTAATATACCGTACGTCATGATGCTGTGAAAATAACTAAAGTACACTAATCTAGCGGTCGCAACATTCGTGTACTCTCTAATCTGTCTAACTGCATATGCCGCAGAGCTGAGTCTATCTGCTAGATGGGTAATATGTGGACCCCACTGAAGCTTTTTATCTAACGTGATACCCAAGAAGAATCTAAATACCAACACACTATTGTTATACTAAAACATGTCGGATTTCACAATGCTATCATTAATATTTATAAAATTAAGATGTAAAGATATTATAATAAAAGAATTAAATTCATTTTGTATTGAAAAAATCTTTTAAACTATAGAAGTACTTATTAATTAACCATTGATGCAGTCTTCTTTTAAAAGCCTTGAAAGGTAATTAGGCTTGATATGCACACATCAAATTAATGATCTTCTAGTATATTATAATAATAAAAAAAAAGACGTGTGGCACTCGGGGACTGCCGCGGTAAAGCTATTGCATAGCATTTTTTATCAACTTATGCAATTATAATTATTTATTTATTTTATTTATGCAGTATGTTTTTTAATAAAATTAATTTAAAAAAAAAGCAAACGGGAAGTGAGTAAAATTTAACTTCCAAGATTTGATTACACACAGACAACGGGACAGGTAAAACTAAATAAAAATGCATGTCATAATAATAAAAATATAAAAACGTGAAAAAAAAATAAAGAAATTAAATAAAAATCAAGACGTAGCCCAGGCTCGAACCTGGGACCTTCTGCACAAAAAGCATACGTGATAACCGCTGTTCCACGGCAACTGAAATGACCATGGTGAAATATCTATATACATCTAGTAAGTAAGTGTTAGGTTATTTTCGTTACGGAATTTCTGGATTCTTTCCCCACGCTCAAGGCCCGCGATAGAAGCTAGGCAATAGCTTAATAAATAAAAAAAAGATCTCTTGCTAGCTCCACTATATTTTCATTTTCTGTACTATTCGAATGGTAGTTCACTGAAAGCATTAAGAAACTCAATTATACAGCTGATCCTTAAAGGGAATACTGTTATATTAGCCATTCCAAAACAATAACATTTTGCTTGTATTCATTGTGGTTGTTGAGAGGAATATATCAACAGAGCCATTGTTAATTATTTCATAATAATTAAACCAAATAATATTAAACAATTAATTACTAGGAAAAGGCAACCTAATCTGTTATCATTATAAATTTAACACTTAGGTATTTTCTAGATTACAGGAATTCTTATAACATAATATACTACAGCCTTCCACACCTCCGCCTGCTAGATTGAGTTTATGTTACCATCTGACGATATGAATTTTGATGAAAATGAAATGTTTTAAATGTTTACAAAATGTTAAGCCTTATTTTCTAAAATTAGTCATAAGTTTCTCGTTTTAAAATTAGCTCTTTCACACTGTCGGTTTTGTCTAACAGGCGTTTTCAATAACCTATCTATGCTAAGTTCAACTTACGGATACATTGCTGTCACTGTTTAATGACAAGATGTTATCTATCCATAGTTATCTCCAACATAGTTATAGTCTAATGCGGTATATAGGTTATTGAAATGTAAGTAAGCGTAAAAGGATAGATTTGTCTACCTCTAGTAAGAAAATTTATTGAAGTAGACGTTACTTTGTCGGAAATGCATAATTATACATATGATTTGAGTTTTCTTTAGTGTTAATTCCGCCAATATTTGTCTTTAAACAATTCGACACGTGTTTCGCCTCTACACGAGGCATCCTCAGGACGTGTTGTCTCGCCAAAATCTAGTACAAGACATAAAGACAAATATTGGTGGAATTAACACTAAAGAAAACACAAATCATGTGTATACCTCTAGTAGGTTAAACTAAGGATAAATTGGTTATTGAAAACACCCGTAAGTCACGGAACAATCAGAATGACAGATTTTTTTTGACATTGCATACAGATTCTTCTTTCAGACTTCTTTTTTTATTTATATATTCTATATGCTAGTTAACCTAACCACTCTTACATATTATGGTTTTTTTATATACTACTACAGCTTCTACCGCATTTATCACGGGGAGTGTTCCGAAGAGCTGTTTCACCTGATTTCTGCCGTCGAATATCACCATCGCATCAAATGAGGATATCATCCCCACCATTTGGATGCGTTGCTGTCCTCAACAGTGCGGTTTTTAAGGAGGTTTTCTTCCACGTACTACAAATCTGTGGTATGAGATTTCTTGTGCGGTGTTTCCGGGACGATATGACATGGGTACCTTCAAAAAAAGCGCGTACATCTTCCTTAAAGGCTGACAACGCTCCTGTGAGTCCTCTGGTGTTGCAAGAGAATGTGGGCGTCGGTGATCACTTAACACCAGGTAACCGTACACTCCGTCCTCGACACTAATCTAAACGGCACTAGGCCGCTACTTCACGCCTGTATTCTGTGCGAGTGTAGTAACTAACCCGGACGATTGTGCTGACGTCATAAGCCGGCAGCGTGACTCTCCCACTTAACTAAAATTTTTGACTAGAATCTAAGACTTCATCAATTTATGTCAAAACGCGTATCCATCATCCATGTTGTTGATAGTTAATGTTTGTATTGTTATCGTTAAAAACATATAAAAATCACAGAGTTATTTTTTCATACTAATCATCAACAAAATGACTGAACAGAATACGATTCACTTAAAACTAAGGCTAAAACACAAAATCCGCACTTCAATTGTGTATTTTATAAACCATTGTTCAACGATACCTGAATATATTTATTAGACACAATTTCTGACACACCAAACGTTGTTTTGCCATATAAAGTACCCCGCGCTCGCTCATTGTATGAATTTTCATACGTAATGAAACGTCATTTGCTGAGTTATTTCTAAGTCAAAAAATATATGTTCAGCAGAAGTAATCATCGTATAATAATATATATAAAAATATATAAGTATTAAAAACACACTACATCTTATGGCTTAAATATTATTCCGATAGGTTCAGTATATTTCGCAGTATATTCGAAGGAAAATAACGGCTTTCCATTTATTCAAAATCAAAACGTTTATTGAACTCATAACATAGATTTACAATGGCTTAAGTTCAGTCATACACTAAATTTCATAATAATAAATAAATAATATCAAACAGGTAAAATTAAAATCAAATAAATCAAATAAGTAATATAAATAACATCAAACAATTAAAATCACACTTAAGTAGATCAATTCAATTCCAGGCTGCTTTATCATTTAAATAATTTTGGATTTTGTAATAGCCTTTGCTGCTTAATTTACTTTTTGTGAAGGCTTTGAATTTGTTTATAGACATATTTACTATATGTTCGGGGAGTTTATTATAGAAGCGAACACACTGACACCTAAAAGAATTACTGACTTTATGGAGTCTTGTGGCAGCCATGGCAAGTCTACCCTTATTTCTAGTATTAATACTATGTAAGTCACTTAGTTTTGTGAACTTATTTTTATTCTTTTGTACAAACATCAAATTCTCGTAAATGTATTGTGAGGACACTGTCATAATACCTATTTCTTTAAATTTATTCTTTAACGAAATTATAGATCCCATGCTATAAATGGCTCTAACGGCTCTCTTCTGCAGCACAAATATCGTATTGATCTCAGCAGCATTACCCCATACAAGGATACTATAGCTCATAATGCTGTGGAAGTAACTAAAATATTCTATTCTGGCCGTATCTATGTCAGTCAGTTCTCTTATCTTCTTAACCGCGTATGCTGCAGAGCTTTTATTTATATACATTATATTTAAATATAATATAGTAGTAACTAACCTTGAGTCTTAGATAATTTATACGTCTAAATGGAGCCTTTTGCTGCTAGAAAACCGATGAAAACAGGCCAGGATTTATTACTTTAGTGTGCGTGACAAGCTACGTCTTACATTCGCGATTTGTATGTCACCTTGTAAATGTACGTGCATTGCTCAAAATAGACGTTAACAGTCAACCTCATTTTTTTCGACGTTATCATAGTTTAATTCTAGAAACAATAAGACATAGAGAAACATACAATGTTTGAAGTGATAATCGGGACCATAGTCAAACCACTCGACCAAAGAGGTCGGCATTCAATGACGAATACTAAGAGAAGATAAAATCGTAAAAGCTTTTAACATTTTGCATAAAGATGCCACAGATAATGTGAGATGACTCAACAATCGATAAGAACGACATTGAGATGTTTCTGAATATCGTGACTTGGTCGTTTGAGAGGTACCAGCGCCTAAAGGGCATTTTGAGATAGCTGAATGGATTCATGAGAACTTGCTCGATGTTCGAAATAATTGTTCTTTGAATTTGCATGAAAATTTACCTCTTAAAATCCATTGTTAGAGAAGCGATTTTCAATGTTTGAAATAATGATATTAATTCAGCACTTGGGTATTTATATACACTTCTACTTGTCAAAAATTGGGAACAAGTTCACTTAGATAATTTTTACGTCTAGATAGAGTCTATTGCTGTTAGACAGCCCATAAAAATAGGCCACGAATATTAGTTTAGTGTGCGTGACAAGCTACGTCTCACACTCGCGATTTGTATGACACCTTGTGTTAGTGTGCGTGAATTGCTCAAAATGGAGGTTAGTTCTGAATTAATTTTGACGTTTTCACAGCTGTCATAGTCAATCTAGACGTTTAAATGATCTAAGTAAATTCAAATATTTTTTTTAGTTAAGTTTCTTTTTTTTTTCTTCAAAAGACAGAAGGTCAAAGTAATGGAAATAAGAATATAAAAATATATGGAAGATGTGAAAGAAGAACATTTACCGACAAAATTTTGTCAGCCTTGCGTAACTCTCTAAGAAAAAAGCGATTCTCGATTGTATGAAACGTGCAGTCATTGATAGATTGACAGATGACGGCTATAATCTTGTAAAAAATGGAGTTAGCCGAAATCCACCACGTTTTAAGCAAACAGCCGCTTTCATACTTAGCCGGATTATGCCTCGTCGCCAATCACCATACTGTAATTAGTACTATTTCAAACTTATGTCAAATCACGGCACGTTTCATATTAAACTAAATTTCAATTTTTACTTCCCGCCTCTTATTACGTAGTTGACATCCTCTTTGAATTTTGCTCAGGACAATATTATTTTTGGAAGGTCTGAGAAGGACTGTTAAATTAAAACTTAGAGCAACTGATGGAATACAAAGTGATTTATCCGAATTATAGGTACTATGAGAATCTTTTGTTTATAAATATGAAAAGTAACGACATTTGATGTGTAAGAGACAAGAGAGATAGAGATGCTTATTGGAGTTACTTATAAATGATTGATTGCAAAATATTTTCGCTGCTCTTTGCAGAATTCGAACTACGTAACTTAGGCGGGGTTGCAACATATAAGTAGCTATAGTTATGGTTTAAATCAAGTTTAACTTTAACAGTAACACTGACTTTAGTAAGAGTAAGACTGCGGTATGTGTTGCACGATCGTATGCCTTGGCATAGTTAAAGTTATAAAGTGTCTCTTACGTGACGTCGTTTAAGAAAATAAGGAATGACTTTAAAATTTTTGAGTTATTCTAACTGAAAAAAATCAAACCATTTCAAAGGATATATCTGATTAGTAATTAATTAACACACACCATATGCAATGCACAGCACACATGCAAATTTGCAAACATACATCAAATAGACACCAAATCGTTTCGTATAGTAATAGTTAAAAATTTGAATAACAAGTTAATATCGAATATTTATTTAAAACTTTTGACAGGTCGCTATTAAGCTATTTAGCATTAACAATAGCTTTAACCATCGAAGATTGAACGGTTACGGATAACAGTTAAAGTTATGACGTCATCAAAATATTTTCAAATGCTGCAACAGATTTTTTGCATTTCTAAAGTAAGTTGGTATAACACAGCCTTGTTAAGTGATATGCATATTTAAAAGGTTGACGACATCGATTGTCTTAGTAGTGGAGATGATTAATTTAAATAAGAAAGATATATACATACATAAAATCACGCCTCTTTCCCGTAGGGGTAGGCAGAGACCACTTCTTTCCACTTGCTACGATCCTTACATACTTGTTTAGCTTCGTCCACTTTCATTATTCCTTTCATACATGCTCTCCGGTTTAGGGTACTCTTGTACACGTCCAAACCATCTCAGCCACCAAATATTTTCAGCGTAAATCCATATATTTTCTTAAAGTAGGTATAAGTTACTAACAAGTTTTAAGTAAACTTGAAAGAAACCGAGAAAAGCTTATGTTACCACTTAATTAAAATGAACTTTAGTTTAATTTAGGCCTCACGCTTCCGTTCACAAATAAATCGATTTGTCTCTTAGAAAATTTCCCCCCTGCTCCCCATATTATCTGCAAATCGCCTACTGAATTGTAATGGTATTTTACTACGTAATACCTTCGGGGGCTGCTAAGCCCTAGTGCAAATTTTGCAATACCTTCTCAGACTCCCCAATAATTGTTATTACCTAACCTCATAAATAATATTCTTCCCTAAAGTTTAGGTAATTACCTGCTTTAATAGACCCCCAAATGACGCAAAGCTTTTTGATAGAGGGCTTCTTATAAAAACTGAAGCAAAATCAAGTCAATCTACGTTATAAAATAAACAAAATCAACCGTGTCTTGATGGTATAAGGTTGAAAGTGCATGGGCAAGGTATTTAAATTTCATTTTAACGACCGTTTCCTTTTTGCAAAGAAAATGTAAATGTTTCGTTATTGGAACGTAAATATTCTTCAGAATGCTAATTAAGAAAAAATAAATAATATTTGATATGAAGACCACCGTTTGTTCTGGTATATTTGAATTTGATTATAAAAAATTCATTTAAACCGAAACATTATCTCTGCAATGTTTATCACGATTTTTGTATAAATCTTATAACTATTTTTACAATACTATGGCTACATAAAGTTAAAACTACCATTACGTGGAAGTGTACTAAGAATACTGGCAGCATTGCCACGTTGGATAGCTAGGCTGATTCCGTTCCCAGTTCCGTTTTCCAGTAGCTTTATTGCGGCGCGAAGATAGTACTTTGTACATTCTCCGCGCATCTGGGCCCCTCGGGCCAAGTGTTTCGACACCAAACGGCACAAAGATAACTCACTGAGACCCACTGTGGCAAATATGTCGGATATTTGCGAAGCTTGCTGTCTTGCGTAGTCGAAGCAGCAGCCCCAGCACCAACTGACGTAACTTGGACATGAGAAGGAGCCAGAGTGTCGACGCAAGTCGCGACCCACACCAGCGCCCTTCCCCGTGCCCAAGCCACCAGCGTCATTCCATCAGGACGCTTGCCGTGGCGGCGGGTAATACAATTTGGCTCTAAAACAGCTGGTATATTAAGAGCGGCAAATGCCCTGAGAAAGAAATTGTACAAAATTTTATACATAAGTAAATATTATGTTGAATTACTTGCTTTCATACATTTCAAATAGAGAAAATAATTTATTTGTATCAAATCAAAACAATTTAATATGAACTTATTAATATATTTTTAAAGGGATAGTTTAGTTTTCGGAAGGAGTGATAAACTATTTAAATTGTTTGTGACAATTAATTTTGAATTGTATTTTGTTTTGGGTGTGTATATTCAGTATTGTATAGAAGTTGACTTATTTTTAAAAATTTTAATACTCTGACAATTATTTTAAACGGAAATTACAACGAATTATGTCAGATTTAACTCAAATTACACATAACTAAGTTTAGTCTTGGATCGCCTGTCGCTATAAGCCTTATACTTTTGAGAGGCTATTTCTGCATAATGGATATTAAACATTCTCTCGTAGTTTAACACGAGAATAGCCAATATTTCGTCTATCCTAATCACAGAACACAAAATATCTTGAAACTGTTCTGTGATCCTTAGTATAATGAGGAAAGATATGTATTTCGGTATATACAGCTTACTTACGACAGCGCTATACTTACGACATTAAATAAACACACGCGTAGAGATACCTAAACTTAATCGTAAAAAAATAATTCTAAAATTTTAAGCAAATTATTGAAATTTTTAAACATGCAAATTATACATTCGGGAAACAAAATTCTAATCACCCTTACATGGTCGCATAATACGGCACTAAGTAGTTGTCAGTGCCAACGCTAGCACGCGGTTACTAGATTTCTTACGGGTTGTTCCAAAATGATTTGATGGAAAATTGATTTACACCACGCGGCCAAACTGACTTATGAAATAAATGTTTTTTTTTTATGGAATAGGGGGACAAACGAGCGTACGGGTCACCTGTTGTTAAGTGATCACCGCCGCCCACACTCTCTTGCAACACCAGAGGAATCACAGGAGTGTTGCCGTCCTTTAAGGAAGGTGTACCCATGTTGTATCGTCCCGGAAACACCGCACAAAGAAGTTCATTCCACAGCTTTGTAGAACGTGGAAGAAAGCTCCTTGTAAACCGCACTGTGGAGGACCGCCACACATCCAGATGGTGAGGATGATATCCTAACTTGTGGCGTGTCGTGCGAAGGTGGAATTCGGCGGCAGGAATTAGGTTAAACAGCTCTTCGGAACACTCCTCGTGATAAATGCGGTAGAAGACAAACAATGAAGCGACGTCTCTACGCAACGCCAAGTGACCCAGCCGTTCACAGAGTACTGGGTCCCCGACAATTCGAGCTGCTCTGCGTCAAATGGATCGAGCTGATACTGGGGTGCGCCAGACCAGAGATGACAGCAATACTCCATGTGTGGCCGGACCTACGCTTTGTACAGCGCTAGACTGTGGGCCGGCTTGAAGTATTGCCGTGCTCTATTAATGACGCCCAGTTTCTTTGAAGCCAATTTGGCTTTGCCCTCCAGATGGCCACGGAATTGGCAATCGCTCGAAATTTCGAGACTCAGTATTCCGATACTAGGCGAGGCTTTTAGGGAAGTGTTGTCGAAGAGCGGTGATACGACAAATGGGGTTTTAAATGGCCGTCGGTCCTCGACACTAACCTATACGAAAAATAGCGGCACTTGGCCACTACTTGACGCCGGTATTCTGTGCGAGTGTGGTAATTAACCCGGATGAGTCTGGCCCGATTGTGCTGACGTCAAAAGACGGCAGCGGGCAGCGTGTCTCTCCCACTTCTAAAAAGCCCTCAGTCGCCTCTTACGACACCCATGGGCCTGGGACTCCCCTATTCTTTTTATGCCCCGGGGAAAGTACAGGGCAAACTTTAGCTTTAAACAATGATACAACTTTAGCTCTACTACTGTATTTCAAATGTATCTGATTACTAATTAATTAACACACACCGTATGCAATGCACAGCACGCATGCACATGCGCAAATGTCAGGACAAATAGACACAAAATCGCACTCACGTAGCGATTGAGCAATGTCTGCCTCGAGCATCCAGTCACGATGTTACTTTGTGAAATAATTAAAAATGTAGTAGGGAAGTATGAGAATTTGAACTAGCAACTTCAATATATGTTACATTAATTTGATAAGTTTAGCAATAAAATATCAATTATTTAATAATAGGTATATACCATCATGAAAGAGAGGCAGACAGATACTAAGGTGGGAAGATGGCATAAAGAAGGTTGCTGGACCAGTTTGGAGTAGAGAAACGCGGGAGAGAGAGCACTGGAAGGTCCTAGAGAGGCCTATGTCAGTGGACAAGCTAGATATATAGTGAAAAATAGAGGAAATAAAAAAATTAACATGTAACTACATAACTAATATCTAGAAATAAAGGCTATCTTTATCTTTATATACCATCAGTTTACAGTTAACAAGTTAAACTTTATCAAATTAGCTTTTAATCTGTTGACTAATCGAACACAACCGATCTAGGATGAAGTATCAACTGAATTTGCCACGTGCGTACACCCAAACCAGAAAAATTAAAAAGCAGTACACCATTTTCCCAACAATTATAATAATAATGGTGATGGTAATTAACATTTATTTTCTTTCTTTCTTGGTATTTGATGTTGTGGAGTGGCGTCACCCTGTCTACCTATTGACAAAGCAAATTATCTAAAAAACTTACTAATATAATAAGATTTTCTGACATCTGTGATGACATCATATGCTGTGATCTCGTTCATCAACAGTATTATTATATTTTGACTGTCACATCCAGGTATATCATTCATCCTAGCAAAACGTAGGAGATCATTAGTGACGTTAAATTTTTTACAAGAAATTATCAAACATGATATTATTATAAAAATATGATTAATTCTATCCAAACAAGATTTTCTCGAAAGAGGAATGGTTTATTGGGAAAAGTATAAAATAAATGCAAATTCAATTACTTTCATGCAATGTTGTATATTAGTATCTCTTATTGAAAGTTATTAGAACCGAAAAGATATCCGTCAGGGCTGAGAAGAACGGGCGCTAGGCAACTCAAAAGACAGGATAATTTTTTTTTTTCACGAAACAGCCTCATCATATGACACATCTTTGCCACACAGACTTTTTTTACTATTACTTTGATTATTTATGTTAAGAGACCCTGCACAGTTAATATCAGATGACCCGTACGCTTATCCTCTCTTCCAAAAAAAAAAAATGGCCAACGGTTATGAATTCAATGTCAAGAAGTATTTATTTTTATCTGAAAAGTTTTTTTTACAAAAAAGTATGTAGTTACATAAGTTGTAAGAAATATTCTACAATTTAATTTTATACCTTAATGTTAACATCGTGACATAAGAAGGCAGAGGGAAATATTGCTAAAAAACTGTTTTTAGACGCCATTTTTCAATATGGCGGAGTAAATGACAACGATACGAGGTGGCAAAATTCAAAACAACCCCTTTTCAAAACTCGTAAGCCTTCAACACAAACTTTTTTATTTAAGAACCAAATGACTTTACCTTAGGATTTAATTTTAATACAATATTTGTAACTGCGATTTTTTTAAATATAAGACTCAAATTAACAGACATAACTATTTCACATTTATTTTAATGCGCCACACAAAATTTATAATGACAGATGGACAAACAGACAATGCAGTGATCCTGTAAGGATTTACGTTTTTTTGTCATTTTTGTCACCTTTAAAGTATTCAATTTTAAATTGTATCCTGAACCAATACACACACATAGAGAAATAAAAAATTATTCACAGATAAAAGTCTCCGCCTATTAACTATTCAACGAAGAACTTTTACCATTTTATCACACAATAGCCTTACTTATAATAACAATCATTTAACTGACAGATAAGAGAGGCGGGAAAACGTTGACTCATAACTTATTACTTTTTAACTTAAGTAATACTTATGATAACAGCTATGTGATTAGGAGGTTTAAAACTGACATTCACTCAATTTATTTCCCATTATTTAATGCTCCCTTTTTAGGTGCATCGTGTTTTCTAGTTATTTTTAAAATTCGTTTACAAGGGGTTAACAAACTAGATAATATACAAAGACTTTATGTTCTTTTCAATCGTTCACTCATGTCAGAGTGGTCGTGGCCGCTAAGATGATTCGACATTAGTCGACGTTGGTCTCCTTAGTTTTAGGACGCACTGTCTCCAACGCGAATCTTCTCCACTTTTGGCGGGAGCACTTCACCACAGTTGTTTGGGTCACTTTGATCAGATCCGTCCATCGCGTGGGTGAGCGTGCTCGCGCTCTTTTCCCTCCATCTATCCCTGCATTGTCAACCGCTCAATCGATCATTCATGTCTGGAGATGTGACCAAAGAACTTCAGAATTCGTAGTTGCACACTCGATAGTCTTTCTGTTATCTTCAGTTCTTTCAAGATGCAATTGTTGGTACGGAATGCCGTCCAAGGGATCTTCAGTAGTCGCCTTTATCTGCAAGCTCTGTTCTATACGAGCAAGCAGTTCACGTTTTAAACATTTACCTACCGTAGACCTTTCCTCTAATCACTAATCGCGAACTACTGAAGCATATTCCAAAGCTACTGTTTGTTAGTTAGAGCTGAATACCTTGGACTGCAAATTGTTCTACTTTTTACGTATAATACCCAGTCCACATATAGCGAACAACGGCTAAATAAAGCTTTAGAAAAGAGCGAATATATCTTTTCAATACATCACCATACAGAATAAGCACAAAGAAAAACTAATAATTATCTATTTATCTCTTCAAAAACAAATTACACAGTCACAAATTAACGACATGTAAAATTACTTTTATTTTTAAAGGAGAGAGGTCATTTTGCAAACAAACTGTTACGCAATCCAATATTCCTGATTTGGGTAATAAACTCCACCGACTTCGGAGTGAGCAATATGATGGTTAATAATGGCTTGTTTTCTTTAGTTCTGGGCTTCTCTCTTAATGGTCGCCATACCGCCTAATCTACGGAAAGGTTCATTTGGTGTTCAGGTAGATGCTCTTGGGCGTCACTTTGTGCCGTTTGGTGTCGAGACACTTGGCCCGTGGGGCTCAAAGGCGTCGAGAATGTACGAAGTACTACTTTCTCGCCTCAATAGGCTACTGGAAACCCAAGCGCTGGCAGCTATTTCGGTCAACGGATCAGCCTATCTTTCCAACGTGGAAATGCTGCCAATATTCTTGGTATACTTCCCCGCAACGATATGTAAATGTAATCATAGTATTAAAATATATAGTTATATAAGAGTTTGTTTAAATAAATGTACAATTATTATTTATAGTTGAGTTTAATAAATAATTGTGAAAATAAAATTAATTTTGTATCTGAAAATTGTTTTTTTTTTAAATACACGGACGTCGTACCTTACAGTGTACGCGTATGTTAAGTGATCACCACCGCTCACATTCTCCTACAAAATAATAATAATAATAAATCACAGGAGACTTATAGTTATAAAAGTTTCACAATTTTAGTTAAAATTAGTTCACAAATCACCATTTGATTACACTATTATGTGAAAATATTGTTAAAAAACATAAATCGAAAACACACGTGCGCCGAGCCCTATAAATACAGCCATACTGGCGACACTCCAGGCATTCGTGCTCGGGCTGTCGGTACGGACCTCTCTGGGACGTTGTAACGCTGCCCGTGGAATATACGAAGGTGATCAAATACTCGAGACACATTTTAAAAAAAAAAACAATACCGAGGTTCTTTCCTCGTCATATTTAATCACTTAAATGTATGCTGAAAAGCTTAACTGGTTGTTCCAATACGCCAACTAAGATCTAGTTAAGTTGGCGAGTTTAAAATTAATCTTAAACTATTTTCAGAACAGAACTGAAAAGATTATGACTCGAAATGGAAACATGACAGAGACTACTCTAGTTAATATGATTATCTTTGCTGTAAATTTTCGCTCCAATCTCGGTGCAAAATAAACAGTTTCCAATTCGGATTTGTGCAACAGAAATAGGAAATATTTTTTGAAATTGCTCACATATCTGTGCCTTCTGGCGATCAATGTTCGCTTTCCAAATAGAATTTTGAAAATATGTTCTTGAATCGTTCCAGTTTTGAAGGAATTATTTTAAAACTTACTTGTATCCTTGTTGTAAAGACGATTATTTAAATGTCTCTATTGATGTGGAGTTTTTGCGTCAGCTTTTCAAAAAAGGTTGACGATTTCTACCTCGTTAGGTTTCTGTGTTAGTTTACGGCTGTTTTCAACAACGTATCTCTAGTTACGGATAAATTGCTATCACCGTTTAATGACAAGATCTTATCAATCCATAGTTATGTCCAATATAGTTTGTTATTAGTTATAGTCCAATGCTATCTGTCGATAGGTTATTGAAATGTAAGTAAGCGTAAAAGGATAGATTTGTCTACCTCTAGGAAGTTAAACTAAAGATAGATAGACTATTGAAAACGCCCGTTAGTCAATAATAATAAAGACTTAATTTTCTCAACATAATTTAACAATGGTACAGTACAATATGATCACTCTTATGAAATACACAGGCAATTGTGTGAGACTTCGGCCTAAAATAAGCCAGAGCCTGTTTTCTAGGGTTCAAGCACTTTCCTGACTTTTTTTTATTGAAGACTAGGGAAAGCCAGCGTGCAGGTCAACTGATAGGAAGTGATCACCGCTGCCCATATTCTGTTGCACCATCATGAATCCACCCACCAGGTTGTGATGTCACATGCTTATCTACACTTTATATTTAAATCTTATGTGCAATAATACAATTTACGGATAAATACATTCTATGTGGAAGTAAAAGTTTTTTTTCAACGGCAAGCTGCAAACATCGATAGTCCTAAAAAGTATACAGCCCGGTATTCCACAATCACGCGTTTTGCAAGAAAATTCTTGCCCCACACAACCACTTTGTGGAATCAATTACCGACTGCTGTTATCCCGAACCGGTACGACTTAGGGACCTTTACGAAACGAGCATACTCCCACCTTAAAGGCTGGCAACGCATCTCTTAACACCTGTTGTTGCGGATGACCATGGGCAGTTGCCTCACTACTCCCATCCCGTGCCTTTGCCTCCTCTTATATAAAAAAAAACCGTACATCACTAGCTAAGGCACAAATTGACAAATTAAAATTGGTTACGTAATATTGGGCTGTCAGAACATCATACGTGTATTAAAAGTCTCTCAAAACCTCAATCGTTATTTTTCGATAATATTTTGTGTAAATTTATATTAAGATTGTATTCGTTTATATATAATATATTATGTTCTTATTTTATTTTATTGAATAGTATGTCATTTTCGCCTATAATTGAGGCATCACTTACCATATGAATGTTACTGTTTTTATATTATACTGTGTTTATATTACTGTATACCTTGTTGGTGGAATTTAATAAATAAACAAATAAATAAATATTATATTCTAAATCTATGGGTATTCAATCTTCTTGTTAGACTCCATTGCCACATACCAATATGTTCAACGTTTTCGAATTCATACGTACGTTTATTGAAACCTCAAGTCATGGTCGCATTTCCAAGCATTTACATTGAATATTATCCGTACGCTCAATCTAAAAGGTAATATAAAAACAGATTATACCAACGGATTCTAATCGCAAAAGCTATTTCAAATATAAAATCGCTAAACAGTTCGAATATCGACACATCAACGGGGTCGCATAGCAACACGTATTAATACTGCGGCAAGTACATATTTACAAGCAATGTTGTATCAATACCGCTATGTATTCAATGGTCGTTTGAACATTACCATCAGATGCTTACACGCTGGTTTGATCCTTTCAATTCAGTTATAGTTATAACCGTGTGATTTGATTAAAGTATTAATATTGCTTGTGGAACTATCTTCATGAATGATTGATACATTCTAGATATCAATTACTGAGCTGTGCATTCTGACGAATATTATGATTTAGATTGAGAGAATTTTTATTATAATTCATATAATTTTTGAAGTGAAACTTCTTGAGAATAGTTTTGATTTGAAACTCGATGAAACGAAAAAGCGAGACGATAGAGACATATACAGGTATATGGCAACACAAATGTCAGACAGAATGGAACAGTGTTTACTTCGTGTCGTAGAATCATTGTGATTTGAATCTCGATGAAACGAAAAAGCGAGACGATAGAGACACAAACGGGTATATGGTAATACAAATTGCAGACAGAATGGAACAGTGTTTACTTCGTTTCGTAGAATCGTTGTGATTTGATACTCGATGAAACGAAAAAGCGAGACCATAGAGACACATACAGGTATATGGCAATACAAATGTCGGACAGAATGGAACAGTGTTTACTTCGTTTCGTAGAATCGTTGTGATTTGATACTCGATGAAACGAATAAGCGAGACGATAGAGACACATACAGGTATATGGTAATACAAATTGCAGACAGAATGGAACAGTGTTTACTTCGTGTCGTAGGATCGTTGTGATTTGAATCTCGATGAAACGAAAAAGCGAGGCGATAGAGACACAAATGGGTATATGGCAATACAAATGTCGGACAGAATGGAACAGTGTTTACTTCGTTTCGTAGAATCGTTGTGATTTGATACTCGATGAAACGAAAAAGCGAGACGATAGAGACACATATGGCAATACAAATGTCAGACAGAATGGAATAGTGTTTACTTCGTTTCGTATGTTTCGGCAGGTGCTTGCCTTACTCTTAGCATAATTTTAAAAGTTACATATGACAATTTGATATTACATTGGTACGTGCGACATACGCTTGAGAGTTAAGACACAATTTGCAAACAGTTGGTTTCAGGATCTCATAGAGAGCAGATATTTTAAGAATTTAAGATGTAAAACTGAAACCAGTTACCATTCTATCCATAATTTATACATCAATACATAACATAGTTGAAATAAATTATAAAAATATATACAAATATAATATCAGAATAATAATGTTACTGACATAATCCTGATCTAACTCATTTCAATATAATAAAAGAAGAAATACCAACTTATTTTCACACGTGAAACAATTTAACCAATCTAGAACTACAAGTGATTATTCAACCCCAAAATTAAAACATGTGACATAAAGCAGCTGCTAAATTAATGGAAAGGCCGCTGAATGAATTTTACATGTGACAGAATTGAGTAAGCGTGTGTGAATCGCCACCTGCTTATTGTCCTTTTCATAACGTAACACTTCAACAGCGCTCAGGCCTATATTTAATTAAGAGTCTCAAATTATAATCTTTTTTATTGTTTTATCTTTTATACGGGCAGTATTATACAAAAAGGCTATTTTTATCTCAGTATTAATTCCTTTAGAATTATTTTTGATGTCAGTTCAAACACTACCACCTCCCTAATCCTATGCAATCCTTCCACAAAGAAAAATTATTAAAACTTTCATGATACATCATGCTTTCCTCATGGTTCGTCGGTGTTGGTACCGATTAGTTTTTTGAGAGTTCGGAGGAGTGTAGTGAGTTTGTGTCCGTCTCACACTACGGATTTGCGCTCGTAGTGCGCGCCTTGACGGGGCGGGGGGGCCGCAAGCTGCGCACGGAAGCATTGAAACTATTGTGTCACTATCGACGATCACAGGTCCACAAAATATACTCACAATGTCCACTACGTAATCATTGACACTATCGATCTTATTCTGAGATGCGATTACCCGTGGGAGGCTCCTTTGCACAGGAAGCCGGCTCGATTATGGGTACCACAACGGCGCTTATTACTGCCGTAAAGCTGTAAAAATTATTGCGTTCTGCTCTGAAGAGTGCCATATAGTGAAATTACTGGGCAAATGAGACTTAACATCTTATGTCTCAAGGTGATGAGCGCAGTTGCAGTGCTATTAAATTTTTGGGTTTTTCAAGAATCCTGAGCGGCATCGCTGTATTGTAATGGGCAGAGCGTATTAATTACCATCAGATGAGCATCCCTTGTCTCTATTAAAATTAGACTGCCGGTCGATTTTAAAACCTTGTGATACACAAAGTTCTGATCGTGGGCCAATACTTTAACATAGGGAATTTCGTAGACGCCAGGGCTGTCCAGTCTTTAGTCGGTACCAACACCGATAAATCGTGAGTAAAGCCGACTTAAATGAATAAAGAGAAAAACGTGGCAAATGTAACACTCAGTAAGTTTTACATCTTTATGCCGTTTGGTGTTGAGACACTTGGCCCGTGGGTCCCATAGTGGGTCCCATATCTCAATAGGGCTACTAGAAACCGCTGGCAGCTATTTCGCTCAACAGATCAGCTGTAAACTAGCTGACCCGGCAAACGTTGTTTTGCCATATAAATTGTATTGATCTTGTGCTTGCTAGTTGATAAGAGATGGCGCTAGTTGTATTCATTAGTAACAATCACACTTCTTTTTTATTTTGTATAATTCACACTATAGTTTTATAAATTACAGCCTATTTGTTATTCTGGTGTGTAAGCTATATTATTGTAAAGTTTCATCAAAATCTATTCAGTAGATTTTGCGTTAAAGAAGTTCAATCATACATCCAGCCAGACATACAAACTTTCACATTTATAATATTAGTAGGATTAGTAGGATATAGTTATAAAATTTGTTTTATTTGAATAAATTTATATTTAGTTACACTAAATTAAGAAAAATAAACTAAAAATTCAGTTCTTTAAAGCCGAGGGTACTGAACTCCGGCTTAACAAGAATACCTACGGAAATCATCAAAGCAAGATCGATTACATAATCGTTTCGTTAATATCAAACAGTCCCCTGTATTCATCTCCCCACGCTCGATTCACAAAGCACTCTGAATAAAAAGCCCTTTATATCGACTTTAATACACATCTTAATCGATTCAGTGCATCGAGTGAATGGGCTTCTTTCAACGGATTAAACCGTTGTCTGTGAGAGATGAAACACGTGGAAACAAATTATGTGAACTCAGGCGTGCGTCAAAGGTATAAATTATTCAATAGTTATCCCAGTTCGCTGTGGTCTAACACTGGTTTAAAATATGCTTCCGAATGGAAAAAGGGTGAATTAAGATGACGGACATTCGGAAGCGAAGTAGAATAAATTGTGTACTCAAGTGTATTGTTGTTTTGTCTTGACGACCTGTATAGCCGATTATTAGCGATCCTACGTACTAAGCTAGAGGTCCTGGGTTCGAATCCTGGTAGGATATAGCATTTATATGATGAATATGGATGTTTGTTTCCGAGTCATGGATGTTTAAATGTATTTATGTATGTTTAATGTATGTTTATATGAATTTATGTATGTTTAAGTAAGTGTATTGTATGAAATATATCATTGTCTTGTAACGCACAACACAGGCTTAACATATTATATATGCTTAACTTGGGGCAAGATAATTTGTGTTAAAAGAACAAAAGAATAAAAATAAGTTCCCAAAACTAAGTGACTTACATAGTATTAATACTAGAAATAGGGGTAGACTTGTCATGCCTGCCACAAGACTCCATAAAGTCAGTAATTCCTTTAGGTGTCAGTGTGTTCGCTTCTATAATAAACTCCCCGAACATATAGCAAATATGTCTATAAACAAATTCAAAGCCTTCACAAAAAGTAAATTAAGCAGCAAAGGCTATTACAAAATCCAAAATTATTTAAATGATAAAGCAGCCTGGAATTGAATTGCTCTACTTAAGTGTGATTTTAATTGTTTGATGTTATTTATATTACCTTTTTGATTTATTTGATTTTAATTTTACCTGTTTGATATTATTTATTTATTATTATGAAATTTAGTGTATGACTGAACTTAAGCCATTGTAAATCTATGTTATGAGTTCAATAAACGTTTTGATTTTGATTGAGTAAAAAAGTGCGTCAATTGTGATATATTTATAATTTAGGTATAAAATACCTATTATTGCTAACGTATAAAAAATATCGTGTACTTTTTGAAATCTGATATATAAAATTCTCGTATTACAATGTAAGTTAACTTACTCCTCCGAAACGGCTTTACTGATTTTTACCAAATTTTATATGCATATTCAGTAGGTCTGAGAATCGGCTACTATCTATTTACAAACCTCTTAAAATGATAAGGGTTGTTCACCCTAAACATTTATTTTTATTTTTTTGATAAAAATTTTTATTTTAATTTTTTTATGATTCAGCATTATACAATAGCAAATACATACAACTTCAAATTTTCACCCGTCTACGATCAACACCTATTTTTGTATCGCGATTTTTATATTATTCTGTTCCATCCACAGATCAGCAATAGGGTTGCAAGATGGCAAATATAATAATTATTGTAGTACGATAAATTTTATGTACGATATATTTGGTAGGTCTGAGAATCGGTCGTCATCTATTTTTATGCCGAAAAATTTTTATATATATTATATTTTTAATTGCCTTATTTGGCAATACAACGTTTGCTGGGTTTTCTTCAGATTAACTTGTTTTTTTATGGTACAAACTGACGAGTTGAGCAATACGTACATACTAATTTGATGGTGAGCAAATCCCTGGAAGATTCTTGAAAAAGTCAAAATTTCTGAACGACAAAATTGAAGACAATTTTCTTCATAGTAATTTCACTAGATACTGTACCTTTATAGACGCGTGTCGTTTGATACGTTTTAATTTCGTAGTTTTAGGAAACAAAAATAGGAAGCGCTGTCTATCCCCTGTCCGTCACCGTTCGAGGTTTATCGTCCAAAGGCACGGGCACAATTTATTTGGCAATCGTTTTACAAAATATATTGAAAATAGTAGGACGGTGGATGCTTTCAACCTGTTAAATTCAACATTTTTAGTCTTGATATCCTGAATATTATTATTATAATATTAAAATCAATCTTTCTTTATTGAATGGGAGGTCAGGCGACCTAAAAGTGGGAGGCTCCTTTGCACAGGATGCCGGGTAGATTATGGATACCATAACGGCGCCTATTGCTGCCGTGAAGCAGTAATGTGTAAGCATTACTGTGTTTCGGTCTGTAGGGCGCTGTATCTAGTGAAATTACTGGGCAAATCAGACTTAACATTTTATGTCTCAAGGTGACGAGCGCACTTGTGGTGCCACTCAGAATTTTTGGGGTTTTTCAAGAATCCTGAGCGGCACTGCATTGTAATAGGGAGGGCGTATCAATTAAAAAACGCCCCACAAAATACTTACCATCTCGACTTAGCCGAGTGGTAGGCATTATCATTTTATATCTGTTCCTGGTGTTAACATTACGGTTATGACAGTTTATAGCAAATTCACTATGCGTCTATGTTGTACATAGATAACATTATCTAGAATATATTGAGAGGCAACAGTCAAGAGTATTTAGTATTTATTATTTAGTATTTATTAAGTATTTCTTTAAATTTATCATCGTATTTGGTTCACGAAAATCTAACATGTATATACAGAACAAGGTAGCAAACATGATGATAGGTATCTTTTTATTTCACAAGTTGCCGGAGACAGTATTGATCAAACCTTCACAATTTCATCTATTGCTTTTTTAAGGCTAACAGAAGCTTGAAGTTGTATGCGTGGCATAACTTATTTTGGTTATGTAGTACAAGTTAAATTTATAGAATCATGTAGAAACATATGCATAAGCAACAAAAAACAACCGACTTCAAAAACACTATTCCAAAACAATAGATATAATATGCACTAAAAAGTATAAAAATAATTGCGTATTTTTATACTATCTATTTCTAGCTACGATTATTGTAATTTTTGGGATCGGTGTCCTTCCGCCGCAAGCCACTCTCGCCTCTCACCTCCTCACGATTCAAGCACATCTCAACTATAACTATGTATGTAGTTACAAGCCTATCTTGGATGACACCGACTCCAAAAATTACAATAATCGTAACTAGAATTAGATTGTATAAAAATACGCAATTATTCTTATGCTTTTTAGTGCACCAAGTATTAGTGTTAGTTTACCAAAACAATAGATATTTATATATTGTTTTGGAATAGTGTTTCTGAAGTCGGTTGTTTTTTAGTTAAAAATTTTTTATTTTTTGATTTTTAGTGAATTTGAAGTACACTAACAAACAACTTGTCTAAATATGTGCAGATATACAAAAAATTTTAATGCAGCAATGAACGTGACCGCTTCATTTTTTTTTTTTTATTATTTTGGAATAGGAGGACAATCGAGCGTACGGGTCACCTGGTGTTAAGTGATCACCGCCGCCCACATTCTCTTGCAACACCAGAGGAATCACAAGAGCGTTGCCGGCCTTTAAGGAAGGTGTACGCGCTTTTTTTGAAGTTACCCATGTCGTATTATCCCGGAAACACCGCACAAGGAAGCTCATTCCATAGCTTTGTAGTACGAGGGAGAAAGCTCCTTGAAAACCGCACTGTGGAGGACCGCCACACATCCAGATGGTGGGGATGATATCCTAACTTGTGGCGTGTCGTGCGAAGGTGGAATTCGGCGGCAGGAATCAGGTTAAACAGCTCTTCGGAACACTCCCCGTGATAAATGCGGTAGTAGACACACAATGAAGCGACGTCTCTACGCAACGCCAAGAGATCCAGCTGTTCACAGAGCACTGAGTCCCCGACAATTCGAGCTGCTCTACGTTGCACGGACCTGCGCTTTGTAGAGCGCTAGAATGTGGGCCGGCTTGAAGTATTGCCGTGCTCTATTGATGACGCCCAGCTTTGCCCTCCAGATGGCCACGGAATTGGCAATCACTCGAGATTTCGAGACCCAGTATTCCGATACTAGGCGCGGCTTTAAGAGAAGTGTTCTCGAACAGCAGTGATACGACAAATGGGGTTTTTTTTAGTGGTAAACGCGCAAACTTGAGTCTTCTGGGGTTAAATTGGATTCCGCGACCTTCTCGAGAGAGGACTTGATAGAAGACACAAGTTTCTCCCGGCACTGGTCGACGATTTTCCGAGCGAGACCTGCATGGCCCGTGTATACAGCATCACCAGTGCTGTCGTCCGCATAGCAATGTATGTTGGAGGTGTCCAACATATCATTTATATGCAGAAGAAACAGCGTAGGCGATAGCACACAGCCTTGGGGCATTCCAGCATTCACGGGCTTCGGGTTCGAGCTATATCAGTCGACAACGACCTGTATGCTACGCCCAGTGAGGAAGCTGGAGGTCCACTTGCACAAGCTCTCGGGAAGCCCAAATGATGGAAGTTTTGAGAGGAGCGCCTTGTGCCATACACGATCAAAGGACTTCGCTATAGCCAGGCTAACTGCCAGGCCTTCCCCCTTGCTTTCAGTAGCCGCCGCCCATCTATGTGTTAGGTATACCAGATGATTACCTGCCGACCGTCCATGGCGAAAGCAAAGGTCGTTGATCAACTGGTGACCCTCTTGGTATACTAAAAGCTGGCGGCTTATTATGCTCTTCATGATTTTAGAGAGCAGGGAGGTGATAGCAATAGGCCTGTAGTGTAGGCAGTCGCCGGATCCGAACTGTCTCCTTTTTTTTGGATCGGATGACTACGCCTTTGGAATAAGAGTGCCGGAATAAACGCGTTAGCACCGGCGTCAACTCAGGGGCACACGTTCTAAGCACGATTGGAGAAATGCCATCCGGCCCGCTCGACTTCCTGACGTCCAACGAAAACAGAGCTCGCCTAACAGTTTTCTGTCTGAACTGTACTTCAGGCATAGAGCTCTGACACCGCGGGATGGTCGGCGGTGTATTTCCGTTGTCGTCAAGAGTCGAGTTGGAGGCGAAAAGAGCGCACAGGAGCTCGGCTTTTTCTTTTGCCGTATGGGCCAGGGTGTCATTCCTCATGTGCAACGGCGGCATGGACGGCTGGTTGAAGTTACCAAGAGCTTTCGACAACGATCAGAACTTGCGTGTTCCGGTCGGGTAACTGGAAAGCTGCTCGCCGATTTTGACGACGTGCTTAGACTTCGCACGGGCGATTTGCCGCTTAAAAAATCTGGAGGCACGGTTATATTTCCTCTTAAGAACTTTGCAGTTCGGATCCTTTGTGCCCAGCGCCGCAACCCAAGTTCGATACGCCTGTTTTTTGCAGTCAGATGCTGCTTTAACTGACGCATCGAACCAGGGCAGTGATCTGCCACCGATCGGTACTACAGAGCTTGGTATAAAAATATCCATGCCCTGCAGTATCACATCGGCTACTGCAACGGCGCAGGCACTAGGATCATCCGAAGGGAAACAAACCTTACCCCAAGGGTAGGATGCAAAAAAGGAACGCATCCTATCCCAATCTGCTGACTTGTAGTGCCAAACGCGGCGGGTCGCTGGTGTTCTGCGTCGTTGGCGTCGGATAGGCACTACACTCCTGACCAGGCAATGGTCGGACGTTCCGAGAGGGGCGTCGACAAAGACCTGGTAACCATCGGGATGTGTAGTCAGCAGAAGATCTAATAAGGACGGTATGTGGCTATCCACATCCGGGAGCCGCGTTGGCGACTCAACCAATTGGGACAGACCATACGCCAATGCAAAATTATGCACAGATCGCCCTGCGTAGTCTGTGGTACGTGATCCAAGCCATTCGGCATTGTGCCCGTTGAAATCACCCAAGACTACGATTTCAGCGGAGGGGATCTGTGCAAGCACGTCGTCAATTGCCGCTTGAACGCAGCCCATGAGATGATCGGTTTCTGCGTTACCACTATGGGACCTGTAGACATACGCATAGATACGGACGCGGTCCTCTAAATCTACGCGGAGCCAGAGAGTAGACAGGTCCCTACCCTCAAAATTGCCGAGACGGCGACAGCAGATATCCTCCCTAACGTACACACATACCCCGGCATGAGGCAAAAAATTGTGCTCAATTTTGTACCCGGGGTACGTTAAATATGACGTATCGCTAGGTCGAGATATCTGCGTCTCCGTAAGGAAACACAAGGCCGGCTGCGCCGTCTCAAGGTGGTGGTGGACGGCGTTTAAATTGGAGTGAATTCCCCTGATATTGCAAAAGTCCACGTTGAGCGTGGAGCGGGATGCCGTGGTGTTTCTGCCTCGTTTGTCCTCGGTCATGCGCGGTTCTGTGCCCACCCCAGAATACGAAGGGCAGCCCGAGCGAGAGTGCTCGGGGAGGGATTCTCCGGCTCTGGTAGAGCCGGTACCCTCCTGGGGTAATATCTCTTTATGGACCGCTCTCATATTTTGTTGGGGGGAGGGGGGGTTCTCCCACTTCTAAAAAGCCCTTAGTCGCCTCTTACGACACCCATGGGCCTGGGACTCCCCTATTCTTTTTAATTGAAGACTTCCGTTACTTTGCCATGGATTCCGTAATCAGAACCTAACCAAACTCTCAACAAACTATCTTTGAAGTATATGCTTTTCAATAATAAAAAAATCATCGAAATCTAAAGAACATAAAAAAACTAACATAACAAACATAAAAAAAAATACCGACGAATTGAGAACCTCCTCCTTTTTTGAAGTCGGTTAAAAAATATTAAAGCCGAGTAAACCAGACTGTCACAGCTAGTTATTAACATCATGTGAAACCGCTCCAACTTATCTCAAACGCGTGGAATATTTCGGTGAGATTATAGCCCTATGAATAAAAGCCGAAATCAAGCTGTAAGCGAACACTAACCTAATAATTGAATATGCAAACATTCCTGAACACAGAACCCGCGTCCTTCGAATATATCGTAAGGCAATGAATGGAGCGATTGTGAATTCACTATGTATTATCACGTACGACCGATCCTTACTATTGTGCTGCGAATAGGCTAACCACAATTTTGAGTTATCACGGACATATTGGTCCAGTATTTCTTTTTATAGGAAAGTGTCGATATGGGCAAGATGTTCTGTGCGGCTCGTCACTTTAAGAGATGATTATTTTCTTAAATTATTTAAAACTATTTAACATGATTAAAGTTTTTTAATAAACTTATTTATTAATACGCCTGTACTCACGATTTATCGGTGTGGGTACGGAATAGTTGCGGAACATTCGGAGGTCCTTCATCAGGGTGAGTTTATTATAATATTGTCACAGACTCTTCACGGAGTTATAGACTCTAGTTAACGAACATTATATTATTTTTGACACTGAATTAAACCAATAAAATTTTAAAAACATAATTTTATGTAATATTCGAACCCACGACCTCTGGCGTTCCGTGCCAGTGCTCTAACCAACTCAGCTAAGCGTTTTAAAATTTTATTTGTGTATTAATCCCAGAATGGAGGGAGGGGGGTTATCACTTTAAAAACATAACAAATTGTTCTGAATTAATTATTTAATGAGGAACATCGTTCCTTATCTTAGATTAACGATTGGTCTCCGCTGTCAGGCATAGTCGTTAAGTGCGGCAACTAATACTACGCCCATAGGCGTACTCGAGCCAGTCGCCTGGTCCTGTTGTCTCGTGGTGAACAATCTGTGATGTTGACCTGTCACAATGTCACGATCTGTCAAACGTTTCATTTATTTCAATGTAAAATAACACGAAGCGTATGTTACAAAAATAAATGTCATTGTGTGTCAAGATACCACGCACACAAGCATCTAATAGTTGCCGCAATAAAAAATCTTTGTTCTTAGGTAGTGTGGTATCTAGGTGTAGCGCAGCGGAGACCAATCCTTAATCTAAGTTCCTTATATTAAAAATTTGAAAGTGTATGGTACTCAATGAAATTAGGGATACATGTAACGATGTCAGGGGTCCAGAAAAGAATACATTTTATCCCGATATTTTTGAGAGGAACCGAGGGAGTGCGGCTAGTAACTAAAAAAATTTTAAACTAAAAACCAACCGACTTCAAAAACACTATTACAAAACAATAGATATAATATGCACTAAAAAGTAGAAAAATAATTGCGTATTCTAGTGAGTAGCGTAGTAATTCTAGTTACTATTATTGTTATTTTTTGGTAACAAACATAAAAAAAGAACATACTGGAGAATTGAGAACCTCCTCCTTTTTTTGAAATCGGTTAATAAAACCATAGAAACTGACTCTACAATTAACGTCATTCTCGTGCGTCAACATTTATAGGCCATTGTATATCTGCTTCTTTTGAATCAAATTAATTTCTTAAGAAAAATGGTCATTTTTACAGGAATTGTAACTGCTTATTATAAGCACGGACTAGTTACCTTCACCTTACATAACAGTGCAGCACCAAAACAAGTCGATTAACATGTAAATACATAGCCAATGCACACACTTACACTACTACAGGCCGATAGGCGGCCATTATGAGAATTGTCATCGTCTGTGACAGATCAGTTTGCGTCTCAATAAAATATTTTTAAAATGACGTCGTACGTTGTCAAAAAGTATAAAAACGATACTATATAAGTATTTGTGGCCATATATGATTATTTAAGGGAGAAAAAGTTATGTAACTAGGATCCCCCGTAACCACACACACACTAGCATAACGGTGCTTCACTTGCTAATGTCACGGCGCGGAGTCCTTCTTTTTTTACTAGTCCGTGATTATAAGGTGTAATATTAGCAGTGGTAGTAATTTTTGTTCGTCTTTTTATTGAACAGAAGAAAACAAATGAGAGTACAGGTCACCCCATAGTACAAAGTTATCATCACCGCTCGTATGTTGCAAGTCAAACTAGAGGATTGTTGCACTTTAATATATTGTATGCACTTTAAAAAAAAGGCCTGTGTCGTCCTGGAAGCAATTCCTTCGCACCGTAGGCATTATATAGTTTGGTTAGAAGTGGAAAAAAGTTCCTCGAAAACCAAAAAATAGTAAGGCATGGAATAAGGTTTCTATTTCCGCAATGCATTTTACAGTTCCTTTTGAATGCCGTGGAGTTAATTAAATACTAAAATCAGTAATTTGGTTAAAATAATAAATCTCAAGTTGACAATCTATAACGATTAGAAAGCGGCCAATATATTACATAAACTGGATTTATTCAAATATTTAAAAAAATCTGATTTTCTTACTTAGTTAAATACACAATGCAGTACGAATTTGCTCAATATTTTATTGCTGACATTAAATATTTGTTAACATATTATGATATTTCGAACTGCAAATGATTCAATGCTTATTTTCTGCAATTTTAAAAAACAAAAATAAAAAAAACGAAGCTGTATTTGCTTTTACTAAAAGATATCTTTGAAACTCTCAATTGCAAAGAAATCAACAAAATACATTAATTTTCACCGAGACTAGATGATATCTGCGGAATATTACAAGCCAAAGTTAATTCTGCTTTAGAGAAGCGAGAATCTCTCCTTGATGAGTATTTACACACTTCAATACACCCCTCTGTAGGCGCTTATACTTTTGTGCTAACACGTTCCACCATTATAAATCCGATATTAATAAAACTAGTACAAAACATGATACCACATGGGTACCTTCAAAAAAAGCGCGTACACCTTCCTTAAAGGCCGGCAACGCAAGAGAATGTGGGCGGCGGTGATCACTTAACACCAGGTGACCCGTACGCTCGTTTGTCCTCCTATTCCATAAAAAAAATGAAATTGTGCCGTTATTAAATAAATTTTCGAATAAATTTAAAATGAAAAAAAAAAAAGAATTTAAAATGAAAGTGAGTGACTGTTTAATTTTTTAGTCGTTTTCAACTTATTTTAATACAAAATATTCAAAGACTATTAATTTTAATAAAAAGATAAGATTTTTTTAGAAGTATTGTTAGTTGAAAAACGAAAGTACGCATATATGAAGCATAAAGTGTTAAATAAAAATACAACTTTATTCTGTCGAGCTCTGACATTTGGTTGACAGAATAATGTAAAATCTGAGATTATCATTTTTAGATTGTATTGCCTTTTCTCTATTGTAAATTTAAATAAAAAAAATGTGTATATGATGTAATGTCTGCCTATTAATAGTCATTCCTAATATTCACTCTATCTCCGGTTGTGGCCTACTTGATATAAAAATCGTAACTATCGTTGACTTTTCTGTCCCAATAAACTAATCGACGGTAACTTATCTAATCCATACACGCTGTCTGTCAATGGGAAGACGTATTGCTTACCAGGGATAGAAGTTTAAATGGAAATTGTAACAGTGAACTGGCAAAAAGAATGACTTATCGGTTATATTTGGACAGCTTCAGATTATTGACAGCTAATTACAAACATTAGAAGGTAGTATTTATATCTATCTGTAGATAGTATATTGGGAACGGCCGTTTATCATTTAAGCTAACGAAAGGCATGAGGTTTTTAAAACAATGGCTGTTGGACCTTGACTATTCAAACACAGAAAAGTTTATACTATTATCTTCTGATATTATGAATGTTAAGAATGAAACATTGGCATACAAACACACAGGCCTGCGTGCCTAGCGGAGCAGTACAGCCTCTTGTTACTATTTTCAAAATATATGATTTTTGATGGAAAAGAATTAAAGGTAATATTTATATAATTTAACAAAATTTTATTTTTTTTTAACTTTTTTAACCAGGCTTTATCTCACTGTATGTTCCATGCATGCTTTTCATTTCTACATTAGGTATGTTACTTCTACAATAGGTATTTAATACATAAATATAAAAAAAATATTAAAAGCTTATTTGTAGTGAGATCCGTTGGCTGCAATACAGTCTCCCTTAAGCGTGGAGGCCAGTGATCAATAGAAGCACGCACTCTTTCCATAGGAAAATACTTCACTGTCCTCTTTTAAGGACTGCAAATTATCAAGGCGCTTAGAGCAAGCCGTACTCTCTAAAACTGACCATAAATCATAATCCAGCGGATTAAGATTGGGGCTAGACGACGGCCAGTCTACAGTTCGTTGTTAATAGGCTTCACTACCTTCTCTAGAATGGTATCTTGACACACTTGTGCCGATGTTTTGATGCCGTTTGCACAAAAGTCAACTCAGTTTTAAAAATTGCATTTGGCTCCATATCCAATGTATTGGCGCCAAAATGAGAAAACTCAATGAACAATCATATAATAAAAGACACATTCCAAATTCAAATGTAATATTTTGTTTATTTTTAATTGTAACATTATTTATGGCCAGATTATATTAAAATTATATAAAAAGCATCAAAAGACATTCTGTGTACATTATTTTCAGGAATCTCAGAACATTAACAGAATATTTTACGTCACATAAAAATTAAAAAAAAAACATATTATTCTTTCTTTACCCCTATCGTTAGGCTGTAAATAATGAACGTAATCTCATAACAACATTTTCACATTAAACCGACAAAGGTTTGCGGGCTTTTAATGAGTCATTGTTTATAGCCAAACAAAAGGGATTTATCCGCACTTACAAACAATTATGGTGAGCCTAACGACTTATCAATTATATACGCATTTAACGATTCATACGTCATTAATATTTAGATTATTATTATTAATTGATGCGTTTGTAAGTCGAATGTTAACATTTCTATCTGGTTTGAATACCAAGAGAGCGATGAAAAGTTAATGGTGGTTTAATGGTAGATATTTATATGGAAATTTGAGGAGAAGGGTAATTCAATCGTGAATTATATTGATTGTACTTTTCACCGATTTTCATGCTGTTTTCACCAATGGATAGCGTGGTTCTCGAGGAATATCGTAATATATAATTTTGTCTAAATATTTGTATAAATTAACGATATAACTTCGTCGGAAATGTAAGTCACGATTCTTAGAACTACAAAAATAAGATCAGCTTTAGTTGCATTGGTGGTGAAAATTTATGTGTAGTCCAATATTATAGATATACGCATCTTTTTATGATACTTTTTATTTTAAAACATCTAATTATATTATTATCAACTTTTTTATATTTATATTTATATTTTTTATATTTATATATAGTTTACAAGAGACGGAAGATATGAAGGTGATATTGAAAGGAGAGTGACTGCGGGAAATTGTGTGAATGGAGCGCTGCATGCCTTTATAAACGGTAAGACTGTGCCAATAGAAGCGCGAATGGCTGTACATAATGGAGTGCTTGTCGCCACGTTAATGTATGGAAGTGAGAGTTGGGTATGGCAGAAGAAGCATAAAAGCAGAATTAACGCAGTTGAGATGCGATCACTGCGTAGTATGTGTGGGGTAAGACTGACTGATAGAATTCCGAATGCGGTAATACGAGCGCGCTGTGGTTTGAAAGAGGATGTTGTGACAAGGACTGAAAAAGGAATGCTTAAATGGTTTGGACACGTGAAGCGAATGAGTGAAGAAAGAATGACGCATCAAATATATAAGGCAAGTGTGTGTGGGCAAGCCGGTCGCGGGAGACCTCGTAGAACATTCGTCGATCAAATTGGGGACGTTTTGAGAAAAGGAGAGGTCCGAAGCACCCGCAACCGGCGAGCATGTATGAAAAGAGTAATGAATGTAGAGGAAGCGCGTGAGGTTTGTAAGGATAGAAGCAAATGGCATTCTATTGTCTCTGCCTACCCCGACGGGAACAAGGCGTGAGTATGTGTGTGTGTGTGTATTTTTTATATTGAGATTTATGTTTTTTATTGATTTAAATTTCAACGGGCACCGCTGAAAATCAGTGCTGTTTTATCAGCCACGGCTGTGTCACAGATAATCCTGAGTCGGTGACCCATTTACTGCACTGCACAGTAACTCTCTAATTTTAAATCAATTACTATTTAAGTTTACGTTCTTTTTTGGTTTGTTTTGTACTTTTATCTTTTTATATTAAGTATAACCTGTGAGTGTTTTGTGAAATAAATGTTTTTCTTTCTTTCTTTCATATTTGGTTGGAGGTGTGGGGGCTTTCAACGAAAACGCTGCGTAAGCCCTTAGAGATACAACAAAAATCAAATTTCTATATTTGTTAATAAGATATGTACATAATTACTTATAATCTACTTATTGAAGCAATTTACAATTAAACCTTATATATGTAGGTCTCAGAAAACTTATTTCTACAACCCTTTGTACGTGTTGAGGGATAAAACTTTATTATGCTTAAAAACTAATACATAAGGTTTGTGAGGGAAAAAGGGGTCTGTGTTTCTTATATACGTCTCCAGAAAAGTCCGCGATGGGATTTATCTATCTTAAGAAATAAAAAAATCGTATCGTAAAATATAAAGTTATCCTGATCAGACAACAAAAAAGAATATTAATTTTAAAACTGTTAAGGTTTTATACATTATAAGAGGGATATATACCTACCATGATTTCTCTATAAAAATTTCTCTTAACCAAAAGGAATGTGCTCAGAAAGCTTAAAGAAGTTTCCACTTTAAAAATATGCAATACTTGTGGTATATAAAGCTCAGATAAAATAAAACACAGTTAAAAAAAGTTAATAAATAGGTAAATTAAACAAGATTGTTTGTATACATCTCTTCTTCTCAAGTCCGAGACATAATTTTATACTACTTATATAAATTTCCCCGTGACCATGACGTTTGAAATACTGGGAATATCATGATAATTTATAACGTGATAAATGTTAATTTCACTTGCGCTTGCATTACCGATTGAAATTAACCGTGTATCTAGTTATGGAGCAATGTATCACACACCTGGACACTATCATTTGAATTATTATAGTCGGGAGCGTAGGCGCGGACATTTCTATTAAAATATGTTACCTACTTCACACAGGAACTTACTCCCGATGAATCCTCTTTGTTTTGTACATAGTCTATGTTGGGTTTTGTCGCGAATATTCTGTTTATTGCCTGTTATTAATGATAATAAGAACCTTATTTAGGTTGTGTTTTATTTTGTTTTTGTGTACTTGTTCGGTAGAATTACAAACTATAGTACTATTACCAGTGGACAGAGTGCCGTTATGAGTACTACAACGGCGCCTATTTCTGCCGTGAAGCAGTAATGTGTAAGCATTATTGTGTTTCTAGTTTGTAGCTAGTGAAATTACTGGGCAAATGAGACTTAACATCTTATGTCTCAGGGTGACGTGCGCAATTGTAGTGCCCTTCAGAATTGTTGGGTTTTTACAAGAATCCTGAGCGACACTGCATTGTTAGGGGCAGGGCGTATCAATTACCATCAGATGAACGTCCTGCTCTTCTCGCCCCTTACTGCCATAAAAAAATCTCAAAAAATTTAACCAGGCGTCATGGATAGCAGAGAAGTCGTGTTAGTAATGAGCGATCACTAACGGCCGTTTTCAATATCTCTAGTTATTTCAGTATCTCTAGTTATTTCAGTATCTCTAGTTACGGATATATTGCTGTCGCCGTTTAATTAGAAGATCTTATCTATCCATAGTTATGTCCATTATAGTTATAGTCCAATGCTTCATATCGATAGGTTATTGAAATGTAAGTAAGCGTATAAGAATAGATTTGTCTTACCTCTAGTAAGTTAAACTAAGGATAGATAGGTTATTGAAAACGGCCGTAAATCACTATATATTATGAGGACAAACTGAGCACAAATTCAAGAAATATATTAAAGCTTTTTTGACAAAGAAGGCTTACATAATCGTAGGCTTATATAATCGTAGATTAAATAGTAAGCATAATAATGTAATTATGCATGGTGCTTGTCTACTACTGCGCAGGCCACCTAAACTTATTTAATACAATATATTAAGGCGACACTAAATGCCAGCGACCTTGAGCGATATGAGTTCACGGCTGCCGGCCCGTCATCTATGTAAAAAAGCCAATATTTTCAAAATTCTTGGGTTGAAAACAGTTTATATGCTTACAATCTTCGTTATTCACTACTAATCTAAATAAATGAACCTACACAAAAAAGTACAAGCTATAAGAATAACTTTTCTGAGAGTAGTACTAAAAAAATGCGTCATGTCATGCCAAAAAACTTGTTTAACTGCAAAGAAAAGTGGTAGTTCAAAAAGGCTCGGCAGTGTTTACTATAACAAACAGCAAGCATTAGCAACCTACAAATAAGACTTAAGGATATGTGTAACAGGATTAAGTAGTGTTCATAGCTTCAAATGCTATAGTTTCACCACAAAACTTGTCTAAAAACACCATGTTTGTGTGTTTTCTGCTTACTCTTCGCCTTAAATGGCCTATTTATTTAAAATATGGGCTGGGAGTTTCTAAATAAGTTATCGCAATATGTTACATTATTGTCACTCCCTGTGATAAATAAATATCTCTATTCTATTCTATGATTTTAACAAATTCATAATACAAGGCCGAAGCGTCGAATTTGCTGTACCAACCAAATTGCAAGAATCCAACATGCGACTCCGACGAAACCGACTCTCTGACATGTAGCAATGCAACACAACTCCAAACAAGAATCAACTTCTTGGAGATATTCTTGGTACTTATACTTAAGCCAGGTTGGCTGCATTGCAAAAAACTACATTTAACTTAGAAAATGACTTTCAATGTGAAAATAAGTTGGTTTTATTGTTCCGCTTTCTGATTTAGTCCCCCGTGACCTCGAATGCGATAGAGTTCGAAAAAGTAAGGGCATTTAATACTAGAATTACCGTATCTTAAGCATTTCAAAAATCATTACACTGTGACCTAGGGGAGAAAGTAAGAGACTCCTGCGAGTGTGTAATTTGCAGGCATGAAGCGTTCTGGTCCTCAATACAAGTGATTAGGCCTGATTCTCACCTTTATTTTTATTTATTTATTTATTTAGATAGTTACACCAACAACACATTATTATAAAATTAAAATTTTAGCAAGTACACAAGGGATAGTACAATATGACATGTCTTTACAGGTGTAAAAAACATTTACAATAGTGCGAAAAGAATAACAAAGTTGAACAATTAAAATTAAAGAAATGAAGAGTTGAACAAAAATTATGATATTAAATGACTTAAATACATTTCTACTTTAAAAAAAGTAATTTATAAAATGTATAACTATACAATCCCCCGAGGAAAATATAAATAAAATTAGATATTATAATCTAATTTAATAAAAAATATTTCCTATAATTACAATCATTTGTTTTTAATTTCCTTGTAAGTGTGTATAGTGAAAGTGTGATTTCAATGTTCAGGCCTACGGCTTCACCATCGTAGGAACTACTTGACGATGAGCGAATTTATATATAAACTTATTAGCTACACGCAGTTGAAACCGCGAGACACAACTAGTTTCTTATAAACTTCGTGTACCAAATGTATTCTAGCCTTATACTCAGCCATGTATAAAAGTGAAATCGAAATCATATGGTTCATAAATCAGAACTATATATATCGCACAACACTCCCCGGATATTACGACGTACCATTGTTCTCGAACACTTCCCAAAACAAACGTATTTAGGCCTTTATTGAGACTATCCGCATAGAGGCGCGGTTATAAATGATACCTTTTGTTGAATTGATTTCCATAAGTAAATCAGCAAGGGTCATGCTTGAAAACGTCGGAAAGTAAAGTGTGCGAATCGATCTATTGAGAAAATAGAAAATGTTACGAATGCTTTTCGTATTACATATTATTTAGTTTTAAGTTTATTTGTTTTTTCTTTATGACAATAAGGGACGAGATGAGCAGGACGTTCAGCTGATGGTAATTGATACGCCGTGCCCATAACATCTTACAATGCAGTGCCGCTCACGATTCTTGAAAAACCCAAAAATTCTGAGCGGCACTAGATTTGCGCTCGTCACCTTGAGACATAAGATGTTAAGTCTCATTTGCCCATTAATGTCACTAGCTACGGCGCCCTTCAGACCGAAAAACAGTAATGGTTACACATTACTGCTTTATTGCAGAATTCGGCGCCGTTGTGGTACCTATAATCTAGCCGGCATCCTGTGCAAAGGATCCTCCCACTGGCATTTTATTTAGATATAGATATTATAAATCAGAATCATAGGTAATATCCATATGTATGTCCATATTATATATAAATATAATGTATGTTAGAAGAACTATTAGTAAATTCAAGAAAATTGTGATTTGAATTCAATCAATTTAAGAAGAAAGACTGAACGTGTCATTTAATAAGATAACAAGAGTTAAGGGCTCCTTCATAAGTCTTGGTATTCAATTTTACAATATAATACCAGACAGTATACTATGACTCACTGATCACAAATTATAGAAATATATTAAAAATATTATATTGAGAGGACCTGAATAGCCGAGTAGGATCGCTACCTACTAAGCCAGAGGTCCCGGGTCCGAATCCCGGTACGTGCAAGCATTTATATGATGAATATGGATGTTTGTTTCCGAGTCATGGATGTTTAAATGTATTTATGTATGTTTATATTAATTTTTTTATTTATGATTCCTTACAGCTAACAAAATGAAAAGAGTATATTAAAATTATACAGAATAGATACGCCAATTAAAAGGAATACTATTAACAGTACAATAAGTATGTGACAAAGTAGTTTAAGACAAAAACGAAAAATAGTAGAAAAACTTACAAGAAAAAATTAAAAAGAAAGAAAAGAAGAATGGTAATGGTGGTAATTGTATCCATATTGAGTAATTGAAACGGTGAGTAGGTTGTGTGGTGTGAGTAGTGTGAGTGAATGTGAGTGGTGTGACTGAATGTTAGTGTTCGAGTATAATGTTTAAGTTACGATGTGAAACTAATAATTTATCCTGAATATACTGATGATTAACTCCTGCAATTTAAACAGTTTAATATCAGTTTTTTGAACCTCAGACGTGATTAGTTGAAAATGTCGACGGAAGAAAATTTCTTATTATATATGTCAGGAATTCGAAATAGAGGTGAATATTTAAGATACTTAGTAGAAGCAAAGGGAATGTTAAATAAATTAGTATGTAATAAAATAGTATGTACCTAGTACGCAATGTTGGTACCTGGAATGATATTTTATTTAAGATATCTGGATAGTCAAATTTATTATGTAATATATCATAAAGGAGTAACATATCAATTACATCTCTTCCATCTTATATGAATTTATGTATGTTTAAGTAAGTATATTGTATTAAATATATCATTGTCTTGTAATCCATAACATAGGCTATATAATAAGCTTAACCTGGGGCAAGATAATTTGTGTTAAAAGTGTGTCAATATTATTATTATCAATATTATTACTAAAGCTTCTTTGGAAAAAAAGAGTATAATGATGCATGGATATTGTGTGGTTCTGCGCAAGCCACCTAAAATTGTATAATAGTAGAATAAGTTGCTAAATGATTTAAAAGTTGGGCTTGGATTTTCTCATCAGTTCTTCTCCCCAAGTCAAAGCCTCTTTACGAACTGATGCATCTTATATGTTATGTAATTGTCAATTCCTATGGTAAATAAATATATTTCTTTATATACTTATACTTGATCGGCCAGTTAATTTGGCCAATTACGCCCAGTGAAAAGCCTCGAAAGCGTCGTATTATAAGTACTAATTGAACGGGTGGGGTTGATTACAAAACCGGCGCAATATGCCTCTATATAAGCCTTCCGAAATCAGCAAGTGCCCCAGGGCACTAGATTTTTCAGATACACGAAAATCGAAAGTGCCGTACGGCACACTATTCCCTCACTAAGTTCTAACCCTTATTTTGTTTATAAGATGGTTTATTTTCCATTGCCTTATATCTTGTTTCAATAGCTTTAAGATACATTCACTCAAATCATCCTAATTATAAGCAATCTATTAATATACACAAAATAATACGTATTGTCAGAACGGTGCGCAAGCGCCAAACAAACGCCGATCTGAGGCATTCCGCGGCGCGGGGGCACTTCCCAATTTTTTAAGGCAAAAATAACCTATTGCAAATAAAATCGAAATTAATAAAATCTTAACACTGTTCAGGTTCATACCCGATGTAATTTTTTTATATTTTTCCAAAATAATAGAAATTTTGATTATGTGCACCATACCCATTTCTTCCTATTTAGGTACAGCAAGCATAAAAATTTCTAACCGAATCGTTTATTTATTTTTAAAACGTAAAGAAACGTTTATTTTATCCGTATTTATAATACATCAACTTTTATTCTCAATAAAAATGCCAAAGAAAACATATAACTAACGCGGGATTACAAATATGGGTTTGAATCCGTACGCTTTGACGAACGTAAACATACTCGTAAAAACATAAATACTAGAATACTTCAAATATAGCGAGTTCATTAGACTTAAAGTTAAACCGGGAATGCTATTGTTGGAAGTAAAATAACAGAAAGCATTACGTAGAATTTACACTTGTCAGACTATTTTCAATTTCAGATTTTACTTTGGAAATCTAGTTGCACTCGTAAAGACTAATTTCCACATTGATTAGTGCAAATACAGGTGATTAATGCAGTTGTTTAATAACTTATAAATGTATGTGGCTTAATTTCCGTCAAATCAATTGTAACTTATAACAGATATCAAAGGAATTTTTCTTTCACACTTTTGTAACAACGGAATCTTATCTTTGATCCAATGCTGATCTGTATCCCGAGGCCAAAGATATTAACAATGTCATCCAAAATATAGCATTTGCTATTCACAGCTTTCGTATTCTTAATGACTGGCTTATCTGGGAGAGTTTTGGTAAATATGTGAGGGCTACCCTACTACGGTCCGAAAAGCCTATGAGGAAGCCTTTTCGCTTTTGGTGTCTAAATGACGAGGAAATCGCCCGTGCGATGGGCTGACCAAATTAAGTCTACTGTGGATGGTCCATTGAACACTCGAAGCCTGGTACACTCGTACCAGGCTGTCAGCCAGCAGGGAAATATGGCAAATGCTCGTGAGGTAAATCACATGACCACGACTGCTCTGCCAAGAGTGTCATGAAGAATAAGCAGTCTAAATGTGTAAAAGTAGAAATTTGGAGTAGGTATATTTTGTATGTCATAAGATTTCAAATAATATATATTTCAGATATATTTTAAAAGATTGTTGTATAAAGAAAAACATTTGGGAGCATTTCATATTTTAGTTTATGTTATTGTTATTAGTTGTTTAAAAATAAAAAATCATTTACTTTTACATAATTCCTATTTCATAGTATTTTAGCTAAGCTATGCACACCGTAATTGTTGTAAGTATACCCTTTAATAAATAGTTTGTATGGATAATATGTGTAATGTGGTTGTTTTTTATTTAATACTTAAGTATTAAATAAATACATAGTAATTTAATAAGACTAAGATAATATGCAAGATACCCTACTTAAGATTACCCCATATTTTTTTGTCACAATCATAATTCTTCGAGTGTTTGAAAATTAGTATCCGGCAACTCTACTGATTTGCTTTTAAGTGGTTTTAACGGGCTCCATTTCTTTGTAAACAGTTTAATTAGCTTTATGTCACTTTAAAGCATGATTTATTTACATTGAACGACGACGGTAACGACACGACAATATATCGCGTGATGATATCATTACATTGTCTCGTAATTTCCAAGGACAGTATAGAAGTAGTGAAGTACAAACGCAAATTTTTTTGCATATTTAATTAGGTATTAGATAAATTGCCGCGATATTATTGTTTTATGATTCAAAGATGTGCGAATGAACACTGCATTTGACATTCGCCGAGATTGAAACGGCTAGGTGTCGCTTTCGAAATGCAGTGTTCAACCGTTCCTAAGGTTTTTTTTTATATACACACAAACAAACAGGAAAGAGACTCACGCCATGGGAAGTGATGATACAACCTCCATACACATCCGCATAACCAGAGATTAAGAGAAGCGTTGCCGGAGTTGCTCTTTTTTTAAAGTTCCCCGAGTCGTATCAGTTCGGGATACCTGCAGCAGGTAATTGATTGCCACAAAGATTCAATGAATGAAATGTTGACACATTAGATTAAATTGACATTTATAATATATTAATTCTATAAATAATGACATCTTATAATAATACCATGGACGAGTAAAAAAAAGGACTCCGCGCCGTGATATTAGCAAGTGAAGCACCTTTATGCTAGTGTGTGTGTGGTTACGGGGGATACTAGTTACACAATTTTTTCTCCCTTAAATAATCACGTATGGCCACAAATACTTATATAGTATCGTTTTTACACTTTTACAAAACGCGCGATGGCATTTTTAAAACATTTTATTGAGACGCAAACTGATCTGTCAAAGACGGTGACAATTCTTCTATCAGCCTGTAGTTGTGTAAGTGTGTGCGTGGGGCTATGTATTTACACGTTAATCGGCTTGTTTTGGTGTTGAGTTCATATTTTTTTACTAGTCCGTGAATAATACATATAATTTAAATTGTGCTTAAGATATAGAGTTTATTAATGTTAAATCAGATTTTTTTTATGAAATGAAAAATGCATTAAAACTTAATAATAATATTGCTTGCCAGTAATGGCCGATCACGTTGATACCTTAAAATTATTTTAAATTATTTTTTTAAATTATTTTATTTATTATTTTTATTATTTTAATTTTTTTACATGTTTTCTGGCAAAATAAAGTATTTATGATTTATTTATGTAAGTGGGTATGCGATGTAAGAAGTTCCTGGCAAAACATGTGTTTGTAGAATGCCAGATGTAAATTATGGGGTCGGAATTTCGCTTGAAACTCTTAGTCCTACGATATCGTATCGCTACTAATATCATCCAATATCAAGACGCCCATTCCTGGAAACTTTCAACGTAAGACGATAGATCTATACTGGGATCTACTGAGCATTTGTATTTCAATAGCTGGTATATAACACTCGAGTTGTTACAGGGATGTGGATCCTTGTCTTAATTGATGCCTGCGTTTTTATATGCCAGTGTACGGGACAAGCAGGATGTCGAACTGATGGTAATTGATACACCCTGCCCATAACAATGCAGTAAGTACCGCTCAGGGTTCTTGGAAAACCCAAAAACTTTGAGCGACACTACAATTGCGCTCGTCTCCTTGAGACATAAGATGTTAAGTCTCATTTGCCCAGTAATATCACTAGCTACGGCGCCCTTCAGACCGAAACGTGACGGAACCTTTCAGTAATCATCATGCAAGTACTTTTGATTGATAGGGTTTTGCTGGTGACGTCACAAATATATGATTTATCCATTTCAAGCACTTCGTAGTACAATTATACAACCCTTTGTAGTACCTACAGAAAATTATCTACACATACGTATAATAATTATAAAAATATAACGACAATAGATGTATTTTGCAAGCGGCTTTTTACTATAGATAATATAATAATAATAATATTGACACACTTTTTACAGAAATTATCTTGCCCCAAATTAAGCATATATAGCCTGTGTTGTAGGTTGCAAGACAACGATATATTTAATACAATATACTTACTAAAACATACATGAATACATATAAACATACATAAATACATTTAAACATCCATGATTCGGAAATAAACACCCATATTCATCATGTATATGTGTTACTTATTAGACAAAAAAGATTTTCCGAATTATTCGGGACGTTCACTGGTACGTTAATTTTATCAAGATATAGCAGACTACTTAATACTACTTTATTTAAGTTAATAACGAGGTTTCCGCTCACAAACCTTAAATGCCCATAAAATTGTGAAAAATCCGTTTAAAGTCTACGCAAAATAAATTTACACGAGGAAAGTTGCTGGCGGTTGTACTTTGTATGTATATGATTATTATTTGCTAGAAAACATGATATTTAGATGAATCAGTTCGTAGTTTGTTACAGTGATAATAGAATGCAAATTAATTTAATCCGGGCCAAATAGCAATGTAATTACCAAAATCAATTGAATCAAACCAGCTTCAATGCAATATCTATCTTAATTACCAATTTGTGCATATATCAAGGCATATGCATAAGTAAAACTCATATACAATGCGACGGTTACGGTTTAAAGGAATTTTATGTAAAATAACGTATGTAATGTATATACAACGTTACAACATTCATCATTTCATTCTAAAATCATTTATTAAACGTCAAATTCTACGACCCATTTGAAAAGATTTGAAAAAAGAAAAATGTTAGTTTGTAATGCAAAGAAAAAAAAAGAAGAAAGAGCAAACAAAATAAAGATGAAGAATAGAAATACTGTACGACACAAGATGGTCCCAACTCATCGGTTTCCTGGTTAAGTTATTTGATACTTTTCAGTTTTTGAAGTCGGTTTTCTTAAACGTAGTTATTTTTTATTTTTTACTTTTGGGTGCTAGTTGCTAATAATTATATATAATTATCCTGAATAAAAACTCCTAAAAAAGCCGTACACAAAAAAAAAACAATTATATCATCTACATAGACAAAAATTTTCATAAAAAATGTTATAAAATGAAAACTACCGGGCCAAATTAAGTATGCAAAATTTTTATGGGACCAGTGGGAGGCTCCTTTGCACAGGATGCCGGCTAGATTATGGGTACCACAACGGCGCCTATTTCTGCCGTGAAGCAGTAATGTGTAAGTATTACTGTGTTTCGGTTTGAAAGGCGCCGTAGCTAGTGAAATTACTGGGCAAATGAGACTTAACATCTTGTCTCAAAGTGACGAGCGCAGTTGTAGTGCCGCTCAGAATTTTTGGGGGTTTCAAGAATCCTGAGCGGCACTGCATTGTTATGGGCAGGGCGTATCAATTACCATCAGCTGAACGTCCTGCTCGTCTTGTCCCTTATTTTCATAAAAAAAATAAAACCAAATGGCGTCTATTCCGCATCGAACTAGAGAATCATCATAATTAATCATAAATCTCAGAGTAATCGGTGTACATACATAAAAAATACCGATCGGATTGAGAACCTCCTCCTTTTTGATGTCGGTTACAAATAAAAAACAACATGAATTATTTATGCGTGGTCTTATATCTTGTTTTGATAGCTTTCACATACTTACTGAAATTATCCCAACTATAATCATTATTTTGCTACACGTAAAATAATACGCATAGATAGACTTTCGCGCGCGTAAAATTCGCGCGCCAAAATAGCTCTGTAATCAATGGACTTGAAGTTTAGAGAAATCGGATCACGAAGGGTTAATCAACCGTCACTATTGAAATTTATAAAGTAATTTTGAAAAAAAACTGCACCTGAATTGAATTGACTTACAAGTCTTCTAATACAGCTCCGACTCATGAATCGATCCTCACCATTGTAACGGAATTTGCTATATTTGCTCCATGATAACGCGAGACCTTATACAGCACGAGAAACCGTTTTAACTCAACAGGAACTGCAATTAGAAACTATTCGTCACCCTCCGTATTCGTCAGACGTTGCTCCAAAGCATCACAATTTTTTACGTGATAAAAGTTTTCTTCTCAGGAGTCAGTACAAAATGCTTTCACACAGTTTGTCGAATCTGGATCACCACAGTTCTATCGCAAAGGCATAAATGACCTTCCTATTAGATGGAAGCAATGTATTGATTATAATTATTTTTATTAAAAAAATATGTTTTTATCAAATAAAAAAAAACAAATTTCAATTTTCAGTACAAATCGGCAATTTTATACTTTAATCCCTAATATTATACCTCTTACTAATAGGCGTTTGATTAGAAAAAATTGTTATATACGCGTGAAACCGTACGGCACAGTATATTACAGCTAGCTACAATATAAATAAAAATAGAAAGAAGAGTCTTTAAAGTCTCGTGCCAAATTTTGGAGACACAACACGTCCTGAGGATGCCTCTTGTAGGGGCGAAACACGTGTCGAATTGTTTAAAGACAAATATTGGCAGAATTAACACTAAAGAAAACTCAAATCATTTGTACAATATAAATACATTGTTCAAATATTTAACTCTTTCCGTGAAATTAAACAGCAAAACATAAAACAACTTCGTGTCACGACCCATAAATACCAATGCAGGTATTATAACCTAACAATGACTCCTTATACTCATTGTGCCCTGGTGTTAGAACCTCATTATGTGCCGTATTGTCGAGGATTTGTTTGTAAATCACCCCTGACCCTTCCTTATGACTGCCGAGTGTCGACTTCCCGTCTTTTATTATTATAATATTTTCTATTCGCTATTCATTGAGAACTTATTCAACTATGGCCTATGCTATTATACCCGCTGTTAAGTTGTATTAAGTAGTTTAATTATTGCTGCTTTAGTGATTTGAAATACGAGAAGTGGCTTTGGAAATTTTATGGGATTTAATGACAAAAAACGAACAGATGGTCCACTTGATGTTAATGTGAATTATCCAGCTGGATTTTTGGCATTCCTTTCTTTTCGTATTTATTGTTTTATTATCTTATTTATTTATTTATTACACGAGGAACAAACATAAACTTGTTATGCCTACTACTCGGTTGGGTCGAGTTAGTAAGTCTTTTGTTGGGCGATATATATGCTTCTACTATATGATCCCAGAAAATGTAAAAAACAAATGTGTTACGAAATTTAAAAGAATTGTTAAAAAACGTTTGTGTGGGAAAGGTTATTATAGCATAAACGATTTTCTTAATGACACCACGGACTGGGAATAAAGCGAACACCCTCAGGCTCTTTAATTATAGATGTTTATTGTACGATATCACATTGTAATCCATATTTTATATAAAAAAAAAGCCCGCTGAGTTTCTTGCGCCCATTCTTCTCAGGTCTGAGGCAGTCTCTTTTGAATGGGTGGTAGTTTTTGACGGTCAGTTAGTGATTTTAAATCCTATTTTGAATAAAAATATTTGAATTTGAATTTGAATTTATTATCTTTACGTACAACCAAACTGAAAATTAAAAAACGAGGGAAGTAGGACGTTCAGCTGACGGTGATTGATACGCCCCGTCCATTACAATGCAGTGCCGCTCAAGATTATTGAAAAACTCAAAATTCTGAGCGGCACTACAACTGCTCACGTCACCTTGAGACATAAGATGTTAAGTCTCATTTGCCCAGTAATTTCACTAGCTACGGCGCCCTTCAAACCGAAACACAATAATGCTTACACATTATGCTTCATGGCAGAAATAGGCGCCGTTGTGGTACCCATAATCTAGCCGGCATCCGGTGCAAAGCAGCCTCCCACTATTGAGCTCAGCTTCTTTATCTATCTCCAGGTATATACGATATGGATACCTTAAAGACCGGCAAATCTTTGTGATTACTTCAACACAACTAACTAACTACAGAATAAGCATCTTTACGCGTTATATTAAGGTGTATACATTAGGACACATGCATAAAGGCGCTTTCAACCTTAAGGCGACACTAAATGCCAGCGACCTTGAGCGATATCAGTTCACGGCTGCCGGCCCGCCTCTATGTAACAAAGCTAATATTTTCAAAAATCTGGCGTGGAAAACAGGTTATATGCTTACAATCCTCGTTATTCACTACTAATCTGAATAAATGTACCTACACAAAAAAGTACAAGCTATAAGAATAACTTTTCTGAGAGAAGTACCAAAAAAATGCGGCACGCCATGCCAAAAAACTTGTTTAACTTCATAGAAAAGTTGTAGTTCAAAAAGGCTCGGCAGTGTTAACTATAACCAACAGCAAGCATTAGCAACCTACAAATAAGACCTAAGGATTTGTGTAACAGGATTAAGTAGTGTTCATAGCTCGAAATGCTATACTTTCACTACAAAACTTGTCTAAAAACACCATGTTTGCGCGCTATTTCCTGGTGTATATTACATGGGTACCTTGAAAAAGTACATACACCCTTAAAAGCAGTCATAGCTTTCTGATTACTTCATAAAACTTAGTCATAGAAACCTAAGGTAATATTATATTGTATATTTATGTAAAATTCTCATGTAAGTGAATTTATGTTAAATCTTATGAGAATAAATCTTTAAACCGAACTACGGTATGAAATTCTTTGCGCACTATTTCCAGGTGTTTACAACATGGATACCTAACCTTAAGGGCTGGAAACGCTTATGTGATTGCTAAACTAATCTTCGGAATGAGCTTCTATGCGCGCTATTTCCAGAACCTTCAAAATAGTGTATAATCCAAAGACCTTAAGCACTGCCAAAGCTTCGTTGTGTGGAGTATTAAATATGCATCTGTTCCACTGAGATTAGGATGAAATAATATCTCAAATTATATATAAACTAGCTACCCCGACAGACGTTGTACTGTACATAATAAATAAAATACTGTTTTTTTTTATGTATTTGTCAATAATTTTTCATAACATGAAGAATTATTTCGTAACCTTGTTGTTATAATGAAATTGTTTCACAGCAGAACTGTCAAACCGTGCGTCAATAATTTCACTCACAGAAAATATGTCCATACAAAACAAATATTGGAAATAAAAATAATTATGGGTCCCAAATCGAAATAAAAAGTATCCTATCTCTCAAGTTGGACCAAACTGTACTCCATGAAGCAATCCCCATTAAAATCCGTTCATTAGTTTTGGAGTCCATCGCGGACAAACAACGTGTCACGTAATTTATATATATTAACATACTAGTTGTTGACAGTTCATGTATATGTTGACAATTTATAGAAAAACTTTTTATTTTTATTCCAGTTGGAAAATACACTTGATCCCCGTCAACCTCGCCTTTAAAATACATTCTTAAAAACCACCATCAAAACACAGCATCTTTTATAACAATTACAAAAATGAATGAAATCTATAAAATTGTATAATGTGTAGATTAGTCTATCGAATTCAGACTATTCTGCGAATAGAATTCATTAAAATCATCATGACTGAATGAAAATGAATAATTTCGTATAAATTAATAATTAGATCTCTCAAATAAATATTAAAACAGCATCATTTTTCATTACGATAAATACATTCGACGGACAAATTATTCGGGCATTGCAATTAAAGTGCTTTCATACAGAAAAATTGACAACGGCCAAACAATGAGTTTACTGCAATTAAATTGAAAATTTTCGAATGCTTATTCATTTCGCTCATGGAAAACCGACTGATTAATGAGTTTTGTATTAAACTTTCCGTTTAATAGCCTTTATGTCGAAAAAAGATAATTGCGATGATGCGTTTATATTTGTCTGTTATTTGATCACATCGCGGACTATTTCAATGAAAGAGAGCAGGTAAAGTAGGAAATATATTTAAAATGTTTCTACTTGGATTCTTTTTATGAAAGTAAGGGACAAGACGATCAGGACGTTCAGCTGATGGTAATTGATACGCTCTGCCCATTACAGTGCAGTGCCGCTCAGGATTCTTGAAAAAGCCCAAAAATTCTGAATGGCACTACAACTGCGCTCGTCACCTTGAGACATAAGATGTTAAGTCTCATTTGCCCAGTAATTTCACTAGCACGGTTTCCTTCAGGCCGAAATACAGTAACGCTTACAAATTACTGCTTCACGGCAGCAGTAGGCGCCGTTGTGGTACCCATAATCTAGCCGGCATCCTGTGCAAAGAAGCATCCCACTGGTAAGAGCAGGTAAAAGAAGGAAATATTTTTAAAAGGTTTCTTATTGGTTACTTATTTATAGAATATGTATTGGAATATATTCTTAATCAAGAGTGATCTGTGCGGAATACGTCAGGTCTATAAGCAATCGGAATGTACTCTTGACTAGAACGACATTCTCAGATTAAGGATTGGTCTCCGCTGCGCTCCAACTAGATATCGCAGGCGTAGTCGCAAACTAATACTACGCCCAATTGGGTGTACTCGAGCCAGTCTCGAATAATGTGTGACGTTGACGTACCACATGGTCTGTTAAACTTTAAACAATTCGTTATGTTTTAAAGTGATCAACTGTTAAATATATCCTGTCGATGAAGCCACAACCTGAGAGTTGAACAAAGCATACAAGATTTATCGACGATATGTCACTCGAACGCTTGGCACGGTTGGAAAGAGCACTCGCACGGATCGCGAAATGCCTGGTTGCGTAGTTAAACTTGTAAAAATAACATAGACACTGGGATCACACATCATCAGTAAGTATTTTGTATTTTATTAATTTCAATGATAAATATCGAAGAGAATAGAAGTTACAAAATTTGAAAGATGCCGTTGAGTTTCAACAAGCCCACAAGCATCTAATAATTGGCGTAATATAATAACTATTATTCTTAGGTAGTGCGGTAACTAGTTGGAGCGCAGCAGAGACCAATCCTTAATCTAAGATGATATTCTACCTCATACGCCATAGTAAAAAGTTCAGTAAAGGACTATCCCGTATTTTATTTGATCTTTGAAGTTCATTAACCTGTCACGGTGTAGGAAAAACCGGTCAAGTATTAGTCCGACACGCACATGAACGGTTCCGTACCATCTTTGTTATGCCTACTACTCGGTTATAACCCTACAGGTTAGTAAGTCTTTTATTGGACATGATGTCAATGTATATTGTCAATGTCAATTCAAAGTCAAATTCAATTATTTTTTATTAAAAATAGGATTTATAATCACTTATTGAGTGTCAAAAACTACCACCTATTCGAAAATCTATGCCTCATTCCTGATAATAACGGGCGCAGAAGCTCAGCGAGCATCTTTATTTTTTATAAAATTTCGTTACATTCAAATTTATAATTTCAATTACCTGACGGCGGTCGCTCCATTCTTAATCTGTGGTATCATTACGAAAGTAATTAATGTTATAGTAATCTTTACCAAATAAACGTATTTTTACAATTCTTTTGAATATCGTACCTTAATGTTGTAATAGCACATTGCCCCACAAAAGACCTACTACATCGACTTAGCTGCGTAGAAGGAATAGTGTATTTAATAAACAATATAAGTAGTAATTATTATATTATTAATAATTAATTAACAAAATCATATATTATCATTTTTACATTTGTTCCTGGTGTCAACATTATGATTATCATAGTTTCTATTCTATTATATTAAATTCGCTAAATATGAGCCTATGTACATACTTAACATTATCAAGAATATATGGAGAAGAAACAGTTAAAATATTATTCTCTTCATTGCCTTTCTATTAACAAAATGTATGTATGTAGTGTATGGCACAAGGTGCTTCCATCATTTGGGCTTACCGAGAGCTTATGCAAGTGGACCTCCAGCTTCCTCACTGGCCACAGCATACAGTTCGTTATCGACGCTTATTGCTCGAATTCCAAGCTCGCGAACGCTGGAGTGCCCCAAGGCTATTTGCTATCTCCCGCACTGTTTCTTCTGCATATCAATGATTGGAGGTGTCCAACATACATTGCTATGCAGACGACAGCACGGCCGATGCCGTAAACACGGGCCATGCAGGTCTCTCTCGGGAAATCGTTGACGAGTGCCGGTAGAAACTTGTGACTTCTATCGAGTCCTCTCTGGAGAAGGTCGCGGAATTGGGTAAATTGAACCTTGTCCAATTTAACCCCCAGAAGACTCAAGTTTGCGCGCTTACCACTGAAAAATCCCCATTTGTCGTATCACCGCTCGTCAACAACACTTCCCATTCAGCCTCGCCTAGAATCGGAATTCTGGGTCTCGAAATCTCGAGCGATTGCCAATTCCGCGGCTATCTGGAGAGCAAAGCCAAATTGGCTTCGAAGAAACTGGGCGTCATGAATAGAGGACGGCAATACTTCATACCGGCCCACATTCTAGCGTTGTACAAAGCGCAGGCCCGGTCACACATGGAGTATTGCTGTCATCTCTTGTCTGGCGCACCTCAGTATCAGCTCGATCCATTTGACCGCGTGCAATGCAGAGCAGCTCGAATTGTCTAAGACCCAGTGCTCTGTGAACGGCTGGATCACTTGGCGTTGCGTAGAGACATCGCTTTATTGTGTGTCCTATACCGCATTTATCACGGGGAGTGTTCCGAAGGGCTGTTTCACATGATTCCTGTCGTCGAATTCCACCTTCGCACGACACGCCGCAAGTTATCACCTATCTATCTATCTATGGGGATATCATCCCCACCATCTGGATGTGTAGCGGTCTTCCACAGTGCGGTTTTCAAGGAGCTTTCTTCACGTAGTACGAAGCTGTGGAATGAACTTCCTTGTGCGGTGTTTCCGGGACGATACGACATGGGTACATATACCTTCATACACATATACATATGTCCTCCTTTTCCATAAAAATAACAAAAAATCTAATATAGCTACTCTTGTAGATCTGTTATAATCAGAAAACCTGAGCGCTCTTTTACCGGTTACCCTCGTCAACGATAAATTGCACTAATTACATAAACTACCAATATTTTTATTTCTAGGACATGAAAAGATATTCATGTGTAAAGTGGAATAGCGTGAAGCGTGTAGTAATTAACTATCGAGATATCGTAGCGGAGTGGAATCGCTTTTATTTTTTAATATTATTGGATTAATTGGATGCGCTGGTGATAAAAATATATTTCTGTCAAATTGGATGATTTATTTTATTGTAATTTTTTGTTTGGTTCATTAATATTGTTAATAAATTTACTTTATTTGTCCAAATAAAAATTTTTGATGAAATTTTTTCAGCAGTCTCGAAAAATATGAATCAGATAACAGATAAAATAGCATCTACATGATTTCAGATCAAGTTCCGCTTGCAAAAATTGCAACAGTTATAAACAGCTTACGGAAAAGAGGGTTTGGAAATATCTCACAAATAAATCGCGCTTTTTGAAATGAAATGAAGCAAGCAAATTTGCTTTTAAAATTTCTTCAAACCTTGAGATGTTTATAGATTTCAGTTCATAATCATTTTAATTTCGTCTTATTATCTTGTTGCTATTTGAGTTATTGTAGGAATTCTGTAATTGCTTATGTATATTGTTTCAATTTTGAATAAAATTGCTTAATATTTAGATGAATGACAATTAATAAATAAGGGAAATATAAATGTATGTAAAATTAAAACACTAATATTAATCTTTTTGTATAACAATTACTTGACTTTGTTCGCAGATAATTCTGCCTATAAAAGTGACAACCTACCGTACACAATCTTCAAGAGTATAATTCTCAGATGTCAAATAGTATAGAAGCCGCCACTAAAGATGTATCGAAACACAATTAAAATTCTCTATGAATGAATATTTAACTTGGCTCAGCTTTGAGCAAGTCTTAAATAAACAGGAATAAGTACTAGCGCAATCGAAGCAATTAAAAGTTCCGACTTTGTACAAGGATTTACCTGCTGTTTCTAATGTACTGCCATTCCTGTTTAATGTATTCACGAAGTTTTGTTCCTTTGTTATTGAGCGAATTGTTTTAGCACTTTTTTGTTCGACTTCATTACTATCGGTTAATTGTAGAACTTTAACAGGTCGTAACATCTGTATGCGGAAAGACATGGCTAAGATTTTGTTGGTAAATTAATTATAGTCTGCTTTGATCTAATGCAAGCGAATCAGCGCTCTCTGTTTCACGCAGCGTTCTGTCAATGCGTATTATTTTATGTGTAGCAATAGATTGCTTATAATTAAGATGATGATGAGTGAATGTATCTGAAGGCTATTGAAACAAACTATAAAACCATGTGAAAATAAACGATCTTTAAAACAAAATAAGGGTCAGAAATTTGTGAGGAAATGGTGTGCCGTACGGCACTCTCTGTTTTGGTGTATCTGAAAAATTTTGTGCCCCGGGGCACTGCCGATTTGGGAAGGTTAATTTGTTTAGTTGATCATCTTTACTATCATCTTCATAATTACTTAGGCCATTAAATAACCAAAATCTCCAAAGCGACGTCTAAATGTAACTGTTTTTCTTTTCTTCCACTGCAGGCGAACCTCTGACTTGTTGACTTGTTCATAAAATGTCGTCTACTCAGTACTGTGGTGGTCTAATGTAGGCTCTAGTGTTCACTCTATTTCTCTATTGAAGAATTCTTCTTCAGCTATTGTGGTCTTACAATGTGCCCCGACCCGCCCAGTTGCCATTTATTTTTATATTTTTTGACAAATTACTTGGCCGAATGTTATCAGCTGTCCGTTTGTATTTTATTGATAGCTGCCAAGTATTCATTTCTCTTAGAATCTCTTCTATTGACATGTACATTGTACATGCCCACAAATAACACGTGGAACTTCTTAAAAGCCTCGTGTGTTGTCGTTCGTTGCTACTAGTGTCCTATTTTTCATTTATCGTTGTTATTTTGAGTTTTATGTCATTAGTAATCTACTATCAGTAGCTATGTTGCTATAATTTCAGAGTCAATTATTTATGCAAAAGCCGTGAACTGCAACTTGTTTCAGTATCAGTTTATGGCTTCTGAAATGGAACTCTCATTTTGGCCATTTGCAATTAAATTTCATTTCAACCATTTCCAATTCAACCAGTAATTAAATTCTTACGAAAGACCAAAACCTTACAGCTAAGCATAAAACTTGCTATTTTCAATATTAATTTTTAATTACTGTTTCATTGATTTTACTATTGATTATATATTTTTTCTCATCTTATATTTTATTTTCTTTCCAGCCTGTCGGTATTTACCGCGGGAAGTACGAGTGGGCAAACGAACACAGTGCTATCGGTGGAGACTGTTCTCTTTGGGTGCGAGCTGCTACTTTACAACTAGACGACGGACAATGGCAATGTCAAGTGACAGCGAGCAATTATGATGTGCAGGTATATTACTTTTTAACTTAACTTTCTTTTTCTTCATGGGGACATAAGTTTTAGAACCAGCAGATTAACTTGGTAAAGAGCTTCATCTAATATTAACAATTAATATTTAACATCATGAACTGACTTTTACCTTTTACAGTGGGAGGCTTCTTTGCACAGGAGCTGCTGCACACTTGCTGGCTAGATTATGGGTACCGCAACGGCGCCTATTTCTGCCGTGAAGCAGTAACTGCATTGTAATGGGTAGGGCGTATCAATAACCATCAGCAAAACGTCCTACTCGTCTCGTCCCTTATTTTCATAAAAAAAACTTTAAATAATTAGATTCTATATTTAATATTCTTTAACAAAAAAGCGCAAAAGCGCTTCAGTTACCTTCAAGCCACTTAAAATGGACATGTATAAACATACACGTGTAAAAACTAATATTGTATATTCTCATTCTTAAAATATCTCCATTTATTTAATATTAGGGCTAAGCTAAATACGAAAACTTAAAATGAACGAACTATGATTTTGATTCCGAACTTTATTTTTTTCCAAATTAAATAAAATGCTAATTAAAACATTCTTCACTTTGTAACATGATTTAATAATTATCTCTTTACATATTTATACTTTCAATTTGTGCAAAATTTGTTAGCCGGTGATTAAATTCAACTTATATTGATAACAAATCTTATAACTATATTTACAATACTACGACTACATAAAAATAAAACTATCATTACGTGGAAGCGTACCAAGAATACTGGCAGCATTACCGCGTTGGATAGCAAGGCTGATCCGTTGACCGAAATAGCTGCCAGCGCTTGGGGTCCAGTAGCCTTATTGAGGCGCGAAGATAGTATTTTGAACATTCCCCGCGCCTCTGGGCCCCACGGGCCAAGTGTCTCGACACCAAACGGCACAAAGATGTATGACTCACTGAGACCAACATATTGGCCGGTGATTTAATTTTTTTTATGAAATGGTGTTGTTTCCGTAATTTCCAGGATGCTCTATCTAGTCCCCCGGGAGCTCTGGCTGTTCGGGTTCCTCCTCAAACTCCGCGTATTTTGTTCAACGGGTCTCACGTACTTCCTGGTCAGAACATCACAGTTCCCGCGGGTTCACGAGCGACTGTCGTCTGCGAAGCAAGATATGGAAACCCACCGGCTTATATCGAGTGGTACTTAGGTATGTATGTAATAAAGTTACCAAATACTTTATTAAAGACACAATACTATTAATAATCTATGAGACGAATGATGTTTTTATAAAGTACGCATTATGATGAGATATTGTGCATGAACTTAAGACGGACGGCTTAGTTTTTAAATTGGCAAGGCATTCGGTTAAGTTTTAGTTTTACCAGTGGGAGGCTCCTTTGCACAGGATGCCGGCTAGATTATGGGTACCACAACGGCGCCTATTTCTGCCGGGATTCTGGTTCACATGATGTGTAAACATTACTGTGTTTCGGTAGCTAGTGAAATTACATGGCAAATGAGACTTAACATCTTATGTAGGTGACGAGCGCAATTGTAGTGACGCTCAGAATTTTTGGGCTTTTCAAGAATCCTGAGCGGCACTGCATTGTAATGGGCAGGGCTTATTAATTACCATCAGCTGAACGTCCTGCTCGGCTCGTCCCGTATTTTCATAAAAAAATCTTTATGTTTAATTTCTTTGACTCTTTATGTAAACAACAATTTTCATTCTATCATATTTATTTTATGATCGTTATGGTTCGTGAAGGATAAAATAGGCCACGTACCTAAGTGAAGTATGGTAGTTTAAAATGCATTGACTTTACGGAAATACAAATTTATTTATTTATTAAATTCCACCAACAAGGTATACAGTAATATAAACACAGTATAATATAAAAACAGTAACATTCATATGGTAAGTGATGCCTCAATTATAGGCGAAAATGACATGCTATTCATTTAAATTAAGCCAAAACATAAAATAAGAACTATAATCTTAATATGTATATATAAATTATGTGACACGTTGTTTGTCCGCGATTGACTCTTAAATTAATGAACGGATTTAAATGGGGATTACTTCATGGAGTGCAGTTTAGTCCAACTAGAGGGATAGTATAGTTTTTATTTCGATTTGGGACCCATAATTATTTTTATGTCCGATATTTGTTTTGTATGGACATATTTTCTGTGAGAGAATTTATTGACGCACGATTCGACAGTTATGCTGTGAAACAATTAAATTATAACAACAGGGGCCATTTTTTACGAAATAATTCTCGATTTTTTTAAATATTATTAGCAAATTTGTATAAAACAGTATTTTTGTCTGTCGGGTCAGCTAGTATATTACATATCTACGAATACAATCTTAATAAAAATTAAAATAGATCGTGAAACTTTTGAACTATTCTATAAATGAAATCTGAACATTTATAAATAAACCGCTGCTTACTAAGTGCATAATGCACTGTTAGGACATGATAGAAAATGATGAATTATTTAAGGCTGTCTGTTCCGATTAATCTTCGTAATAGACTATCCTGTCTCAATCGAACTTTCATTGGCAAATAGCGATGTGTGCCAGCCTTCTTTGCACAGGATGCCGGCTAGAATATGGGTAACACAACGGCGTTCTTACATTAATGTGTTTCGGTGTGTAGGGCGCCGTAGCTAGTGAAATTTCTGGGCAAATGAGACTTAACATGTTATGTCTCAAGGTCACGAGCGCAATTTTTTTTATCAAGAATCCTGAGCTGCACTGCATTGTTATGGGTAGGGCGTATCAATTACCATCAGCTGAACGTCCTGCTCGTCTCGTCTCTTATTTTCATAAAAAAAAGCAATATACCAAAGGAGAGTAACTTGGCCCGTTTTCTAGATGACGTCTCAATATGTAGTACATGATCGAAAGTGTTTTGTCTCTTTCATGCACAGCAATAAACAACTTGGTGACAGATTACGTCGCCAATGATCAGTATTGAGCCAGCCTACTTATAATACCTGTTAATGACCTGTGAAATTGATGCAAAATGATTACGGTCAAATACAATAATTAAATTGTCACTTACGGCCGTTCTCAATTTACTATCTACAGATAGAGATAAATTACTACCTTGTACTGTCAGTTGACTACGCGGAAATTATAATTTCCATACAAACTTTATAACGCTGATAAGCTGTACCTAGTATAGTACGTCAATCTCATTGACAGAAAGCGTGTACTGATGAGGTGAGTTACCTTCGATAAGTTTATTGGGACAGTAAAGTCAACGATATTTATGAATTTTATCTCAAGTAAGAGATAGACTGAATATTGGGAACGGAACGGCCGTTAGATATTGATCTATGTGCGCGAATATAGTTTAATGTGTCAATGACTCTTCGTTCATAAAATATGGACACAGAGCACAAAAATTTGGTTTCGTGGTCGTTTATAAATCACATAACATAAAGTCAATATACGTTATTTCCTTATTTCATGGTGTGTGTTCCGGTTTGTGGAGATGAATAGAAATTCTGGCGGATAATACAAATCATTGTTAACTAAAGAATGATGAACTATCAAGATAACAGTTGTTCAATCGCAGTGCTACAGTAGCGAGCAAAAGTTTGGAATCACTTACTTGAAATTGATTCCGCGCGATCTTACTAACCTACTTAATAAATTTTTAATTCTCATAAAAATTACATCATTTTAAAGGTTCAACTCTTAACTTTAAACTGATGCTGAATTCATTAAAATCAAGCCAGTATTTTAGAAGCTATCCCGGATTAAGTGAAGGACTAACGACGTCAGTGATTCCAAACTTTTGCTCGCGACTGTAGTTCGAGTGTAAAGATCATTACATCTTTTTAAACAATTTCTTACAACATTCATGAATGTTTAGCACCCTTTGGTCAGCAAGTATTACAAATTAGATGTTTGCGTAAAAGTTACAATTTTATTTTAGTTAACCTGACGTTTCAAGACCTTTCCAGATCTCGTTTTCAGGGGGACTGCAGATGAAGTGAGTCAGTTTATCGCCATTTATTTCCTCGGACATGGTATTTGCCGTACACAGATGGTTATGGCAAAATTTACTGACAGTGTCATCTTCTTTTTGGTATGTGTAGTTATGGGTTTTAATTTTGAGATTATTGGATCCCAGGTGTTAGATAATTTTAGACCATCTTCTCTATTGAAATTTGGGTGTTTTTTAATTTCGATGGCTTCACGTACCAGTGTTGGGAGAAATATATTCTCTTTTACCAAAACTTTTGGTTGGAAAAATGTGCAATAGCCACGTGACGTCATTTATTGTGTCCATTTCAAAAATTGCAACGAATATCGCGTATATGAAAATTCGGATAATTTATATTTCTTAGCACTCGAATTTTGGCTTGAGCTCCATTATGTACCAAATGCAGCATCATGTAAATTTTGCAACAATTTTATTACAAACGTTTTTGGAGCGAAACTAATAGATTCATTGGCTAAGGTACGGCGATGTTATTGCTGATGTAATATACAAGGTTTTTGTTTAACTTATCTTATTTTGTTGCTCAGACGTGTCTGGTTACCAATATTATTGGATTATATATAATATAATATTGACACACTTTTTAGACAAATTATCTTGGCCCAAGTTAAGCATATAATATAGCCTATGTTATGGGTTACAAGACAATGATATATTTAATACAATATACTTACTTAAACATACATAAATTCATATAAACATACATTAAACATACATAAATACATTTTAACATCCATGACTCGGAAACAAACATCCATATTCATTATATAAATGCTTGCACCTACCGGGATTCGAACCCGGGACCTCTAGCTTAGTAGGTAGGATCGCAAAATATTGGAATGATAGGGTGTGATTCCAGCTGGTTAAATAATAAGTATTTTTTGTTTGGCTGTTTGCAATGTTAATAATAATATATTAATCAAATAAAAACACTGACTAAATTAAAATTAAAAATAACCAAATTCAACAATGCAGGGTATATACACATTGAACATTTCATTAAATCAATTCAATTTCCCTTATAAGATAAACACAGCACTTATGTTGCATAAGACGTCAGCTGTATAGCTACAGATATACTGCTATAAGCATTTCGGTGACGCGAACTCACGAGATTTGACCAATCCATAAGTGTGTAACTATACCGGTGTCGGTATATATTTATTTTTTTAATTATTTATTATTCGCGTGCGGTGGTTATGAGCATATCGGTGACGCGCACCCATAAGATTCTTCCCTAACTAAAAGTGCCCAACACGGGTATCTCTATCTCGGGTGATATTAACAAGTGAAGCACCTTTATGCTAGTGTGTGTGCAGTTACGGGGTATACCAGTTACATAATTTTTTTTCTCCCTTAAATAATCATGTATCCACAAATACTTTTATATTATTGTTTTTACACTTTTTCACAACGCACGACGGCATTTTTAAAATATTTTATTGCGACGCAAACTGATCTATCTCAGACGATGTCAAATCTCATAATGGCGGCCGATCGGCATGTATTAGTGTAAGTGTATGCGTGGGGCTATGTATTTACATGTCTACCTGCTTGTTTTGGTGCCTCACTGTTATGTAAGGTGACACGGAGTCCTTATTTTTTTACTCGTCCGTGCTTCAAAAATGAGTTTGCGTTTATAATAGCCAGTCTATATGAACGAATACTAAGATAATCACAAAAATTCAAGGAGTAATTCTTTTACTAATAAATATAAAAGGATTGTGTGGTTTTATGAAACCACGGTAAAAGTGAAACTTTTTTCACAGTATAGATATTTAACTAAAAATTTTTGGAATAATATTGCATTAAGGGTATAAAAATCGCTTTATCAAACTTAATTTTATACTTGGAAAATTGGAATGATAATGGAAAATAATAAAAGTAGGCTAAGTCTTCAACATATATTTTTATTGAATTCTGTGCAACTCAGGGCTAAGAAGCCCTGGTTAAAAAAATTTATTGAAAAGGATTAAAAACAAAAAAAAATAGCGTGGAGCACTGGCACAAATGAGTAATAGTCTATACACTACACGGTCAGCTGCTGCGAACTATAGGCGCCGCCCGACCGTCACGCGACATGCAACACACAGACGAAAAAGTTTGAAATGATGTAATAAAAGTTTCATTTTAAAATATCTGATTACAGAGAAAGAGCGGTTGACAGCTTGGAGTCAAACAAACGCCTCGGAAGTAGAACGGCCCCGGGTGTGGGCTGCAAGATCAGTGCTGGAACTTGGTGCAACGCGTTCAGCTCATGGAAGGCAGCTGGCTTGCAGAGCTCATCATCCGTCCTTCCCCTCCCCGTATTACAAGGACTCGTATACTATGCTTGATATAACTTGTAAGTATGAAAACTTAAAGGTTGACAGAAGGTCATATACATGAAAGTGATCTTCAATTCCTAGGGTCCGTTGCTAAATTAAAACATCCTATCCTATAATCTCCAATGACATTTTACTATAGGCCGTTCCCAATATTCAGTCTATCTCCTACTTGAGATAAAAATAGTAACTATAGCTGTTGACTTTTCTGTCCCAATAAACTTGTCCACGGTAACTAGCCTTATCCGTACACGCTGTCGGTCAATGAGATGACGTATAGCTTACCAGCGATAGAATTCTGTATGGAAATTACAATTCACGCATCCCAATATAATGCAATAAGAATGACTTATCGGCTATATTGGGACAGCTTCAGATTATTGACATCTAATTACTGACAGTAGAAGGTAATAATATATTTTATAATCTCTATCTGTAGATAGTATATTGGGAACGGCCGTATGACACTTTGAAATGATGTTATTAATAGATAATTTATACTACATGAGACTGTGAAAGCAGTAAATAACTGCATTTAACAATATAGTTAATTCTTGAAATATCTTGTCCAATATTTCGTCCATTTTATTTTTCTTTTAAATTTTTTATTTGTTACAGTTGTTCCTGTAGTTACCATAGTAGGTTCTGATGCCAGCAGTTTGGCCAGTCTCGAAGAAGGTTCCAGTGCTCTCACTTTAGAGTGCAGAGCTGATGGAAATCCAAGTCCATACGTTTGGTGGACTAAGGATGGCCAAGTCATATCTTCTAGCGGAGCAAAGTTGATCAGAGCTCCGGTGTCACGAAATCAGTCTGGTAAGCATAACTTTTTTTGATTTCAAAAAGAGGAGAAATATTTCATTTCGGGAAATATACTCACTATCTGTAGGCGCGGTTAAAATAAAAACCTATTCTGGCTTCGGTATGAGAAATAGGCATGTAGACTCTATTTGTACGAAGACTCAATATTTTTGTAAAATGTTGGACTTTTGCAATGCAAATGTAGCAAATTGCTCGACCGACTTCACCAAAACAATATTACAACATAACTGAGGTATAGTTTAAAGCAAGTTAGCAACTACTCGTGAAGGTTTATTTAAATCCAGATATTATCGCACGCAAGGTTCCTCTGCAGGCTTGCAGCACATTTAAAATGATTTAAATATTAAGTATAGGCTTGCCGCTTCCTCGAAGATGCTTAGACCTATAAACAATGACTTTCTATATCAATCAAGTGTGTTCGAATGTTAATCTAATTAATTAAAATTTGGAAAAATTTAGTTCAATTATTTTATTTCTACCAAGATTTCGCTCTTCTTTCGTAAAAGGCGCAAGCCGCGCGAAATAGTTACTTTAAGTATTCAATAATTAGGGCATCTACAGTTCGTTTTAATCTCAAGAAATCGCCAAAAAAGTGCATAATTGAAACCATTTTTTGACGGTTTATATAAAGCTTTTATTTTTACAAAAAATAGTTATATGTCTACAGAAAATGAGAAGAAAATTCATTTTTTCTTTATATTTCTATCTTTAATAGACACTGCGACAAAATATCGCCTAACTACCCCTAACTTTTACAGTTGGATTGATGATGATTAAAAGTAATCTGCGCTCGATTCCTCAAGGCCGTTGGCTCGGTACTCAGCCTTAATTTCTTTTTTGCTATCGGTGCTTTCATTCCTTCAAGGGAATTTACTAGTAATATTTAGTTTGTGCATCAACTGTCCAATCCCCTCCACATGAACAGCCATATCTTCCTCCTGTGGTATTTTTTAATTATTTATACTACTAAAAAATTACTACTCCTTTTAATTACTTTTGTATTAATTTTCAGGCATATACGGATGTCAAGCAAGAAACTCATTAGGCACATCAGACGCTGTCAAAATTGAAATCGATGTGAAGTGTATGTATTCTCTTTTATCTTTATAATTATTAACTTTAATTTAACAACTTGAACGTAAAAGTACAGGTATTGAGCGTTTTTTCAGGCCCGGCCGCATATAAAGTATTTATAATATTATCATCTCTGGTCCTAATATCAGCTCTACTGAGTTTAAACATAAAGTAATTGTGTGCGTCAAACTTTATCCAAAACATTTAAACCACTTCTTTTAATTTGCAGCAGGCTTTTAAGCTTATATAGCCTCTATTAAAACATAAAACCTTTAACTAGAAAAAAACCAGTGTGCTTCAAATCAAACAACTGAAGTAAAATAAAGTATTAATTTATTTTCTTCCAAATTTCTTAAGAACGAAATATAAAAAAGCGAGTAAAGTTTCGACACGGATTCACCAACTTACTCCCCAAGTCCCGTGCGTAAAGAAGTATTACTTCAAAAATTTACGTAAAAATATAAATTTTAATAGAGAATGATAGTTTATTCTTAAACAGCTTCTCATATAAAATCTCATACAATTTACGCATCCATCTTCTTTTTCTTCTTGTTGATCACAAACAGTTCCTCTATCCAGTCCATTGTTTTCCTCGGCTAAGTTTTTATCTCTGCGAAATCATTTCATTACAAGATTTTTCATCTCTGTTTTACTCTTCACCCTTTTTGATTATGTTATAGATCTGTTATCTTAAATTACCTGTCCTTCTCATTTCAGTAACTCCCATAAAATATTTTATTCTCTTCAATAAAAGTACCGTCGCCAATGTGTTTTACTTTCGCAGATCCACCGCGAGTTATATGGGTAGGCCCGGATACAGTAGTGGAGGCAAACCTCTTCTCACAAGTGACACTTGAGTGCAAAGCAGAAGGCAATCCTACTCCAAGCTACCAATGGTACCACAAGTAAGTTTTCAAAACAGAAGTTTAAGCTTAGCTCAATTAAATTTATGTTCAGAACTCACATTTAGCATTCAAAAAAGTTTGATATTTATAATGTTTGCGTCAATATTCGTTCTATATTTTTGAAGTGAAATTTCTTTAGAATCGTTTTGATTTGAACTACGACGAAACGAAAAAGCGAGACGATAGAGACACAAAGAGGTAAATGTATAGGATTCAGCCGGCGTGAGAATGAGATTGAATATATTACACGTCCTCGGTCTCCTCTTTGTTGCGATGTAGCGTTCCCATTATCTATTAAGCATTGTAGGAAAATTTTTAAATTACTACTTTAAATTACTTCATAGTTAATAGTGATTTCTGTTATAAATTTTTGTCAGGTCAATTTTTGTAGTGTGTTCCATGATCAGCGCCATCTATCGAAAACCGATATGTTGTCGTATTATACTCTATAGATTCAGTGTTCGATTTGTAAATACGAAATAGTTTAATGAAAGTGGCACTAGATGACGTATATATAATATGTTACTATTTATTTTTAAATTGAACTTAAATGTTTATGGTTCAACGCCATCTAATAAAGTTTAGCACACTAACAGACCATTACCCACAACACTTCTTATTGCAAAATAAAATAATTTACAAAAGTGACAGGAAAATACAATGCAACTTGTTGCCTTATTTCTAAGCTATGTTTATTTAAATGAGAAAAAATAGCAATTATTAAACCTGAGAAAATATTGATCAAATTTGTTATTTATGACATTTTTAATCAGGAACTTTTCAGAATTTTCACTTCAACCGTGTGTGATTTCCAAAAATACATATTTTTTAATTCAACCCATGTCAAGTTAGTACAGACAGTACCTATTCAATCTCGGTATACTGAAAAATTAAAACACAGTATTTTAAATTTATTTGCTAAATTGCTGCTTATTTACTGATTCTTCTTGACATAAAGTTTTCGGTACCAACTGCGTCAATTTCCAACTTGTCTTCATTTAATTTTGTGGAAGATGCCCATTAAATTTTACTTTTTTCTGCAGCCCAACTCCGTCTCTAAATGGCCACCTAGATGAAGGCTACCCAATATCCTCAACACCTCAACTACAGCTTCACAACGTGTCATACACCCAACATGGCCGGTACACATGTGTTGCTATCAATCAGATAGGCCTAGAAGAAAGGTAAGTCAATGAATATTATATTTAGACTCGTTTGATAAAATAAAAAAATCGCCCAGCCAAATTTCACCATCGCACTAGAAGCCTCCTTTTCACAGTTTCTCCACAGCACTGCTTTCAAGGAAACTTCTTTCGCGCACACCAAATCATGAGGTGAACTTCGAGTGCAGCATTTCCACGTCGATAAGGCCTTCCAATAAGCCGCGTACACCCACATGAAAGGTCGACTCATAATATGATTTCTCTGGTGCTGCAAGAGAGTATAGGCAGCGGTCACATACCATCAGTGGGTTATGGGTTACCCATATGCATCCGCCTCATCCATAGAAAAATCAAATGGTATGAAAAGTCCGTTAGTAGCAACATCATTACGAAAGTAAGCTGGCGTGGAAACCCGCGAAATGAGAAGACGTTGGTATAATTGTACAATAGCAAAATATATGCCTGCTGTACGTACCACAAAGGCGCCTATTTCTGCCGTGAAGCAGTAATGTGTAAACATTACTGTGTTTCGGTCGGAAGGGCGCCGTAGTGAGTGAAATTACTGGGCAAATGAGACATCTTATGTCTCAGTTATAGTGCCGCTCAGAATTTTTGGGTATTTCAAGAATGCTGATCGGCACTGCATTGTAATGGGCAGGGCGTATCAATTACCAATAGCTGATCGTCCTGCTCGTCTTGTCCCTTATTTTCATAAAAAAAAGTTTGTTATTTAAATGACAATAATAAATTTTATATTTTTCCAGGACCCACCAATCCGAGGCTATAGTCCTCAATGTGCTAGGCCCACCAGTGGGTGCAGAGACAGGAACAGCTCACGCGTGGAGTGGGGGTGAGGCCAGGGTCCAGGCCACAGTCTGTGCTGACCCTCCCCCTAGGAGAGCCGCGTGGTTGTGGGGAAGTTTGCGGTTGGATGTTCCTTCGGCTATTGGTAAGAATGCCATCACATTTCATTGGTGAACTTATTCATGGGAAACAGCATTCAACAAATTCCAAGTCAGCGTGGAGAGACAACATCATATTATATTAGGATGACCTTCATCTTCCTAACAGAAAGCGGACTGAACTGGTCCAAATAAACCGAATCGCTACCGCTATGCCAAATTCTGACTCCAATTTAGTTAACTAAATAAAATAAGGTTAACCTTATATATTTAACTTTTACTATCGATAATTAATTTTACAAGCTCCAGTGATTCCTCTGGCTAGGTGGTGTTACAATAGAATGTAGGCAGTTATCACTTAACACCAAGTGACCCATACGCTCGTTTGTCCTTCTTTTCCATAAAAAAAATTATATAATATAATATGCTTTATTCTCACTCAGACCGTTTTTAATTTATTTGAGTGACTTTTAATGTTTACTAGAGTCAAGACATGTGTTTAATTAAATAAAAAGTATTAATTAACAAATTTCATTAAAAAAATTGACAAAACTAGAACATTTTTCCCTCAAGCTTCCCATCTTCGACTTAAAAATTTGATTTGATGTCAAAGTGTAGTACATAATATTATGAATAATTGTATATCATACTTTTGAAGTTATACATCTTTAGGCGCGATATGATAAAATGATGAGAGTGAAATTATTAAGATGCGCGCGCATCACTGTAACACCAAAAGTAACAGTGGAAGGTTGAGGTTGGGTCAAAAAATTTGCTGACATTGACGACCTTCGGTATTTTGTTTGGTTTTCGGTAAAAAAAAATATTGAAGTAGGCGTTACTTTGCGGAAATCCATAATTATACAAATGATATAAGTTTTCTTTAGTGTTAATTCCGCCAATATTTGTTTTTAAACAATTCGACACGTGTTTCGCCTCTACACGAGGCATCCTCAGGACGTGTTGTATCGCGAGACACGAAACACGTGTCGAATTGGTTAAAAACAAATATTGGCGGAATCAACACTAAAGAAAACTAAAATCATTTGTTTGGTTTTCGGTAGCCATGATAATCGTGATATAATAAAAAAACGTGTGTGTACTTATGTATACTTCTATGGCGTAACAAATATTAATAAACATAAACAATAAATCCTAAAAAATATTTATTCCTCGTGCTATTCTACGTTTGTAGACAGTATTTTAAAAGTTGCAACTAACCAACCAAATTGACTGTTTCAGGCCGATACCGGGCTATCGATGCTTCAAGCATCAACGGGTGCTATCGGTACACGCTTGTGATAAGCAGCGTGAGCGTTTCCGACGCCAGAGTTTACGTACTACACGTCGAGAATGAGAGAGGGTTCTCATCGCATGCTGTCTCGCTCACTGTACACGGTAAACTGCTTGCATGCTATATTCTCCTGGTACTTTTCTGCATAGTTGGTCAATGGAGATTGTCCTTAAAACTAACACATTATAGCTTATGTGTACCACAACGGCGCCTATTTCTGCCGTGAAGCAGTAATTTGTAAGCATTCTTGTGGTTCGGTCTGAAGGGCGCCGTAGCTAGTGAAATAACTGGGCAAATGAGACTTAACATCTTATGTCTCAAGGAGACGACCGCAATTGTAGTGCCGCTCAGTATTCTTAGGTTTTTCAATAATCCTGAGTGGCAATACATTGTAATGGGCAGGGCGTATCAATTAACATCAGCTGAACGTCCCATTCGTCTCGTCCCTTATTGTCATAAAAAAACAGTCAAAATATTTTTAAATGTTCTTCAGGTATTACCACAGAGTGGGGATGGATTCTTACGTATTGAGCTGTGTTCACAGATAAAATAACAAAATCAACAAGTTATATCGTTACTATCACGAAGATAAAGCATTAATGTATTAACTGAAGGCATGTTACAATGCATTAACAGGCACGCATACGTAACAAATAATATAAAACAACGTAACTTTCTTCACACAGATAATTTTTCGCTAACAGAGACTGCACACGTGGCGCCGCTCATAGTTGCTGCATTGCTGATTGCCGCGTTGCTCGTCATTGTTCTCTGCCTCATTCTACGCTGCAAAAGAAGAAGAGGTAATAATAATTTGTTAAAATTAAGGCGAACAGTAAGCAGAAAACACGCAAACAAGGTGTTTTAAGACACGTTTTGTGGTGAAAATATAGCATTTGGAGCTATGAACACTACTTTATCCTGTTACACATACCCTTAAGTCTTACTTGTAGGTTGCTAATGCTTGCTGTTAGTTAAACATAACACTCCAGAACTATTATGAATCAGCATTTGTTTAACAGCAACCAGCATTTGCAGTTAAACAAGTTTTTTCTCGGCATGATGCATTTGTTTAGTATACTGCTCTCATAAAAGTTGTTCTTATAGCTTTTACTTTTTTGTGTTGCTACATTTATTAAGATTAGTAATTAATAATGAGGATTGTAAGCAATTAAACTGTTTGCGCCTGTTAAAATGTTAAATGTTCGACGCAAGAATTTTTAAAATATTAGCTTTGTTACATAGGAGCCGTGAACTCATATCGCTCAAGGTCGCCGGCATTTAGTGTCGCCTTAAAGTTTAACTCGATATGGAACTTAATTAATTACATGAGTTTTATGTTTCTAATGTTATTATTACGTTATTTTGTTACAGAAAGCGTCGAGTACAAGACTGATGAATTAGATAGGTGAGTTACTTTTTTACTTGTGAAACATTATTAAGACCAGTCAGATATAGATTAATTGACAAGTTCAAAAGCGTGTTAGTTCTTGATAATTAAAAATTTGAGCGATGGCATATTCGCATCGAAATGACATCCAGAAAATTGTATCGAAAGTATGTCTTAGCTCGTAAAAAACATAATTGTAATTTAAAAATAAAGATGAAAAAAAAAAATAGCATTTAGTTCTTTTCTGTTTGAGTTATTAACCCGACGTTTCAATATCTTTCCAGTTCAAACGTCGGATTCACTATAATAATAATAAAAATGTAACTTTTACGCAAAAATCTAATGTTAAAACACAGTTACAAGTACACGCGTTTTAATCCTTTAAAAGCGTTTTATTTAAATGTGTCACTTTCGTGTTAATTAAAGAAAATACTGTGATTATTATTACCATTCATGATACTATCTATTTATGGTGTGGCGAGGTGAGTGAAAGAGAAGATAGACACTCCCTTGGCCGTTGATCTTCGTATTTGGTCTAAGTCCGTAGACAAACACAAGTAGATAAAAGTTATTTAGTATCAGACTCTTTTAAAACTTTTATCAACTTATCGTTAAAGAGAGTGATGTAAAAACTAGGAGGGAGGAAACAAAACCATGTAGTGTAAATTAACATGTATGTGAACAAATATATCGTCCTACAATTATTGTATTCGATTGCCATCTTCCAACCCTATAGCGGATTTGTGGATGGAACGGAACAATATAAATCTCGATACGAAAATAGTTGTAAATCGTAGAAGGGAGAAAATTTGAAGTTGTATATATATTTCAATCCTGATTCATAATAAAATAAAAATAATAAAAAAGTTGTAAAAAAAAATTATATTTTAGGGGTGGGTTATCATTTAGAGGTTTTACTTCTTTGGGGGTAGTAAAAGAAATATCCTTAAAAAATATTCCTCGTGCTAATTTACGTTTGTGGAAAAAACAATATTGTTATTAATAATGTAAATAACTTCAATGCAAATATTATTATACCGCATAATTTAGTTAAATAAAGTATAATTAATTTAAATAAATATCATTAAATTATTTTTATACAATTGGAGAGAATTTTTTCAACTTATATATATTTTCAAATTTATTTAATCCTCGTCCATTGGTTGTGGTTTAGTAGACATATGGGCTACAAGAGGCTTGGTAGATGAAGTATTAAACAAATAGTCTAGTTGACCAGCTAACGTCACGGTGTCGAATTTGCGTGACGGTGTGCGCGCGTATCGTAAAAATTTACTGTTATAATTATTCCCTAACGCGCCTAAAGAAGTGTATAACTTAAAAAAATAATTTATTACGATTTAAAAATTATTTAATTGAACTTATGTGAGATACTAACGTTAATCACAGAAAATAACTTTTGTATCCATCATTCAGTTGAGTAATTCTATAAAGTCATCCGAACCTGTTTTGACGATATACTTTGTTTGGTAAGGCATAAAGGCAAAGGCAAAAAAGGCATTTATTTTCTCAAAATTGATTCCTTTAGAATTCTTTTTGAAGTCGGAAACAAATGGCGCTCTGAGAGAGAAGAAAAGGCGCAAAAAAACTCTCCAGCATTCTTTTTACACTCTTTTTAATGAAATATATAATATTATGTACTGTCATTGCTATTGCTATAAAATAATCATAATCTAGTCCCGGATCATTTAGATGTTCAGCTGTCGAGAAATAGGGTTTACGACAGATCCATTTTTTAATAAAACATTTAAACTTATTTCTAGATAATGCCTGAACATTGGCTTGGGCTTTATTATAAAAGTGTATACATTTACCCTTAAAGCTATTATGTATCCTAATCCGAAGCCTAAGGTTATTTCAATGTCACTCTGAATGTTGGTATCCATAGACCAAGTATAGTAACTAGACTAATTGATAGCATCCGTCTTACTCACACGAAGGAAAACTTATGCGATTCTTACGTAAGAAATGAGATAGAGTGATTAGATTTTTTGTTTCGCCATGCGTGCCGGTTTTTCAAGGTCAGCACACCCGGTGTGCTAAACAAACTTGACAGCGCTGCACAGATATTTGGTTTACTTTCATTTGCGTCTATAAAAATAGCTATAATTGTTGTGAAACGTGTAAATATCCGCTATTTATTCAATATAAGTGACAATTTTTTAATAGAAGGAAATATGTTGAGTTTTTCGATGTAAAAGTGATAGTGAAAGAACACTTGTGTTATATCATGTACCTATATATATAAGATATTATCTGTCTCATGTTGGCCACGCCAAAATGATGTCTAGTTACTATAGAGACTTGTTCTATGTTGGTAACAGTGAGAAGACAGTGCTGCCATCTGACGCGGTGTATGGGCCGCGTCCTCCCCGCTCCGGGAGCGTCATGGATGACGTCACAGGCGTGGCAACCTCACGCTACTCGCCAGGCGCTCTGCAGGTTCGCCGAGCCGCCGTCGTCTTGCAGCCACCCACTACCGTGTGATTGCACAGGTGTGACCGCACCTCACAGTTGTTAAAATAGAAGCCGTGTTAGTAAAAAACTTACATCATTTATACGTCTAGACAGAGTCTCTTGCTGTTTTTTTTGATGAAAATAAAGGATGAGACGAGCAGGACGTTCAGCTGATGGTATTTGATACATTATTACAATGCAGTGCCGCTCAGGATTCTTGAAAAACCCATAAATTCTGAGCGGCATTACAACTGCGCTCGTCACCTTGAGACATAAGCTGTTAAGTCTCATTTGCACAGTAATTTCACTAGCTACTACGCCCTTTAGACCGAAACACAGTAATGCTTACACATTACTGCATCACGGCAAAAATAGATGCCGTTGTGGTACCCATAATCTAGCCGGCATCCTGTGCTTAGAAACCTCCCACCGTTTTTACAGCTGTCATAGTCTATCTAGACGTTTATCTGATCTAAGTAAGAAACGAATCTAAATGCGATCATAGTTATTATACTGCTGCTCTCTTCATTACATATACGTACCGTTAGCAAAAAAAAAAATCAAATTTGATTGAAGTTGATATAATCTAGCTTAGCTAATGCCAAAACAGCCATTGCAGCATTTCGGTGGTAGTCCCTACCGTGTTTTTTAATTGACTAGAACAAACAATAAAAAACAATAATACCTAAATTTTTTTTTTTTTTTGTAAACTCTACCAGACATCATTGGGCAGTCGTCATTTTAGATTCGTTTCTTCATTACTTCGACTGATTGAAAGCTCACACCATTGCAGTTATGTTTGTAAGATTTTCAAAAAACAAATCACTCCAGATTAATTATAAAATTTAGTGTAGTTATGGTGTTGGAGTTGAGTATAAGGCACTAAAATGGTGGAAGAACACGATACAGTCACTAGATATAGATAGAAAGAATATAAATCCATTTTATAAATTCAATAATTAAATAAATTCCTAATAACACGACAGGAAATTGAACTCGAAAGTGAAATACAAACGTATACTTATGTTAATAATAGTTGATAATAGTTGCTCTTACAGTAGTATTTAGTCATAGTTAAATATTTCTTTTAAATTACTGAATCTACCAAATGTTTGAAAAAAATATAGAGCTCGTGAGAAGAACATATTAGAAACTCAACGGCCACTCTTTTCAATCAAATAGGGTAACTTACAATGGCTATAATATAACAAATTAGTTTGTAAGGTGCTGCATCCAATATATGAATCGAGTTTCAAGTTAAAAGCGTATAAATTATCAATTATTAATTCATAAAACGTAATAAAGACTAAACTGTATATATAAATTATCCAATATTGGATGCATTAACATTAAGAGCTTGAATTCAATGTTTGTGTAAGGATGCTTCGTGAACATGATGGTCATGATTTCCTTCTTAATTAGTAATCGCATCCAACAAATACAATGATTTAGTAACTAAACAGGTCGACCTGGCACCAAAAGCAGCACCCGTTCACGAGTTGACGCATGTACCAGCCCTTCGCACTGGGGACTATTTGAGGAAAAGAGACGAGGTGCCACACGAAATTTTAGGGGAATTGTGTTTTAGCAATGCCATTTAGTGAGCATGACGAGCATAGATTTAGCATTTAGTCTATTTATTCTAAAATGGTGGAATAAAGAAACCTATAAAGAAAGTGAAATATTTTCATTACTACCAACGTAGCAGTGGCAGGACAAATTATAAGTAGAACACATTATTCAAAATATAAACCCTAAGTGAAATTTGTTTCCTTTTCATTTTGGGTTTGTAAAATCATCAAAATAACGTCTCGCCACCGTTTATGGGAACAATGTAAATCACTAATAGATTTGGTATACTTTTCGAGTTGGTATAAGAGTGATAAATAAACTATAGCGAAAATAGAACACTATTAATTACAATGGTACTCTTAAATTAAAATTGGTTACCTATATAAACTTAATTTTATAGGTAGTTATATTTATAACACTTTGAACTGAAGACTTGAAGAATATGTAGGTCCAGAAATAGAACGTGGAATAAAATAAATAAAAACCTTTAATAATAATGAGACATACTCCACAATGAATGAGTTTTGACCTTGGCATCCAATTATGGATGGACTTCTTGAAGTAAAAATTCAAGTAATAATAAATTTTATAATTTTTGGGAGATTATCGAGAGTTTTGAAATATTTTTAATTCGAGTTCAAAACATTACGATATTCAAATAACGTTTCATATAATTTCATCATTAACATACAAAAGCATTTTAGTAAATTGCGGTTTTTAATTATTCAAAGAGTTATTTGTTTTCACTTGTCGCCTTTTCGTGTGACAAGTCATTACTTAGAGTGCACGTTAGTAAATCACTTAGTCTTATGACACGCTAAATATTATGAAAAAAATGGGGCCGGTTTTGGATTTCGATCTTTTAAGTGGTTTTTTTTTATTACAAAGTAATTACTAGTAGTCAAGGGTTTTGGTCTTCTATGTTGTTTTTTATTGCTATGGTAGGTAATCTCAACCGCTCACCCTTCTTAGCAATACAAAATGTACAATGATCGGTTTCCATATTATGCATTCCAGTTATGTAAATAAAACATATGTTATTTCTTTTTAATTCTGCAGGCAGCATTGACGTCATTGGAGAGAGAAGCCAAAGAAAATGTATATGCGGTATTAGACCCGCACATACAATATGAAGTATCGATAAATAAATATGGCGAACCGCCCACGTATTTATCACTATCCAAGCCTCTTACTCACCAAAGAACGCACGCTTTTGATCTGCAAGGTTTTAACGAAATTAATAACAATAAACAGTTTACTTCTTTCAAGAATCCTTCAAAAGCCAGGCAATCTGGTAGAAGCAAAAGTAGTATTGTTTGTGATAGTAATGTAGATATTAAATATGCAAGAGATCCATTATTTGGTAAGACGAGGCTGAATGATAACGCACAATCAAATATAGGCAATGATATAAGAACTAGTAAAAGGTATGGTATATATGAACGCAATTCAGGAAGATTTAACACCCAGAAATATGATACTCGAGATTTTATTGGAAAGAATGAGGAAAACAGTCGTATAAGAGGCGCAAAAATAAAGGACAGCACTGAAAAGGAAAGGTCTTGGGAAGACGTAAAAGACAACTCCAATATATACAAGAATGTTGAAAAGGAATTTTTGCCTCGTCCAGGAAAAGTGAAAGAAATAGCATCTAGATTTGATAAAAATAGTGATTGTAATAAAAACTGCGATGAGAATATGAAAAAGAATAGACCTAAGCCTCTGCAGAGTTTTTGTGATCAAAAATACTTGGACCATGTGTTTCCTGATGCGGTAGAAATTTAGATTAGTGTATGTGTGGGATCTAAAATATGTACCTACTTAGGATCTCAGTGTAAATTATGAATGTATGTGTGCATAAATATATTGTTATTATCTTAGGTACTTGATTATTCTTAAGTGCCACTCTGTCAAGTAATTAAAATTTAGGAAATAATTATTGTGTAGGATAATGCATTTATCGAGTAAACCATGACAAATCATTTAACATAACCTATACAAAACGCGACGCTTTTAAAATATACTTATTTATGTATACTTAATGTACTTTGAAATGTATCATTTCCTAAATTTCCCAGCAAAGTTTAGCTGCTATGTATATAATTTATCTTATACGTTTCGTATTGTTGAATTTTAACAGTATTAAATTTTTTAATTGAATTGTGTTTCTAATTTCCCCTGTGAGTTTTGAACATGCAAATTACTAGATATTGTTATAACTTTTATGTTTGCATTTAGAAATTATATTCATACTTGAAATTGGTACGCTTAGTGTTTAAACTTTAAGCGTTTAAAAAGGTCGTTGGTTGATAATATGTTTTTTTTTATTATTAATAATATTTGTTAGCCCTATTTCGTGCAACAATATTGCAATGAAGAAAATAGAACTACGCAGTGAAAATATTTGTGGCAATTTCAAATGTCTTAGCAAATGTTGTCCACTTGGCATGGGTCCTAAACGAGTATTAAAAAGTATTGTTTGTGTAGACTTGCACCAACACACAGATATGCTAGTTAATAAAACAAATATGGTTTATTACTATGACCACCGAGTCAGAGAAGTAAATGTGGCAAACTCTTTCAAATTATTATATGGACTTACGTGTAAAAAGAAATATAAGGAGAAAAACAAAATGTATTTGCAAGAGGTAAGTGGAAAATGTATTTTAAGCTAATCCCGCAGATATTGTTTATCCAACCAAGTCTATTTCATATTATTTATTGACAAATAATTTATACGTACTTTCAGAATTGCAATGCCAATTCTTTCGTTTTAGACATTTCTTAAGTTGTATAAATAGGTATCTAAGCTAGGGTTATTCAAATTTAATATTGCATTTTATCAGTCAGCTTCATGAATAAAAATGATTTTTTTTTATTTATGAAATAAGGTTGTAATCACCTCCGCATCTAATCAAGTAGTTCCTTGGTGTATTGCCTTATGACTTATACTAGCCTTTCAGAGGAGGACTATTCGTTAAGGTCCATTTGCTGTCACCTCCGAGTCTCTCCTGGCTTTTCAGTCAGCAACATTTAAGTAACACTTTCTTTTTTAAGTAACTGTGAGCTTTGATTCATTGTAGAGTTACGGGGTTGTCTTTCTCACACAGGAATTATGTACAGTAAAACTTTCAGGTGATTATGTTGCTTTGTAGAGCTTGTAGTATTTATTTGTTATCTAAAAGGATCCAGATGGAGCAGTCCTTTCCTTAGCTTCCATGTCAATGTAGCTGTCGCCGCTTTGATGATGGCCATGTCTATTTCTGCCGTGAAGAAGTAATGTGTAAAATTACTGTGTTTCGGTCTGAAGGGCGCCGTAGCTAGTGAAATTACTGTGCAAATGAGACTTAACATCTCATTTTTTCTATTTTGTCTTATCTTTTTTAATTTGTTTCAAGATGACGAGCGCAATTGTGGTGCCGCTCAGAATTTCTCTGTTTTTCAAGAATCCTGAGTGGCACTGCATTGCTATGGGCAGATCGTCCAGATCGCCTCGTCCCTTATTTTCATGAAAAAAGACGCTCTAGCACACATACATTGATAAAAAATTATCTTATCCACTCTGTTGCTGCTTCTATATCGGTTAACTGATCCCTTTGTTAATTTGAATTTTGCCTATTTGAACATTAATATTTAAGCACGGATAATGAATTTGGTGAATTGGTAGATGTAAATTCAAGTAAGACTTACCGAGTACGATACCTACTTATTTAACGCAAAATTTCAATCACTAATAAGATGACAGATAAGCAAAGAGATCTGTTGTGCTCCGCTGTCGCTCTTGCTTTCATGTTTTATTATAACTAACCGAAATAAAAATGAAAGGCATTTATTTCAGGCATAGTAAAACCCATAGTTACAAAAAATTTAGACAATGTAAAGGGGTGCCAAGTTAGAAGTCAAATTAGAATAACTAACACACACACACATATTGAACATATTTGTGCAGTAATTTTTTTGTTCTTGTCCATATGAACAGAGATCCAGCGCTTAAACACTGGATTCCTTGAACACCGAAATACTATCGGCGTGTTAGCTGTGAAATCTTTGGTTATCGATTCATACTAATGGGGATTAAGTTTGGAATAACTATTTTTGGCATTATATAGATAGTTCAACCCATAATAACTCGCCCCTCTCTGTTCCTTTCCTTTGTATTTTACCCTTTCTCAGAACAAGTGGTAAGGGGTGGAGCGCATCTTGATGGATTGAATTATTAATTTCTTTTATTAGCCTTTTTTGACCAAAGTTGTTTTTCATATGAGATTAGAAGCAAGCATTGAAGCTTTGAAGCAAGCAAAAAGTAAAAGAAATGGTACGCCTAGCGGTGTATGTTTAGCAAAGTTTTTCTTATCAGCTTTAGCTATGTTCACTTTTTAGTGTTTACTCTCTTTTCTTCTTTACTTAATATCCCCCATGATTTGTTTTTTTTTTAATTAAAATAAGAGGACTAATCAGCGCACAATACACCTGCTTTAAGTGATTGCCACCCCTACAATCTGTTGCAACTTCAGAAGAATGACAGAAACCTAGCTGGCCTTAACGCAATATATAAGAAACCTGGAAACACTGAGCAAGGAAATTCAATACCTAGCTCCGACATTATGTAACTTTTGCAATCGATATTGATATAAGTATCAGCTACACTAAGGCTACGGAGAAAATGTATGATGAAAAAATGACGTGGCTCTATAAAGAAAATCTACTAACCAAAATATTGGATAATATTGGCAAAAAATCTGTGGAAGTAGGTAATGAAGATTATCGTCTATATCCAAACAACAAACCTCTTTGTAATTTTAGTATAGATCAAAGAGGAACTAAAATAAAGTGCGGAATATATCGATTCATGAAACCGTAGAGTGGGCTGGTCAGTGGGCCGTACTAAAAAGTAACGAGCGTCAATAATGTTTCGCAACACAGAATATTCCGCTGCTATATTATTATAAAGTATTCAAGTATGAATCAGATACGAATCATTCCGTACTATCGAACAATTATCTTGTTCGAATATAACATTACTTCCTTTATAAAAATAATAATAATTCAGCTTTATTTAATTCCATTTAAATTACTTACAATAAATTTATCTCACTTCAAATTTACGGTTAATATGGACCTCCTCCTCCTCCTTGCGTCGTTTTCCTCATTACTGAGGGTCGTGACTCCGCCGCTGCATCAGTTTCTCCCGTACGATTTCCCTTCATCTGCTGCGATGTTGAAGATCGTATTTGGCCCGAACATCTCGTGGGACTGCGTCCTCTGGGACGTTTGCCACCTTACCTACCGCCTATCTTGCCTGTCACCATCTGTTCAAGATTGTGCCCCTCTTTACGAGCTATACGTCCGAATAATTCCAGCACCCTACGAAGGCATATAGTGAAAAGTCTAGTTTTGTTTTTATATGGACCACTGTTGGCTAAATGTGTTCTCCAAATGAAATCCACTCACCTCTGTTTATAATATCTAAGTCTCCAACCAACTTTTTCTCACTTCCGGCACTATTTGATGTCAGTTGTTTGTAGGCATTTTTGGCCGATGTAGATTTTCCAATTGTTTTGTATAATATTAGTTTTTTAGGTATCGAATCATTCTAATTTGTATGTTTGTACTTTTATAGAGTATTTTAACCATTTCTATGTTATATATATCCGTCTTCATCGTTGTTAAATTTGTCTAATTTGTAGATTCCTTCTTCACTTAATAAGCTCTTTCGCATCTTCTCATAAGATACTGTCATTTTGATTATTTTTAAGCTTTATGATATAGACTTTACTATTGCTTAGTAATATTTTTTGGCTTCATATATATCAATATGGCACCATTAGATCAGGTATATTTTTAGTTCTCAAGTAGTTTAGGTGTTATTAAAGGTACAAATAGTGAAATTGCCTTCCTTTTTCTTGTTTATCTTTGAAACGATTTGATCGCTTTTATACTATTGTATGAATTCCAGTTTCAGTCATAAATCAGCTGCTTGTATTTAATTACATTTTGTTATTAGAGCAGCAATACAACCTCTGTCAAAATTTCCACCGTCTAGAAATTGCAGCTTATGAGATAGGGATCACAGACGGATGTACGACACAGTCATAGTAATAGGGTTAAAATTTAACTACCGAATTTTGTACACAATGTGACTTTGAATCTCTGACATCTCTGACATCTGACTGGCACATTCATTTGAAAAAGCCTAGATTTTTGGGTGCCACTAGGTCAGACTTCACAGACTGTGGCAAAACCTGGAATAGCTCGCAATAAGGTGTGCATTTTGAAGAACCGGCAGAAGATTAGAATCTCTACTGCTGATAACTGATAAGAATAAAGTACGTTGAGATAAAGCGGCCGAAATTGATCAAAAAAGAGGGTGTGGTCTTTCACAAATTTGACCACTCAGCAGAATTAAATGTTTGGCTGTAAGGTGTTAATACATCTCCAATATAGCGCTAACCCTGCAGTTTCAGATTTCCACCAGTTTTAGTCTCTTCAGAGGACCACCAAAACTGCTTATCGCATTTTTTGAACTCCCAAAGTTTCCAGAGCAACGGAATCAAGTTACTAAAAGAACGAATAAAAAGACACACTTAAACTGTAATTTAATGTAAATTAAACTTTGAGAATGTCTTGATTTTTCAATTTTCATGTAAAATGCGAAGAAAATTTTATCGCAATCTAATTTATTCTACTAAATAATGGTTCCAAATTAATTTTTAATCGGAAATATTATGCCAACCGGTATCTTTACTACAGTACGCCGCGAAATCCAATACAGATACAAGATTCTGACGGTACTGACCGTGACCAGGCGAGAGCGGGGCGGCGCGGGGGAAGGGGAGAGATAGTCTTCGGCAGAACTTTATTAGTACAATATTTTTTTTTTCAATTAAATATTTTTAAAGGATTAAAACGCGTGTAAGTTAAATTTTTCTTTAACATTAGATTTTTGCGTTACATTTTTATTATTATTTGAGTTAACCCGATGACATTTTCAGAGTAGTTTAAAAATCTAATGAAAACACAGTTATAATAACACGCGTTTTAATCCTGTAAAAGTGTTTTATTTAAATTTGTAACAGTCGCGTTAGTCAAAGTAAATATTGTTTTTGCACTGCGTCCATTTTTGGAAATGGTCATCTTGTTGTTATAGTGACAATGCTAATAGACATCATGACAATACTTCAACTGTGTATTGTGCCTTATAAGATACAACCTTTATAATTTACCAGTGGGAGGCTCCTTTGCACAGTATGCCGGCTAGATTATGGGTACCACAACGGCGCCTATTTCTGCCGTGAAGTAGTAATGTATAAGCATTACTGTCTTTCGATCTAAAGGTAGCCGTAGCTAGTGAAATTAATGCGCAAATGAGACTTGACATCTTATGTCTCAAGGTGACGAGCGCAGTTGTATTGCCGCTCAGAATGTTTGGGTTTTTTCAATAATCTTGAGCGGCACTGCATTGTAATGGGCAGGGTGTATCAATTACCATCAGCTGAACGTCCTGCTCGTCTCGTCCCTTATTTTCATAAAAAAAACAACCTGCTATTGGACAGATGGACATTGGAATTATAGTTACAGGGTTGCTGCCGTAGTTTTCTGTCTTAGGTTGCGGAGCCCTAAAAACAACAAACAGATAATTTAACATTTGAAATCATCTTTTTAACCAAGCCATTTACTGGCACTTCTTCAAATATTTTTTCGGTTCCCATAAAAGTTAACGAGTTTATCCACTGAATAGATATGTATCAATAATGTTCTAAGATGAATAAAACTTTATTGCAAGCGAGCTTAAAATATATTTGAAACGATAGTAATGAAAGTTTTAGCGAGAGCAAACAATTTATACTCAGAATATTTTATTTGTGTTGGGTATCGTAAACTAATTTTATTTTTATATCTACAAACATAAGTATACGTTAACACTTCTATCTATGATATACGATATCTTCTCATTAAAATTCTATGTTATACTAGCTGACCCAGCTAACGTTTCAATACAATTGAAGATATTAAAATCGCGATACAAAAGTAACTGTTGGTCTTAGATGGGTGAAAATTTGAAGTTGTATGTATTTTTTAATGCTGACTCATAATCAAACAAATTTAAAAAAAAAAGTCAAAAAAATTAAAAAAACAATTCGTGTGGACCTTAAACCCTTAACATTTAGGGGGAAGAAAAATAGATGTTGTCCGATTCTCAGACCTACACTATACACTCAAAATTTCATGAGAATCCGTAGAGCCGTTTTGGAGGAGTTCGGTCCCGCACACCGTGACACGAGAATTTTATCTATCTTTATATATATATATATATTTCTTGTGTGCGTGTGTATGTCACTGAACTCCTCCTAGACGGCTGGACCGATTCTGATGAAACTTTCTGTGTTTCTTCAGGTGGATTCGAGGATGGTTTAGATTCACAATTGAACTATCTCCTAAACAGCTGGACCGATTTTGATGATTTTTTGTGTGTTCCAGTGAATTTGAGATTGGTGTGAGTCTTCATCTGGATTCGAGAATGGTTTAGATTCGCAATTGAACTACCTCCTAAACGGCTGGACCGATTTTGATGATTTTTTGTGTGTTCCAGTGAATTTGAGATTGATTTAGATTCTATTGTGAATCCGTCCATATAATATAATTCTCCTGCACATGTGTATGTTAGTGAACTCCTCCTAACGGCTGGACTGATTTTTCAAATTTAAGACGTGTGTACAGGACAACGTCTGTCGGGTCTACTAGTGTTATATAAAGCGCGGGGCTTACAGCGTTCTACGTGTCACATATAATAATGCGTTTAGGAGGCTGTTGGAGCTACCATGGCGCTGTAGTGCTTCTTGAATGTTTAATGATGCAGCTGTGGACGGTTTCCATGCCATAATGCGCAAAAAAAGCGGTCTCCATGTTGCAGCGTCTACGTCTAAGCAGTAACAGCATCCTAAAGATGATTGCTACCAGAGCTGAAATTTCTTCCTTTTTCTTCCTTCCAGAAACACTGGATACAGTAAGCTCTAGGTTTATAAATATATTTGACTTATAATACTAACATAGTTCATAAGAAATATTGTTACTAATACATTTACTAATATATATGGAGATCTTTCTGAATTAAATAATAAATATGTTCAACTTATTAATATACTTGTAATATCCATAAAATTTCAGACTCAGAAGATACAAGTACATACAAAATAAGTTTTATTAAAGCTCATTTTGAAACTGTTTTCTCGTTTCATTAACTATTGTTGTAATTTTTGGAATAATTGAAAGAAACGCTTAGTTAAAGACATCTCAGTTTTAACATTCCCTGGCATTTAATTACGCGCAATATTGCGGCTTCTGCGAAAAGTTCACACAAAAAGCACTCAAATTATTGCGACTCGTGACTAAAGCTATTCATTGAAATAAAGATAAATACATACGTACACATGGTCTCATAAAATGACAGATACGAACCGGTTACAGTCCAGTGTGTGTATCAACTTAGAGCGCGCGCCATTTTAACAATTCGATATTAAAATTGGCGGGAACTAAAAATAGTTGTCATAAAAATGATTGTGCTTTTATTTATAAGCATGCTGTTTTTAAATGTATACGGACAGCTGTGCGATAACATCACAAGCGTTGATTTGAGTGATTCTGCAAAATTTCTCGACGGTTCAATTGTGAAAAACGGAATTCGATTTCCGCCCGAATATATTTTTAATTCTAATACTTCAGGAGTGGTAAAAGTCTTCGGTTGCCCTTGTAAGTTTATGAATTGCATTCGAAAGTGTTGCCCGCTAGGTTTTGTGGTGAGCAAAAGAACTTGTATTAAAACCTTCGAGGATAAAATTCAGAAAGAAGGAGTCAATCTCTATTTTATGAATACGTTTAAAAGGACGGTGAATCTGGAAAATAATGAAGAGTTCGCGGTATTGACTGGCAGGCCGTCTGAAGAAATGTACATCGAAGACGACGGAGAATGGTTTATACAAGAAGTGAGTAATAAATATAAGTTTAAAAGATAATGTAAGTCTGATGTATCTGCGCCTATTCTTCTCAAGTCTGAGGCATATATTTTAGAATGCGAAATATATTCTGACCTTGAATAAGTGATACAAGAAAGGCTTAAATGTGCCTATTTTAAAACCAATATACATATTTATATTTGTAATATTGGTACATTTTCAACGGAACATAAAACGATTTGCACTCGTTATGATAGGACAAGTATCTATTACCTACCTGAGAATAATTAGACGAAATAAAATTATTTTTTTTTGTTTTTCAATATTCCGTACTCGATGGGTAGTGAACCTAAGATAACACCAACTTAAGGCTTGAATATCCGTTCATGTATCACCGTGTATCTTTTTTTTATGAAAATAAGGGCGAGACGAGCAGGACGTTCAGGTGATGGTAATTGTAACGCCCTACCCTTAAAATGCAGTGCCGCTCAGGATTCTTGAAAAACCCAAAAATTCTGAGCGGCACTACAATTGCGTTCGTCACCTTGAGTCATAAGATAGATATTATAAGTCATTTGCCCAGTAATTTCACTAGCTACGGCGCACTTTAGACCGAAACACAGTAATGTTTACACATAACTACTTCACGGCAGAAATAGGCGCCGTTGTGGTACCCATAATCTAGCAGGCTTCCTGTGCAAAGGAGCCTCCCACTGGCCTAAATCTTATAAGCTGCAACTGCATTACTGATATTGATTGGTTATATCCACAATGGCCACCTTGTAACTTTTAAATATCTTTAATAAAAGCAGTTAAAAACTACATAATATTGAAACCTTCGAGAGGAATATTTAAACGGTATCATTTCAGGTATTACGTAAGGAAAATATATATAAAAAAAAATATGGAAAAGCAACAAACGAGCATACGGGTCACCTAATGTTAAGTGATCACCGCTGCCCACATTTTCTTACAACACCAGAGGAATCACAGGAGCGTTTCCGGCCTTTAAGGAAGGTGAACGCACTTTTTTAGAAGGTATCCATATCGTATCATCCCGAAAATGCCGAACAAGGTAGCTCATTCCACAGCTTTTTTGTACGTGGAAGAAAGGTTCTTGAAAACCGCACTGTGGAGGAACGCCACACATCAGATGCTGGTGTTGATATTCATATTTGTGGCGAGTCGTGTGAAGGTGGAATCTCGGATCTCGGATGACGAAACTAGAGATGCAGCACACATGGGCCATTTAGGTTTCGCTCGGGAAATCATCGACCAGTGCCGTTAGAAACTTGTGTCTTCTACGGAGTCCCCTCTTGAGAAGGTCGCGGAATGGGGTAAAATGGACCTCATTTATTATTCGAAAACAATTTCATTGATGCCTCGCATGGTATTGAAATACACACACACTCACGCGCTTCCTCAGCATTCATTACTCTTTTCATACATGCTCGCCGGTTCCAGGTGCTTCGGACCTTTCCTTTTTTTCAAAACGTCCCCAATTTGTCGTACTTACTTGCCCACACACACTTGTCTTATATATTTGATTGTTCATATTATCTTCACACATCCGGTCCACGTTTAAAAACCATTTCATCATTCCTTTCCCAATTTTTCTATCGATATTTTCTTTCAGACCACTGCGCGCTCGTATCACCGTATCAGTAATTCTATCAATCATATACTACGCAGTGATTGCATCTCAACTGCGTTAATTCTGCTTTTAAGGCGACACTAAATGCCAGGGACCTTGAGCGATATGAGTTCACGGCTGCCAGCCCGCAATCTATGTAACAAAGCCAATATTTTCAAAATTCTTGCGTGGAAAACAGTTTATATGCTTACAATCCTCGTTATATACTACTAATCTGAATTAAATAACCTACACATAAAAGTACAAGCTATAAGAATAACTTTTCTGAGAGAAGTACCATAAAAATGCTTCACGCCATGCCAAAAAACTTGTTTAACTTCAAAGAAAAGTGGTAGTTCAAAAAGTCTCGGCAGTGCTAACTATAACCAACAACAAGCATTAACAACCTATAAATAAGACTTAAGGATATGTGTAACAGGATTAAGTAGTGTTCATAGCTCGAAATGCTATACTTTCTCCACAAAACTTGTCTAAAAACACCATATTTGGGTGTTTTCTGTTTACTCTTCGCCTTTAGCTTCTTCTGCCAAACCAAACGACAAGCACTCCGTAATGAACCGCAATTCGCGCCTCTTTTGGTACAGTCTGGTCGTTCGTAAAGGCATGCAGCGCTCCATTCACATAGCTTCCCGCAGTCCTCTCTTTTCCATATCTCACATCTTCCGTTTCAACTTATCGATATACTGGCTCTCGAAATCTCTAGCAATTGCCAATACCGCGCTCATCTATCTGGAAGGCATAACATTATCGTGTCGCAAAATGAAGTGTGCAATTTTGAAGCCGAATTTTATATTTTATGTCATGTGTGCTAACTTTATAACATCGCACTAAACGGTGGTCTCATGCCGATGCCATATGGCAACGTGAGCAGACAGGAAGTAAATCAAGAATCATGAGTGGCACTGCCTTGTTATTGGCAGGGCGTATAGACACAATAGGATCGTCGTCTCATTCCAGTTTTTCAAAATGTGATTCTGTATTTTATCATAAAACATTGAGTAAGCTAGACGACTGGTCGATATATTGAAATAATGTGATCCTCTATCATCAAGTCATTTTATCAAGAGAGTCCCATCTTCAGGCAAACCATTAATCACTTCCATAAAAATAATATTAATCTGAATTAACCATAACCTCATTCATCAAACGAAAATAACATTCATCAATTACTTTTGTTTTTTCATTAAAATACTATTTCCTCAATTAGTTAACGGTATATAGTTAAATAAGTCACGGAACGACCCAATCAACTAATTCATTCATCTAGGGAATTAATCACTAGGGCTCAAGTTGTTAAATTTGGTGGAATATTAATTAGGAAATATATTGGGTACACACAAATGTATTGGGTAGCTCAAGTACATCAATTTACTGTACTTAATAAACTATAGAACAGAATTCCTAAGTGATTAAGCATATCAAACGCCGTAAATGAAACCGAACTGTGAATACTGGCTCAATTTCAAACTTCATCAATCAGTTTCTATTTATTTTATTTTTTATATGAGACGGACAACCACCCATGGACATCGCAACCCCAGAGATCAAGAGATGCTTTGCCGGCCTATAAGTTGGGAATATACTCTAATCGTGAATGTCCCTAAGTAGTATCGTTTCGGAAAAACTGCAGGCGGTAATTGATTCTGTAAAGTGGCTGTGCGAGCAAGAAATTTCTTCCGAATCGCGTGGTTGTAGAATACCAGACGTCAACATCATGCATGCGGAACTTTGCATTTGGACTTAATGTCTGATGGTGGAATTCAGCTGCTGGTGTAATTAACTCGAACCAGTGAGAGGCTCCTTTCGACAGGATTCCGGCTAGATTATGGGTACCACAACGGCGCCTATTTCTGCCGTGAAGCAGTGTGAGAATTATTGTGCGTCGGTTTGAAGGTCGCTGTAGCTAGTGAAATTACTGGGCAAATGAGACTTAACAACTTATGTCTCAAGGTGACGAGCACAATCGTTCAGAATTTTTGAGGGTTTTTCAAGAATCCCGAGCGGCACTGCATTGTAATGGGCAGGGCGTATCAATTACCATCAGCTGAACTACCTGCTCGTCTCATGCCTTATTTTCTATAAAAAAAAGAACATCTCTCCTGAGCACTCCCCTTGATAAATGCGGTAGAAGATGCAGAGAGAACTCACATCTCTACGCAACGCCAAAGAGTCAAGTCAATCGGAGAAGATTCGAGCCACTCTTCATTGTATAGTCAAATGGAAGAAGCTTGTTGAATTATTTTTAATTTACTTTTCTTAACTTACTTATTCCCTGCGTTTGAGTATTTTTTGCTGAAGCTGGAAATGTTGATTAAGAACAGTTAAGGCAATAAGTTTTGTACCATTTTTCGGTGATTGGTTTAATATAAAATTCAAAAAAATATATTGATACTTCTGGTCTAAACGAAATAGGTATTACTCGATTATTATTATTTGATTTAAATTGACATTGACAGATAATTTAAACGTCATTCACCATGAACAAACGTTAATGTTATCAAATAAAGTTCAACTCACAGGATACGGAAGCAGTGGGTGGGCGCCATTGACATTGGCTCAATTCAAATACGTTTTATGAATTATAATTGCAATGGAATTACTCGTAGATTAATTACATTACCTTCAGTTTTTTTTACAAACGTTAAAACACGATGAACGAAAATAGCTCTGTCACTTGTTAGAGAAAGTGAAAATTAATTTATAATTGTATACTTCTGAAAGATAGCCGTGGATGCCAGTGGGAAGCTCCTTTGCACAGGATGCCGGCTAGATTATGGATACAACAACCGCGCCTATTTTGCCATAAAGCAGTAATGTGTAAGCATTACTATGTTTCGGTCTGTGGGGCGCCGTAGCTAGTGAAACTACTGGGCAAATGAGACTCGACATATAATGTCTCAAGGTGACGAGCGCAGTTGTAGTGCCGCTCAGAATTTTTGGGTTTTTCAATAATCTTGATCGGCACTACATTGTCATTTGCAGGGCGTATCAATTACCATCAGCTTAACGTCCTGCTCGTCTCGTCCCTTATTTTTATAAAAGAAAAAGAAAAGAAGGAAAGAAACTTAACCCTGTGATAAAAGTTTAGCATTGACCTTTGTCGGCATCAAGCCTGTATGAAGCTTAAACAAAAAAAATGTATGTTGGAAATACCCAGTTCAAGTTTTAAACCTGTAAAAATCAACCTATCAGACAACGTGTATTTGAATCAAATCTTGTAGTTCAAATTCAAATATTTTTAATCAAAATAGTATATGATATCACTTATTGAAAGTCAAAAACTACCACCCGTTCGTAAGAGTATGCCTCAGACCTGAGAAGAACGGGCGCAAGAAAACGAGCGGGCATCTTTTTTTTTTCTCATAAAAATATAGTAACAATGTAATATCGTACAATAAAACTTATTATTTAATAGCCTGAGGGCGGTCGCTCCATTTCTAATCTATGGTATCATTAAAAAGTGATTTATGTTATAGAAACCTTTACCACACAAAAGTTATTTAACAATTCTTTTTAATTACGTATATACATTTGTTTTGAACACTTTCTGGGATCTTGTTGTAAAATCATATACATCGCCTCACAAAAGACTTACTAATGCAGTTTAGCCGAGTATGGTGTTAACATTATGTGCCTATGTACATAAGTAACATTATCAAGAATATATCACCATGGTATAATTTATGTATGGTTTTATATAGTGGTAGTCAAAGTCAAGGAGTGAATTATTAATTCACAATCATTATTTTAATGCCTCACAGGATTCTGAATGGCTGCAGACACTGCGAGGATAAATTTATGAATAGACTTAAAAACGCAAATGTTTTTCATCCATGATTTAAATCATACTAAAAACCGGTTGAACTCTCTTGGGTTCACTCAATACAATTATGGAGCGCATGCTATTTGTTCAGATAATATTATAATAGTATATTATGTTGATTGGTGTATCAAGGATTTAAGGCGACACTAAATGCCAGCGACCTTGAGCGATATGAGTTCACGGCTGCCGGCCCGCCATCTATGTAACAAAGCCAATATTTTCAAAATTCTTGGGTGGAAACAGTTTATATGCTTACAATCCTCGTTATTCACTACTAATCTAATTAAATTAACCTACACAAAAAGTACAAGCTATAAGAATAACTTTTCTGACAGAAGTACCAAAAAAATGCGTCACGCCATGCCAAAAAACTTGTTTAACTTCAAAGAAAAGTGATAGTTCAAATAGGCTTAGCAGTGTTAACTATAACCAACAGCAAGCATTAGAAACCTATATTGAGTGTTTTCTGCTTACTCTTCGCCTTACAAATTAAATTATGTGTGTAATTGTTTCGAGAGGCGGAATAGTTCACCAATGGAAGGTGAACTGGAACTTCTTCTTCGATGGAACAAGGTGCTGACTAGATAGTTGCTGCAGTCCACAGTACAGTATTTCTCTGCCGCCAAGCTTTTGAAAGCAAACTCTACTTTTGATTCTTAGAAAATCCATGTCATTAAGAAATTATTGTGATTGAAATAGTAGTTGAAAAATATAATCACTACTACTTGTACATATTCTTTGTCACTTGGCACTCCAGCGACAAGATTTACCAATGGGCGGCTGCTTTGCACAGGATGTCGGCCAGATTATGGGTACCACAACGGCGCCCATTTCTGCTGTGAAGCAGTAATGTGTAAGCATTACTGTGTTTCGGTCTGAAGGGCGCCGTAGCCAGTGAAATTACGGGGCAAATGAGACTTAACATCTTATGTCTTATGGGGACGAGCGCAATCGTGGTGCCGATCAGAATTTTTGGGATTTTCAAGAATTCAGAGCGGCACAGCATTGTGATGGGAAGGGCTGCTGAACATCCTGCTCATCTCGTCGTTTTTTGTCATAAAGAATACATTAAAGCTGTGAGCTATACAGTGATCTTAGACTTCGCTCAGACTTAACTCATATAAAACTTAGCTGAGTATGATAAAATGCGAACTTGGCTTTTGCATTTGGCTTCCTTAGCTTAATCTTAGCATAATTTCAGATGTCAATTGACTATAATAACGTCATCACAGATTACACTTAGCTTAACCTCAGCTAATTTTTACTTAAGTTACTTTACTTAAGTTACGCTCTGAGTTTCTAACGTACATGTAACGTACGGGACGTTTTGACTTAATACTTACAAGTCCTGGCATGTTTCGTCACTTCTTTTAATTATTAAATAAATTACAAACATATCACGCTCGAACGCACGTTTCAAGAAAATGTAAAAAAATCATATTTAACATAATATATATATAGGCCTCAGTACAGCTTCCAAAGGAGTAGAGCTCAAAATGAACATGGACAAGACGAAGATCATGTCAAATGTCCATGTCGCACCTACTCCCATAACAATTGGGAACTGTACTCTCGAAATTGTTGACGAGTACGTCTACCTCGAACAAACAATCCTGTTAGGCATGTCCAATTTCGAGAAGGAGGTCACTCGTCAAATCCAACTCGGATGGGCAGCGTTCGGGAAGCTCCGTAAAATCTTCTCGTCCCAAATACCGCAGTGTTTGCAAAGACGAAGGTTTTCAACCAGTGTATGTTGCCAGTGACGACTTACGGTACACAGACGTGGTCGCTAACTATGGGCCTTATGAGAAAGCTCATGGTGGCTCAGATTGCAATGGAGAGGGCTATGCTCGGAGTTTCCCTGCGAGATCAAATCAGAAATGAGGACATCCGCAGGAGAACCAAAGTAACCGACATAGTCCAAACGATTGCGAAACTGAAGTGGCAGTGGGCAGGGCACATAGTTCGACGGACAGATGGCTGTTGGGGCAGTAAAGTCCTCGAATGGCGTCCACGTACAGTAACGAAGCCACGACCAGTACGTAAGACGCACTGTTGGCAGGCCCCACACAAGATGGACCGAAGATCTGGTCAAGATCGCTGGAATACGTTGGATGAGGGCAGCGCAGGACTGATCGTGGTGGAAATTTTTAGGGGAGGCCTTTGTCCAGCAGTGGACGTTTTCCGGCCGATGATGAAGTATATATTATACAAGTAAAAAGACAGAGAAATAGTTATTTCTTAACTGTTAAAAAACAAAGTATAAATAACAAATTCAGTATAAATTTAATTACGTTGACGACATTGACTTAGGTCATAACCAGGAATACCTATATGGTTACATTAATTCTATACTAAGTGTGTTGTTAAGGAAAACTGGATGGTTTGTTGGCATCTCTACGCTACAAACAGCCAAACTCTGTTAGTGATTGAATAATATTATTTCTAACTAGCTGAACCGACAGACGTTGTTCTGGATATAATAAATAAAATAATGTTTTTATATGAATTTGTCAATAAGATATCATAACATCAACAATTACTTCGTAAAATATGCACCCTGCTGTCGTAATGAAATTGTTTCTCAGCAGAACTGTCAAACCGTGCGTCAATAAATTCTTTCATAGAAATTATGTATGGACACGCCAAAGGAAAAACAAATTTGTGGTTTTTATTTAATTTAGCAGCATTATCCTATATTTTCACCTTTTAAACCTTCTCTGGACTTCCACAAATAATTCAAGACCAAAAATAGCCAAATCGGTCAAGCCGTTCTCGAGTTTTAGCGAGACTAACGAACAGCAGCTAATAATCTGACAGGCAACGAAATGTTGCACTAATCGGCCACAGATATATTATCTACATATATAAAAATTAATTGCTGTTCGTTAGTCTCGCTAAAACTCGAGAACTAATTTTGGTCTTGAATTATTAGCGGAAGTTCAGAGAAAGTTTAAAAGGTGAATAAATATGAAAACTTTCGGAATTAAAAAAAAAAACAACTATTTTGTTTTTCCTTTGATGTGTCCCCCGTCGTTCAGAAATGAAATTGAATTAATAGTTTAAAATTAATAACTAATTAGAATCATTGCATCTGTCTAACGTTCTCAGGAGGTAAAAAACAAACTTAATTTTAGCTACCTATAGTTACATTGCATTAAATTATAAAATTTAACTTTTCCTTCAATTAAATCAATAATCACAGCATGCTTTGTGTTACAAAAATTATTAGTCAGGAGAAATCTAGAAAAATATTGATAAAATTAGTAAATTACAAGCTATTTATATTAATTACAAATCTGTGAATGCAATATTAATACCAATTTATTATAAAAGACTAACTAAGTATTACATTCTGAGGCTGTAGATAGGTCACACTTTATGAGCTTTAATTTAAAGTTGTTAAGACTATCAAAATTAATGGCGATATTTGGACTTTTCTTTGTATAGTCATTACAGCGACGAGAAATGAGTACCACAGGTGAATCACGTCCTAGATTGGTTTTACCGAAACTTGGCTCAAACAAATCACATAGATGTCGTGGTATTCTGGCAGGAAATTTATTAAATTAACAGAGCCGGACAATAAATGCCGCCGTTTCTTAACCTATGGAGAAATAACATGTCTAGATGAGATCGTCGCGAGGATAGCTGCTGTAATTGAAAGTGCCCCATTTTGTCAGCTTATGTCCTGACTGTATTTGGAGTTCTGAATCGGCACGATAAGTTTATCGTACTATTAGTAGCAGCAGTTACTAATTAATTTTTTTTGTACCCTTTCCAGTCGACCTGGGTCTTCCGCGTAGGCCCTCACGGGCTTCGGGGTAACTGTCCGGGGCGATGGCCCCTTTTAGTGATATAGTCGCCGCCTGCAATTACAGGCGGGGCACTGGGTGGGACCGGTTGGTTCATGGTGTAATGTCCGGTGGTGTCCGATCGAGCCCGCGTAGTGTCTCGAGCAATCTGCGGACTGCGGCAGGGTGGTTCGCTTGCGCCCGCCGCTCAGCGAGGTCGAGCCCGCCGGTAGTGTACCGGTGAGCGCCCATCAGCCAACGGCGAGGAAGCAGTCGTGTCCTAGGAGACTAGGTCACGTGGTAGTCCTCTTATGTCCATGCAAATGCTGGGTTCGCGCACCATCGGCGCGCGCGAACATAGAGGTGCTCAGGCGACGAACGAAGTCGTCCAGGCTCTCCATGCGCAGGTGTCTGGAGATGACCTGATTCCGTATGACCTTTCCAGTCTATCTATATGTACCTTATAAGTCGAGTTCCAAGCTGTACTACAATATTCAAGCTTGCTCCTCACGTAACAGTTATATAATTTAATTACATTAACTGGTTTTTTGAAGCCCTTTGTACTTCTTAAAATAAAGCCCAGAGATCGATTTGCTTCAGCCGAGATTTTATCAATATGATCCGAAAATACGTTTTTCTTCTTGCTGTCTACTTGGATACTGAGGTCTCGAATACTTGGTACTTCATGTAGTTTTTGTCAGTCAATGAAGTATTCGGATTGCAAAGTGCATCGCTTTCTAACATACTTTATATGTTGACATTTTAAGGTCTTTAGAAACATTTTGTTCTTTGTGAATCATGAGTTTGTCAATGTCATTCAGAAGGCATTTCACGTAAGAGCTGTTTCTCACTGTCTTGACCAACTTGAGGTCGTCTGCAAAAAGATTAACGTCGCTGTAATTCACAGCATAAGAGACATAAGATGTTAAGTCTCATTTTCCCAGTAATTTCACTAGCTGTGGCGCCCTTCACACCGAAGCCTAATAATTTTGCACATTACTGCTTCACGGCAGAAATAGGCGCCGTTGTGGTACCCATAATCTAGCCGGCTTCCTATGCAAAGGATCCTCCCACTGGTATGCAAAGGAGCGTATAAAGTGTATTGATTTAAAATAAACATCAACTTGTATGTATTTAAGTAAATTAATTTACATAGAACGATCACGACCTTATAAATGTTAAGTGAAATACTTAGAAATACACCGTCTCGTCACGTTGCTTAAGAAACAGGTATCTTAATATATTAAATTGTGCTTCATAATAAATTAATATTACTATCAGTACAGGATCTCACCAATCGATTTTGCAAGTACGTGTTTTTAACCGACTTCAAAAAGGACGAGGTTCTCAATTCGATCGGTATTTTTTTATGTATGTACAGTTTACACCAACTGCGCTGAGATTTATGATCCGATTTACGTAATTCGATGCGGGATAGATGCCATTTGGTTCCATAAGAAATTTTCATAGTTCGGCCCAGTAGTTTCCATTTATGAACATATTTTATGAAAATTTTTGTTAACGAGGATGATGTTTAGAAGGCAAAAAATCATTTAGCAGTTAATAACTGCGCGAACATCGTCTTGACGAGCTCTATAAAATGCAAAAACTCAAGTATTTCTAGCTGTTCTACTTTGGAAGCTATTACATATGCATAAAGTTGAAAATCACTATCAACTACAAAGGGCTTCCATTAAAATCATTTAATCACATTGTGAACTTAAGCAAAAGTCAAAGTAGTGAAATAATGAACAATTACTTTTTTACAATACTCGTTTATGTTATTTCGTGATTTTTTTATAAAAAGATATACAAAAATCACTTCAGATGGAAACTTCATTAAAATTAATTAACTGCGATTAATTACTTAATAAAAACAATAATCTATAGTAATAATAATATAATAAGGCATATCGCCGCTTTACTGCAAGAACTCATTAACTGACAAAATCTGAAACAATATTTTAAACCGTTATATTATAATGGTAAAAAATTGTTTCAATTGACTTTTTTCTGCCGGAAGTACTAACGTTACTTCCGTCAACTACAAATTAAACCACTTTTAAAACACTAAACTAAAACTCTTGTTACACGTGAAAATGAACCTAACGCGAAAAAATTTTCGGTCAATGATTTATTATGACTTTCGTTTTGGGCTTACTCAACAACAAAGCTATGACAGGCTGCGATTAGTATTTCTTAATGAAGCCTTTTTGGTGTCATTTCTAATATACTAGACTCTACCTACTGCTTCGGAAACAAATGGCGCTCTGAGAGAGAAGAACCGGCGCAAGAAACTCTCACCGCCTTTTTTTTTTTGCGCTCTTTTTAATCAAATATACAATATTGTATTGTCATTGCTATTGCTATAAAATAATCATAATCTAGTCCCAGGCTTTCCGATCACTTAGATCACTCAGCTGTGGTGTAATAGGATTTACGACAGAGCCATTATTTTATAAAACATTTAAATTTATTTATAGATAATGCCTGAACAGTGGCTGGGACTTAATTATAAGAGTGTTACCCTTAAAGCTATTATGTATCTTATGAAGCTTACTAGAATTAGTTACAAGCAATCCCTTATTTCTAGTGTTATAATAATGAAAATCACTATTAAGAGCAAAAAGGTGACGATTTTTGTGAACGTATATTAAATTTTCGTAAACGTACTGACAATGAACAGTCATAATATTTATTTCTTTAAATTTTTCTTTGAGAGACTGTCTATAACCAAGCTGATATACAGTACGAACAGCTCTCTTTTGCAGAGCAAACACTATATCAATGTCAGCAGCATGACCCCACAGTAAAATACCGAACGTCATGATGGTGTGAAAATAACTGAAGTACCTACACTAATCTAGCGGTCGCCACATTTGTGTACTCTCTAATCTTTCTAACAGCATATGCCACAGAGCTGAGTCTATCTGCTAGTTGGGTAATATGTGGACCCCACTGAAGCTGTTTTAATACATTTTTCACAAAAGTATGGCTCAGTCACTCCTTCATAGCTAATACCCCACCAAACCATCACTGAAGTAAGATAGTGCCCACGTTGCACTCTGTCGAATGATTGGGAAGATTCCTTAAAGCTTTGAGCATAAATACGGTTAGTTTGTTTGTTAAAATGTTGCTTAATTGTAAAAAAAATCTCATCCGTATACAATTTTTTTCTGTGACCTCCCTTTGCGTACCGCTTTAGTAGTTGTTTCGATTTTACCACCCTATTCTTTTTTAAATTATCAGTTAAGATTTTACCAGAACGTCTTTTAAAATACGCGACATAGTTCTAGGTATCTTCATCTCCCGAGATAAAATCTTTCGCTTTCGGACAGGACTTCTTCGAATTCTTTCCCTTACTGCTTTGATCACCTTTTTCGTACGAACAGTACGTGGACGGCCAGATCTTTTTCTGACACAAACAGAGGAGGTCTTATTGTACCTATTAATAGCCCGATACCCTAACATTTTACTAATATCAAGCGTATGGAGAGTTTTAAAAATTGAATTTCACTGCATACCTACTTTGTGTAACGCAATCACAACGATTCGGTTCTCTTTATCACCCCAAATTTACAGATTCCAAATTCAAACGTAATATTTTGTTTATTTTTAATTGTAACAATATTATTTAAGTATTATTGTAAGTCCATCCCTAAAGCGCACACTGTTTTATGAGATAGAAACCTTCAATATAACACAACATTCCAACAAACAAAATCATACAATTGATTCCTTAATTCCTGCTAATTTTATGACGTCTTCATCATCAGAATCGAATTATGAGTCAATGAAATAAAACGATGGCAATTGGCATCTCTCTCCTTTTAAATGCCCTTCACCCAAATTCTTTATTTATTCGTCTACGCATTGCTAAATTGTTTGTGGAATTCGTAGATGCGGCGCTCATAAGGATCGGATTTTAATTAACTAACTTGAAATAATAAAGATGGATTACATATCTAGAATAACCTATAATACCCAGTTATTATATATATATATATATATATATATATATATATTTATCGACACCGGAAAGCGATCTTGTCGTATCTCGAAAAATGCGAAAATGCGTTTTTTACATCATTCGAATCAGAAAATAAAGCATCTTGAAACCTGGCTCTCATTATTCTACGAGTATTTTTTGTTTAGATACAACGTTGAATATTTTGTAAATATTTTGAAAATAACCTAATATAATAAGCAGTTATTTTTATTATATATATATATAATATGCAATTAAAATGTTAACGTTAAATATTGTTATATTGAAAGATTAATTGTTACGTTATTTTCATGCTAAATCTTAACTGACAAGCAGCTCTCCAACTTGGTATTTGGTATTTATATAAAAAATTAAACGTTCGTTATCATTTATAAAATCTAGATTGCGCAACTAAAACCTTCAGGCGTTAATTATTATGTATAATATGCTCTTTTAATGTAGAATTTATTAATTTAGAATAAATTGCATGCTATTAAATTAACACAATATTATTCTTGTTTTTTTGAAGGGTTGTTTATATTTTGTGGTAATAAACAAATAATATATGGTAGGTACTATAGATTTATATATACTTAAGTATCGATGGGTGCGTAGGTATCGAATGAAATCTTTGCGCGACTAAAATGGTCAGGCTTTATAATTATGATAACTCATTAATTTGTTATTGTTTAATATGTTAAAGGTAATTTGTGTTTCATTTCATCTTCATTTTCATTCTCTCTCCTTCTCACAAGCACACAGCCGGTCCGAGGTTCGAGTCTCCTTAGGAGACGCCCCGCGACTGTTTTTGCGTAGTCTTTGCGGCCTCCACGGCCCACGTCCTATGTCGCTGTAAAAGCCTTCAGGGCTAACAGAATAGAAGACACTCGAGTCCGATATATGGGCCCCGTTTCGGCACCGAAATACGTAAATGTATTTTCCTCCTCTCGAAAAAAAAGATAATTAGTGTGAACCAGTAATAAGACAATGTAAAGAATGCTTTTATTTTTAATGTATTTATAAAGCTTTTTACAAAATATATTAGCAAACACAATGCACATTCACATACACACTTACTCACACAAACACACACACCCATACCTTATTAGTGTTAAGTAGGTACCTACTTAATAATTTTAGATATAGATGAGATCTTCTGACACAGGTTTGTTCACCTAAAAGATAGTTCCAACTAATTACATAATGTAATAATTTTGGTACCAATAAATAAATTTGGGTGCCTAAAACATTTTGATAATAATATATCAAATATTATTAATTTTATATTTTGCGTGGATATTCTGTGCAATGCAAAGAACGCAGCCGTTTATTTGCTTCAAGGAAGATAAGAACAAAACAATTTGGGCGCGTTTTTAGGTATGAAATAATGTACCTATATATTATGTACCTATATATGTATATAATATGCATCATCATATTGTTAGATATAGGTACCGTGCAAACCCATTTTGTATAGCTAGTTACAAACCTATTATTACATATATAACAGACAACCACTGTTTATACTATCAACTATCTGACCGGGCAAACGTTGTTTTGCCATATAAATTATTTTTAGATATAAACCATTTCTTGGACATTGCAACATTACTTTATTTTTCTAAAATAAACGTAGCCTAAGTTATTCCTCAATACAACAGCTACGTGCTAATAAAAGTCCCATCAAAATAGATCCAGTTATTTCAGAGATTAGCCGGAACAAACAGACATACAGATAGACAAAAATGATAAAAAATGTTATTTTCGAGTATGTACTGTATAATATATATTCAATATTCATATACATGTAGTAAAAAACGGTTATATCAATATTACAAACAGACTCTCCAATTTTATTTATGTGTATAGATGAAGCTTACTGACAGATTAATGCCAGACAAAAAAAAAAAAAACAATACGTAGGTATATTAAATAAATAAACAATAATTTTCTTAAATTGTGTTCATACATTAATTTAATCTTATTTATGTTTAGCCCACGAAATTTTTGTCAGTGATACTTTCAAACTGTTGCACCGTTATTATTTTCAAAATATCTATATTGATGCGTAAGATATTATAATAAATCGTAGCGTAGCGGCCTGTCTTGGGGACTCTTAAAAAAAGATATCACGTAGTGTGAAAGTTGTGAAATATCTCAATAACTAGTTAGTTATTGTTCGAACTTTTTTATTGAAAACAACGGTATAATTATCTTATTAAGAGCCGGACAAATAGGAAGAAACATGAGTGTTCCTATAATGATTCCGTTTTTTTTCACAAGGACGTACGGAATGATAGAAATTGATGTACATTGAACTCCTCCAAAACGGCTTGACCGATTCTCATGAAATCTTGAGTGCATATTGGGTAGGTCTGAAAATCGGACAACATTTATTTTACATCCCCCTAAATGTTAAGGGGGATGTAAAATAAGGGTTGGTCCATACGATTTTTTTGTTTTTATTTTTTTTGACATATTTTTTTATATTTGTTTGATTATGCGTCAGCATTAAAAAATACATACAACTTCAAATTTTCACCCATCTGCGATTAACAGTTACTTTTGTATCGCGATTTTAATATCGGCAATACGTTTGCTGGGTCAGCTAGTCTTAATATATATAAATCTCGTGTCACAATGTTTGTCCTCAATGGACTCCTAAACTAATGAACGGATTTAAATGGGAATTACTTCATGGAGTGCAGTTTGCTCCAACTTGAGAGATAGGATAGTTTTTATTTCGATTTGGGACTCATAATTATTTTTATTTTCAATATTTGTTTTGTATGGACATATTTTCTTTGAGAGAATTTATTGACGCACGGTTTGACAGTTCTGCTGTGAAACAATTTCATTATAACAACAGGCCGGAGCATATTTTACGAAATAATTCTTGATGTTATGAAATATTATTGACAAATTAATAAATAAATAGTAATTTACTTATTATGTACAGAACAACGTCTGTCGGGTCAGCTAGTACTTATATATAATACTAGTTGAGCCGACAGACGTGGTTCTGTATATTATTAATAATGTTTTTTATGAATTTGTCAATAATATTTCATAACATCAAGAATTATTTCGTAAAATATGCTCCCTGTTGTTATAATGAAATTGTTTCACAGCAGAACTGTCAAACCGTGCGTCAATAAATTCTCTCACAGTAAATATGTCCATACAAAACAAATATTGGAAATAAGAATTATTGCTTTAGATTGTAAACTTCCTCCGATAATGACAACAGCCACTTCATCAATTGTGGGTGAATTAAACCTGCTTGTGTGTTCACCGGAAGGTGTTTTTTCAGCTCGAATGACAATATTATGGCTGTTTGATGTGCACGAACTCGTTGTATTCTAAGCCTGTGTACTTCATTGTTACTCATTAAAGAACGCAATTCTGACATAATATCAATACGACTAATTTCTGCTTCTATCTCTCTCTGGTCATCATTTTACTACACTTAGCAGTAGTAGAGTCTCACTATCACCAAAGATCAACAAAATAAATAAAAGTTTAAAAAGAAAACAAAAAAACAAATGATAAATGTCAAATATTAGGGTCACGTTCAGAAATTTAATTTATAACTAAACTTAAGATTTATCAATGTACATAAAAATAATCTGATAGATAGTTAACAACTGTAGTTAATCTACCAACTATAGTTATCTAAAATAATGTTTATTTTTTACCTCCTGAGAAAGTTAGAAAAATATGAAAATCCCAATTAGATTCATTTTATTATGATTTTAAACTATTTTTTAAATTTGATTTCTCAACGACGGGAGACACATCAAAGGAAAAACAAAATTATTGTTTTTATTTAATTCCGAGCATTTTTATATTTATTCATCTTTTAAACCTTCTCTGGACTTCCATAAATAATTCAAGACCAAAATTAGCCCTATCGGTCTAGCCGTTCTCGAGTTTTAGCAAGACTATCGAAAAGCAATTCATTTTATCTTCTATCTATCTATATTATATGTATAGATAGATAGGAGATGATATTATATGATATGCATAAGATATAATTTAATAATTTTAAAGCCGTACTTGCCGCGACCTTAATAATCTTGGAAACACACTGTGGTAATGATAAGTTTGCGTAGCAGCCATCGTGGATTACAATCCTAATTTGATAATTCTGTGCAGCGGATATCTCGGATTTCAAACATAATCTTGGAACTTGTGGACACTACGAGCTTCTAGGGATCCACATACTTATTGCCCAACTAGCAGATAGACTCAGCTCTGCTGCGTACGGCGCCGTTAGAAAAATTTGACTCTAATCTTGACATTAGAGAGTACACGAATGTTGCTGCCAGATTAGTGCAGGTACCTACTTCAGTTATTTTCACAGTATCATGACGTACCGTATTTTGCTGTGGGGTCATGCTGCTGACATTAATATAGTATTTGCACTACAAAAGAGAGCTATAATAGGACCTGACACCTGGAATCGATATCAATTACGTTAATAATTAATAGTCTTGTGTGGCAGCCATTTTGGATTTCAAAACTGATCTCTAACTCGATCTCTGCACTTCCGATAACATTGGAAATTATATCCATATAATGGAATTACATTTTTGCGCGGCGGCCATCTTGGATTTTAGTTTCGTTTTCTGCAAACTTGAAAACAAGGATATAATATCCATATTTTAACGATGCGATGATATTATTAGGCGATTTCTATCCAATAGGACTTAACAAAAAACTCCAATAATCATTCTACACCATTCCAGGAACCTTTAGTTTCGAAAAACCAGATTGAATTTACGTCATTGCTAAACCCTGCTAGGTGGTATATGTACGTATTGTAAATAATATATTCTCCGGAAATTGACGTTTTTCGAGACCTTTTAAAACTGGTTATTAAATGCAAAACCCTCTAGAGTCTTAATGATAACATAAGCTGAATCTCAATATTATAATGAATATAAATATCAAACAAGTTTCTCCGGATAGTAGACAGTTACTGAAGCGCCGGAATCAATTAACACCGAATAGAGTATGTGTTTATTAGTGTTCTTAAAATGGCGCCGAGAATATTTAACAAGATACTATCACAGAACTTAAATTGACGAGATTTAAAAAGAAACTATTTAATCTCCAACAGAAAAAAACGTACCATTCTATAAAATACTTATTTCAGTTGCTTCACTTGTTATTAATTATTATTAGTACGTCACAGCATGCGGTCAAGGAATGAAGAACTTTTATTGTTTTTTTTTTTTCAAATTCAAATATTTTTATTCAAAATAGGATGTGAAATCACTTATTGAAAGTCAAAAAAAAAACTACCACCCATTCCAAAGTGAATGCCTCAGACCTGAGAAGAATGGGCGCAACAAACTCAGCGGGCTTTTTTTTTCATCAAAAATATGTTTTACAATTAAAGTAACATTTACAAAGTAATATTGTACAATTAAACTTATTATTTAATAGCCTGAGTGCGGTCGCTCCATTCCCAATCTGTGGTATCATTAAGAAAGTCATTTATGTTATAGTAACCTTTATCACACAAACGTTTTTTAACAATTCTTTTGAATAACGTAACACCTTTTTTTTGAACACTTTCTGGGATCTTGTTGTAAAAGTATATACATCGCCCCACAAAAGACTTACTAACTCGACTAAGCCGAGCAGTAGGCATCATCAGTTTATGTCTGTTCCTGGTGTTAACATTATGGTTGGCTGGCAAATTCACTTATGTGCCTATAATATAATAATAATAATAATATTGACACACTTATTACACAAATTATCTTGCCCCAAGTTAAGCATATATAGCCTGTGTTATGGGTTACAAGACAATGATATATTTAATACAATATACTTACTTAAACATACATAAATTCATATAAACATACATAAATACCTTTAAACATCCATGACTCGGAAACAAACATCCATATTCATCATATAAATGCTTGCACCTACCGGGATTCGAACTCGGGACCTCTAGCATAGTAGCCTATGAACATACATTACATTATCAATAATATATTGAGAAGCAACAGTATTGTTACTATATACATACCCATTATTTTGAATTGTTAGGGAACTATCAGAAGATACAGCATTAACGAAGTCCGGACGAGTGACTATTTTAAATTAAAAACAAGGTTGAACTTATCATTTCATTACAATTGTGGAACCCGACCCATACAAGAGTATTATTATTAAACCAATTAACACGGAAACACTAATAATAAAAATAACATTTTAGCAATTCCCGACAGGATGAGCGAAATTAGTACGATTTCAGTTATAATCATTTCATTTTTCAGTTATAATCATATGACATGCGATAACTTAACAGCGTTTATTCGGGCACTCTTATTCAAAAGGCGTAGTCCCTGACTAATAGTAGTCAGCCCTTGTTCATCCGATCCAAAAAATGGAGACAGTTCGGATCCGGCAAACTATAGGCCTATTGCTATTACCCCCCTGTTCTCCAAAATCATGGAGAGCATAATCAACCGCCAGCTCTTGGTATATCTAGAGGGTCACTAGTTGATCAATGACCGACAGTACGACTTTCGCCATGGTCGGTCGGCAGGTGATCTTCTGGTATACCTAACACATAGATGGGTGGCGGCTATTGAAAGCAAGGGGGAGGCCGTTGATCGTGTATGGCACAAAGCGCTCCTCTCAAAACTTCCATCATTTGGGCTTCCCGAGAGCTTGTGCAAGTGGACCTCCAGCTTCCTCACTGGGCGCAGCATACAGGTCGTTGTCGACGGATATTGCTCGAACCCGAAGCCCGTTAATGCTGGAGTGCCTCAAGGCTATGTGCTATCTCCCACGCTGTTTCTTCTGCATATCAATGATATGTTGGACAACTCCAACATACATTGCTATGCAGACGACAGCACTGGTTATGTTGTATACACGGGCCATGCAGGTCTCTCTCGGGAAATCGTCGACCAGTGCCGGGAGAAACTTGTGTCTTCCATTGAGTCCTCTCTTGAGAAGGTCGCGGAATGGGATAAATTGAAACTTGTCCAATTTAACTCCCAGAAGACTCAAGTTTGCGCGTTTACCACAAAAAAGCCCGATTTGTCGTATCACCGCTCTTCGACAACACTTCCCTTAAAGCCTCGCCTAGTATCGGAATACTGGGTCTCGAAATATCGAGTGATTGCAAATTTCGTGGCCATCTGGAGGGCAAAGCCAAATTGGCTTCGAAGAAACTGGGCGTCATTAATAGAGCACGGCAATACTTCAAGCCGGCCCTCATTCTTCTTCTTCTTAGTCGGACACTCTTGTCAGAGTGGTCGTGGTTGCGCTGACGAGGTACATGGTGGAGTGTTCGGTGGGTCAACATCCTTTCTGAGGGTAGATCTCCTGGCGATGTGCTTCCATTTCTGACGGTTAGAGGCGTTGCGAGTACACTGGACTATGGTGGACTCAGTAGCCTTTGTGATGGCGTCTATCCAGCGGGTTGGCGATCGACCGCGTGCTCTCTTGCCTTCCACCTGGCCCTGAACTACCAGTCTCTCCATCGAGTTCTCATTTCTAGAGACGTGACCAAAGAACTTCAGTATTCTTAGTTGCACAATTGACGATAGTCTGTCTTTAATACGAAGCTCTTTGAGGATGGATACATTGGTGCGAAATGCCGTCCACGGGATCTTTAGGAGGCGTCTCCAGCACCACATCTCTAATGCATCGATTTTACAGCGGTCCTGCAGTCTCAGAGACCAAGTTTCGGCTCCATAGAGAAAGATTGGAAACACAAGGCATTTCATCAATCTGACTTTAGTCTTCTTGGTAATCCTCCTGTCCCTCCAAATCTTTCCCAGTTGTTCCACTGCAGACCTGGTGATGGCGCACCGTCGTCTGATCTCGTCGCCACATCCTCCAGTACTTGATATAGTAGAACCAAGATAAATATAGGTCTGAACCACTTCACAGTTGGCTACATAGGGTACGTTGGTTCCAATTTGTTCGGCCCGGTCTACTATCATCACCTTCGTCTTGTCTCGGTTAATAATAAGTCCGAATTGGAGACTGGTACTTTCTAGACGGTTTAGAAAATTTTCCATATCTTCTCTAGTCTGTGCGAGAAGGGTAGTATCATCAGCGTATCTGAGGTTATTTATCACGCGTCCCCCAACAGATATTCCTTTGTTCCAATCTTCCAAGACAATGCGCATAATATACTCTGTGTAGATGTTAAAGAGTAATGGCGATAAGATGCATCCTTGTCGTACACCGGCCTCAGTCTTGAATTCGCTTGAAAGGGTATCATCCACTCGTACCGCTGCAGTACCGTGCTCATACAACCTCCTCAATAGAACTGTTAAATGGGATGGTACACCCATTTCCGCAAGTATCTTCCAAAGGTGTGTCCATATGACCGTGTCAAATGCTTTGCGAAAGTCCACAAAGCAGATGTAAAGGGTTGTATTGAATTCTCTGGCCTTCTCAATAATCTGACGCAGTATAAGTATTTGTTCCCGAGTGCCTCTTCCCTTAACAAATCCGGCTTGCTCGGGTGCAATCTGCCTTGAGAGGTAGGCCAACAGCCTTGTATTAATTATGTGGAGCATCACCTTACTTGCATGAGATATCAAGGATATGAGTCGGTAGTTGATGCATTTCTTGGTGGACCCTTTTTTGTGCAGTGGAATGAAAATGGATTTTGACCAATCGTCAGGCCATATTCCAGTCTCCCATATTTTACAGCAGATGGTATATAAAATATCAACTCCAGGTTCTCCCATCGCTTTGAAGACTTCTATTGGGATCTCATCACAACCTATGGCTTTATTGCATTTGAGGTCTGTAATTGCTGCTCGTACTTCATCCCGCATGATGTCGGGTTCACGGTCAAGTATGTTGTGGGGAGAACATGTGAAGCTTAGTACCAAGTTATTGGAAAATAATGATTGACAATATTCCTTCCACACATTCACGATATCCTTTATCTCCGTAACCGTATTCCCAGCGGAGTCCTCAACAGCCCACGTCTTAGGTTTAAATTGGCGTGTTATGTATCGCACCTTATCATGCAGATCTTTGGTTTGATATTTGTCGGAGTGCTGTTCCAGTTCATGACATATCTTACTCAGATGGTTATTGCGGTCACGTCGGCAAGCAGCTTGTATGATAGCTGACTTGGCATTTAGCTTCGTAATGCTAGCACCACTGGCTTTAAGTTTTCGGCGCTCTTCAACCAAATGCCAGGTTTCTTCCGTCATCCAATGTTGTCGTTTTGGTAAGACTGTTTTCGGTTGTGACTCAGCAATCGCCTCCACAATATATGTTTTTGCCGAGATCCACAAGTAGTTAGAGTCATTGTTTCCGATACCTGCTCTCCATGCGGCATGTCTGTTCTGTATCGAGGTGGTTAGTGACTTTCGATCTTTCACCTCCATTCTTCTAGCCATTTTAATTTGTCTTGCTCTTTGCAATTTCAATCGCAGGTTCCCAATGAGCAGTTGATGGTCGGAATGACAATCAGCACCGGGAAGGGTATGTGTATTGGCAATTGAACTTTTCCATCTGGTTCTCACTAATATGTAATCTATCTGATTGCGGTGGTTGCCATCAGGGGAGGTCCAGGTATATAGGCGTCTAGGATGGTGTTTGAACATCGTGTTTGCTATGGCCATGTTGTTATCGGCTGCAAACTCTATGAGTCGTTCACCCCTTGGGTTACGAACACCATGGCCATAGTTCCCAACAATATGTCGTATGCCCGTATTCATTGTGGTGTTTCCCACCTTGGCGTTAAAGTCCCCAATGATGATTAATAGCTCTCTTTTGGGGATCTTAGCTATTGAAGACTCAAGTTGACAATAGAAGTCTTCTACTTCTTCATCTTTGGCAGAACTTGTAGGAGCATAGACTTGAATTATGTTGAGTGGGGTCGGTGATGCGCTAAGTTTAATGGAAATAATTCTATCATTAATTGGGTGATATCCAAGCACCGAGTTTTTACATAATTTAGGGATCGCAATAGCCACACCCGAAAAGCTACTTTTATCGTTGCCGGAGAAATAGATGGTATGTTTCTCTGAGTCAAAGTGGCCGCTACCTTTCCAATGTGTCTCACTGATTCCCGTGATAGTGAGTTTGCATCGCTCAAGTTCTTGTTCCAGAATATGAAGCTTTCCATCTTCAAGAAGCCCTCGAACGTTCCATGTACCTATGCGAAGATCGTTTCTTAAATTAATATTCTTTCTTCTTCTTCCAGTAGCATTTTTTCCATAGGATGCCTGGTTGCCTGCATCCTGATGGCCGGTAACCCATTTCACACCCTCAGCCCCGGAAAACTCAGGGCGCCGGTCGCTACGCGGGTTGCCAGGCGGTCTTACTCTGTCTTTAAACATACTCATCATTGCAACTCTCATGGGATAAATAATGTAGTAGGTTCCCGTTACTTTCTACATCGCGGTACTATAGCCTCAGTGGCTTTACTAATCCAAGAGTGAACCGGTTCAGAACATATGGTTCTTTCGCTTCACTTCGGTACTGATGGTTACCGCTGCCCTCCATCAGGATCCAGGTTCTACGCCCCTGTAGCTTGCCTCCTCCGCTGGTTAGTCCGTACCGACAACTGTTGTCTCCGCATTCACCACCGTTGAGGTCTTCACCCGTAACCCTGGGCACGGGTTCTGCGTTATACCCCGCAGTACTGGGTCCCTGCTGAACTCCGCCATCTACACACTCCGGCTTGCTGAAGTGTAAGATGCCCACCCCCGCGACATGGACGCGCCAGACAGGACTTGCCCAAGTGAAGAGTAGAGAAGGTGGCTCTACTCTCCCAGGGGCCGGGTTAATGGACGTGTATAACGCCACGCCCAAAAGCTCCCCCCTCCGCCCTCATTCTAGCGCTCTACAAAGCGCAGGTCCGGCCACACATGGAGTATTGCTGTCATATCTTCTTCTTGCGTGCATGCTTATGTCAAGAAAAAAGTAGCCAGCGACTTCAATTATAAGCAGTTGGTGATGGGGATGCATCATGTAGCTTTGTGTATTCTTGGTTCAGTGAATACAGACGTGAGCGTAATCATATCTGTAACAATTTTCGTGAGTCGTCCGACGACTGCTGCTACCGACACTAATATTAATACCTTAAGGCTAAGCTTTAAGGCACCTGATTGAAACCAGTGGGAGGCTCCTTTCTACCAGTGGGAGGATCCCTTGCACAGGAAGCCGGCTAGATTATGGGTACCACAACGGCGCCTATTTCTGCCGTGAAGCAGTAATGTGTAAGCATTACTGTGTTTCGATCTGAAGGGCGCCGTAGCTAGTGAAATTACTGGGTAAATGAGGCTTAACATCTTATAACGGAGAGGTGATAGAACCGGTGGAATCTGCTATATTTCTTGTCATAACTCTAGATTCCAAATTACAATGGGGCCCCCATATTGAACGATTGGCGAACAGACTTAGTTCTGCAGCATACGCGGTTAAAAAGATTAGACAATTAACTGATATAGATACGGCGCGACTAGCATACTTTAATTATTTACATAGTATTATGTCCTATGGTATATTGCTATGGGGCAACGCTGCCGATATTAATACAATATTTGTGCTGCAGAAGAGGGCTATTCGCGCTATTTATAACCTAGGTCCTAAAGAATCATTTACAGCAAAATTCAAAAAAATTTACATCTTGACTGTTGCTTCTCAATATATTCTTGATGTAATAATGTTTCTTCATAAGCACATAAGTGAATTTGCTAGAAACTGTCATAACCATAATGTTAACACCAGGAATAGACATAAACTTATAATGCCTACTACTCGGCTAAGTCGAGTTAGTAAGTCTTTTGTGGGGCGATGTATATTTTTTTTACAACAAGATCCCAGAAAATGTTCAAAGCAAAAGTTTTAGTTAGTTTAGTTTACGTTATTTAAAAGTATTGTTAAAAAACGTTTGTGTTGTAAAGGTTACTATAACATAAATGACTTTCTTAATGATACCACAGATTGGGAATGGAGTGACCGCCCTCAGGCTAATAAATAATAAGTTTAATTGTACAATATTACTTTGAAAACATATTTTTTCGATGAAATAAAAGCCCGCTGAGTTTTTTGCGCCCGTTCTTCTCAGTTCTGAGGCTTTCATTTTGGAATGGGTCGTATTTGACTGTCAATAAGTGATGTCACATCCTATTTTGAATAAAAATATTTGAATTTGAATTAATGCTGCAATATTGCTTAAAAAAGCTACGTAAATAATCCATTATTTCTCATAAACAGTACAACATAAAATTGTTATTGTGAGTTATCCTTAAGAGATAGACATATACTATCACAGCATTTTTGTAGACCTTTTTAAGGGGTACAATACTTTAGTACATTATCTATACTAATATATAAAGCTGCAGTGTTTGTTTGTTTGTTTGAACGCGCTAATCTCTGGTACTACTGGTCCGATTTGAATGATTCTTTCAGTGTTGGGTAGTCCATTTATCGAGGAAGGCTATAGGCTATGTTTTTTCAAAATTAGAGATCCGTAATAAAATTGCTATTTTGTAACACAAGGTGTAAAATCGAAAACCTATTTTTGCGTGCGCTGCAAAAACTATTGACAATAGAACAAAATGATGTACAGACTATAATATAGGCAAATCTTTATTACTTATAAAACTATCGCGTGAATTATACTTTATATGGCAAAACAACGTTTGCCGGGTCAGCTAGTTCTGATATATAACCTAGGATTCAGCCAGCATTTGTAATTGTAATAAGGACGACATCACATTAAACACCTCTAAAATAATCAGTGTTTCTCTACTATATTATCATGTTTTATACATAAAAACCTTCCTTTTGAATCACTCCATCTATTTAAAAAAACTGCACCAAAATCCATTGCGTAGTTTTAAAGATCTAAGCATACTTAGGGACAGCGAGAAGCGACTTGGTTTTATACTCTGTAGTGATCACAGAACAATTACTCTGTATGCCTTTTATCTATATAAATGATTTGAGTTTTCTTTAGTGTTAATTCCGCCAATATTTTTCTTTAAACAAGTGATGTCAGTCTCGTGCCAGATTGTGGCGAGAGAACACATCATGAGGATGCCTCGTGTAGAGGCGAAACACGTGTCGAATTGTTTAAAGACAAATATTGGCGGAATTAACACTAATGAAAACTCAAATCATTTGTACAATTATGGATTTCCGCAAAGTAACGCCTACTTCAATAAATTGCCTTTTACCTGTTCTGTTGTAGTGATAAATAAATAAAAATATAAAAAAGACAGTTAATTGACATAATAAGTATATACGGCGCGACATTATTAAGAGTATAAATTTATTGGGCTATGTATATATGCTTTTACAACATGACCCCAGAAAATCTACAAGACAAATGTGTTACCAAGTTCAAAAGAATTGTTAAAAGACGTTTGTGTGGTAAAGATTATTATTATAACTATAACATAAACGATTTTTTAATGATACCAACGACTGGGTATGCAGCAAACGAATACAAAAATAAATATACAAAAAAAAAACTTATTATTAAAAAGCGTCCCGCGCTTTTTAATAATAAGTTTTATTGTATGATGTTGCATATATTACCTATGTAGTATCTAAATTAAGAAAAAAAGTCGATGAATTTCATGCGCCCGTTCTTCTCAGGTCTGAGGCATAATATTTCGAATGGATGGTAGTTTTTTTACGTTCAATAAGTAATTTAAATTGAAATAATAAAGCTTCGATTCCGTTATAGGGAGTTCTACGGAACCCTTGCTTCTTTGGAAGTTGTCGGGTTACTGGTTTTGCTTGTAACTAATTCTAGTAGGCTTCATAAGATACATAATAGCTTTAAGGGTAAATGTATTTGCACTTCTATAATAAAGTCCCAGCCACTGTTCAGGCATTATCTATAAATAAATTTAAATGGTTTATAAAAAAAATGGCTCTGTCGTAAATCGTATTACTCCACTGCTGAATATCTAAATGATCGGACAGCCTGGGACTAGATTATGATTATTTTATAGCGATAGAAATGACTGTACAATATTGTATATTATTATTGAAAAGAGCGCAAAAAAAGAATGCTGGGAGAGTTTCTTGCGCCGCTTCTCCTCTCTCAGAGCGCCATTTGTTTCCGAAGCGGTAGTAGTATCTAGTAGTTATTAGAAATGACATCAAAAAGAATTCTAAAGGAATCAATTTTGAGAACATAAATGCCTTTTATGCCTTTTTAATGCCACTTACACCCTGTATATCTTGTACGATGGTACGGGACCCTTCGTGTGCGTCAACTTGCACTTGACCGATTTTTATTGGTCACGACTAAGTGGCTAATATGTAAGTGTTGACAAACAGACAACAAAGGCTTATTAACGGCTTAATTATTATTTATGGCTCTATAATGGTTCCTATTTACGGCTTGGTACCTGAAGGTTAACCAGGCGAAACCTATTAAAGTTTAAGCTGTCTGCCGGCAGACAACATCTAATAAAATATGACAAATACAAACATAAATAAATTTAATCGAATTTTTTTACAATAACTTTTTAAAAAGTAGGTATTTTTATATTCATTATTAAATTGCACAATTAAAATCAATAACCTAAGTAATATTAATTACCCTTATCAACGTACCTCATTATCATTCAAAACACGTATTATCAGAACGGCATCAGCTAATCTAGTTGCTAAACAAATACTGGAAGCACTTAAGGTCGGACCGCATTTGAACGGCTCTGCGCGGCGCGTCTCTTTACGTTTGCTTGATGATAACTATCGCATTACAACTGTAGTAAGCGGCAGCTCGCGTCACATCTATACCATTTGCGTGCGAGCAATATTACAAGGTGAGCGATTGTTACGAGGATTTGGGATTTTTTTTTATTTTTTGCAGAAGAACAACGAATTATAGAAGAAAAAATAAGAAGAAATGTATTGCTGACATACCAAGATCACGCTATCAAGAAGGCCAATATCATTATTTGTTTCCTCGCCTTCTAACTGCACGATTTGACACTTTCTTCAGAATGTCGAAGACAAAATTCTATAAACTTAACAATTAAGCTTATGTGCCTGTTTGATACTCGCCATTTTGGCGCTGTTGGCCATGTAGCGAGAGTCTGCGGATCTAAAACTAATGACGACAACTGCAGCTAAACAAACATCAGTAGGAAAACTATTTACAAAAAAAATGTGTACTTTATTACGTTTATTCCTGAAGTATAAATAACAAAGAAAACGACCGAAATTAATTCAAAATGCAAAAATACTTCAGAGTATTGTACGTTTCTCTCGCAGCTATTAGTTCTCTGGACGCTCGCGAGTGGCACTTCAAATAGGTACAAAAAATTTGGACCAGCCTGTCCTGTATTTATACGGGTCAGTGCTCGGAGGCTACTATGCCACAACGCGCAGTGCATCACCGCTCTAGTGCGACATGCACCATACAAAATGATTGAAATAATATTTCGATGCATTGTGCCGCGCTGAGCAGTGCTGCCCAGCGGCGCTGTAATGCGGTCCGGCCTTTAGTGATCCATCAGAGACCGGCCAAACAGCAATGTCTGTTGAAGCATTCACCTCAGACATTCGAGCAGTCTGTTTGAAGATCGCGAGATACCAACACGCATCACAAATTCGACATCCAAGATGCGACGAAACTTTTAAGTGATAAACCGGAGTGAAGTTTGAAGTGTTTTTACAACTATTATAGATATAATATCTACTTAGTTGATTAAATTAACAAGTTGTTTGCCTATTTACATGACAAGATTGTATAATTTAATATAAGCAGGTAAAACCCAACTAACTGGGTGTATTTACCAAGTATAAGTAAAAATCAACAAGCTGTTTACGATTTTTGATTACAATTAAGAATAATCGAAGGACATACTGACTCGTAGAAACCGGCTTGGAACGAGAGGAAATCCCTCACAATAAAACTTCAAGCATGATAATTTAAATTTAGTTTATTTCCATTCGTATTTGCGAAATTTAGCTTTAGAGACATGTTACAGTTGTGCATTATCTTAACTTTACTTTCGTGTGTTCTGTGCAAGAAGTGTAATACCAGTATTGATATTAGCGAAGGAGTAAGGGACACTGATGGAGGGATATTCTTCGAAGACAGACATTACGAGGAGAATGAGCATTACTTTGATAATGAAACGAATACAGAAAGGGGATGTATCTGCTTGAAGACAGCATGCATATTTAAATGCTGTCCATTTGGTATGAAATATGACAGTATTCAGAGACAATGTGTTACTGACACAGATGAATTTAATCCCATAGTATTTGATGCGTATAAACGTATCCTAAATGAGAAAGCGAAAGATATATTCCATTTTAATTTTGGGAGAGCAAAGTGCGAGAACGATGAAGTTAGTATCAGGATCGGAGAACTTACTGCTGTTCATAATTTGAGATTGGTAAGTGGTGTACTTTGTTATGGAAATCAGATATGTACTAGAACAGACAGGCTTTAATGTCTATAAAATACATTAAATTATAATTAAATACGTATCCGTTTATTCCGTTGAAGAAAACAAGTTTTGATAAACATTTTGAATATTTTTTTATATTATTAGCTTATTATAAAAACTAAGTTATTCAGAACGGTCGTGTAAAACAAATAGAAATAGTAATAAAATAGTGCCATTATCACCGTTTTAGATAATATGCATTATCTTAAGGGATACAAGAAAAACGTCGATGGTACCATAGGTAGAAGGGCGCGTACTCCCACGACGCCTCTGGTTCAATCTTCGACCGCCAACTCCAACCAATTCAAATTCAAATATTTTTATTCAAAATAGGTTATAATATCACTTATTAAAAGTCAAAAACTGCCATCCATTCCAAAAGGTATGATGACCTCAGACCTGAAAAGAACGGGCGTAACAAACTCAGCAGGCTTCTTTTTTTTTTAAATAGATGATTATAATGTAAAATCGAAGAATAAAATTTATTATTTAATTGCCTGTGGGCGGTCGCTCCATTCCCATTTTGTGGTATCATTAAGAAAGTCATTTATGTTTTAGTAACCACACAAACGTTTTTTAACAATACTTTTAAATTGCGTAATACATTTGTTTTGAATATTTTCTGGGATCTAGTTATCAAAGCATATACAACGACCCACAAAAGACTTACTAACTCGACTAAGCCGAGTAGTAGGCATTATAAATTTATGTCTGTTCCTGGTGTTAACATTATGGTTGTGACAGTCTAGCAAATTCACTTATGTGCCTATGTACCTACATACTTAAAATTATCAAGAATATATTGAGAAGCAACAGTCAAGATGTTTATTTCTTTAAATTTTGCTCCTAATTATTCTTTAGCACTTAGGTTATAAATAGCGCGAAAAGCCCTCTTCTGCAGCACAAATTTTGGATTAATATCTGCTGTGTTGCCCCATATCAATATACTATAGGACATAATACTATGAAAATAACTAAAGTATACTAATCGCGCCGTATCTATGTCAGTTAATTGTCTAATATTTTAAACCGTGTATGCTGCAGAACTAAGTCTTTTCGCCAATGTGTTTAACTTCAGCCAGGTTCTGTACCATTGCACAAGATATACCTAACACTGCATTTAATCAATATATATATTTTTTAATTTGATAGTAACTATAACGCGAATATCTTCTGTGACAATATACATAAAATAAAAAATAAATTAAGTACATAGATAAGTTAGCAAGTAAGTAATCTGTTAATCTTTTTTTTATTCTTGTTAGTGGCTGTTCGTATAAGTCCTGATTTTATCAAGCTTTTTTATCAAGGTCCTCCACAGTGCGGTTTTCAAGGAGCTTTCTTCCACGTTCTACAAAGCTGTGGAATGAGCTTCCTTGTGCGGTGTTTCCGGGACGATACGACATGGGTACCTTCAAAAAAAGCGCGTACACCGGAAGGTGGCCGGCAACGCTCTTGTGATTCCTCTGGTGTTGCAAGAGAATGTGGGCGGCGGTGATCACTTAACACCAGGTGACCCGTACGCTCGTTTGTCCTCAAAAATTTTGCAAATTGAATAATGGAATAATCTAATTAAATTATAGTATTGTCATCGGTTCTCGATAAATCTACAATGTCTGAATGATATCTGACCGTTTAAAGTGGGTCAAAATCGCGCCCAAAGGAATATAGATAATGGATAAATTAAGATACCTTATTTTGTAAATTGAAGAATGGAATAGTCTTATCAAATTAGTATATAGTCATCCAACCTTGATATATCTACAAAGTTTGAAAGGAATCTGATCATTCAAATTGGGTCAAAACCGCGCCCAAATGAGTCGATTACAAACAAACATACAAGCGAAGCTAATAACACACACACTTTATAATATAAACAAAGATGTTTTATGAACATGTTTTAACCGATTGATCTATTTAAAAATACTTTTACTTAAGCCGGTTTAACAGTTACAGATGTGTATTTGTAGCTGGATTTAAACAGTTGTTAAGATTTATTGTTTTAAAAAAAGACATAAAAGAATCTATTCTCCAACTTATTTATCTTAAACAATCTATTCAAGTCACTTGTAAAAATAGTTTCACTTTAAATACTCATACAAGCTATTACCAGGTGTAATAATTTATTCATCCAATGTATGGATAGATAGGGTCTTTTAGTAAGTAAAATCTCGTTTTCAGGGGTACTGATCTGAGAGATATGTAAAGGTCTTTAAGTGTCGAGCTAACTAAAATAAAAATGTAACTTTTGCGCAAAAATCTAATGTAAAAACAGTTACAATTAATACGTGTTTTAATCCTTTAAAAGTGTTTTATTTAAATGTGTAACACTCGCGTTAACCAAAGAAAATACTAGTAAAATAATCATTTTAATAATCTTACAAAAAACTTGAAAATCATCTCTTCAACAGTAAGTTTTTATATCATCTTCATCAACAGTAAATAAATATCTTTTACCCGCAACTTCGTCCGCGTCCAATCTTTAATTTGGGCAGCATTATTTTATTTTTTTTGATGTTTTTCAACGAATACACATACAAACAGGTCTTTTTGCGCTGAGAGCGCCACCACTCTACTCTGTCAATCTTGACAATTTCAATAGTATTTCCCTGAGCATTTTAATCTTCCATTTAACCCAATCAAATCAATTAAATGTTAATAAATTACTTCTTATCAATTCCCTAAATACAAAGATACATGGTTTTATCTCCGAAAATGCAGAATTCCCATACAAACTTTTATCCCTTATTTCAAACCGTTCATGCGCCTTTTCTTAAAAAATTAAGGAAAAATGGAAGCTTATGTCTCTTTCCAAGCTTTAGTCTATCACTGTACCAAATTTCATCAGAATCGGTTCATTGGTTTAGGCGTAAAAGCGTAACAAACAAACTTACTTTCATATTTATAATATTAGTAGGGATTGTCGTTCGAATAGAAATCGTAGGCGATAAATATACCTGTTTTAATAGTACGCAATACCAGTTAAACCAGACCAGAATAATTACGGCTAGTCAATTCTTATAGAAGCATATTATATTTATCTTACATGTATACCTTCTTATAGTACTGTAATGGGCTTATAATACAAAAATTTATAAGAATATTATATTTTTAAGTATATGTACATGGAATGAAAAGTAATATTAATGAATTATAATACCCTTTTAAGGCGACACTAAATGCCAGCGACCTTGAGCGATATGAGTTCACGGCTTCCGGCTCGCCATCTATGTAACAAAGCCAATATTTTCAAAATTCTTGTGTGGAAAACAGTTTATATGCTTACAATCCTCGTTATTCATTACTAATCTGAATAAATATACCTACACAAAAAAGTAAAGCTATATGAATAACTTTTCTGAGAGTTGTACTAAAAAAATGCGTCATGCCATGCCAAAAAACTTGTTTAACTGCAAGGAAAAGTGGTAGTTCAAAAAGGCTCTGGAGTGAAAACTATAACATTAGAAACCTACAAATAAGACTTAAGTATTTGTGTAGCAGGATTAAGTGTTGTTCATAGCTCGAAATGCTATATTTTCACCAAAAAACTTGTCTAAAAACACCTCGTTTGTATGTTATCTACTTACTCTTCGCCTTAAGCGCGGCGCGTCCCTGCAAGATCGAATTAGAAATGAGGAGTTCCGCAGGAGAACCAAAGTAACCGACACAGCCCAGATGGTAGCGGAACTGAAGTGGCAGTGGGCAGGGCACTCAAATGGCGACAACGTACCGGAAGACGTAGTGTTGGTAGGCCCCACAAGATGGACCGACGATCTGGTCAAGACCGCCAGAATAGGTTGGATGAGCAGCGCAGGACCGATCATCATGGCGATATGGACGTCTTCTTGATGAAATGAATGAAATGAATGAATACCCTTTTAGGTAGTATCTAATTAAAAGGAAGATATGATTGATAATTTGAAAAGCAGAAGCAAAACTTTGTGGTTTTGTTGATTTTGTAGGAAAGATATTGATAATTTGCAATAACAGTTCTGGAATATAAATTTTAAATATTGATTAAAATAATTAATTAAATTAATTGCCACGTGTGTGCGTCTTTTTGAAAAGCACATGTAAGATCCATATTAGATTGTTATCCATCCACAAATAATTAATAATAATACTGTATTTTATATAGATAATATAAATTACTTGATAAAATCTTAGCAAATAAATTACAAAGGCATAAAAGGCATTTATTTTCTCAAAATTGATTCCAACAGAACTCTCTTTTTGATGTCATTTCTAATTTAATAGATACTACTACCGCTTCGGAAGCAAATGGCACTCTGAGAGAGAAGAAGCGGCGCAAGAAACTCTCCCAGCATTCTTTTAATAAAAATATACAATATCATAATGTCATTGCTATTGCTACAAAGATTTTACTAATTGAGCTCAGACAACTATTTGAAGTTTTTTTAATTTTCTTGTATTATTTATTCTTTTAGTAAGTCACATTTAAGTGGATAGTACTATTGTTTTCTGTCAGTCTATAAAACAGCCAAACAAAAAAACGTGAGAAGAATACGTTAGAAATGGAATGTTATACAATTTTTCTGACTGCAACTTTTTAACAAACAACAAAATAATATATTACAATTTCAGCCCTGTTGTTTCATCAACACGAAAACGAATCCACTTTCCGAGAAGGCGTATTATTTTCTCACCAAGTTTAGATGTGTTTTTTCATTTCATTTTAGGTGTGTCAAAAAAAACATTTCATGATTATTATCTTATTATGAATTTAGTAATATCTATCTATTAACTAATTAAAAAGCATTACATTATATCTTTATAATATACAAAAAAGATAAGATAACTGAAGCCATTAGGAAGGCTTTTTGCTGCCGAAAACTGTAACAAGGGTATTGATAAGATAATATTAGAAGTACAGCTTTGTTATCAATTTCACTAAAAAGCTACATTTTTGTTTCCTTTGTACAGCAAGAAATATAGGTTTTGGCATTTTATGTGAAAGCGGCCTTAGGCCGGTTTTTTTGGAAGAGAAATGATCTCCGCCGCTCATATCGTTTTCCAACACCAGAGGAATTACAAAAACGTTACCAGCCTTTTAGAAAGTAGTCCCTTACCGCCATTAGGCCGGTGTTTGGTGTTATCGACGTTAAAAAGAATTTTTGGGGAAAAAAGTATGTTTTTTTTATGAAAAAGGAGGACAAACGAGCGTACGGGTCACCTGTGTTGTGATCACCGCTGCCCACATTCTCTTGCAACGCCAGAGTAATCACAGGAGCGTTGCCGGCCTTTAAGGAAGGTACGCGCTTTTTTTGAAGGTACCCATGTCGTAACGTCCCGGAAACACCGCACAAGGAAGCTCAATTCACAGCTTCGTTGTACATGGAAGAATGTTCCTTGAAAACCGCACTGTAGATGACCGCCACACATCCAGATGGTGTGGATAATATCCTAATTTGTGACGTGTCGTGCGAAGAGCGAATTCGGCGGCAGGAATCTGGTCAAACAGCTCGTCGGAACACTCCCTTGTTATTAAATGGACCACGCTAGCCAAATAAGAGTCGTTCAACTTCACAGACAACCTTTAAATTTCATCGGAAATGTGTAATAGTTTAATAATATAAATCCAGTGTCCTGATGTTTGTTTCCAGGGAACTCCTAAACTGATGAACGGATTTTAATGGGGATTACTTCATGGAGTGCAGTTTAGTCCAAATTGAGAGATTAGGATAGTTTTTATTTCGATTTTGGGACCCATAATTATTTCTATTCAATATTTGTTTTGTATGGACATATTTTCTATGAGATAATTTATTGACGCACGTTTTGAAAGTTTTGCTGATAAGCAATTTTATTATAATAACAGGGAGCATATCTTTCGAAATAATTCTTGATGTGATCATATCATTGACAAATTTATCGAGACACAAAAATATACGTTGCCCAAGCTCCATACAATGCTGGTCATTATCCTTTATAAGAAATAAGTAGACATGATGGTTCAAGTTAAAGTAATCAATAAATTGCTTTAATTAGGGGTTTTTATGGCACCAAATTAGGTAGTAATCTCTGGGAAATACTAACAGCTTTCTAGTATCTAGAGGCTTGAAAGCTCCAAAATACTTTATCTCTGTGGCTTAAAACAATTTAAATACTATCCGGTGCGTTTCACGGTGCTGTTATAGAGATATTTCATCTAATAATTATTTCTCTTGTTATATATTATAACTAGCTGACCCAGCAAACATTGTATTGCCGATATTAAAATCACGATACAAAAGTAACTATTGATCGTAGATGGGTGAAAATTTGAAGTTGTATGTAGTTGTTTGTATTAATGTTGACTCATAATCAAACAAATTAAAAAAAATGTCAAAAAAATTCAAATAAAAAATTTTGGCCCCTTGGGCCCTTAACATTAAGGGGGATGAAAAATAGATGTTGTCCGATTCTCAGACCTACCCAATATGCACTCAAAATTTCATGAGAATCGGTCAAGCCGTTTCAAAGGAGTTTAAGCCGTATCAGAGGAGTTTGGTAAAAAACACCTTTATTCGAGAGTTTTATAATATATTACACTAGCTGACCCCGCAAACGATGTATTGCCACATAAATCATTTAAGAAAATTGGATACAAAACATTTTTGTCGCATAAGATAAAATGTTGGCCGATTCTCAGACCTATCCGATATGCACACAAAATTTAATACAAATCAGTTCAGTCGTTTCGGAGGAGCTTGGTAACAAACACTTTTTTTATACATAAAACGGCATTTTTAAAATATTTTATTGTGATGCAAACTGATCTGTCACAGACGATGACAATTACAACTAGACTCATTGAGCACATCTTTGACGCCTGGGATTAGTCACAGGATGCATTGGGCATTTTTTGTGATTTTTCCAAAGCATTTGACTGCGTCCACCATGAAACTATTCCTAAAACAAAAGAATTATGGAGTGAAAAATAGAGCCCTAAATCTGTTAAAATCATATTTAAGCGAAAGAGTTCAGATAGTCGATGTAAATGGCAAACGGTCTTCGGGGAAAACCTGTGGGAATAGGTGTTCCACAGGATTCTATTCTCGGACCTTTCTTGTTTCTTATATATATTAACGATCCACCGTTTGTGGTAGATGATAGACATGAGATTGTATAGTTTGCTGATAATACTTCACTTATTTTTAAACTTATTTTAAACAATGTACTCTCATAGATAGTGCGTTGGTTTGAGACGAATAATCTGCACTTAAACAGTAAAAAAACAAAGTGTTTACGGTTCATTACACCAGACACAGCGGAGGTACAAACCAACGTACTTATAAATGACCAGAGATTGGAACTTGTGGACACTACGGTCTTCTTGGGTATTACGTTGGATAAAAAGCTTCAGTGGGGTCCACATATTGCCCATCTAGCAGATATACCCAGCTCTGCGGCATACGCAGTTAGAAAGATTACAGAGTACACGAATGTTGCGACCGCTAGATTAGTGTACTTCAGTTATATTCACAGCATCATGACGTACGGTATTTTACTAAGGTAAGTGTGTGCGTGGGGCTATGTATTCACACGTTAATCGGCGTGTTTTGGTACTACACTGTTATGTAAGGTGACAGGGAGTCCTTATTTTTTTACTAGTCCGTGCTTTGTACTAGGTATTCATTTAGTACGACAATAGATCATTAGCGATGGTAATAGGAAACTGCAGACGAAACAAAAACCACTAACTTATTATACACTTCATCATTTAGTTCTGAAGTGGCAAGCTGTGACGAAAGGCGTGTTAACTCATTGCCCGTGTTTTAAATCACGGTTATAGTTATTTATGCAACTGGTGTGTAATAAGGGGTATTAAAATACGAATGTGGGCTATTCACACGACTTGTTGTTTCAGTTTGTGTTTGTGCTATGCTCAGAGCTTCGAATCTCTCGAATCTGAAATGAGGAGATCCCCAGGAGAACCAAATTCACCGACATACCATATGATTTCATAACTGAAGTGGCAGTGGGCAGGGCATATTGCTCGACGCACAGATGGCCTTTGAAGCAGTAAAGGCGACCACACACTGGAAGATTCAGAATTGGTATACCCCCCACAAGATGCACCAATGATCTGGTCAAGATCGCTGGAATATGATGAATAAGAGCAGCGCAGGACCGATCGTCGTGGAGATCTTTGGGAGAGGCCTTTGTCCAGCAGTGAACGTCTTCCGTTCACTGCTGGACTTCCGTCAACATTACGTTCCCTTGCTTGTGCTCTAGTAGATTTAAAAAACTATGTATGTATAGTAACTCTGTCCATTGTTTACAGGATGGGAAGCTGTATATTGAATTACCAACTTCAATTCCGCCGTGGGTTGTCCGTGGTCCAGATAAGTATTGCATCGACACTTTTGTCGTGGAAGATGACAAAGGCAATGTCAAGACCAGTCTTGATGCGTTGGTGTGTTTTGCAGACGAACCAGATAATGACCGATACATGTTAAGCAGCACTTGTGAGTTCATTAGAAAAATATTACTAGATAAATATGCACCTTTAATTTTGGAAATTGTAAAATTGATAAAATGGGCCATTTTAAACTTATTAAAAAAAACGCAGAAGGTAAGGGTAATAATATCTAGTAATAGTACAAGAAGTTCTAATCCCTTCTAACCTTCTAACCAAAACAAAAAAGGAAATAAACGATTTAATTATTTTCCAAAACTCAAGCCCATATCTCCTGTTTGTTTCTCATTTTCTTCTTCTTCTTCACGTGTCTCTCCATTACTGGAGGTAAGCAGTCAGCGATTTTAAACTTTTCCTTGTCCATGGTAAAGCGGAATAGTTCTTGGACGATCTTTATGCTAGTCCACTCCCTTTCATTTCTGAGCCAAGACTTCTTTTTTCTTCCAACACCTCTTTACCAGCAGTTTTCCCCATCAATATAGCATTATTATTGCAGCAGGCGGTACCTATCATTGAGCAGTACATGACCAAGGTACGAGATCTTACGCTGTTTAATGGTTCTCACTGACTCGATGTTCTTCTGTATTCGGACATTCTCATTTTTACATTTTTGGAATTTAGTCTCATCCCAGCTCAATAACTCTTAGAGTTATTGAGCTGGATGGATGAGACTAAATCTATAGCAAGGATGCTGGATCTAGCAACAGTTTATGTTGCATGCAGCATGATGGTATTAAAATTAGTGATTTTTTTTAAAAGCTTTAAAACGATATCTATCTGTAGCTTTCAAGGATAATTTAAAGGCCGGCAACGCATCTCTTGACCCCTGGTGTTGCGGATTAAAAAAAATAGTCATATAGTTGGCTAATTTTCGGCTTGAGATTTCAGATTGAGACAGTACATCTTCGCATTATGTGGCTAAAATACGAAAGAATTCCGGGAACCCTCTATCTCAATCCTCGAGGGTCTTTCGCATAATGGATTCTATTTCCTTATACCTGACTAAATCCCTTTGACTGACAGCCTTTTTTATTTGTTATTGTGCTATTATGTCACATATAATAAATGAAAATGTTCATTAATTTTGAAGTTGCAAAATTATATTATAATTACATATTTACATCGAATTTATCAATAATATCATCAGTCTAGTCAATAGCTAAAATTATTGTTCCAGGTATGTTGATATCATGCGTCTTCATCATTGCCACAGTGGCGGTCTACTGTTGGCTGCCAGAACTCCGCAATCTTCACGGCAGAGTTCTGATAGCGTACTTGCTCTGCCTTCTCGTTGGCTTCGTCTTCATGTCTTCAATGCAGATTCTCCTCAATATGGATAACATTACGCAGAATGGATGCCTTGTACTCAGTAAGTAGGATTTATTATGTTATACTTATTCATTTATTATTCCCTGAATGTCAAGGGCGTAGCTACCACTGTACCTGCAGTATCAATTATACTGCTCCGACGTGCGTAAGCAAAAATGAATAAAAACTTTTGCGGCAAGCAGCCGAAAACAAGGCTAGGAGAATGTATATTTAATTTGAATTGTTTAAAAAAAATTAATTTTATGCAAAAATTTATTTTCTTTTGTGAGAAATATTATCTTTTGGGAGCCCCAAGCAAATTTGTATATGGGCCAGCCAAGTCACGCTACGCGTCTGCTAAATATTCCAGCCTACTCAACAAGCCATTATTATTAAATCATTTTGTTTTTCGTAAACAAATTAAACTGAAGTACTACCATGGTTAAATCGTCTGTTTTATATGTTCGCTTGTTTTGATCGTAACAGACAGAGTCTGACAGTCTTGAGAATGGCGAAAATGTAAATTAATTTTAATCTGTACTAATAAATCAGGTCAACACTTCTTAAGGTGTTCAACATCCAACAGCCAAAACTATATTAAAGTTAGAAATAACGATTAACGTTTTACGCACATAAAATCTTGCGTTCTACTTTCATTAATTGAGAAAGGTTAAAATTACAAAATAATAGACACAAAAAAGAAAGTGAAAAAAGTGCAACAAACTAGGGTAGGGCGGGGCTAGTTGAGCAATTTTTCACTTGGGCGGCTATAGCTCCTCAATGATAACACTTAATGTCTTGTTCTACATACTGGTCAATTCCTAATATATCCCTTATCAAAGTTGTCAATAGTAATTATTTCTAGCTAGTTGAGTTTAAGAGCTACAGCTGTTTAAATACAGAAAGTCATGATTGCTCAACATACCCCATGGGTGAGGTAAGTTGAGCAAAGATATGGGGCAAATTGAGCACTCAGATGGATTCAATGTTAACTAAACACAAAATTAAATTTGTTTTTGACAATCATCTTTTTTTTATAATTTTTATGGGCAAAACGACAAAACTAAATTCTTTGAATAATGAACTCATGTTCATGTATCTGATACACTGAATCCATGTTTGTTGAGCAACTATAGCTCAACTAGCCCCACACCGAAATTTTAAGACAAAGGTGAGATTATGAATAAACTGTTAGAATTATAACATAGTATAACACTTAAATGATTGAAAACAAATGAAATTTGACTATTACAGACGAAATATTACTGATTACAACTATTTCACTCTTTGTTGTCAAAATAAATAATGCGGTCATGTACTTTACTCAATCGACGTATCGCCACTGGCGGTCGTGCGATAAGTTTTTCTCTGTCGGCGCTTTCTTTCGATATTTGATGTTTCTGCGTGCGGTGTATAGTTTCCGAGATATTTCGATTGCCCAACTTGCCCCTATGCTCAACTAGCCCCGCCCTACCCTATACATATTAAACAATATAAAAGGTGTTAGTTATGATTTCAATGTTGTACTATTTGATTTTTAAACATTCCAACTGACGTTCACAAATCACAATATGATTAAAAACATGATAAGCTTCACCAATGTGGTGGCAAAACGTTGATGAGCTCTACGGCAGTCAGAACTTTGTACATTATCTTATTTGTAAGTGTGCTATAATCGTATTTTTATAAAATTAATTCCTAATATTCAAAGTATTCTTTCTACTAACCTCGTTATTATCCATGAGTTGTCTGGCAATGTCCCAAATCCCATATAATGAGGGATTATTAATGATTTCATCATTGAACTTTTAAAATAACATAATAACAGGTCATCTACTTGTCTTCTGTATATGTTACTAGCAATGCCCCTCGGTTTCACCCGATTAGATACAGATCTCGTGGCTAAGTCGGACTATAGATTTATTTTTGTTAACATAAAATAATTTTTATTTTACTTCGTTATTATTTAATTATTGCATGATTTTCCTTGGGTTGACATTTTTCAATTCGCTATATCTTTTGAATGGAATGTCCGATTTTAATAATTTAAAAAGTATTTTTCAGGTATTGAAGCGTTATTTAATTAAATATCTAATATATAATATATTTAAAAGGGTAATGATTAATACAGAGGTATGAAATATGGTTTGATAATTTTCAACTTTCAAAATGTAAAATAAGTACAGTACTTGGAAATATTATTATGGTATCATGAACTTTTTTATACGTTGTAGATATTGATACGTTCTATAATAATGTAGAACCTTCTATTATCATTATACCTTCTATTATCTATTATTCTATCATTAATAGTTTCCGTAGCGCACGCGATGACAGATTTTTATGACAATATTTCACACATCTTAAGTTATATTATTGAATTAGGTCCCATATAAAATGGGACCTAATTAGAAAATACTAAACCTAGAAAATGTTATATTGCCTATGTATGTCACTCAAATGATGAAGCTTTCTAATGAGAATTTTTAAAATTGGTCCAGTAGTTTTTGTGTGAAACCATTACAAAGATACAAATGTTTCCTCTTCATAATATTACATTAGATATGTTTTGTTACGAAAGTCACCACGAACGTTCTTTTTTTTATGAAAAGAAGGGACGAGACGAGCAGGACGTTCAGCTGATGGTAATTGAGACGCCCTACCCATTACAATGTAGTGCCGCTCAAGATTCTTGAAAAACCCAATAATCCTGAGCGGCACTACAATTGCGCTCGTCAGCTTGTGATATAAGATATAAAGTCTCATTTGCCCAGTAATTTCACTAGCTACGGCGCCCTTCAGACCGAAACACAGTAATGTTTACACATTACTGCTTCACGGCAGAATAGGCGCCGTTGTGGTACCCATAGTCTAGGCGGCTTCCTGTGCAAAGAAGCCTCCTACTGGTAAACAGTTCGCGAGACTTAAAGAAACCAATGGGTACTTACCGGTGCAATTGGACTTTGACTTAGACATACCTTGTTGTTGTAAACAGAGTTTTTTACAAAAACGTGTTTCATTTTTGCTACTAACTAAACTGTTCGAGGCTTATTTTTACTTGAACAAATAGAAGCACCCTTAGTTTGTTGACTCATTCAGTAACTGAGGGTTAAAGTGCACTTTCGGGGCGGTCATAAATCATAATATGTGTTATTGGTACTTACCTAGTAAGGAGTTTATTATTACAGCTCGCTGTGACCAATAATTTACGGAATTATCCTGATATTTTCCGATCCCTGTAGTTCTGACATGTCACATGTATGAATAGTTAGATCTTCACCCTGTACGTTACGTGTGGGAGGCTCCTTTGCACAGGATGCCTATTTTTGCCGTGAAGCAGTAATGTGTAAGAATTATTGTGTTTCCTTCTGAAGGCCGCCGAGCTAATGAAATTACTGGGCGAACGAGACTTAACATCTTACGCCTCAAGGAGACAAGCGCACAATTGTAGTGCCCATCAGAATTTTTGTGATTTTCAAGAATCCTGAGCTACACCACATTGTGATGCATGTTTCAATTACCATCAGCTAAACGTCCTGCTCGTCTCGTCCCTTATTGTCATAAAAAATCTTGTGACATACAGGAGTATGTCCTTTAGGTATAGGTTAATTATATCCAAAATACAAACTAAAAAAATATTTCGTGCTAATTTTATGTTTTTTTTCTTCGCAAACTTTCACACAAATTATCTAGCCTTAAACTAGTCATATGCTGTAAAAACGCTTTTCCATCTATTAAATACTATAGCTCTCTGTAACCGTCTTACCAAGAATTGACAGCCACCCACATAAATTTTTCATTTATTTTATTTATGTTGAAGTTATTAGTATTGACATCTTAATTTGTCGTGGAATCACTTCCCCAAAGATATTGTTTCAACTTCAACAAGTACTTCTTGATCTCACTGCAAAACCGTCTTATAAATTTATTGATATAAATATTATAAAATCAACTTAAAAATTCATATTTTTTGGAAAATCTATCATTTTGAATATTTATCCGTCAATAAAAAATTGCACTTTTATTGGTATTCCGTGCTAAAATTAACGTTGGGAGGAACAGTAGATTGTAACGCCCTTATTCATAATAGTCTGCTAACTTAAAGCATTGCTAATTCTCACTCTGTCTTCTTCTATTGACCTAAGTCAGAATGAGAAAAAACACTCCTTATTGTCTGTTTTAAGTTAGCAGACTATTATGAATAAGGGGGTTAATGTTTACTGCACCTTTGTAGTCAATAATATACTCCGACCCAGCGACGCAAAAAGAAATTTTCGAAAGCTAAGGCTGGCAATCTAAACGGTATGTGACAGTATTTATCTACTGTACTCAATAACTCTTGTGTTTTTAAATTATTAATTTCCTTTTTTTACATACTGCTGTTGTGTTGCGTCACTTTTTTTTTATGGAATAGGAGGACAAACGAGCGTACGGGTCACCTGTTGTTAAGTGATCACCGCCGCCCACAATCTCTTGCAACACCAGAGGAATCACAGGAGCGTTGCCGGCCTTAAAGGAAGGAGTACGCGCTTATTTTGAAGGTACCCATGTCGTATTGTCCCGGAAACACCACACAAGGAAGTTCATTTCCACAGCTTTGTAGTACGTGGAAGAAAGCTCCTTGTTAACCGCACTGTGGAGGACCGCCACACATCCAGATGGTGGGGATGATATCCTAACTTGTGGCGTGTCGTGCGAAGGTGGAATTCGTCGGCAGGAATCAGGTTAATCACTTTGCATATATTGTAATGAAATGATTTGTAAATTGGATAAAAATAAGAACTTGTAAAACCAAATCTGTTTTGAAAAGAGCAATTGTAGAGTTTCTTGCTCGTGCTTCTCTAAGGCCTTCCGAATGAGCTGCATGAAAAAAATTACATATTTTAATATGATTTACCTATGAAATAAAATATTTTTGATTTGAATGAAAGTGCTGCCAACTAGTACATACGTGCTTTGCATTCCATTATATTATGTTACTTGGTGAATATTTATATCTATTTCAATAAATATTACTAATTGAGAGTGAACATAAGAATTTATTACTACGTTGTACAGAGGAATTTAACCGGTAATGTAAAACAAACTCGTTAACATATTATTTAGGTGCCATTGTTCTTTGCATGAGTCATCAAATATCATTTAATTATATGCTATTAGCTAAGGCAACAGGCGTGCCGAGATTTACTTACAAACAAAGTATTGTACAAGTTTGCTTCGGTATTTGTGGTACATCATCAGCCGGGAGATGTAAACTGCTGGACAAAGGCCTCCCCCAAAGATTTCCACGACGATCGGTCCTGCGCTGCCCTCATCCAACGTGTTGGTTAACGGTCCATCTTGTGATATATAATAATAACATTTTATTCATTTATATATGAACAACCAACAGAATTACTTGTGATACATTAACAATAAACATATCTTAGCTGCTAAGGTTACATATTATTACATTTATAGGCAGTTACAGCATGTACATAAATACAAGTCGTACAAAAAGTTAAAATTCATATAATAAGTAAAGGTTTAATAAAGTTATGTAGATTTTAAATTTATCTAAAGAAAGGTATGTATATAAGGAATAAAAATACAAGAATAAAAATCAAAAAAACATAACCACAATCTTGATATCTACCGCTGCAGAATCGAATGTTTTCATTAATTTATCTTTAAATTTTGTTATATTGTGCTGAATAGACCGCGATGCATTTATCTCTACTGATAAATGAATTGTATAGTCTACATAATTTTGAATGGGATTAAAACAAAACAGCGTACGGTTCATTCGGATAGCAACGTATTATTTGAATGTTCAGAACAAACCACAGAAGTATTGCCGTCCTTTTATTAGAAAAAAAGTACTAAATAAGGCTCTGGTTGCGGCACCTGGTTGGAGACGAGCAGGACGATCAGCTGATGGTAATTGATACTCCTTTCCCATTACAATGCAGTGCCGCTCAGAATTTTTGGTGTTTATCAAGAATCCTGAGCGGCACCACGAATAGGGACTTCTTATATGTACCGGTGTACATTCAAAATGCCGTTTTGTATGAAGACTAACTCTGTATGGTCCAATACATTAATCGCTGCCCAAAACATAATTGAGCCTTCACTATAAGGGGTTATTTCTTCAAAACAAACTTCTGCCATACGTTCCCCTTACCTTCGCAGTACTCGCCGACGTCAGTCCTCACTATATAGTGATATTCTGACTTCATTCGAGAATAACAAAATAACTCTACCCCAGTCCTCTTGAGCCCACGTCGCAAAATTTCGAGCGAAATTAAGTCTAGCAACTCTGTGCTCGCGGAGTAATTTAGGGCCACAGGCTGGACGCCAACTGCATCCAAATATATTGGCAGCGAGAAGCCACCTCCAGACAGTCTTATATTCAAATTCAAAATCAAATTCAAAAACACTTTATTCATGTAGGTCACAGAAATGACACTTATGAATGTCAAAAAAAATATAAAAATATTGTTTCTTATTGAATTTACCGCTACTTCGTAAGGGGTTGAGCTAATGAGAAGAAGTAGCAAGAAACTTATTGCCACTCTTTTAAGTCAAGATTTACATTTTAGTTGTTTTACAAATCATTTCAATTACAATATATGCAAAGTGACGCAACAAAAATACTCAAAAGTCAAAAACTGAAAGGCTTACATGAGTAAGTCAATAAAAGAAAAAAAAGTAAATTAATACTTATAAACACAAGAGTTATTGAGTATAGTAGATGCATCAATCCACACATACCGTAAATAAATAGAGGCATTATGTGAGCATTTCATAAAATAAAATATATAATAACTTTAACTTTAAAGGAAATAATAATAAAAAAAAAAACAAATCAAGCAGACCTCCCAGTAACAAGATCATCCAGCCCCCACGAGTAGCACCCGTTCACGAGCATGACGCATGGACCAGCCATCGCCTCCCTCGACCATATTTTAGGGAAGGGAACGACCCGCCCCACGTCGCCGCCACAAGCAGAGGCATTTAAGCGAGCATGACTATACCTGTCACGAGAAATCTACCGAATAACAAAACAATTCAAGTTCATCTACATATTATGCAATACTTACTAAATGCCTCTACTTACAAATTTGTTTCAAATTACATCTCATGATAATTATTATTATTCTTGTTAAAATTGATTAAAAACAGAAACAATATTAATATTTAAGTTATAGTACCTGGACTACTGAGCTTCGCTCGGCTTTTTAAGAAAGTACAAAATTTTAACAAAAAACAAACTAATAGAATATCTTGATTCTCGAACCGGGGTCTTCTACTTTCCGGTTCGCCCAGCTATTATAGTCTGGTATATAGTGGCGAAATTTACCATTGTATTCTAATATTATTGTAGCAGTTTCTCATTAAAACACGGATAAAACATTTTTCTTTAAATTGAAACCTTGCTAGATCGATTTATCGCCCCCGAAACCCCCTATATAATAAATTTTATGAAAATCGTTGGAGCCGATTACGAGATTCCAATTATATATATACAAGAATTGCTCATTTAAAGATATAAGAAAACAATAATGACATTTATCAAACTAAGACAGACATGTAACAGCCCAGCAGCTCAGTCCCAGGGGTTCTTTAGATGCAGATATTCAGATATTTTATAGTAACCTTTTGTATACAACTTTTTCTTGAGCACTGATTTATATTCATTTAAAAGGTAAGTTCTGAATGTCAATAGGGACCTTATTATAAAAACGTATACACAGACCTCTGAATGAATTTGTGACTCTTTGAAGTCGACTTACATGAACAGCAAGCCTATCCCTATTTCTAGTGTTGACATTATGAGTGTCACTAATTTTTTTAAACGAATTAATTTTTTTTTTACATAAATGTATTGCGATGTCAAAGTCAAAACTTTTATTTCCTTAATTTTTTCCCTTAGTGACACTCTTGGTCCTAATTTTGTAGATGGCACGAATAGCTCGCTTCTGCAGTGTGAAAATGGTGTTAACATCGGCAGCATGTCCCCAAAGTATAATACCGTATGTCATCAGACTATGAAAATAGCTGACGTAGTTTAGAGAGAGACATTACTGTCAGGTCTGTACTGCTGATTTGTACACCTCTCACTTCTTCTAGAGTCTTTTTGAGGTCGACATAAGAAGATATGCGATATCTATATGCCTGGTGCACCAGGAAGTGGTCATCTCGAGCTTCTATGCATGGTTTTCTTACAGACTCAGGCCTTCTACTGACGGAACCAATCTCTTGATATCGTTGCGAAGTCTTCTGAGCAGTCGAACGACTCACATATACCCTCTGGGATACAACATTGACTCATCAAGTAGCACTATAAATTTGCTCGCTGTTTTCGTTCTATCAACCATTAGAGATTTTAAATAATGGTATCATGACTTAAAAATATCAAGGAAATTGGACAATCCGACAATAATTATGTAAAAATGATTTCGAGTTAATACGAACTATCAACGATTCCCACTACGATATGCAATTTAATGCAATTTTTGTTAAAGTCCGACTATGTCTTAAATTTGAAATTGGAATAAACATTTTTATGCACCACTACACTTCATAAATGTGCCTGTAATATTCTCGAATGATTAAAACCTCTTTTCGTATTGTAGTTTAAAAAGGGTTAGATAAAATAAAAGCAAATTACTTTATATCTATGCTTTATATGTGTTATGTAGTGTGTGTGCGGTTACGGGGATACTAGTTACGCATTTTTTTCTCCCTTAAATAATCAAATATGGCCACAAATACTTATATAGTCAATGATATTATAGTATTAAAAGAGGTAGATATGTCTACTAGAGCGCTAAATGGAGTCAATTGGTTCCTTTAGTCGTAGTGTATTAGAGTTTATAACGGGTCAGAAAAAATAAAAACCGCCCGCTTTTTTTTAGCAAATTACTTTATATCTAAGCTTTATAATATATATTATCTTACTGACTGCAGTATAAATACCTCTATAGGTTGAAGTGAAAATTCTTTGACGTTTACGACACCTATCACTAAAACGATTTGACTAACTTAAAATAAATCCATAGCATAATTTAATTATATTTATTAATATTGATATATTTGACTAAGAATGACATAATATTATATATAATACTAGCTGACCCAGCAAACGTTGTATTGCCGATATTAAAATCGCGATAAAAAAGTAACTGTTAATCGTAGATCGGTGAAAATTTGAAGTTGTATGTATTTTTAATGCTGACTCATAATCAAACAAATTTAAAAAAAAATGTCAAAAAATTTCGTGTGGACCACCCTTAACATTTAGGGTGATGAAAAACTCTAACTCTAAAATCTGAACAAAAGGTCTGAACCTACCCAATATGCACTCAAAATCGGTCAAGCCGTTTCGGAGGAGTTCAAAGTTTAACACCATGACACGAGAATTTTATATATTAGATGTAACTTTTGGAATATATTTTGTATAATATATCCCAGATAATCGTTTTCATGTAGTAGGAATGTTGTTTAAATAATAAATTTATCTTGACGAGTAATGGGCGTGAAATAAGAATCACACAGCTTAGTTAGGAACGAATCTTGACACGGACATAGTTTTTGTAACATCAGTATGGTTAATAATAGTCTATTCTCGGAACAAATATCAGGCGGTTTATTATCTGTTTTTCATTCACCTACCCTAGGAGACGCCATGTCGCGGAGAGACCATTCGGAAGCTATTTATATCCATTCCCATAATAAATGTACGGTGGTCTGGCAATGGTTCATTAAATAAAATAAAAAAATTTAAAAATATTACAGTACACAAAAATCCTTATTCAAATTCAAATTCAAAAACACTTTATTCACGTTGGTCACGGAAATGACACTTATGAATGTCAAAAAAAAATATAGTTTCTTATTGAATTTACCGCTACTTCGTAAAGGGTTGAGCTAATGAGAAGAAGTAGCAGGAAACTCATTGATACTCTTTTAAGTCAAGATTTACATTTTAATTGTTTTACAAATCATTTCAATTACAATATATGCAAAGTGACGCAACAAAAATACACAAATGTCAAAAATTGTAAGGGTTAGATAATTTAAATATGTCTAGATAGAGACTCTTGCTGCTAGACAACCGATGAAAACAGGCCATGTTTGAAATTATTTATTTTGCTTTGCAATAGGGTGTGTCCAGACACACATACACATCTAAAATATTACAATGTGTCCTCTATCCAGCTTAAATTAAAAACATGCAAAACTTAACACTTATTTAAATATTCATTAATGCTATATAAAAATTATATTCAAGCAGCCATTTAAAGAGTCTTGGTATAAACCTCTGGTCTGGCGCACCCCAGTATCAGCTCGATCCATTTGACCGCGTGCAACGCAGAGCAGTTCGAATTGTCGGGGACCCAGTGCTCTGCGAACGGCTGGATCACTTGGCGTTGCGTAGAGATGTCGCTTCATTGTGTTTCTTCTACAGCATTTATCACCGGGAGTGTTCCGAAGAGCTGTTTAACCTGATTCCACCTTCGCACGACACGCCACAAGTTAGGATATCATCCCCACCATCTGGATGTGTGGCGGTCCAAAGGAGCTTTCTCCTCGTACTACGAAGCTGTGGAATGAGCTTCCTTGTGCGGTGTTTCCGGGACGATACGACATGGGTACCTTCAAAAAAAGCGCGTACACCTTCCTTAAAGGCCGGCAACGCTCTTGTGATACCTCTGGTGTTGCAATAGAATGTGGGCGGCGGTGATCACTTAACATCAGGTGACCCGTACGCTCGTTTGTCCTCCTATTCCATAAAAAAAAAACATTACATTTAACAGTATTTTCAAGACCAATAGCAATTTGTCATATAATTTTATACACATGTTATAGCTATTTTTAAGAAAAAGTATTGTTTTAAGACAATGTTTCAAAACCAGTATACGTTACTACTAGGTACATTCACCTCAACAGCTGACGTGAAAAGTTATCGGTGGTACAAAGCAAGCCTCGAAAATGTACATATATAGTTGATTTAGTAGATTTTTTTTTTAAATAGAGTTTTGCAAGAGTGCCACGGCCCCACACATGCTATTGCACGTAATTATTTTTTTGGCCAACAAAAACTGCCCAAATATATGAACCATATTAACCTACTCTTCTTAATCTATTAAGTACGTAGACAAAACGATTAATTTTGTTACAAACTTTGTCATTATGACTAGGCTTATTAATTTAGTGTGCGTGACAAGCTACGTCTTACACTCGCGATTTGAGTCACTTTGTGTTAGTGTGCCTGCACTGCTCAAAACAGAGGTTAACGATTAACCTCATCTTTTTTGACGTTTTCACAGCTGTCACAGTCTATATAGAGGTATAAATAATCTAAGCAAAAATCCATTACTCATGGACGAAACGTGATTATCCGGTGGCAATTGTAAAATGTAACATGCATGCAAATATATTAAGAAATCCTCCGAGACAAACTTCTTGATTTTTCATGGATGCACATTTTTTTTATAAAAATAACAAATCTTGAGAAAAGGCATCACAACAACCGTGATGTTTTGTATACGTACGTATTATATGTTTGTTGAGATTTTTCATCATTCTTATTTTATTTTATTTATTTGGAAAACCAACAGCTTTAAAAACTAAACGATGCTTAAGATAATTACAGAGAGCCAATTATAGGTTTCCACAATTAGTGCTAGAGTAGAAAAAATGAACTGACAACGTCAGCATATACAATTCGAAAATTACAATTTACATTATCATTAAAGTTAAAGTTAATGTAACAACTTAAGAAGATGTAGGGTTATTAGTAAAGAATTTGTTGGCTAAGGCACGTCTTACACAGTCTGCGCTTGAACAGAATAGATCTAGATTATTATCACTACTTGACAGATTGTTGAAGCGATTGCTTGCTCGCCAAGTATTTATTTTATAGTTTAAGTTAGTGTGTTGAAGTCTTAGTAAATCATGCTGTCGCAGTAATCTAACAGGGTTATTATGATAAAATTCTTCATCATTTTTGAAGGTTTCACTTCTACTACGTGTGAAATGCACACATATTTTTTTTAACTTACTTCCATACATCCTCGTACTTGTTCGCTTTTTATATGACGTCAATGAATAGACGAATTCCGTGGAGTCTCGAGTATCATCGCGCTTTGTAAAGGGTTTTTACGAATCGTTAAAATTATCGGACCGTTCAAAGCGTATTTAGTTTTTGTATGTTATATAAATAGTGCCTGAGAGACAGATGAATAATACAACTATTGAAAAGATTATTATAATTACAAACTAGCCTTGAACTTTAACATCTCTCAAACGAACACATTATGAGTTATATATATATATATATATAACACTTTTGTGTTTCTTAGCAGTATAAAAAACTTCTCCTTGCCGTGGCTTGTAATACTTTGAAATATATATTCAAAGACTACTTACATCAAATGACCATCATTAAATTTGCAAGCAGACCACGTCAAGAGGAATGGGCTAAAATAGATATGTTTTTAACAGACGCTTAGAAAAGGCAATCTATGGTACCTCTACTTATTCTGCTTCGATGACATCTGTAACCTGACTCTGATTAATATTTGAATAGTAGGTATGCGTGTATTGACCAGCTGATAAACCAGTGAACGTCCGCAATCGATATCGATAGAGTTGGCAAGTAAAATCGTTAGAAAAAACAAAAAATTAAAGAAATATATATATTAATTCCAACTTCGCACGACATTTAGGATATCATACCCACCATCTGGATGTGTGGCGGTCTACCACACTGCGGTTTTCAAGGGCATTCTTCCACGTACGACAAAGCTGTGGAATGAGCTTCCTTGCGCCGTGTTTCCGGGACCGATACCTTCAAAAAAAGGCGCGTACACCTTCCTTAAAAGCCGGCAGCCCTCCTGTGATTTCTCTGATGTTGCAAGAGAATGTGGGCGGCGATAAAAAATATTTCAAATATTCTTATTAAAACTAATAAAAGGTTAGGTTATGGCTTGAATCACATACAAATAAGTATACTATTTATATTAACTACATACACATGACGAAATCGAATTAACTATTAACAATCTTCGGTCCTCTCATCAGAATATTTAGTTGAAATATTTTATCATCACATGAACTTTCCATCATATCGGAATAAAGCACTGTTGTTAGCATCACAATATTTGCACAGAAAGTCACATAAAACATCACCTTTCATCATCATGATCAACAACCATGTCGTTATATTGTTAACCATCGGCTAATCCAACCTCTGAGTTGTGTTTAAAATATGGTTTAACCGTTACTTTATTAACAATTGGTTTGCTAACTAGTGATCAAGAAACCCATTTCTACAAAACTATTTTTAACCGACTTCAAAAAAGGAGGAGGTTCTCAATTCGTCGGTTATAAACCATCATTTGGTTTAAGTTCTGGTGAAAAAAAAAAACTAGACAGTTACGAGTTAGATTGTCTATTATTTTATACTTAGATCATTAATACGTCTATGACAGCTGTGAAAACGTTTGACGTTGACTGTTAACAACTAACAAAAATTGACATACAAATTGCGATTGTAAGACGTAGCTTGTCACGCACACTTAAGTAATAAACCTGGCCTGTTTTTATAGGTTGCCTTGCAGTAAGAGGCTCTATCGTATCTTATAGAAGTATAAATTGTTTAAGATCTTATACTAAATACGAGTTTCTCAAGAGATATCTGTTCATCAGTAAATCTTTTCTAATTGATGAAAATTTGACATAAACTTTGCATCAAATTTGTTGTAGATCATTATTTTTAACAATTTTGTCGAAAAACATTTTCTTTTTACTTTCACTGTTAGTTACTTTGTAACTACTCTATTCTTATCACTTTCCCATTCCGGGAAGATTTGGCTCTTATCTTCGTTATACTATCTCATTAGCTAATGCAATGTTAAGTGTTTAGCTATCATAGGAAATAACAAATTACTAAATTGCTTTCTTGTATACTAAAGAGAAGTGGGTAATATAACATCCCACAGACTAGCAGATACGAGCATCCATCATGTTTTGACGTTTCATAAAATATGTTTACTTTCTGTTTGAAATTGAAATATTTCCTCTGGCATGCGGTTATCTTTTAAGATAAGAGAAAATTGTTAATAATAATAATAACAAAAAAGGGTGGGTGTAATAGTGTACACACGTACCTACCAGTGGCTCCTTTGCATAGGAAGCCGGCTAGATTATGGGTACCACAACGGCGCCTATTTCTGCCGTGAAGCAGTAATGTGTAATGTGTAAGCATTGTAATGGGCAGGGCGTCTCAATTACCATCAGCTGAGAATCCTGCTCGTCTCGTCCCGTTTTTTCATTAAAAAATGTCATGTTATTGGTATAAGACTTTGCTTAGCACAAAACATTGTGATATAGGCACTTACATACTAGGCGAAAAGAATTTTTGGATTTTTCAAAAATCCTGAGCGGCACTGCATTGTAATGGGCAGGAATTACCATCAGCTGAGCGTCCTGCTCGTCTTGTCTCTCATGGCCGTAAAAATCCTACTTAAGTTTACCTGCTTAAGGTCTTTTCATTTAGCAGAACCTTTTCTTACTGGGTTTTAATTTGTGAAAACAAGTTCTAACGAAAATGGTTTAATCTTTTTTTCAAATTCAAATTCAAATAGTTTATTTCTCAAAATAGGATAACCGCATCACTTTTTGAAGTCAGGAAAATATACAAATAATAGAATAATACAGTCCTACTGCTTATAAATTAAAATACTATGCAGACCTTAAAATTATTTACATTGCTTTAATCCCATGCACTTTTATCTGTTATATAATCTTTAATTGTATAATAAGCTTTTTTAAAAAGTTTCTGTTTAACAAATATTTTAAACTTTTTTAATTGTAACTTGCAATTTCCTTCAGGGATTTTATTATAAAAACGGACACATTGTCCCCTGAATGTTTTGTCTATTTTCGTTAGCCTTGTGTGAATCAGAGCAAGATTATGTTTATTTCTAGTGTTGCAGTTATGAATGTCACTGTTTTTTTAAAACGATCTATATTTTTATGCACAAATATTAGGTTTACAAATATGTATTGACATGGTACTGTTAATATGTTGATCTCCTTAAATTTATCTCTCAACGAATGTCTACTGGACAGATTGTAGATTGCTCGAACAGCTCTTTTCTGCAGCACAAATATCACTAACGTGTCCCCACAGTAATATATTTTAAATATTCTATTTCAGCATTCTTCTCATACTTCTTCCTGTTATCTGCATTCTTCTGGCTCAATGTAATGTGCTTCGATATTTGGTGGACCTTCAGGTAAATACACTTATTATAACTTCTCTCTTACATTTGCTGCTTACAATTTATTATATAGAGGATTTATCTTTTTTATATTGAAACTGTATCTCTAAAGTTCAACGGGCACCGCTGAAAATCAGTGCTGTTTCATAGCCACGGCCGTGTCACAGATAATCCTGAGTCGGTGACCCATTTACTGCACTGCACAGGAACTCTCTAATTTTAAATCAATTACTATTTAATTACGTTCCTTTTTGGTTTGTTTTGTACTTTTATCTTTTTATATTAAGTATAACCAGTGAGTGTTTTGAGACATAAATGTTTTTCTTTGTTTCTTATTTAAACAGAGAAAAATTAATAATATGTTTTCTGGTTTATGTGACTACCAGGTTAATATTCAGCTATTATTTTAATAATAATATAATAATAATATTGACACACTTTTTACACAAATTATCTTGCCCCAAATTAGGCATACAATATAGCCTGTGTTATCGGTTGCTAGACAACGATATATTTAATACAATATACTTACTTAAACATACATAAATACATATAAACATAGAAAATTTATTGAATTAGACGTTACTTTGCGGAAATCCATAATTATACAAATGATTTAAGTTTTCAAGTCAGATCCGGCTCATTTTATACAGTCTCGAGCCAGATTTTGGCGAGACACATGTCCTGAGGATGCCTCGTGTAGAGGCGAAACACGTGTCGAATTGTTTTAAAAACAAATATTGGTGGAGTTAACACTAAAGAAAACTTAAATCATTTGTACATATAAACATACATAAATACATATAAACATCCATGAATCGAAAACAAACATCCATATTCATCATATAAATGCTTGCACCTACCTATTCGATCCCGGGACTTTTAGCTTAGTATGTAGGATCGCTAACCACTCGGTTATACAGTCGTTTGATACTACAATAAGACTCAGAATTCTGCCTCACATGGAGTAGGTACAGTTCTCACCGGCCGGGTACCTTATTAACTTATTTACTGATGAATAAGACACTGAGACACTTATAAACTCAATGTGACAATGTGACATTCAATTTTATATGATTTAAGTGAGACAAGCTACAAAAACGGACGAACAAAGTCTGGGCTGAAATTGTCTCCTCATAATATATTTTTGCTCTTTTTAATTTTCATTATTATATTACTAGAAATAAGAGATTGCTTGTAACTAATATTAGTAAGCTTCATAAGATACATAAAAGCATTAAGGGTAAATGTATACACTTTTATAATAAAGTTCCAGCCACTGTTCAGGCATTATCTATAAATAAGTTTAAATTTTTTATTAAAAAATGGCTGTGTCGTAAATCCTATTACTCCACAGCTTAATATCTAAGTGATCCGACAGCCTGGGATTTGATTATTTTATAGCAATAGCAATAAAAGTACAAAATAGCAAGGTCAAGATGCGTATACTTTTAACACAAATAATTGATGGGTCAGTACCGATTGTGATGAAGTTACGTTCCGATTTAGGGAAATCGTATGATACGTATTCTCGTAATAATTTCGGACGCCGATTGCAAAGAGAATATAATCACTATGTTCTAGTCGATTATTCGGAGAGGCGAAGTCTGCAATATTTTGACGTTTGGTTGAGTTGACAAATTAAATTATCTATGCACTATGCATAGATACCCTTAAATAGTAGTAGAAATAAATTAGAGCCGTTCAAATGTCGTTGACGCGCTCCAATTCATTTAATGTTCTAGGAAAATGATGGTAGAATTAAATTAATATCAACGTTTTTGAAATTACGAGATTAGCACCGCTGGTCGGAAGTCTAGCTTGAAGTTGCAAACACACACGGACGGACATGGTTAAACTCTTAGATCATTTATACGTCTAGATAGACTATGACAGCTGTAGAAACGACTTTGGAACTAACCTCTATTTTAAGCAATTCACGCACACTAACACAAAGTGTCATACAAATCGCGAGTGTAAGACGTAGCTTGTCACGCACACTAAACTAATATTTCTGGCCTGTTTTTATCGGTCGTCAAACAGCGAGAGACTCTTTCTGAGTGTACAAATTATCTAAGATTAAACTATAAGAGAACCTTGTTCTATTATAGTTAAACTCTTTAAAATGCCATTAATTTAAAAATTTGCTAATGTTTTGTTTTCAGTGGAAAGCGTGGTATATCTATAGAGAGGATGTCTTTGAGAGCCCGGTTCTGCGCGTATGCTCTATACGCGTTCGGTGTACCGACCGCTCTCACCGTACTATTGGCTGCACTGGAATTCTCTAATCTTCCACCACACCCACTCCTGCCTTTGATAAAAGAACAGGGGTGCTTCTTGTACGGTATGTGGATATAATTAACAGCTATTCATTTGTAGTGAGCTATTCATTTATTTACTTCTTCTTTCTTGAACGCTAATATACCATATATTATGTGTCATAGTGAGTTTCATATATTTTAAAAAGACGCGGAAAGTTCTGATACAAATTCCAAAATTTTGTGTGCATGTACATGTGCGAATTCTAATATAGCTAAAGTTATGTCTTCAAATTCAAGTATTCTGATACAAATACTATTTTTAAATCACATATTCTTAACTTCAAAATATCATAACTGTAAAAGGCGAGAAGTATGGGCGCAAGAAACTCTTTAGGCCTTCTTGGCAAATTAAATAAAAATAGGATTATAATTAGATTTATTCTAGTGACCTCTCCATTCCCACAGCATGTTATCAATAACAAAATACTTTAATACTAATTATTAGTTATTTATGCAACTGTTGTGTAATAAGGGGTATTAAAACACGAATGTGGATTTATCACACGAGGTGAAGCCGAGTGTGATAATAGTATCACATGAGTGTTTTAATACCTAATTATCAACAGTTGCATACAAGACTTTACGTACACCCAAAATATGAATCTTCTAAAGATTCTGAAACAGTTAGCTTACTGCTAACATTAAAACAGCCAGTCCTAGTAGTAACCTAATATCATCCATTACTGATTATATACAAATAAACTGAGTATTAATTTACATTTTGTGTAGTGCATACTTAAAATTCACTTGAATATTATGTTCTTTTGGAAATTAATCGCTCATTTTTTGTAAACAAAGCAATAAAAATATCGAAGAAAGAAAAATGGCGGGGATTCGTATAACCAATTTTTTTTTACGGAGCGCGACGTTCTGGTGGTGTGGAACGCGCGTAAACAAAAATGTTCTTTTTTTTGAAATTCATACAGATGCCACGCATCGAGCAATAAGAATGTGGCTGTCTGTTAAAACTCTTTGAGCATGAAGGGAATGAAAAAAATAATAGGAGTGTTGTTACGAGTATGAAATTCAGTATTTTTTTTTTTGGATTTTATGGCCTGGATGAAATTCAGTACAACATTACAACACTCTTTTGGATGATGTAATGGTTATTAAGACATTGGGTGTTTTAATGTTGACAATAAGCTAACTGTTTCAGAATATTTAATAGAGGATTTAAAGCATCGGTGTAGATAAAAACATTAAGCGCACCAACGTTGCTAACAATTCTTTTCGATTTCTCAGCACATCTGTTTTATAATATCTTTTTAAGTTATAAAACACATTTAATCTTCTTGAGTTGTTACGTTAACTTTAATTTAATGCTAATATAAATTGTAATTTTCGAAATGCTTATGCTCACGTTTTTCTATTTTAGCATTAATTATGGAAACCTATACTTGGCTCTCTGTAATTATCTTAAGTATCATTTAAGTTTTTAAAGCTTAGGTTTTCCTAATAAATAAAATAAAATATATTTGGTGGCAACCTGTTGTAAAAACAAATGCAAGACTTACTAACTCAACTTTTTTTTAATACTACTTACGCCTACCATGTGCATTGTGCATACAGGGAAAGAATAATAATATTTGATATTTTTCACAAATACCTCTTTGTCTGTTATAACGTAAAACAGAAATAAATAATTTATATAACTTTTCTACTTCCAATGTTGCATATAATAATAATAATATTGACATTCTTACACATATTATCTTGCCCCAAACTAGGCATTGGCTGTACTATGGTGCAAGACGACGATATATTTAATACAATGTACTTACTTAAACATACATAAATACAAATAAACATGCATGACTCAGACAAAAACATTCATATTCATCATATAAATGATTGTACCTACCGGTCTTCGAACCGGGTATCTCTAGCTCAATAGGCCGGGTCCCTAACCACTGGGATATAGGGTGCTTATACATGAAGGTATTTATTAATAAAATTAATCAACAGTCTTGTTTCCTTCCAAATTATATACAAATACATTTCATGGTAATGTATGAAAGTCCACACGCACCAAAATTGAAAAGAATGAATATCAAGATAATAATAATAATAACTTTATTTCCGAAACATTACAATAATTAATAATAGTATTACATGTTAAAAATGTTTCTAATTTAAATTATTATTTATTTACCTACAATACAGTGAGCAAAGACAGCTAAACTAGTATGAACTGTGTTTCAGCTGTCAGTGACTTCTCGGTAACAGACAATTACCTACATTGTCAAATCAAATTATCAAAATCAGATAAAATAAAATAAAAATACTGTCTAAATAGAAAATTGAGATTAAAATTTAAATAAAATAAAAGTATAACTTCTAAGAATGTGTGTGTGTATGTTTGTGTGTGTGTGTGTGTGTATTCGTGGGTGTAATACGGTGTGATAGTGATAGATATGTTATTATGATTTGTATATGTTTATTAAGATGTTTTATTGTGATTATAATAATAAGATAAGAGTTTTCGGTCATAGTTGAGAGTAATCTTATTTCTGTTTCAAATTACCTATTCATCTTTCAGGCAAAAGCAAGATGTTGTACTTTTACGGTCCAATCCTTGTATTATGTGTGGGTAACATCGTATTCTTCTGTCTCACGGCTATGAAGATAGCGCAAATAAAGAAGGAGACGTCTGTACTCAAGTCCAGGGAGAGTGCCACACATGACAGCCAGAGTAGCGATAGACGAAGGTAACTATGATATATTTGCTGATATTTACTGCCAACAACGCATGAGGAGCAGCTAATTTCAAAGTTAAAAAAGTATGACATATGATAATTCAATTTCTTTCAACCATTGTGTGTTGCCAGTGATGATTTACGGTACGCAGACGTGATTGCTCACTATGGGCCTGATGAGAAAGCTCATAGTGGCTCGGGAGTTTCCCTGCAAGATCGAATTAGAAATGAGGAGATCCGTAGGAGAACCAAAGACACCGAAATAACTCAAAGGAAACTGAGGTGGCAGTGAGCAGGGCACATAGTTCGAGATCCAGCCGTTCACAGAGCACTGGGTCCCCGACAATTCGAGCTGTTCTACGTTGCACGCGGTCAAATGGGTCGAACTGATACTGGGGTGCGCCAGACCAGAGATGACAGCAATACTCCATGTGTGGCCGGACCTGCGCTTTGTAGAGCGCTAGAATATGGGCCGGCTTGAAGTATTGCCGTGCTCTATTGATGACGCCCAGCTTCTTCGAAGCCAATTTGGCTTTGCTCTCCAGATGGCTACGGAATTGGCAATCACTCGAGATTTCGAGACCCAGTATTCCGATACTAGACGAGGCTTTAAGGGAAGTGTTGTCGAAGAGCGGTGATACAGCAAATGGGGTAGTGTTCGCTTAAAGTAAATTACTTTAAAATCGTTTGTTAACTTATTCTCTATTCTATGTTATCATTATCACAGCTCGTTAAAGTTTAATGTATTTATTAATATTTGTTTTGTCATTAGTCATGTTTACACAGATAATCGAATTTCTACTCAATTAACCTAGATTATTAATATCTATTATATAATTACTTAGTACCTACTGCACATAACATAACGATAAAAACTGAGAGTTTTCTATTGAGTGATATCCATCACCGAGTGACGTAGTTTTCACTGCTTTAGGTTTTCCGCAGCCTACAGACCTGCCGCCTTAGATGTATTAATAAAACTAGCGGACCAGACAGACGTTGTTCTGTTATAAAAAAAAACTCTTGCAAATGGAATTCAATAAATAGCTGAACTCTACTCGGCGAAATGACTATTCCTACCAAATTTCAAGTCTCTACGCCTTTTGGTTCCAGAGATATCGTGATGTGTTAATATATAAGTGAAATTCTCTTATAGATATGGAAAACTCAGTGGCCTTTCCATTAGTTAAAGTTGCTTTTCGAATGTGCTGTAGTTATGTAATGTAATTGACACAAGATGGCGCTTAGCACAAAACTTGTTGTATACAATATCAAAGAGTAGGGATGGATCATCTATCTAAATCAATTTTGTTGCACATTTGTTTATTTGTATGGCGGCCATTATTTATTACATCGCTTAAAGATAATGTAACACTTACACCTTATTTTTTTTCCTCCATGACTAACGCAGGAGCGACAGTCAATAAAATCAATAGTATTTCTTATTTTCACAGGCTCTTCCTATACGTTAAATTATTCATCGTGATGGGAATAAACTGGATACTGGAAATAGTCAGTTACTTGTACCCGGATCTTGAAATCTTGAAGTTTGTTGATGCCTATAATGTCCTCATTGGCTTAATCATATTTATCATCTTCGTTTGCAAGAAAAAAATCCTTCGCATGCTGAAAAAGAGGTTAGTAAGGTTGCTTTTTTTAATTTTTGACTATAATTTGCCGGATTGGAATTTGTTTATGTAGGTGATACATTAAAGTACGCTTCCTACGCGACAATTCGTTTGCTGTTTAACTGGGCCGGTTCAACCAGCCATTCACACGAGACTTTCGTTATCTGAAGATTTAATAATTAAAGGATGAAAACATATTGGAGTCAGAAAAAAATTAATTTCACCCATCACAAATTCAGTATGAAGACCAAGTAAAATAATATTAATGAAAATAGTAATTTATTGTGAGAAAATGTTTTAATTGTTTGTACAATTTCAACTAGGATTAAAGAGAGATTCCATCGTGCTAACGCTGAATTCGGAGATATAAATATGCGAGAAGGAATGAGAAGGAATTTCAGAGACTATAAACAGAGATCCAGTGTTGATACTATAAGAACAGCTGTGGATAATGATCCAAATAAAGTTGTCACAGCAGGTTTATAGTCCAAGTACACTAACTAGTAGTTAAAAATTAAACCCACCGATTTAACTCGAGTTTGAAGATCAAGGTACAACTTTCAATAAAACGGTTTTAGACTAACTGGATTATTAAAATAACTAACAGATAAGCTTTTATGCTTAGAATGGTGGCTTAAATGGGACTGGTTTTAATTTGGGACTGTTCGGGTGGTAATTTATTTGATTATGCACAACTTTCGCCAAAGCACGTTACTGCTTTTTCAAAGAAATGGAAATTCTTAGCTGTAGTACTTATTGCTGGTGTTAGCCCATCTACCGTACAGGGTGATATTGAATTCATAATAAATTTATAAAGAAAATATAAATTGAACTGTAACTGAAGTGAACAATTTGTTAGTTTAAAGTGATATTCCTCAGTTCTGGGAGAGTTGAACAAAAAATTTACGATTTTTCAAGAATCGTTGGAAAGAGCGCTCGGACGAAATCCGAGAGGTCGCGAGTTCGAGTCCCACATCATTTATAAATTTTGGTTACAAATTTAATTTGTATGAAAGTCAAATGTAAGTGAAACAAAAGTGTGGCTAGTTTTAGGGTCATAGACGGTTCAACCTGTATCCCTAACCCTTTTAATGAATTTTCAATATTAGAGCTTCAGTCTGAGATTTGCAATTAAACTGCTTAGTTTTACGCTTTTTTAAAAAAAAATACGATAAAAAGTTACTCCAAAATAGACTTTTACGTGTCAATCTTTTCCGTTTGTCTACCAAACAACGCAATAAATGAAGTTAATTTTGGCAAACTTTTTCCAAATATTTTGTGTTTTCTTTAGTGTTAATTCCACCAATATTTGTCTTTGAAACAATTTGACACGTGTTTCGCTTCCACACGAGACATCCTCAGGACATGTTGACTCGCCAAAATCTGCCACGAGTCTCGATAAATAAATAGTAATTATGGATTTCCGCAAAGTAATGCCTACTTCAATAAATTAACTTGTCATGTATTTTACTATAATATGGAAGGAAACATTTTCACTCAATATTATCAAAAAGTTTATTTCACCTTGTTTTAAACTGAAAGGGACTACCTCAAAGTTAAGGCCACGCTTGTGTTTTTTTTTTATTTGAGTTATACCCTTAACAGCAATGAGATATTCTTCGATATCTGCTGTCCATATCATGTCTAATCTATTGAATAAATGATTTAACCACTTAAATATTTTATGGATAAAATTATTTAAATTTAAGTTTTTAGCTAAGGTTTGGTTTTCCGCTTAACATTCCTTCGCTGAAATATATATAATATAGTGAACTAAATAATAGTTCAAATGATATAATGTATAATTTTCAATATATATTTAATTCTCTTAATTTTATCATATTACTATTAATTCTCTATTAATATTTAAGCATGACCAAATTGAACGCAACAGTTAAAATGGCTTATAATTGTGATATTTTAAAATTTAAAAATTTTTATGGTACGAATAACAACAAAATATCTTACCAATCTATATCCCAATCTAACAATTTCATTGATCAACTAAAACAAATGTTAAGAACGTAACGTTGCCACTCACCCCAATATTCATAATAGTCTGCTAACTTAAAGCATTGCTAATTCTCACTCTGTCTTCTTCTATTGACCTAAGTCAGAATGAGAAAAAACACTCCTAAGCGGCTTTTTAAAGTTAGCGGACCATTATGAATAAGGGGGTTACTGTTTGCAACTGCCACCTAAGCCTTTTTCAGCTATATTTTTGTGTCTATTTCAAGGTATGTCATACTAATTTCAATGTGTGAAATTTCAACAGATACAGACAAAACCGGGGCCAGGCGATGTCAAGAAGTCATACAACAAGCTCACGTATTTCAACCAGAGATGAGATCGCTCTTACGACAGTCAAAAACTAAATAACTAACGGCCGTTCCCAATATACTATCTACAGATAGAGATAAATTACTACTTTCTACTGACAGTAATTAGCTGTTAAATAAGTCATTCTTATCACCTTAAATTTGGGACGAGTGAATTGAAGTTTCCATAAATACTTCTATCGCTGGTAAGCTACGTCGTCCCATTGACAGACAGCGTGTACGGATAAGGTGAGCTACCGTCGATAAGTTTAAGGACAGAAAAGTCAACGATAGTTACGATTTCTATCTCAAGTAAGAGATAGACTTAATATTGGGAACGGCCGTATTACTGACATTATCCAACCCGAGTGACGAGATATAGCGAAATTTACAACAGACTTTTGCGAAATGGATTTTATTTCGATTAACTGTATTAAACTATGTTTTGATTTTGTACGCAGCATTCAGATGTTGTAGTATATTTTGTGACGCTTTTATTACACACAAAATGAGGTACTATCCACACATAAGGTAGCGGAACGGCAAAAGTGTGCTTAAAGACAATGTAAGCACACTTAGACTGAGATTCTGCTGAGAGACTTTACTAACATAAAACTCAGCTGAGTGTTAGCTTTAAATAATCGTTAATTTGGTTTTTATAGTCATTCGACAATTGAAATTAGCATAAGCTAAGACAGCCCAATACAAAAGTCAAGTTCGCGTTTTATCACACTCTTTTTTACTAGTACTTACTTGTTTCTTTTACCAGTGGGAGACAGGATGCCGGCTAGATTATGGGTGAAAAATCCATAAAATCTGTGCGGCACTACAACAGCTGCACTCGTCACCTTGAGACATAAGATGTTAAGTCTCATTTGCCCAGTAATTTCACTAGCTACGGCGCCTATTTCTGCCGTGAAGCAGTAATGTGTAAGCATTACTGTGTTTCGGTCTGAAGGGCGCCGTAGCTAGTGAAATTACTGGGCAAATGAGACTTAACATCTTATGTCTCAAGGTGACGAGTGCAGCTGTTGTAGTGCCGCACAGATTTTATGGATTTTTCAAGAATCCTGAGCGGCACTGCATGTAATGTAATGGACAGGGTGCATCAATTACCATCAACTTAACGTCCTGCTCGTCTCGTCCCTTATTTTCATAAAATAAAAAACAAAACACTCGGTTATGTTTTACGTAAGTAAAGTCTAAGTACATGCTATTATAGATCTCAGCCTAAGTCATGACTGTCAACTGTCACGACTGTACGACTCAAAACTAATGAATATTTTACATTGCTGCTTATTGTCCAAGAACACTTTAAGCAAATGGAGTAAATGCGGCAATGTATAGATATAGCAGTACAAGCTTATTTTGTGGTATGTTACAAGACCATTCTGATTTATTGTGTGTATAAAAAAAATGGTGTAGAGTTCTAACATCATTGATAAAGTATTTATTTATTATATACTACTATAACTCACGGACGAATAAAAAAGTAAAGACTCCGTGTCACCTCACAAAACAGTGTAGCACCAAAACAAGCCGGTAAACGTGTAAATACATAGCCCCACGCATACACTTACACTAATACAAGCCGATCGGCCGCCATTACGAGATTTGCCATCGTCTATGACAGATCACAGACAAAATATTTTAAAAATGCCGTTGTGCGTTGTGAAAAATTGTAAAAACAATAATGTAAAAGTATTTGTGGATATATGATTATCTAAGGGAGAAAAAATTGTATAACTGGTATACCCCGTAACCGCACACACACTAGCATAAAGGTGCTTCATTTGCTAATATCAAGGCGCGGAGCCCTTCTTTTTTTACTAGTCCGTGACTATAACTATACTATACGTTCGCTGTGGCTACTGGGGCTAAACATGGGGATGAAATTACTATTTCATTAAGTCATCTTTTTATATATTTATAAGGAGCGTCTATTAAATTGATTTTATTTGTATTTCTAATTAAGAAAGAACAAGTCTACCTCAACGTAATTTTAACGCATTCGTACGTTTGTTGTAAGCCACTAGTGTGCGACGTAGTTTAGAATATTATTGATATTTATCTCATAAAAAATATCCTTTATATAATAACATACTATATAAATGTATGTCTTTTATATTAAAACTCGTCCATTAATTATTTATATGGAAATAAGGGACGAGAAGTAAGGGGTTGAGTATTTTTATTGCATCACTTATCAATTACCATTAGCTGAACGTCCTGCTCGTCTCGTCCCTTATTTTCATAAAAAAATATACACATTTTATGATGATGTTATAAAAATATACTATTACTAAACAATTTGTTATGTTTTCAAAGTGATAACCTTCGCTTCTAGGGTTAATACACAAATAAAATTTGAAAAAAAAAAATTATGAACGATGCGGGACTGAAGCATGACGCCACAACCTGAGAGTTGAACAAAGCATGCAAGATTTTATAACGATACGTCACTCGAACGCTTAGCTCAGTTGGTTAGAGCACCGGCACGGAACGCCGGAGGTCTTGGGTTTGAGTCCCGCATCGTTCATAAAATTTTATTTATATATTATTACATCAGAGGGCTACAAGTGCCCCGATTTGAACGCAATTAATGTTAAATTGAACGTCCATATTAACCAACATAGATACTGCGTGAAAAAAGTGAAAATTTGGAAGGCAGCCTTTAAGAAGACTCAAGGTAACTTTTTCGTAATACCTGTGTGTTGGTAATGTGAGATAGAACTAAAATAATCTATGTTTATATGTAGTGATGTGCTATTATTCTCGACTATTAGTTATAGAAGATAATAATATTAAATAAAGCCTTGTAATTCTTTCAATTAGGTATATTTTTTTAATAAAAACAGTCTTCTCAATGTCTGTTTATAATTGATTCCTAAAATGTAATTATTTTAAGTGCCATAATATTTTTGTTTCAATCAACTATGTATTTTTTTTTATTTTAATTGAATTATTACAGAAATAATTGTATTCGTGGTCTTATAATATAATGAAAATTATATATTTTTTTAAATAATAACTCTGTTAAAAACCTTTATAAATAATATTAGCAACTTTTTAAATAATAATTAGGGTTTCGTGTACTAGTGTTACATAGAATTATATCTAATTTACTGCTTTCAAGCCTATTGTTATTGCCTGTGCTCCTCGCACGTACGCTTCAACATGACAGACGAGTTCTGTCGATATTGTGCGCTCGCTTGCACTCACTGTTTTGTCTTTATGGACCCACTACCGATGTAAGAATGGTGTAAAGCTACCTGTCCATTGACGCGAAGCGTGCAAGTGGAGTTAAAAGAAATACAGTCTATTAAAGCGGAGCTAATCTTACTTGAAAATTAACGTTAATTTATTTTTAATATAAATGTATATTAATAAATCTATTTTTAATAAATGAGAGAGAATTACAGGGTTAGTAGATGGATAGCGTTTCTCCACTATTATTCCTTGCACTGTGCTGTGTATGAATTTTATTGTTATTCAGTAAATCCACGTCCATTTAAGGTGAATTTTAGATTTTATGCAATGCTATTTGTAAAATTTGAGCAGTGTTATTCTTCCCCACCATTCTCCACTTCAGTGTACAAGCACCCTCAGAAAGCGCGATTAGTGATTGTCGGATCGTCGCACAGCTTATAAATGGCATCATTAAAATATATTCACTTCAGACATTAAAAGTTTTACGGTTGAAATAAATAAAATAATTTCACTGATAATATCAGAGCAGCTGCCTGTCATGACAAACAGCATATAATATATTACTGTTAATGTGAAAAAATAAATGTAAAATGTATCTAGTCTAAAGAATGAATCTTTTTAAGCATGTTTGTTTATGTACGCTATTTCAGACAAATTGTCTATTTATATTTACTATGTTTTTATCTTATTGAATAGTTTTTGATGTACAAAAAAATAAAAAAATAATCGTTTTTTCTTTCTTATTTTCCTCTACAGTTTACATACTATAATCCCCATTTGACAAGATGGGCATAAGACGCCATAGGAGATCTATAGAGCGTACTTAGACTTTACTTAAGTAAAACTTAGCTGAGTGTGATAAAATGCAAACTTGACTTTTACATGGGGTTGTCTTAGCCTTAACCACTGACCTGTATAAATATCACTGGACAGGCTGTTCCAAATGTTTGACAGCAAATTTTTTGTGCCTATTTGAAGCGCCACTCGCGAGCGTCCAGAGAACTAATTTTGACGTATAATACAAATGGCTGCGAGAGACGCGTATAGTGCTCTGAAGTATTATTGTACTTGGATTTAATGTCATTCGTTTTCCGTGTTATTTATACTTCAGGAATCAACGTAATAAAGTACACAATATTTTTTGGAAATAGTTTTCCTATCGATGTTTGTTTAGCTGAGGTTGTCATCACTAGTTTTAGTATCACAGACTCTCGCTATATAGTCATCAGCGCCAAAATGGCGAATATCAAACAGGCACAAAAGCACTTTGACAGCCGCCAGTCCAGTGGTAAATAGTAGAGGTCAGTGGCTTAAGCTCAGTAATATTTCAGATGTCAAATGACAATAAAAAACGAAATCAAAGATTATTGCTTAAACTCAGCTTAGTTTTATGTAAGTAAAGTCAGGGTACGCTCTATTGATCTCAGCCTTAGTATGGTACTTACTACATACTAAAGTCAAATGTCTCCGCTGTGAACAAACTAGATACCGCTCTACCTAAGATCAATAGCTTTTTTATTACGGCAACTATTACATGCTTGTGTGCGTGGCATCTTAACACTCAATGCCAACTTTCAATTTGTAATATAAACTTCGTGTTATTTAACATTGATTTGTAATAAAATACAAAATACTTACTGATGATATGTGATCCCAGTGTCTTTCTTATTTCTTGTAGTATTATTTTTCAGAGTTTTACCACGCAACCCGGCATTTTAGTTTCAATTATTTGCAAAGTTTAACAGAACATGTGGCACGTCAACGTCACATGGTTCGAGACAGGCTCGAGTACGCCCACTTGGGCGTAGTATTAGTTGCCGCACATTACGACTACGCCTATCTAGCTGCTGACACATTTAAAAATCATTAATGAACACTGTTTGAAAGGTTTCGTCTACATTCCAACCCACGGTGATTATAAATATAGTCTTAGAACATACTAGCGCATTGACAAATTAATCGTGCGGGAGAGTAGATCACCTCTAACGGTGATACAGCAAGATGAAAAAGGAAATCAAATATATTGTTACTGTACCGATTTTGTTAGACAACTCGTAAACAATCCGCCACGCTTGACATAAGCTCTTAACGGCCATTCCCAACATTCAGTCTATCTCCGGTTGTGGCCTACTTGTGATAAAAAATCTTAACTATCGTTGACTTTTCTGTCCCAACAAACTTATCGACGTTAACTCACCTTATCCGTACACGCTGTCTGTCAATGGGACGACGTATAGCTTACCAGAGATAGAAGTTTGTATGGAAATTGCAATTCACGCGTCCCAAGGCGATAAGAATGACTTATCGAGTATATTTGGAGAGCTTCAGATTATAGACAGCTAATTACATTGACAGACAGCGGGTACGGATAAGGTGAGTTACCGTCGATAACGCCACCCTAATTTAATTAACTCTTTGTCATCTACACAGATGATTCTCCTTTCCTCTACCCTCCATAAGCGATATTTAAGGCACAGACGAATAAAAAAAGAAGAACTCCGCGCCATGATATTACGAAGTGTAGCAACATTACGCTAGTGTGTGTGCAGTTACGGGGGATACCAGATAACACAAGTTTTTTCCCGTTATTAGTCATAGTATTATATAGCCATGTTACTTGTCACTCCGATTTTTTAAGATCTGATAGTCAGATTGTTTTCTTAAATAAAAATAAATTTCGTCATATTATAAGTAAATAAATAAATAACATAAACAGTTACACTTAGTTAGTGTCTTGTTTGCAGTTTCTTTGTTTTAACTGTTATAAAAATGACGTACTAACATTTCTTATTTTTAAGAATACCTACACAAAATTCATTCTTAAATTCCTTTTTTTTTGCCACTGACGTGGTATCAAATAAGTAGATTTTTAGGGAACAAACAACTACCCATGATCTTTATAGTGATAGTGATTTAGTTGCTAAGTAATTACATATCATATAGTAACACTTGTATAAAGGGTAAAGGGTCTTAAGTTCAGTTCTCGGTACAGCGTTATCTTCCTAGAAAGACAAAATTACAATTCATACTTTTAAGTCCGTGACAAATTCGGTCTGCCATCAGTAAGTCATTTTGTGTCTTCTAAGACGCCACATCTCTCCACAACGGCAAGTAATGGAAATTTCCACAGAGTACTGGATCCCTGACAATTCGAGCAGCTCTGCTCAAAGATGGTAACAATACTCGTTATGTGGCCGGAATTGCACCTTATAAAGCACACAAATATGGGCCGATTTGAAGTAGTGTTTCCACACTACTTTAAAAAAATTGTTGATAAAGACTAAAATAAATTACTGGGCAAATGAGACTTGACATCTTATTTCTTTTATTAAGGTGACGAGTGCAATTGTGGTGCCGCTCAGAATTTTTGGGTATTTAAATAATCCTGAGCGGCGCTGCATTTTAATGGGCAGGGCGTATCAATTATCATCAGCTGAACGTCCTGCTCGTCTTGACCCTTATTTAAAAAAAAAAGAATTATTTACTAAGAACATCATTAAAATATGGATTACCAAATTTTTCGGGTAATGTCCCTGTTTAATTTCCGGTCACACTGGATGTTACTTTCACGCGTTGTTGAGGTTTTGTGTTCCAAACATCGAATTAATTTGTATTATGAAAAGAACAAAAAAAGTGTGATTACTACTGTTCTATCTGTGAAATGTAATTCCTTGACACTTTTTATGTTCCGTAGTATTGTTTTTACACGTATTCACAATGCGGGACGCCATTTTTGAAATAATTTCTTGAGACGTAAACTGATCTGTCACAGACGATGACAATTCTCATAATGGCCGCCTGTCGGCTTGTATTAGTGTAAGTGTGTGCGTGGGGCTATGTATTTACACGTTAATCGGCTTGTTACGTTGCTACACTGTTATGTAAGGTGACACGGAGTCCTTATTTTTTACTAGTCCGTGATTTAAGGTTCTTTTAAATTTTTTACCATAGTTCGCATCAAGTAGGTAAAAGTATTTTTATGCTTTTATAATAAAGTCCCAGACGCTGTTCATGCGTTATGTATAAAAATAATTTAATATTTATAATTGCCGCAAAATTAAATTAAAATAAATATGAATAAAATCCATTTCAACGGGCAAAGTCACGAATGATAACTTAAGTTATTAATCTTTACTTCGTACATATTTTATTACACAGTAGTGATATCATTTAAAAAGATGTTTGCAGGAAAATCCGCTTATTTCAAGGTTATGTTTATTTATATCGTTGGCGTTTCGTTACTTGATTGTCAATTTTTTCGCACAAATTAATAACTATTTTAACAAAATTTTATAGAGAGACTAGCTGACCCAGCAAACGTTGTATTGCCGATAATAAAATCGTGATACAAAAGTAACTGTAGATCGTAGATGGGTGAAAATTTGAAGTTGTATGTATTTTTTAATGCTGATTCATAATCAAACTAAAACAAAAATTAAAAAAAAAAAAAAGAAAAATAATTAAAAAAGAATTTTCGACGTGGACCTCCCTTAAAATTTAATGAGAATGAAGTCAAGCCGTTTCGAAGGAGTTCGGTCCCGCACACCGTGACACGAGAATATTATATATTAGAAGTTTTACCACACCATTGGTAGTATACGTTGCACAGTAAAATAATAAAGTTAATCATTTATTCAAATAAAACAAATCTTATAACTATACAATACTATGATATAACATTAAATTAAAACTATCGTAACGGGAAGTTCAATGTCTATTCAAAATAGAAATGTAAAGAAAAAATGATTTTTTTCTCATATTCTGTAGACATTTAATTATTTTATTTGTACAAATAAGCGCTTTAAATTAACTATTAATTATATTATTTAACAACTATTAAATATATTTGTTTATTAAAAAAAAATCTATTTTTGCGATTTCTTGGAATAGTGACCTTAAAATAAATATTTATAGTAATAAGTCAAAGCGATTATTATAAGCATAATTGAATAAAGTTCATTTGACTTTTATTCTTTCTTATTGCCACTCTTTTTGAATCTTTTGAATAAATTTATTTTGAATGTTAAAAATATATTGTTAAACAAAGATTACATCAGTCAAACCACCTACATTATTAAAAAAAAACACTCATAATAACAACACACTACACACACACACAGAAAACATCATATTATCCGTACATTTTTTTTTCCTTGCTCATTTTGCTATATTTGTTTTATCTCGAGTAGATTATCTATAAATTCATGATAATTTCTTAGTATTTGCCTATCTTATATATTAAATTCTCGTGTCACAATGTTCGTTCCCGTACTCCTCCGAAACGGCTTGAGCGATTCTCATGAAATTTTGTGAGCACATTGAATAGGTCTGAGAATCGGCCAACATCTATTTCTCATAGCCGTAAGTAATAAGGGTTGTTCACCCTTACAATTTTTTTTTTTTAATTTTTGGATGAAATTTTTTGTTTTTATTTTTTTATAATGTAGCATTAAAAAATACATACAAATTTTCACCCATCTACGATCAACAGTTACTTTTGCATCGCGATTTTAATATCGGCAATACAACGTTTGCTAGTATAATATAAAATCACTGTTGGCCAATGATCTGTACTTTTTTAAGCTAGCTAATAAGAGATGTTATTTGCTGTAGATTTTATGAAATAAATAAAACTTTATTAACAGTTACACAGCATTTAACATTATTTTTTGTACTCGTGAAAGTTGAAAAAAAGAAATGAAGTGACTAACCAAAAAAATAAACTCAAAAGATTAACGCGTGCAGTTGATATTACAAATCGAATATACTGTAAATAAGTAAAAGTATTAAAATATATTATATGTTATTATAATTATTATTAGATATTAGGTCTCGGGTTCAAATCCCGGTAGGTGCAAGCATTTATATGATGAATATAGATGTTTGATTCCCAGTCGTGGATGTTTATATGTATAATATGTATGTTTAAGTAAGTATATTGTATTAAATATATAGTTGTCTTGTAACCCATAACACAGGCTATATATGCTTAACTTGGGGCAAGATAATTTGTGTAAAAAGTGTGCCAATATTATTATTATTATATAAGTATCTGTTATCAAATAGCAAGAAAAACAATAAAAAAACTAGATTTTATTGGTACCATATAAAATATAAAAATAAAAAAATAATCTTTTTAATATAAAAAGGTGGCAAATAGATTCGTACAACTTGCATCTTCTTGAAGCTCAACTACTCACAAGAAAATTTAATTATTTGACATTCATAAGTGTAACTAATGCTATTGACCAACTTACGGCCGTTTTCAATTAACTATCTATCCTTAGTTAAACGTAATGCACGTAGAAAAATCTATCCTTTTACGCTTACTTACATTTCAATAACCCATTGACAAATAGCATTGGACTTACGGCCGTTTTCAATAACCTATCTACCCTTAGTTTAACTCACAGATACATTGCTGTCACCGTTTAATGACAAGATCTTATCTATCCATAGTTATGTCCAATACAGTTATAGTCCAATGCTATCTGTTATTAGGTTATTGAAATTTAAGTAAGCGTAAAAGGATAGATTTGTCTACGTCTAGTAAGTAAAAGTAATAATATATAAGTAATATATAGGTTATTGAAAATGGCCGTATTACGGCCGTATTCAGTCTATCTCTTACTCGAGATAAAAATCGTAACCATCGTTGACTTGTCTGTCAATGGGACGACGTATAGCTTACCAGCGATAGATTTTTGTATGGAAATTGCAATTCACGCGTCCTTATATAATGCGATAAGGATAACTTATCGGGTATATTGGGACAGCTTCAGATTATTGACAGCTAATTACTGACAGTAGATAGTAGTAATTTGTCTCCATCTGTAGATAGTATATTGGGAACGGCCGTAACTGTATTGGACATAACTTGGATAGATAAGATCTTGTCATTAAACGGTGACAGCAATGTATCCGTAAGTTAAACTAAGGTTAGATGGGTTATTGAAAACGGCCGTTAAACAAATTTAAGAATTAAGCATTTAAGGCTAATGATTCAAACATCTTATGAAGCATCTTTTAAATTTTGTAACATACGCTTTGTGTTATTTTATAATCCCACTCGAAAACCAGCAAATAAAAAAGCTACGTTACATCTGGATTTTGTTTAAAAACAAAAATCCAAGATTTTACCTGCCCATTATAACTTATAAAGTGACATCATTTCCTGGTATTCTCTCAGGCTCTCCACGCAGGTTGCATATATTAAGTTCTATCCATTACGTCTTAAATGAGATGACGTTGGCCGTAAAATTTACAACTTGACGCAACTTAGAGGTCGAATAAAAACTGGTATTGAAGGAACCTGATTCTTGAATATCATATGAAAAGTTTTTGTGTCGTTGTTGCGGATTTCTTTAGTGATAGGTCCTCGAGGAATAAAGTAAAATTAAATATTTAAATACAAATTAAAAATGTCTTCAATACATTCAATGTTATCACCTGATTAAGGATTGGTCTCCGCTGCACTGCAACTGGACACCGCACTACCTAAGTACAATAGCTTTTTTATTACGGCAACTATTAGATGTTTGTGTGTGTTTGCATCTTGACACTCAATGGCATCTTTTAAATTTTGTAACATACGCTTCATGTTATTTTACATTGAAATTGATAAAATATAAAATACTGATGATATCTTTGTGATCCCAGTGTCTTTCTTATTTCTTGTAGTATTATTTTTACAAGGTTTTACTACGCAACCCGGCATTTTAGTTTCAAGTATTAGCAAAGTTTAACAGAACATGTGGCACGTCAACGTCACACATTGTTCGAGAGTGGCTCGAGTACGCCCACTCGCGCGTAGTATGAGTTGCTGCACTATGCAACTACGCCTGCGGTATCTAGTAGGAGCGCAGCGGAGACCAATCCTTAATCTAAGGGTTTAACAAATGATTATAATTTTGGTAATTTTGACATTTAAGTCGTATACTATGGTGTTGGCCATTAAATTTAAAACTATCACTACGGGGTAGCGGTCCAAGTATACTGGCAGCATTTCCACGATGGATAGCTAGTCCGATCCGTTGAACGAAATAGCTGCCAGCGCTTGGGTAGCCGTATTGAGGCCTGAAGATAGTACTTTGGACATTCTCCGCGCCTCTGGGCCCCACGGGCCAAGTATCTCGATACCAAACGGCACAAAGATCTCTGACTTACTGTGACCAACATATTTGCGATACTTGCTGTCTTCGGCATTCGAAGCAGCAGCCCCGGCACCAACTGACGTAACTTGGACATGGGAAGGAGCCAGAGTGTCGACGCAAGTCGCGTTCCAGACCAGCACCCTTCCCCGTGCCCAGGCCATCAGAGTCATTCCGTGAGGACGCTTGCCATTTGGCTCTAAAACAGCTGGTAGGTATATTAAGAGCGGCAAATGCCCTGCGAAGGTCTTCATTAATCCTGGCATGACGACTGATACGGCCGGCTTTAGGCAGGATAATCTGTGACGCCCAAGAGCATCTAGATCGCCACATCTACATTAATGTGGTTCATTCAGTTTTAATAATATCCATTGATTCATATTTCGCATACTCTGCTCAGTGCCGATCTGGTCGAACTGCAAAAATTTACCATCGGTGGTGTCGGAGATTTATTTTTGTATTTGTAAAATGGTTTTTTGTAAAACTTAAAGCATTGATTAAATTTAACGACACACTCATGATTATAGTCATCATTTAGGTCACATGGCCACAGCTCTATCTCAAATCCTAGATATGACTGTTCATTGTCAGTACATTTATGAAAACTTAATATACGTTCACAAAAATCGTCACCTTTTTGCTCTTAATAGTGATTTTCATTATTATAACACTAGAAATAAGGGATTGCTTGTAACTAATAAATAAATATATATACATAAATGTATACACTTTTATAATAAAGTCCCAGCCACTGTTCAGGCATAATCTGTAAATAAATTTAAATGTTTTTTTAAGGAATGGATCCGTCGTAAATCCTATTACTCCACAGCTGAATATCTAAGTGATCGGACAGCCTGGGACTAGATTAGGATTATTTTATAGCAATAGCAATGACAGTACAATATTTTATATTTTTATTAAAGCGCAAAAAAAGAATCTGGGGAGAGTTTCTTGCGCCGCTTCTTCTCTCTCAGAGCGCCATTTGTTTGCGATGCGGTAGTAGTATCTAGTATATTAGAAATGACATCAAAAAGAATTCTAAAAGGAATTTAGGGAAAATAAATGCCTTTTATGCCTTTTTACATTCACCTTCTTAGCGCGTTATCTAAAAAAGTAATAAAGGGATGTTTAGATAAATACTATATCTTCGGAACTGCTCAACTCTACGTGATCTCTAGGTATATGTAAAAAATCCTCGAATTGTGATAAATATTCTGTTATTAGTAACAGCATTAAAAATTGCTTGCGTACAAAGTACATGTCAAAAGTGAAACCTGCATTGTGCATGAACCTCTAAACTGCATATGAAGTCCTGGTACATTTGCTAGTATGACACGTCATGATTTCAACCGCTATGAAAGACATTACTATCACCGCTACCATATTTATGTTCTCCTAGTGTCTATGTCTTCGTCGTGTACATAACGTCTGGATATATTAAGATATACTCGCGTCATACATATGACAATCTCTTCTTCAACTATGATCGCCTGGTACCATAACACTGTATAATGCTTCCTATCTCATTTTCTCCCACGTTAAATCTTATGAATTTATGTGTCTCTTTTTACCGTCTCGCTTTTCCGTTTCATCGCCTTTCAAATCACAACGATGTTAAAGAAGTTTTCATTTCAAAAATGATAGCAAATAAAACAAGTAGTTCAATGAAAAACGATTATTATTATATTTAATCTGCATTTTATTACTGAGTCCACATATCTATCTATAAATAATATTATAATTAAACAGTAAACATACAAAAATGGCATTCAAACACATTTTCTTAAATAACTCAAACCTAAAACGATGACCTAAGCCTTCGCTATCTAGAACTCCTAGAATTCCAATTAGGTTTCTTCCAGCAAGTCTTTTTAAGGTTTTCGATTTCTGGTTTACAATCACGATTAAAATACTTATGATGAAGACTAGAACTTTAAAATTATAATGGCACGCACGCACTTAAGTAAATTACAGATAAATGTTAAAATCTCAATTAAAAGTTAACTTAAAACAACAACAAAGCAAAATATTAACTATATGTTTTAAAATACAACTTTGGCATTAATCATTTAACCTAAAAATTATACTGTGATCTATTGAGTTGCGAAGTTTTTTCTAATCTATGCAACGGTATAGCTGGACTTGTACTATGAGCAGCAGCGCTTTGGCTATTCTGTGGAGTAGATCTGCCGTAACGAATGCTTTCATATCTGAAAAAAAAATTACAATTTATTTAAAATGTTTAAATTTATCTCAGTAAACATACATTTAAGCACGGAAATAGCCCAGTGGTTAGTTAGTAACCCTGCCGACTGAGCTAGAGGTCCCGGGATCGAATTCCGAGGTGCAAACATTCATATGATGAATATTATGGATGTTTGTTTCCAAGTCATGGGTGTTTATATATATTTATGTATGTTTTATTATAATATAATATATCGTTGTCTTGTACCCATAGTTCAGGCTATGCCTTGATTGGGGTAAGATAGTTTATGTGAAGGTGAAAAACAAAACAGCAGAACACTTGTTTGCTAGTATTCTGCTGTTGTTAAAACTACTTTTACTTTTCGAAGTGTAACTAACATCAGTACAATAGAAGAGGTATTATTTAAGGAATGAGAATTAAAGGTACCTATTATGTGAGTTCTATTTGACGATACCCACATTGTTTCTACTTAAAATAGAAGTCCTGACCAAAGTATTGAATTTGCTAGAATCTGCCATAACTGTTACCACCAGGAACAGACATAAACGTATAATGCCTACTACTCGGCTAAGTCGATATATATATCGGCTAGTATATGCTTTTACAACAAGATCCTAGAAAATGTTCAAAACTTAAGTATTACGTTATTCAAAAGAATTCTTAAAAATCGTTTGTGTGGTAAAGGTTACTATAACATAAATGACTTAAAGATAGCACAGATTGGGAATGGAGTGACCGCCCTCAGGCTATTAAATGATAAGTTTAATTGTACAATATTACTTTGTAAACATATTTTTTTTTGATTAAAAAAAGAGCCCGCTGAGTTTGCTGCGCCCATTCTTCTCAGGTCTGAGGCATTCGTTTTGGAATGGGAGGTAGTTTTTGACTTTCAATAAGTGATATCACATCCTATTTTGAATAAAAATATTGGAATTTGATTTGAAAAAATAAGATCAAGTATAATATTTAAATTATTAAGACTTTCGTGAGACATTATTCACTTTATCTTTTTAAATCGGCTTTTCTCACGGCTCATCGCTATTGGTACGGTCTAGTTTCGGACCATTCGGAGGTCCTTCATCAGGGTGAGTGTAGTGGGTTCGCGATAACTTATTATTAGTCTAAGACAGGACAGGACATCTAATGAAAGACCTCCGAATGGTCCAATACTAGTCGGTACCTACACAAATGAACCGCGAGTATAACAGCTTTAAATAGTTAAATCAAGTTTAATAGTAAAACACTCCTGAAGAAATCCTTAGTAGATGAACGATAATAAGATGTTTTATATCTTAATCGTGTGTTGCATCTCTACGATGTCTTTATTGTGTTTTTACCGCGTTCATCCCGGAGGTCTTTGACCTGATTCCCGCCGCCAAAAACCACTTTCTAATGACACTACATATTAGAATATAATCCCAACTATCTGGATATTCAACGTTCTTCTACAGCGTAATTGTCAAGGAACTTTCTTCCACGTAAAACCATGCTGTGGAATAAGCTTCCTTGAGCTGTGTTTCCAATACACGGGTAATACCTTCAAAAAAATAATAGTTAAAAAAAATAAAAAGCACGCTTTATGTAAAATTCAACTAAATAATAAATTTAAATTGAAAATAGTGTAAAAAAATATATTTTATTGTAAAAAAAAGTGTGGGGTGTAGAAGAATTATTATTTTAATAATATTATCTTAAAAAGCACCCCACGCTTTTTTTACAATACAATATTTTTTTTTTACACTTTTTTCAATTTAAATTTATTTTCTATTTTTGAGTTGAATTTGATATAAAGCGTGCTTTTTAGTTTCTTTTAACTATTATTTATTTTTCATTATTTAGTCAAATTAGTGTAATGTCATCGGTCCTCGATAAATCTACAAAGGTTTAACGAAATCTAGCCGTTTAAAGTGGGTCAAAATCGCGCCCAAGGAAGTCGGTAACAAACATACAAACATACAGGTGAAGCTAATATAAAGCGTATAATAAAAAGGGCGTACATTTTCTAAAGCCGGCAACGCTCCTATGATTTCTTTCGTTTCCTGTTACAGGAGAATATGCGTGGCAGTGATCACTTAACATAAGGCGACCCGTTCCCTCTGTTATCTTCCTCTTCCATAAAGAACATAATAATATGTAGGAAACTAAGAAAACAAAACGATATAAAAACAAAAACATACCTTTCTTTGAGTTTCTTGTACATGCTCCTTTTGCAAACAAATATAAAGAATATAAATATGCCAATCAGTCCGTTGTAAATATCCAGATATAAAGCGAACTTATCCATAGCCGGCGCTAGAAAGCTGATCACTTCCCAAATCCAACCAATTCCCATAATCACAATCAGTTTGAGGCAGATCAAAAATCTGAAAAAAATCTTAGATTAAATATTGTAGATATGTGATATATGATATGGGACTAAACCGCACTCCATGAGGATATCCGCATCCGCACAACGTGCGTCGATAAGCTGATGGAATAATCGTGGAGATTACCCGACAATAAAAGCGTGGACTCCTCGGGATGTAATCGTTCCTGGAGGCGCCCCTTAAATGAAACGAATTATTATTATTTATAAATACAGTGAAACTTGGTTAAGTGGGACCTGGATAAGTGAGAAACCTCCATAACTGGAACTCATGCTGAGGTCCCAACACTTTGGCACTGAATTACCTCTGTTAGAGGTAAACCTCTATATCTGGGATTTGTTCCTTCGATTTATCATCATAGATAACATTGTTTGTATACTCATTCTTATTCTACCCACAAATTCCACACGTAATTCCAAGTACGTAAGTACAAATTTTGAGCTTCAATTACCTTCAGTTTTAGTTTCGCTTTACTATCATACAGATGTTTATTTGAAAAATGTCAAAACGAAAGCTACAATCGTTATCATTACGAAAATTTAGAAACTGATCCTGAAGATTGGAACTTAGCCATCAGCAACGACAATAATCAACAACCAACATTCGAAGATTTTATAAACGTCGATGACGGTTTAATAGTTTCAGGAGAACTTAATGAAAACGACATTGTTCATGCCTTCTCGTCTTCTTCATTGGAAAATGAAGAAGAAGACAATGAAATGAGCGCGGAAGTAAATTTAGTAAAAATTTCTAAACGCGAAGCAGTAAAAGCACTAGAACTGTACTAATGTTTCTATATATATATAGCATACCTTTCCTTTTGTGATCGGGCTGCCGAGCTACCCAATATTTCGCTCCCTTTCATAGCTTCCACAATTTTCAAAGCGGTCATCACAAAGAAGACGCAATTTATAAAAATGAAAAACGTCATCGGAATATACATGTAAAATAGTTGTTGTATATCTGAAAAATTTGAATCCATATAATAGATATCTAGCTAGTATTCATATACTAGTCAAGTTACAGTGTTTTAGTGGATTAAGCGATACTTTGAGTCTTCTAGGAGGTTCTATTAAATAAAGGCTAACCCATTCTTCGATCTTCTTAAGAGAAGTATCAATAGAAGATTTAAGTTTCTTCCGTAGCTGGTAAATTCTAAGGGTGACCTGTATGGCTGACAAAAAAAAGGAGTTGTAGGAGATAGCCTTGGCCAACACCAGCGTTCACACGAGTCTGTCCGTCGAGTAGGAACTTTATGCTACGTCTCGTAAGGAAGCTAGTGATCCGCTGGCAAAATTATAAGGGAAGCTATTTGATAGAAATTTTGAGAATCTAAAATGTTCACTGTATCCAAATTAATTGCCACGCTTTTTCCCTTGCTTTAATAGCCCCGCTTATCTATGTGTAAGGTATGCTAAAGCCTTACTGTCAGTAATTGATCAAGTAATGTTCCTAATGCCAAGAACTGGTTCAGTTTCAACGATTTTCCTGAGGCAAGATGGAATAAATTATAAGCAGTTCTACGGAAAGTATGTAGAATTTCATGGATGTTTCTGATTAAAACTAGATATACAGGTATACTAGTGATTTTAGTGTTAAAAAATTAACCGTAAGTTGATGAATTGGAGGTTGAAAGTATTTATGGCAGTTACTTGGCAGGCTTGAATAAGTCACAGCTATTACATAAAAATTTAAATATAATAATATTATGTCATTTATTTCAGGCATTTTAAACACATTACAATAAATTGAATAATATAGAATAAGACGTAAAAATAAAATTATTATACAGTACTTAATAAAATAATTTAAAACTAAAATTGCCCCAAAGGGAGTTCGTACGAAGAATAATGTACTGATAAAACAATTTCCGGTTATTGTCATGATGCACCGAAAGCCAGTAATGGAGTATAGGATTCTCCGGGTGCTCAGAGCACCGAGAATTTCGTTTTCGGATTCGTGAACGCGAGACCAAAAAGCCGTAACTCGTGAACTTATCATTGCGAAATAATCGGGGGCTCTGGCGTCGGCAAACATGCCCGAAGCACTGCAATATACTGCAGTCTCATAAGACAGCGGTATGCATTATTATACTGCACTCTGATACTGCTTCGTGCACTTTTAGTGCAGAAGACCCAAAGCTGACACGTGTAGAAGCATATAAAAACAGCAAATATGACCAGGCTTATCTATTTACAATTTAACTATTTATTTATGATAATACATTCTCAAGATTTTAACCTCTTAAGAAGCACCCTGAACTTGGTATGTGTGGTGTTATAAACCAGGGTACATCTCTCATATCCATTGCATTAATGATCATAAGAAATGAAGCCATAAAGAGAGGTAGGCCCCATCCATAGTAACAATACCGAATAAATTTCTTAGTTTCTCCACGTCGATGAATCTGACGATTTTTTGCATAACCTCTGTAACAAAAAGAAAACATAACTGTAACAAAAACTCTAATGTAATATAAATACCAAAGACAAGTGCGGATTAAAATAGAAAAGGTGGCTCACTATAAACAAAATAATTACTACATAATTATTATAAAACAAAGTCCTCCCCCGCGTCTCTGCCTGTCTGTTCACAATAAACTCAAAAACTACTGCACTGATTTTCACCAATGGACAGAGTGGAACTCAAGGAAGGTTTTAGCGTATACTTTGTTAAATTTTTCCATACTTTTTACCGACTTTAAAAAGCAGGGGGTTATCAATTCGAGCGGTTTCTTTTGTATGTACACCGATTACTCTGAGATTTATGATCCGATTTACGTAATTTTTCCTTTCTACTTTTCAGTTTTTGAAGTCGGTTTTTTTAAACGTAGTTTTTTTTATTTCATTTATTTACTTTGTTTACACATTTCCGATGGCTTTAGACTACATTATCCCCGAATTACATCATATTTTTTTCTATTGAAAGAACAGCGTCTGCCGGGTCAGCAAGAAAGTAATAAGGTAATAATAGATATAAGGTATTCGTATCTCTTGGTATATATTACTCCAAAAGCACTAACAATCACAATACGATATTATGTGTATGTAATTAAAAGCAACGTACCTAAAAGTCCACCAAATATCCAGTGACATCACGTTCATCCAACAACATACCGCCATTATCGAGAAATATGTGCAGAAAGCTAAAATGCAACAATACTATCAGAACATTATATTTTAGCACCAACAAAAAAGATTATTGAATTCACTTGGGTGATGATTCAGATTTCAGGATATAATATTTCAGAAATTATATAAGTTTGGACATTCGCAACACTAGCGGTCCTAAACGAGTTCCTGGAGAATGCTGTACGCTTGTAGGTCCAAAATTATATCGTTTCGGGAGAATTGCATCCGGTTTTTGATCCCTAGAGCAATAAATCTTTCAATTCAATATATTGTATATAATATATTAACCTTTAAATTATAAATAGTTTCATGAGACGAAGAGTGAAGTTATTTATTATATGGCCCTACTTACGATTTATCGGTGTGGGTACCGACTAGTTTCGGAACATAGTGGCTAAAGCTACATTGGTGAAACGGGACGCAACATAAAAAAAGACTCGCCGAGCACATCCACAGTGTAGGGAAATTGGACAGCAACACCTCGGCAGTGGCAGAGCATGCCCTAAACTCCGAAACGTCACATTATATTAGGTTCGATAGGGTGAAAGTATTGGCTCGCGCTAAAAACTTGGCAGACAAACTCGCGAGCTTGATAAAGCCATTGAAATCGACCGTCGACCTAATTTTCATAGAGACCACCAACCGGAAACTCGTGTTGTTAAACCCATAGTGCCGATGATCCCATAGTGGGCATTGTAAGTGTATTTTGTGCACCCGTGGACAACAATAGTGACATAATTTCAAAGATTCCATACTCGTGATCACAACCGGCGCCCCTGCACTGTCCAGCCGCGCACTACGAGCACAAGTCCGCAGTAAGAGACGGGACGTTATCGCGAACCCACTGCACTCACCCTTATGAAGTACCTCACCACACGCTGATAAATCGTAAGTAAAGCCGTATAATAAATAACTGAACAATGTCTTACGAAAGATTTTATAATTTAAAGGTTAATCTATTGTATACAATATGTTGTATTGAAAGTTTTATTGATCTAAGGAATCTCTAATAAGCCGTAGATAATAAAAATTATATCTAAATAAAATTGTAACGAAACTTACACAACGCGATACACGTTTCTTCGGAGTGATCATTTCCAAGTACTATGGCAATAAAAATGAAATAGCAAATGTAGCTTGTAACGTAGGACATCAATATCTTCCCAACTAAGTTCTGAAGCTGTGGTAGTGCAGCGTATATAAGTAACACCAGGAAAAGAAATACGGCTGATACATACAGAGCTGAAAGTAAATTTTATGTATAAATCAAACCTGGCAAAATCTTCAGTGCGTACAATGAGAAATATAGAAAAAAGATCCAGTACAAGATTGACATCGTGATTATTGAAAGCCAAACAAGGCCTGACTGCCTGCCTGCTTAAGTTATCGACATAACCCAAATGATTGCGAAACTGAAGTGGCAGTGGGTAGGGGACATCGTTCGATGAATAGATGGCCGGTGGGGCAAGAAAGTCCTCGAACGGCAACCACGTATCGGAAGACGCAGTGTTGGTAAACCCCACACAAGATTGACCGACGATCTGATCAAAATCGCCGGAATACTTTGGATGAGGGCAGCGCAGAACCGATCGTCGTGGAGATTTTTAGGGGAGGCCTTAGTTGAACAGTGGAAGTCTTCCCGCTGATGATGATGATTATACAAGGCCTTGCATTTCCTACCTTAAGAACTGGTAGAATCACAACAAAGAGTTTTTCCTTATTTACTTTTAGATCTTTTACTGGCTAAAACTCATTACTCTGGTCTGAGTCTAAATTTACTTTAATTTATTAAAATAAAAGACGCGTATCTAATGATTGGGTTTATCTTAGATAATTTATACGTCTAGATAAAGTCTCTTGCTGTTAGACAACCGATAAAAACAAACCAGGAATATTTAGTCTAGTGTGCGTGACAAGCTACGTCTTACGCTCGCGATTTGTATGACACTTTGGGTTAATGTGCGTGCATTGTTCAAAACTAAATTTTTTTCGACGTTTTCACAGCTGCCATAGTCTATCTAGACGTAACTAGATGTGATCTAAGGGGTTGATTTAAAAGCTTGTTTTTACAGGGCTGCAGACGCACATTTTGATGTTCTTTGACCTGGAAGGTCTGAACCCTTCACCCGGACAATCCTTTTAACTCAAACTCTGAGATCTATAGATCGTACTTAGACTTTACTTACGTAAAACTCACCTGAGTGTAAGCTTAGCATAATCTTTGATTGATCGTTTTTATAGTCATTTGACGGCTGAAATTATGCTGTGCTTATGCCAAGATAGCCCAATACAAAAGTCAAGTTCGCGCTTTATCACACTCAGCTAAGTTTTAATTAAGTAAACTCTGTGCAAAGTCTAAGAACGCTCTGTAGATCTAATTCTAAGCTCTAAGGGATTGGAATCCCGTAACTTGGTAGTGAATGCTAACTTATCTGAAATATTTGTAATAAGAATTATAGTTTATTTCGTGTTTATTTTTTTTTATTTAATTTTTTAATTATTAGTACCATTACTCATATTTCAAATTATTTACATATGACTTGATAATTAATAACGCTATTTATATAAATTAATTAATTACAAATATCATTAAGATCGCTATCGGTAGGTATGGTGCCCATGAAGCTGGCAACGTTACCTCTTTGTATAGCCAAACTTATCCTTTGACAGAGGTACGTACCAGATCTTGGGTCACCTGTTAAGTCGGTTAGAATTATAGTTAGTTTGATTTATTCCGCATTACAACATAATATTATTGGAATTGCTTATATTTTTCCTGTTGCAACTAGTATTACGAGTATATTCATGTAAATATTGTGATTTGTAATTGTTCATATTTCATAACACAGAATATGAAAAAATATTTTATGGAGTACTTTCTGGAAAAATCTTGCAATATATATATTTCACTATTAATTTTATCATTTGATTGTTTCAATTTTAAATTATATAATGAATGAATTGCATATCAAGAACATCATGCCATCCTTCGATGGTCATTTTTATCTATATAGTATTAGATTTTTTTTAATGGAATAGGAGGACAAACGAGCGAATGCAACACTAGAGGAATCACAAGAGCGTTGCCGGCGTTTAAGGAAGGTGTACGCGCTTTTTTTGAATATATGTATATGAATAATAGTATCAGAATCTTAGATTAATAATCTAGTCGGTATCTTGTGTAAAGGAGCCTCCCACTGGTAAACTATAAAATAGAAAATTTGAACATACAAACAATAAGAAAGTCTCCGTGTATTTCACGAGATGGCTCTTCAGCGCTGTAGTCTATCCAGAACTGCGGTTCATCACTCAGTGTATTATTGATCAATGAATAATCCATGCAAAAATGTTCGCTCGATATTGTTATCCATCTTATCCATTCATTTGGATTTTCAATGTAAAGAACTCCATTCTGAAATAGAATAACAATTCGTTAGTAAAATATTGTCACTATATATGTATATATACTGTATACTGAAATAGATACGGCGCGACTAGTATACTTTAGTTATTTCCATAGTATATATCCTATGGTATATTGCTATGGGGCAACGCTGCCGATATTAATACAATATTTGTGCTGCAGAAGAGGGCTATTCACGCCTTTTATATCCTAGGTCCTAAAGAATCATTGAGAGCAAAATTTAAATGTGTCATGTCATGTATGTACATAGGCACATAAGTGAATTTGCTAGAAACTGTCATGAGCATAATGTTAACACCAGGAAATAAACTTATAATGCTTACTACTCGGCTAAATTGAATTATAAAGTCTTTTACAACATGAACCCAGAAAATCTTCAAAACAAATGTATCAATTACGATATTCAACAGAATTGTTACAAAACGTTTGTGTGATAAAGGTACTTGGCCGCTTTTGTAAATTATCAACTAGCTGATACCCTGGTACCCTGATACCCTGGTACCCTGGTACCCTGATACCCTGGTACGTCGTCCTCGTACACACAGGACTAAGCACGTAGTAGCCACATTCTATTCAATTAAATTTAAAAATAAAAAGAAAAGGTAAGACATATTGTAGGAAATAATGGTGTGTTCTGCAATATCGTAGACAGTGAACGCATATGTTTTGTATCACTGGTCGTAGTACAATATTTTATTCTATCATTAAAAACGTTATCAATAATGCCTATGTCACCCGGGGATTGTACAGCTTCCGAATGTTTTAAATAAATAAATAAAGGCATAAAAGGCATTTATTTTCTCAAAATTGATTCCTTTAGAATCCTTTTTGATGTCATTTCTTATACTACTAGATACTACTACCGCTTCGGAAACAAACGGCGCTCTGAGAGAGTATAGAAATAAACAGTGAAACAATTACTCAAATCGGTTCAGAAGTTTCATAGCCTATCCAATGGAAACAAACAAAGAAACACTCAAATCTTTCCTCATTATAATATTAGTTAAAACAACTATGTATATATTACAGGAGAATACAAGGTGATTGCAGACCGACTGTTCAAAACGCTAAGCGGATATATGTTAGTTTTTTTTCAAATCATTAATATATAATATAAATACAAAATAAAAAAATAACACATAAACCCCAACGGTTTATTGATGCATGAAATATTGTAAATTTAATATTTGCCTAAGTTTTCTACACAATTACAAAAGTATAGATACGCAACAGTTAATATTGTGTTTAGGACACGAGAAACGAGCAAAAGATACCTTTTCTCAATGAAGGAAAACGTTTTACATGTAGAAATTATATTTGACAGTTATATTTTGGATATTGTCTTAATTTTATTGTATATAATATATATTTTATTAATCTGAAGCTACGATAATAATTCAAAACATAATATGTCAAATATGTATACAAAATTTTATTCTTGCTAATATTCCTCAACTCTTAATCTATGTTTTATGTAAAATGCTTAGTAATTGGATGATTTACAAATATATCAACAAATGTTTATCTTTACATACTAATGATAATGTTAATCAATAAAAAAGTTCTGCGTTCAGTCTAGTACAAGTCGTAAAGCGGCAGAAATGCCATCTAAAGTTGTAAATTCAAATTTCAAAATCGTCCCACATTTTCGTGTCACTTTATTACGTTTTATACGTAAAAAACTTACATACACGCAAAGAAGTTTCACTTCAAAAAGCGGGTACACCTTCCTTAAAGGCCGTAAACGCTCCTGTGACTCCTCTGGTGTTGCTAGAGTATATGGGCGATGATCACTTAACACCGGGTGATCCATACGCTCGTTTGTCATCCTTTTCATAATAAAAACCTATTTTATTAATCAAAATTGATTTTTTAAATTAAAATATACATTGAATACTCACTTCTTCCAAGTAAATAGAATTATTATTATTAATAAAATCAGCTGAGTATAATTCGCTTGCAAACTTCTCATCAGTTCCAATTTTATTGGGTACAGTGTTAAACACGTCGTAAAACCTTTTTCGTATTTTCGTGATGTAATAGTCATATACGGGTATATTCGAAAAATCCTTATTCACTTCATAAGCCACGCACATATTTTGATCATCAAGAACTTCGTTGTTGGGGCAGCACTTATAAATACACCTTTTATCACCACACAACTCAAAATCAACATCATTCTGAAGCTCAGCTTTTGTCTCAAATTCATATTTGTTTTTATTCAATGTATTATTTTTATTCACGATGGCAGAATTGATATTTTTTATAAGAAAAAATATAAATAATAGTTTCGTGTACATTTTTAAAGAATTTGTTTTGTTAGGTGTAACACATTATCCTTGTCTTGTCGCAGACCAATGGCAGACTGAGCCGAATTCACTTCAACAGTTCGTATAAGAACTGGTCGCAGTATATTATTATATAGTATGATAGCCGATGAGGAAAATGTAAGTAATTTATACATACTTCTTATAACAAACTTATAACTTTGAACCGGGTACATAGCTGACTTATTCTTAAATAAAATAAACTTGGTTTAATTTTATTGACCGTTTCTGTCACTGCCGGTAACAGTATATTATCGTATCACAAATTATATTGTCTTCTATAATATCATCATTTTAGAGTTAATTTATAAATCATGTGCCAGACTAATTAACTAAAAGTGGAAGCCTGTTTTGAAAACGGCTCGTAAAGTTAATTACGTTGATTGATATTTTTTGACGTTCATTAAGTGATTTAAATCCTTTTGTTACGAGAGTGGGTCAGAGATTGGAAGGTAATACACAGCTTAAAGGAACGAGCCTTCATTGCGTCCGTGGAACTTGCATTTCGCCCGTCAGCCGCTGTTCTTCTTCAGATGGCGGTGCCTTCAGCAGATCACACGGCACCGAACGCTCGGTTTCTTCTGTCTTCTCCTCACTGAAACACTTTTCACTGCTTCTTCTTCTCTTCCTTCTTTTCCTTTTCACTTTCAATTCTGAACTAGAACTTATCATCGAAATTATCAATGCCTTGAAGTTTGACAACTCTCGTCACGTACGCGACACTGCCCCCTTTCCAAGACATGTTCGTCCCGATCATCGTTCCTTCCGTTGATTTTCGAGAGACTTCGAGGGGTACGCTGGATCCTGAGAGTCACATCACATCCTTGTGATTACTTTACATGGCCCTTCCCAACATGGTGGAAGCTTCGGAGATTTCCCTTTTCGCCTTACGGGATTGTGTAACCAAACCAGAGTTCCTTCTTCATAACTAGGAATATAAGAAAATTTATTGAATTAGGCGTCACCTTGCGGAAATCCATAATTATACAAATTATTTAAGTTTTCTTTAGTGTTAATTCCGCCAATATTTGTTTTTAAAACAATTCGACACGTGTTTCGCCTCTACACGAGGCATCCTCAGGACGTGTTGTCTCGCCAAAATCTGGCACGAAACTGATTGAGACTGAGTCTCTTATATTCCTATACAAATTATTTAAAAACTTAAATAATTTGTATAGGAATATAAGCTCTTCGATCGCAGCGGGTCTTTATCCGTTCACTTGCCTTATGCCCAGTTCCTCTAATTTCCTCGTAGAATCAACCATCTTATTCCGAAACTCATTCGCATACTCTGTTATACTCTTCGGAGAATCTAATGGACAATCTGAAAATAAATCAGCTGGCAATCTTAATTCCCTTCCAAATTGCTTTCAAATTTTCAAATTGGGGTATGCAGGAGTCACCGTAGTCGTCTCGTGTATCGCGGCTCTAAACGATATGAGAAACAATGGAAAGTACTCATCCCAGTTATCCTGATGACTGTCCGCTACCTTTCTCAGATGCCGCTCCAACCTTTGACTATACCTCTCCACACCATCCCGTGCGACTGTGGATGTTATGGCGTAGTTCTGGTCTTATGGATTCCCAAGATCTTGCAAACTTCTTGAATTACTTTTGACTCGAAGTTGTATGTATGACGTTGTTTATTATTTATTGATTTGCGTTATGATTCAGATATCGTCATCACTTTAAACTGTAATCGCAAGGTGCAATGTGTTGAAATTAAGAGAATTTGGAAAACACCGTCACTTATGTTATTATTAGCTTTTACCCGCGACTTCGTCCAGGTTGAATTTGTTTGGGCAATTTGTTTATTTTTTAGGATACTTTTCAAATAATACACATATAAAGTGCTCTATCCGCTGCTGGCAGCGCTCTTCTATGATACAGCGTATATCCCTTGTCATTGTGGACAGTCTCTTTAATAGTATTTCCCTGTGAACTTTAATCTCTTATTTCATCCCCATGTAGGTCAAGTAGGTCACTTTCAAAAATGCTCGAACAAATTTTTATAAATTATATCATATCAAGTGCCTAAATACAAAGATTCATGGTTTTATCTTCGATAATGACGAATTTGCACACCATGCACACTTCCATCCCCTATTTCACCCCCCCCCCATTTACTTTTTTTGCAATAAAAGGTATTCTGTGTTCTTTTTAATGGCTCTAGTCTATCTCTATACTAAATTTTTTCAATACCGGTACGGTGGTTTAGGCGTGAAAGCGTAACAAACAAACTTACATTCTAGCGCTCTAAAAAGTGCAGGGATGTCCACATAATATTATGGACTGTTGCTGTCATCTCGCATCATCGTATTAGCTCGAGCCATTTCACCACGTGCAACGCAAAACTGCTCGAGTTGTCGGGGATACAGTTCTCTGTGAACGGCTAGATCACCCAGCACGTGCTTACCTAATGGAAAGTAAAGAGACCATATTTGACAATTATACAATTTTCTATTTACAGTACAACTCCTGGCTGTGCCATCGTTGCACGGGAGTGTTGGCCGCCGCGATCTGGGGGCGGTTTATAAATTTTCTCCACGTGTTACAAAATAACGATAGACGAAACAATATTTTTTAGGAATGTGACACGAAAACTCGAAACGAAACTACATATTAATAATAATAATAATACAGAAAAACTTGAAGATAGTAGAATCGACGGTATTCCGAGGAACCTTAGTTTTTGATTGTAATCTTCAGTGGCACCCGCATTTTGATATTTTGTTTTTCACTTAAATTATTACTGTTATACATTGGGGAAAGTAGGTTTATTTACTTTTATATCAAGCGCCTTGCGCCCTGAGTGCGTCGCCGCACCACGGGGGTTGCAAGTCAAAGGTACAATTTATCTGTTTTTCGCAAAATAAGAAATCGTCTGCGATTAACGTTAAAAAGTGAAGACGTGTTATAAACATACAATATATTTTCATGATTGTCAATATGATAGAAGAGATCATTAAAATTTAAATAATAAAGAGAAAGGGACTCAGAATAAGACCCTGTGGCGTGCTCATTAAGCGAATACCGAACATGCTGATGTCACACCATTGACATCAACGCTCTATATCCTATAATAATTCAAACATGGTTTTAAATGATCTAGAGGCTTATAATGTACCGTAATGGTATAATTTCCCTACAATATTTTTATATTGAATATAGTCAAATGCTTTGGATAAGTTCAAAGGACCCAAAGGTCCAGTTTCCAAGGCTTCATATACATTCTTTAACAATTCCATACCAGTATCGACTGTGAAACGACTCTTTGCTTATTAAAATGGAAATGGAGCATTTTTTAATATGATTATTTCGAAAAAATTAGTACGAGGTGGCAGTACTGACATAGACAATGTGTGTATTATGAAATATGGACAGGCCAATACTTTATTTGTGACTAAATTTCCCGTAGGACCCATTTTTCTTTTAATTAAATACGTTATAGAAAAAATAACGAGTGCGTTAATTGCCCACAGATAATTACTCATTAGGTAGATAGTGAATATTAGCTATTTAGTTAATGGTTTTCATAGAAACCCAGCTCTGAACATGAACATATTTTGATAGTTCTGAACTTAGTTTTAGCATATAACACATCTATAATCTGACAAAAGTTAGATAACTAAATACCACAAAAGGGTTAAGGGGTAGGATAAGCTTATTTATGAAAGCTACATTTATGAAAATTTTATATACGTTCACAAAAATCGTCACTTTTTTGCTCTTAATAGTGATTTTCATTATTATAACACTAGAAATAAGGGATTGCTTGTAACTAATTCTGGTAGGCTTCATAAGATACATAATAGCTTTAAGGGTAAATGTATACACTTCTATAATAAAGTCCCAGCCACTGTTCAGGCATTATCTATAAATAAATTTAAATGTTTTATAAAAAAAAATGGCTCAGTCGTAAATCCTATTACTCCACTGCTGAATATCTAAATGATCGGACGGCCTGGGATTAGATTGTGATTATTTTATAGCGATAGAAATGACTGTAATATATTGTATATTTTTATTGAAAAGAGCGCAAAAAAAAGAATGCTTTCTTGTTTCTTGCGCCACTTGTTCTCTCTCAGAGCGCCATTTGTTTCCGAAGCGGTAGTAGTATCTAGTAGTTATTAGAAATGACATCAAAATGAATTCTAAAGGAATCAATTTTGAGAAAATAAATGCCTTTTATGCCTTTTACATACTGCCGAGATTTTTATAGAAAATTATTTTAAGATTGTATTTCTTCTTGATTTCTTCACTTAAAATACAATATTACAATCTATACTTTTTGCATCTGTGACTCACTTCAACTCGTTCGGGCGTGTTCACTTTGACGTCATTGAAATGATCCCGTTGATTATTTCACGTAGGTTATTTAAAATATTGAAGGCTTCTTTTATGTTTGACGTTGTTTGTTATTTATTGATTTGCGTTAAGATTCAAAAATCGTCATCGCCTTGAAGTGAATTCGCAATGTGTAATTTGTTGAAATTGATAGAATTTGGAAGTGATCGTCATTTATATTATTATACGTGGTTCTAAAAGAGATTGAAGTAAACTTAAACTTAATTTCAAGCTGACCAACATTATAGCGGTTTACAAAGCACAGGATCATTCATCTCTGGTTTGTCGCATCCCAGTATTAGCTCGAGCTATTTGACCGCGTGCAACGCAAAGCTGCTCGAATTGTCGGGGATCCAGTGCTCTGTGAACGGCTAGATCACCTGGCACGTGGCTGACCTGACACCTGATAGAAAACTTATATTATAAATTCACATGATTTATATTATTTTGATTGATGATTTATATTTTTACCAGTGGGAGGCTCCTTTGCACAGGAAGCCGGCTAGATTATGGGCACCACAACGACGCCTATTTCTGCCGTGAAGCAGTAATGTGTAAACATTATTGTGTTTCGGTCTGAAGGGCACCGTAGCTAGTGAAATTATTGGCAAATGAGACTTAACATCTTATGTCTCAAGGTGACGAGTGCAATAATTGTAGTGCCGCTCAGAATATTTGGGTTTTTCAAGAATCCTGAGCGGCACTGCATTGTAATGGGTAAAGCGTATCAATTACCATCAGCTGAACTTCCTGCTCGCCTCGTTCCTTATTTTCATTATATAAATTAATATTATTATTATTATTATTATATTAATATTATTATATATTATATTATATTAATATTATTATTATATATAATTACTAGTGGACCCAACAGACGTTGTCCTGTACACACGTCTTAAATTTGCAAAATCTGTCCAGCCGTTAAGAGGAGTTCTTATTTATATGAACGGAGAGAATTATATTATATGGACGGAATTGAGAATCTAAACCAATCTCAAATTCACTGAAACAAACAAAAAAATCATCAAAATCGGTCCAGCCGTTTAGGAGGTAGTTTAATTGTGAATCTAAACCATTCTCGAATCCACCTGAAGACACACACCAATCTCAAATTCACTGGAACACACAAAAATATGATCAAAATCGGTCCAGCCGTTTAGGAGGTAGTTCAATTGTGAATCTAAACCATACTCGAATTCGCTTGAACTCACACAAAAAATTTCATCCAAATCGGTCCAGCCGTCTAGGAGGAGTTCAATGACATACACACGCACACAAGAAATATATATATAAAGATATTAATACTCAACTGAATCGCAAGCGCACCGGAAGAATGTGGGAGAAGATATATATATATATAAAAAGAAGGAAAAAAATATCAGTTTCAACTTCCTCAATTGCTATGGTGATATGGAGCCAAAAACCTAATCATGGATATCAATTTTGAGTCCTGTCCCCTTATTTACAATGTCGAGGATCCTTATATTGGATTAGAATTTACCTTAATGCGGCATTTTGATTGCAACAATTTTCCTTAAAGCTTATGTTGTGTTAATGTGTAGGTATAGTTATTATGACTCAGTGAGCATAGGTTTTATTATATACCTATATATTTATTATAACCGGTATTTCCATATAATATTATCTATACCTACACTTCTATTCTTATACATACTACTACTTTACTAGATGGTGACCGGTCCGCTTCGCAGCCAAGCGAAACCCTCTAAGAAAAACGCGATTGTATAAAACTTGCAGTAATTGATAGATTGACAGTCTACGCAAAAAAACCGCTAAAATCATATCATTTTAGGTTTAACGCGTAAGAGAGACAAACTTATGCAACGACTGTAGAGCGTCATCTCTTTCTCACCACAGACAAATTTATTTCGTTCATTCTTCTTAAGGGATCCAAACGCGATTCAGTAAAAGGCACTTCATGGTACGAATTTTAGCGATTCAGTTTAGGTACCTAAATCGAACTGCATCGGAATCGCATCGCTTATTAAAAGTTGATGATAGGCCTTCTGGTCGCTTTCAAACTTAGCCGGATTATACTTCGTCGCTTTAATATTGTAATAACTATTTCAAATTTATTTTAAATCACCGCACGTTTCATACTAAACTAAGCTACAATTTTTACTTAAGCTGTCCCGTCTCTTAATACGTAGTATTAAGATACTTTGCTTCAACTAAACCAATGACAAAATTGTATACCCAAAATTTAATTAATAAATATTTTTTATTAATAGAATTTCGTATAATTTCAATCATTTCAGTAAGTAGTAATTTAGTTTTTCCCTGTTATTGTCAAAATTTTATCTCATCGAATTATTCATACAGATATAAATTTTAAATTAAAAAACCGTGTGGCGTCGTGGGACACCGGATAGGAACGAAGTTCCTTATTATAAAAATATTAATTGTGCTGATTTTCTAAAAAATATATGGCGTTTCCACTTACTTCCAATGTCTAAAATAAAAAAAAAGTGTGTGTATACTTATGTATGCACGCAAGAAGTTATAGGTACTTCTTTGGCGTAACGAAACAAATCCTTTAAATTATTTATTCGTCTTGCTATTCTATGTTTGTAGAAAGAACTAGGTATATTGTAAAAATCGTGAAATAAATAATTGAATATTAAGGAATACGGCTGTATTGGCTTGAGCCCTTTGCCTGTCCTAATAATGGACGAAGAAACCAAAAGATTTAATTAATGTTGATTTAATTAATGTTTAACGTCAGAAAATTTCTGAAAACTATTGTTTAGATGTCGCTGTGCGAATGTAACGTATAATAGTCAAAGAAGTTTATCTTCAATAACATCAAAACCTTTACCTTTTACCATGTAAACGTCATTATGTTTTGCTTTTATGTCAGTGTAATTTTGCAATTATAAACCTATTTAAATATGATTTAAATATTCGTTTATTGTATTTTGGTTTGATTTGACCTTGTTACCAATGCTCTAAATAAATAAAATAAACAATCAATGTAATTTGTCAGAAATATGTCAAATGTCAATAATTGTTACTTGTCAATTATTAATATATAAAAAGTGTCGTTACAACTTTTGGTCTTAATTTTTTCCGTCTAGCCCCCTTTCGTAACGCGCGATAAGGAACTTCTCTTCAAAAATATTAAGGGACAAGAATCGAAATAAAATCTATCCTATCTATCAATTTGGATCAAATTGCACGCCGTGTACGAAATTTGATTAAAATCCGGTCAGTAGTTTAAGAGTTCATCGCGGACAAATAACGTAACACGAAATTTTTATATAATACTAGCTGCTTCGAAAGACGTTGTTCTGTAGATAATAAAAAAATAGTGTTTTATAGGAATTTACCAATAATATTTCAAAACATCAAGAGTTATTTCGTAAAAAATGCTCGATGTTCTTATAATGAAATTGTTTCACAGTGGAACTGTCAAGCCGTGCGTCACTAAATTCTCTCATAGAAAATATGTCCATATAAAACAAATATTAGAAATAAAAATAATTATGGGTCCCAAATCGAAATAAAAACAATCCTATCTCTCAAGTTGGACCAAACGGCACTCCATGAAGTAATCCCCATTAAAATCCGTTTATTAGTTTAGCAGGCTATCGCGGACAAACAACGTGTCGCGTAATTTATTTATATTAAGATTAAGATAAAGATTATGCTTATACCTCTTACACATAGAATAATAACGCTCAGAACGATAGTTTCATTTATAGTTCCTGTCGTTAAAGAAGTAACATTATGATTAATGTGTGCGTAAGCGTCACGTACTTACATTCGCTAACACGCACACACACAGCCAAATAATGTTGCAAATGAATAGACATTTCCCCAAATCGGTAAATTGTGAAAAATACTAGATTATATGTAATAAGAAAGAAGAACGTGCAAAGGTGTAAAGGGTGCAAAGAACGATTTTGGGATAATTTTTGTAATACAAGATGGCTGCCACGCAAAATTATGATTTCAACAATATGGATATCGCAATCGAGGTTCTTGAGGGTGCAGATAACGAAAATAGCATCATTTTTTAAATCGAAGATGGCTGCGGTGAAAAATTCTTTTGAGGCTATACATATGCGTGGTGGTTATAATGATAACCTTAATGCCAAACAACTTATAGGCATCTTTCGGAAATTGTTGTGCCACATGAAAATAAAATCGTTGAAATAATAATCTGGTTTCATCATGGATTTCAAATATGATGCCAAATTCGTTCTCTGCACCCTCGAGAACCTTAGATTCGATATCAATATTGTTGAAATCATAAATTCGCACAGCGGCCATCTTGGATTTCAAAAATGATCCCAAATTCGTTCTCTGCACCCTCGAGAACCTTGGATACGATATCCATATTGTTGAAATCATAAATTGGCGAGCGGCCATCATGGTTTAAAAAAAATGGCGCGTAACCGAAAATCGTGACGAATTTCTATAAAATTTCTAAAGAAGTAACTCTTTAAAAACATAGCGACGTATTGAAAACCTTATCCTTTTTTGAAGTCGGTTAAAAAGACTGGCCGTTGATGTTCTCACGAGCTCAATTTTTTCCGAACATAATGTGGTAAATTCAGTAATTTAAAAGAAATATTTTATAGTACCAAAAAAAAATATTATATTAAAAAAAAATCTTAGCAAAAGTAATATGCTGCACAGAAGCCAAATAACCATTAACTAGCTAACATTGTATTTTTTTCATAATTTCAACGTACCTACAAGAACTCCCCAAAAATTGTCGCGAACTTCCCGGCTCGAAGATCGAGTCGGACGTGAATCCACACTTACGTAAAGCCTGAATATTCGCGTGTCACAGTCTAAGCTAAAGAGTATCAGGCCAAATAATAGGGATCGTTAAAAATAATACAATATAGCTATTTACTTTATATGTATAAAGCTATATTCAATAATACCATTGCCATTAATTCTTTAAAAATCGTCCACATTTAATTGGCGTGTGCTTTGTCTCGGTTGTGAATCATCATGTTTTCGTTATTATCTCGCATGGATAAGTTTCTAATGGGCATACCACGTACATTTCTGTTGTCTATGATTTCGGGTAGCAAGCATTTCATTTAAAATTTTATCAATTTCGGTTTCAATTTAGTTTCCCAAAATAAATCATCTTTTTCTACGAATTTTGTGTCGTTCTGACACATATAGCTGGCCTTGTATCTGATAGTACCAGTTTGAGTTTTATTCACCGTTGTAGTTAAACGGCCTTACAAATAAACTTGGCATAAAGTTATAACTAATCATAAACTAAGAAAATGCAAAATGTTTACAAATAGACATTTTGCTTACGATCATTGGTGTATTCGGACGTATAACGTTTCCCGCGTTTGTTTGCAAGGCTGCTTGTCATTCGGAAAACTTCAGAATTATCATTATATTGACAGTGTTGTCAACGATATTGTAAACATTTTGCATTTTCTTTGTTTATCATCAGTAATAACTTTATACCAAGTTTATTTGTAACGCCGTTAGGGTTTATATTGTATTTGAAAATTTGTATTTTGGTTTATTGTATAAAATTAGAAAGTCCTTTTTTGTGTGCCGTAATTGTACACTTGACTTCGACTATAATATCTTCTCCAATTAAATCATCTCGCGTTGCCCCAATAAAAGGGTATTCTTTATCTAGAAATAAACCACAAGGCTCAATGATAACAATAATAATAATAATCAACTATGCAGAAGTTGCTTGATTTACAATCAAATAGATTTTTGTTTGCGCCGTTATTGTTCGCATTTAATAGAATATAACCTGGGGAGCTGATGTACAATCCGAGCATTGGCATTACCCTGGTCTTCACATCGGGCGCTGAACGTCTCTCTGGCCGCTTACAACGGGATACTTACCGATTGGTCATGTTCGAGTGGACACCGCTTACCACGCACGCGCCGCGATACGCATTCGTGCATCATTGTCGCACGTGGTTTTTTATACTACTTCTTTCGCGTCATCGTAGTGCCAAGTGAAGTGCTTGAAAGGGAAGGGCTGACCAGTATCAGGTACTTCAGCCACTTGGCGTTTTATGTTTATTGATTGTGAACAGGCCAAACCAGATTACCCGTAACCTCACTTAACCCCATTTTGACCCCCTCGCATCATCAATCATTGTGGCGTGCTTTTTCTTGAAATTCTTGTAAAAAATAATTTATATCAATTATTCGCCGTCCTGATATGGGTTGGAAATTGCTTTCCTTGTTATCCATTTCAGTTATGAATGCATCTTTATGTCCATCATTTTCTCTGTAACAATATAAAATAAGATATTGAGATGGTATAAAGTGGAACCTACAGAACTGATGTTGGAAAACAATTTTTATAAATAATGTCATGGACTTTTAGAACTCCGTCGTTATTATAATTAAGTAAAAAAAAACAATTTTAAATAGACAAGTCATAAAAGACAAAGTTTATATACGTTGATCATGAATAATAATAATAATAATAAAAAATCGTAAAATACGTGCTGGTCACATGTGTATTTGTTTGTTGGCGGCGACATGGGACGGGTCGTCCCCTTCCCTAAAAATATATAGTTGAGGGAGGCGATGGCTGGCTCATGCGTCATGCTCGTGAACGGGCGCTGCTTGTGGTGGCGGGATGATCCTGTTGCCGGGGACTCGGTTTCAGATTCTTATAAGTTATTATATATATATATATATATATATATATATGTATGGATATATACATGTTTATTTATTTATAATCGCTTATAAAGTGCTCACAGAATACATATATTGATTTATGGTGTATGTGGATGATGCAGCTATTATTTGTATTAATTTACACTTACTTTTTTGACTTACTCGTGTAAGACATTGACTATTTGACGTTTGAGTGTGTTTGTTGCATCATTTCACATATTATATTGTAATTGAAATGATCTGTACATCTTGATATAAAAGAGTGGCAATGAGTTTCTTGCTTGGTACATTCAATAAGAAAAATATTTAATTTTTTTGACATTCATAAGTGTCATTTTCGTGACCTACGTGAATGAACTGATTTTGATTTGATATGATTTGTTATGTCAGTACTGCTAACTTACTGAGTAGTTTCAATCTAAAGATTTTCATAATCAGGACATGTCACTTTATTAGCCTATTACTTGACTATTACCAGATATTATACTAATATTCATATCAGTCAATTACAGCATGTTACTTTAATAGCCTATTATTTGACGATTACCGGATATCATAATAATATATATTTGGATCACCATAATATGATATAAATTAGTAAATTTAAATTTTTTACAATTATTATTTAATCGAAGTCGATTACTTGCTGTCACTCTGCTTAGTCATGAAAGTTCCATAGTAAGTGCGAAGTGGTTGCAATGCATGTTCTATCGCACACGTTCTCGCGTAGCGCTGAGTGCGAGGCGCGAGCGATGGATAACAACTAACACGCAAGTTTCACATGCAGAAGCACGCTTACTATTATTCTTTTTTTTTGGATAACATAATACCGTAATATTCATAGTACTTACCTAATATGTGGTGCGAATTGCGATCCGTGTACCTGTGACGTCAACCTATTACGAATATATTAGTCACACCCACAGGCCACAGAACAGAAAAAAACTAGTAGAAGTGGCATCATGTCATTTTACTATGGAAACCGATGTTGCCAAACTCACACATTTATCTACACTTAATTCCGGCTTTATGATAGGCTTAAATTCACAATTACGAAACGACGTAACTACAAATTTATTTACATCAATTTAACTTAATACAATTACGCTAATCTCATTTTCTTAAAGTGATTACCTATGGCAATTTCAGAAGTTGAAGTAATAGGAAATAGGAAAATACGAAAACCTGAAGTAATAGGAACTCTGTAACTATATATGTGACTTCTGTCAAAATACCTAGTGTTATACTAAAATTAATAAAAATATAGATAAGTTAGTGAAACTAGAAATGATGTAATCAGGGTTTATACAGTATATTACCGATAAAGTACGTTGCAACCTAAAATAATAATAGGCCAATAGCTTTTCTTAGGTATAGTTTTATTTAACGGAAGGATGGAGTACGAATACGAAATAAGACAGCGTAGGTACACGAATAGTCTTGGAAAGCTATAATATCAATTTTATATTTACCTGGGAAGCAATACACGCATAAAACATAGTAGTTTTTTTTATAAGCATTCATCGTTATTCTATATAAACCGAGGGGCCAATAAGACAAGATTTTATAAACCGTACTGCTTCAATACAAAACGAATGATTAGTAAAAACAGAAACTATAAGTACTGATGAAGTATAATCTTGTTATTCTTATGATCAGTGGCGTGCATTGGTTTTCTAGTAAAGTAAGCACTGTAGATCTAACGAGCCGTAGAAGCGTGCTATAGTCTGAGAGTACTAGGTTTTGAAATCTACATACTGGAGTTGTTGTGTTTCGCATGTAGTTTCCGTACCATAATAATATGGTCAACCTAATATTTTAGTTTGTGTCATTCGAGGAACAAGTATACCTTAAACTGCTTTCTTATTTTATCTCAATAGCCTAAGCATGTGTTTATTAAACAAAAAATATTTGTTATTAAAATTCTAAACTAAGATTTCACATATTTTCATTTTTACCGCCATCTAGCGGCAAACACCCATACTGCAATCATTTACTGTCAAACCTGTTTTCATGCATTTAGGATATTTAAACCTTTAATTATTATTGAAAACTCTAAATAAAGTAATATTTTTTTTAAATGTTTATGGCTTCTAAATAAACTTAAAACACAAATCACAGAGGATTTTTGTATAAAGGCTCAAATTATATAATTTTTTTGTACTTCTAGAAAAGCTAAAGGATAGTATTAAAATTATAATATGAAGTATGAATATATATATATAAATTCACTTTCAACTTCTTTTGCCACAATAACATTAGTTTTGGGCCGGTCGAACGGTAATTTTTCACCAACACAAATATCTCAAAAATGAATATTACTCGTAAAAGTATAACTGGTCTTTTAAAAGAAACTATTTTTATTTTATTTATTATTGAAACCTGTATCATAACCGGCACACTAATTTAATTTCTCTATTACTTATATTTTTTAAAACCAATGATATTTAAAAGTATAGATAGGTTACCTAGACAAAATTCGGTGTTTATAAATGATAGGTACACTAACGCAACATGAATAATTTAACATTGCAATAGCACAAAAACCTGATGGTACTTGTTTTGCATCAAAAAAAGAATTGGTTAATTGCTTAAACAAACAATTCGTGACGGCGGCGGATCAATGCGGCGCTCCGATTGCAAACTCACAATTGTATACTCTTTATCTTAAGCATACTACACCATCTGCTGACCGTTCAATAAAATTACCCTGGTTCACACCTAACGAGGTGTACAATATTATTATGAAAAAAGTCGCTAATAAACCCACAAAAGACATTTACGAAATATCGGTAGAGTTGCTGCGATCAATTGCTGACCCACTATGCACTCCGTTAGCTATATTGTTTAATAGGTGCATAAGAGACGGAATATATCCGGAATACTTCAAAAAAGTAAGAGTCGTTCCTCTTTAAAAGGGTAAAGGCAAAAAGACGGATTCCAACTGCTATAGACCTATTTCAATAATACCAGCTGTTGCAAAAATATTCGAAAATGGTCTCACCTCTCGAATAACAAATTATCTTAGCAGCGTGGCAGCTATCTCAGATCGGCAATATGCGTATCGCGCGGGTCATTCAACCACCATGTTGACTCGTAAAGTAGTCGAATGCATTTTAAATGCCCGCGAGAAAGGGCTAGAGGTCGCACTGCTTTTCTGTGACCTGTCTAAGGCATTTGACGTAGCCGATCATTGCGTACTAGCTACTAAGTTTCAGCTCTACGGTATTGATCACCAAACGTTAAAACTTATGTTAGATTTCATGAGCAATAGAGTTCAATACGTTACGGGTAGCGGGTGTGAATTAAAGTCAGACGGTCTTTATACGACTGTAGGAGTACCTCAGGGTTCCTCATTGTCTTATCTCGCCTTCTCTATTCTGCTGAACGACTTACCGAGAATCGTAGAGAACGCCGAAGTATACATGTACGCTGATGATGTGGCTACTGTGATAACTGCGCCGGGACTAGATGCTCTCGAACAAAAGCTCAGCTCGGTAATAAATCAATTGGCTGAATGGTTCCGCGGAAACGGTCTGGTGTTAAATCTAACAAAGACCCAATTTATATGTTTCGATCTCTCTGGTCGGACTCGGCGGCAGCTGGTTGTAAATATCAATGATGTTCGTTTACAACAGGTTAAAGCAGCGTCCTTCCTCGGTTTTCAATTAGATCAAACTTTGTCGTGGGATCACCACATCGAAAATCTATCTGGTAGATTAGCCCGTAGCTGTTTCGCAATAAGTAGACTTTCCTCGACATTGTCAAAGAAAGCGCTACGTACCTGTTACTTTGCAACCTTTCAGTCACAGGTACAATATGGAGTTGAATTTTGGGGACGCGCCGCGGACTCTGAATGAGTTTGTCGCCTGCAAAGGCGAGCCGTTCGCATACTAGCTGGTATACCGTCGGACCAATGCGTAAGACCTTTCTTCGTTTCTCTAAAAATATTAACAATACCAAGCCTCCTGATACTACAGGTAGGCTTATACGCCCGAGCTCAGTTACACCAGTATAAAAAAGAGGCGACACCAGCCAGTACCAGCTGCGACACGCGAATCGCCTAAATACAGTCCCACATAGCCTGGAAAAAGCTTCCCGCACAATACATGCTATGAGCCCTCAGGTTTATAATAAACTCCCGGACTATATCACAAGCGTGTCAAATTGTAACACTTTTAAATATAAACTCAAAAGGTGGCTCATTGAGCGCTCGTTTTACTCATATAATGAATTTATAAATTAATAATTGAATTATTATGTTAAGTATGTATGACGTGTAATAGTATTTACGAATAAAAACTTGAACTTGAACTTGAACTTGCACACTACATTACGATTACACGTCTTTTTTTTCTTTATGAATATAAGGGACGAGACGAGCAGGACGTTCAGCTGATGGTTATTGATACGCCCTACCCATTACTATGCAGTGCCACTCAGGATTTTTAAAAAACCCCAAAATTCCGAGCAATTAAAATATTTCTGTGTTGATTTAAAAAAAAATTGAACTCATAGAAAGCTTTCGAAATTTTTCTAGGTTATTGTCGAGACAGAATTTGGAATTTCGACTTGATTCAATTATTATAATTAATAACAAATATGATTTACAAATTATTCTAAATAAGCATGAGCTATTTTATTTATTTAAAAATTGAGCCTATTGATCAAATCACAATAAGTTTTAAGAGAAGCGCTAAAGAAGCGATTCGCGACCTGCCGGCAAACACAGAGCTAACACTAGTGGAGGGAGAGTTGCGCGAGCTCGGGTACGTCCCGAAGCACGTGCACGCGATCCCCGCTTGCCTGGGCAGACCCAGGATGCCTGATGTTCGCGCAACTCCAGCGAACATCTGGTCTTATGCCGGGTATAAATGAGGTACGCGAGCTCCTCTGTATGCCCGGGATCACTATCGAGGCGTGGCGCGGCAGGAGGGGAGCAGCACAGTGCCACCGTTGCCAACAGTTTCGGCATTCCTCCCACAACTGCCACCGGCCCATTGCCTGTGTGCGGTGTGGGGAAAATCATCCCGCCAGGGAGTGCCAGCGCCCCAGGGAGGACCTGATGACGTGCGCCAATTGTAGCGGTGCGCACACGGCAAATAACGCCAACTGCCCGGTGTTCCGCAACGAGACGCGAAACCGCCGGGCTGGCACCATCACACGCACCGCATCAACTGCGCGTGCGCACACTAGCACAGCCCACGCATCGGAGGCCGATGCGCCCGGCACGCTCATTGGCGGCAGCCAACCAAACACAGCGACCGGGGAAACGCCGGAGCAAGTGCGGTAAACGCGCCCAAGCGTAACATGCCGCACCGCCCACTGCGCCACGAAATTGCATCACGCGCTGCGCCACCTACTGCGCTACGCGCACCGCCGACCGAATCGGAGCCTACCCAGCGCATCAAAGAGTCCAAGCGTACCGTGGTCGCCGCCCCCGCAGGGGGCACGAAGGCGAAGCGAGTGACGCTGGATCCATGATTCACCAAGGTCATCAGCACCTGATTCAGTGTGCCATCCAGGAGCAGCGTGACCCCATTCCGCTGATCCTGGGTTGCATCACGGAGCTCTGCACCATTTATGGCTGAGCTCCGCATCGCGTTCTGGAATGCCGACGGGCTTTCATCACAAAAAGCCCGTCTCTTCAAGACTTTGCACTCTCAGCGTCGAGTGGACATCGGCCTGATCAGCGAGACTCACCTCAGACCAGTAGACAGGTTGAAGGTTGCCGGATACTAGGTCTACCGGGAGGACCACACCTTGCCGATCGGGACTGCTTACAGGGAATTAGCAGTCTTGGTCCGTCGGAACGTCATCCACCAATTGCTGCCAGTACCTTAACTACAGACGTCGTACGCCCTAGGCGTGGAGATCTGCATCGAGCGTCAGCCCACCCGTGTGTTTGCTTTCACGGGTCACACGATCGTCGCGGGCAACTTCAACGCTATCGCACGACGTGGAACTCCAATATTGTGAGCCCAGATGGCAGACGCCACCTGGACGACGCAGATCGCCACAGCTACGATGCTAGGACCAGAGGTCCCGACGCACTACACGTACTGTGCAGCCCACATGCCAGACATCCTCGACATAGCCGTCACGCGCGGCATAGCTGCTGAACCGTCGTTAGACGTCCTGGATGTCCACCTCATCTCTGACCACCAAGCAGTCCTCTTGACGCTGAAGATGACCCCGATGACGACATCGCTGCCTTCTTCGAAGCATCACCAGGACTGGCAAATCTTCTCCAAACACATGGCTAACATTCGCCGTCCTTTAAAGTAGAGAGCCCTGCAGACGTCGCCCGAGTCGCCACGGACCTCAACGCAACAATGTCCAATGCGCTTCGAGAGTCCAGACTCGACGCTGCATCTTCTCGTAGACATCCCAGCTGCCTACATACGAGCGATAATCGAGGAGAAGAGGAAGCTGCGAATGCAATGGCAAAACCTGCGGTGCCCGACCACGAAGACGAATCCTGGCATTCCGCCATCGAGCGAGCCGGCGACGACTGGTCCGGCATGCACCGCCTCTACCGCCAACTCTCAGAAAAGATCTCCCCAATTAGACCCCTCATGGCCAGTGATCGAACACCACGTTACCGACCGAGCGGAAATAAATTCAAATTCAAATATTTTTATTCAAAATAGGATTTAAAATCACTTATTGAACGTCAAAATCTACCATCTATTCAAAAGAGACTGCCTCAGACCTGAGAAGAATGGGCGAAAGAAACTCAGCGGGCTTTTTTTTTTATATAAAATATGGATTACAATGTAATATCGTACAATAAACATTTATAATTAAAGAGCCTGAGGGTGTTCGCTTTATTCCCAGTCCGTGGTGTCATTAAGAAAATCGTTTATGCTATAATAACCTTTCCTACATAAACTTTTGTAACAATTCTTTAAAATTTCGTAACATATTTGTTTTGTACATTTTCTGGGATCATATTGTAGAAGCATATACATCGCCCAACAAAAGACTTACTAACTCGACCCAACCGAGTAGTAGGCTTAAAAATACTGTCAATTATCCTTTTCAAAAAATATAGTACTTTTAGGACACCTTCACATATTGGTGTTATAGGAAACGAAAAAGCTGATTACCTTGCCAAATCGATCACAAACAACTGTTCGACTATACCTTTTTCTAATAAACAGATTTCGCCTCCACAATCTGATCTTCTAATCTGTATTAAGAAGGAAATTACAGAAAACTTTAAACAACATTGGTATCAAACTATTGAAACAAAGGGTAAATGGTATGCTGAAATTAATAATTCAATTGGTATTCCTTGGTTTTGCAGAGGTAACCAACACCAAAACAGAAAATTTTATACGGTTTTGTGTCGCTTGCGTCTGGGCCATTGTCTATTTAATGTTCATCTTCATCATATATAGATAAACCTTATCCCATCTCCCAATTGCAACTTCTGTAATTCCAACGAACCCCAAAGTCTTCACCACATTTTCTTCGAATGCCGTAGTTTTATACTTGATAGGATTGTACAAATTGATCATCTACTTAGCATTTATAAATCATCAGATAATATCCCGCGCTCTCTTCCGCAACTTTTATCAAATAGAGATTGCTTCCTGGCAATCTACGAATTTATTCTTTCCCCTGTGAAAGATTTGTAAAAAGTGTAACATATGTATTGAATTGTCCGAGGCTTCTGCCTCTAGACTCTAGAGTATAATATTTACTAGTTATGGACATGGTTCAGTCTATTCACTATTGATACTTGATATTGTAATTTTATTTGTATATATTTTAGCACTTCTACTTAGGTAAATTTTAATAATTATATATCAGGGGTGAGACGTATTTATCGTCACAGGTATTCTATTCTATTCTATTATTCCTACTATGGCTCCTGTGGAAGGTATACCACAAGTTTGCCAATGTCACGTTAAGGTAGACCACCAAGCTTAGAGTATTCTTTTACTAATTTTAACGGTAGTGATCGGTGCTTAAGATTGAAACAAGTTTTATTTTCTTATACCTGAAACAAATATACATGCTGTTAGGACTATAAGGGACAAACACAAATATATTTACTTAAATTATTTGATATAAGTACTTAGTGCTATTTACAACTTAATCTTATTTATTTTAATATATTTACACAAAATATAAACAAATGGAGTGAAAACTAGGGAGAGGAGACATTTAAAGGAAGTTGGGCGGGGAATTTCAGGAGGTATAAAATTGTATAAAGAAGGTTGCGTTAAAGGGCAATTGAAGAATAAATGATCCACGTTTCCCTCATCAAGACCACATTCACACAAGGAATTGTCCCTAATTCTTGTTTTAGCCATAAATACTGGGGTACATGCATGATTAAAACGTAAACGACAAATAGTTGAAATCACTGACTTGTTGGGAATTTTAAATTTCGAGAACCAAGGTTTCTGAGGAATTACGGGTTGTAGATCTCCATAAAATTTGCCTTTAGAGTTTTTGGAAACTTGCCAAATGCTGGACCAACTCTCATGCAACTTGGGTTTCAGGATGGTGCGCAAGTCATGGGAGAAAATTTTTGAGTATTGGAGGGAACCTGTTGCAATAGCTGTCTTCGCACAGGCATCTGCATTTTCGTTACCAAGAATGCCTGAATGACCTGGAATCCATGCTAAAACGATGTTAATATTGAGGAAATATAATCAAATATAATCAAAAATAACAGTGACAAGTATTAGGAGTATTTTGTAACAACTAGTATTTTGTAACAACTAGTATTTTATAACACCTAGTATTTTAGTAACGACTGTTATTTGAGTAACACCTGTTATTGAACAAGTATTTGATAACAACTAGTATTTTAGTAACAACTGTTACTGAACAAGTTTTTAATAACAGCTAGTATTTGAGTAATACCTGTTATTGAACAAATAATTAGGAGTAATTAGTAGGTATTTTTTTAACAGTATTTTGATACAGCTATAATTGTGGGATTTGTATATTATTTTCTGTTATATTATTATGGTCTGTTATATTATTTTTAATTCAATAGGTAATAAAATAGTTATGGTTCAACTATTCTTTTAAAATATGTGGAATAAGAAAAACCCTGTTTACTTTTATTGTTTACTGAATATTATTCTTTTAGACACATTTGTAAATAATAGATACATCACTTTCATACATTTATTTAACATACTATTGTTAAGATAAGATAGGTAGGTACCTAATTAAAATATTGAAGTAAATTTCAAATGGAAGACCCTGTCTCTGATATCATTTTTCGTAATCGTATTTATTCACAGTTATATTGTGCCTACGAGCAGGAAAATACGGCTCACCTCTTCGAAAGATAAAACCTATATTGGTAATTTGATAGTACCTACTGAATAATATATTTTTATGATGTTTATTTCTACTTTATTGTTGAATTATTCGTATGATAAGGGCACATTTTAATTGTGTACTTGGTAAGGATCACTGTTTAAGCATAGGTAGTATTGAAACATAATGAATACGAAAGTATAATGATTATTTTTATTATATCAAAACTATAAAAATAATTAATAGGTCTGTACAGCTTTACCTAAACAGAACTTTTGAAATTCGAAGTTACCACAAGAGAAAGTACTATGTAATACGTATAGATGGCGCTAACAAGTAACACCAAACAACGAAAAACATACGCCTCACTACAGTAGCTAGTATATTATCACAGATAGTATTAAAATAACAGCTAGTATTTTGTAACAGGTATTTGTCGCTGTTACTTTTGAGTCACAGTCACCGTCATACCTAGTATTGCATTTTGCCTAGTACGTCTCAACTCTATTATATATTATTTATAGGTAAATGTGTTACCTGCATTACGTATGTAAATAATTTTAGTATTATTGTAATTACTTTTAAATATAGTTAAAGAAGTAGACAATAGTTTATTTTTAGGTACTAAGTAGTATAGCTAAATAGTTATTAGTAGCATATAATAGTATCGTAGCAATTTAGTAAATAATAAATTGTTATTTGTTATATTCATATCTCGTATATTTTATATCGACATTCGACATGACATTGACTTGAAACATGACAGTGAAAGTCAGAAACAGAAGAGAAACTCGCTTGAGTTATGTATTAACACTGAAATGACATTATATTATTTGAGACCCTGGACGGGAAAATATAACTAGAGACTTGGCTTCGGCCTGATAAACTGATATACTTCTGAATTTCAGTACAAGAGACTTGGCTACAGCCTTTAAAAAAATATGATCGGACTTGACATAATATTGCGAAGAAACTGATATACTTCTGAACTTCAAAACAAGAGACTTGGCTACGGCCTTTAAAAAATATGATCGGACTTGACATAATATTGTGAAGAAACTAAAAGAAAAAAAAGCATTAAAAACGACGACGAAATGGCTGTATGGGCTTGAACTCTTTGCCTGTCCTAACTTAGCAGTATTTGTTATCTGCTGAATGTTTGCATTGTATTCTGTGGTCTGAGTTAGCATGATTGATTTTTAGCTTGATTCGTCGCGATTCGCGAAGCGAAGTGCGAATTGTAAAGACCAGCTGGTTGCTGCAGCGACTGCATTGCGCCTGCTTGAACTTATTGCAATTAATAATATCTGAGGTCCCGGAATATTACGCCCTAGTCTAGTTAGCAAGGCACTCCTACCATGTCAGTCGCTACATTGGACGAACGGTGTGTAATTCGAATATTTTTTATCTCTTATTTTCACAAGATTTTTTGGTGTCTTGCTTAATTTATTTATTTAAATATACTAATTAATTTCGAAAAACAGGGTGTACGAGGAGCTTCAAGCTCTTGAGGCCATATTCGCACCAGATTTGACGATCAATCGTGAGGATGGCATCCCGAAGACCATTAAAATGAATATTGTCCCATATACTGGCGATAACATTGATGAACAGTACGTCCGTCTCACCCTCGAGATCAAATTGTGTCCGGATTATCCTGAGAAGAGTCCTCAAGTCACCATGAAAAATCCTCGAGGGCTGGATGACAGAATAATTTCACGTATCCACCGCGATATAAAAGGAAAACTAAATGCCAATATTGGGCATTTGATTGTTTATGAACTTATAGAGGTGAGTCCGAAATTTAATATTATTTAAATTATTTGTTATTTTTGTGTTTAATTTCTTTAACTACTTGCTTGTAACAATGGGTTGAATGTTGTAAAGAACACAACTTAGAATAAACCTATATATAGTGTTTAGACAAAATATATAAATACTTAAGTACCAATAGATTAATCAATATAGTACGAGTGGTGTCTAAAGCAATTCCAACTAGGCCAAATGCAGCTAGAATACATGGATAATGAGTTCCAATGTCTTTGTCACACTACATCACTTGATCATCTGATCAGTGATATGGTATGTCATCAGATCTCTTGATTTGGTTGTTTACAGTCTTTCACCATCTTGTTGTCTCCATAGAGGCCATTAAAGGCATTCATCACTTCCTCTTTGCCATGATACTTTCTGTACATATGTTTGTGAATTGTTAAAAAAAAATAATGTCTAACAATTACCTACTTAAAAAGGTTCATCATTAGATCTGATTTTTTACAGTTAAGAGTAGGATGTAAGAATGAAAAATGTTCGTAATATTGTACCCCATGTGAATACAAAAACCACAAAAATTAAAATTTAAAAAGAAACAAAATTGTGTACATTATTTTCTATATGTTACAAAGTGATGTTAAGAAGATAAGGAGTAAATGTTATCAATTAAAATCATAAAGAGAAAATTCAAAAGAAATAATCATTTTGAATGTTGCATCTCAATGTATTCTTGATGTTAACATTATAAAATTTTCTAGAAACTGCTGATTATTTTAAAATGAGGAGTAAACATAAACTTCTTATGCCTACTTTATTATAACTCCTTGAATAGCCAAGTTATTAAGTCTTTTATTGGGTGAATTGCTATATATGCTTTTACAACATGATCCTAGAAATCATACAAAATAATTTGTGTGATAAAGGTTACTATAACATAAATGATTTTCTTAATGATACCACACTGGGAATGGAACAAACACCCATAGGCTGAAATTTATTGTACCATACTACATACTATATTGTAACTAAATTAACAAAAAAGGAAGCCCACTGAGTTTCTTGGACCTGTCTCAATTGTGAGACATACTATTTCTAATGTGTTGTAGTTTAAGTAATCTTTAATCCTATTTTGTTAATGTTATTTCTATTTTAGAGTTGCTGACAATGTTTAGGCTAGTCGTTTAGCTAGTTTAGGCTCTGTAAAATAAACAATTCTTTTGCATGCAACAGTATTAAATTTTACAATAAATTACCAAAAAGTGTATCTGAATTATCAATAAATAAATTTAAATCTTTTATTAAACACAGACTTATGTCAAAGGCTTATTACAGTATTAAGTGTATCTTATTACAGTATTGAAGATACGATTGATGAGAGATTGGTTTGATTCAAATGCCAATTTAAACTTTATTTTTGGGTGGATACCGATCTTTGGAAGGCCTTTGTTCAGCAGTGGACGTCTTCCGGCTGAAATGATGATGATAAATCTTCAGAAATTATTCCGCTAAGTTTTGTCAGTCTCATACAGATGCACGCCCCTCTCCATCATTTCCATAATAACGTCTCATTCATTAAACATTCCTTTGTTGTGATTTTAAAAATAATCATAAAATCCTGTTTATTTGGGTAATTATTGAAAGTATTGCTTGAATTAGTGTTCCTTATAGTTCAAGTCGGGAGGTCATCTATAATACCTCAGCATTAATGACAAGTGCTGTCCTATTACAAAGAATTCAGTTTGTTGTGTTTTTGAAGTGAAAACTTATTAAGCGGCGTTGAGCACTTTTCTTGGGACGGGTATAATGTTAAACTCGCGTCAGGACACATGATCTGATCGAAAATTCGTAAGACAGTCGTTGAAATTATGGATGAAACATTTATAATTTTAACTAATTATAGTTCGTCAACTTAATGATCTTACGATCATTTGACCAGTGGTTGAATCATTGTAATTGCGAAGCCGAAACACGCGCTCGAGGGATTGAATCTCAGCCGCGAAATATTTTTACAGTTTAGAATGGATGAAAGTTGATTTTCTTGAGAGATAAACTTTTTGATGTAAAATAATTGTAATAGTGCTGAAGTGTAAATAATATAATATAAATTGTCATTTTTTTGTACGATTGCGCAATAAATGAAAATGCTAGTACTTTAATACTGATAAATAAAGCAATTCGTGCGAAATTGTTCCCTAACCATGCCAAAATATTCAAAAATGCACAACTTTAATGTTCGGAAACTAGAACTTCTGCCGGCACTCCCGGAGTGCTACCCTTTTTTTTTGTTGCTGTGTTGATGTCGTGGTCCATCTATTTTTAAAGATTTATTTTCATTTGAAAGGTTGAATTCTTACGCATATTGGATTTGTCATATTATATTTCAATCTTCTAGTGAAAAATTTCTACAGTGCTCTTTGTATAACCATGGTAATAATAAATGAAAAGACGAAATGTAGGTCGCGTTTACAAAAGCTGAGCTGCTATTGTTCAGCAGCAGGTTTCCTGGCCTAGTTTGCGTGACGCTGCCTCCCTCATCACACTAGAATTATCCATTTGTAACATTGCGAAGGTTCTCCTCCTATTTTTGGATAAGTATAAGTTCATACTAATATTTTAATAATTTAGATCTTAAGTATGTGTAAAACAAAGTATAAGCATTGGTACAACACTTTATGTTTTAATAACCCTTCCTTCTGGTATTAATTATTATACAAAATAAAATTTGAAAACAAAATTTATGAACGATGCGGGACTCGAACCCGCGAAATCTCGAGTCAACCGTTCGAGTGACGTATCGTTGATAAATTAACTTTTTATAACGTAGTCATTGGCGTGTCACGTCTAATCAAATTTTTTTCGTGTTGTGTAACGAAAAGTCAGCCGCACCTACAAAAGAAAACAATAGGTATTGTGTCAGTAGGTTTCAATTGTAATAAGCCCTTTGAATGCACGGTGCCTTGGGCTGAAGTTTAATAAGCCCTTATATAGACCTACCCCTGTGCGGGTCGCCTAATTATTTATATAACGTTTCCTTTTTTTAGATGGTGAGGGAATGTTTGACCCAGTCCAACCTGCCCCAGGGCCAGTGTGTTATCTGCCTCCACGGCTTCAAAAACGGGGACATTTTTACCAAGACCCAATGCTTCCATTATTTTCATAACTACTGTCTTGGCAAGCACTTAATTTCTGGCAAGAAGTATTATGAAGAGGAACTGGATAAGCTGCCTTCTTGGCAGCGGGTTGAAGCCAAACCCTATCAGGTACCGAAATCACGTATTTTAAATATTTAAACGTCGGGCTAACTAAAATAATAATAAAAGTTTTACTTTTACGCAAAATCTAATGTAAAAACACAGTTAAATTAACCCTCATTTTAATCCTTTAAAAAGTGTATTTAAATGTGCATCACTCGCATAAATCAAAGAAAATACTATGGAATGACGTATGTTTTTTTAAATGGACTGTAAGTTTTAAATTGACAAAAATATGCAAAACATTCCTACAATAATCTGCGAGAGTTTCTTGGTATTGCTCTTCACTCAGAGCGTTGTTTCCGAATAGGTGGTACTCATATAACTGACCCCTTACAGGATAGTTGTAAAGGAATTAATTATAAGAAAATAAATTGGACTTTAATGAATACAAGCCAGTACCAATTTAGTTGTTCTCCTTTTAGGTTAAAATAAAAATAGTTACAACGTTTCTATACAAACTTTACCCCCTATTTTACCATCCTTAAAAGGGGATTTCCTAAAATGACTTACACAGATTTTTATTATTTAAAGCTAATAACCTAAATGTCGATTTTAACGTCTCTAACTTAATAATGCAACCTTCGACTCCCCCTTTCACCCCCTTAGGGGAAGAGTTTCTCAAATCTGTTTCTTAGCTGACACCTACATCCTAGAAAGGACCTACCTTCCATATTCCAAGCTTGTAGGCTTTGTAGTTTCGGAGATGTCGTGATGAGTCAATTATCGGTGGAAATCTCTTATATATATATATATCAATTATATATATTGATATCCTTCCTTCTTATTGATATTCCACCGATATATATATATATATATACATAGTTTAATTTTACTAGTCCGTGATATATATATCACGGACTAGTATGTATGTGTTAGTCTCATTTGCCCAGTAATTTAATTTGCTTCGGCGCCCTCCAGACCGAAAAACACAGTAATGTTTAAATAAATAATAATAATAAGATTGTGTATACACACTGTTTCACGGCCGAAATAGGTGCCGTTGTGTTGTGGTGATTAAAATCATCAATAAATTAGACAATGGTAGGTAGGTGAAAGCGGTCTGAGTTTGCCTTTTGAGGCCAAGACCAGTTATAATTTTTCTCACTCGTTTTGAATTTCTTCGAAAGTGTGTGTAGGTTTCCTCATGTGTATGTTTTTTATTCCTGTAAGAGCTTCGGATAAACATACATATAAAAGGCATATAAGGCATTATTTTTTATCAAAATTGATCCCTTTAGAATTCTTGATGTCTTTGAAAACAAATGGCGTTCTTTTTTGCTTTCTATTTAATAAGAATTTAGAAAGCCAAAACACATTAGTAAGTGGAGGAGCTTTTGCACCACCGACACTCTAGAAAACAGTTTATATACATATCATTTAGATATTTATGATTTTATAGTTTAACCAGATTCACCTAGAACTGCAACAGATCTAATAGAAATAAATTCATGTGTTGCAGAGACGTCAATATACTCAAACTTTTGACCAACAGAGTATTAAAAGTTCTAAAACTGCTAATCTTGTGTTATTTACTTGCAGCAAACTTGTCCAGTCTGTCGTTCCACAGTCCAGTTCAAAGTGGATGATCTGAAGACGGCACCACCTCCCCTTGAGTCTCTTGATGCGCAGCCATTCCAACTCACTGATGAAATCAAGGTTGGTATCATCATTCTTTACTATGATGTTTTATTTATGGATTAGGATAACTAACTTACAATGGGGCCCCCATATTGAAGGATTGGCGAACAGACTTAGTTCTGCAGCATACACAGTTCAAAGAATAGACAATTAACTGACATAGATACAGCGCGACTTGTATACTTTAGTTACTTCCATAGTATTATGTCCTATGGTATATTGCTGTGGGGCAGCGCTGCCGATATTAATACAATATTTGTGCTTCAGAAGAGGGCTATTCGCGCTATTTATAACCTAGGCCCTAAGGAATCATTGAGAGCAACATTCAAAGAAATTAACATCTTGACTGTTGCTTCTCAATATATTCTTGATAATGTAATGTATGTTCATAGGCACATAAGTGAATTTGCAAATAATGTGAACACGAGGAACAGACATAAGCTTATAATGCCTACTACTCGACTTAGTCGAGTTAGCAAGTCTTTTGTGGGGCGATGTATATGATTTTACAACAGGATCCCAGAAAATGTTCAAAGCAAAAGTATTACGTTATTTAAAAGAATTGTTAAAAAACGTTTGTGTGGTAAAGGTTACTATAACATAAATGACTTTCTTAATGATACCACAGATTGGGAATGGAGCGACCGCTCTTACTTTGTAAATGTTACTTTAATTGTAAAAAATATATGTTTGATGAAAAAAAAAGCCCGCTGACTTTGTTGCGCTCATTCTTCTCAGGCCTCAGGCATTCATTTTGGAATGGGTGGTAGTTTTTTGACTTTCAATAAGTGATTTCACATCCTATTTTGAATAAAAATATTTGAATTTGAATAACTACGTCACTAGATGGTAAGTAACTTGCGGAAGAACGACAAGAGCGTTGCTGGCTTTTTAGGATCATACGAATTGTCCTGGAGATGCAGGACTAAATAATTCATTCCATAGTTTGGGAGTACTTGGAAGCAAGTACAATAGCAAATGAAAGGCGTGATTGAATGTATGTGCACCTTTGCATCCTGTATGCCGGCTATGGGTACCACAACGGTGCCTTTTTCTGCCGTGAAGCAGAAATGTGTAAGCATTATTGTGTTTCGGTCTGATGGACGCCGTAGCTAGTGAAATTACTGGGCAAATGAGACTTAACATCTTATGTCTCAAGGTGACTTTTGGGTTTTTCAATAATCCTGAGTGGTACTGCATTGTAATGGGCAGGGCATATCAATGACCATCAACTCATATCCTGCTTGTCACGTCTCTTATTTTCATACACATTACAAATTAGAATATCATCCCTACCATTAATTCCTTGTGCGGTGCTTCCAGAACGATACGACACGGTTACCTTCAAAAAAAAGCTTCTAAAACGCCGGCAACAATTCAGAGATTGTTCCGATGTTGCAAGAAAATGTGGGCGGAGGTGACCACTTAACATCAGGTGACCCTTATGCTCGTTTGTCCTCCTCTTCCATACAAAAAGCAGTAATTGGCAAGAATTACTGTGTTAGGGAGCCGTAACTTGTGAAATGTCTCATGTCTCAAAGTGATGAGCACAACTGCGTTTCCGCCCAAATGTTCATTCCAAGAATCTTGAGCAGCACTGCATTGTAATGTGCAAGGCGAATCACTTTCCATTTCCAAATTTTCTAAAAAAAAAAATATATTGAAAACTGCAAAACTTTTTACCTTTTGATACTACAAAGGCCTCTTCCCACTTCTGCTCTTCTCTATCTCATGCTATAATACTCATTATTTCTTCTTTGTCGTCCCCTCACTGCTGAAGATCGTGACTCCGTAGATGTCCATCGGTTATGGTCGGTGGCCTGGTGCAGTGCTACGTTGACAGGAATATCCAGATGTTCGGATGTCTCATCCGACCATCTTTTCGGACGTGGCCTCTCGATATTTTCCCCTGTACCTTCCCCGTCACCAATCAGTCTTTCGAGACTATCTTAGATTCTGCGAGCAATGTGCCTCAAATATTTCAGGATTCCTTGTAAGATCTTTTTGAATCCGGATAATACTCATACACGTCCCCTTTTTAATAAAATAGTAGGCTAACCAGTCCACGTACACTCTCTTGGAATGCCAGAAGAATCACAGGAGCGTATGTATCAAGTGTTTTTTTTTAAGATACCCATTTTGACCTTACTAACACCGCGTTCATTCCATAGTTTGGTTGTACTTTGTCCAAATAAAAAAAAGCCAAACATTCAGTTACTGCGGACCATATTTAAGGTGATGTTGCGATGGTGGAATTCTTCAGTAGGAATCAAGTTAAATAGCTCTTTGGAATACAATGAAACGACGTCTCTACGCATCGCCAAGCGAGCAAGCCGTTCAAATCCTTGTATTTATCACATTACAGGAAATGCAAGAACGGATGCAAGCATTGATGGCTCACCAGATCTCTCGTGGTGGAGTCATCGGAGTTGGAGACTTGGAGCCACCGCCGCTCATCATCACTGACCCTGCTGAAGTTGAGGTAAGAATTAAATGAACACGCACGTACACATGCATACACACACACACACACACACACTCACACACACACACACACACAGATATCCTGTTAAGTAATATAATATTTTTCTTTTGTTATATATTTTTTAATTTAAGGCCTTGTGAGGAAGCTATTTGTCGCTCAGAGGGCTATGCTCGGAGTTTCCCTGCGACATAGCCCAAAAGATTGCGAAATTGAAGTGGCAGTGGACAGGGCACATAGTTCGACGGACAGATGGCCGGTGGGGCAGAAGAATCCTCAAGTCACAGAGTTGGTAGGCCACCCACAAGACGGACCGACGATCTAGTCAAGACCCCCGGAATACGTTGGACGAGGGCAGCGCTAGACCGGTCGTCGTGGAGATCTTTAGGGGAGGCCTTTGTCCAGCAGTGGACGTCTTCCAACTGACTATAATAATAATCATTTATTTCGGATTCATCCATACATGAGATTACATCCATATTTGTTAGTACAATTTGCAAGCTTACAAAATAGTGTTAGTAATAACTTATTATATTAAGAAAAAAATAACAGGCTGTTCCGGGTGGACTTCCCGATGATTACTATACGACTGCGTGCAGCCGTATCCAACGAGCCAGCATCGGGGAGTCCCACCGGTCCGATAGCGTGCGCAGTATGCTGTTGGGACTGTCGCGCATGCGGCGCGTGGTAGAAGCGCACCGCTTGCGCATGATGGCCGCCAAGCCATCTGTATGAGGCGCTGCAGTGGCGCGGCAGTTCCATCAGCACCTGGAACGCGTTATAGTATTGAACACGCAGATCGCTGTATGTCCGTAGTGTATAGTTTACCCACAGGCTACAGGTGTAAAAAGCTCGGGCTTTACAATTTGAAAAGCGCAACTTTATAGTTATTTATGCAACTGTTGTATAATAAGGGGTATTAAAACACGAATGTGGGTGATAATAGTATCACATGAGTGTTTTAACCAGCCAGTCAGCTAGTAACCTAATATCATCCATTACTGATTATTTACAAATAAACTAAGTATTAATAAAATAATAATTTATTTTAGTAGTAATTTACATTGCAGCGTTTAAAATATCTGGCGGTGTGCTGTCAAAACTTGAATCGCTTATTATTTGTTTCGTCTTCGATATCCGGAATCCATATTGAGTCAAAGCCTTGCTTTTCAAGCGTTTTCGATGCTAGCGACATCTATCTCCCTTCCGGTTTGTGCGTGCAGTGCCACCTAGTGTTTCTTTTCCGGACTAAAGCTGTTAAGTTGGAATGACGCACAAAATCTTTTCCTCATTATAGCGTCGTATTTCGTTGCGTTCACATCGATCTAGCTAATTTAGTAAAACAAATTAAATTTAAAAAAGTTATTTAAGCTTTTCTTTGTCTCCCTTCTAAATGGAGCCTAATTCAATTAGTGAAAATATAAGTGCTTCAAATAAAAGAAGATAAGAAGAAAGAAGTAGCAAAAATTCGCCCTCGAGTTCTACTTCGGAGAGTGAATCCAGTTCAAATACCGATAAGCAGCAGGAAAAATCACACATTCGTAAGCCGAAACGAGTGCGCTAAGTAAGTGATTCCCGATTTGAATTATTATAACAACAAGTTGCTTTCTTATCAAATATCATTACCCAATCTCAATCAGATATGATTAATAATCAGTTTAATTCGGCGAATACCTCACATACAAAAAACTCAGAGGTTGCTCAGAGGTTGCAACGTCTGTTTAAATAATTTTCCGATTACGTCATTAAATTCTGATGTACAATCTATGCAGACATCGGGTTCTCAATCGTGTTCGAGTTTCTCATTAGTGCCCCCAAATAACGATCAGGATAAAAATCGACTGGTTTTAGCTGAGTCATTTACTATAGTTAAAGATCCGATCTACCCTAAATCGAATGAAAAGTACCTCACTAAATTAAAAGAATTGCAAAGATTTGATTGTAAGGAATGGAATTCGGTACGGTTTGCTGAAGTACAAAAGAAATACGTTACGACATCTGGATTTGTAGAACTAGAAATGAATGACGAGTTAAAACGTTTTGGTTCTCAATTTCGAGAAATTGTCTGCCGCCAGATCAGCAATGCGTACAACACAGGGATACAGCAACAGTTTAATTAGGCAACCTCAGAGGAACGACAATATTCTTAAGCCTTCCACAAGCAAGCAACTGAGTGAAAAGCCATTTCGTAACAGCTCTAAAAGAGGAAAAAATATTAAATCAAAATCATTCTCAGATAACAGATCCGCATCATCAAGTGGACGACAGAATGGAAAAACAAGAAAGCACCGTTTTGACTCCCCGACTAGACATTTCAACCGCAGTGCATGAGTCGCGAGCATTTCAGGGTGGGTGTCTAAAGCAATATTATCATATCTGGAAAGAAATTGGAGCACCACCGCATGTGTGTCAAATCTTAAAAGGTAAGGACCCAACAAATAGAAGTGATGCTCAAGTCTCAAATTCTAGAGGAAGCCGAAACTTCTCCCAGTTACCTTTCAACCTTTTTTCTTGTCCCGAAGTCGGACGGATCGCTTCGACCGATATTCAATCTCAGAAAGTTAAACGAATTTGTAAAAACGAAGGAATTCCATCTATTCAGCCATTTCAAGGAACAAGGAAGGTGGGACCAAGTCAAAGAAATTACTCAAATAGACAAAGACGTTACTGGTTCTCCTAGGCGAGTTGGACACATGCATAACAGCTCAGTACTTCCCGGGGCGGTATAATGTCGAAGTAGATGCCTTGTCACGCCAAAGGGACCTCTTACCCGAATGGCATCTGACGAACGAAGCCACTCAAATTATATTTCAGATGTGGGAAACTCCAGTAGTGGACCCGTTTGCATCAAATACAGCTCATGTAGTGGACTGTTACGTAACGAGAGACACTCTAGACAGTCAAGCCCTATTTCACAATTCGTTTTGTCAACAATGGAACTTTCGGCTAGCATGGTTGTTCCCCCCGCCAAACTTGATTCCTCTGGTATTGCAGCACTTAAACGAGGCTCAGGGTCTTTACATATTGATAGTCCCACAATGGACGAGAGCCTTCTGGATAGCCGACATCCAGCGCAGAGCAATACAAGCAAATCTTCACAGAGTACTGGTAGACACAAGGACGTGGATGCATCCACCTCGAATAAAAGAAATCCAGTTGGAAGCGTGGCTGATTTTGGGTGGTCAGAGGTAATCGAGGATTGGTCAGAAGAAGATAAAGCCTTATTGCTATCCAGTTGGCGAAAATCAACTCTTAACACTTATGCGCCAGCATGGAAAAAATGGAAAGAATGTGCTAAGGGTTCAACAAATTTTAAATTTCCTTCTCCTGAGGTGACACGATACTTAGCATACCTCCACAATGTAGAAGGACTGGCCTATAGAACTATACTTGTTCATAAATCCGTGATTTCAACTTTTACCAATATCACCAATAACGTTGATTTATCTTCAAATTTCTTTATTAAGCATATACTAAAAGCAATGTCGGTATCACAAGTAATAGCTTTAAAACCCCCTATTTGGGATCCTAAAATTCTTATAAGTCACTTATCTAAAGTCAATCCTAATGAAAATAATATGTTTGAAGTTTCTAAACGAACTGCAATCTTGTTATTATTGTCGTCCGGCAGAAGAGTCCACGATCATCTCACCTTGCTGCATATAGGCTCAGGAGACTTTATAGATGAAGGTGATTCAGTCTTGCTTTGGCCAGTATTCGGCTCGAAAACTGATAAGGCTGATCACAGACAGTCCGGGTGGAAAATGCTTAAGAATACCAAACAAAAGATCTGCTGTGTGTACTGGATTAGACGTCTGATACAGGTATCACAGGAACGCCGTGAGAAAGGCAACTTCAGTCATTTATTTATTACAACCAGGGGTAGTCCACGACCAGCTACGAGGACAATAATAGGGGGCTGGGTAAAATCAGCACTTAAAGATGCAGGAATTAATGCCCCACCTGGTTCAGTTCGTTCGGCAGTTGGATCCTTAAACTGGTTAGAAAATTTTAGCATCGATCAGATTCTGTCCACGTGAAATTGGAAATCAGAACACACATTTCGGAAGTACTATCGGAAACAAATCATTTCTAATGTTAATAATCAGGAGTCCCTTTCCTTATCTAATTATTTTAATGCTGTCAAATAGATGATATTTTGATCTTTAATTATTGTATACCAATTAATATATCGACTTTAATTAATTCTCATTTAATTTTATTTATGTAATCAACACATTATAGCATCATCGTAAAGAGTACCGGGAGATAATAAACATATCACTCAATATGGATTCCGGATATCGAAGACGAAACATATAATAGAGTTTTAACAAACAATAAAACTTACCTATAATTTTTCTGAGATATCCGGAATCCAGGTAATGTCTACCTGGTACATTGAGTCTTATAATGAGTAAAATATTTTGTGCGTCATTCCAACTTAACAACTTTAGTCCGTAAAAGAAACACTAGGTGGCACTGCACGCACAAACCGGAAGGGAGATAGATGTCGCTAGCATCGAAAACGCTTGAAAAGCAAGGCTTTGACTCAATATGGATTCCGGATATCTCAGAAAAAATAATAGGTAAGTTTTATTGTTTGTTAAAACTCTCTATTTTTAGTAAACAATTTTTCTTCGATATTTTTATCCCCTTCTTACCCCCTAGGTAATCCTAAACTGAACAAGATACCTTATAACATTTTCTTGAGTAAAACTCTTTAGTAACAATTTGTTTTTAATAATATCAAATTACTAGTTCTTATTCTACCCAAAAGAAGCACACGTGATTGTTATCTAACATTCATTAACATTATTTTGTTATATTTCCCGCAGGAGCCAAAGTCGTCTTCGAGTGGTGCTCAGAACGTAGCCACGCCAGAGACATCTAGCGGCGCCCGTGATGGAGCTAACTCGGCAAGTGCTGCAACTGCGTCCGTCACGCGTCCTCCTTACTGCGGCCCGTATCGGTATGTCACTGTACTAGTTCTAGCTAGAATATGATATGGATATATTACAAATGTGGTGTCAATATACAACCCGTACAGGTTAATCCTCGGAGCGGTTAGATATGGTTTGCAAAATTTTTATAATTAAGTAGTTGTGGTTGAGGTTGTTCTTTTATGGTATTAAATGATCACCGCTGCTCACATTCTCTTGTAACACCAGAGGAATCACATGAGCGTTGCCGGCCTTTAAGGTAGATGTACGCGCTTTTTTTGAAAGTACCCATGTCGTATCGTCCCGGAAACGCCGCACAAGGAAGTTCATTCCACAGCTTTGTAGTACGTGGAAGAAAGCTCCTTGAAAACCACACTGTGGAGGACCGCCACACATCCAGATGGTGGAGATGATAGATGAAGGTGGAATCCAGCGGCAGGAATCAGGTGAAACAGGTCTTCGGAACACTCCCCGTGATTAATGCGGTAGAGGACACACAATGAAGCGATGTCTCTACGCAACGCCAAGTGTTCCAGCCGTTCACAGAGCACTGGGTCCCCGACAATTCGAGCTGCTCTGCGTTGCACGCGGTCAAATGGATCGTGCTGATACTGGGGTGCGCCAGACCAGACATGAAAGCAATACTCCATATGTGGCCTGACCTGCGCATTGTACAGCGTTGTTAAATTCCAAGGGCACAGTTAATTCACGCGTGTCAGTTATTGAGAAGGGAATGAATGTAGATTTAGTGAAGAAGTGTAAATACTAAAATTGTCAACGGGTATATTATTTTATAACAGATAGACGTAGACTAACGACGCGGACGGCGGGGTCTTTTTCGTCCGTCCATGAAAGTAGTAATGTTCAAACATTTTCTGTGTTTCGATTAAAATGGCGCCGCACCTATTGAAATTACTAGACTAATGTGACTTAACACCTTATGTCGTAAAGTGACGAGCATAAATGCAATGCCGCTCAGAAATTTGGCTTTGATAAAAATTCTGAGTGGCACTGCACCTTGCGCTCGGCAGCCTTGTGACATAAGATGTCTCATTTGTCCAGTAATTTCACTAGCTACGACGCCCTTCAGACCGAAACACAGTAATGCTTACATATTACTCCTTCATAGCAGAAATAGGCGCAGGTGTGGTACCCATAATCTAGCCGGCATCCTGTGCAAAGGAGGTTCCCCCTGGTATAGTAGTATAGTGGTATTTATACCATAAGAGCCTTTAGTTTTAAGTATTGTTATATAAGTGTTTACTAACATAAATTTTAAGTTATCTGTTTATTTATCTATTGTATCTTGTATGGATCTCTATGTCTGAAATAAAACTTAACTGTTAATAAAATATTTATGAGCATAGTGTTTTTAACTCTTTCATTTGTTTTTCCAGTGGCTTCAATCGTCGTGGAAAGCCAGGCCGCCGTGGCCGTGGCGGTGCGCGGTGACCCGATTTACAAATAATACTCACTTGTTTACCCTAGCCACCTCCCATCGTCAAACGCCCCGCCTACACTTTTGTTCTGCCAGCTCACAATAACTTTCACCATCACTCATATGTTACGTTCTCTCGGTTACACTCCTTTAGTGTGACAAGAATACTTTCACACCCAAATGATTACAGCTATTGGAATCGTCTACAATATGGCTCCTATACTATTACTCTTGGTCTTATCAATTCTAACTTTCAAATGTTCTGTAAGCTCCGAATGATAATTTGTATCATTATTTTCTCCTCAACTCACAACCATGAATCGTTACATTCTGACTCAATAAACAAAAATAATTTAAAAAAAAAATTTAACTATCCTCATTCGTATAATAGAGCAGTAACTATGCTAAGGTGGTTTATTTTAAAATTATCAAAGATATTATCCAAGATTGTAATAAAACGTGGAAAGCACTGCTTTAATTTGAGAGTCTATATATACGGCTTAAGGCGAAAATTACTTTCGAAGTGTATTTATACGGAGGCGAGAATCGATTGTGTGCTATTAATAAGTTCCTATACAGGGTCCCTTTTACGTTAACCGACTAAAGTCGGATTTATCACAGACTGACGAATTACCATATACGTACGTTTTTGTACACAATTATGTTGAATTTAGACATTTGTAACGATACGCATTTGTATATTTTCACGCCATATGTTTTGTATTAGATAAATACATTTAAACAAACGATCGTAAAAAAATAGATCCTAAAAAGTAAAAGTAGATTTATTGTTTATCTAAAGGACTTTTTTAAAGTACTTTCCACTAGTACCAAAAGGTGCACTATATCTACTAAAGTTGCTTTTTATTGCGTTCTGTATAGGTTTTTATAATTGCACAAATCGATTTAAGGTTCTGTTTTCATTAAACTACAAAATTCATACCCGCCGCATAGGTTACGAATTTTGTCTCCCAATCGAATTGCATAATAATAGTACAATATAAATAAATAACCAAATATTTGTAAAATAGTTTTAAGTATTTTACTCTCACTACCGTTTGTCTCCTAGAGGTCACCGAGATTACGGTATGCACTGACCATTTCAAGGGTAACATACCTGACATAATCCCCAGTGTGTTCTAGTCAATCCAGTCATCCATACTCTGTCTTCTTGGTCGCGTTCTTCATTTCTGGAGGAAGGTGGTAGGTTTTCGTTACGTTGGTCACTAAAACCTTCCACTCCTTTCGGTCCTCGTGCTTCCTTGTTGCGGTCTTCAGTGGTAGGCCAGTGAGTGTCTTGACCTGGTCCGACCAGCACGGCGGCTAGGTGATCGCGTGGTATTTTGCCCTCCACCTTGCCTATGACTGTCAGTTTATGTAAATTGCTGGGAAGACTTATTTAAATAAAACACTTTTAAAGGATTAAAACGCGTGTAATTGAAACTGTTTTTACATTAGATTTTTGCGTAAAAGTTACATTTTTATTTTCTTTAGCCCGACGTTTCAAGATCTTTCCAGATCTCGTTTTCAGGGGGACTGCAGATGAAATGAGTCAAAGATTTTATTTGTCATAGTTGTCATTATAAAGTTTAGCGCCATTTATTTCCTCGGAGGTGGTATTTGCTGTATATAGGTATACAAAGAAAATACCACTGGAAAGACGTCGAACAATGTGGCCAAAATACCCCAAAATCTTTTGACAGCAAATTGTGGACAATCTAGTGCCAATTAATTCCCCTTTATATGACCAAACCTTTTCAGCATACCCTTTCCACAAAATCGAATGTAACTCAATGTTTAGGTGCAGTTTTTTGTTAATCATCAGCTTTTATTACCTTCATGCGTTTCTAAGTGGAATGGTTTTAACAGACATAGAGAATGAAGTAATTCTATCAGGGTTACTATTATCACTCAATTAACCCTAAAATGGTTCAGGGATATCATAGCTACATAACGAAGTTAAAATATCTGAGCTTTAATCTAAAAAAAATGATTTGGTTTAAAATTTCACTTTAGAATGTTTTTAACGATTCATGGTTGTGTGTTGTAAGTATTACGTATGATAAATGTGTTATAATGTCCAGTCATTGTTTCAATGTTAAATATTCATGTGTTTTAAGAAGTATGAGGATTGTGAAGCTAATAGGTATGTTTTCTATGTACTTCTCTTACATTATGATAGTCTGGGATGCTGTCTCCACCTGTGTTAGACCTTGTCTACATACAGCGAACGAAACTCCTTCTCTTTTACTCGCCTCGTGACGCATACTGTTTCTCTTTTGCTTCTTAATTAGTTTGCCTTCGTTCGTTATATCTGTACTCGGCCTTAGAGACAAATATAATCAGAGATACAAGGAGTGATGGGTCATTGTTTGAAATTCTTCTTATTTCCAACAACACTACTGATTCTAAAATAGAAAACTGTATGTATTGTCAAACATTTTAATCTCAGCAAACAGAAGTATATATTTATTTATTAATATGGTTTTTCGGTGTGGTTACCGACTAGTTTCGGACCATTCGGAGGTCCTTCATAATAAGCAGTGGGTTCGCGATAACGTCCCGTCTCTTACATCGGACTTGTGCTCGTAGTGCGCGGTTGATGACGAGCACGGTATCACTGACACTTTATCATTATTGGTGTCCACGGGTGCACAAAATGTACTCACAATGTCCACTACGTGATCATCGGCACTATAATCATAGTACCCACACCGATAAATCGTGAGTAAAGCCGTATTAATAAATAATTTAACAATGTCTCACGAAAGTTTTCATAATTTTAAAGTATAAATTTCTTCTTTCGAAGGTGGGCAGCGGCACAAATATAATTATAAAGTATCTTTTAAATTAAGTTACAATTCTGTGACGATACCTAGTCAACCTAGATTCCAGGTAAATGTTTAATGTTAGTCTGTAAAATGCCGTATTCTTAAAATTGATTGGGTGAATGAAAGTAATGATAATTTAAATGTAAATGGAAGCTGTGCGATCAATATTCCGCACTATAAAGTTTGTTAATGCAAGTTGCGTGTATCTATGTAATGCAGTGTGAAGTTGGTTAATGCAAGTTGCGCGTATCTATGTAATGCAGTGTGAAGTTGGTTAATGCAAGTTGCGCGTATCTATGTAATGCAGTGTGAAGTTGGTAAATGCAAGTTGCGCGTATCTATGTAATGCAGTGTGAAGCTTTTTAATGCAAGTTGCACGTATGTATGTAATGCAGTGTGAAGTTGGTAAATGCAAGTTGCGCGTATCTATGTAATGCAGTGTGAAGTTGGTTAATGCAAGTTGCGCGTATCTATGTAATGCAGTGTGAAGTTGGTTAATGCAAGTTGCGCGTATCTATGTAATGCAGTGTGAAGTTGGTAAATGCAAGTTGCGCGTATCTATGTAATGCAGTGTGAAGTTGGTAAATGCAAGTTGCGCGTATCTATATAATGCAGTGTGAAGTTGGTTAATGCAAGTTGCGCGTATCTATGTATTGCAGTTTGAAGCTGGTTAATGCAAGTTGCGCGTATCTATGTATTGCAGTGTGAAGTTGGTAAATGCAAGTTACGCGTATGATGTTAGTCAATAGAATAATAAAATTTAAAAAATAAATGAATATTTCGAGCTGTGAAGCTACTAAGTAGACGTTGCGCACAACAATATGTGAAGTTTGTCAATGCAAGTTGCGCGTGTTATATTTATTTTGAAGATCTCACTTCACTAGATGACGCTTACTACAATTTGAAAATATATGGATGGTAATTAATAGTTTAAGAATACCGTAGTTTTATTCATGTACAAGTTTCTTCATGCGAAACATCTTTCTCTAAACTGGATATAAATACAATCGGCCTTACGAATAAACTTGGTATAAAGTTATAACTAAGCATAAACAAAGAATATGCAAAATGTTTACAATATCGTTGACAACACTGTCAACACAATGATAATTCTGAATCTTCTCTGAATGACAAGCAGCCTTGCAAATAAACGCGGGAAACGTTATACGTCCGAATAAACCAATCGTAAGCAAAATTTTGCATTTTCTTGGTTTGTGATTAGTTATAACTTTATGCCAATTTTATTTGTAAGGACGAATAAGTTTTAAATCTAATTATAAACTTACGCTAATCGCTTTATGACTGTATTATTATGTTGTCTGTTAAATCATTTAAAAGTCACGTGAAACAACCAACAAAACTCTTCATTGAAATCCCATCTTTAGACATACTATTTATTTTATTGTTGTAAATAAATTAATTTAATTTAAGTAGGTATCTTTAACTTATATTAATTCTTTTTAGTAATATTAACAAATAATTTCGTTTTTAATATTGTTGTATTTATTGATAGTACAGTAATTGATTATTTATTGCAAGTTCGTGGCTGATTTTAAATAATTTGGTAAGCGCTTTTCAATTCGGCTTTCTTATTCCAGTAGGAATTACGTTATTTAAGTAGACACAGAAATCTAAATAAGAAGGTAATTATAATAGACATTGCTATTATTTCTGTATTGAGAAAGATGAATAAATTAAAAATATCTGTAAAAAAATATGCCATAAATTTTATTTAGGAATTCGTTATTTTCAAATTGATATCCCTCACTTCTTGGGATTAAATATTCAAATTAATTTTGTACCAAAATTGTAGATGGAGATCTACAAATTTTTTGGTATTTTATTGGTATATACAAATATATTTTATTGATTTACGAACGTTGCGTAACTCGAACGGTTGGCTCAGTTAGTAAGAGCGCTCGGATGAAAGCCAAGAGGTGGCGGGTTCGAATCCCACGTCGTTCATAAATTTTAGTTGCAAATTGAATTTGTAGAAAATTTTGCAATTTAATTAAAAAAAAGTTGTATCGATGGAATATAGTAATTTTATTGATATAGTTGCAGGTTGCGGAAGTTTTGTTATACCTTACTTACTTATTACCAGTGGGAGGCTCCTTTGCACAGGATACCGGCTAGATTATGGGTACCACAATGGCTCCGTAGCTTGTGAAATTACTGGGCAAATGAGACTTAACGTCTTATGTGTTTCAAGGTGACGAGAGCAATTGTAGTGTCGTCAAGAATTTTTCAGTTTCTCGAGAATCGTGAGCGGCACTACATTGTTATGGACAGGGCGCATCAATTACGTTCAGCTGAACTTCCTGAAATACACCATATTTACGCGTTGTTTCACGTAAGCCGTTACGATTAAAACTAAATCACTACTTATTCGCTGGTGATCTAAAGTTCACATCCGGCGGTAAGGCGATTTGTTTACTATGCCTATGTCACGTCTATTCCCTTCTTATTTAGATTTCTATGCGTATTCGTCTGTAAAATATGTACTCTGTTTATAAATGTTTAACCTGGAAATGAGATGTTTCCTTAAAAAAAGCAATCTTTATATTATTTTGTTAATTTAACATATTGTTTTATTTTTTGTTACATTTTATATTTAATATTCTTATTTTTAATCTAATTCAAGTTGATTTTTAATAAACTTTTTTCTATTAATTACACAATAACATTGATTTGGCACATTGCTAAGATGTTATTAACTACAGGAATCTTAACATTCCTAATATACACATTACTATAATTAATAGTTTTGTTAAGCGAGTGAAGATTTGGGTGATGGAAAAGTACTTTAAACTTCCCCTTTGATGTGTAAGGCTAGTTAGAATCTAGAGTAAATATCTCAAATTCTGTGTGTAGCTTCAATGTTTTTGCTTAGTATCTTTAAATCGTACAAATTTGTGGGTATTTCAATATTTACTTAAGTACATGTTGGTTTTTGGACTAAATCTAGACTATTATTATTCCTAAACAAGAAGTTTTTCTATTTGCAGCAGCAAAATGAATGAATTGTTGGTAGTTTTGTGTATCATCGTCTGTGTCGTGTCATATTTTTTTAATGATTGTTAAGCGTCATAACGTCTGTGTGACGTCAGCAGGGATTCGTCAGATTGCTGCGGTACTTTTGATTGGTCATTTCTAACCTGACGTCAAAAACATGGCGGCCTGTCCCATATCAACGCGCGTGGTTTATACCTCTATACGAGTTATAACATGTCTCATTGAATTTGCTGTCTTCATGAAGTTATTCATTATACATTATAGATCAAGTTCTGATTGTTTTATAAATATAACTATACCACCACTAACCAGATTGATTAAAACACAAACCACACGATTATTGACATTTCTCTAGCCCTTTTGGGACCTTTAATTTAGTACACATTCAGTTGTACCACCACAAATTTATTATAAAAGGCACTAACATGGTCAACACAAAACTGCATATTTATCGTCAAAATCTCTAGAGATGTAGTCTAACATTGCATTCAATGACGTTCTATAAAACCGTAAGAACCTCGGAGAAATACAAAATAGACAGGCTAACAAACGTAAAACTTATAGCAACCTAACTTTTTCTTTTCAAATATGAGGAGATTTTTGCCCCGACGTAAAATATTCACAAATTTGCACTTTTTAGTCATGTAGTGTATTTAATATCTAGATATTTTAGCTTTGATGTCTATTCTACGAGAATGTAGCGTATTTAGACTCGTATTTGGTAAAATGTCAGTTATGTAATTTTAATGTCTTTGTGTATCAGATATTATTATCAATAAAGGTACCAAAAAATTTTGTGGGTTATTTTTTTACCAATTCAACAAGGAAAAACGTTATGGCTGCGAAACAGTTTATTTTAGAGAAAATAAGGGACCAGACGAGCAGAACGTTCAGCTGATGGTAATTGAAACGCCCCGGCCCATTACAATGCAGTGCCGCTGAGGATTCTTGAAAAACCCAAAAATTCTGAGCGGCATTACAGTTGCGTTCGTCACCTTGAGACGTAAGATGTTAAGTCTCATTTGCCCAGTAATTTCCCTAGCTATGGCGCCCTTCAGACCGAAACAGTAAAGTTTACACATTACTGCTTCACGGCAGAAATAGGCGCCGTTGTGGTACCTATAATCTAGCCGGCATTCTGTGCAAACGTGCCTCCAACGGTAAATTCCTTAAACATTTTTGAGCTTGTGAGTGAAGATTTAGCGAAAACTGTTTAAATACTTTTAGTAACTTATATTCAAATTTAATGTTTTAATTCAACGTTATATGTTTATATTACGTTTTAAAAGTAATAATATCCGAGCATTCGACGATATTATGACTCTGAAGATATGATATAAAATTACATTACATTGATAATGGTTTGAACACGGTGTGTCTTGCTTCATTACTTACAATTCTTTTAAAACTTTGTATAGTTTCTGGAATCCTGTTACCCGACTTAGTCGCGTAGTAAGCATAATAAGACAAAAGGAACAGAAAAGAATCACTTTTTTGTCTCGCAAGAGAAGATAAAAAGAAATATTATTTCGCCATCGACTTCTGAAAATCAGCATTGTGTGGGTACCAGTATAGTACGACGCTAAAAACTAAGCCGTTATTTCACTTAAGTATGAAGTCTTTAATTTGATCACTCTGAGAGGCTAAATATCTTAAGGTTGCGGACCGCGCCAATGGCCTCGAGGAATCGAACAGAACTAGGTTACCTCTCTCACACAAGATCGCCCTAGTTTGAATTCAATATTAATATAATGATATTAATTTATTACAAATATAATACAATTTTCTTTAAAAAACTATATCATGTTAAAATAGTATTGGTGTACAATAAATTACAAAACTGACGAATTTTCTCCAATAGATCAAGGTCGTATTCACTGTTTACCAATAATTGCTTACTTATAAGAACGCAGTTCTGTTTATGTATACATAGAGAAGTAAAAACCTCCGTTTTTACTACGAAGGCGCAGTGAAGGGTCTCAGAAACATTGATTATAATATATAGCTACTGTACTGGAGCGTATATATTTTTTTCATTGGTTGGTGATACTTGTTACCACCATTTTTACGTAGTACTCACTCTTGTGGTATCTTCAAAAGTTCTGTTTATTGTGGTAAAAGAGAACTTACATCTAGGTAATAATTTTGATTTGATTGATTTGCTTAAAAAGTGATTTATTGAAGTAGGCATTACTTTGCGGAAATCCATAATTATCCAAATGATTTGAGTTTTCTTTAGTGTTCATTCCGCCAATATTTGTCTAAATACCGTGCCAGATTTTGGCGAGACAACACGTCCTGAGGATGCCTCGTGTAGAGGCGAAACACATGTCGAATTGTTTAAAGACAAATATTGGCGGAATTAACATTAAAGAAAACTCAAATCATTTGGATTAAAATGTGATTCTAACCTAGTACCTACATTATTAAAATTTCCCCTTTTAAACAAATAATTTGAGAATATAGTAGAAATAAATATAAAATACTTATATTATTCACGTATACCTTAGACTAGTAGTGGTATGTACTATCAAATTATCAATTTCTACAGGTTTTTCTCACGAAGCGTTGAGCCGTATTATGCTGCTTGTAGGCACAAAATAGCTGTGAATAAATATGAAGGTTTAAACTTAGAATCCCGTAGCGAATTATGTGGTAATAGTAGATTTTACAACGAGTGCACAAAACGAACCATTTTTAGATAAAAAGGTTTTGTGGACGAGTTATAAACTCTGCTTTTCATTTCAATTGCGAGGAAATAAAACAGTAGTATAACATGGACATTTTAACAATTTTAGCAAAATTTGAAGAAATTAATAAACGCACGAAAAAACAAGACCTGTTTCCCGCCACTTTTTTTTTTAATCTTACGACATTGATATTAGTCTTGGGCTCCCGACCTATACAGCCTACTATTGAATTAATTTGGTAATATATATATTTTTTTAATTAATTAAATAACCTACCGTATTTAAATTTAAATTTTATGTTATATGTTTTATGTCTTAAAAATCACACGAGGCAAATAAATTAAAGTAAATATTAAAAAATAACAAATTCTATCTCTGAACTTTTTATTGTGTTTCGCTGTATGGCTCATTTTCTTTGCCATAATATAGATACATTTATGAGTAGATACTTTTGTGCACTTGTGCACAAAAATCGATTATGTGCAGCCTATATCGTGCACAAATAAGCAATTTCACTTCTCATATATATAGGCAAATAAATCGAATGAAAACCGAAACAAACCTAACTTTTAGCACACTGCTGGTTGAATTTTATTTGATAATATCATATGAATATGTTGCGTTTGCTAATAAAAATTAAAAAAGCAGCTTTCCAGTTGCCCGACCGGAACACGCAAGTTGTGGTCATTGTCGAAAGCTGCTCTTGGTAACTTCAGCCAGCCGTCTCCGCCGCCGTTGCAGACGGGGAATGACACCCTGGCCTAAGCGGCAAAAGAGAAAGCCAATCCCCTGTGCGCTCTTTTTGCCTCCAACTCGACTCTTGACGACAATGGAAAAACACCACTGACCATCCCGCGGTGTCAGAGCTATGCCTGAAGTACAGTTCCGACAGAAAACTGTTAGGCGAATTCTGTTTTCATTGGACGTCAGATCGATCGGGCCGGATGGCATTTCTCCAATCGTGCTTAGAACGTGTGCCCCTGAGTTGACGCTGGTGCTAACGCGTTTATTCCGGCACTCCGATCCAAAAAAAAGTAGACAGTCCGTATTCGGCAAACTACAGGCCTATAGCTATTACCTCCCTGCTCCCCAAAATCGTGGAGAGCATATTTAGCCATCAGCTCTTGGTATACCTAGATGGTCTCCAGTTGGTCAACGACCGCCAGTACGGTGTTGGCCATGATCGATAGGCAGGTGATCTTCTGGTATACCTAACACATAGATGGGCGGCGGCTATCGAAAGCAAGGGAGAAGGCCTGGCAATTAGCCTGGATATAGCGAAGGCCTTTGATCGTGTATAGCACGAGGCGCTTCTCGCTAAACTTCTATCATTTGGGCTTACCGAGAGCTTATGCAAGTGGACCTCCAGCTTTCTCACTGGGTGCAGCATACAAGTCGTTATCAACGGTTATTGCTCGAATCCCAAGCCCGTGAACGCTGGAGTGTCCCAAGGCTGTATGCTATTGCCCACACTGTTTCTTTTGCATATCAATGATATGTTGGACACCTCCAACATATATTGCTATGCAGACGACATCACGAGCGATGCCGTATACACGGGCCATGCAGGTCCCTCTCGGGAAATCGTCGACCAGTACCGGGAGAAAATTGTTTCTTCTATCGAGTCCTCTCTTGAGAAGGTAGCGGAATGGGGTAAATTGAACCTTGTCCAATTTAAGCCCCAGAAGACTCAAGTTTGCGTGTTTACCACTAAATAAACCCCATTTGCCGTATCACCGCTCTTCGACAACACTTCCCTTAAAGCCTCGCCTAGTATCGGAATACTGGGTCTCGAAATCTCGAGCGATTGCCAATTCCGTGGCCATCTGGAGGGCAAAGCCAAATTGGCTTCGAAGAAGCTGGGGGTCATTACTAGAGCACGGCAATTCTTCAAGCTGGCCCACATTCTAACGCTCTACAAGGCGCTGGTCCGGCCACACATGAAGTATTGCTGTCATCTCTCGTCTGGCGCACCCCGGTATCAGCTCGATCCATTTGACCGCGTGCAACGCAGAGAAGCTCGAATTGTCGGGGACCCAGTGCTTTGTGAACGGCTGGATCACTACTGAATACACCTTGCTTAAAAGCCGGCAACGCTCTTGTGATTCCTCTGGTGTTGCAAGAGAATGTGGGCGGCGGTAATTTCTTAACACCAGGTGACCCGTACGCTCGTTTGTCCTTTTATTCCATAAAAAAATCTCTGGTCTGGCGCACCCCAGTATCAGCTCGATCCATTTGACCGCGTGCAAGGCAGAGCATCTCGAATTGTCGGGGACCCAGTGCTCTGTGACCGGCTCGATCACTTGGCGTTGCGTAGAGACATCGCTTCATTGTGTGCCTCTACACTGTGTGCATTTATCACGGGGAGTGTTCCGAAGAGCTGTTTCAGCTGATTCCTTCCGCCGAATTCCACCTTCGCACGAAACGCCACAAGTTAAGATATCATCCCCACCATCTGGATGTGCGGTCCTCCACAATGCGGTTTTCAAGAAACTTTCTTCCACTTACAAGAAAGCTGTGGAATGAATGTGCGGTGTTTCCGGGACGATACGACATGGGTACCTTCAAAAAAAGCGCGTACGCCTTCCTTAAAGGCCGGCAACCCTCCTGTGATTCCTCTGGTGTTGCTAGAGAATGTGGCGGTGATCACTTAACACCAGTTGACCCGTACGCTCGTTTGTCCTCCTTTTCCATTTAAAAAAATTGCATGGCGGCCATCTTGGATTTCAAGAATAATCCCAAATTCGTTCTCTGCATCCTCGAGAACCTTGGTTTCGATATCCATATTTTGAAATCATAAATTTGTGCAGCGGCTATCTTGGATTTAAAAAATGATCCCAAATTCGTTCTCGTCACCCTCGAAGTGCGAAGAGTTCAATAGGTACGCTTTTTCTGAGCGAAAACATCTGGAAACCCGTATTCACCTGGTCGCTAGTGGGGCGTGATATATAATGCTTTTCAGCTACTTCAAACGGTCACGACTCGAGCCGTCTCCCGTCTCCATTTTCGGACCTTTTAGTAGACTACTTGAATACGGTTTTATACCTAAATATTTCTAATATTGTATTAAAAAACTGTATTTACTACGTCTCAACCTCACCGACCGCGACAGTCAATGTAATTAGTAATTACAACCTAGAATTATATTAGTTATATTATGAATTACATCATTGTAAGCCTTTATGATAGGTATGATTTTGTCCTCTTTAAAAACTGAAGATTTCTGAATTTTTGTATTTAGTATGATTCTATAAGTCTACATACACCACAAGTCTACTACCTTTACTCGTATCTTTTTTTATGACAGTAATTGAAAAAAGACGAGCAGGACGTTCAGCTGATGGTAATTGCTACGCCCTACCCATTATGCAGTACCGCTCAGGATTATTGAAGAACCCAAAAATTTGCGCTCGTCACCTTGAGACGAGCTCAGATGAGATAGAGAGAGATAAGATGTTAAGTCTTATTTGCCCAGTGATTTCACTAGCTACGGCGCCCTTCAGACCGAAACACAATAATGCTTAGGTACACATAACTGCTTTATGGTCAATGGTCATATCACGGACGATGTTCGCGAGTACAATAAGTTAAACGATACCAATTCAGAACTTGATATATTCGGTGGTGGGCTGGTCAGGTTTAAAGAAAGTGTTGTTAAGCACTTAGCTGGTACTCAATCTGCATTTGTCAAATAAGTAGTTTTTCTTTTTTTTTTCGTCTTCATTTTTTTCATTATTTTTATAAGTTAAAGTTATAATTTGTACTTTCTTTTTTTATTATAGCTTAGATAGTATTAGTTCTATTTTTCAGAAGTAATTAGGGAGTATTTTTTGTAATTTTTATGTTCACCATTAATTGTCGTATACTTTAGAACTACTAATTGTAACATTAGGTTAAAAAAATTGTATTGTATATGATGTGGTGGATAAATAAATAGATGTTAAGATAACAACACGATTTTATCATTTCTCGAAACAAATCTAGTGATTTGACCAAATGCCAAGGTTGGTTTCGTGAAATGACAAAAAGTCATTTCTTTCGTATTTCATAATATTTGGTAAGACTAGACATAATATTTTGGTAAAAATTTTGTATCGTGTCTCAAGCGAGGGAGAGGTCTTCTGCTGCTACTTAATAACAGGGGTGAATTCTTTATGTAATGCCTTTTGTTGGACTTTAATTTTCCGAACATTTACAATTGTAATTTATATATTAGACACAGAAAGTAGATATTTCGAAATTTGTTGAATTATTGAAAATTTGAAAATTAGGGTGCTTTTTTTTAAGTTAAAATATGGCGAAAAAATAAATATTTTAAATCAAATAAATTACAGTGTATTTGGGACATAATAAGGTAAGCTTTCACCAAATTTCGTTGAAAAAAAATTTTTTTTGAAAAAGATATAAATAAAAAACCAAAAACTTGGTTTTTTTAATTTTTTACCTAAATTTTGAGGTTATGTGAAAAAAGTGTAATTACAAAAGTTGTAGATCTCTTTATTACCTACAACTTTGCCAATTAACTCTTTGCCATAGGACTTGTAGTTTTGCCGGAAATCGAGATAAACCGTTTTTTACCCTAAAACACCCCCCCTTTCCACTTCCCGACCTCAGATCGCCCGTAATTTATTTTTCCCTTAATTTTTGTTATATTCTCGTCCTTTACCAATGGGTTTCATCCTGCTATTATTTTGTTTCACTTTTTATCATTTTTAAAGGCTTCGGCACTGGTCTATACTGTCTTGTTTCTAAGGAGAGGCAGTTTAAGAACTGTGCTGACCGCTGACACAAGCTGTGAAAGGCCACGGTTCAAGCGATAACATTATGAGTCTTTGTCATAGATGGCCCTAACAGTTGCATTGAGCGCGCTGATAATATTTGTATCGATCAGTTTTGTCAGATGGCTTAATTAGTTCAGTTTATATTGCAACATAGATTTTATTACCAACATGTTATTTTTGTAGAGTGATATGTTTGTTATTTATCACTTTCTATTTGACCCCTTATGAAATGTATCTTTGTTATTATGAAGTTCATAATATCAATTATCACGTGACACGTACGTTTACCCAATATAATAGACTCAGCCACAGGCAGTGTTGTCAAATGTCAACCCGATTTTTAGAAAATTAGTAGACTTTGTGCCAATTCTTGGTAGAATGTAAAATGCAAAATTGGTAGATCTACCATCTCAATTTAAAAAATTATTTAAGATTAACAAATGCATGAATTGTTCTTAAAATGTTTATTTTTGAAAATTATACATATTTTTATTGAAAAATTGTAATTGTTCTGTGTTAGGCTGCCCGTTGTTTGCTATAAATCTTTTAGTACGCAACAATGCCTCTAGAGTCTCCGTGGAAATTCTATTTCTCTGGAAGGTTTTCATATTATTAATTGCAGTAAACAATCTCTCAACGTTGGCGCTACTATGTGGAAGTGCGAGTAATTTTCTCACGAATTCGCATAGCAGGGGAAACATTGGAGACTGGTCTTCTTTTTCAATGGATGAAACATGCTTCCAGAATTCTTCAGGTGTAAGGATCCACATTTTTTTCTGTGAAATGAAATGTCATATTTCTTAATAATCTCCACTCTCGGTCCAATTCGGTCATGTTTTCTGGGCATAGTTCTAAAACTATAAATGTAATATGAATAAAAAAAATATTCTAAAGTGGACAACATTAATAATTTATTATATTTAACTTGCCTGGAAACTGAACTAATAAATGAGCAATAGTTGTGACTGCATGTTTTTCAATGATATGTTTAGGATTCATAAATTTAAGACATTTTAATCTTTGCTTTTCATTAAAGCAAAAACGCTGCTTTATTTGTTTTACACTCTCCATATAAAAGTGGATGCATTTTTCTTTAAACTGTACTATTTCCATTTCATTCATTCTAGCCACAAAGTCCTGTTTCAATAACAGGAAAATAACATTGCCACCAAGGTATATTTCTTCAATTGGTACATGGTTTTCTTTATTTTCATATTCTTATTTAAAAATTTTGTTCTTTAAATCCAAGTTAGCTGCAGTAATTCTGGTTTGATTAACATTCCAAGATAGTTTTGTATGTTGTAAAAATCCATTCATATAACAAATAAAGTTTAGAACTTTCTGATTGCATTTCTTTATAAATGTCATGGAAATAGGGCAACACATAATCCAAAAAATTTAAGTATCCATATACTGTTGAAGGATCCATAGACTTCACTTGGATGGTCTGAGCTGCAAGTAGACTGTCATTCAAAACAGGATTTTGGAAATATAACTTTAAAGCTGGAAGCTGTTCTAAAAGCCGTTTGACCACAGGAAGTAGAGACAACCATCTTGATTGAGCTGGGTGTAGAAGTTTGTGGGGTTTTATATCCAGAAAGGACTGGAATTCTTTATAGTCACCCAGACGTTTTGGGCTTTTTTGAATATAATTGTATACATCTCTTGTAAAATCCTCTACACCCCTCAGAAGAGTTTTACAGGCATAAGAAGCACACAAATGAAACGAGTGGCAAATGCACTTCATCATGAATAAATGTGGGATCTGATTTGCAAATAGGGTGGACAATGAATAGTGTGAACCGATAATTAGTGAAAACAAGAAATGATGTAATCAGTAATAGGCCAATAGTTTTTCTTATGTATAGTTTTATTTAAAAGGATGGACACTATTTAGCTCAATTCAAATATAATCAAGACAGCGTACACGAATAATCTTGAAAAGCTCAAGCTATAATATAGATTTTATATTTACCTGGGAAGTTATACACATTGTTTTTTTTTAAAGTATTCATCGTTATTCTGTATAAACCCAGGGGCCAATAAGACATAAGATTTTATAAATCGTACTGCTTCCATACATAATGCTTGTGAGGAAAGGAATTTCCAAAACAAGCAGTAACGAATGATAAATAAAAAAAAGTTTGTGTGTCAGCTCCGACGCACGGCTGGAGTTTACTTCTCAAGAACGATTGTCTTTGAACAGGTACTAAACAAAATCAAGTCCAATGGAGTCAGTTACAAACAAACATACCTACAGAAGAAGCTAATAAAAGCGTATTAATTTAAAAAGATCGACATCATATGTAAAGGAAAATGAATGCATTAATGAAAATTCTTAATGAATATAATATATATTTTTATTTTATTTACATTTTTGGAGTTTTATTTAGGCATTTTTACTAGAATGTCAAAATTTGGCCGGACAAAAATCCTGTTAAAAAATTCTATGAAAATCGAAATATATATAAATTCGATATATAAAATCGTTATATCGTACAGATTCAGCGCGCGGCCGCGAAAACGTAAAACATCTTCCCCATCGTATCGCGCAGGTTTAGCGCGCGGTTGCGAAAAAGTTGAACATCTTCCCTACAGCTAGCGTTGTATCGTGCAGGTTTAGCGCGCGGATGCGAAAAAGTTGAACATCTTCCCTACAGCTAGCGTTGTATCGTGCAGGTTTAGCGCACGGCCGCGAGTAAGTAGAATAATAATTTCTAACATTGACAAAACACAATTGGTTTAAAGAACAGATTAGGATAATTGATACTATCGAGATTTAAAAATTAATTTCCCAAAGAAGTTCCACTTCTGACATGTGTACTTTTTTACGGGCGCCATTTTTTTTAAAGGCATTTATTTTCTCAAAATTGATTCCTTTAGAATTCTTTTTGATGTCATTTCTTATACTACTAGATACTACTACCGCTTCGGAATCAAACGGCGCAAGAAACTCTCCCAGCATTCCTTTTTCTTTGCGCTCTTTTCAATAAAAATATACAATATTGTACAGTGATTTCTATCTTTATAAAATAATCACAATCTAGTCCCAGGCTGTCCGATCATTTAGATATTCAGCAGTGGAGTAATAGGATTTACGACAGAGCCATTTTTTTTATAAAACATTTAAATTTATTTATAGATAATGCCTGAACAGTGGCTGGGACTTTATTGTAGGAGTGTATACATTTACCCTTAAAGCTATTATGTATCTTATGAAGCCTACTAGAATTAGTTACAAGCAATCCCTTATTTCTAGTGTTATAATAATGAAAATCACTATTAAGAGCAAAAAGGAGACGATTTTTGTGAACATATAATAAATTTTCATAAATGTACTGACAATGAACAGTCATAATATTTATTTCTTTAAATTTTTCTGACCGTCTATAAGCAAGCTGATATATAGCACGAACAGCTCTCTTTTGCAGTGCAAACACTATATCAATGTCAGCAGCATGACCCTATAGTAATATACCGTACGTCATGATGCTGTGAAAATAACTAAAGTACACTAATCTAGCGGTCGCAACATTCGTGTACTCTCTAATCTTTCTAACTGCATATGCCGCAGAGCTGAGTCTATCTGCTAGATGGGCAATATGTGGACCCCACTGAAGCTTTTTATCTAACGTGATACCCAAGAAGACCGCAGTGTCCACAAGTTCCAATCTCTGGTCATTTATAAGTACGTTGGTTTGTACCTCCGCTGTGTTTGGTGTAATGAACCGTAAACACTTTGTTTTTTTACTGTTTAAATGCAGAGCAGTGCAAATGTTCTTGGGATTCCTATTTCATGTAACTAATTATAATTTTCATTTTATATTGTATTTATAATTAATTAATACCACTTGTATGTTTAATTATTTTACTCATTAAATAAAATAATTGTAAATAAGAAATTGAAGATTATTAATGACCACTTAACAATATGACGTTGTTATTGAATATTAACGAATATGGCTGTATGGGCTCGAACCCTTTGCCTGTCCTAATAATGGACGAAGAAACCAAAAACTGGATGTTACAGAATACCTAGTAATTATATTAATTACCGCATATCAATATGACTTTGTAATTGAATATTATTGAATATGGCCGTAAGGGCTTGAACCCTTTGCCTGCCCTAATAAAGAAACAAGTACAGAAACGTGACGCGTTCTTGCCGTAACGGACTTCCGGATCCTTTGCATTGTCGTCTTCAAAATTAAATGTGTCATCGAACTAAAAAGTAACTGTTCATACTATGTTGCAAATTTTGTTGGCACACTTACAATAAAGAAATAAATAGTATTTTTTTAAGTTGCTATGTCATTCACTAATAAATATCATTGGATTGATTTACTTTGCATTTCGAAAAAGACGACTTTTGGTTGAGAGGGCTTAATGATTGTCATATTTATCTTCGGCTAAAATACAATATGGTAGAATTAGGACTTGGATGTCTATTGTAGCTCAGGGGAGGTGGATATACGGGTACATGAGTAACTAAAGGGAAAAGAGTAAGCTTCTTAAGGACTGTAAATTGTTACCTGTTTTGGTAGGGCTGTTACAAAAACTAAGAGAAATAAATAAAGCATTTTTTTATTGACTTTGGTCATCAATATTAAATGGCCATATTTACAGGATTTCATACATTAGTCACAAATAAAAGTGTCCGCATTAACATTATAAACATCTATTTATATAAACCATGCCTTACCATCTAGTTTGATAGGTTTTGAAACTTTTATTATTTGGTATTTAAATATTTATTTCATATTATCTTTAATGTTATTAAGTATAATGTTAAGATTAGTATTTTGTTACTGCGCATTGAGAAAAATACAAACTCATTAGTCGTTTGAAAGCGCGCGGCCGTCACTTTACAAATATGGCGCCACAGTGTAACCTTCATTCTCTTCCGATAGAAGTAATTTACATGACCTGCTCTTATATGGCCCTATAAGATGGTTCCTGAATTGTTTGGTCCATTGACCTCCAATACCACTTTAATCGTGTTCCTTTCAATAGTATTAACGTATTTTATGTGTTTAAGCGAACAATTCATGCATGTAGGGCGTCCTATAAAAACTAAGAATTTTTATGTTGCCGGCAACTGTTATTATCAATCCAGATCATTTAAATAAATAAAATAAAAATAAAAAAGCCTTTTATTTCTTACAGCTTATAAAACATGAAGTTATATTAGATTAAGTTAGTTTTCTACATACAATTATTAGTTTTGTTAGTAATTAACTTTCGTTCCTAAAATTTACTTGTGTTAGTTTAACCTACCTTAATCCTATATTATTATTCTTCATTCTGTAAAAACTCCTCTGTAGGTGAAGGCCTCCTCCAAAGATAGCCAGTCCTCTCTAGATTGGGCTACTTGAATCCAGTTGGGGCCAGCTGTTTTTTTGATGTCATCTTCCCAACTAGCTGCAGATCTACCTCTCTTTCTTTTTCCCTGTGGATCCGTCCATGTAGTCGCCGTTTTCGTCCATCTCTTGTCACGTAGACGCGCCACATGTCCTGCCCACCTCCATTTTAGTGACCGAGCGTATTCTAATCAGATCATTTAAAAGTCTAGAATTCAGTGTCTCCCATCGTGGGGCCCACGCCCAACAAGGGGGCAATTTGATAGTCAATTTAAAAATGGACTCGACACGATTTTCACTCTATCGCTTTGGGTTATTTAAATGCAACGCTCGATATCGGTGACAAATTTAACAACAAAGCCAAATTCCAAGAATGTGCATGAAAACTTTTACTACCATCTTCATATTTAGCTGAATGTGGATTTACTGCTATAAATGATTTAGTGATGAAAAAATAAATCGACTTGATATAACACAACGCGGAGATTTGAGATGAAAGTTAATTGGAACTTAATATAAAATCTCTGTGCAGCAAGCATCAAGAGCAAGGATCGCACTAAATGAATAAAAAAAAATCAATATTATAATTATTTTGAATTTCAGTTTTACATTATATGTTTTTTAATTTTACTTACAATGTTTTGATAACAATTTTATAGTGATTTCTTCTAAAAACTTATCATTTATATTTCGGGAACAAATCAATTTTTAAAGGTAAAAAATTATTAATGGTTAAAAATGCTAGAAATGCTATGGTGGGGCATGGATTAATAAAAGTTAAGAAACACTGGTCTAGATATACTGCGGCAGCTGTGAAAACGTCGTAAAAATGCGGTTGACAGTTAACCTCTATTTTGAGCAATACACCCACAATAACACACAGTGAATTACAAATCGTGAGTGTAAGACGTAGCTTGTCACGCACACTAAAGTGATAAACCTGGCCTGATTTGATCAGTTGCCTTGCAAGGCTTACAACATTATAATTATAAAAAGAGGAGAGTTCATAATGACAGGCATAAACCATCCATCGCTTTCTTCGCCATATTTTGGGATACGAACGACCCGCCCCACGATGTCGCCACAAGCAATATTTAAAAACACAACCAAACGTGCCAGATGAATCTAATACCTATCAGAAATATTAACAAATTTATACAAAATTATAGACAGATTCAGATATATTTATTATTGTAATCGTAAAAGCGCAGAGTTCTTGCTAGAGGTCATCATGTCTGGTCAACTTCATAGTCTGTGGTGCCTTGGATATAAACTTAGATTTATGTGTGGGCTTGGCCTACCACTACACACCTACACTTAATAAGCGTCTATTACAAATCAGAAATGTACTTAAAAAGTAATATATTGAAGGCTCATTGTGCAATGTGTAAAAATTTGTAGAAATATTTGAATATTGTATTTATTTTTGACAATCAGGGACGAGACGAGCAGGACGTTCAGCTGATGGTAATTGATACGAACTGCCCATTACAATGTAGTACCGCTCAGGATTCTTGAAAAACCCAATAATTCTGAGCGGCACTACAATTACGCTCGTCACATTGAGACATAAGATGTTAAGTTTTATTTGCCTAGTAATTTCACACGCTACGGCGCCCTTCAGACCGAAACACAATAATGCTTACACATTACTGCTTCACGGCAGAAAAGGCGCCGTGCTGTGCAAAGAAGCGTCCCACTGGTATAATATGTTTTTATCATCCCGGTTCCGTAATGGTCATCTGTCCTTTATACGTTTTTACGGAAACCTTAATTAGATAAAGAAAGTAATTGGCGTAAGTGTGGGTGATGGTTATTTTTATGGGGTGTGAGTGTATGGTTGTAAATATTTATATACATATTGGGTATATTCCGATATGCACTGCGAGCACTGCACAGTGCTATCACTGTAGAAAAATTCGTTCCGTTATGGACTGCCAGTATACTGCCGCAGTACCCTTGGGAAATATATGACGTCATAAATCGCCGCCATATTCTACTGTGAGCACTGGCATTTTCGAGGTAAGGTACTCGCAGTACTTTGATCACGTGATCAGTCAAACCACTCGAGTGCATAACGTTTTATAAAAAATACCTACAGTATAATCCCAAATATTTTTAATTTGACAGTACTCTAACAACAGTTTTTTTTAATGAACTAGAATACTTTAATACACTCATTTGAATGCTGCGTCAAAAAATGCGGCTGACAGTATACGAGATTGCGTTCCGTTTTAAATAGTAACCAGTATAACTGGCTATAAAGGAACGGCTTCACAGTATACTAAATTGACGTCACACTGTACAGTGGTCGCAGTGCATATCGGAACATACCCATTATTATATTATGCTAATAGAAAGCTCATAAAATACTCTTTGGTTTTATACAAGAGTCTGTTGTCTGTGTAAGAGATAGAAACGTACACGAACTCTGGCCCTGTGTATCAGAGTTAAGTAGTTATCCAAACATGAGATCGATTGGCAACAATTATTATTATAATATGACTCACGGTACGAATAAGGGTATTGCAGAGAAGGCCGTCGCCGGATCGCGGTCGTCTCTCGCTTAATGTGGTGACTAATCACATGTTCAATAGTGCAATATTAACAATGAATAGATTGAAGTTTATAAATAAACATAAATCTTAATATATAAAGGTGTTTGTTTCCAGTGAACTCTTAAACTAATAAAAGGATTTTAATGGGGACTACTTTATGGAGGGCAGCTTAGTCAAACTTGAGAGATAGGATGCTTTTATTTTGATTGGAGACCCCTAATTATTTTATGTCAATATCTGTTTTGTATGGACATATTTTCTTTGAGAGAATTTATTGGCGCACGGTTTGACAGTGCCGCTGTGAAACAATTTCATTATAACTACAGGGAGCATATTTTATGAAATAATTCTTGATGTTATGAAATTTTTTTAACAAATTTATAAAATAACAGTTACGTCTGTCGGGTCTGCTAGAAGTAAGATAAAAACGATTTTGAGCAGACTCCGAAAAAAGAGGACATTTGTATATATTACATAGCATCAAGAATTATTTCGTAAAATACGCTCCCTGTTGTTAACAGCCTAGCGAAACTCTATATACTATACTAGACTCTATATTCATTACTCTTTTCATACATGCTCGCCGGTTCCAGGTACTTCAGACCTATCCTTTTCTCAAAACGTCCCAAATTTGGTCGACAAATGTTCTACGAGGTCTCCCGCGACCGACTTTCCCACACACACTTGCCTTATATATTTGATGCTTATATACTATCATAAATAAATAGCCGTCAACTATGGAAGCACCCGTGCAGTTTACACCATGGCCGGATTTAGAATTATTATTATATTATTAAAGTAATCTATATATATAAAAAATAATTGCTGTTCGTTAGTATCGCTAAAACTCGAGAATGGCTGGACCGATTTGGCTAATTTTGGTCTTGAATTATCTGTAAAGGAAGAGAAGGTTTAAAAGGTGAATAAATATGAAAACGCTCGGAATTAAATAAAAACAACTATTTTCATTTTTCTTTGATGTATTCCCTGTCGGTCAGAAATCAAATGAAAATAGTTTAAAATGAATAACTAATTAGAATTTATAATCCTTTCTAACTTTCTCAGGAGTTAAAAAATAAACTTAATTTTAGCTAACTATATTTGGTAGATTAACTACAGTTGTTAACTATCTATCAGATTATATTTATGTAGGTTGATAAATATTACGTTAATTCATAAAAAAAAAATATTTTATTTAATATGTATATAACAACGTCTGTCGTGTCAGCTAGTTAGGACATAAAAGTTGGCAATCTTATAGCAATGGATTTTTTTTAAATTTGGATCTTCTGCTTATAATGGCGGTAGATTATGGATTAGTTTATGATTAGTTTTCTCAACACCACTGGTTTTCTCTCCAGAAGGCCTTAGAGATTCTTAAATATCATCCTAATTAAGCGTTGGCCCAAATAAGATCCTATATTCCCAATTAGATTTTTCAATAGAGCAATAACAGCATAGGTTATAGTTACTAGTTTCTACGTAGGATATCCTTTTATCTTAATAAAATAATATAGAACTATTTATTTTAAGAATAGAATGAATTTTGAACACTAGACTAGACTATTCATCATCATCACCAGCCGTAGACGTCCACAGTTGGACAAAGGCCTCCCCCAAAGATTTCCACGACGATCGGTCCTGCGCTACCCCATCCAACGTATTCCGGCGATCTTAAACAGATCGCCGGTCCATCTAGTGGGGAGCCTACAATGACTACGTGATCCCCATTCGACGATTTTACTTGTCCACTGCCTTCAGTCTCGCAATCATTTGGGCTATGCCGGTAACTTTGGTTCTCCTACGAATCCCCTCCTTTCTGATTCGATCTCGCAGGGAAACTCCGAGCATAGCCCTCTCCATTGCCCTCTGAGCGACCATGAGGCCCATAGTTAGCGACCACGTCTATTAATTATTATTAGACTTAATATTAAAAAGTAATTAAAATCAGATTTTACTAAAATAAATAAAAAGTAAACTTTTCTTAATTTTGAAATATCACATTTTAACCTTTACTACAGCATGAATTAATAGGCCATTTAATGTGATAAATTACCATGTGGCAACACGGTATTACTTACAAAGGCACTAAAGCGTAGCTTATCACGTATTCAAATTCAATTAAATTTTTTTTTAATCAGAATATATAAAAGGATATAAAATCACTTATTGAAAGTCAAAAACTACCACCCATTCCAAAAGAAAGCCTTAGACGTGAGAAGAACGGGCGCAACAAACTCCGCTGGCTTTTTTTTCTTAAAAAATATGGTTATAAATTAATATCGTACAATTAAACTTATCATTTTATAGCGTGAGGTCGCTCCATTCCCAATCTGTGGTATCATTAAGAAAGTCATTTATGTTATACTAACCTAAAGGTTTTAACCTAAAGGTTTTTTTAACAATTCTTTTGAATATCGTAATGCTTTTGTTTTGAACATTTGCTGGGGTCTTGTTGTACGCATATATACGCCCCACAAAAGACTTACTTACTCGACTTAGCCGACTAGTAAGCAATATATTGTGAAACAACAGTCAAGTAGTGGCTCTCAATGATTCTTTAGAACCTAAGTTATAAAGAGCGCTGTATATAGTTGAAATAACTAAAAACTCTTCTTTCTTAACAGTCACCAATTCTATTCAATATAGGTTCAACCTTATCTCTTTGACGGCTAACTTCCTTTCGTAAAACGTCACTCGGCAGTCGCCAGTATGTCGATGGAACTGGCTACAATAAGTTGTGTGTGAGACAATTACATATTCCATTCGTGTGTAGTCAGATGTGTTAAGTGCAGTATAATGTCAGCGTTATTAAAAAATGTCACCAACTGTATATGGCATGCTTTTGACTCATTGCAAGTAAATGATGTCGTGCATAAATCAAAGTTAAAGGTAAGCTGTACAAGGTTTTAAGTTATTTATTAAGTTATCGCTTAGTTAAGCTCCGAGAAAAACTTTTGAATTTTGTATTTTTGAGTAGTGGTATCCGATTTTTATATTATTTTTATTCGAGACCGTAAGATAGAAACTTACATACAGGATGTCAATGGTTGTGTAAGAGAGGATAACTACCGTAGATATACCTTATTTTATTGTCCTACGCCTAGTGGTTTTAAAGTTAATTTTCAATGTTTTTATATTGTGAAGTGCTTTCTTGTAAAGTAAAATCTTTTGTCTTCAAAATCAAAAAGAATCCATTCCCAAGTCATAACGTCTTCTAAACTAACAGAATTTATAAAAATAATGTATTCGTCAAAGTAATATTTTATATATAGAACCTTTAATTAATAACTATATTTGAATATAAGTAAATATTGATGTATTTTTTTAGAATTTATATAAATAAATAAATTACCGAAATTACTTTTCTGTGATGCGCAATTACTTAGAATATCTTAACATATAAGGATAGAACTACTTATGACGATTATAGACTGCTTATGTTTTGGATTCGAAGTAATTAAAAAAATGGAATATGTCCAATTTTTTAATTACTATTGTTAACATTTTCTTGAATTCATTACATATAGGATTAAACCACAACAAAATTTGGCTGGGTTTGACTAATTTTTGAATAAAAATAATATAAATTTATATTAAATGGGTACATAGTAGCTTGAAGGTTACATGTATACACTTTTATAATGAAGTCCCAGCCACTGTTCAATAAATGTTTCATAAAAAAATGACTCTGTCGTAAATCCTTCTACTCCACAGCTGAATATCTAAGTGATCGGACAGCCTGGGACCAGATTATGATTATTTTATAGCAATTGCAATGACAGTACAATATTGTATCATTTTATTAAATAGAGCGCAAAAAAAGAATGCTGGAAGAGTTTGCGCCGCTTCGTCTCTCTCACAGCGCCATTTAGTCCCGAAGCAGTAGGTAGTGTGGTAGGTGTAGGTAGTGTTAGAAATGACATTAAAAAAATCTAAAGGTATCAATTTTGAGAAAATAAATGCCTTTTATGCCATGCCGAGCATTGCTTTGGTACTGTTGACCTCTACGACAACTAATAACCTTGGATATTTATTCGCGAAATAAATTTTGTTCCAAGGCATTCGCAAAAGCAAACGACTTTTTGCCTTTAGTGCTTACATGGGGTAAACTTGATGGTGATGATGAACCTGACCCATTACATCAATATTGATGCTTATTGTGTTTATTTTAATTTTGACAACAAGGTACGTTTTGAAATGAGGCCGAAAAGTGTAATCAAGATCGCCCCCTTTCGTAATCGACATCTAGAAGTATTTTTTTTATATTTAAACAGTTTTTATTATTATTTTTTATGAAATATTTGATGATTTATTTAATTAGGCGTTATTTCGCGGAAATCCATAATTATCTAAATTATTTGAGTTATCTTGGCAAGAGACAGTCTCATCGTGGGCGAGTCAACATCTCCTGAGGATGCCGCGTGTAGAGGCGAAACACGTGTCGAATTGATTGAAGACAAATATTAGCAGAATTTACTCTGTTAATGATTCATATATTAGATGCACCTTACTTACGACAATTGTAAAACACTAATTGATTCAAAAGAGTGCCCTTGAGTTTCTTGTATGTTCTTCTTACGAGCTCTACTTTTTCCGAAAATATTGTAGATTCAGTAATTTAAATATTTTTAATGACGATTCAAAAGCCATAGTTTAAGCATATTTGAATAAAATTCATTTGACTTTTACTTCGATCTTGACATATTGTATCGTCCTGGAAATACCTTGCAAAGAAGTAGCTCTTTCTTTATCTGGTTTTACGTGGAGGAAAATTCCTTGCAATGTGAAGTAAGCCAACACATCCGGAGAGCTAAACACTCTTACGTTTGTGAAGCTTCTTGCGATATTGGCATTCGGTTGGAGCAGACAGCTCTACAGAACTCGTTCTATGATAAATGTGGTAGATGGCACACAATGAAGTGACATCTCTACGCAACGCCGAGTGAGTGAGTAGTCTGTAGAGCAGAAGTTATTCAAATGTTTGAACTGATTCCTGCCGCCGAATTCCACCTTCGCACAACAATCCACCAAAGAAGGATATCATTCCCACAGTGCGATTTTCAATGAACTTTCTTCCACGTACGACTAAGCTGTGGAATGAACTTCCTTGTGCTGTGTTTCCGGGACGATATGAAATGGAAACAATCTTGTGATTCCTCTGATATTGCAAGTTAATGTGGGCGGTGGTGGTCACTTAACACCAGGTGACCACCACTGCTGGTTTGTCCTCTCTTCCATAAAAATAATGTTTTGACCCTGGGGTGCCTCAAGCTAGAGAAGAGAGCAAATATATGGGGCTGGACCTGCTCTTTTTCACAGAAGACTGAGACCAATTGAAAGAAAATCCAAGGATTATTTGAGTTTAGCTTTGACATGCAGTTATTTATATCATTTACTTATTTATTCTAGCTTCGTATATGTAAATTGATCGCTATCAAACGGTAATTAAACAGGTTTCCTGCAACCACCAGTATTCGGTATGAGTAATGAAATTGTGTGACGCGTGAACAATGTTATTGTAACAGATACACAGCATATTGTGAACAATCATGAGACTATTTAGAAATGTGATTTCATAGGAAAGCCGTGGCTAAGTACGTACTAGAATATTAACTAGAAATGGGCCGAATGTCGTTTGAAGCGAGTACGAACTTCGGCCTAACTGTGACTTTTCTCGCTGCATTTACATGATAGCGTTAAATAAAACTTTTTTATAGGATTATAACGTGTGTATAAAAACTGCTTTTACATTAGATTTTTGTGTGAAAGTTACATTTTTATTTAGTTATCCCGCCTTTTCGAGACCTTCCAAGATCTCGTTTTCAGGGGGACTGGGACTTTTAATCTAATAAAAGGCATAAAAAGGCATTTATTTTCTCAAAATTGATTCCTTTAGAATTCTTTTTGATGTCATTTCTTATACTACTAGATACTACTACCGCTTCGGAAACAAATGGCGCTCTGAGAGAGAAGAAGCGGCGCAAGAAACTCTATGAATAAAATACTATGATAGCGTTACTTTGGTGATCATATATATATTTATAATGCACTTAAAATATATGATAATTTATAAGAGCTTCTTGAATGTGATTTTATGATTCTAAAAAGTTAAGATTTCAATCTTGACCTGAATTGACAGTTAATGATTTACAAATAAAGTAGGTACCTACTGTGCTTAGATTAAGGATTAGTCTCCGCTGCGCTCCAACTAGATGTCGCACTACCTAAGAACAAAAGCTTTTTTTTAACAAACATGTTAAAACAATTTGTTTTTTTTTTAAAGTGATAACCCTCACTTCTAGGATCAATAGACAAATAAAATTAAAAAAAAAACCACAACCTGAGATTTGAACAAAGCATACAAGATTTTATGACGATACAACACTCGAACGGTTAGCTCAGTTGGAAGAGCACTTGCACGGAACGCCAGAGGTCGTGGGTTCATGTCCCGCATCGTTCATAAAATTTTGTTTTCAAATTTTATTTGTGTATTAAACATGTTAAAGTACAGGCAAAGCAAAAATGTGTTAAATCATTTGACTTTTTCATTAATGACGTCATAACTTTAACTGTTAACCGTAACCGTCCAATCTTCGCCGATTAAAGCTATTGTTAATGTTCAATAGCTAAATAGCGACCTGTCTAAAGTTTCAAATAAATATTCGATATGTATTTTATATTTCACTTTTTAGTTTTAACTATGCCAAGGAATACGATGGTGCAACACATTCCGCAGTCTATGTTAAATGAAAAAAATCTTTCTTGATATAAACACATTCTCCTTAACAAATAGTGGCAATAATCTCCTTTTAAGCATATAAAGAATGCTTGTGCTAGAAGGCTCCGCTCTTTTTTAGCCCTTAAAAAACATATTTTGAGAACTCTGTGAAATATGATAAAGCCTTTGTGTGTGTGTATGTGTATATGTGTGTGTCAGTCTCAGAACCTAACCTAATAATACTGATATTATCATAATTTTGTGGTAGTATCCAGGCGATCGATTTTCAGTACATTTATGAAAATTTAATATACGTTCATAAAAATCGTCACCTTTTTGCTCTTAATAGTGATTTTCATTATTATAACACTAGAAATAAGGGATTGCTTGTAACTTATTCTAGTAGGCTTCATAAGATACATAATAGCTTTAAGGGTAAATGTATACACTCCTACAATAAAGTCCCAGCCACTGTTCAGGCATTATCTATAAATAAATTTAAAAGTTTTATAAAAAAAATGGCTCTGTCGTAAATCCTATTACTCCACTGCTGAATATCTAAATGATCAGACAACCTGGGACTAGATTGTGATTATTTTATAGCGATAGGAATGATTGTACAATATTGTATATTTTTATTGAAAAGAGCGCAAAAAAGGCATGCTGGGAGAGTTTCTTGCGCCGCTTCTACTCTCTCAGTGCGCCATTTGTTTCCGAAGCGGTAGTAGTATCTAGTAGTTATTAGAAATGATATCAAAAAGAATTCTAAAGGAATCAATTTTGAGAAAATAAATGCCTTTTTATGCCTTTTATCAATGCAATTCTACATTCATGGGAGTAGAGTTAGTGTGGTTTTTTGAGAAGGGCGGTGATGGCGAAGTCGGAAATTACGAGACTTAGAGAACAGTCATGAAAGGAGTCATGCCCTCGATTTATAGGAAAACAATAACGCATATTTAGTTGTTTAAAATTACTTGAACTTTTGACATTTTTAGTATAACATATCTTTGCAAAGAATGATCCTTATCAACAACAGACTCTATTGGTTGAATAATACAGGGTGTAATTATTTTGAAAAATCATTCGGGTTGATTTCCGTCAAAAGTTTAAGAAATTAAAAAAAAAAAATATGCAGTAATAACTGGATTCTTATAATTCGAGGGCATGACTCCTTCCGCGACTTTTCTCTAAGTCCCGTAGTTTCCGACTTAGTCATCACCGCCTTCTCAAAAAACCACCCAGTATATATATATAACTGTTTGTTTATTTTATTTATAGAAATGTCAAACCATTAACGTTAAATTTGACTCAAACGTTAACTATAACAACTAATATGATGCAACTCAGCCTTAGTATGTGGGTAGGCAGTATCGTAAATGCCAAATTAATTTGCCGCAACACAAATCAATAAGAAGCCAAGGGTGGCACCCTTATTGTGGCGCCACGCAGACAGGGAGATACTTGATGGGAATAAATACTTGGGGATTCAGGGGGTCTACTCTCTTTGTCCGAAACGAAACTTCGTAAACGAACGAAATTTAAACGAATTTTCGATTGTGACCCTACTCTATTTTGTGTTCGGACACATCGACGAATTTCGGAACCATAGACAATATTCGTGAACGAATGGTGACCGATTGAAATGAACATTATATTAATCCAACTAATTTGAAGAGTTCTATTTCATTCCGACGTTGGGTAGTAGCGTATGACAACCAAAAATGTCTGTATTACAGACGCAATGTATACATGTCAAATTAGTACTTCAGTAGGTCTACTCTAATTCATTCGTGTCGAAGTTTCGTCCCGAACGTCATTGCTTGACATTTCGAATTTCTAAACGTACTCTAAATCATTTACGTTCTGAACGAAAATATGAAGATGACGGCTATTTGTTCGGAATTTTAACGTCAATGTGACGAAACCAAAAATGTTACCTTTTGATTTTCGTTTGTGTGTATTTTGTTGCAAATTGGCTTGCTGTACGTGAAAAACATTAAGAACATTGAAGAAACCAACGCCGCTTATGCAATCAATTTAATATTATTGAAATTCCCGACTTAGAGTACAAACTCTAGAGTACAAATTTTGTAATTTCATATATATTCGTATTTCATATTCGTTCGGAATGTAAATAAATTAGAGTAGGTTTATAAATTCGAAATGTCAAGCAATGACGTTCGGGACGAAACTTTGAAACGAATGAATTATAGTAGACCTATAACTGAAGTACTAATTTGACATGTATGGATGCAAGCAAACTATTAAAACGTCCAAAACTCAATTACCTACATAAATTAAAGTTAATTAATTAAAAAAAACACTAGATTTAATGTAGCTTACTATAAAATCTAACGCCTATCTATCTAATATATTTCCACTCCTGCATGTGATGTTATCTTCAGTAGTCGCTGTTATAGGACGTCGCTCACGCGGATCATCATTGAGATTGCTACGTCCACTTAAACTCGTTAAAACTATAGTAAATAGTGGCACGAGATTGGGCTTCATTAAGAAATGCTAATCGCAGCCTATCATAGGTTTGTTGTTGAGTAAGCCCACAACGAAAGTCATAATAAATCATTGACCGAACATTTTCTCGCGTCAGGTTCATTTTCACGTGTAACAAGAGTTTTAGATTTGCCGCCAATTCACAAAAACAAATGACAAATGAATGCAATACACTACATTAGGTTACAAAAGAGTTCTAAAATTGAAATTCAAGTTTTAACCAATTATTCTTTAAAACGTATTCAAACATACAATTTTTACTTCATTAAGGTCTTATCTTATGACGAAACAGAGATAAGATTATCTAAATAACAATATTGGGGTCGATGTAAAATAAAAACAACAATTATTTTCCAATACGTATTGTAAATATGAAGAAACGTGTATTCAGTTTCTATTTTGAAAAACATAAAAATTTAAACAAAAACACAAACTCTAAAACGAGATAATAGATATAATATACACTAAAAAGTTTAAAAATAATTGCGTTTTTTAAACAATCTTACAAATTAATCTAATTCTAGTTACGATTATTGTGATTTTTGGAGTCGAACAACTAGTCATAGGTGAGATGTGCTTGAGTGGCAGGCGCGACGTGAGGAGGCGAGAGGCGAGAGCGGGGCCGTGGGGGGGGGGCCGCAAAAATGAATCATCGAAATCGATTGGCGCGATATTTCAGTTATTTGTAAATTTGATGCGAACATATATAGCACATTAAGGCTCTTATGGTTTTCTCATGGATGCCATTGTCAGATCTGGACCAAATTGCATTGGGATCACACGGGAAGCACCAACATTCAAATAAAAAAAATTAAATTATCATAATCGGGTCACCCATTCCAAAGCTGACGAATTGAAAACGTTCTTCTTTTTTGAAGTCGGTTAAAGAATATTCGGTGGCCCAATAGGTAGAACCATTTACTCTCGCCACCGGTGCCGCCGGTTTGATTCTCGCCCGTCACCACTGTGTTTTCGGCTTTAGAATTCATATTATGTACTTTTATTCGATGTTTTATAAGTTCGCAATGCTTGTGTATTACGAGAGATAATAGGCCACGGTGGTAACATACCATCAGGTGACCCTTAAATATCGCTTCTTCTAAAGCTTAGCGTAACTTAAAAAAAACAACATGCTATAACCAAACTTTGATGTCTGATAAAAACAATTGACAAATGATTTCTCGCCAATTGTTTTTTTTTTTATTACTAAGAAGGTTGCAACGTTTCAAAAAATATAACATTCGAAATTCAAATAGTTCCGATCAGCTAGAAGTGCAAAACTTTTGGTGTGCCCCATGTATATACAAAACAATCATATATCTCTCATCGTTACGGGAGTGTTCGTAACAAACGTTGCGTTTCGACCGTTTTTTCTCCGACTTTACAGTTACTAGACTACCACGAACAAGTTTTTTCATTTTTCGGGTTAATGAGTCATCATTAACTCACAACTAATGTTGCTTTCTATTGAATTTTCAAAATCAGTTCAGCAGATCCAGATATTACCCCCTACAACTGTCGGTACAAACTTTTCATCTTTATAATGTTACTATAGATAATATCACAAACAAGTAGGTAGAACATGCATCGATAAGTAAACCATCGTTTTACTGTATTGTGACGTCATTCCACCCCATGACCGGGTCAGCTGCAAAGGTCATATATATAGGACATGATGTACTCATTTAAGGATACTAGAGAGATAATAGATTACCAATGGGAGGCTTCCTTGGCTAGATTATGGGTACCACAACGGCGTCTAATTCTACCATGAAGCAGTAATGTGTAAACATTACCGTGTTTCGGTCTGAAGGGCGCCGTAGCAAGTGAAATTACTGGGCAAATGACACTTTACATATTATGTCTCAAGGTGACGCTCAGAATTTTTGGGTTTTTAGAATCCTCAGAGGCACTGCATTGTAATGGACAGGGCGTATCAATTACTATCAACTGAACGTCCTGCTCGTCTTGTTCCTTATTTTCATAAAAAAAAAATTGCGCTTTTGGAGCACCTAATATGTCGGAGAAACTCAAATTACATTCAGCCTTACAAATAAACTAGGTATAAAGTTATAACTGTGAATAAACCAAGAATTTGCAAAAATGTTCACAAAAAGACATTTTGCTTATTTGCTTTATTCGGACAATAATTCGGTCAAAGATTCCATGATATACAAACAGAACTCACCAAATATATTCAGAAACAACACTGCATGAAACTGAGCTTGTACTGTTCAAGTTAACATCAATTACGGAATAAAACGGAATGAGTAACGTATATGATATGTCGGCTCGAATTAATGAAATTACCATCAATTTAGGGCATGGGTTTTATGGTGCTGCAGTGAAATTATATAATTCTTGCGGTTAATTTCTGATGTTGCGTTTTGAGTATTTCTGCATGCACGGAAAATACCAATGGTATACAATTGTAAATAAGCAACTAAGATGTTTGTTTACAAGGGTTAATACATTATATGTGTTGTAAATACATTTTAGATCTCCAAGTAATTGAGTATACAAATACTTGACACAAAGAAAATAAATATATATATATAAAAATCAATTGCTGTTCATTAGTCTCGCTAAAACTCGAGAACGGCTGGACCAATTTAGGTCTTGAATTATTTGTGGAAGTCCAGAGAAGGTCTAAAAGGTGAATAAATAGGAAAATGCTGTTAAATTAAATAAAAACAACAAATTTGTGCTTACTTTGATCTGTCCATACATAATTTCTATGAGAGAATTTATTGACGCATGGTTTGACAGTTCTGCTGTGAAACAATTTCATTACGACAGCATGGTGCATATTTTACGAAGTAATTTTTGATGTTATGATATATTATTGACAAATTCATATAAAAACATTATTTTATTTATAATATACAGAACAACGTCTGTCGGGTCAGCTAGTATCAAATAATGTTTTTGCGATGTGCGAGCTTAGACGAGAAAATGACCGTCAATCGATCTTAGTGCATTATTAGGTTCGTACCAAGCTCAAACAAATATAAGTATTCTTTAATTAAGAACATGACTTCATTGATGAGGATCGAATAAACTACTAACTCATACAACAAACAGACAATTTCATAGAACCGTCAACGTCTTATCTTTATTTTGTCGCTTTATATAATCTTCTATTACGCATTCTTTAAGAGTTAATATTACAGTCTTTGTAGATATATTTTTTGGTTACTGAATGAGAGAGTTCGTTCAGTAGAGTTTGCTTGAGATTATTAATACCACGACCAATCACAGCAAAATTTACCAGAGACAGTTCAATCTTTTTGAAAAACAAAATTTTATGAACGATGCGGGACTCGAACCCACGACCTCCGGCGTTCCGTGCCGGTGCTCTAACCAACTGAGCCAATCGTTCGAGTGCCGTATCGTTACAGAATCTTGCATGCTTTGTTCAACTCTCAGGTTGTGGCTTCATCTACAGGATCTACTTTACAGTTGATAACCTGCTCAACCCCAATATTTGCATATTAGGAAATTGACTTGAGATGTCGCTCTTGTAAAGCTAAACAATTTGTTGTGTTTTTAAAGTGATAACCCTCACTTCTAGGAGTAATACACAAATAAAATATGAAAAAAAAAATTATGAACGATGCGGGACTCGAACCCACGACCTCCGGCGTTCCGTGCCGGTGCTCAGGTACAGAGGGCCTACCATCAACTTTTAATAAGCGATGCGAATCCGATGCAGTTCAGTTTAGGTACCCAAACTGAATCACTAAAATTCGTACCATGAAGTGCCTTTTGCTGAATGGCGTTTGGATCGCTTATCGCGAAGAATGAACGAAATAAAATTGCGTTTCGAAACCTGAAATGTATGATTTTACAATGATTTTAGCGGTTTTTTTGCGTAGAAAATTCTAAAAACGCATTTTAAAATTGCGCAATTGCGTCAAATTATAAACCATTAAGCCCTTTTTTATACTTATTAAAAAATAGTAATATAAATAAATATAGTTCTTTGAATTACAAATTAAATGTTTGCTTGTGCAAATTAATGTGTTTTCGTAAAAATAAAGAGTTATGAACGCACCTCCATTGATGTTTCATTTGAAACGACCACAGAGTACATTTTTTTTAATTCGTTCTTGCGAACAGGCTATAGCTCAGGCCCTTACTGCCTCGTCTTTAGTATTTTAATTTTTGATATTTATTTTCAGTATTTTGTTTTACGAAAAAGTCCAATAAAGTATTCTCACCTCATCTTTAATCGATAAAATTTTTGTTTTCTATGTTTTCACTATTTTTTAGAAGTTATTAACAATACGATTCACTTTCCTTAGAGCAAGTAGCAACTTTTTTCGAATCGGTCACTTTGACAAATAAGCTATCCAGTTTAGGTTGAAATAATACCTCATGGTACGAATGAATGAACGCACTAAATCAGTTTGCGATTCAGTTGATATCATTTTTGACATTCAATTGACATCATTGCGATTTAATCAGTTGATTTGACGTCAACCTAAATTAGATAGCTCTAATCACGTCGTGGTACGAAATAGCAAAGCAGTTCATTTTAGGTTGTCAATTGAATCGCAATAAGAGTTCATGGTAGGCCCGCAGATCAATCTATTTGCCTGTCAGTAATGTTTAATTATTCTTACTAATATTAAATGCGAATTTAAGATTGTTTGTTACGCTTTCAAGCGTGAACTCAACATGAAATACAGACAAATAGAGGTACAGAAAAAAAAAAGGGGTCTCAGAGCGCCAGAAGCGGTAGTAGTATCTAGTAGTTATTAGAAATGACATCAAAAAGAATTCTAACGGAATCAATTTTGAGAAAATAAATGCCTTTTATGCCTTTTAGCTTATAGTAAGACCTAATACTATTTCCATGCAAACAAGACAACATAATATCATAGTATATGGCATTGTATACCAGCCTTTTGGCCAACGATTGTGTTCGCTCTCTTATTATCACGTTTATTACGATGTTGACCTTTTCTGTCACTTTATTTCTTGTTTTTTATTGTTGCCCATAAATAGCTCACGAAATTTCTGAAGGCATTAAACGCACCTTCATAAAACACTCGTTAAAATAACGACGTTGTTAATAAATTAACAACCTATCTAGAATATTTTTTTGAAACTTCTTTATATTTTTTCTATATATTTTTTTACTGTATTTGACGAATGATGTGTACAATTTTAATTGGATCTCAGGTTCATCATAAAATATGCTGTACTCGTTAGTAGATGATAGTTTTATCCTGTTATCTGTTATTGTACCTAATTGTAGATAAATAAATACGCAGAAAAAACGCAGCGCATCTGCGTATTATCTGATGAGCACAACCGAGATGCAGATGCAGCGAGAGGGACCAGATTATAGTACCCAAGAAGCTTCCATTTCGGAAAAGATAGCCGAGAGATATACCGAGGGAGTGATAGTTGTGGTGATAATGCGAGATGAAGAGTTTGTTGTTAAAAAGCACTGGCATTTCATTTAAAAAAAAGGGGATGAGAAGACCACGGACCAAGACCAAGGCTTCGTGGTGAACAATCATTTACAAACATGAATGGGCACAGCCGAAAGCGCACAAACCCAAAATTTTATTTAGTTATTTAGCAAACAACAAACAAATCAATCTAAAACTAATCATACATTCAAACATTACATTAAAAATAAAACATCACACCAGAAAATACAAAAAACTTGAACATACAACTATTTACCATAACATACAACATATAACAATAACCTTGCTAGTTCACTCCACGTACACTCAAAAGTGTCTACTTTGTTGTAGAGTTCATTTATATGGCGAAGGGCTCTAGTTAAAGGCGACTTTGCCGACACATTTATTCTCGCCATCTGAATAAATAGTAGTGGCGGATGGAGGCGCCTCCACACGTACTGGTCTGGCACACGGAGACTCAAGCAGCACAGAACTCCCGGGTTGTACTCCTTCCCGCGCAGCAACTTCACCACATGCGGTGATAGAAAAAATCCCTACGGACGCTCAACTCGGTATATCCAACCATACCCAGCACGAACAGTGTCGGGTACATAAGTGGGTAAAATGGGTATACTCCATATACCTTGAACTATAGGTGCCTAACGAATTTGTTTTGGACACGCTCTAACATCAACCTGTACTTATCCTCATAAGGGGCCCATATCGCTGAGTTGTACTCAAGACGCCAGTGCATTATAAAGTACCTTGACGGTTGTGATAATAGTGAACTCTTTAGATTGTCCCAAAACAAAACCTAAATTCCTACAGGCCATTCTATAATATGCTCTCTAAACATCAAGTCCAAAGTAAACAAAACACCCCGATCCTGTATCTGCTTCACTCGCTGCACTGTATCCATGCCTATCTTCTAGTTAAACAATATATGTTTACTGGCTCGGGTAAAACTTAAGACACAACACTTAGCAAGATTGAATTTCAATTTGTTCTCCCTGTTCCAGTCTATGAGTTTGGAGATGTCGTCTTGTAGGTGATCGCAATCCGATTTTTCTCTTTTTTGGAGCATTAACTTTACATCATTTACATTTGCTGTGCAATGTCTCCTTTTTGCAGATGCTTAGGACCTATTATAAACTGCTCTCTACCTCTCATGTAAGAAGCCCAGAACTGTTATGTTTTTGGCGAGCAACCTACATCCGCTAATTTCCTCAGCAATACGTCATCGACAGTGTCGAATGCTTTTCGGAAATCAAGGTAAACCACTACCTGTATTCTAGAGTCCATTGCTGGGACAAAATATGTCATCAGATTAAGCAGATTAGTGGCAGTACTTCGGGCTGGACGAAACCCGTGTTGGGAGTCGCAAAATTGCGCTGACACTTGGGCGTACAGCTTGCGATGTATATATGACTCGAACTTTTGCCGGCGTTGATAGGACTGCCACCGATCTATACCCGCTGACATCTGGTCCCGCTTTACCCTTTGGGACTGGAATAACTCTCGTGGTTTCCATAATTCAGGGAATTTGCTATATTTCACGCATGTGTTAAAAATGTATTGAAGAGGCTCAGCTAGCACCACAATCCTTAAAGAAGAACGCTGTTTCACAATTTTGGTCTACTTTGTAGAATTTTAAAAATGAAAACTACCTTTACTAACAGACATTGCCCGACCGTCACACCAAAGAGGTAAAAGTATTATATCTATGACAGAGAACGGACAACACGAAAGCTATTTGGATTTAAAAATTTGACAATTTGACAAACTAATGATCTCGGAGCAAATACCCTTGTCATTAGCCCCCGAGCTAAAGATTTACCAATAAACTGAATCTCTTTGTCGTCAGACAGTTTATAATCGACATGAATTTGAAAGTCAAAAGGGGTAAAAATATCCAAATATATAAATATTCCAACGATAGTTGAAATGTGCTCTAAAATGCTTAACATATTCAATCTTAAAAAAATATGCAATCGAGTTGAATGATACCCTGGCGATCGAATGCTTTAATATAAGATTACGAAGAATCGACAGACATCTTCATAAGAGTAATGTGTAACACGTAATACAGACAAGAGCAAAAAGACAGCTGCCAACTTGTAAGTTGTACCGTAAACTTACTCATGTCATTGCACTTCATATCGCGTACAGGAACAAACAAAGATGCCTTGATACATAACATAACTGTCCAGTAAGTATGAACACACCTTCTAGATACCTTCTGTATTCTGCACTAGTCTTAAAGTGTTATGCGCGATCCAATATGAAGTGTTTTGTGTCACTGTCTTCAGAACTGTGCATAAAAGACCTACGTATTGAGACGCCTTTTGGAATACAAAACTAAAATGCAAAAGTAAGTCATGAGGTCAAAAGAAACTTATGAATGTCAGATAAGAAGATGCGGCAAGAACTCATCGCCACTATTTGAAATAAATATTAACAGCTATCATTTTACGAATATTTTAAAAACACTCTTTAAAAAGTGATGCAATTGATACTCAAATGTTCTCAATTAAATGAAAATTATAAATGTAATTAACCGAAAAACCGATGCATAAATTTACACAAACTGTAAATAAATACAGGTATTATGAAAATATTTCCAGCATTTTAAGTATTTAAAGAAAAAATAGTGCTATATTTCCAGCCACTGGTGGATAAATTATTTGGTATTTTTCCCAATTCCAAATTTCCAACTCCCAAATTGCCACAAAATAAACCAATCTTTCACCAATTACGATTATTCAAAGCAGTTACAAATATTATATTTTAAGATGAAAGTTTTATAAAACATCATCTCAATTTTTTTCGTCGATCAATCGCATGTCGCATTACAGCCGGCCGCGGAGTAGGGGTGAAGTTGAATCATTAATTTCAACTACTACTTTCAAGTCAGGTTGGCCGGGTAGTCTAAGGTGTCAGACTTTAGCTCTGGTTTCGATAAGAATCTTGGGTTCGAATCCCATACCTGTGAAAGCTTTTTTCACAGGGTAGGGTGAACACTTACGTAATTTATTTTATAAATAAGTAAAGCATAAAGCATAATCTATCTATATATATAAAAGAGATTTCCACGTATATAGTCACTCATCACGATATCTCTGGAACCGTTAGAGCTATTGACTTGAAATTTGGTAGGAATATCCTTTTCACCGAGTAGAGGTCGGGTAAGAAATTTTACGGATTTTACAAAATTCCAAGTTTTTTTTTATTATGAACAGAACAACGTCTGTCGGGTCAGCTAGTATCTATATATATATATACATATATATAAGAGATTTCCGAGTATATAGTCACTCATCACGATATCTCTGGAACCATTAGAACTAAAGACTTGAAATTTGGTAGGAATATTCTTTACAGCGAGTAGAGGTCAGCTAAGTCCATCCACAACAGTTTTTTATGAACAGAACAACGTCTGTCGGATCTGCTAGTATAATATAAATGTGTTTCTTTTTCTGTCGATTATTTTGCTGATATTAATATTATTATAAATTAATTTTATTTTGTGACAAAAAGTTTCACTTGCATCGTTGTTTCATAAAGCCACACATTTGTTTTTTTACTTCCTTAGTGTTAGCGCTTCCTTATTTCCACACTGCAGTTTGAAGAACTTTCTTCCGCGTTCATCCTAATCATGTAGTGACGGCCATTTCCCAGCTGATACAAGTACCTGCCCTTAGAAGCGTGACCATCCACATTAAAGGCCAGCTTTGATTCCTCTTCTATTGCTAGAGAGCATGAGAAGAATAATTGTCATTAACTTTATTACAATTGATTACTTTAAAATTATTTTTGTCGTCAGTTAAATCCCTATCACCGCTTTAGAAAACAAATGCCGCTCTGAAAGATGAAAAATGATGCTTAAAACTTACTGTTCTTCCGTCCGTACTTTCCTTCTGTATTTCTAATATATTGTTCTACGATTATTGTTGTTATAGGTGCTGACAGCAAACATCGGAACACTTCTAGACCTGTACGGCGTGGAGAAAGGCCTGGATCATTTCCGTTCATCCCAGGAGTTGACCTTCGACGAGTTCAGATACTATTTACAGCATGAAGTATTCTGCGCGCTGCCTAAAACTCTTACATTGCCTGTAGCGAGAGAATTTGAGAAAAAAATCAGTGAGGTGAGAATACTAAATGACAGCGACCTTGAGCGATATGAGTTCACGGCTGCCGGCCCGCCATCAATGTAACAAAGCCAATATATTCAAAATTCTTGTGTGGAAAACAGTTTATATGCTTACAATCCTCGTTATTCACTACTAATCTGAATAAATTAACCTACACAAAAAAGTACAAGCTATAAGAATAACTATTATGAGAGAAGTACCCAAAAAATGCGTCACGCCATGCCAAAAAACTTGTTTAACTTCAAAGAAAAGTGGTAGTTCAAAAAGGCTCGGCAGTGTTAACTATAACCAACAGCAAGCATTAGCAACCTACAAATAAGACTTAAGGATATGTGTAACAGGATTAAGTAGTGTTCATAGCTCGAAATGCTATACTTTCACCACAAAACTTGTCTAAAAATACCATGGTTGCGTGTTTTCTGCTTACTCTTCACCTTAATCAAAAGCCGTCTGTAACCAAAATACGAACAGCTTGCATGTTACCTCAAGTGTTGATCGCCAACCAATTTTAACTCAAATTATCAGAAGGATGCCGCGAAAACCAAAGAATACTTAAAATTGTTCATGTCATATTGTCCACACTGGCAAAACTAACTCCGACAAATAGTATCAATCAAAATTGAGAAAATTTACCTTAAATAGAGGCTTGTACTTCCAAATACCTACAACCGTATAGTAAACAAAAACAGTATATTTTTTAAAGTCTACAATTACGCTTTTGGATGAACCTAAATATTTTATTATTATTTTAGTACATTTTTTTAAATGTGTTTAAATTTGCTTCAATAGACCCTCTATTCTCAAGTCATACGGCATATCACAATAAAAGTGATTATAACAAAATCTATGTGCACATTTTGGTACTATAGCTATTTCTCTATCATCCAAAAACATTACTATCATCATTTCTAATACATCACGCAACGACTATATTTGTATGTTTATTAATAAAAATAATTTGTGGACTGTATAGTGACCCCCGATAAGGAACGCCCGTCACACCTATCGGGGTTCTCCCTATTCTGGAGAGACACTCGCAAAATCGACAACGGTATATTCGGAACGATACGATAATAATCCGCATATTTCGCACCTACTCTACTCTAACAAATGTTCGTATTCCATATCGTATCGTAACCATAGACTAATATTTTGATTTTTTTACGATGTTAGAGTGAATGAATTATGTGCAAACTATGTATAATCTGTGTTATGTCGCTGCTAAGTGTCAATAGTTAAAACAAAGCTTAGGCGATTAGGACAATGCCAGACTCTGCACAACCAATTTGCAACACTTACACAAAATGTAAATATTCAAAAATTATGTAATGAATTTAATATGACCATTTAAAATTGAATAAATAATAAAAAACTTGCGGATAATAAAATGTAAAAAAAAGTATCTCAACACTTCTCGTCGACTTCCTATATCTCAGGCGGCCATTTGTATTACTTTCTACGCATAAACAAGCAACAAAATGACTTAAATTACTTGGTAGTAAATAAATCCTGTTGAATGGCAAATATATGTATACAACTTGAAACGATAATAGCAAAGACAGCTTATAATGTGTCGTTGAGATTATCGTAAAAATGACGTTTGATTGTTTGTCGAATTCGAATATTCGTCTCTGACATTTTCAACTAAGAGTAGGGTTAGGACCGAAAATATCGAAAAATGTTTCGTTCGTTCAATCATCGTTTCGACATTGAATACGATGTAACTAAGAGTAGGATTCGACACGACTAATGCCACGATATATATATATATAATACCGATTTTAGGAGTAGGCGCCCTGAGACGTTTAATAATATTTACTTGCTTTTGGCGAACAGATTATAGCAACGCTTAACCTACCGCTTAACACTTTCACTGCGGCACCAATTTTTGAATACATTCCGTTCCTGTACGAGGTGTTATCGGCCCGCACCGTGACCAAACGTAGGGGCGACACGCGGTCTATTAGACCCCACCTGCCTTAACAGACTAAAATCCATTTTCTGGCGCTAAATCAAAGATAAATGAGAATGTTGGTATTTACTGATATAAACAGTGAATTGATGAACCCTAATCTACCGTCGCCCCGGGATCTGGCTAGCTAGTTTAGGTATTTTAGGAAAAACAAAATATGGGATCTTATTCACCTCGTAACGCACTGAAATAGGGCAAATATTCGATGACATTAGTGATGGGAAAAATAATATCGATATGTTTAATTGAAACTTTTTATTGAAGATTTGATCTACTAAAAGCCACTCATATATTCACTGCGCATATGGATAAGTAACGCCCGTCACACAGATAGCGGTACTGTCATATTCTGCGGTATTCTGAGATGTTCAATATTTACTTACTTTTGGCGAATACCGAATACCGCTTAACGCGACGTATTCACAATCGTCAATAATTGTTACTCTAAAAATTTGTATATTTTATCAGGTTTGCTGGTTCGTGTGCCGTAAGAATCTGCTGACCAGAGATAAGCCGGTATTTAAAGATGAGTCGGTTTTCAAGCTGTTCAGGATATTCTGTTTACTTGCAGATCTTGTACAGGATGCAGATGAAACGAACCGTTATATTGTAAGTATATAGGTACATATTACTACCATTTTTTATTATCAACTTTATCGCCGATCGCAATATCAGACTGTAAACTGAATGAATGAATTCTTCTCTTATCTCCTGAAGCAGTTTCTTACAAAAATGATAAGTGTTCATGAATGGGTTGTTGTTTACTTAAGGCGACACTAAATACCGGCGACCTTGAGCGATATGAGTTCACGGCTCCTATAAAACAAAGCCAATATTTTCTAAATTCTTGCGTAGAAAATTTTACATTTTAACAGGCGCAAACTGTTTAATTGCTTACAATCCTCATTATTGATTACTAATCTGAATAAATGTACCTACATAAAAAGGTAAAATCTATAAGAACAACTTTTATGATAGTAGTATACTAAACAAATGCATGATGCCGAGAAAAAACTTGTTTAACTGCAAAGAAAACTGGTAGTTCATAATAGCTCTGGAGTGCTAACTTTAATCAACAATAAGCATCAGTAACCTACAATTAGTAATACTTAAGGGTATGTGTAACAGGATTAAGTAGTGTTCATAGCTCCAAATGCTATATTTTGACCACAAAACTTGTCTAAAAACACCTTGTTTGCGTGTCTTTTGTTTACCCTTCGCCTTAATCACAGGACACGAAATCCAAAAAAAATAATAATATGGAAACACGATAAATTTTTGCGGATTGAGAGGGTAAATAATGATAACAGTGCTTTTCTTATGAAATCCAGGGACGAGACGATACCGATACGATACAGTGCCACTCAGGATTCTTGAAATACCCAAAAATTCTGAACGGCACTACCGTTGCGCTCGTCACCTTGAGACTTAAGGATATTAAGTCTCATTTGCCCAGCAATTTCACTAGCTACGGCGCCCTTCATACAGAAACACAGCAATGCTTCCACATTACTGCTTCACGGCACAAATAGGCGCCGTTGTTGTACCCATAATCTAGCCGGCATCCTGTGCAAAGGAGCCTCCCTCTGGTAAACTGCTTGCTCTAGAGTCTAGACGAAAAAATGAACATTGAATGAATGAGTGATATATTTAATCCAACCAAACTTGTACATGTACAATGAATATATTTTAAAAAGACTTATTGTATTTTCTTTACATAAGTACAATTTTTTACGAACAATAGATACTGTAATAGGCTAAAATTATACGCATGAAAAATACATTTGTAATTCTCTGTTATTATTTTTGCAATACGAAACAGCGATGCCCTTTTTGTGATAATTTTTCACTTCGATACCACGTAGTATTATGTAGTAGTTCAGTATGACTACTGACAACGAGGCTAGGGCAAAGTAATTTTAAGGGTAAATGTATACACTTTTATAATAAAGTCTCAGCCACTGTTCAGGCATTATCTATTAATAAATTTAAATGTTTTATAAAAAAAAATGGCTCTGTCGTAAATCCTATTACTCCACTGCTGAATATCTAAATGATCGGACAGCCTCGGACTAGATTGTGGTTATTTTATAGCGATAGAAATGACTGTACAATATTGTATATTTTTATTGAAGAATGCGCAAAAAAAGAATGCTGGGAGAGTTTCTTGCGCCGCTTCTTCTCTCTCAGAGCGCTATTTGTTTCCGAAGCGGTAGTAGTATCTGTTATTACCATTGCATCAAGTAACAAGTTTCCATTTTATAATAATATAATACCTACTCAGAGTTGTTGACCGTAGATAGTAGTACCGTAGACGTTAGTAATTAGGTAGGTATTTATTAACTATTTGCCTATGGTTACTAGTTCCTATGCTTAAAGATTTTTGGAATTGGTATTATTCAGTGTTATTGTTGTTGGAACATGTTAGTTGGAATATAATATATAAGTATAATATAGTTAGAACGGTAAAGTAATAAAAAATAAAAACCTAACCTAAAAACTCAAACAAAACAATCATTTATTTCTCCATTATCCCGGTTCCAAATTGAAAATGAATAATGTCAGTAGATGCAGAAAATTATAGAGAATTAATTAGTACACGTCAGTTCTTGAGACGCTTCCATTCAATTTCAAATATTTTGTAGTATGAAACTTCGCCATTGTTCTTTATGAGCGATTTTCTCGTATTACTTCAAAAACGGTCATCCATTGATGCACACTTAACTTATTCAGTGATATTCAAACGTATGCAACGATAAGCATTATTCATTGGCCGGAAGTATGTTTATTGTATAACTATAAAATATAGTACAGGAGCCGGCTGTATTCCGGACATTACGTGCGTGAACTGACGCCCACGAGCCATATGTATAGTCAGCATATACAATAATAATTCATTTCTTATTCGTTTGCTAATTAGTTATCGTGGTGACGTCATTGCGTATACATCCCTCCATTGTTTGTCTCATTTGTAAACCAGATGTTTCTATTCATTAGCAGTTCATTGACTCATAGCTTAATACTTATTGTTATCAACATTAGGTGATACATAGACTTGCGATATTGTTGTCTAACGGCCGTTCCCAATATACTATCTACAGATACAGATAAATTACTACCTTCTACTGTCAGTAATTAGCTTGTCAATTATCTGAAGCTGTCCCAATATGCCCGATAAGTCATTCTTATCGCCTTATATTGGGACGCGTGAATTGCAATTTCTTATATCTTTATATCGCTGGTAAGCTATACGTCGTCGCATTGACAAACAGCATTTTTTTTTATGGAATAGGAGGACAAACGAGCGTACGGGTCACCTGTTGTTAAGTGATCACCGCCACCCACAATCTCTTGCAACACCGGAGGAATCACAGGAGCGTTGCCGGCCTTTAAGGAAGGTGTACGCGCTTTTTTTGAAGGTACCCATGTCGTATCGTCCCTGAAACACCGCACAAGGAATCTCATTCCACAGCTTTGTAGTACGTGGAAGAAAGCTCCTTGAAAACCGCACTGTGGAGGACCGCCACACATCCAGATGGTGAGGATGATATCCTAACTTGTGGCGTGTCGTGCGAAGGTGGAATTCGGCGGCAGGAATCAGGTTAAACAGCTCTTCGGAACACTCCCCGTGATAAATGCGGTAGAAGACACACAATGAAGCGACGTCTCTACGCAACGCCAAGTGATCCAGCCGTTCACAGAGCACTGGGTCCCCGACAATTCGAGCTGCTCTGCGTTGCACGCGGTCAAATGGATCGAGCTGATACTGGGGTGCGCCAGACCAGAGATGACAGCAATACTCCATGTGTGGCCGGACCTGCGCTTTGTAGAGCGCTACTATGTGGGCCGGCTTGAAGTATTGCCGTGCTCTATTAATGACGCCCAGTTTCTTTGAAGCCAATTTGGCTTTGCCTTCCAGATGACCACGAAATTGGCAATCGCTCAAGATTTCGAGACCCAGTATTCCGATACTAGGCGCGGCTTTAAGAGAAGTGTTCTCGAAGAGCGGTGATACGACAAATGGGGTTTTTTTAGTGGTAAACGCGCAAACTTGAGTCTTCTGGGGGTTAAATTGGACAAGGTTCAATTTACCCCATTCCGCGACCTTCTCAAGAGAGGACTCGATAGAAGACACAAGTTTCTCCCGGCACTGGTCGACGATTTCCCGAGAGAGACCTGCATGGCCAGTGTATACGGCATCACCAGTGCTATCGTCTGCATAGCAATGAATGTTGGAGGTGTCCAACATATCATTGATATGCAGAAGAAACATGCATGCTCGGATAAGGGAGTTACCGTCGATAAGTTTATTGGGACAGAAAAGTCAACGATAGTTACGATTTTTATCTCAACTAAGAGATAGACTGAATATTGGGAACAGCCGTAAGTTTAAAAAGAAATATCCCACTACTATTACTACATTACACACAAAAACACTTATGGAGTACTAATTCATCAATTATATTTTCGGCTCAATATCGTTTTAAAACTCGTTAATTTAAAGTTGATGAGTAAAAACTTTTCCAGCCGCAGTATTGGCTTGTTTGGCTAAAATATACAATCGGCATTTCAACGGTATTAAAGAAGTATAGATGTAAAATACACATTCATTTGAATTTTGATAAAAAATAACTAAATAGTCGCTCTATTGAGTAGTAAAAAACCTAACAATTTTTCTTAAGGCCGCTATCCCAAGAAATCGTCAAAATAGCGCAGAATTGAAACCAATTCTTGACTAAATAAAGCTTATATTTTTATAAAAAAAATAATTATATATCTACAGAATATGAATAGAAGAATCGTTTTTCTTTACATTTCTATTTTTATAGACGTTGTGAAAAAATCACCAGAATACCCCTTGGAGCTTGGAGCCATGCTAATCATTCAATCTAGATAGAAATTGTACGAAAATGTATCCATTGTATACCAATACTATTTAACATGATTTAGTTTTGTAAAGAAATTTTTATTATGTTTGTAACAACAACATAAATTGCTATGCAGACGACAGCACTGGTGATGCCGTATACACGGGCCATGCAGGTCTCTCTCGGGAAAACGTCGACCAGTGCCGGGAGAAACTTGTGTCTTCTATCGAGTCCTCTCTGTTTAACCTGATTCCTGCCGCCGAATTCCACCATCGCACGACACGCTACAAGTTAGGATATCTTCCCCACCATCTGGATGTGTGGCGGTCCTCCACAGTGCGGTTTTCAAGGAACTTTCTTCCACGTACTACAAATCTGTGGAATGAGCTTCCTTATGCGGTGTTTCCGGGACGATACGACATGGGTACCTGCAAAAAAAGCGCGTACACCTTCCTTAAAGGCCGGCAACGCTCTTGTGATTCCTCTGATGTTGCAAGAGAATGTGGGCGGCGGTGATCACTTAACACCAGGTGACCCGTACGCTCGTTTGTCTCCTATTCCATAAAAAAAAAACAAATTAAAAATGCTTCTAATTCTGAATTAAAACTATGACAATCTTGTGCGAGAGAGGTTACCTAGCTCTGTTCGATTCCTCAAGGCCATTGTCTCGGTCTCCAGTCTTAAATGTCATTGTTATTTTTGAAGTTAGAATTATCGACCGCGGTATGAATTATATCCCTCGCTAAACTTCTAGTTCACTCAAAAGAAGCAGAAATTTATAGTGACAGATTTGTATAGTGACAATTGCTGTGTTTTTAACGTTCATATTCTTCATGAGATATAAGTTAAGTGTCTCACGAAAGTTTATGTCATTTAACCATTTTAATAAAATTGTTTTTTTTTTGCGACACACAAGACATTGCTAAAGTTATGATACCTTCAACAATACTTCAAGATTAAGGCGACACTAAATGCCATCGACCTTGAGCGATATGAGTTCACGGCTGCCGGCCCGCCATCTATGTAACAAAGCCAATATTTTCAAAATTCTTGGGTGGAAAACAGTTTATATGCTGACAATCCTCGTTATTTACTACTAGTCTGAATAAATGAACCTACACAAAAAAGTACAAGCTATAAGAGTAACTTTTCTGAGAGAAGTACCAAAAAAATGCGTTACGCCATGCCAAAAAACTTGTTTAACTTCAATGAAAAGTGGTATTTCAAAAAGGCTCGGCAGTGTTAACTATAACCAACAGCAAGCAATAGCAACCTACAAATAAGACTTAAGGATATGTGTAACAGGATTAAGTAGTGTTCATAGCTCGAAATGCTATTCTTTCACCACAAAACTTGTCTAAAAACAACATGTTTGCGTGTTTTCTGCTTACTCTTCGCCTTAAAGAAAAAATCACATTATATAGCGAATTCTATACAAATACTTTAGCTGACCTTCACTCCCCTTAAGATTGCTGTTGCTGCTGTACAGTTGCTGCCTTGTTACATTAAATATTATGAATAAATGATTTTTGATGAAAACCAAACAACCTAATAATGCTGATGGCCCTATCTTAAGTTTATCAGATATCAGGAAGTCTTCGCACTCATCTACTGCTTCATTTAAGAATAAGTTAAAACAACAATTACTGTCCTTACTTTAAACCTTGTATCTTTATTCATTATTATCCACTGGTATGTCTGTCTGTGTCTTGATTTATATAATATTGTGTATTCACCTAAATATTCTATTGTTTACTTATCTTAACGTTCTGTTTTCATATCTGTATAATTGTATTCCTTTGTGTTCTCAGTGAAATTATTCTAGGATATATCCAATATTGTAATTTTTATATTTTACTAGCTGTCCCAGCAAACGTTGTATTGCCGATATTAAAATCGCGATACAAAAGTTACTGTTGATCGTAGATGGGTAAAAATTTGAAGTTGTATGTATTTTTAATGCTGAGTCATAATCAAACAAATTTAAAAAAAATAAAAAAAAATCGTGTGGACCACCCTTAACATTTAGGGGGATGAAAAATAGATGTTGTCCGATTCTCAGACCTACCCAATATGCACTCAAAATTTCATGAGAATCGATCAAGCCGTTTCGGAGGAGTTCAAAGTTTAACACCATGACACGAGAATTTTATATATTAGATTTAACTTCATTTTGTACTATAGTGATGTATCTGTTTGTTTCCTTAATAAATAAATGAATAAAGACTATGTATTGTTTATGATAAACAATTGCATTGTGCGGTTTTCTAAGCCACGTATGAATTCCAATATCAAATGATACTTCATTATTCCGAAGGCTGCCTGCCATCTTTCGTAGCATTTTTTCCACAATCGACGATTAATTCCCCTATAAATTATTGTATGTAAATTATGTTAGTATGTAAATATAAATTATTGAATTAAATTAAAAAAAAAAACAATAAACACAATTGAAAATTACAATTTAAATGAAGACGCTTTTCTTCACATACTAATGAAATTGTTATGTGTGTGTTTGTAATGTCGAAATAATAGCTTTTGATCATTTTAAAAATACCATAATTAAAAAGACATGTAAAAACTACTTCGTTATTACTTATATCGATACTTTGGCAGAATTTGGTTAAACAAAAAACGGCATCAAACTGCAGGGATTAATTTTTTAATTCTTGAAAATCTTTATTACATATAAACAGTCCATTTATTACACAAATTAAATTTGAAAACAAAATTTAAATGTAAAACAGATGAAGCCACAACCTGAGAGTTGAACAAGACAAGATTTATGAACGTTACGTCACTCGAACGGTTGGCTCAGTGCAAGAGCGCTCGCATGGAACGTGAGAGGTAGCGGATTCGAGTACCGCATCATTCATAATAATTTTGTTTTCAAATTTAATTTGTGTAATTGATCCCAGAAATAAGTTTAAGGTTATTATTAAGCTTCATCGCGAGTACTTTTATATTTAAATAAATAATTTTATTTATTTTTTTAATTTTAATAAGTAATTGTAGATATAAGTTACCACAATTTTCATTTCTGCATTATATATTACATACCTACGACATACAATGCCCGCGTGACGTTATAACATCGCTCTCATAGTGAGTTACGCCAAGTTTAGCGTAGTGACGTTACAGTGGTCACAGAGTCACCGATCTTACTCCGGTCGTGCCTGGGTAAACCACTTTATGTTTCGAAAACAAAACATCAATTATAATTTTTGAAGTGAAAACTTCTTTAGAATCGCTGTTACTTGAAACTCGATGAAACGAAAATGCGAGACGATAGAGACAAACATGTAAATGTATAGGATTCAGCCGGCAAGAGAATGAGATAGGATATATAGTGAAGTACAGTTGAAGAAGAGATCGTCTTATGAATGACGCAGGTATACCTTAATATATTCTGACGTCACGTGCACGACGTATTACTACATAGACAGGAGAACATAAATATGGTAGCGGTGATTCTTTTTCTATTTTTTTAAATAGAATATATTATATTACACAAATAAAATTTGAAAAACATAATTTTATGAACGATGCGGGATTCGAACCCACGACCTCCGGCGTTCCGTGCCGGTGCTCTACCATCTGAGCTAACCGTTCGAGTACCGCCTCGTCATAAAATTCTGTTTGCTTTGTTCAACTCTCAGGTTGTGGCTTCATCTACAGGATCTACTTTACAATAACCTGCTCAACCCCAATATTTGCTTATTAGGACATTGACTTGAGACGTCGCTCTTATAAATCTAAACAATGTGAAGTGTTTTTAAAGTGATAACCCTCTCTTCTAGGATTAATACACAATTATATTATGCTAAATGGTAGCAATCTAAATTTGGTAATATTGTTCATTGCAGGTTGTTCTTCAGCCATCAGAAGCCGGCATAGTTGCTGAGCAGCTAGTCCTCTGCCTGGGTTTGCGCTGGGACGCCGCAGACTGGGAAGCTCTCGGCTCGTCTATTGGTCACTTTAGATGGTCTGCTTTCCTTGCAGTGTTGGAGGCGAAGTACTGCTGCGATCCGCAAATACACAACGCAGCACTCGTGGAAGCTGTTGATGAGATTTACGATGTTTTTATCGAAGATATCATAAAGAAGGTAAGAAGAATATTAAATCAAAATTTATAATATAACGTTAGCAAAGAAAAGATGCTACTTACCGATAAGGAATTGCTTAGAATTTTTACGGTTTTGTTAAGGCCCAAGAAATCGCCATAATTGCGCATAATTGATACAATTTCCTGACGGTTTACAAAAGCTTATATTTTTACAAAAAATAATTATATATCAACAGAATCTGTTAAAAATTAAATTTCTATTTTTTATAGATAGTGTGAAAAAAAGATCACGAAACCCCTAACTTTTAGAGTTGGAGCCATGCTAATCATTCAATCTAGATAAATTTATACGAAAATCTATGTATCTAAGGAATACTAACACTTATGGGCCGTCTGAAATAAAGATATTTTATTTATTTTTATTTTTTATCAATTGAACACCAACACTATTTTGATGTTTTAAGTTCCATGACATAGTTTTTTTTAACTTTGTAAAGAAAATTGTATTATGTTTGTAATAAATTAAACGTGATTCTAATTCTGAATTACAAAAAATGGCGATCTTGTGCGAGTGAGGTTACTTAGCTCCGCTCGATTCCTCAAGGTCATTGGCTCGGTCTCCAGCCTTAAGGACCACCCTAGAGCTATTCTTAACTTATAACTGAGTCCCAGCCGAAGGTCAAACGCTAGATTTGTAAATAAATATAAAGATTTCATATAAAAAAGTACTAAATGATCAGAACGAATGAAGGTTCCAGGCAAGAGAAGATTAAACATAAAAAAATCATCCTTTTGAATTGAATTCCAATTAAATGAATATAAATGGTTCTGTTAAAGAAAGGAAGAACTTTTAATAGATCGTATATGATGCATAGACTTTACAACATCGTGGTAATTCAAACTCAAATATCTAATATATAAAATTCTCGTGTCACGGTGTGCGGGACCGAACTCCTCCGAAACGGCTTGACCGATTCTCATGAAATTTTGAGTGCATATTGGGTAGGTCTGAGAATCGGACATCTATTTTTCATCCCCCTAAATGTTAAGGGTGGTCCACACGAAATTGTTTTTTTTTTGACATTTTTTTTTAAATTAGTTTGATTATGAGTCAGCATTAAAAAATACATACAACTTCAAATTTTCACCCATCTACGATCAACAGTTACTTTTGTATCGCGATTTTAATATCGGCAATACAACGTTTGCTGGGTCAGCTAGTTTTTATATAAAATAGGACATGAAATCATTTCATTGAAAAATAAACTACCACCCATTCGGAAATTTATGCCTCAGACCTAAGAAGAACGGGCACAAGATCTTCAGCGGCCTTCTAGTTTTTTTTTTTTGATAAAATTCAGTTACAATCAAACTAATCATTTCAAAAGCATGATGGCGGCTTCATTTCCCGTCTGTGGTATCATTAAAAAAGTAATTTATGTTATAATATCCATTAGCACATAGGAGTATTTTAATAATTATTTTGAATTTTGATCTTTTTGTAAACGAGCTGTGATATAATTTATTTAATTTTATGATTCATCTAAAGCCTCATAGTGTTATATGTATTAACATTTCAGGGTTACCTCTTCAAACGCGGCTACCTCTTGCCGACCATGCGAGAGTATTGGTGTGTTCTTCAGCCCTGCGCCCTTACGTACTACAAGAGCTCTTCCCAGAAGGAACAATGCGGACGTATCACAATCGACGAGTATTGCTCCGTGGAAGCTGCGGTTGGTGATGGCAAGATGCGGAAGTTCCAACTTATTACCCCTGAGAGAACATTTGAGTTTGGGACGCAGGATCACAAGTAAGTTTTAAGTTCACTAACCCGACAGACGCTATTCTGTCAATAGAAAAAGAAAAAATGATGTACCTAAGTATTCAGGAATAATAAAGTATAAAGCCATCGGAAATTAATGAGTTTATAATATGTAGTAATAAACTGATAAGGATTTATATAATATTCGTGTAAACAGCTTTTACATTACCGCTTTTTTTGTAATTGCTAATTCTTAATACTTAACGTATTAAAATGTATATATAGTATGTTATCCTTTTATTATGGAATAGGAGGACAAAGGAGCGTACGGGTCACCTGGTGTTAAGTGATCACCGCCGCCCACATTCTCTTGCAACACCAGAGGAATCACAAGAGCGTTGCCGGCCTTTACGAATGGTGTACGCGCTTTTTTTGAAGGTACCCATGTCCTATCGTCCCGGAAACACCGCACAAGGAAGCTCATTCCACAGCTTCGAAGTACGAGGAAGAAAGCTCCTTGAAAACCGCACTGTGGAGGACCGCCACACATCCAGATGGTGAGGATGATATCCTAACTTGTGGCGTGTCGTGCGAAGGTGGAATTATTAAAAGATACATTATATTATTATATCACAATGGGTTTAGACAGCGTTTTCGATGAAAGCTCACAGAAGGCTCATTTTTTCCGACACCTCCAACAAATATCGTCAATGTATACAAAATATATACAAAAACAAATTATATGCTATAAAACCTATCTCAAGAATTACGCTATCCCATGTTGAAAACAAAACGACAATCGGTGCGGTAGTTTTTGAGTTTATCGCGAACAGACGCGGTGGAGGACTTTGTTTTATAATAAAATATGTATTATAGTGATTTACACTCAGAATCAGAATATCTTTATTCAATAAAATCTCGAATATCACATTGAATCGTCACAAAATAAATTATTCTAATATACAAAAATACAAAGTTGTATCCATAATTATACTATTGCACTATATTATACAAAAACTAGTCACAGCTCTACATCGGCTTACAAGAATCTAAGTTATTGTCAATCTGTCATAGCGATATGGAGCGACATCTGGCCAAGCTATCAAGATAGCTGCATATAAATGCCAAGGCATTTATAATATGAGATTTGAAATGACGAATTGTTAGCTCTGTCACTTTTGATGGTAGTTTGTTATAGAAACGCACAGAGTTTCCCATGAAAGAATCGTTATGTTTTTGTAATCGGTATCTTGGAATCAATAATTTATTCTTGTATCTTGTATTAATGTTATGTATATCATTTCTTTTCAGCAGATTATCTTTGTTTCTATGCGTATACAATAAATTTTCATAAATATATTGGGAAGTTACTGTTAAAATATTTATATCTTTAAAACGGTCACGCAATGAGTCGCGAGGTTTCATATATATATGCCACGAATTGCTCTTTTCTGTAAAACAAAGATTGTTTGGATATCTGCTGAGTTACCCCATAGCAGAATGCCATACGTCATAACACTATGAAAGCAGGTCAAGTACACAAGTCTAGCCGTCGATTCGTTAGTTAGTTGTCTGATTGTTCGAACCGCATACGCTGCTGAGGCAAGTCTACCTGCAAGTGACTAGCATCACCATGAGAATTACAAGTAATACTTAAACATATAACAAGTCTTAAATGCTAAGGATAATAACTACAATAACAGGCAGTTACAACATGAAATAAAGAGAATCGTGCAAACAGTTTTTGTATTATAAGTGAAGGCTTTCAGTAAAAGAGATTAAATTTATGTTTTAAAAGGAATTAAAAAAAATACAAGTCTTCTTATACCTGTTACCTAGAACCCTAACAAATTTCAAATCTTATATTAAAAAACAATTAATTAAGGAAGCCTAGAATAGATGATTTTATAAATGCCAAGATAGCTTGGCCAGATGTCGCTCCATCTCGCAATGACAGCTTGACAATACCTTAGGTTCTTGTAAACCGATGTAGAGCTGTGACTAGTTCTATTATAATATAGTGCAATAGTATAATTATGGATACAACTTTGTATTTTTGTATATTAGAATAATTTATTTTGTGACGATTCAATGTGATCCTCGAGATTTTATTGAATAAAGATATTCTGATTCTGTTTCTGAATCTGATAACATCTATGTGACCGCTACAGAGTTCCCCAGCATCTGGATGTGTGGCGTTCCTCTACAGTGCGGTTTTCAAGGAACTTTCTTCCACTTACAACCAAGCTGTGGAATAAGCTTCCTTGTGCGGTGTTTCCGGGACGATACGATATACCTTCAAAAAAAGCGCGTAAATTTTCCTTAAAGGCATGGCTCCCGATTACCCTGGTGTTGATTTAAATTTATTTTCTATTTTTTAGTTGAATTTTATATAAAGCGTGTTTTTAAAACTATTAAGTACTTTAACATCAATTCCAGAGTTATCGACTATAGATAAAAATTATATATAAATTGGCAAAAATCTTATTTTGTAAATTGAATAATGGAATCTTTTCAAATTAGTGTATTGTCATAGCTCCTCGATAAATCTACAGAGTTTGAATGAAATCTGGCCGTTTAAAAAGGGTCAAAATCGCGTCTAAAGGAGTCACTTACAAACATACATACAAACATTCAAGTGAAGCTAATATAAAGCGTGTAAAAACAATATTCATTTATTGCGCTATCCTACACAAAAATGACAATTTTTATTACATAAAATCTTAACAATTCAGAGCTATAACAATTATTTTACATTAAAAAGGGCCAGTGGCTCGCAACCCAGCCTTAAGACGACACTAAATGCTAACGACCTTGAGCGATATGAGTTCACGGCTGCCGGCTTACTATCTATGTAACAAAGCCAATATTTTCAAAATTCTTGCGTCGAAAACAATTTATTTGTTTACAATCCTCTTTATTCACTACTAATCTGAATAAATGTACCTACACAAAAAAGTACAAGCTATAAGAATAACTTTTCTGAGAGTAGTACTAAAAAAATGCGTCCTGCCATGCCAAAAAACTTGTTTAACTGCAAAAAAGTGGTAGTTCAAAAAGGCTCGGGAGTGTTAACTATAACCAACAGCAAGCATTAGCAACCTACAAACAAGACTTAAGGATATGTATTACAGGATTAAATAGTGTTCATAGCTCGAAATGCTATATTTTTTACCACAAAACTTGTCTAAAAACACCATGTTTGCGTGTTTTCTGCTTACTCTTCGCCTTAAGTTCATGAAAGTAAGTTTCTTCACCACCGCATTGTGTATGAATGCCACACGTCCTGATGATGAGAATGATAACACAGTGTGAGACGTGTAGTGCTTAAATGTATTTCGATTACTTCTCCGGAGTGAAATGTAGGTAAGTAGGAAAATAAAAAAAAAGTTATTCTTATAATTTTAACTAAAAATTGCGTATTTAGCATAGATCATGCACAGGGTTATTAGATATTTAAACAAGCCATTATAATTTAAATGGATTTTCATATAACTTTAGCTGCCCGCATACCTATAGGTATATACCAGATGAATGTCGCAGCTTCAGCTCTGTTGTCTCACCAATTCGTACACACATTTAGAGAAGGTATGGTGTTAGTAAATGTTATTTATTTTCCATCAAAGGAGTCGCCTCCAATGGGTATCTGCATTACGGCAAGCGGCGGCAGTATCTGGTGGTGCCGAGGGTTATCAGAGGAGAGCCCGAGCTGGCAGACGAGGTGCGGGTGCTAGGAGGGAGCAGGAAGTTCGGGAAACCAGGGCGAGGCTACAGAACGAAGTTCGCGCCAGATTGGCAGCTGAAGCACAAGCACAGGTAACCAACTTCAAACTCTTTTATATTAGAAGGGGTTAACAGGCAATTACACACCTGGTGGATATTGTCCACAGACATCCCCAAGGGTGGTGTTTCTTTTTATGACAATAAGGGACGAGACGAGCAGGACGTTCAACTGATGGTAGTTGTAACGCCCAGCCCATTACAATGCAGTGCCGCTCAGGATTCTTGATAAACCCAAAAATTCTGAGAGGCAATTGCGCTCGTCACCTTGAGACATAATTAAGATGTTAAGTCTCATTTGCCATGTCATTTCACTAGCTACGGTACCCTTCAGACCCAAATACACTAATGCTGACACTGTTTCACGGCAGAAATAGGCGTCGTTGTGGTACCTATAATCTAGCCGGCATTCTGTGCAAAGGAGCCTCCCACTGGTGTGTCTATACCTAGCGGTGCCCCCGTCGCTCAGCAAAAATGAATACAATGAATAATGAGCTCTTGATTTGTTATCGTTAGTCATTTATTTTTCAAAATTAATTCCTTGGGGATTGTCTTTAAGGCTCAGAGTCACGCCAACGATCTTGAGCGTTAGGGTGGAGTTTGCTATCTCGATTCACGGGTATACACCAACCCCAATCAAATATAAGTCAGCGGCACACTGCCTCCCGTCACCCGCACACGGTTCCGCGTACGGCCGTTTGTAGTGAATATAGTATACGTTATATGCTTTTTTTTAACTTTTAAAACGTTCGCTTTGTAGAAAAATAAAATAGCTACTCTCCTTTGTTAGAGCGATAAAAATATCGCCAGTAGTTTAGAAGCTGTAGCAAATTTAAAGTTGAAGAAAGCTTCATTACAATAATTTTTATTAGATGGTATTTTACGTTTTACAAAATTTTTAAGCGTTCGAATTGGAGATTACATATCAGTCCCTAATATATATATTTTTTAAATCTCCCAGCCAACTCTTTGTAGAGCATTAGAGCCTTAAAGATAATCATTCCACGATACCAGTATCCTTAAGGTAATTGTGTTCCTACCACAGTTTCGAATAAATTACCGCTCTGAAAGAGATGAAACAGCTGTAGAAACTCTTCCAGCATTATTTTGTTGCAATCGTATAATAATATGTTTTACATAAATATTTGTTAAAGACAATAATAATCAAGTGCAGGCTGTCTCATTGTTTAGATAATCTGCAGTTGCTAACAAAATTTACTGCAGCCATTATAACTTATATTTATTTAGAGACAATGAACGGCCGAAACATCTTTATTATTTACTTGATTAGGTCATTTGCCCTTTAGACTATGGTGAATTTTATAGAGCTTAATAGAATTAGTAACTCATATTCTGCAAGAATTACTGACTGACTGACTGACCAGTGGGAGGCTCCGTTGCACATGATTCCGGCTAGATTATGGGTACAACAACGGCGCAGTAATTTGTAAGAATGATTGTTTTTCGGTCTGAATGGTGCCGTAGCTAGTGAAATTTCTGTGCAAATGAGACTTAGCATCATATGTCTCAAGGTGACGAGCGCAATTGTAGTGCCACACAGAATTTTTGTGTTTTTCAAGAATCCTGAGCGGCACTGCATAGTAATGGGCAGGGCGTATGAAATACCATTAGCTGAAAGTTCTGCTCGTCTCGTTCCTTAATTTCCTTTAAAAACTGACTAGGTTACTCAATGTGATATTCAATAATTTCAGGAGCTTGCAGAACTCGCACAGAAAGACAACAAAAAGCTAGAAGAACTGAAACACGCTCAAGCAGAGCTGGAGAAACTGCTTCATGAAGAGACTCAGGCAAAGCGTGACGAAGAGATTGTGAGAGCGTTACAAGCGAGGTGAGAAGTTGAATTGATACTATAAATCGGTGTGTTAAGAACCACATGACTAACTGAAAATTTCATCAAGGTGAGACAATATTGGTAACATCAAAATAAAAATAGATTCTAAGATTAACGATTGGTCTAGATAACGCGTAGCGTAGTCGCGAAGTGCGGCAACTAATGCTACGCTCAAGTGGGCGTACTCAGTCTCAAACAATGTTTGACGTTGACGTGCTACATGTTCTGTTATACTTTGCTAATAATTGAAACTAAAATGCCGGTTTGCGTAGTAAAATTTTGTAAAAATAATACCAAAAGAAATAAGAAAGACACTGGGATCACATATCATCGGTATTTTGTGTTTAATTCAATTGAATGTAAAATAGCACGAAGCGTATGTTACAAAATTTAAAAGATTCCATTTAGAATCAAGATGCCACACACAGAAGCATAGTTGCCGTAACCAAAAGCTATTGTTCTAAGGTAGTGCGGTATCTAGTTGGAGCGTACTCTTACCTATGTACACGCGTTTGAAGTTATTTTATTTAATACATTTAATCTTTTTACATACATACTAAAATATAGAGCTTTCATTCACTTAAATACAAATACAGACTGCTATTACCTTGCAAAATTTAAGATTACATCACAAATTTTGATAAGAATTAAAAGAAGGCGATATAACCCGTTGTATTTTTTGTTTGTAAATATTTGCAATTATTTGAAGACATTTACTTTAGATTTTTTTAAATAATTATTTTGCTTAACACCACCAATTTTAATCTCTGTACGTTATAAAGTGAAACAAAAGATACTGATGAATAATTTTTTTTTATCATATTAATTGAAAAGCCAATGTATTGAAGTAGGTGATGTATTAATTGTAACTATTACCTACAGAGTTCTAGCAGAAGAATGGGAAAGGCGTGAAGAACTGGAGAGGCTACAAGAAGAGCAAAACAGAATGTTAGAAGAAGAAAGATTTAAAAGGATGCAGTTTGAAATGCTTCAAGCGGAGAAAGAAGCCCAATATCGAGGTAATGAAAATATTACCGCTTACTTAATAAATAAGAAATAACAAAAGGATGTACTTAAATCTAGGTATGAAAATTGTGTAAATTGTAAGGTTAATTTGACAAGGTGGTGATCTTCTTCTTTAGCTATTCTCAACATCTAAGGTGTAGGCCTCCTTCAGCTTATGCCATCTTTTCCGGTCTTGAGCAGTCTCATCTGCGGTCTTTCTCACGGGCGTTTCTCACCCCACGGTCTCCATTCTATCACTGCCTTGCACCACGAGCCATGCTTGCGGGCGACATGGCCAGACCACTCCCATTTCAATTTCGCAACACGGTTGGTTACATCGCTCAATTTGCTTTGATCTCTGACCCATTCATTTCTTTTACGGTCTCTCAGTGTAACTCCTACCAGTTTTCTCTCAATTGCCCTTTGAGCCACCTGAAGTTTGAGGAGGATCTCCTTAGTAAAAACCCAAGTCTCAGCCCCATACGTAAGCACGGGCAAGATGGTCGTGAATACGAGCTTTTTGGTGAGCACTGATTTTCATGTTGAACGCGAACTTGAATTTGGAGTAAGCTGCCCACGCCAGTCTTTACGCTTGTCAATTTCGTTAGCCTGATTTTCCTCTCCCATTACGATGTCTTGACCAAGATACACATACTTTTCCACTTTTTTGATGAAAGTGCCATTTACGCTGATGGATGATGGACTATTTAGGATTTTGGTAATGATCTTGGTTTTGTCGAAGTTCATTTCTAAACCACACTGCTCAGATGCTTGATTGAGATCTGTATCATAGCTTGCTGTTACATACATGAATACAAGCCAAGATAGATAGGTGTTTAAATAAAATTGCGATCACGGATAACGTAATACTAGAGAACAGTACAGATAAGTGAAACATTGTGAGCGTTAGATGGGATGTCTCGGTAAATGCAGATGAATTTTCGATTTTTTTGCAGACATACATCTCGCTCATGTATTGGCTGGTGATGTAGCATTGCTAATAGTAGATATCTACGAGCATGTTTTGCCTTTTAAAAATATTCAGACCACATGCAATTCTTTTGAATTACGTTTAGAAATATTTAAAAAAAAGGTACATAACAAACAGTAAAAATATTTTCGTTCACTTTTCATGTTCACGATTCGGGAATTATCAACTAAATGATCCCACTAAAATAAATACATCCGAAACAGAACACATGCGGGAAAATATCTATGTCTTGTTAGCAGATTTATAAGTATTATTCAATCCTTCTCAAATGATAATTTTAAAATTAGAACTTTCCATATGACGTACTTTGACAATTTATCACACACACAGAAGCAGAACGTCGCCTAAAAGAGCTGGAGCAAGAGAAACAAAAGTTAGATGCAGAGTTGAAAGCAGCACAAGAGAAGATATATACGACAGAACATACTGCGCAAGCACTACACGTCCAGTTGAGGGTAAGTGCAGCTAAGCAGTTTTCAATGAAGTAAACAATACCCTCGCAACCAAACTCTCTTAGTTTTTACTGAGTGATTAAAGAAATATGTTAGACGCTAAACGCGCTATCGTTATAAGACTACATACACTCTTTATATTGATCAACTCCACCTGCTTTTTCTCAACTTCTTGCTTTAATCTCATCAGTTATTTGCAGAAGTGATCCGAATCGATGGTTCTGCCCGGCGATACAAGCTCATAATGAATAATACTTGGGTATGCTTCCTACACCGGCCGTGCTAACATGTCCCGGGATAGCGTCGACGAGTACTCGAACAAACTTGTGTCTGAAATCGAGACTATGCTTTGCAAAGTCTCGGAATGGGGCCGATAAAATTTAGTCCAATTCAACCCCAAGAAGACACAAGTTTGTGCGTTCACTACTAAAAAGTCTCCCTTTGTCGTATCCCCTCGATTCGAGATCACTCCTCTAACTGCCATAGCCTGTATTGGCATACTTGGCGTCGATTTATCGAGCGACTTTCAGTTCCGTGAATGAGAAGGCCATACTGGCCTCTAAAAAGCTTGGTGTACTCAGTAAGGCGAGACAGTACTTCACTAAAAGCCACCGCCTGCAACTTTATAAGGCGCAAATTTGTCCTCACATGGAGTACTGTTCTCACCTCTGGGCGGGTGCTTCCCAGTACCAGCTTCTTCCATTTGACCGCATGCGACGAAGAGATACGCGAATCATCGACGATCAAGTCATCTCCGATCGGCTTCATTCTTTAGCATTGCGTAGAGATGTGGGTTCTCTCTGCATCTTCTACCGTATTTATCACGGGGAGTGCTCAGAGGTGCTGTTCGAGTTGATTCCAGCGGCCGTTTAAAATCAACTACCGGCGGCGGTCTTCCCGAACAGATACGACTTAGGGACCTTCAAGAAAAAAGCATACTCCCTTAAAGGCCGGCATCGCATTTTTTGACACACCTGTTGTTGTGGATGTCCATTTTTTTTTTTTTTTATGGAATAGGAGGACAAACGAGCGTACGGGTCACCTGGTGTTAAGTGATCACCGCCGCCCACACTCTCCTGCAACACCAGAGGAATCACAAGAGCGTTGCCGGCCTTTAAGGAAGGTGTACACGCTTTTCTTGAAGGTACCCATGTCGTATCGTCCCGGAAACACCGCACAAGGAAGCTCATTCCACAGCTTCGTGGTACGAGGAAGAAAGCTCCTTGAAAACCGCACTGTGGAGGACCGCCACACATCCAGATGGTGGGGATGATATCGTAACTTGTGGCGTGTCGTGCGAAGGTGAAATTCGGCGGCAGGAATCAGGTTGAACAGCTCTTCGGAACACTCCCCGTGATAAATGCGGTAGAAGACACACAATGAAGCGACGTCTCTACGCAACGCCAAGTGATCCAGCCGTTCACAGAGTACTGGGTCCCCGACAATTCGAGCTGCTCTGCGTTGCACGCGGTCAAATGTTTCAGTTTTCGCGGTCAGTTTCTTTGAAGCCAGTTTGGCTTTGCCCTCCAGATGGCCACGGAATTGGCAATTGCTCGAGATTTCGAGACCCAATATTCCGATACTAGGCGAGGCTTTAAGGGAAGTGTTCTCGAAGAGTGGTGATACGGCAAATGGGGTTTTTTTAGTGGTAAACGCGCAAACTTGAGTCTTCTGGGGGTTAAATTGGACAAGGTTCAACTTACCCCATTCCGCGACCTTCTCGAGAGAGGACTCGATAGAAGACACAAGTTTCTCCCGGCACTGGTCGACGTTTTCCCGAGAGAGACCTGCATGACCCGTGTATACGGCATCACCAGTGCTGTCGTCTGCATAGCAATGCATGTTGGCGGTGTCCAACATATCATTGATATGCAGAAGAAACAGCGTGGGAGATAGCACACAGCCTTGGGGCACTCCAGCGTTCACGGGCTTGGGATTCGAGCAATAACCGTCGATAACGACCTGTATGCTGCGCCCAGTGAGGAAGCTGGAGGTCCACTTGCATAAGCTCTCGGGAAACCCAAATGATGGAAGTTTTGCGAGGAGCGCCTTGTGCCATACACGATCAAAGGCCTTCGCTATATCCAGACCAACTGCCAGGCCATCCCCCTTGGTTTCAATAGCCGCCGCCCGTCTATGTGTTAGGTATACCAGAAGATCGCCAGTCGACCGACCATGGCGAAAGCCGTACTGCCGGTCGTTGATCAACTGGTGACCCTCAAGGTATACCAAGAGCTGGCGGTTAATTATGCTCTCCATGATTTTGGAGAGTATGGAGGTAATAGCAATAGGCCTGTAGTTTGCCGGATCCGAACTTTCTCCTTTTTTTGGGATCGGATGGACAAGGGCTGACTTCCATGAATCAGGGACTACGCCTTTTGAATAAGAGTGCCGGAATAAACGCGTTAGCACCGGCGTCAACTCAGGGGCACACGTTCTGAGCACGATTGGAGAAATGCCATCCGGCCCGCTCGACTTCCTGACGTCCAACGAAAACAGAGCTCGCCTAACAGTTTTCTGTCGGAACTGTACTTCAGGCATGGAGCTCTGACACCGCGGGATGGTCGGCGGTGTTTTTCCGTTGTCGTCAAGAGTAGAGTTGGAGGCAAAAAGAGTGCACAGGAGATCGGCTTTCTCTTTTGCAGTATGGGCCAGGGTGTCATTCCTCATGTGCAACGGCGGCATGGACGGCTGGTTGAAGTTACCAAGAGCAGCTTTCGACAACGACCAGAACTTGCGTGTTCCGGTCGGGTAACTGGAAAGCTGCTCACCAATTTTGACGACGTGCTTCGATTTCGCACGGGCGATTTGCCGCTTAAAAAATCTGGAGGCACGGTTATATTTCCTCTTCAGAACTTTGCAGTTCGGATCCTTTGAGCCCAGCGCCGCAACCCAAGTTCGATACGCCTGTTTTTGGCGGTTGCCTCACCCCATCCCGTGAGCCTCTTGCCCGTTTGCCCCCTCTCATATATAAAAAAAGTCCTTTCAATCCCCCATCATACACGTAGCTTCACCTTATTGCGAATTAATCGGCACAGTCTGTGAAGCCTGACCAACCTTTGACCATGACCTATTTCGGATGTTCGTGTGTCACTACTAGTTATAAAGGTTTCATTACAAATCAATAAAGAATCACAAAGTTCGATCACACGGATCATCGGATTTCTTTCAGTGAGCTCGATATGCACCCAATTATGTAGCTCTTTTGTGTACTCAGCTTTATTAAAATGTGATAAACCTTTTTTGTGGTTAAATTTTTCCACTTTATCATAATTAATTTCTTATCTTGTTCCGTTTTTTTTTAAATTGCATAGTTCTTTTGCATAACAGAGCGAGGTGCGTCTTTGATATCATTTACGGATTGAAAACTCTTAAATAAACTTCGTGCTCTTTTTCTCTCTCTGGGATCAATCTCTTATGTCTCACACAAACACATCACACACGCACACTCACACATACTCTGTCAGATCACTACTAAAATCTTAAATAAATATTATGTACGTGCTTAAACACATAATGGTTACTTTTAACATATTATATTAATTTTAGAAAGGAATACTTTACTTCTATCAAATATTTTCAGAACTAATTTAAAAATTTCATTTGAAGCTCACTTATGAACCTGTTTTGTAACTTAATTGTATTTGTATGTTCACTTGTTTTCCGCGATACAGGCATGCCTAGTGCGGAAAGCGCTGCTAATTTTGTATTTTTATGTATCCATTTTGTCAATAAATATATTTTCTTTCTTTCTTCTTTCTATACTTTTTATTATTTATTATTTACAACTTTATAAGTTTCGTATTACGACTCTATTGTCTTAAAATATGGCATTATAAGTTACTCATCAATAACGTTATTATTTCAGGATTTGAATCCTGTTCTTCGCAACGGAGAGCGGGCAAGGCGTGCAATATCTTTCGTGCCAACAACGAAGAGCTCTTCTGACACTCTCATCGACGTGAAAGTTTTAAGGCACTTGAAAGTCATAGATGACAATGATAACATGTGAATTAATTGCTTGATCCACGAGCATTTCGCGTCAGTAGTAGGAAAGTATTATATAAATGGGTTCCGACCAGACAACGATCAACTGCACTCACAATAGCGGCTCTGAGGTCTATATTATGTGAAAGTAAAGAAAGTGTAAGAATATGTCAGCAATGTGAAAGTTTAAAAAGTTTATTTGTGATCAGGGTCAGGGAAAACCCTTGGATACATTGTCTTATTTGTGTTTGTATTGTTGATCTACGTACCCACATAATGGAACGAAAATACGCTTTAGGGTTTTCCCAGATTCAAAAGAGCGATGATTACGAACGAAAGACAGAAAATGGTCTCACTTCTCTTTTAATTCCTCGGCTACATACTCTTCCTTCTTCTGGACCCGTGGACCTGGCAATATTTCATAAGAGTTACATCCGAATTCGGTCTATAAATTTTTGCATAATATTTTAACCGTCTTCAAATACAGGAGAAGGGTATCAAAGCTGTGTTCATTTTTTTACGTTTGATACCTCAGACTTCTGTCATTTGTGGACATATTACTTCTGTCATTTAAAAGAGTTTCCTTCCAGATTGTCAAGACGTCTTTTACCGTGTTTTAAGCTGTTTTTGTAAAAGTATATAAAAACAAAATTTATTTAATGCTAACAATTTCGATATTCCCTTAATACAATATCTTTTTACATAGAATAAGTGACAAAGTTTTGGAAACATTATAGCGCCGTGAGCACTGAAACCGAGAAACCGGCTCAAGAAACTCTTTCAGAAAATATTCTTGCACTCACTTTGTTCAGCTTCTTCAAGAGCTATACATGAAGTTTACGAACAAAAATGAAATGTAATATAATTTTGAGAACTTACGAGCTCTTTTTATGGTAAAATTAATTCACGCAAAGCGCAGATTAAGGCTGGATTATCTGCCACATACAGCTACAAGGACGACATTAAATACACACTTGAAGAGTAACCTAACTAATATAAAAAAATATATATAAAATAAAAATATTTTTCAAGAAATTTTAATCACCCTTACGTGAAGTTAGGTGGTCGCATAAGTATTCACAAATCGGGTGTCAGTGCCTACGCTAGCGCTCGACTGTTATGGAATATTTATTTAGTTGAATTAGGTATTTTTATTTTTGAATTTATTGTGATATGATTACGGTTAAGTAGCTCTATCCGTGTCTTTATTTAATGCCGTTTTTATATGATGCTGTATAAAAAACTTCGGTTTAGAGCAATGGAACGAAATCAAGAGAGTGTGCGTAGGTAAGCGAGCGATAAAAATGGAATCGGTTCCGTTAGCTTCCGTTCACCGTTGTTCTTTGTATGTGGACACGACCTAAGATGGATTAATAGGATCGATGAAATATAAAATAATGATGGCTTCTTTATTATATTAGTGTCAAGGCAGAATTATGTAAAAATATTTAACCAATTAAGTGCTAAGTATGTAAAATAAATTATTTCATGTACTTAATTTGTATTTTTAAAATGGCTTTCCATCAAGATTATCTTATGTTATTGTTAAGTGCCATAATACTGTAGCTAATCTTTTACACCCTAACGGCCATATTCATAATAAAACGCTTGCCGAAGCTATTCTACAGTATACCTAATTTTTTTAGGTTTATAAACCTACTTATATAAATTAAATCGATTTTTTGTATGTGTTTAATTGTTTCTTCATAATCGTTTGTTAAGCCTTCGATAGTAGATATGCAATAGTAAGTATACAATGTTACCAAAAATCTGATTATAGTCTATTGGTTTTGTCTATGACAAATCATATTGTCAAAAAGTTGTCAAACAGTCAATGACAAAATTTACGCGGGAAACTTCAATTATTGTAATGCTAGGGCACATGACATGACATCAAAAATAATTCTAGAGGAATAAATTTTGAGAAAATAAAAGTAAATATAAAAAAAAAAGACTTTTTTTATGCCATGGAGTATTATCGCCGATGTTCTAAGCACGTTATGAGGTTCTTTTCGTTCTGTTCACATGGTTCGGTTTTATTTAAGGCGGAACTTACAAATAGATTGAAGTCGATAAGTTCATATTTATCGAATTTCATTCAAGAACATTAATTTTTCGATTCAATATAAAATTTTAGTTAAACGTTAACTCTAAAGCTTACTGTGACCTCAGCTTAATATAATAAACTGACAGCATCGAAAATCAAACGGAACAGCTGACTGGCTTCGGCCATTTTTTTTCTATCGAGTCCATAAAATATTTATAAAGAAGTGTCCTAGCGTCTATACCTAAGTCACATCTACTTTGTTGTAGAGATAATAAGTGATTTATCACGAATATCCCACTATAAATACTACTTTTAACAAGCGTATATTTAAAGACTAAAACTCCGACAAGGCATTATGAATAAGACTTCCTCTAACAAGAATTCTATAATTAAAAAATATTTAAATATGTCTACACATTTATTAAAAGTTTCCTAGTCTAATAAAATAAATGTATATTACCCTTATCTTTTCGTTTATAAAAAGCACTAATGAAGTTGGGTAAACTACTTTCTACTAGCATAATAAATACTATCGAACGTTATGTTATGTTTTTAAAGTGATAGCCCTCACTTCTAGGATTAATACACAAATAAAATTTGAAAAAACAAAATTTTATGAACGATGCGGTCACCGGCACAGAACGCCGGACGTCGTGGATTCGAATCCCGCATCGTTCATAAAATTTTGTTTTTTCAAATTTTATTTGACTATCTAACGTTGTTGTAAGCATGGCCTTATGAATGAATGAATAAAATGATTGTCTTCTAAAAATTGTTGCAACAATTAAACAATTAAAATGTATAGATATATCAGTAGATCTTTATTTTTTCAATTGAGTTTTTATTTTGATTTATGTTATAAAAACTACAAAAGAAATGTAAGCATTAAATCATATGAATAAATTATTTGAATTACATTATGTGGTTTCTATTAGTTTCAGTGTTACTATGTACTTACTACTTCTATTTTTTTGCGCCCAAATAAGGGAAAGGGCTATCCTCCGGGATAACGACGGGAGGGAGGTGGTGAATGCTCATGCATATAGGGATAGTTTTTGGTGCGCATCATTTCTCGCGCACCTTTCACTTTTCAGTTGGCTCGACAGTCTAGACGCTCGATCCCTATATTAGTTGTATTGCAGTGATACGGATAGCAAACTTTATTATGTCATTGAAATTGATTTATTATTACACATTATTACATATTTCACGCCAAATAGACAATTTTTAACCTAACCTATTATTTTATTTTTTTAATATCAATTTTTTTTTTAATTAAAACGCTTTTATTAGCTTCTGCTGTATGTCTGTTTGTAACCGACTCCATTGGACTTGATTTTATTGAGTACCTGTTCAAAGACAATCGTTCTTGAGGAGAAAACTCCAGTCGTGCGTCGGAGCTGAAACACACACTTTTTTTCATTTATCATTCGTTACTGCTTGTTTTGGAAATTTTCTTTCCGCACAAGCATTATGTATGGAAGCATTACGGTTTATAAAATCTCATGTCTTATTGGCCCCTGGGTTTATACAGAATAACGATGAATACTTTAAAAAAAAAACTATGTTTTATGCGTGTATTGCTTCCCAGGTAAATATAAATTTGATATTATAGCTTTCCGAGACTATTCGTGTATGCTGTCTTGATTATATTTGAATTGAGCTAAATATTGTCCATCCTTTTAAATAAAACTATACCTAATAAAAACTATTGGCCTATTATTATTTTAGCTAACGAGTCTTTATCAACCTGATTACATCATTTCTAGTTTTCACTAACTTATGGATATGTTTATTCATTTTCGTACAACACTATTTTGTATTTTGAAGTCAAATTTATGGTCACAGAATTCCTATTGAATTTGAATTGAGTCCATGGTTCCTTTTCCAGCTGTGAAACCAAACTGGTTTTTCGTTAGCGAGATGATAAATGCTAGACGTTCACTGAGCACTCGTTCCCAAATTTTTAAGGTGTGTGATGTAAGTTTTATTCCACGAAAGCTTCCGCACTCTCTCATGTCACCCTTACTTTGTAAAAGTGAACAAGTAATAGAGGTGGTCGTTATATCAATAAACTGTTTTTATTAACAGTTTTATATTCGTTAACGAATTAACTGTTTTTCTTCAACGAAAAAACCTGTTCAAAATAATAAGCTAACAAATTCAATCAACGTCTTCGCCTGCAACTCGCAATGAATGAAGCATAATTCCGACCCTTTTGCACCTATCCCAGCCAGTAAAATTACGATTGAATGCCTCAGCTTATTTCAAAACAGTTGACGAAGCTGCGAACGAAAAAGTTGACTTGATATTATATTGAAGAAATAGCTACTACATATAAATTAAAATTAGCAATGTTATTAATATGATATGAACCTAATTAAAACCTAAATTATTAATAAATTAACCGATTTATCGAAACCTGTTGACGATTTAACAGTTTTTTCAACCTGTTGACGATTGACAAAAAACAGATAAAAGTACATAATTTAAAAACCTTCAATGACACACCTCTAACAAATATGCTTTTTCGCCAAGCACCTGGCAATTCCTCAGTAGTAAGGTAAGGATATTATTAATCAAATTAGATCATTAATAATGGATCTTTAATTCCTTAGACGTGATTTGTTATTATAAGTATAATAATATCAAACATCGAATTCATAAGAATCAAAGCAAAGAATTAAATCGGATAATAAATCTCACAGTAATCCTCCTCCTTTTGGAAGTCGGTTAAAAAGAGGTAGATATTATGTCACTAGCGCGTCGAAAATCAATCGCTTCATGTGGTCGTAGTCGCTCTCTCGATACGAAAACGGTACGCACTCGTTTGTTGTTGACAGAATTGCTTACAATTTTATATACAACATTAAAATGGTTCATGGAATTACATACCACAGGTAAGGAATCATGAAATAAAGTATTTTATTTGATTTTATTATTTCTTGTAATAAAATAAATATGGCGGAACGAGTCGTAGTCGTAGTCGGAACCGTGCGACATCGCGTGCCGGACGGAATAGTGCATGAGCCCGTGAACCCCAGACCTACGTACATAAAGCTGAAAGTTTGTCAGCGCATGCTTCTAACACAGGTAGATTGTGGTAGGTGAGTTTGTTAAAAAAAATAACAAGTCATGGGTGATGCATTAATTTTTGTTATTTGCAACAAAATTAGTGATAAATTAACATTACTTTCTGACGAGACATTGAAAAAATGTGAATTAATTTTAAAATAATATGTAAAGTCATCAATCAATTTTTTTATCCTTTATAATAACTTGTATCATAAACCAATTTTTAATAAAATTTTTGAGAAATATTTTATTTTGTTTTTTATTAAACCTGTTATTGATAGAATAAATTGAAAATTGTAGTTGTAGCATTGAATGTCTTTTCTGAGAATGTTTGCAAAATTCACATAGACTATCAGTTATAAGTCTGCGCCAAAAAGTTTGTTTCATAAGTCATTCTTATCTCTTCTTGCGATTTACGATTATTGTCTGGCAAGGGGTTGGAACTATCAACGGTGTCTGGCTAATGAGGAAACATCATCAACTTATTACCCAAGTACTATATATAAAAATCTGCTTTTATACTATGACTTAAGTAAAATTATAATTTCATGAACATTAAGGGTGTCTGGCATGCTAAGGGTCAGGCAATGAATAACGTGATTTTTAATAATATTCTGAAGGTAATACCGAAAAATAGCACTTTATTATTTGTTGTATTAAGATCGGTATTTTACACGCCTTTAGTACCGTTTACCTGCCAAAGCCACTGTTACAATGTCAGTACCAAACTCCATAATGGTCCATCGTTCTTACCTGTGTTGGGAGCATGCGCTGACAAACTTTCAGCTTTAATAAAATAACGTCGGTCTGGAGTTCACGGGCTCTCAGACTATAAGTCGAGTGAGACTCGACTACCGAGTCGAGTCGAGTGCCATAGATTAACATACAGAACTGCCAAGAAATATTGAAGCTATCTGTCACGGAATGATCCAGGTATTATACGTAACGTATTAATGTAATAATTTTTAAAGTGACAAAAAAGAAATAATTTAAATCTTTTTGAGGGTATTTAAGTTAATGTACTGAATTTCATTACAGCAGTCGTTTGGATGATGTAATTAATGGTTATTAGGACATTGGGTGTTCTAATGTTGGCAATAAGCTAACTGTTTCAGAATCTTTAATAGAGGATTTAATGCAAGTGTGTAGATAGAAGCACAAAAGACTTACTAACTCGACTTAGCCGAGTAGAAGACATTTTAAGTTTATGTCTGTTCCTAGTGTTAACATTATGGTTATGACAGTTTCTAGCAAATTCACGTATGTGCCTATGAACATACATTATCAAGAACATATTGAGAAGCAACAGTTACACTACTACAGGCCGATAGGCGGCCATTATGAGAATTGTCATCGTCTGTGACAGATCAGTTTGCGTCTCAATAAAATATTGTAAAAATGCCGTCGGTAGATGTTAATTTCTTTTAATTTTGCTCTGTGTCTATTGTCTTATGCCTGCATAAGAATTATTTTTTTATTCGCTTATTTCGATGAATAAATTAGGTTATTGTAAAATATTAGACGAAACTTAAAAAATAATAAAATTTATTAAAGATGAATTACTAAAAGCAAACATACAATAAAAATTGTAAATTTATATTAGTTCAAATTCACATGTGCATCTTATTTCTTGGCCGCCTTCGCTGCAGCCGCCTGCATTTTCTTTTGCAATTTCTTGAGCTAGAATATAGGACAATAAATGGATGGTTAAAGGTAGGACTTGATTGGATTAGATAGGAAATTGTATAAGGAAAGTGGGTTTTTAGGATTTCTTCTTTCCTTTCTTCCCCTTTCCTTTGAGCTGAGAAGCAAAACAAATGATTAAATTATATCTCAATAGCATCTTACATAAATATTCATATATCGAAGGTCTATTATATTATTGATGATGATGAAATGAGCAGGACAGTTACGTGATGGTAAGTGATACGCCCTGCTCATAATTGTGAGCGGCATCGCAATTGCGCTCGTCACCCTGATGTACCATCTCAACGATCGATAAAATATTAAGTTACTAGTGACGACTCGTCACTATTCGTCCTTCGAGCTTCTCCTACCATTGTTGGCACGTTCTAGTAGACAAACTTCATTTTTAATGTAACTCTATGGTAAATGTGTGAACGTGAATAGCTTTTGATCCAAACCACCTAGAAACCCAAACCCTCAAACGATTACTCACCAAGACTTTTCCAACGATATATTATACGGATCTACAGCTATAGTGGTTGCTGAGAAATAAAATTTCCAACGCCGTCTTTGTTTTTTATATATATTGATGAGTAATGAATTGGTACCCGGTGCTTCGCTTCACCTAAAAGAATCTACCACTTCACCATCGACACTGACGTAACTATGTTCGTTAGACTGTTCGTGTCGCCCATATGTGCAAAGTATGTAAGTTTTTGTAACCTATAATAATTTCATAAAGAGGTATTAGCACGTCACGAATTTTTCGTATATAATTGTACAGCACAGTATCGTAAACATCACAATTGAATATGTCGGAGAATCCATTCGGAAACTAGCGATCACGAGCCGACGTTTACCGAGTCGAGATTGATTTATTTGTACGTAAAGTCGTATTATCCAGCCTCGAGCCGACAAATATAAAATATATAAAGAAATCATATTTACCCGTCGCTTCTCAGCTCTGTTCTGCAGCACTTCTCTCCAAGCCACCTGGATGACTCGCGCAGCATGCTCCAGCATAAACCTATTCATCTTCTCCGTCAACTCTTGTTGATACTCCGCCTCTCTTTCTTCCATCAAGGGAATGTATTCTATGTCCTGTTCAGCTAATTTTTTCTGAAATAAAAATTTATTTAAATTACATGTTATAATTTATGTATCTGCTCGTATTGAATATCTGAAAAATATAAATTATGTATAGTGGTCTGATTTTAAAGTGAAGTAGTTACGAGCGTACGGGTCATCTGGTGTTAAGTTAATTGTTTCTGAGTTATTATATTTTAATTTCAGAAAGTATTTGTATTCTAATTGAAAGAAAAAAAATATACCTTATAGCATCCCTATAACATTTTGTAGTTGATGCTTACATTATGTGTATAGGTATACAGGTAACGTGGAAAAAGTAGTATTTATGAGGGACAAGACAATTATTATAATTTAGAGAAATGGTATTTACATATTGTAATGAGATTAGAGCTCAAAAACGCACACAAGATGTGTCAAAAGCTAAACTGGAAATGGACTGGACACATTCTGAGGGAAAAGAAAGAAAAATGGACAAAGACCGTTTGAGAATGGTATCCAAGAGACGGGAAACGAAGGAAAGGTAGAGAGATGACGTTTGAGTGTGTTTGTTGCTTTACTTTACACATTATATTGTAATTGAAATGATTTGTAAAACGATGAAACTGTAAATCTTGATATAAAAGAGTGGCAATGAGTTTCTTGCTACTTCTTCTCATAAGGGTACAGTAGCGGTAGATTCAAAAAGATTTTTTTTTTGACATTTATAGGTATCATTTCTGTGACCTACATGAATAAAGTGATTTTGATTTCATTAGAAGGTGGGAGAACAATTTTAAAAGGATAGCAGGGCCGGACTGGATAAGAGTAGCTAGAGAACGAATGAAGTGGAAGTCATTAGAGGAGGCCTTTGTCGACATAAAAGACAAAATATTACTTATTAAGTTAATTTAAGTTTTATTTATAAGAAAAAAAATAAGTGACTGGTAATAACTGTTAAGTATTTAATTTTATTTTTCTAGAGTACGGGCCATGGCAATTCTAAATAAGACCACTGCTAGGATACGTGGTTCTAGAGGAAACTTTAGTGGCCAACATTTCATAGAAACGACTTCGACTCTTTTGTCCGTGGTTTTAACAAATATTAGTACATTATATTATTCTTTTCAAACATAATCATTATCTGTGTCTCTCTGTATTGCATTTTTTGATATTTTTGTTTTTCTACTTTCAACGTGGTAGCAAAAAAATTAAACCGTCAAACAAAGGTCCGACAAAAATTATTATTTTTTTAAACTTTCAAAATCTGTCACCTCAAGTTCTTCACACTTCTTAAGTTCATCTTCATAATTATCCGTGAATTCATCCAGCTCTAACTGTTTATCTCCCATTTCTAAGTCGTACTTCTGCAGCCAGGACAGCAGCTGCGTCTCCACTTTAAATCTAAATAAAAATTGATGATAAAAGTTATATCTGACGACCTTATAAATGTACTGCTGCGCTCACCTGGTGAGCGCAGCAAAATACCTGTATTTCGCGAAGATATGTGAATTTGCAATCCATGTTAAATTGTAACAAGTACAAATTAAGAATAACTAAAATATCAGTATGTAAATGTATGCGTAAATGTGTAACTATCTGTCTGCCCGTTTAAATTTATATAACTAAATTATCAACATACTTTCAAAGGAGAGGATGAACAAGTTTAAGTGATCACCACCGCCCCCATTCTCTTGCAACACCAGAGGAATCACAGGAGCGTTGCTGGCATTTAAGGAAGGTGTAAAAGTGAGTGTACCTTTAACGCATAGTTTAATTTAAAATAAAATTACTTTTTAGCTTAGTTACGGCGAGATTGTAATACAAGTGTGGCAACATTAAACTTATCATAGTACTATGTAACCTAGAAGAAATTAAAAAAAACCCTTTCAGAGAGTCAATTTGAAAAAAAAGGGTCTTGTCATTAGCCTCATAGTTCATACTATCAAATTCAATTAAAAGCGACCAAAAACCAAAGAGCCAAACTAAATTTTATCGTTGAATGTGTGTCGCCCGATAATATATTTATTTCCCTATTCTACGATGTTTAACGATTAACTTTATCGTGTACGAATTTTATACAGCTTTAAAATACGAGACGGATGATACAACTAGCATAAGAGCTGTTGAACAATTAAAAACGTATACAATAATGAAATCCAAGTACTTACATAATACCTATATAAAGATTAGTATTATATAGTTGAATGAAAATATTGGCATTCTACCTCAGATTCTTCTGCAGGTACATAAAATTAGTTACGTATGGTAAGTAGAAGTGGTTAGATTATTTGAAAATTTTTTGTCAGTGGTTAATTAAAATTTTTGTTTAATAATAGGGGTTCAAATATGAAATTGCCGTTATGTTGTACCTAATAGGTAATTCGAATTGACATAGAACCTTCATGGTTTGAAATTTTTGAGTGAAATTATTTTCATATAGTACCTATGTAGGCCTTCATTTATAAAATGTGCAACATTCGACTGTCGACTTTCAGTTGTTTTTTTTATTCAGCTTAAACAAGAAAGATGGATACTTCGAATAATCGAGTGATTTTTGAATTCCAGTTCCGACGCGGTAATAACCCGGCAGAAACAGCTCGCAATGTTGCCTTTGGAGACAGTTTAAACGCTTTCATGATTTGAAGAACGAACCGCATGGAAGACCGCCCACACAGGTGAATAACAATGAGTTGAAAGAGATGATAGCCAAACTAGCCAGGAAGCGGCATGGTTTAACGTTACCTTACCAAGAATATTGACTCATAGAAAAAAAGTCGACACCTTCACGCTTCCTTTAAATTCACGAACAGACAGGGAACAAAATGTAGTGATGCAGGGTACTTTTTTATGCCACTAGATATTTATATTTTTTATGCCACTTTAACCACACCCTAACATTGCAATATAAATTAGACTGACAAATTGAGACTTAAACGTGAATTTCTCTACGTCACAGTCGTTAAATTTGTTGATGGTTCACTTTGTCGTCGGATCAATCATTTAAGATCAAGAAGTTAAGGTATTTTGTATAGATAAGATGAAAGAACAACACGTACCTCCTGGCTCGCTGGTTCTTCTCCTCAATGAGATGTGCTTTCAATAAATTCTCATACATGCTCCGTGATTCCACTTCCTCTTCCTTCAGCATTTCAGACTTGATCAAATGCGATCGAGTTGCCAGAACCATCTGCCGATCGGAATCCAAGCTGTCAATAACGAATTGTCCTTTAAAACAAAAACTTCGAATACATAAACTGGCGCTCTGAGAGAGAACAACCGGCGCAAGAAACTCTTCTCGCATTCTTTTTTTGCGCTCTTTTTAATCATATACAATATTGTATTGTCATTGCTATTGCTATTAAATAATCATAATCCAGTCCCAGGCTGTCGGATCACTTAGATATTCAGCAGTGGAGTAGTAGGATTTACGACACAGCCATTTTTTAATAAAATATTTAAATTTATTTACAGATAATGCCTGAACAGTGGCTGGGACTTTATTATAAAAGTGTATACATTTACCCTTAAAGCTATTATGTATCTTATGAAGCCTACTAGAATTAGTAACAAGCAATCCCTTATTTCTATATGTAGTGTTATAATAAGGAAAAGACCGAACTGAGCTAGAGGTCCCGGGTTCGAGTCCCGGTAGGTGCAAACATATATACGATGAGTTTGGATGTTTGTTTCCGAGTCATGGATGTTTATAAGTATTTATGTAAGTTTAAGCAGATATATTGTATTAAATATATCGTTGTCTTGTACTCATAGTACAGGCTACACCCAGTTTGGGACAAGATAATTTGTGTAAAAGTTTTTTTTTTTTTAATATTGTTTATCTTGCAATCTGCCTAATCACTTGGCATTTGGCTAGAGGTTACATAGTTCAAATTAGTCTTGGAATGGTATAAATCCAGTGACCAATCCTTTTTTTTTTTAATGCCAATATCTTATACAATATTGAGGTCTTGAGGGGCTTTTCTCTTTAGTCTGTTGAAACAACTTTTACTCATCAAATTGCAGGCGAGTGCGTTTGGGTGGGCTTTAATACGTTTTGCATAAGACTTGAGTTTATTAAGAATCTCCTGTTTGACCATTGGTACTTTCAGGTCGCGGTGAAGTTGGATATTGGTGATATACCAAGGTGAATTTGTTATGATCCGCAGCATTTTAGCCTGAAAGCGTTGGGAGTATTTCCAGGTTTGAATTTGATGTGTAAAAGTGTGTCAATATTATATTATTATACTATATATAAATTGAATTATTATACCGTTTCTACTATCGACCACTTCGATTTAATATTTAAAGAAAACCATGTCGCGGCACTTACAATATTTTTTGCTGAGGTTTTCTTATCAATATTAAAGTAAATTTCCTTATCAATATAAAATATTAAAGAAAATATGGCTATACCCTCTCGTAGATTCCAAAATATCGAAATATCGAAATCATGCAGACTATCTAGGACCTTCAATATATAACCAACTTAATAATAAAATACAAATTGCGGACCTCTCTTCTTACAAAGTAAGATTAAGACGAGAGTGGCTTTTACAATTAAGCTATGATGAAACCGAGAAAATTATCAAATCAAAATTAATATACATATATATTTATAACTATTTGCTTTACCTATTACTTTTTAATTTTATAAAGTTTCTTATTATGAGATAGGTATATTTTAAAGTCAGATAAATATTGTTAGTTTTATTACATTCATTATTAATATTAAATTAAATTACATAGCACACGGATATCACTGGTTAGCTTTGCACAGGGTTTCCTCGCAGTGAGCCATCCAGAGGAATTTAATACATTAATGGTGCCTCTTTGTTTCTGCTTTTGAGACTGACACTGTAAATATATATGAGGCATGAAGAACAACGTATGTATTTATTATCTGTTATTACGGCTTTACTCACGTTTTTGTCGGTATCGGTACCGACTAGTATGTATTTAGGACAATTGATAATTTGTACCTAACGTTTAATCGAATCACTGTATAGGACGTTACCAACAGATCCACACGCTCAACTGAAAATGATTGCTATATTTTCTTGTACTCATATTAAATTTATAAGTCTTACATTTTCTTCTTGAGGAAAATGTCAGCGTCACGATTTAAAATGCCAAGTTCATATTCCAACTTCGATATCATCTCGGATTTTATTCTCATCGATTTCTCAAAGCTTTCGTTCTCTTCCTTCAAACATTTTGTGTATTCTACGAACAAATGTCAATATGAGTTGTTATAAATATATAATATATTAAACAATTACAAAATATTGTTTGTTTCTTCGGAAATAAGTAAAACAAACGGAAAGCCCATTTTTGAACAGTCGAGTTGTGATATCTTAGTTCACAAATAAAAATAAACTCAAAAATTACTATAATTATAATATAAATTTATTTACAGTCCGACACCTTATTAAGAAAAAGCCATAGGCAAGTTATTTTGCCGAAACATGAGAAATAATAAAGATAGGAGTTACTAGTAATTACTAGTAAGAGGTTCCAAAAAGTTTGAAAACATATATATAAGTACGCTATAGCGTGCTCATTTAATGGCGAATAGCATGACTAGCAAGCCACGACTGTCCATCGTTTGCAAGTAACTTTCTTGAGCGATTTTTGCTAGAATAAGGAAGGGCTGGCAACACCTGATTTTGCGGATGTCCATGGGCGGTTGCCTCACCTCTCCCTATCCCGTGAGCCCTTGCCCGTTTGCCCCCTCTTATTTAAAAAAAAGGGAGACGATTGGAATCGTTGTTGGAAATACTAAAGGCAAGTGATCACGTTGCCGATCTCCTGCAACAAAAGTTTTATGATAAAGTGAGAAACGCGTAGATGGGAATCGATAGAGGGCGTGTATATGTGGCCAGTGCACAAGCACCAACCACGATCATAACAATGGACACGACCATCAAGAAGATAGCAAAATTTGACGATGCTAACTGAGACAACTGTTCTTGTGACGCAAAGATCGTAATTCTTGGTAAACCGTCTATATGATTTACTTTCAGTTTATAGAATTATTTATTCCCATTAAGACAAAAAAGTCACTTACATGAGAAATAACTTAAATAATAAATAAGGTTAGTATTAATTACTTATCCGATATGAATATGTGGTTAGTATAAAGAATTAGTGGTTAATAATAACATATAGTTCAATAATCTAGTGTGAGGACACAGTGATATATCACAATAGCAAATGACTTCTAACAAATACAGTAAATGAGTAACAAATTAATTAGCAAAATAGTTGATACAAAGTAACAACTCAAGACAGCTTCTTGGGTTGTGGTACAAGTTGACAAACTTTACAGTTGATAACCTGCCCAACCACAATAATTGCATACCAGGAAATTGACTTGAGTTTTAAAATCTAAACAGTGTGTTAACAAACTGTTAAGCTAAAAGATTATAAAAAATTATTATATATTGATTGACAAATTGAGATTTGAGAATTATATTTTTTCTCATTATGTATAGATTAATCTGTATGAGCACCTTGTATTTTCTCGAGCAGCTTTCCGTTGGAGGCTTCCAGCTTTCTGGTATGCATCTTCATTTCCAGCTCCTCAGCAGCAGTCATCTCCATCTGCTTCACCATCATATCACGAAAATTCTCCAATGTCAACAAATATTCCAAGCCGGGGACCTTTCGTCTCATCTATAATTAATTTATTTATGTATTCTTGAAAGGGAAATAGTTAACTGGCTATTTAATAGTAAAAAAATATTAACAGTTATATTACTTTCTTACAAATCGCAAGTGTAAAACGTAGCTGCTTTCGTGGCCTGCTTTTATCGGTTGTCTAACAGCAAGAGACTCTATCTAGACGTATCAATTGCCTAAGATGAAATACATGTAATGATGTAATCGTATTAAAAACTTACATGGATATTATCAGGCGTGTGTTCCTCTTTAATCTGTAAAAAAAATATGTAAATGATTTGAGTTTTCTTTAGTGTTAATTCCGCCAATATTTGTCTTTAAACAATTCGACACGTGTTTTGCCTCTACACGAGGACGTGTTGTCTCGCCAAAATCTGGCACGAGACTGAATCAAATGAGCCGAAAGCCCCTTTGTTTTGGAAATTTGTTTGTTCATTCAACAATATAAACATGACATAACATTTAGTCCCATCACCTTTGTTACCTATCTCTTCCGTAATACGTCACAACAGCCGACCAATCACAGCGCGTCATTTCATGGGACGAGGGTATAAAAGAGCGGCTTCCGGCTTATTGATTCAGGCGAAACACGTGTCGAATTGCTTAAAGACAAATATTGGCGGAATTAACACTATAAGTATAATTATGGATTTCCGCAAATTAATGCCTACTTGGACTATGGATTGATTATATATTTTGATATACATAAGATTTGCGAGTGTTAAAACTGATAATCCTACTAGACTCTTGATTTATTTTTCAACTATTGTCCCGGTTTGAATGGCGCGAGTGCGAGTGGAGTTATTACGCCAAATAGTCTATCGCTCGCCTGTCGGTGTGCGACGAAGCGTTGTCATGCTGAAGGTTTCTGCTACGAGGTCGTTTCTCCCGAACTTTTTCCAATACAACTGGCAAAGAATTGTTAATATACACTTTGCAGTAAAAAATAACGGCAGCAAAAATTACATAACTGTCTATATTTAATTCTGTAGGAACTTTTGATGGATCAGTCTGTAGGAGCTTTGCACGCGATGCCGGCTAGATTATGGGTACCACAACGGTGCCTATTTCTGCCGAGAAGCAGTAATGTGTAAACATTACCGTGTTTCGCTCTATAGGGCGCCGTAGCTAGTGAAATTACTGGGCAAATAAGACTTAATTGCCTCGCGAGGCTCGCCTCTGCGTTTCAGGGATGCGTCTTGAGTCTGTCTCGCGAGGCCAATCTCTCGAGTCAATAAGCCGTGTGTGGACGCGGCGAGTAACATTTAACTTTAACTTGTCATACCTCAGCAATCAGTTGTTCTGCTTTGGGCCTTAGCTGGGGATAACTATTCAAAATATACATGAGATGCCCCAGCTCAGGATTTAACCGGTTCTTCAATGATATATCACCCTGTAATCAAAAAACAATATAGTTTGGTCATTTTTGGTTTTTAGACATATACGTAGGTCACACTAAAAGTATTCGAAACTTAAAAAAACAACATGTTATAACCAAAATATTATATTCATTGAAACATTTTTTCATGCGATCGAACCATTTTTTTTACAACAGGAGAACCACAGATCTAAAGGAATGTTTTCTACGTGCTGATTGAACGCTATCACTGCCTCTTCGAAATTGGTAAAGTGAATCCTCAAATCTTTGATTTTGGGGAAAATATAGAAATAACAGGGTGCTAGGTCGGGGCTATGTGCAGGATTGGTGACGAGTTGTACTTTTTCGGAAGCTCAAAATGACATCGTTTTGTTGCCCATGTGTAAAGAAGCGTTGTCATGATGTAGGAAAACGCGGCTTTTTGGTCGTATATCGCGAACTTTTTTTAACACCCTCGGTAAACAAATGGTAGAATACCACTCGGCATAAACACTCTTTTGATCTTCAGGTGGAATTGTGCAGATGGGAACCGTAGCTGAGAAAAAAAGGATTCTCGCCTGCCTCAATTTGGTGATCTATTCTCATTTTCAAACACAGCATTGCTGATTTTTTCGGGTTCAAAACAATGAATCCACGTTTGGTCTCCTGTGACAATCTTACAAACAGATCTAATCTAATCTAATCTAATAATCTCATAAATGTCCGTGGTCGTACTTCATCAGCATCTGTGAGTACCATTCCCCGCTTCTGCTCCGCTGTCAACTCATGAGGGAACCAACGACAACAAAATTTCCGAACTTAAAATTATTCGTGTAAAATTTTCTGAATTTGGCTCATATCAATCCCCAATAGTCCTCGAATTGTCTCATAGGTAATCCGCGGGTTTTCTTCAATTATCCGCTTAACAGTGGCCACATTATTTTCGTTGACGGCAATTGAAGGCCGCCCTTCATGAAATTCGCCATGTAAAGAAATCCAAACTCTCTCAAATTCAGCAAATCATCGCCTCACGGTGCTCAAGCAAGGTGCTTCTCACCCAAAAGCATTTTGAAGTCGAGCGGCACAGTCTTACGGAGAGAGAGAACTTTTAAAATCATAAAAAATCATCGCTCTAAAATATTTTCGACTTAATTTTATTTTCATTGCGTACGTAGAACTTTGATGCGTGATAAAAACAATTGACAAATGATTTCCCGCCAATTGTTTTTTTGTTTCTTTAAGGTTGCAACGTTTCAAAAAATATAACATTCGAAATTCAAATAGTTCCGATTAGCTAGAAGTGATAAACTTTTAGTGTGCCCCATGTATAATATAACAATACCCGTAAAACGATTAAAATAAATCACGGTTGAAAAGACAATGGAGCCTAAAAATCACCAAAAAAAAAACAAATCAACATATTTAACAATAATTGTACTTCGGTTGCTAGGAATGGGGTTAAATGACGGCCGGCTTAAGCATTCCAGATATTGATACGGCTTAAAGACCTTACTGCACTAGAATTTACTCTCAATCTACTTCAAAATCTCGAAATACATTTGTAGCACCTCTGCTATTGTAGATGATCATGAGAATAGGCCATCACTTACCTTCAGGTAAAACTGCAGGTTCACTCGCTATTTAGCTTATCTCATATGAGAAATACTGACCGCTTTTATATCCTCCATCGCAGCCACATTCAACAAGCTAGTGGAGAACAAGGGATTATCGTATTGTTCGAATATGAATGTGAGATCGTCCATATGTTCCACTTTTAGTATGGAGCTCAACGTGCGGTATTCCTGTACAAAAATCGGTAGACATATCGCCAACTTTGTTTTGTAAATAGCTTCGTCGAGGATCTTCGTTATTCGCTCAGCCTGGATGTGACATTCAAGGTCGATGGGTGATGCAGCTGAAATTATTAAAGCATAGAGAATCACTGAAAAACAAATCTAATTCAAATACGTTTAAATGAATGAATAAATGAATGTTTAATTACATTTAATACGCCACAAAGTCATATATTTTCTCCATAAAGTTTTATTCTTTTTGTTAGTTAACGTGAACAAGTTTCGCTTTAAAAGAGAAGACGCGGCTAAAGAAACTATACCAGCTTTCCTTAATAAATATAATTTCATATAAATACTTTAATATTAACGTACAAAAGAAACATAAAAAGCAGTGTGTATAAATGTTTAAAGAAGTGCGAACTGCGTGCGATTTCCTCTACGCGTACCTGTTCCAAAATTCGCTCTAATAAACCTAATTTAAAATACAGGAAATCGGCAGCAGGAACAACATATAACAAACAGCGCTTGATAAAACTCTATGCGATACACGAGGAGGAAGAGTTACCCCACAAAGCGAAAAACATCTCAATTCATGCTGGAATCCCTATGACAAATGCGGTACACAGTGGGAAATTCTTTTGAACAGTATGCCTGCTAGATGATTTCACAGCAGTGGTTTTTGCAGCATGGTTATCGGTAGGGAATATCTTTTTAAATTTAAAAGGGTACTAATGGGCAAGGGCCACATAATGAAAAGCAGTGAAGCAACCGCCCATGGACCTCCGCAATACCAGGTCCCTAAAGTCGTATCGGTTCGGGGAAACCGCAGTCGGTAATTGATTCCATAAAATCACTGTGCGAGCCATGAAATTTCTCCCAAAACACTCCGTTGTAGAATACCAGACGTCAACATGATGCGGGTGGTTTGCATTTTTTTTATATAACAGGGGGCAAACGGGCAAGAGGCTCACGGGATGGGGAGAGGTGAGGCAACCGCCCATGGACATCAACAACAAGAGGTGTCAAGAAATGCGTTGCTGGCCTTTACGGTGGGATTATGCTTTTTCTTGAAGGTCCCTAAGTCGTATCTGTTCCGGATAATAGTAATGTCGTAATGTCCAATGGTGGACTTCGGCTGCTGGTATCATTCGAAATAGCTCCTCCGAGCATTCCCCATAAAAAAAGCGGTAGAAGAAGCAGAGAGAACCCACATCTCTACCCAACGCTAAACAATCAAAACGATTTTATCACTTACCAATCATGTATTGCTGGTCTCATCAATTCTTAACATAAAATAAAAGTAGAATGCCAAGATATACAGTCGCTTGCACATGTTTACCCCCTTATTCATAATGGTCCGCTAACTTTAAACAGCCGCTAAGGAGTGTTTTTTCTCATTCTGACTTAGGTCATTAGAAGATAGAGTGAGAATTAGCAATGCTTTAAGTTAGCAGACTATTATGAATAAGGGGGTTAGAGTTTACTTACAGTTGTCTTTGGTTAAGTCCTCTTCCTCTCTAGAGCTGGCAAGAGACCTCGTACTCTGAGTTTTGGAACTGTCGGAGTACGTCGAAGGAGACTGCAAGGTCGCAGATGATTGAGAATCCATTTGCGACATTTAATGATTTTGTAAAACTATCCTTGCTTAATAGAAATTTCATTAAATTTTGGAATAGCCTTCGGCTACGGGGTGATTTGTTAGATATCGTACAAATAATGCCATGAACACCTGCAATTGATTAATACGTCAAATTAAATAATATAAATGATATAAAGTGCATGTTGCCATGGTAACTAACAAGGAATAACTATTATAACTATGCAATTTTTGTTCACCCCATTGACATCTACTATATACCACTGGACTGGCGGCTGTCAAAGTGCTTTCGTGCCTGTTTGATATTCGCCATTTTGGCGCTGTTGGCCATGTAGCGAGAGTCTGCGGTACGAAAACTAGTGATGACAACCTCAGCAAACATCGATAGATGGTGGGAAACTATTTACAAAGAAATTGTATACTTTATTATGTTGATTCTTCAAGTATAAATAACACGGAAAACGAACGAAATTAATTCAAAATACAAAAATACTTCAGAGTTTTGTACGTTCCGCAGCCTTTTGTATTGTACGTCAAAATGGACGCTCGTGAGTGGCGCTACATATAGGCACAAAAAATTTGCTGTCAAACATGGAACAGCCTGTCCAGTGGTATTTATACAGGTCAGTGTTTCGCCCAATTAGTTATCGACAGCGTTTTTATGGAAGAGGAGGAGAAACTAGCGTACGCATAAACTAAAAGCCTATATACATCATCGGATTTGGTAGCTCCGACAATTCGCGACAATACTAAGGAGCTGATCCAAGTAAGTGTACATGTTCAAGTGGGAAAAACTTGTTTTTGTTTTTCACAGAGCAAGGGACCGACATGATATTCTCGATAGAAGTACCTATTTTAGGGTCAATGTATTTTTTTTTTAATTTTTGAAGTTTTTATAGTTATGTTACTTTTGTTGTAAATAATTCTGTAGTTTCTGGTGTTCTGTGTCGCTATAATTGTTCTACAAGAAAAATAAAAGCTTTTTTTACTAAACTAATAATAATAACAATCAATAAAACAAAAAAAAAACCTCACTTCTAGGATTAATACACAAATAAAATTTGAAAAACAAAATTTTATGAACGATGCGGGACTCGAACCCACGACCTCCGGCGCTTTGTTTTTTTATTAATAACTAGCTGACCCGACAGACGTTGTTCTGTACATAATAAATAAAGTACTGTTTTTATGAATTTGTCAATAATATTTCATATCATCAAGAATTATTTCGTAAAGCTCCCCGTTGTTATAATGACATTGTTTCACAGCAGAACTGTCAAACCGTGCGTCAATAAATTGTCTCATAAAAAATATGTCCATAAAACAAATATTATTAGAAATAAAAATAATTAAAGGCCAAATTGAAATAAAAACTATCTTATCTCTCAAATTGGACTTAACCGCACTCCATGAAGTAATCTCCATTAAAATCCGTTCATTAGTTTAGGAGTTCACTAGAAACAAACATCAGGACACTGGATTTATAGATTTATTAATATCTAGCTGACCCGGCAAACATTGTTTTGCCATATAAATTATTTTTAGAGTTAGATCGTTTCTTGGACATTGCAACATTATTTTATTTTTCTAAAATAAAAGATTTTTTCTAAAATAAGTAGCCTTAGTTACTCCTTATTACATCAGCTACCTGCCAATAAAAGTCCAGTCAAAATAGGTCCAGCGATTTCAGAGATTAGCTGGAACAAACAGGCAGACAAAAATTGTAAAAAATGTTATTTTGGTGTTTATATTCATATAAATGTAGTAAAGAACGGTTATTTTAATATTACAAACAGACACTCCAATTTTATTTATATGTACTTATAGATGGATAGTCCATTACAGAAGGCCAATTAAACGGACACACAATAGAATATGTTGACAGTTACATCTATTTGGGGAAACAAGTCTCATTCAATACAAACAGCAACTTAGAAGAAGTAAAGAGGAGAATAACATTAGCGTGAAAAAAATTCTGGTCTCTAAAGAAATATTAAAAGGCAACTATAGCCTGCATATGAAAAAAATTGTGATGGACAGTTGTATTATGCCATGCCTGCTATATGGCTGTCAAACCTGGGCATTCACAAAAGAAATAGAACAAAAAATAGAAAAGACACAAAAAGCAATGGTGAGAAGCATATTGCGGATCAGAAAACTACAAAAAGTACGTAGTGAGGACATTAGATAGAAAAGCAAGCGTACCGATGCACTAAGACACGCGCTAACATTGAAATGGCAATGGGCTGGCCACATTGCACGCTTCACAGACAGAAGGTGGACAATAGAGACCACCAAATGGAAAGGACCACCAGGTAAAAGATGCACTGGTAGACCAAAGCAGAGATGGGCAGATGACATCGTGCAGTCGGTGGGGAGAAACTGGATCGATCAGGCCAATGATAGGGAAAAATGGAAAAAGCTGGGGGAGGCCTATACCCAAAATGGGGTCCATAACCAAAGTTATATAGAATAAATAATTAAACTGGTCACTCTAAATAAAATTAACACTAGATTTTAAGAACTTTAAATTATTAACATTTTTTTGTAAATTATGGGTTATGGAATAAATTACTTATTATTATTATACAGGGTGTCCCAAAACTCAACGATAACCTGGTACCGGGCGAGAGGCCAAGGTAAACCAGTTATGAAAAAAATAAGAAAAAAAAATCTATGTCACTTAGTCAAGATAGTCAAGATGATAGACATTTTTCGAAAATGTTAAAAATTTGACACCCTTTGTCGCATTTTTAGGTACTGTGGTCGCAATTTTCACAATTTTACAGTGATTTTTTTAATAATGTTCTCTCAAATAACAGTGCTATTAATGGTAACCACAAATGAAAGTAACAATCATTGTTAACTAAGTAAAATAAATTAAATTTTGACGAGTTATGGTTTATAAAATTTATGTCAATCAACTTTGACACTCTACGTTGGAAAAAAAATGTACTACACTACCTATGGCAAGTTTTTTTAAAGATGATACTATCCTAGTGATGCTTGTTTTGCACACCGTAACAAAGCGACAATATGACGTCATCAACAGTGACGTCACGCCAGTGATATTGTAACCGGGTGTTAAATATTGCAGTGTTGCTATGACAGATGCAAGTTATTTATTCAATACTTGTTAGAGTTGGCCAAACTACTTGTTCAAAAACCTAATCAAGTGTTAAGTAGTAACATAAGTGAGGGCTTTTGTATTTCAAATTCAGTTAAAAATAAAGCACTGGTAAGAAAAAAAAGTAACATATTAATTTAATTTTCTTTTTCAAGGTTTTAAGCAGCGGGAGGTACATAATGAGTTTTTAGCATTTTTCCAGTATTCGCTCCTTTGCACAGGTTGCGGGCTAGGTATTGGGTACCAGACCGGCGCCTATTTCTGCGGTGAAGCAGTAATGTGTAAACATTAATGTGTTTTATTATAATTATAATTTAAAAATTACTAGTCGCTGCTACTCCCAGACTCAATAATGTTGGGGCTACTGAAAACCAGTGCTACACTGGCACCACGCCATTGCAGCTTTTTACTGAGTTAGCTCCATTTGGTGACATTCACTGCCGCACAGTACCTTTTTCGTTTTAAGCTATAAATTGTATTATTTAATTTGTTTTAAGAAATTATTACTTATTTTGGTTTGTATCATTTTAATAATTGTGTGGTGGTGGTTTTTCTTATCAACAAATTTTTATTCTATTCTATTCTATTTTGGTCTGAAGGGCGCAGTAGGTAGTGAAATTACTGGTCAAATGAGACTTAACATCTTATGCCTATACAGTTTCACGGCACAAATAAGCACCGTTGTGGTACCCATAATCTAGCCAGGATCCTGTGCAAAGAAGCCTCCTACTGGTCCTACCCCACTTATATAATAAAGTGAAATACAATAGCAACCTGCCAAAAATCTAACAGAAAACCTGATCCCTATACTTTACAAGTTAACTCGTAGGGCTAACATGAAAATTACTTCAAAATATCATCAAAATCGGACTTTCCGTTTTGGACCTCACAGAGAATGTAGGTACACATTGATCGTGTTAAATTAGATTTAATCAAATTTAACGTTAACAGTAACACTTTAATATAGACTGCGGAATGCGTTGCACCATCGTATTTCTTGGCATAGTTAAAGTTAAGAAGTGAAATAACAATTCATACCAAGAAATAAGGTATTTAACATTAGCAATAGCTTTAACGGTCGCAAATTAAACGGTTACGATTGTCAACCCGTTAAAGATATGACGTCATTTAAAATTGTCAAATGGTGCCAATGACGTTCTATACATAAGAACGTCATAGAATGGTGCAACACATTTTTTACTTAACCGGGACTTCAGCACGTTTGTTATTGGTAAAGTTAGTTTGTGCAACCCAGCCTTAGAGTTTCATATTTTAAATAATATAATAATTTAAATAAAAATCAGCAGGACTGGGGAATTTTGCCAATTACTTGTTTCAAAAGTACGTAGCTAAATTAATTGTATTGTAACAGTTTTAGATATAAGTATTTATATCGGTTACAAAAATGCCAAAAAAGAGCAAAGTGAACAAACTGGCCCGCATGTCGGATGAGGAACGGGCCCGTTACCTGCAGCACAGAGCTGATGTAGAAGAAGAGGCCAGGAGAAGAAAACGGGAGCTGATCGCTAGATTCATAAAGGTATTCAATTTCTGGACTTAAGTATTTTATACTAGCTCTTACTTCGTCTGCATTTAACAGTGTAACAATATTAGTACGTGTTTCAATTCTGCCACAGACATATTATGATAATATAACAAACAATCATAATATCTCACATCGTTAAGGCTGGAGACCGAGACAATGGCCTTGAGGAATCAAACAGAGGTAGGTAACCTCTCTCGCACAAGATCGCCATAGTTTTAATTCAGAATTAGAAGCGTTTTTATTTTATTTTTCAATTTTATACATTTATTCAAACAAAACAAATCTTATGACTATATTTACAAAACTATGACTACATAAAATTAAAACTGTCATTACGTGGAAGCGTACCAAGAATACTAGCAGCATTTCCGCGTTGGATAGCTAGGCTGATCCGTTGACCGAGATAGCTGCCAGCGCTTGAGTTTCAAGTAGTCTTATTGAGGCGCGAAGATAGTACTTTGTACATTCTCCGCGCCTCTGGGCTCATTTTTAATGTCTTAAAAACATAATACAATTTTCTTTACAAAACTAGCAAAACTATGTCATGTTAAATAGTATTGGTGTCCAGTTTTATATAGATTCGTACAATTTTTATATAGATTGTTATTATTAGCATGGCTCCAACTGAAAAAGTTAAGGGTATCTTGGTAACTTTTTTTCGCACTGTCTATATAAATATTTGTAAAAATATAACCGTCAAGAAATGGTTTCAATTATGCGCTATTTTGGCGATTTCTTGGGATAGCGGTCTTAAGGCAGCGTTCGTATTAAACGTTTTTGTTCTGACATACTTTGCAAATCCGCCTACCAAATGATATTAAGTATTAACCCATTAACCCGAACTATTTACAAACCCAGCTATATATTAACCCAATGGTAACAGAATCAAAATCCCCCAAACTACAATTATCCTCTTCCCGACATTTTACATTCGTCTCACATAATATTATGTGAAATAAAATATAAACTACATATTATGTATTTTTTTATTATTTATATAAACTTATTTATATTTCATTCAATTACAGAACAAACTAGACAAAGAAGAAAAGTACAGCAAAACAAACACAGCAAAGATAAATGAAGCATGGCGATTTATATTGCGGAAGATCAAGAGTAAGCAAATGTCAGTGGAAATACAGGCGAGTGTCAAACTCTATATAAAATAAAAACATCTATAGTTATGCCACGGACTAGTAAAAAAATAAGGACTCCGTGTCACCTTACATAACAGTGTAGCACTAAAACAGGCCGATTAACGTGTAAATAACTAACCCCACGCACACACTTACACTACTACAGGCCGATAGGTGGCCATTATGAGAATTGTCATCGTCTGTGACAGATCAGTTTGCGTCTCAATAAAATATTTTAAAAATTCCGTCGTGTGTTATAAAAAAGTGTAAAAAAGATAGTATATATGTATTTGTTGCCAGATATTTATTTATGGGAGAAAAAATTGTGTAACTAGTATCTCCCGTAACCGCACACACACTAGGATAACGGTGCTTCACTTGCGGCTTACATGTCACGGCGCGGAGTCCTTCTTTTTTTACTCGTCCGTGAGTTATACCAATAATATCGATAATGATCATGACGTGTAAAATCTTTCGGCGCGTTCACGTAATGTTGCCCCCAGAACCGCGAGGCCGTATGCGGTGGCCCACGTCGCCTCTGACTTACGCCAACACGATAATGAATTTCCTATTACTTAATTGTGATTCATATCCATGACATTAGAAACAATAAACAAACGTAAGCCTGTTAGGCTTACTACTTTGTTCAGTAGAGTTAGTAAGTTTTTCACTGGGTGAAGTAGGTATTCGTTTCTACAACAAGATCGCAGAAAAAAAAGTTTGTGTTACAAATAATACCAACCTGGGGTCGGTACTCTCACTACCACATTTTCATGAATTAAATATTAATAAATGCATGCATCAAGTGTGTTCTTTTCAGATCTGATCTAGAATATCGCTCAAAGTAAATTTATTGAAGTAGGCGTTACTTTGCTGAAATCCATAATTATATAAATGATTTGAGTTTTCTTTTCGATTAGATTCGACAAAATCTGTCACGAGGCCGTCTCATGCCAGATTTTGGCGAGACAACACGTCCTGAGGATGCGTCGTGTAGAGGCGAATCACGTGTCGTTGTTTCAAGTTTCAAGGCGAATCAATTGTTTAAAGACAAATATTGGCGGAATTAACACTAAAGAAAACTCAAATCATTTATATCGTTCAAAGTACCCACTCGGTAGGTACTTTTCATGAGAACACATACAGGCATTTACATTCTCAAAATTTAGTCCATAAGAATTCTTTTGATGTCAGATCAAACACTACCACCGTTTCAGAAACACATGGCACTCTGAGAGAAAAGAAAAGGCGCAAGACACTCGCCCAGCATTCTTTTTTGCGCTCTTTTTAATAGAATATAAAATATTGTACTGTTTGTTATTAATATTGTGTTAAGAATTTTAATTTATCTTTTGCTCTCGTGTGTTTGGCAGGGTATGATGGAGAGCTTCAATTTCTTAATGGAAAGAAAGAGCCGCCTGATTGAATCTTTGACTGCTGCCATCGCGGACTCGGATGAACAGAGCCGACGGGCATTCCAGGCTCATACAGAAACATTGAGTTACTTCCTTAGTACGTAATTGTCTTGATATGAATTATCATTTCATTGGTGGCAAGTTTAGACTATACAACTAGTCAAAGTAAAAGTAAAGTACTAGACTATACATATACTCAAAGTCTCGTGCCAGATTTTGGCGAGACAGCGCGTCCTGAGGATGCCTCGTATAGAGGCGAAACACGTGTCGAATTGTTATAAAAACAAATATTGGCGGAATTAACACTAAAGAAAACTTAAATCAATTGTATAATTATGGATTTCCGCAAAGTAGCGCCTAATTCAATAAAGTTTAGACTATTTTTTTAGTTTAGTTTTACATATTAAATGAAAAAATATTTCTTAGACATCCTTTAACTTAATCACAACATTCAAATTCAAATATTTTGATTTCAAAAGAAAGGATATAAAATCACTTATTGAAAGTCAAAAACTACATCCGATGCCAAAAGGTATGCCTCAGACCTGAGAAGAACGGGCGCAACAAACTCAGCGGCCTTCTTTTTTATATAAAAATATGGTTATAATGTAAAATAATACAATAAAGTTTATTATTTAATAACTTGTTCGCTCTATTCCCAAACATCAAAAAAGTCATTTATGTTATAGTAACCTCTTCCACACAAACGTTTTTTAGCAATTGTTTTGAATTTCGTAATACATTTGTTTTTTTTTTATGGAATAGGAGGACAAACGAGCGTACGGGTCACCTGTTGTTAAGTGATCACCGCAGCCCACAATCTCTTGCAACACCAGAGGAATCACAGGAGCGTATAATAGAATAGAATTTGTTTTGAACTTTATCGGGGATCTTGTTGTAAAGGCCATATACAACGCCCCACAAAAGAATTACTAACTCGACTTAACCGAGTAGTAGGCATTATAGTAGGCAGTATTGCTTTATGTTTTTATTATATTTTTATGTATATATTATTATTAATTAATATTACTAATACAAGTCACAACAGCAGTACTAAATTTATTTAATACTGACTGTAAATTATAACTTACTATATTTAGATACGTGGAATGATCTATAAAGTTTCAATGTGTGGGGCCCCCATATTGAAGGACTTGCGAATAGGCTTAGTTCTCTTAGTTAAAATTAGACGGTTAACTGACATAGATACGGCGAGATTAGTATACGTTAGTTATTTTCATAGTATTATGTCCTATGGTATATTGTTATGGGGCAGTGCGGCCGATTTTAATACTATCTTTGTGCTGCAGAAGAGGGCTATTCGCGCGATTTATAACCTAGGTCCTAAAGAATCGTTAAGAGAAAAATTTAAAGAAATAAACATTTTGACTGTTGCTTCTCAATACATTTTTGATAATGTTCTGTATGTTCATAAGCACATTGAGGAATTTTCTAGAAACTGTGACATTCATAATGTTAACACGAGGAACAAACATAAACTTGTTATGCATACTACTCGGTTGGATCAAGTTAGTAAGTCTTTTGTTGGGCGATGTATATGCTTCTACAATATGATCCCAGAAAATGTACAAAGCAAATGTGTTACGAAATTTAAAAGAATTGTTAAAAAACGTTTGTGTGGGAAAGGTTATTATAGTATAAACGATTTTCTTAATGACACCACGGACTGGGAATAAAGCGAACACACTCAGGCTCTTTAATTATAAATGTTTATTGTACGATATTACATTGTTATCCATATTTTATATTAAAAAAAGTCCGCTTAGTTTCTTGCGCCCATTCTTCTCAGGTCTGAGGCAGTCTCTTTTGAATGGGTGGTAGTTTTTGACGTCCAATAAGTGAATAAAAATATTTGAATTTGAATTTGAATGGCAAACAGCTCCTCTATCTTGTTTTAGGAATTGGGACACAAAGTCTAGATAAGTTACAAAACGAGTATGAAAATCAAAAAAATTATTTTCTGGAAAACTGGGAAAAAGATGAAAGAAATATTTCCAACAATCAAGACCAGGCTGAGTTTAAACTTGTTTTGATAAAGTTTATTCAGCAGAGAGACTTTGAGAATTACAACAAAGAAAAGGAGAACGAGAGTGCTACTGTAAAGAACGACGCCAGACTTGAGGTAGGAAACGAGAAATTGATACGTAAAAAACATAATTATGAAAGTGAATCTAACAACGTAAAAAATATTAATAATGATAATGACATCCAAGTTACTGACATGTGGGATGTAATTGATTCAACAATAATTATCCCAATAGTCGTTTCAAAGAGCCTCGACCAGCATCTCAAGAGGCTTACGCTTAATAACTGGATTGAGGGTCGGTTACAGAAAGCAGCTGTTTTGGGAACGGGACGCATTGTGCGGGAGTGTCTCAGTCTGTCCCTAACCACCGGTGGAATTCTCGTGAACCTACTCCGGTCGGGCTCTATTTTTTCACAATAAACTAAGCATAGCTATTACATCACTCCAAATAAAACAAATTTGCAGCTAATAATACTTGGATTCGAACGCGGGACCTTTAGCTTAGTGTCAGTTAAGTCCATTTTATTAAAACTTTCGTGAGAAATTATTACCTTAATTCATTTAAATCGGCTTAACTCACGGTTACTGTTTGTCCCGACTTGTTTGGGATCAATCGAAAGTCCTTCATCAGTACGAGTGTAGTAAATTTGAAGTAGCGTCCCGTCTATCACTGCGAATTTGCGCTAGTAGGGCCACGCCTGACAGGCCAGCAGGAAAGTAGTCGGTCTAACACCGATTAATCGTGAGTAAGACCGATTGAAATAAATAAACATATTTTGAATGGAAAGAAAATTAACGATTCGTGCCTCGTTTATTTCATTTAATTTATATAATTCAGTACATTATTTATCAAATTTGTAAAAGTCCTCTTAACTGTATCCGTGTAAGCCTTTTCATTTTCGTTACAAAAACTGTATGTCGTCCTTCCAATCGTCACAATTAGCTCTGCCTTTCTCGGACAAACAAATTAATAGATTTTTGGAAAACTCACATCTGTCGTCCGAGTTTTCTGAAAACAATTAATTTAATTAATACTACTATCAAATAGTACCTACATAAGTAGTTTAAATTAGAATATATTAAAAATATATTTATTTACCATTACACCAGTGCTGAAGCCTTCGAAAATGATAAAAAGTGAAAAAAATAGTAGGATGAAACCTATTGGAAAGAGATGAGAATATAACAAAAATGAATGGAAAAAAATACGGGTGATCTGAGCGTGGAATAAAAATGGAGTCAGAAATGTCTACTTTTAGATGGTAAAAAAAAACATTCAATGGTAAATGTTCAGAAAATTTAAGCCCATCAAAAGGCATTTCGTAGAGACTTCATATCTGTTATTTCGTAGCAGCAAAAAATGGATTACAATAATTAATCAAATCTATTTATAAATGTTAAAAGGATAATGATTCAGTGTTATATTGTCCTTCTTTTTTCAACCCGTAATTACTTTCCCTATCATTTTTGTTATCTTCCTTTTCCAATGGATTTCATCCTACTATTATTTTTGTTTTGTTTAAAATATTATATAGACCCTGATCTACATAGACATTAAAAAACAACACTTGGTTAACTGACCTTATGAAGCTACATTAGTTCGTAAAGGGGCTTTGATGGGGAGAAGAACTGAAAAGAAACTCCCATAGTCATATAATATTCTCAATCATCTTTGACGTTGTAGTTATTTTGAGATTCATATTGTGAATTAATTTTATATTTATTTATTATTATGTCGTCAAAAATACATTAATTACCATTATCAAGTATCTGAAAACACTCTTCGATTGATTCTTGTAAGAATTCCCTCAAATCCTCGTTTCTGACATCCTTCGTCATCGTATTTGTCATCATATACTTATCTGGCATGCCATTTTCACCTGTCTGGAGGAATTATTTGCCTCATGAGGATTAAAGAGAAATAATAAATTAAGTAATTGAAATCATAAGTTCAGGAATAGTCTCTAGGTAAGTCTTTAATGTTTGCTATTTGGTGTTGATGTTCAATAGTTTCGATTTCAAGTTGCTGATTATAAATATCCGTGTAGTATTTTTTTTAATTACTAGAACATATTTAAAAGTTACTAATATAATAATAGTAAGTAATATAATAGTTCCTAAGACACCATAGATAATATATGGTGTCATACTTTAGATAATACGATAAAGAATTTTTAAATCGACTGCAACAGACACTTTATATGGGCTCACGTATTTTGATGGTTTGTCGTATTTTATTAGATTAAGTTTTATATAATACTAGCTGACCCGACAGACGTTGTTCTGTAGATAATAAAAAAATACTGTTTTATAGGAATTTGCCAATAATATTTCAAAACATCAAGAGTTATTTCGTAAAAAATGCACCCTGATGTTACCTATAATAAAATTGTTTCACAGCGGAGCTGTCAAACCGTGCGTCACTAAATTCTCTCATGGAAAATATGTCCATACAAATAAATATTGAAAATTAAAAAAATTATGGGACCAAAATCGAAATAAAAACTATACTATCTCTCAAGTTGGACTAAACTGCACTCCATGAAGTAATCCCCAATAAAATCCGTTCATTAGTTTAGGAGGCCATCGCGGACAAACAACGTGTCACGTAATTTATATATATAAGAATATTTTTACTTTTACAGTCTGTAGAATGAACTTTCGTTTGGTAATTTTTGTATTTTGTCTTATTCAGTGTATTTTAACTAAGAAAATACTTATTTACATATTATAATAAAATTAAAATAAAGATAATATAAAGCCTTGTAAGGAATTGATTGACAGACGGAGAAAATGATATTGGCCTTAGCACTTAGTTATAAAAGATTGCATACCATTTTTAAGTTTTCTAAAAAACAATGCATTGCACAGCTTCTTCCGTTTTGATTGTTGTCAGTAGAATTTCTTCGGTCACGGGATTTATCACCAGATCTTTGTATATTTGGATTATACTGACTTCTTTGACCAGAGTTGATTTCTACTCGTCGATCCCTTTTGTAGCGTCTAGAGTTCTGTGTTGAATACGTCATGCTCTAAGGAGACGAAAACGATAATTTTAAAAAATATACATTACTTATGTATGTATTTCACTCAATTAATTAAAATATTATATTAAACGAAATATTTTTCGCAAATCTTATAAATATTTTAAATAAAATGACTTATTACTTTATCAATATCGATAAGTTGTACATTATTTATATTATAAAGAAATCTGAAACAGTCTTTTCATAGTTTGAATAAATTATTGAAAGACATTTTTATTTAAAAGACCTTGAAAAGACCCAAAAGAAGCTACTACAAAAGTGTCTATTAAAATGCTGTCACTACTATCTATCCATACTGTTTATTTAAATTATATATTATTAAACTAACTGACCCGACAGACGAAATAAAATACTGATTTATGAAATTGTGAATAAGTAATATTTTATAACATCAAGAATTATTTTGTAAAATATGCTCCCTTTTGTTATCATGAAATTGTTTTACAACAGAACTGTGAAACCGTGCGTCAATAAATTCTCTCATAGAAAATATTTGTATACAAAACAAATATTGGAAATAAAAAAAATTATGGGTCCCAAATCGAAATAAAAACTATCTTGTATCTCAAGTTGGACTAACTGCACTCCATGAAGTAGTCCCCATTAAAATCCGTTCAATAGTTTAGGAGTTCACTGGAAACAAACATCAGGACACTGGATTTATATATATAAACCCTAGCTGACCCAGCAAACGTTGCATTCTCTTTTGAATGGGTGGTAGATTTTGATGTTCAATAAGTGATTTTAAATCCTATTTTGAATAAAAATATTTGAATTTGAATTGTCGATATTAAAATAGCGATACAAAAGTAACTGTTCATGGTAGATGGGTGAAAATTGGAAGTTGTATGTATTTTTTAATGCTGGCTCATAATCAAACAATATTAAAAAAATTAAAAAAAAAAACATGCGACCACCCTTAACATTTAGGGGGTTGAAAACTAGATGTTGTCCGATTCTCAGACCTACCTAATATGCACTTAAAATTTCATGAGAATCGGTCAAGCCGTTTCGGAGTAGTTCAATGTTTAACACCATGACACGAGAATTTTATATATTAGATTATAAAGATATTAAATTTATTTTATGGACAGCTACATGTACAGCATGTAAAACCTACGAATATTTTGTTAGTAATTTTATTGATAATACAATATTACATACGCTTCCAAAGTCGTCATTCTGATTATAATTTTGGTTTTCGGATCCATAGTTGTTGTCAAACGCATTACCATAAGTTTTAGCTCTGTTACCATTACTCATTTCATCATATCTTCTATCATTCGTATCTCGTTGGTTGTATGAGCTTTCATATTGACTATATTGATTTCTTCCATTCGTTTTCTGTTCTCTTCTTTGCATTCCATTTTCAAAACCATAGTCATTCCTATTGATATTTTCTAATTTGCCATCCAACCATTGTCTTCCACTGTCTGACATCCTATCTCTGTTGTTATAATTTCTTCCGTCATCGTTCCTGTTTTCATTCCAAGAATAAGATTGAGAGTCGCGCCAATCTTGCTCAGAAGTATTTTTATGAAAATTGCTTGAGTTCTTACCATCTTGTTGTTTTAAGCAGTTATTGTAAACTTTCTTTATTTCATCACTTTTAAGGCTTCCCTCGGACCGGCAATTGAGTGCCTGTTAGATATAAAGTAAAAATGTGGAATTATGTTTTAATGGCTCACTGTATAATTCAGTATTTCCATAATTTGTAACCATGTTGTTTTGTTCCCTTAAGAAATATAAATGGAAATTTTAGCAAGAAATCACTAAAATTGTTATCAAAACATCCTAGCAAAATTTCAAATCGTTAGATAAGCTCACTCAACTCCCCTCCTCTTTTGGACTATATATTTTATTTGAAACTGGGTTTCCTTCTTTCCTAACAAATTTTTTAAAGTCAGTTTTTGAAGAGATGATCAATTTTGACCTAAATGATATCCTGTTTTCGTAATGATTGCAGATTATTTAAGTGAAAATTATCTCTCAAAGCCGAACACAGAATGAAAATAATACTTACAATGCAATTTGATAGGAGCATATAAAATATGAACGAGGATAGTTTGATCCACCTCATTGTACAAGCGATTAACTTGATATAACACAGAACACTGCTAACAAAAGTAGTAATACCTTACTTTATAAACATATTGTCACGCTTTGATGACGCCCTGATTCAAATAAAAATTATCATTGGCCTCACATTTTATTTTACCATTTATGTAAATTAAGCTGCTGCCGCACCATATTTTCACATTTCTTTAATATCTTTTGTCATGTATGGTATTCTCATTTCACTTGAAAAGTTTATTTTTTTTATTTTACCAGAGGGTTTTCCTAGATTATGGGTACCACAACGGCGCCTATTTCTGCCGTGAAGCAGTAATGTGTAAACATTACTGTGTTTCGGTCGGCTGGGCGCCGCAACTAATTAAATTACTGGGCAAATGAGACTTAACATCTTATGTCTCAAGGTGACGAGCGCAGTTTTAATGCCGCTTAGAATTTGTACTATCTTAAGCGGCACTGCATTGTATTGGACAGGGCGTATCAATTACCATTAGTTGACGTCGTAGTCGTCCTGCTCGTCTCGTCTCTTATTTTCATAAAAAAAAGAGGAAAATCCAAGCAGACAGGCACACGAATTATAAGTTGCTTGATTTTTTTATTTAGACTCCCATAACAATAAACAATTCATTAAAAAAAAAGAAATTTCAAAATTCCCTTTAATAATAACATATTTATCTACAAACCTAGCCTACCCGGTTAACCACGATCGTATATATTATAATAGTTTTAAATACATGGTTGGCTTTTTGTATGTATCTACTGGAAAAATAACAGAGTTGTTACAATATTATGTTCAGCAAGTTTTCCTAGCGATTTATGAATATAATTGTGAATTTTACGAACGCATACCAAAAGATTAAAAGGATATTGACATTAACAGAAGTTGTCTTTTTTTAATTTTTATTGTGCGTTCAGTTTTATAAAAAAGAGAATGTATGTTTGTATGTTCCCTAATAACTCCTAAACTATTCGACCGATCTCAATCAAATCTTTTGTAATAGATAAGTTGAAGCTCAAGGACGGTTTACATATATAGTTTGTCGTGTCACGATCCCACCCACGCATTTACCATATCTCTGGAACCGTTTATTGACATAACAACGTCTGTCGGATCAGCTAGTTGTTAATATTATTATCTATCTAAAAATTATTACTACTTCCTACGTACTTATTACGTATCTAAAAATTAAATTACATAGCTAATTGTAAGTATATCAAAATTAAAATAGATTTACTACAATAATACGTAGGATGTCAGTTTGTTACCGGATGGTTTTGACACTCTAATCACAGGATGTTTTTATTAGAGAGACGAATTGAAAATTAGCTTACATCGTGACCGGATTATCTGTCACATTTTGTGATTTAATTTATGGTTTATTGGGACGAGCTGCGTCGGTTAATTACCTAAGGCTAAAAATTACTAACTAAACTGCTAACGTTGCTACTTACGATAAAAGGAAACAATGAGAACATGTCTGTCAGTACGACCGTCTGTCAGCGGATTTTATCTCATAAAACGCAATTGTTAGCTGAAATTTGATTGTGTATTCGTATTGTCGCTATCACAACAAATAATAAAAAATAAATATAAGTATTTTTTTTATAAAAGTAGGTTATTATAATATTTTGTGCGTCGGTACGGAACCCACGTCTCACTCGACAGGTTTTTTGTAGCATTGAACTAGAGTTAAGGCTGGTAGAATTGTGCTTTGTGAAATTAAATAGGTCGAAATTTCAAAATTTAATGGCCGGCAACGCTCCTGTGATTCATCTGGTGTTAAATGAGAGAAAGGCGATGATCACTTAACATCACTACGTTCGTTTGTCCTCCTTTTCCATAAAAAAAACTTCCTTGTTAAAGTTCAAACTACTGTACAATATACTTCAAAGACGCAGACCGAGTGAAAAATAAAGCTTCGATGCACGCACTGATATACAAAAAACGATGCACGAAAGATACTCGAGTCCGGGCCACTGGCCGAGATACTAAGATTCTAAGGATAATTTTTTTCTAAACATTCTAATCCAACTTGTAGATACATAACATGCGCGTTCAAACAAACAAACAAAAATACTTCAACTTTATAGTATTAGCAGGATTAAGCAATTAGGTATTTTTAGAAAATATTAAATCAAAATAATAAAAAATTATTCCTTCCGCAGCATGAAGAGGATATGCGTCACCTTTACCGTCCAAAGCAACAGCAAATAGATTTCTACTGGACTCAACTACGTGAGGTCTATAACGGATATCTGGAGCAACATAAGCCAATAATGGCGCATTACAACTGCCTGCGTGATAAAGACGACTTCTACCAGCGAGACATTGCTAAAAATGAAGTACTCATTGAACAAGCTACGGTATAATTATGTGATTTTTTCAGAAATCGCACACTATCTAAAATTAGTTAAGATGTGCTGACTATCCGGCAACTATCGTAGTCGTCCACTAGTCGGCGATCATTCGGCAAAAACACGCCGACTATCCGGCTTATTACCTTGTATGTCTTTAAAAAACTCGACACGTGTTTCGCCTCTACACGAGTTATCCTCAGGAGTCTGGCAAAGTCAAATATTGGCGGAATTAACACTAAAGAAAACTCATAACATTTGGATAAATATGGATTCCCGTAAAGTAACGCCTACTTCAATATTTTTTTATTGTATTTGTCAATATATATAAAAATATTCAATATAAGGAACATATCGAAACATAAGTCTAGTCACCGTTATTGCGCAGAAGTCAAAAGTAGGATACCTGCGGGGGGCTAGAGCGATGAAGGGCGAGATTGCTTGGTGCCGATTGGCTCGCCAGTGGTATTCCATCCCCCGTACCGATACGGCAACCCGGGCACTTCCGGTGTACAGTCACGTTCTGAATTGTATTGTTATTTGCTGTTTTTTGTTAAGTTTGAGTTGGTCTGTTAATTACACACACACATACACTCACGTACGCGCAATACCTTTCTTTCATTATAATGAATTATTTAATAACATAAGTGTGATTAACCTAATTTATTTTGAGTGTTACTTTCCTGACCTCTTTAATTTAATTCCTTTGTTTTAATTTTTAATCTTATTTATATAAGTGAAAATTTGTAATTAGCCTTCAGTACTTAATTATATACTTACTTACCTACTTGTTAATAACCTAGCTGTAAATTTTCCGAATAGAATAAAAATAAAATAAAATAAAGTACACACACACATAATATTCTATAGTTGAGATTTTCTTGACGACTCTGGCACGTAATTAACTTTGTTCAGAAGTACTTATCACTTTAACATTAAATATTTTTCAAAATATAATATCTGCATTCGCAACAATTTTACTATTTATTAATTAAAGTTATATTTGTTTGCGTGACAGTACACATGCGCAGCTATCCCCTCCACATTTCGTTCAGCGCTAGACTTTCGTGCCACTCATTCAATAAATAAAAACCTTATTTATTTTATTAATATTTTTATTTTATAATCAGTCTATACATTTCGAATTGTAACGCAACCTTTTATTCGGTAATCAGTTTCCAAAATTAAATTATTCTTGTTAAAAAAAACATATCTACCTGGCCGAATAGTCGACATCTTTACAACCGACTAAACGGCTAGTCGGCCAAAGTCATAATCGGCACATCTCAAAAAATTTGTCGCACAACGGTCGAATATATGCCGCACTACCCATATACTAGTGAATAGACGAATAAAGCGTGCGAAAGAAGAACATCTCTAACGGAAATACGTCGAGATAGTAATTCGCTTACCTAAGCGAATTACTGTTACTGCAATCGATTTTGACAAATCTTAAGTCAGCGACGATTGGCATTAACTCCTCAGTGTTTTGAATATTAATAAACCACTAGCTAACAAACACAATGGCAAATAAAAATTGATCATGTATTATCCGTCTGTTCGTCTATACACTTGGAATATACTAGATATTCCAATGCTGCCAGTATTCTTGGTACGCTTCCACGTAATGATAGTTTTGATTTTATGTAGTCATAGTATTGTAAATATAGTTATAAGATTTGATTAATAGCCAATTGTGTATTACCTACTACTTACCCTAGAATATAAGAGATAATATTTTAATGAATAATAGTAAAAAGGAAACCAAATACCTACCTACTCAGCTTTTTCAGGTCAATACCTGATCCTAATTATAAGGTTGAAATTATATTATGTAAGTAGTGTCATGGCCTTATCGGGGACGTAGTAGAGTCAGCTGAAGTGTTAATTAAATATATTTAAAAATGCAAACCATTCGAAACTCTGTGATCTTATTAGGAGAAAAGCCTTGAGATAAAAAGGAGATTTTATATTAGGTACTGCATCAGAATTCAATACCTCATGGGTAGGAATTTGAAGGAATGAAAAACATTGGAATAGAACCAATTGTTATTTACATCGTGCATTATCTACACACACATGGGGTCCCATAAGTAATGGTACAATAAGTAATTGGTTCTATACTATGAGGACAATGAAAAGTAAATCTTGTAAAATATAATGTTAAAACCTTTACAACAGATAGATCTGATTAGTCTTCAAAAAGAATACTTTAAAACAACAAACTTAATGAATAACAAGTTGGAGCGATTGAATAATCATAAGGAAAAACTAACGAAACAGTATTGTCATATGAAGAGAGATAGCAAAGTGAACCGTGCATTAGAAGATGAAATGTTATCAATCCTTGTGGAGGCAAGCCAAGGGACTATACAGGTACGTTAAACAAACTATTGGTCTAACAAATTTGGTCAACAGTATTAGTCTAGTAAAATTATATAATTATATTAGCGTATATATTACCTACGCTGCTAAGCATATGAACTATGAAGGTAGAATGAATTAGAAATGATACGAAACGAAAATTAATATCAAATAATCTCAGATCATTTATACGTCGAGATAGACTATGCCAGCTGTGAAAACGTCGGAAAGAATTGAAGTTAGAACTAATCTGTATTTTGAGCAATTCCCGCACACTAACGCAAAGTGTCATACAAATCGCGAGTGTAAGACGTAGCTTGTCACGCACACTAAACTAATATTCCTGGTTTGTTTTTATCGGTTGTCTAACAGCAAGCGATCTCTATAGATGTATCGACCGATCTATCCAGAAGTATAAATTATCTATGCTAATAATGATAGTGGTCTAATCATTCTAAACCAGACAAAAATAGTTGAATTGGTAACAGTAAGCAATATATTTTTTTTCATGTTAACTTAAGGAATTTTCATTTAGGTTGTTTTTTTTTTAAATATAGCTAATCGAATTGAAGCAGTTGCAAAGGAATTTAACTACTTTTTACGCGTTTTTACCAATTTCCTGGAAGTCGCTGCCGATTAAATTTTCCTGCAAATATGTTAGAAAATGCATAATGCTGCAACATTGGTGCTTGAGCAACTCTTCACAAAGCTGTTCTGTTTCCCGAGAGTTCTAGATACTCCACGTATTACTAAACCTTATTATATGAGATAAATAGGTTATTCCATGCACCTTATGTGTACATCTATATAGGTACATCTTTCAAATAAATAAAAAGTTATAGGTATGCAATCAATATGTACCCATCAACAGGTTCACTGCCAATCTAACATGATTTATTTACAGAATCTTTCTAAATTGAAGGACAAACTAAACAAAATCATTCAAATGGATCGAATATGCAGTAAATACGAAAAAGATGAAGATAAAAATATTGCGAGTGAACAAACAAATAATAATGATTTCGCAATTGATTTTGAAAATCTTAATTCTGCTATGATTGTAAGTAATTTGTAAATTGGACTTAAAAATTAGTAGGTTTGTTATAATCCCTTGCCTGTGTTCGCTAAAGTGAAACCCACATGTTCCGATGGTTTCATCATAATCGAAGATCAATTATTTAAAATGCAATTACAGTCAAGTAACACTAAACGGTTACAAGTTAGGATATCATCCCCACCATCTGGATGTGTGGCGGTCCTCCGCAGTGTGATTTTCAAGGAGCTTTCTTCCACGTACTACAAAGCTGTGGAAAGAGCTTCCTTGTGCGGTGTTTCCGGGACGATACGACATGGGTACCTTCAAAAAAGCGCGTACTCCTTCCTTAAAGGCCGGCAACGCTCCTGTGATTGCTCTGGTGTTGCAAGAGATTGTGGGCGGCGGTGATCACTTAACACCAGGTGACCCGTATGCTCGTATGTCCTCCTATTCCATAATAAAAAAACTAATCGGGAAAGGCTAAGTAGACTCGACAAATAATTTATCTGGAATTGCGTTAGATTTTATAATTAGCTTCCTGAAAACATAATGTAAATTTCTTTCAGCAAAATCTTATTACAATCTTGGGTATGAATTACCCGACATGATTTGAGCTTTGAATAAAAATATAATCCTATTGTATAATATTATAAATATGAAAGTTTGTATGTCTGGATGTATGTTTGAACTTCTTTAACTTGATTTTGATGAAACTTTACAATAATATAGCTTACACACCAGAATAACACATTAGGCTATTATTTATAAAACTATCGCGTGAATTATACTTTATATGGCAAAACAACGTTTGCCGAGTCATCTAGTAGGTACATATAAATAATTATGAGATGAACATTCGTTTTTAGGGTTCCGTAGCCAAATGGTAAAAAACGGAACCCTTATAGATTCGTCATGTTACTTGCTTGCTTCATGGGCGAGTCCGACTCGCACTTGGCCGCTTTTTTGTTATTAAGTTGAGTTCTCGTGACTGGCTTGCTTAAGTGTGCTGTGGCGCCGACATTGTCTGTGGCGGCGACGTGGGGCGAGTCGCTCCCTTCCCTAAAATATGGTGGAGGAAGGCGATGGCTAGTCCATGGGTCATGCTCGTGAACGGACCTTGCTTATGGTGGCTGGATGATTTTACCAGAAACTCTGCTTCTTATTTATTTATAATCGCTAATAATTTTTTTGCTTAATACCATATAACTCAATAATTCTTGTGTTTTTACTTTGTTATATTTACTTTTTTTACTTGGTTTGTTGTAAGTATTTTTGTTGCATCACTTTTCAAAATAAGATTGTTATTTAATTTATTTGTAAAACCATGTAAAACAATGTAGCTATAAATGTTGATTTTAAAGAGTGGCGATTAGTTTCCTGTCACTTTTTCTCATTAAAGCTCAACCTTTTCCTTAGTGGTGGCAAATCTAAAAGGAAAAGAAATCTTTTGACATTCATTAGTGTCATTTCCTTGAACCACGCGAATAAAGTAGAAATAATTGAATTATGAACATAATAGATACCTACTCACTAAAATATAAGATACTACGTGTCTTAGATTAAGGATTGGTCTTCGCTGCGCTCCAGCTAGGTACCAATATATCAATAGCTTTTTTATTACGGCAACTATTAGATGCGCGTGGCATCTTGACACTCAATGGCATCTTTCAAATTGTGTAAAATGCACATTGGGTTATTTTTTTTACATTGAAATTAATGAAATACAAAATACTGATGATATGTGATCCCAGTGTCTTTCTTATTTCTTGTAGTATTATTAACACGGCATTTTACTTTAGATTATTAGCAAAGTATAACAGAACATATTGTTCGAGACTGGCTCGAGTACGCCCACTTGTGCTTAGTATTAGTTGCCGCACTTTGCGACGCCTGTGGTATCTAGTTGGAGGGGAGCAGACACCCAAACATTAATATAAGTAAGCTACGTGGGTAATTTAATGAAAGTATTAATAATCAATGTAGGGATCTTACCAGTGGATGAGTCCCTCCCATTAATAGCGTTTTTTTTTATTCATTCAATAATTCATTTTCATGCGCAAACCATTTTTTTAAATAATATAATTCCTCCACGAATTTCTGAGAGAAAAATCGTTGACAGACGAATGACTAGATTCTACTAGAGTAGCTTTTTTAATACATTTTAAATTTTTAAGACAGATGCTGAACCCTTATTTGAAGTTGACTTTATGACAATATATTTGTATAATAACTGGTGTTAAACACTATAATTTCAATTTAAAATCACGTGTAATGCCTGGAGGGTCACCAAATACATCTCACTTCAGCTCCTGGTCTTTGTATATCCATGCCTCAGCATCATCCCTGGTAATTGACTGGCCCGACAAAATTTCCAATGAACATCTTTGCCATGAACTTCAGCAAGTTTGCCATCGATCAGCATATCAAATGGATCAGTACAGGTATATAGTACACACACTTCAAACGGATTCCAACCATATTCATTACAAGCTAGAGGCAATCTAAATAAATCTAATCTAAAGCCAACCTGACAGCAGACTCTCATCAACACAGTGAGAGACATCAGAAAGATCTCTAGGGTAATAAAGAGTGAGCTGCTGTTGTTGAGATATATAAAGTGTTGTATCCTTTTCTTATTCTTCACAGGATGAATGCAAGGAATACAACAAGCTGAATAAATTTCTTCTAAAAGTAAATAGGGTAAAGGTACAAGTAATGTGCCTCAAATCAGAAAAAACAAAACTATCCAAAGAAAACAATCAATTGAAACAATACATAAAGAGATACCTCACTGATCTTGCTTTAAAAGATACCAAGGCAAGACCTGTAACATCAAACTACCACAATGAAATGGAAAAAATTAACATTAAAATGTATGTACACCAAATTTGAACATTATTTGACAGGTTTCAAGCAACTATTAATTAATATAATATTTGAGTGAAACTACCTATATTATTAATATACTTTCACTCAATTATGATACTCTTACAACAATTAATTAAACTATTGCCTTCATATTAAATGTACTGCATGTTTGAATTTCAGAAGAGAGTTAGTGTTCAATTACTTACACTATTAAATATAATTAGATAAGAATGTAGTATGAAACTCATTCTAAACATAATGAAACATTTATTATATGTACATTACAGAAGCCGACCAGTAACCTGTATTGAAGGTGCTTTGTCAAATGTTGTGCTGCATGAGAGAAGAGTTAAACTGGAACAACAGAGGATGAAGCAAGTGGGTGGCATCAAATCATATCCTCGAGTAAACTGTTGGTAGAAAACAAGAACTTTTCTATCTCAATACATAATATGAACAATAAGACATTTTAAATTGTATTTAAGAAATTTAACTGTTTTAGGTAAATAATAATAATTTGTGATGCATCATAATTACCTATTTAAAGATTAAGAATAAATTATACTCCTAATTACTTGGGTTTCATTGATCCTTTAATAAAACAAAAATAACAAAATACTGTTTCATTCTAAACCTTAATAATTAATAACAAGAATATATTACTTATTCCATTGGTGTCACACCTTGCATCCCTCCAATACCATCATCGCCAAGGTTCCATGGATCATCAAGAGCTGATAAAAACTTAGATAAAGCTTTATGACCTTCAGTATCAATATTTTTTGTCATTTCTTCTGAAAACGGAATGAATTCTTCACAAATTATACTCTTTCCTTGCGACACGCCATGAATTTCATACCAGCCTTCTAGTGCTTCGCTTAACGGTTTCCTCAATTTAACTTGGACTTCTTGATCATCAACAGTTTTTACTAGAAAACCTTCGCTGGCAGATACTTTTGTAACTTTACCCCACAAGCATACTTTCGCGCCACTTCGTTGTTGTAGGTTACCGGCGGTCACATAGGGTACAAATTCATCATTGTCCGGATACTGATTGTCCTCGAAATCGTCGTGATCAGCCATGAGTTATTAGGGAGTTTTAATATTAAAAGATAATGGAATAAATAATATTGCGATACAGTTATAACTATTTAGTTATGAGTAAGACTATTGACGAATGAAATGTACAGAACTCTTGAACCAAAGAGAATTTAAACACTACGTTCAAGAGACGGGAGTGCCATACAAAATATGAAAATAATGAGAAATGTCGCTTGTATTGTATTGTACTAAACCTTGATACCAACATAATCAACTAATGACAATATCAGAGCTGCCAATATAATAAATACATAGGGTTGGAATCAATCTATAATTTTATCGATAATTAACTATACTATACAAATAATACGAATATAACTATATATCGTCAGTTACATTAATATAAATGTGATCTAATTTTAAGGTTTCCTTTGTTAATTTTAAGATAGACCTAAGCCAAGTCTAACTAGGAATACTCTTTAGTTATCTCAAAGAAAAGAACAAATTACATAATTAATATTTCGTTAATAGTTTTGTTTTCACTAGTTTTAGTCGACAGATATTAAAATTTTAACTCGGCATACTTCTTCTACAATTGCTACATTCATACTATTCCCTGTGCCTACAGCAGCGCCATTGTGGATGGTTTTTGAACTATTATTAACAGCATAAGCTGGACACTGTTTCAACTATTCTCCCATATAAGATGATTCTCCTTGCCCTTACCCTCCATACGTCTGGGGTGATCAATAATCTAAAACCACCATACAACTTCAACAGCTGAGTTTATCAAAGACCCACAAAAACGGCTTCATCTATGGAATGCAATGTTCAATTTAATTCATGGACGGGTGGTTGCCATGTTAGAGACTGAGGATTATCTATTGTTTAACATCCAGCAACAGTGCAGTTCTATTAGTAAAATAAATATTCATTTACTGCGGTCCTGAAAAGTATCAGGCCTGCTTAGCAGAATACTTTATTATATAATGTCAATATTTCATTGTGACAAGACGTATCACGTAGCTGTGTAGTTTTTTTAGAATAGCCTACATAGTCCATATAGAAGATACATAAGCGGTTTGCTAAGATGGATTGATTGATCCATTCCATTTCCATGCGATAGAAACCCCGCACTTCTATAGATATGGCATTTATTTCACAAATTTGTAAGAATTACTTTAAAACACGTATTTCCTGGAATTTATGCACACTTTAAGTTCAATGTTATCTCTTTCTTGTCGTCAACACTTGGTATGCGTTGGATGACCATATTTTGCGTTGACGATAGACAAGACCAGGAAGGGCCTTCTTAAACCTCTTTAAGTTTTTTCAGCATTTAGTAGTCAGTTATATTTAAAAATTCATCTTTTGGTTTGTATTCATTCACTGGTGGAAATTAAATAGAAAAATAAGTATTTGAAGAAACTATCCCTGTCGTGCTGTACCTACCCAATATGCACTCAAAATTTCATGAGAATCGGTCAAGCCGTTTCGAAGGAGTTTAACTACAAACACCGCGACACGAGAATTTTATATATTAGATTTTATGGAGATTTAATTCAAAAAGATGACGGATGTATGCGAAACGTGGAGGCAAAACTAAAAAATTCGACGAATGCCTGCTACCCATTAGGGTAATCAATTATGATTGACGGTCGTATTCCAAGAAATTTACCTGTACGGGGATTTACCTGTAAGAGTAGAAATAACGATATAATAAATTGCTTAATTATTTGAAAAATAACTATATTATGTTTTCTGTGTACTAATAAGCACCCCCTTTTACATATTTTATTTTAGTATGTATACAGTACCTATACAGTCGTGGTCAACTAATTAGGGACACTCTGTAGTTAAACCAAATTGTGAATTTATTTTTTATTTTCCAACGAGTCTAAACAAGATTTCATATCCCTTACATTTAAGTATTATTAGTCATTTATGTGCCCGATCATACAAACAATAACAACTTCCTAAACATTAAAACTCTTTACAGCTTAGCTGATAGATTATCACAGTGCTATTTGTTCAAAAATGCTGGCTGGTCATTTAATTAGGGACACTAAGATATTGCGTTCTATTTTCAAAATCTGAATCTCAATATTTTTTTATTTCTTCTCCTATTGTTTCGTGATAGTTTTGGCGGCAATCAAGATTATTAATTTAAGTTTTGAGAACAAATTTGAAGAAAATTGGGCAAAAATAAAAGTTGCGATGCAACACTACGAAAAATCATCATGAGGTTGGTCATACCGAGGGATAGCAGAATATTTAAATTGTTAAAAAACTATGGTGTGCAATGCAGTGCAACATTTCAGGCGCAACAACACAGCTTCAAATGTGCTCAGATAAAAAAGATCGAGAAAAACAACTCAACAAGAAGGTAGAATGATAATCAGGTTAGCTAAGAAATATCCATTTTCAGGCTCTGTTTTAATTAAACACGAAGTGTTTGCGGCGGACGAAAGAGCCGCTGTTACAGCGAGGACCGTTAGACGACGTCTGATAGAAGCAGGGTTGTTCGAAGGAATGGCTCGCAAAGTACCGTTGTTGAAGAAAGAACATAGAAATGCACGTTTGACGTTTGCACGTAAATATTTACATTGGACCTACGCCCAATGGCAACATGTATTATTCTCTGACGAAGCCAAGGTTAATTTGATTTCTTCAAATGGAAGAAAATACGTACGGGGTCCTGTAAAAGCGGAAATGAATCCAAGATTCACAAAAAAGCAGGTGAAACATGGCGGTGGAAACATTAAAATATGGGGTTCATTTTCTGGACGTAGAGTGGGACCTGTGAGGAAAGTTCAGGGTAATTTTGACCAACATCAATACAAGGCAATATAAGAGGAAACTATGCTTCCCTACGCTGAGGAACATCTCCCTATTATATGGACGTTTCAGCCTGATAACGACCCGAAACATACCACCCGTTCAGTCGTCGTTTCATAACAGTCATTCGGTATCAGTGCTTGATTGGCCAGCAAATAGCCCAGACCTCAACCCAATCGAGCACCTTTGGCACGAAATCAAGAAAAAAGTTGCCACTTATCGTACCATATTTTAAGATAAACTTAATGAAGCTTTTTGTGAGGCATGGGCAAACATTCCTGTCGAAACATGTTCAGAAACTGATAATGTCTATGCCACATACGGTGTCTAGCGAAAATAACTAACAAAGGTTTTACTACTGGGTACTGATAATACACGTAATAAAATGGAGTTGTTATAGAAATTAAAATACTGGAGATTACTAGTTTTGTTTAACTCTATTTTTCATTTTACTTTATTTTCCTTAATAAAATGTCCAGCTATAGAATTATACCTTAAATTGAATACATGGTTAACCTTGGATATTAAACACTGTTTTCTATTCATTTAATCTTTTAATTACAGCCATTTATTGCATAATAGTTGGACCAAACTATGCAAATAATAGTTACTGAGAAATCAATAGGGTTTTATATTTATATGTACATAACCGGTTATTTCTCTTCACGACTGTATATCGAAATAAATATATACACTATCGATTCATGAGTTGAACAATCACAGTCTACCTACTCAAAATCTCTACTCCATGTCGCTGATGGAAGCAGCTGTGATTGATCAATTCAAGTTCAGTTTCGCAAACCCAATAGTATCTGGGCGGTGCACTATATATTATGAGCATAACTGTTATACTCCGAACTGGCCAACCAACGCTCCTCACCTCCAGCCTTCCCCCGAAGAGTGCGATAGGGACAAATCCAGCTCAGACCGATTTTACCTACAAAATTTTGACTAAATAGAGGTTTCGTATTCCTGTTTTCCTCTAGAATACTGAACCTACCAAAAAATTTTTTGATACAATATTTTTAAGCAAGAATGAGACTATGTTGGTAAGTTTTACTTTTTTCTTAAAAACCTTTCAAAATTGTTACGTATTCGTCTGAAGACGGCGGTATAAAAATGTCATTTTCTACGATGTTTGAAGAGACATATTTTCTTATCGTTAGTTGATTGAAAAAAAAAGCAAAACGTACAGACATAGCTTTAGCATACCTAGATTTTTGACAAAAATCTCCTTTCTAGAAGCATTATCCAAGGAGAAAAAAGGGGAATACGTTTGTATGGAATAACGCTGCTAGCGTCCCCTCTTAAGGTTTTGGCCACAGTTTCTGGCGGTGTGGAGCGCAGCGCGGGGCTGCGAGAGGCGCGGTTTGCTGTGGTATGCCACAGCTCAACTAGTTGCGACCGCGGCGGCATCAATACTTGCCATTACTTCCAGGAAATTGTTGTTTTATTTCGTCCCACAATTTTTTTATAACATGCCTATATTTATGATGTGGATGTTTTGACATCCATATTGCTGGTCTACTCAGTATTTCACTAATAAATTGTTCTGTATCCATTATTTTATATGAGCTCAATGCGCGATAAAAACAAAATTATTTGTTTTGGTCGCGCGATGCTAAATGCGTCCACCACTACCGCTGCGCGCGCCGCTCTGAACTGTGGCCGCCTCGATACTCCCGAGTGCATTTGTTTCACTCGCACGCCGCGCGGCTAGCCACCGCGCCCCAGGTCGCACCGCAATGCGCCGAGCCGATAGCTGTGGCATACTTCATACAATTTGCTCAATTTGTTTTTGCCGCTCGCCGCTTTGCGCGACGCAGACCGCGCCGCAGGTGACTGTGGCCAAGGGGTAACATCGGCTGGCGTCTTGCAGTCAGTTGTATGTATCGGTCTTGCCGAGTGGTTGTACTACCGAAGACATCTATGAATGCCAAAATTCCGAGATACCTGAGATTGATTACTTCCCGCTTGCAACATCCCTACAGATCTTTGCATTTCATTTGCCGTCAAAAGACGTCGCTCCATGACGTAAAGAATATCTAACAATTCAATTTAGTCGCTAACTTTATTTAAACGGTTGGTAAAATTATAAAATCAAGACTAAATAGCAATAAAAACACTTTGAGTGAAATCTTTAGACTTAGAAATTAATTAATATAAATGGTAAATTTGTAATATCATGCATGTTGTTTAGACTTTTTTGGTGTGTGTATTTAGATTGGTATGTAGGTGCCTACATACGGGCTTGAAAAGAAGTATGACGTGAACTAGACTTGCACACGTCCACTTCGGTATTATATTAATTATAAACAATAACAAACAACTTTTTGCGGTCGCCTCTTGGCCTAAGTATAAAAAATGAAAACAACACATTCAACTTACTTAGTACAGTATTGATAATAGATATAAATTAAATATGTAATATTCAAATAAAACAAACAATGTCACATAATAAAAAATGTATTCTTATCTACAAAACTTCAAGAGTAACACTTTAAACTGATTGTAGACACATCAGGCATAGTGGTCCTCTCGGTCTGCAGCGATAATGGTGGCAGAGGCGTCCTCCATGGCAGCGAAGTTCATGAAGTGGGCGGGCCGGTGCACCTCATGGTAGAACTCACGGGGATTGCACAGCTGCACGCCATACTTCATGTTGGGGTCGTGACGGACACCTGCATACAAATATTAATGCTTGAACCATACCAGGTTGGCTGAACAAACAACCTATGAAAGGTTTTGACATGTATAACAGCTCTATCAATATAACGGAGTAGTAATAATAATATATCTTTATTTATCCATTAAAAACTTATTATACAAATATTGTATTATAACGAATGGTGCCAATCATGCAGAAAAGCAGAAAAAATACAACATGTATTACTAAAGTTGTAGATTTATAATTAGCTCATTTAGGTCAATTAAATATTGTTACATTAGTGCTAATATTATGTACTAGTAGTAGACACATCTATTTCTGATTAAAATTACATGATGTGACTGTCAGTTTAATGTTGCTTTAAACAGACAAAAAAAACATACCCATAAAGTTATAATTCCAGCTGCCTTGGGAAGGCACCATAAAGTACCCAAGGAATCTATCTGACAGCAACATCTGCACCTTCTCGTAGTGGCTGGGTAGGTATCCCTTGGGGTTATTGCCGCGGTCTGTGTTCTTCACGCCCCACTCGTAGCCGCTGGGCGTCAGTTTGTACGCGGTTAGGGAACAGGAGCCGGGCGTGAACGAGCACGTTATAATTATGGTTTTCTCCCCATCCCATGTTGGATTCTCAGCCATTATTTTCGCATGGGTTGTTATGTCCTGAAATATAAAACATTATATATCTTCAACTCCCAAGTGCCAACGTGACGTAGTTATTACTAATAAATTAAGGGGTATGCTGCAAGACGCAATACAGAACCCCCATTTACCACATTAAAAATGCTAAAAATAGTAGAAGAAGCTTGTGAACATGTCACTAAAGGAGACTGGGAAAAGGTTGTCAATAGAACAGCTGTTAAATTAATAAGGGAAGATTATGAAAGAGATGTGAAAATAGATAATATTTTACAAAACGAACTTTTAATTAAAGTAGGCGATGATAGCAGTGACGGCAGTGAAAATAGCAGTATGGACAAATCTGATTCAATCTGGCCTTTTGTTACACCTTTTTTTGGTCTCTTTTTGTATTCAGTTGTTTCTTATGTGCATATAAAGTATGTATATTCATTTTCATTCCAATTTCAGTTCGTTCAAATATCTTAAGTAAACATATTTAGTATTATTAAACCTTTTTAATGAGGTACTGGATAGTTGCAACAAAAACTGATAGATTTGATTATATTTTTTTCGAGAATAAATTGACATTTCACATCACTATTAATTATAATATGTCAAAACGGCCACCATAGCGTGCCGCTGGTATAATAACGTATTATATAAATCTAAAACATTTCTACACAAATAAAAAGAAAAGTACACTTAAAGAACAAATTTAAATTAAATTATTATTTAAAAAATTACAAAGCCGCTTAAATTTATTTTCAGAATTATGGTTAATGTCTAAACCCTCAATCCTTGAAGGTAGATAAGTGGGTGACCGCGAAAGCCTTACTAAAGTTGAATTTACTCCCAAGCCTCGTTCTGCGGAGTGGGATTTTAAACAGTGCAGTTGCCTTACGAGGAGGTCGATGGGGAATACTGATGTCAAACAAACTTAATAGAACAGGACACTCAATTTGACTGTTCATTAATTTGTACAGAAAAATTATATCTAAGTATTAACGGCGGGATTATAATGATAGGGTTTGAAAATGACGCAGACGATCGTTATACGATATCAAGTCTCGTACGTCGGGCGTACGGTAGGTGAGGTAGCAGATTATTTTCTTATGAAGCCTTTCAATCCTGTCACTGTGGATATTATAGTCAGGGCACCATACTTGGGAACAGTATTCCAACTTAGATCTCTCAAAGCTATTAAAAAGGACTCTTATTGTGGATATTTTTCTAAAATCTTTGGCATTTCTGATACAAACCCCAGAGACTTAGAGGCTGATGCAAGGATGTTGTCAACATGCTCTATAAAATTAAGTTTAGAATCAAGTGTTACTCCCAAATCGCGTATGCTATGGACTTTAGTGATTCTTTCATTTAGGATACTGTATTGACTACTTATTGCATTGAACTTGCGCGTGAATGATATATGAAAGCATTTGGTTGCATTGAGCTGCATGTTGTTGATTGTGCACCACTGGATTAAACGATCGATATCACTTTGAAGTAGCTTAGTATTTTGCAGGGTTTCTAATCACTCCTAATAGTTTGAGATCATCGGCAAATAAATATACTCTTGAATATTGAAATATATTAGTTCTGCTGTAAATAAAGATATTGAACAATAACGGCCCGAGAAGTGATCCCTGAGGAACACCAGATGTGGCAAGTTTAAGGTTTTGAACTAAATCCATTAATAAAAACAGTGTTGGGTCACTTACAAAGATAAGTTTCACACCAGTTTAACAGTGTATCTGTTATCCCAAAATTCTTTAAGTGTTTTAGTAGCAAGTTGAGGTTAACTTTATCAAAAGCCTTGAAAAGTCTGTGTATATTGCATCTGCCTGCTGATTGTCTAGTGCATTAATTACTTCATACCAGAGATGTACAATTAATAACGAGGGGAAATACTACGATAAAATATAAATTAACCCTACCTACTATTTTTACAACTCAATTTCACCTTGTGGAGTTGAACACTATTATTACACATTATTAACTCTAGATACTAAATGGACTGTAATGTTGATTTTGAAAACGCATACGTGCCCGTTTAATGGTTAAATTTATAAAGGTGCTAAGTCGAGGTTGAAGTAGAAAGGTACCTGAGGCGAGAGCTGGGGCAGCTCGTTGGGCTGCGTGTGCATCCAGCCCAGCGGCTGCAGGTGTGCGAGCGCGGGGTGGCGCGGCAGGTGGCGCGGCAGGTGCACGGCCTGGTGCGTGCCCCACTGCGGCGGCAGCACGGCGCACACCACCTCGCGCACCTGCGGGTTGTCGGCCGGCGACGTGCCGTACAGGTAGCACGCGATCTGCAACCACCACATTGCATTACTTACGCTGGAACCATAAGGCGTCTCAATACGCTATCCGTAATCATGTGTGTTTTGTCTCTTTTATTCATAGTTTTAAAAAAAAAATACGTAGGTCTCTTGCCAGAATTTGGCGAGTCAACTGAGGATGCCCCGTTTAGAGGCGAAACGCGTGTCTAATTGATTATAGAGCAATCTAGGCGGAACTTACAATCAGGAAGTCTCACGACATTATAGATATCAGCAAAATAACGCTTAATAAAATTTACGTGTGTGTTAGTAGACTACATTATAATTTGAGTAAGTAGTCAAGTGAGTAAAGAGTCTATATACTATATTATTAAGGGCTTTTCATGATAGTAAAAAGATCTCGATTTTATTAAACACGAAGCTAAGTGCATAAAAGGGGCTTACCTGCGCTCTCAAGTCAGATATAGTGACAAACTTCTTGAGCAAATTCTTTGGCAGAATGTAAGTATATCCACTCTCCTTGATATCGTCCGAGCTGACGTAGATGTGGTTTGTGCGCAGGTGGAGATTCGTCGCGGATATTGCACGCACACGCCATTCTGTTTTTGAACTAAAAATGAAAAAAAAAAACAAATGAAAAACTGATTTTGATACCTAAACATTTTTAATTACTGAAGGCTGGGTTGCATCATATTCACTGTTATAGTCAAACTTAATGTTAACAGTAACGCTGACTTTAACATAAAGCGCGAAATGTGTTGCACCATCAAATCCCTTAGTGTAGCTAAAGTTAAAATATATATATAATTATTTGCACCTTTTAACAGATCAATATTTAGCTATTTACAATTAACATTAACCAGCAATAATTGGACGATAAAAGGTTAAAAGGCATAAAACGCATTTATTTTCTCGAAATTGATTCCTTTAGAATTCTTTTTGATGTCATTAAAAATTAAATAAATGACGTCATTAAAAAAAATGGTGCATCAGACTTTTTGCTTAACCGGTACTTTAACCTGTTTGTTATTATTAAAGTTAGTCAGTGCAACTCAGCCTAAGCGATTGGTATTAAGCACAACATATAGTGCCGTACCTGAAGGTCTGCGACTCATAGTTGCTGGTGGTAGAAGTGATGATCTCGTCTCCGTGCTTGTTGACCGTCCGCGTGGTCGTCGCTGTGAGCTGGCTCTGCTCCTTGCTCTGCTTCTCTATCTCCGCGATCTGCTGCCGCTGGGCCGACGGCGCCGATATCTCCATACCCAGGATGATGTCGCGAATCTCCGATTGTGTTAGAGAGGCAACATTCACGCTGTTGGCAAGAATTTAAAGTATATTCAATTATTATTATTTTTATATTTATTTACTTTATTTTTTTTACTTAACTTGAAATATTTTAGTGTGTTGCATCACTTTGTATAAATTGTAAATATAGATTTAAAAGAGTGGCAATGAGTTTCTCTCCACATCTCATTTCATCTTGCGTTCAAGTTGCGTTCGACAGTGCATACGTATCAGTCGTGTTTACAGTTGTTTTTGAGAAATTTTTAACTACCTTCAATCTATAGTAATCTCTAAGATGGCTCCAAAAAAGTGTTCTACATGTAATAAAAACATCACCTTGAAATCTCCGGGCCTCATATGTAGTAGATGTAATAAAACGGTACATATGACAACCAGCTGCTCTAAACTTACCAACAAGCAGATGGCGGCTCTGCGGAACTCGGATGGTCTGGAATGGAGTTGTCAAGAATGCCTAAGCAACGCTTCTAGGCGTACCTCTTTCTTTGCGGCACCAGAAGACAGCTCTGACGAAGAAGAAGGACAAGAAGTTCACGCTTGCACAGCGCTAAACGAAACAAAGTTGATCGCGAGTATCTCTCGCGAAACACAGAGGATCATCAAGGCAGAAGTAGGCAACCTAACAATTGCTGTCGAACATATGAATGGCCAAGTGGCGGATCTTGAAGATATAGTACGAAAACAAGAAAGTACTATAAAATCCCTATTAAATAAAAACATGGAGTTACTAAATAAAAACAAGAATCTCGAGTTGAGAGTTGCTGTGCTCGAACAACATATCAATGAAGTAGACCAAAAGTTGCTAGCTGGAACTCTAGAGATAGCAGGTATACCGGAAACTCCGAACCAAGACGTTAAAGATGTAGTGAACAAAGTTGCTGATAAACTGGGGGTAAGTGCGGTTGACATTGTAGCTGCCAGACGCCTGCAGAAACCTAGGGATCGTCCACAACCAGGTCATATCCTAGTTGAACTCAAATCCAGCGTAATGCGTACCCAATGGATACACTCTTCTAAAAACATGGAGCTGAACGCTGGTAGTATTTTGACATCGTTACCACAGGGTCAGGCTACACGCCGAATCTATATACGCGAAGCGCTAACGCACCGTAATAAAGTACTCTTGTACAATGCCCAACAAAAACTAAACGAAACCTATAAATATGTCTGGTGTAAAGCTGGCATTATCTATGTAAAAAAAGGTGATGACAAGAGTCGGCCACACATTATTCGATCAATAGCAGACATAGAAGGATTATTATCAAATTAATAGACTATACTTATTACCTGTTATTACTTTGATAAGTTAAACTCAGAAAAAAAAATATATATATAATTACCTACCTACTTAAATAATAATATGGATAATATTAGTCATACTCCAACATCTGAAATTTTTGATTGTTCTACTGTTACCTCTTTTATAAATCAAGTACCCTTCAATCAAATTAATTTATTTTGCCTACATGTTAACATTCGGTCTATGAAAAAACATTTCCCTAAACTGTTACTATTATTAAACTCATGTAAAATTCCTATCGATGTTATTGTATTAACCGAGGTGGGTATTTCCTCGAGTATAAGTAATATATATAACATTGATGGCTATAAAATGCACACAGTATTTCGTACTAAGCAACGAGGTGGTGGAATAATAATTTATGTGAAAAGTTATCTTAAATTCACTCAACTAACAACCATAACAACGACAAGTTTTGAGATGTTATTCGGTAATTTAGTAACAGCGGATAAAATCGTCGTGACATTGTGTGCATTTTACAGACCACCACGTACAAACGAAAACACTTTTGTTTATGAACTTTCACAGGTTATAGATAGATACTCGAACACAAACACAATTATTCTCGGCGATGCTAATATAGACCTAAAAACCAACAATTCCATAAGAAATATGTACATCGATATGCTCTCCGAGCGCGGATTCAATGTAGGTATAACTGACTATACCAGAATTGAAAAGAGATTAAATAAAATTACAAAATCGTGCATTGACCACTTGTTTACGAAGTTAATTTCATTGAGTCCGTGCACGGCCGCAGTCGATACAGTTCTGGCGGATCACCGCGTCATTCTGTTGGCATGCGAAGCTACAAGTAATATACAGCGTGCTACAAAATATAATTGTAAAATGCAGTACTGTGACAGTAAAATTGTAAACGAGGAACTAAATAATATTGAGTGGTTGCATACGACAAATATTTCATGTCCTGAAAAAATTTATGAATTCATAAAATCTAATTTTACTTTAGCTTATAACAAATCCTTAAAATTTAAATCGCAACGCATCAATAAACTACCGAAACAACCCTGGGTGAAGCAATTTATGCTACAAATGACTGATAGAAGGGACGCCCTTTTCAACAGTTGGAAAAAAGATCCGACAAACAAATGTCTTCGACTAGAGTATAATCAGATTAGGAATAAAATTCATAAGACCCTTGAAAGAAGTAGGAACAGATATTATCAGAATGAAATAAATAGAAATATGAAAAATCCTAGAAAACTTTGGCAGATCGTTAATAATATTTGCGGCAGGGTTAGTAGATCGATAGATGAAATAGTTTCTAAGGCTTTTGACTACAGTCAACAGTCTCACAAAGTTATTGCAAACAAGTTTGCACAAGAATTCCGAAATGCTGTCAAGGCTATGGTACCTTCTTGCCCGATTAAACTTTTAGATCCAGATGAATATAAAATGGATGCTAACGTCTCTCTTCGCTTTAAAAATGCAACACCCTTAAGAATCGAGAAGTTAATATCCAGGTTAAATAATAGAAAGGCTGAAGGTGGTGATGGCATAAAAATTAGAGATGTCAAATGTATCGCAAAGAAAATATCCTCATCTATAGCGCATTTAATAAACGTCAGCTTTGCAGTCGGAAAGTACCCGAGGGAATTAAAGCAAAGTTGCGTGAGACCAGTGCATAAAAAAGGGAAACAGAACGATGTTTCTAACTATCGTCCTGTTTCCCTCTTATCATCTATAGATAAAATTGTTGAGAAGTACCTCAGTGATCAGATTCAATCGTTTTATCACAACCATGATATTATTAGCAAAAACCAGTATGGTTTTCAACCACTCAAAAGTACTTCGCTGCTGCTCTCCAAGTTCAGTGATGAAATTAACGGTCACTTAGGTAATCGCAAACACGTCTTTGTCCTTTTTATTGACTTCTCGCGCGCATTTGACACTCTAAATCACGAATGCTTGATTTCGAAACTTGGAAACTCTGGAATCAGAGGCCCGACCCTAAATTGGTGTGAGGATTATCTCAAAAATAGGTCATTTTATGTTAAAATAGAAGATGCCAAGAGTGATGTTTTATCAGTTACTGAAGGAACAGCACAGGGATCAGTGCTCGGCCCAATACACTTTATCGCGTATGTCAATGATATAAATAATATACTGAAGCATTGTACATCATATCAATACGCTGATGACACTTGTCTTGTAATCGCTGATAGAAACATTGAACAAGCACTTGAGAACCTTCAGTTTGACTTCGACCGCCTTAACAAATGGTGCCACGACAATAGGCTTGTCCTCAATGCCGATAAAACGAAATTGATGCATATTCGATCACCATATCTTAAAACTAATTATGACACAATCAAGAAGCTTAAGGCGCATTGCCATATGTGTTTTCATCAAAAGCTACAAATATGTAGCTGTCCCACTATTGAAACTGTTGAAAATCATACGTACTTGGGTTTAGTTATCGATTGTTGTTTTAACTGGCTCCCCCATATCAATACTGTATGTGACAAACTCAGAGCATTTTTAGCCAATTTAATTTTAATAAAGGGTAGAATACCATATAAAATATTATTATTATTATATAACTCACTAGCCGATTCCATTATAAGTTATGGTATTACCAGCTATGGCAGAACATTTAAGACCTACCTAGATAAAATACAAAACATGCAAATTAGGATAATTAAAGAAATAGTCTCCCCAGTAGTAAAAGAACAACATAAAGCGAATGAATATAACGATCTCTTCAGGCACTGTAAAATCTTACCAATACACACAAAATTTAAGTATTGTCTTCTTAAGGAACAATTTTTTAATCATGAAATTCAAAGTAAAATTTGTCATAAAATAATCACTAGGAAAATCACAAATAATCACTTAAAAACATTAAAGTCCAATAACATTTATGGTTCGCGCACAACACAATATTTGGTTCCTCGGCTATTAAATGATATTGATCCATCTGTAAAAATTAGCATCACCAAAAAAAATATTAGAGATAAGTTAAAATTGCAATTTTTGAACACCCTGTAGCTTACATTCTAAGTGGGTCAAACATCGGGTTCTTTGTCACCGCCCACCGGCCGAGCGAATAGACATATCGCTGTGCGTGTGCGACGGAATAGCGCGATCGAAAGATAGCAGTGTCCCGCTTTCGCATAGAGATATGAATCAACGATGACCGGTTGAATGCGAACCTGATCTAGTGATGCTTTGCTTGTAAACCTTGTGTATGTACTTACTTAAGTTTTTTCTGATCTTATTTTAATTATCATTGCGAACTCAACTCATGTTAGCAATCCGGACAAATCTTCGTGATTTTTGGTTGCTGCTTTATTTATATAAATATGTAAAGTTTTAAATAAATATATTAAAAAAAAAAAAAAAAATCTCAACTTTTCTAAATTTGTGGTAAATGATAACATGTATAACTTTGACGTTAAAAATTTGTGTATTTTTTTATACCAACATGAAACATTACATTGAATTTGAGCTGGTACTGGGTGAGAACAGTATAGAACTACAGTCACAAATGATTATTAAAAGAAACGTAAATTTGAAAGAAAATAATTTAAAAAAATACACTCTTATTGAATGCATCACTTACTTGTTTTTCTTGCCATAATCAGCCAAAATAAGATCTTTGAGTTGCACCTCGACCTTGATCCAGTCATCATCAGTAAGAGTTGGCCAAATATGATGCGGTTCTGTCAGCGTAGTCTTATCGGGCTTCAGCAGCACCTTGGTACGTTCTGTGTTCACGTGTAGCGCGCGCAGTATCAGTATCAGACGACTGAACGCCTGCACAAATAATAAACATCACGTTAAGAATAGAAATGAAAGTTAAGAGGGAAAAAATTAAAGTTCAATTGAAAAATTTATAGATTGAAGCACATCTCTACAAGATTGAAGGCATAGTTTAATTAATATGCTCATAATAATAATATAATTACCATGTTTGAATGATCAGAGGTCAATCATAACATAACTTATATGAAAGGGTTAAATAAAAGTAGCTAGGGGATCACAATTATCTCTGCCTATACCTCTGTGAGACTAGTGTGATTATATGAATAATATAAAAAGGTAAAAAAGTCTCCATAATATTTATGTTACTGTTATTTAATAAAAATATAAAACCGGGTATTATATTTAATGTTTATACACTCTGTGATCATTTTAATCAGGCAATGGTCAGTGTGGTTACGGTCTGCCTTCGGTAATGAATTAATTTTTGTAGTTTTATGTAAAAATATTTTCAATAACATGAAAGCACCTACAGATAACGCGCGAGTTGAATGCAGAGTTCAGCAATACTATTTAAACACTGCTTATGTTTACCACTTAACACTAGGTGATGATGAAAAAATGATTGTAGTAATAATTCAATCTCAAATTTTTGTTCTGCCTTTCACACTATTGTCTAAAACATTTTTCGCCATTTCTCGTGAATTTCGATGAATAAAAACTCGTTTTTTTTTGCAACGGAACTTGATGGACTCGGATCAGTCATTATTAAAAAAAAAACAATAACACGGGATCGCAACTTTAGTATTAACGCGATAACACAATAAGCGTACGAACACTGTCAAAGACGACATACACTGTAGGCGACGCATGAGACGGCAAGGGGAGAAGCTTCATCCCCGGGCTTCGATTGCATTCAACTCGCGCGATTACTTTACATACCCTAGTAGCACATAAACACTTTGGTAAATAGGCCAACTTATAAATGCACAAGCACTCACGGTGTAGGAAGATATAGTCTTGAGCCAGTCGTCGTACAAGTTGAAGAGCACCATCTGCGGCTCTGTGGCTTTGAGAATCAAGTCACCGAACTTCTCCACCTTGAGGCAAGCCTGGAACGGCAGTTGCAACTCCGACCCTTTGATAACTATGTTCGGGAAGTCGAGCAAGTGAACCTAGAGATAATACAACACTTTTTAGATAAGAAACAATGTTAGAACACCTTATTAAAGTACAAAATACTATTATTTCTGATATCAATGTTTAATAACAAGTCTTGATAATTGTCTAACGTCTATAAGTCTTGAACATTATTTTCATAAATTTTAAATATAAATATGGTCTATGTGGTTTTTCTAATTCCTTTAATGTGTTTGTTTTATTGAAGTGCTTTAATGGCTTTATTGGTGATCAAATTACTAACTAGGATTTTTCCAAAATAATCTCCTAATTCTTTATATTCTGTTGTATCATATTTTATTTTATGAAAGAACGATTGATATTATTTAAGCCATGTTCATCATATATACCTCAAGTGGGTCCAACATTCCTTTTCTGGTGACAATAATCTGTTTAGGCTGCTCCTCCACTGGCAGTGAACGAATAAGAGCAGCTACTTCTTCAGCTGTTTTCCATTTAGCAAGCTGTGGACATCAGGATATAAATTTAACAGACTTTTTTTAAACATTAGAAATTATGTTTTTGTACTACAAATTGAGATAATACTAAATTTTATATCAGTAATTATGAAGAGCTGCCACATTCTGCAAGTGTTCTAAAACAGTATCATGTATCAATCTATATTACTACAGTTAAACTGTTAACTCGACGTGAAAAAATTGCATGTACTTTTCTGTGTGTCTGTGTCTATTTGACAGACTTTCATGATAAAGACTGAGCAGTTTTGTTATTTTATCTACACCCATGCTTTAAATCCTCTATTACAGATTCTGAAATAATTAGCTTATTGCCAGCATCAAATTAGCTTATCCAAACGAGTGTTGTAATGTTGTACTGAATTACATAACAACACTCCTTTGTTTTTTTTCGATCACTTCATGCGCAAAGAGTTTCAACAGACAGCCACATTCTTATTGCCCGATGCGTGTTATTTGTATGAAGTAATTTAATTTAATATATTATATAATAATTAATTTAATAATTTCAAAACAAGAACACTTTCGTTTACGCGCGTTCCACACTACCAGAACGTAAAAAAGCCGTAAAAAAAGTAGGTTATTCGAATCCCCGCCAATTTTCTTGAAAAAATGAGCGATTAAGTTTTGACAGCACACCGCCGGATATTATAACATAATATTCAAGTGAATTTAAATAATTGCACTATACAAAATGTAAATTACTACTAAAAATAAATAATTATTTCATTAATACTTAGTTTATTTGTATATAATCAGTAATTAATGATATTAGGTTACTACTAGGACTGGTGTTTTAATGTTAGCAGTAAGCTAAATTGTTTCAGAATCATTTGAGGATTAATATTCGGGGTGTATATAAAGTCTTGTATGCAACTGTTGATAATTAGTTATTAAAACACTGATGTGATACTATTATCACATTCTTGTTTTAATACCCCTTATTACACAACAGTTGCATAAATAACTATAATCACCCTTGCTACCGCTGTATTAGCCATGTGCTTGTTGTATCCATTATGATCTTGTCCTCAAAATGAATGTGTCATAAAGCTAATACAAACCTGTCCAAGACGTTTCTGTCCGGCCCACACGCTGGTGTGGATGATCTTCAAGAACAGCTGTCCGGTCCTCGGGTTGAATATGAAGATGGCACCATTGATGGGCTTTGTGGTTAGATTGCCTTCGAACGTCTTGTGTATTGTCACGCGGTATACGTTCGTATCATCCACAAACCTGACAAAATAATTTTTATTTTTAATGTCTTATGAATCTAGAAATACTTTATAATAAGAATATACTTGATTTATCAACAGGTCAGTTTGCTTAAGAACGTTTTAATTCTACCGAGAGCTCATACAAAATGATTCGATTTGAATAAACTTTGTTTTTTTTTTGTACAAGGGTCTACCAGAAACAATCGTTTATTACTGACTTTGGATATTTATTTTAATTAATAATTAGTGCTACGGTAATAATTTTAATTAATTAGGTACTGCTTGTTTACTTTATATTATTTTATATCAATAAACTTTGTAATAAATAATTTGTAATAAACAAAAATGGACTGCATCATGTGCCTTTAATTTGGTAAAACAAAGACTGCTTGTATCAATAATAACATGCCATATTAATAAATCTACATTAGTTTTTAATTATTAAAAAAAGACCAAGCTGTTTAGATTACTATTAAACTTCAAATTTTCGGCCTAAAATTACGGACACAATACGTCTTACTAACGAGAGTAATAAGCCGGTATACCAGTGATGGGGAGAGAGCGACCTGAGGCTGGGATTATGATTTAAATTGTGGTTTTAAATGAAATTTGTTAATGATTTATTATTTGCATGGGATATTTTTTTTCATGTGTTCAGTAATGGTAGGTTTACTTCATATGAGTATTGTCCTTAAAATAACTTTGTATTATTAGAATTGAACAGAAAGACAACCTTATGATGATTATCTTTAGTATGTCCTTGTAGACGCCAAATTGAATTATTTAAAAATGAATGTTGTTAAAACTCACCAAATAATTTGATTTGAGAACAGTTCGCCATAGTTCTGACTGGATAGATAAGGCTCGGTAGGTTCGGACGAGTACAGTTGCAGTGCTTTACGAATTCTTTCCCTCAACACGTACAGCGCGGGATTAGCTTTCATTATCTTCGCCATGGCCTGTTGGATCAGCGGCTTGCAGCCCGGGAACCAGTTTCCGTATGCACTGTGTACATTAGATATAGGTAAGAATATAGATAAATCTTCTAGCCGTGATTTTATTCACGTCGAATGCGATTCTTGTTAATTGTTCACACCTTTAGTTAGACAAATTTAGATCGAATTTGGGAAATGAGTAAAATACAGAGTAATCATTTTAATTTTGCTCAAACAAACTAACAAAACAAAAATATTTTTATTTCGTAAGTAAATTGCATTACACTTGAAATATGTCATTTTTCAATACAGCTCGTTCGGAAGTATTCGGAAGACAGATTTCCTTAGAGAAGAACGAGCAGGATCCCTAAGGTTGCCCGTATCAAAACAGATTCTTATTTTCAATTTAAAGTTAGTTCTGGTACTAAGATATAGTACGTCGGGTGTTAATGTGCTTTTTTGCTCTTAATAGTGATTTTCATTATTATAACACTAGAAATAAGGGATTACTTGTAACTAATTCTAGTAGGCTTTATAGGATACATAATAGCTTTAAGGGTAAATGTATTTTATGTATATTATTAACACTTTTATAATAAAGTCCCAGCCATTATCTAGAAATTAATTTAAATGTTTTATAAAAAAAATGGCTGTTGTAAATCCTATTACTCCACAACTGAATATCTAAGTGATCGGACATTCTGGGACTAGATTATTAGATAAAGTACAATATTGTATATTTATATTAAAAAGAGCGCAAAAAAAGAATGCTGGGAGAGTTTCTTGCGCCGCTTCTTCTCTCTCAGAGCGCCATTTGTTTCCTAAGCGGTAGTAGTATCCAGTATATTAAAAGAAATTGTAAAGGAATAAATTTTGAGAAAATGAATGCCTTCACGTACCTGTGCAGGTTGTAGGCCAGGTCGATGGCGACCAGCAGACCCGTGGGCGAGGGGTAGATGGACATGTTGTCGGTGGTATAGTCCAGGAACTTGGCACGCGCGTACCGCTCGATGTCGTGCGAGTCGTAGTCGCCCCAGCGCAGCTGGATGTCCAGCCAGTACTTCTGGGTGGTCGTGTTGTCCATCGTGTCTCTGTCAATGTACAATTAAAACTTTTACTATATATTCTATAGCATCGTTGTGATTTGAAAGTCGATGAATGAAAAAGCTACCTTACCAACTTTAACAGATTGTTATTATTTAAGTAAAGCTATTGCGCTTAAAAACATTAAATTATGTGTATATACTACTATTATATTATATATACACTATAAACAAAACTATTAGAACTATAAAAAAGAAACGATTTACGTATGCTATCATAAATTAGTAAGTATCATTGTTGAGTAGCAATAAACAAATGTAATCATTATGAATGCCTTCCATTTTAACGGCCAACTTCTTAAAGAGGTTATGATCACCTCTGAAATGTATTTTATAATCAAATACAATGTAATGAACTGCTCCCAAAGCACACAAAGTCATCTTGCGAATTTTACTTTAATTCAAACTGTTTGATGAAGTAAAATATTATATAAATAATTTGTGTATAATATCTTATTATACTAAAACTTTTTTAAGTACATTTGAATTGATATTTACTTTTTTGATTGTTGTGACCGGTACTTTATGTAAATGAAAACTATTATTTTTTATTATCAATATGATTTTGTGGGGTTTCTTGAACAATCTCCTCAAATTACAGCTATACGAATTGTTGGTAGCGCTAAAAATGTAATTGGGGTTGACTTGTGAAGTGAATATGTAATGAATATCTATCTAGTCGTTGAATATTCAACTAATTATGTTACTTGGTGTCAGCCAGCAGCGAGGGTCGCGACACGTTCCACTTGTACGCGGAGAACAGCAGTATGTCCGCACACGACGAGTTCATCTTGTACGACTTCCGCGGGTGGATGGTCTCCTTCTGCACTGTCTCTATCTCCAGCGCGTCCAGCTCTTGGTCGAACACCTATTTAAAAAAAAAAAATTGAACTGTAAACCACTTCGTTACGTAACGCGTTACGTCGGCAGTCTGTCTGGCTTTCTCTCATGTATATGGCAGCGGTGCAGGCCTCTCTCACACTAACCAATTGTTAGTTTTATAGGATTAAATAATCATACTAATAATGTACATACACAAAATTCTAATTTACGTAATCAACAATTTTATCCAAGAATAGAATATATTTTAAAATCAATAAAATATTTTATTACTAACCTTTCCTTACATTATCATATTCATATTGTACATAAAATTTAAGTAATAAACCTAACCTTTTCTCAAGTTAAACAATTTCAATATTAAATATTTCAACATAGTTTAAGTTATCACTTCTGTCGAGCATCCCGAGACGCACACGTTGTTTTTAATCATTTTATTAAGCAAATTTAATCCCTTACTACTAATTTAAATTTGGTCAAGCCCACGATAAGTGGTTCTGTCTATAACAAATGCTGCTTCTATCACATCTCACTAATTCCGAGTAATAAATTAGTCTAGTAAATAAATAAAATGTATGAAAATATTATATATTTAGCATTTTAAAACCAGCAGCTTAATTTTAATATAGTATTATAATGTTGGTAACTTGGGTAGTTTTGGTTGAAGACATAAATGTTTGACTTAGTAGTGAGCATCATTTCAATATTATATCATTATTATAATAGTATAGTATAGATTATAAAAATATGTACATGTAACTAAAGATTACCTGACACAGGTCCATCACAATAGATTCGTGAACCTTCTGCCACAAGTGAGCTCTGAATATTTGGATCAGAGATATCTTCAGTGTTGGGATCTTGCCGTGCATGAAGATTCCAGTCAAATCCAATTGTACCTAAACAAGGAGAAACAATTATAATTTTAGATTTTGAACAAAATGTGACCAACAAAGAGACGTGAGCGCCATTTTGTGGCTTTGATCTATGGATGTATAATAAGCCTTTCCAATAGGACTCCCTTGGGTGAAAAGGTGAACTTTTAATGAGTGATAAGCACTCGTCCATTAGAAGGCTTAGTAGACTCACCTGGAAACCAACATATACATTGGCTCTGTTGATGGTAGGGGACCACCACAGGGTAAATCGTCGGTTGGGGATCTGGTTCAGACCGGATCGCTGCGCGTTTGTCAGTTTTTTGTACTTCATTGACTCTTCAAAACCAGATGCTTTCTCCCTAAAAAGTACAAAAACAGCACAAAGTAAGGAACTGAAGTAAAAAGCCAAAGAAGAACAGCATAATATTTAGATTTTGATTTCAAAAGTACTTTGTACATTTTGTATGCCAAAATATTTTTGAACTATGTATAAAGTCATAATAATAATAATAACTTACCAGAACAACCCCTCCCAAGTGGGGAAGTATGTTCCCTTGAATAATGTGTGTTCCAGTATACCCTCGACTCCACCCAGTGCCTGAATCATGTCTGTTCTGTAGTTATTGAGATTCCACAGCTTGCCGTCGTGGCGCTGATGTGTCCACCAGAATGGATTCTGCTTCAGTACCTGTTATACATAATATATTTCAAAGTATATTTTTAGTATAAACTGAGGTTGTTCTGATAGGTGCATACCCATAGTACCTACACATAGGTAGATAGATCTAAGACACAGTGAAGAGGGATATCAAAGCGAAGGGGGAGATCGAGAAATTGTAATTATTAGTAATAGTAAGTATTCGAATTTATGCAACAAAACACACAATTTTTTTTTAAATAAATTATAATATATTATTTATCTTCATAAAAAGGGCTTTATTACCTTGGAATACCATAGAATTATCAGAATCAGAATATCTTTATTCAGTAAAATCTCGAGGATCACATTTAATCGTCACACATTAAACTATTCTAATATACAAATTTGAATCCTTAATTATATATAATACTAGCTGACCCAGCAAACGTTGTATTGCCGATATTAAAATCGCGATACAAAAGTAACTGTTGATCGTAGAAGGTGAAAATTTGAAGTTGTATGTATTTTTTAATGTGCACTCATAATAATACAAATTTAAAAAAAAATGTAAAAAAAAAATCGTGTGGACCACCCTTAACATTTAGGGGGATGAAAAATAGATGTTGTCTGATTCTCAGACCTACCCAATATGCACTCAAAATTTCATGAGAATCGGTCAAGCCGTTTTGGAGGAGTTCAAAGTTTAACACCATGTCATGACAATTTTATATATTAGAAGATATTACAATGAAGTTACCTGATATTGTTTGAACTCGGTACGAATTCGCCAGCCTTTATCATAGGCAAGTGTGTGCCTGTCTTTTTGGAACAGGGTGTTAATTCTTGGGATACCTCTGTCCCATGAGTCCTCCAAGTCTTCCAATGTTAAACGTCTAAAAAGGAATTCAACAGTTAATATTTTATCTCTTAATTATGTAACCTATAGAAATTGGGTGTATGTATGTAATTGAGATCAGATAGCGTTATATCAGACAACCACATCCACAATGATTGTGATCAACAATCACTGCAGACTATGATCATCCCCAGAGCACAGGGATTCTCTGGTTTCAGGACCCCTACGCGATTCATCATTTCCCAACAATACATAATAAATATTACAGGTCTTTCGTAAATATTTTAAAAGTATTTTTTGTTATGTTAAGTTTGATGACAGGACATGTTTTGGTGAGGCTTTGTTTTTATAGCACATTATTTTTTTTAAAAGTCATGAGATGAGCCAGATTTTTGTAAGTAATACGCACTTACTTTGTTACGCTACAAATTATTGAAAACCCATAATTATGAATAGCGTCGAAATTGCAATCAACTCACTGGCACAAGTTTCAAGGGTTTCATACAAAAGTATAATGAGAATTTTAATTTTCTTTATATAGCGATAGAAAAAAAAATGCGAGGTTACGTTACCTATTCTGAGCGTTGGCCTCCTGCCGCTTGAGCGCGTACTCGGCCCAGACGCGCTGAGAGTCTACAAACTCTGCCTCCCACGGCTGAATGTAGCGGTACAGATTGGGGATCAGTTGGTCCTCGTCGTGCGACATGCCCGACCGGAAGTGTGTGATGCCCACGTCTGTTTGTTTCGACCATCGCAGATCCGACTGTACAATGAAATTAAATTTTATTCACGGAAGAGTTAAAAATATTCATACATTACTTGATAATAAGCTATCACCAATGTGACAAGATAATAATTAGTAAATTGGTAATTATGTGTCAACCTATGGAGGAACGGTTTACATAATTAAAAACAGTTATGTCACAGCCCATTATGTCATTAGTAATGACATATAGGGCTGGGGTGACCGCATATTATCACATGATCCTTTAATTGAATTTTCTAAACGCTTAATTTAGTGTAGATAGTATACCAAAGATTAATGTTTTGCATAAGAATAATAATATTAATTAGGGACGGGACCAACTTCGTTTTACATTCGGTTTAACCCTACTTCGTCGGCTTGAACAGAAGAAGAACAAAAACGCACGCGTTATGAAGATGCACGGAGCGCTGGTGGGGCGTAGATAGCCGCGATGCATGAACAAGACACGATTCGGTTCAAACCACATTTGCCTATCATTAATATTAAATCATACTGCTTTCGTCATGTCATTGACTCCCTGCGTAAGGGAGCTAATTTGTAGAAATTACTATATTTTTTTACACTACTTTAAATACTCATGTCTCTAAATCTTTTGTACATGCCAGTTATTGATATTTTTGCTATGTGTCTTTTCGTTTTAAGTCTCCTTGTTGATATTTTTACATTTATGCATGAGTATTGTTGGTTTGTTGAATAAAGTAAAATAAAAAAAATACCTGTGGTATAAGAACATGTCCCATAGACAACATTCCCAAGCCGCCGAGTTCCTTGGGCGTGTAGAACACCACCGGCGGGAAACGCGAGGGCATCTTCGAGTTGAGGCCGATCTTGATTCTTGTTTGAATTTTGTTCTCACACTTAACGAGCAAGTCCAATAGCTCCTGGGTGTTGACTACGGCTTCACGGAAGTAAGTCATCAACCCTAAAATGGATTGATATTGTTAGGTTATGATGTGGCTATCCAATGGGGTGAGCCATTTACCACCAAATTCAGTCACTTTTATTTATTTGTTAAAGTAAGTAGGTACAAAGTGCATTACAAAATACATACTAATTTAACTCATGAAAAATTTATTGTGGTACATATTTTATACAGTGTACATGAACCATACAATTTTTTTCCTAAATGTACAATGCATTCAATATTAACACCATCTTTGTGCTGCAGAAGAGGGCAATTTAGGCTATTTATAATCTAACTAAAGAATCATTATGAGAATAATTTCGAGAAGTAAACATTTTAATTGCTGCCTCGCAATATATTCGTTAAGTAGAGTTTGTAAGTCATTAGTTAGGCGATGTATAAATACGCTTTTACAACAGCAACACTTTAAAAAGCACTAGTAACTAACTTTGCATACTGATTTAATATTATGACAATACTAGCTGACCTGGCAAACGTTTTGCCATATAAATTATATATGTAAACCTTCTTTGAGCTTCAACAAATCTATTACAAAAGATTTCATTGAGATCGGTCGAATAGTCAAGGAGTTATTAGGGAACATACATTCTCTTTTATATATATAGATTAATTGCTGATGTCCACGGGCGGATTTATTTTGCTACTTTCCTTAGATGAGAATTTACTCTTGCGAATTTACATAAAAACTAATAATAATAGTATTGGTATGGTTTAGCTCCTGTTTCCGCAATTAAAACACTAGTCCATTTTGCGTGCAGTATTGGCCAGTTACTCCAACAAGCCCAGCTCCTTCCAGAAGTTCAAAACATTCCTGTTATGTTCAGACTTCTTGGAGCGACCTCGCATTAATTAAGGTATTTGCCCGTTGATTGGTGACCGTTTCGTCCTCGGCTAGACAGCCTCTGCACTTGGGACTGTCTGTTACGCCGATTGTACTTGTTTAGTGATGTTATGTCTTTTAAGGCAGATAATTCGACGTGTCAGTTTTGGGCTACAGTGCAGGTATCACTTCTTTCAACTGTGTAGAGCTTGAGACATTCATCAATTGGGTGTTGTGTAGGTTGTTGGTGAGAGAGGGTATCGATGAGCGCATTTGGCTGAAGGACAGTGGGCAGATGTGGCAATGAACCAGCCACTTGGGTTGTTGATGCCCGCCTTTCAAGTTCATCCGGTGCAGTAAGAACGGAGAATTCTGATAGTATTAATAATAGTATTAAAGTAAAGGGTAACAAACCTATAAGAGCTGTGTTCCATTTATTGACAATCTTAGTAAATGTTGTCGAGCCAGAGGCCATGAGTATCTGCCGCACTCTGTTGTGGAAGCGCGCGAGAGACTCGTCATCAACCCGAAGGTAGCACTGGGCTGTTCTCTCCTTTGTTACTTCATTCTGCAGATTCCATACTCCATCTCGGTGTGACAACTCTTCATTTTGACTTCGACACTAAAATGTTAAGTTTTGAGAACCTCAATCTTTCTATGCTGTTACAAGGTCTGATCAAGTCCAAGTACTTGAATGAATTTATCGTGTTTTGTATATTCGTAGCTTTAGTGAATCATGTTAGTTTGCAGTAAATATTTTATTCATTCATTGATAATTTTACTTTTTGAGAGTCCTGATATTTCGGTACTGTTGAAAGCATCATGACCATAGGTCGAAATAAGCTAGTAAAAATTAGTAGCTATTAACTTATAAAGCATCGATTATCTTAGTAGTAGACATGTAAATACAATTTCAATTTATAAATACTTTTTAACATAAGTACTACAAAGAAAAATAAATATGAAACATAGCTCAGCCCATATACAATTCAAGATTAGGAATAAAAATAAATAGTTACTTTAGGTAAAATTCTGCATTCAAAACCGGCCATGTTGAAAAGCAGGTTGGGGTTATCCTTTGAATAAACAGACACGAAGCTATTCTCCCACTGGATCGTCGTCACCGACCGCGGCAGACGGTTCTTGATATCCCAGAACACGGCGCGTCCTCTGTTTGTAAATAATATTTTCAAAATAAACTTCTATAATCTATATAATTAACAGATGCACATTCAAACAATCCTTCACTGTGCATTTTGTAATAATATTTTAGTATAGTTTTTAACCAATGTGGTTTGTTAAATATTATAATTACCCTTAGTAATTCTAATTTGGAAATTCCACACATACATACACCACATCCTGAGGGTACAGACTTCCATATCTTGATACACGTGCTTGGCATGCATCATCAATTAGACGTGAAACCTTTCATTCTTGCTCTCTTATTCCTGGTACTTGACCTATTTTCGATACATCCCCGACTAAATATTATTATTTATTTTAAATTTTTGAAATTTGTATCAGTTTTGCCTTATTGTATGTTATACTTATAATATTTAGGATATAATTTTAGTTTGTGTGTTTTAAATTTATGTATATTTTTTTATAGTTAACAAGTTTACATGTATTTGCCTAAGTCGTGATTGTAACAAAATTATTTATTGTATTGTAATACTCTACATTTATTTAAGTTAAATATCACGCCATCCATTTAATTGACGTATATGATAATCATGGTTTAATTAAACTAGCGTTATTTTGTAATTATTAATACATATATGTTGTATGGGAACCAATAAATAAATAAGTGAATGTTTAATTTATATTAATAAAGTCACTATAAATTCTATTAAAAAAGCAGTCTATTTACTTTTATTTAACCAACCGAATGTCACTCACAATTTGTCTAAAGCAAAACTCTGCCTACGCGTCTATTAGGCAGAGTTTTATACATTACTATCACGAAATTAAAGGTGAATGTTTAGTAATACTTAAATGTAATGTGTTAAGGTATAATATGTAATATATACCACGACGCTCGGACATTTTCTGACGACTTCTTAATAGGCCCAATTGCCTATTTGTCAATACTGTATCTATATCTTCTTTCACTCGACGTTGTTTTTTGATTTTATTGTTTCTTAAATCTGTCACTCAAAATAACTCTAATATAGCACAAAGATCTCATTTCTACCGCATTTATTGTGCTTTTATAATTTTTGTTCTTCATAACAGCAATTAAATATAATGTACTAAGAATGATCACTCACAGATTAACATCATGCTTCATGAGTCTCATCCGAGCGTCTCGGGGCCAGCACTTCTTGTTGTTGTATCCCACAATGTTCTCATTGTTGGGGTCTGGGTGCTCTGTCAGATAACGTTGTATAAGGTCACGAGCCTCTTCTGCTGTGAATCTGTGGATGGTAAAATAGCAGTGATAAAATTCTTGTTTCCTTACCAACAGTTGAAATTAACTTTTTTTAAAACTTTTGATTAACAATAGTTTATTTATTTATTAAGTTTGCCAAAAGGTTTACATCTTAGTAACGACAAGATTTCATACTAGATGCAGACCCAATTACAGGCAAATACAGCTTGCATTAAAACAGTATATATACAAATAAATATAAACAATAGTCCTCAAATAACTTGTTTGATAAAGAATTATTGCTACTAGGTTAAGCTATCCGGACAATTAAGCATAGTTGCTAATATATAAATTACAAGTTTTGATAACAACTTTTGTAAAGATAAGTCCTGTCCAAGGTTCCATAACTATGCACAATCCTGATGTTAGCATTAAATGATATGTGATGTGTAACTCATACGTTACAATCGAGTATTCGGTGCATATAATCCTTGAGAGTTGAATATTGGACAGGCCCACCATATTACTAACGTCCAGCCAGGGTGAAACCGTGTTTTCGGGACGATACAACATGGGCACTTTCACAAAAAGCGCGGACACCTTCCTTAAAGGCGGCAACCGGTTCCTGTGATTCCTTTGGTGTTGCAATAGAATGTGAGCGGCAGTGATCACTTAACACTAGGTGACTTGAACGCTCGTTTGTGCTGTTTTTCCATAAAAAAAGCTCTGGGGGTTTATTGTGCGTAAAAGTTCCATTGAGTGTTAGCTACTGCCGAGTGGTCCCTCACCGGAAGTATATGTGGATCCGGTCGACGTAGCGGCAGTAGAGGCGCACGGGGTGCGCGCGCTCCACGGCGCGGTCCTGGAAGGCCAGGAAGTCGTTGGGCAGCTGCGGCGGGCCGGCCATGTCGGCGGCGCGAGAGAGACCCAGCACCAGCAGGTCCAGCACCAGCCCGTAGTACTGCACCACGAACGACGCGAACTGCAGCCCGCGGGTCACGCCGTACGAGTTGGTGTGGTTCATGTCCTGCCGGGAACACACGACTCAACACCGGTGCCAACACAACAATACAAATTGGTTTATGCAAATCAACAGACTAAATAATTTTCTGCTTTATTTTTTTATGTGAATAATGAGGGATGAAGACAACCTAGAGAGACTGATGATAACAGAGAAGGTGAAGGGAAGAAGACCTAGAAGAAGGAGCCCCATGCGATGGACCGATCAGTGTATATCAGAGTGTAAAGCGTAGTGGACAGTGGTTTCAACCACTGTTCACTACGCTTTACACTCTGCTTCCGACAGGGGCAGATGGCGGCAAATAATACGCAAAAAAGGTACACTGTCGATATAATCACGACCCTCAGCACTGAGGAAACCGACGCGAGGAGGAGAATGATGGAATCTCCGCACACCTGTTATTTAGTGGCATCATCACTAATGAAACCGGAGTTGTAGGGCAAAGACAGCACTGAATGTGTTTTATTTTGTTTTTGCATCTTTTTGTACCACAATTCGAACTAATTTTGTTGAAAGAACGCCCAAAGGGCAACAAATAGTTAGCTCTACAAGTCGATGGTCTGGGTTGTTTAAGTCTTTGATAGCTGCTGTAGTATACACTAAAATATAATGTAAAAGACAATTTAAAATCGATTTTCGAGTGTGGTATATAATCAGAAAGCGTTGTCTCAGTCACGAGCCACTCGCACACACACGGTCAGCGGCGCACGGGCGACTCGCGGCCCCAGAGCACAGGGACTCTCTGGTTTCAGGACCCCTACGCGATTCATCACTTTACATACCAACAACATAACTTATATATCTTATTAGTATTGATTTGATAAGTTTGTATTTTAATGTGTATTACCTACGTGATAGTTAAATAGTTATGAGTTTTCTTGAGACTAACATAAATCTCTAAGAGTCTAGATTAAAATACAAATCATAAAAGAATTTACACTCAGGATTTTTTTTTTATATGAGAGGGGGCAAACGGGCAAGAGGCTCACGGGATGGGGAGAGGTGAGGCAACCGCCCATGGACATCCGCAACAACAGGTGTGTCAAGAAATGCGTTGCCGGCCTTTAAGGTCCCCAAGACGTATCTGTTCGGGAAGACCGCTGCCGGTAATTGATTCCACAAAATGGCTGTACGAGGCAAGAAATTTCGACGAAAACGCGCGGTTGTGGAATGCCAGACGTCTACGTGATGCGGATGGTACTTTGCACGTAATGTCCGATGGTGGAATTCGGCCGCTGGAATCAACCCGAACAGCTCCTCTGAGCACTCCCTGTGATAAATGCGGTAGAAGATGCTGAGAGAACCCACATCTCTACGCAATGCTAGAGAATCAAGCCGATCGGAGATGACTTGATAGTCGATGATTCGAGCCGCTCTTCGTTGTATGCGGTCAAATGGAAGAAGCTGGTACTGGGGAGCACCCGCCCAGAGGTGAGAACAGTACTCCATATGAGGCCGAATTTGCGCCTTATAAGTTGCAGGCGGTGGCTTTTAGTGAAGTACTGTCTCGCCTTACTGAGTACACCAAGCTTTTTAGAGGCCAGTTTGGCCTTCTCTTCCAAGCGACCACGGAACTTAACGTCACTCGATATATCGACGCCAAGTATGTCAATACAGGCTGTGGCAGTTAGAGGAGTGATCTCGAATCGAGGGGATACGACAAAGGGAGACTTTTTAGTGGTGAACGCACAAACTTGGCACAAACACTCAGGATAATTCACAAGATTTGGATTCAAATTATAATTATAACAAGGTATTCCATTAACTTGGCTTGATATGTAATTCACCACAAAATCACCAGTAATTATAAACCGGATTCCGACACAGTATATATTATATCACCTAAAAGAGGTATTGAAACTACGTAGGTACAAACGTTCGAAACGACGCACGCACACAGACGCAGATCATCGCAGTTCTGTCAATACAGGTTACCTTGTAGTTGATGACGACGTTGTTCTTGGCAGTCATGTAGTCAGCTATGTTGTGGTCCACTATCAGCCGCAGCAGTCTGTTCAGCAGCGTGAGGTCGATCTTCTCGTACAGCTTCTCGAAGCGCGACTCCAGCAGCACGTTGCACTCACCTTCGCCCGCCTCCCACACGTCCTGCAGGTTGTTGATACCTGCCACGAGGCGGCGCTTTTACTTAATATTAGATACCACATGCACTTGTCTACTCTAACATTTAGTCGCGCCGTAGTCCGACACTACCAGGTTTTGAGGCTTAAATATTGAAACGCTTATAGTTTCCGAAACAAGATATTATGTATATAAAACTGAATCGAAAAATGTAGCCAATAATTCTCTACGGAAAATTCCTTTAATATTATCGATGAACGTTTCAGATCAAATTTTACAAAATTAAATATAAATAATTAAGAGTCCATTCCCACCACGGCAATCGCACTACCAACAGAATATTCGACAAATACTTTAGACTTAATTATGATGGAGTGCAAAATAACCTTGTATAAAATATATCAAACCTATTGAAAACATATATTACTATTACATTATAACATGAAATTTATATTTCATGATGAAAGAGCTCATGGTCGTTCAGAGGGCAATGGAGAGAGCTATATATAGGACGTAACCAAATGATTGCGAAATTGAAGTGGTGAGAAGGCACATAGTTTGATGGACAGGCGGCTGGTGGGGCAGAAAAGTCCGTGCAGCCCACGTGCCGGAAGACGCAGTGTTGTTAGGCCCCCCCTCAAGGCCTCAAGATGGACTGACGATCTGGTCAAGATCGCCGGAATACGTTGGATGAAGGCAGCGCAGGACCGATCGTCAAAATACAAAATTTTACAAGCGCATACTTAATCAAATTTTATTATAAGAACGTTAAAACCAGATGTGAACCAGACCTATATCTGCACGTCAGTTCGCATTTAGGGTCCGTTCACATTATGTTGTAACCACCAACCTTGACACCATTTGTAGACGAGCAGCGGCGACGGCTCCGTGTCGGCGGGTTTAACCCAGGGCGGCAGCAGGCGCCGCTTGTCAGCCTCGTACCACAAGTACTGGTCGAGGTATGCATCTGTTATCTTCTCCAGGGGCTCCACGTCGTACACGGGGACAAGGTGAGAGTATAGGTCCATAAATTCTATGCCCACCTAATGAAACGTAATCCAATATAAATATGTCGTTCTGTAACTCTGTTTTCTCTTTCTCAAACTCAAATCTTTTTATTTAAAATAGGATACGAAATCACTTATTGAAAGTCAATCAGTTACCAGTGGGAGGCTCTTTTGCACAAGATGCCGGATAGATTATGGGTACCACAACGGCGCAGATACCTGCCGTGATACAGTAATGTGTTTCGGTTATAAAGGGCGCCATAGCGAGTCAAATTACTGGGCAAATGAGACTTAACATCTTTTGTCTCAAGGTGACGAGCAATTGTAATGCCGCTCAGAATTTTTGGGTTTTTCAAAAATCCTGCGTGGCACTGCATTGTAATTGGCAGGACGTATCAATTACCATCAGCTGAAAGTCCTGCTCGTCCCTTATTATCATTAAAAATTAGAATTAAAATAGAAAAGTGTCTTAACATTAAATAAAATGTGTAGGTACATACTTTAATTCTTAATCTGTAAAATATGGGTTAGCAATATAAAAAATTGCAGATATGAAATACGTGTAGTTGTCTATTTGTTAAGATATTATAGCGAATGAAACCTTATACTTATATTATATACAGATATATAATAGATTAAGTAATCAACTCACCTCTCTGAAAGTTCTCTGTGTGAGCAAATGTCGTTTGATTCTGGACAAGGCTTCATGAGGATTGTCATAAGCCTGTTCAATGAGTCCGAGCTCTTCTCTCTGACTCTGGTTCAACCTCGACTTCACACTGTACGCCTCCTTGAGTCTCTCCAGCGCTAGGATAAGCAACTTGGTGTCGTGTTTGTATGACAGTGGAGGGAAGGGAATGGGGGCGAAGCGTCGAGACTCTAGCCAATGGACTGTTGTTGTGTAGATGGCAACAGCTTCTTCAGGTGAAATGTATGGTCCATCCTATTAAAAATAAATGTGTTAATATAAATTAATTTACCTATTAATACGATTTTTAAAGTTGCGCCTAAAATTATCTTAATCAATATCAAAGTTAGCCAATGCCTATATTCTATGAATCAAATTAAAATATTCTAATTCTAAATAGGATTAAATATCGCTTATTGAAACTCAATAACCACTCATTCGAAAAAGTTAAGTTTCTGGGATCATGTTGCAAAAGCATATACAGAGCCCCACAAAAGACTAACTAAATTTAGCCAAGTAGTCGGCATTATAAGTTTATGTTTGTTTCTGGTGTTAACATTAGGGTTATGACAGTTTCTAGCAAATTTACTTATATGCCTATGTACATAACATTATCAAGAATATATTGAGAGGCAATTGTTGAGATGTTTATTTCTTTAAATTTTTCTCTTAATGATTCTTTAGGACCCAGGTTATAAATAGTGTGAATAGCCCTCTTCTGCAGCACAAAGATGGTGTTGATATCGGCCGCATTGCAATCAAATTTATTATGAAAATAAATGAAATACTATCTGTGCTTCCTGTTTGTATGTTAGACTATTACACATTGTTTAGTTACCTTTAGATAATTGTGCTGTCTCTCTTGTTCAGCTTTAAGGTAAAGCCTCGTCAGTCTACCAAGGTTCTTCTTGCACACAGTTTTGTCGACGGTGGCACCGCGACGTATTCTCTCTCGGTTATAATGAGCTGTGTTGGTCCACCAGTCTGCTTTCATTTTCACATACCGGAGAATCATGTTTTCTATTGGTGTGGGCAGACCTGGTACCTGATAATATAATTATAGTTTTGTAACTAAAGCGTGTGAGTTTTCTATTTTTCATATGATAAAATAAAATTACACCAATTTCTTGTTAAAAAATTTAAATTCTATAGCATGTCCTGCTACAAATTTGACTTTTTTTTAATAATTAATTTACAGACACACATAAATAAGTACTGTAACAAGGAGTTCTTATTCGCTTATAAGAACTCATTGATCTGTGGTTGGCCGTCAAGCTAAAAAATAGAAAATTATTAAAATTTAATATTATATTGTAGCGGATGAGAAGTCAATCGAATAGAACAGATTTTAGATTAGAGAATGAAGTAAAGTAACAACAGTCGGCCTTCGGCCTTATATACAATATTTATAACAGACGTTGTTCTGTATATAATAAATAAAATAATGTTTTTATATGAATTTGTCAATAATAATAACATCAAAAATTACTTCGTAAAATATGCACCCTGCTGTCGTAATGAAATTGTTTCACAGCAGAACTGTCAAACCATGAGTCAATAAATTCTCTCATAGAAATTATGTATGGACACATCAAAGGAAAAACAAATTTGTTGTTTTTATTTAATTTAGGAGCATTTTCCTATTTATTCACCTTTTAAACCTTCTCTGGACTTCCACAAATAATTCAAGACCAAAATTAGCCAAATCGGTACAGCTGTTCTCGAGTTTTAGCGAGACTAACGAACAGCAATTCATTTATATATATATAGATTTAATAGAAAGAATATATAAATAAGGATATTAAAGTAACAGAATATATTAGATTGTTTTATTCTATAACGAAAAAAAGTAAGTCGAGAAATAATAAGTCACCTTCCAAGGTATATTCGCCTTCCAGCATCTCCATGCTTCAGACAGATGTTGCAGGATAGTCCTGGCTTTGTTCTGCTTGATACCCTCGGGCATCATGTCGACAATGTCGTGCATCACTGACGCGCGCAGTTCGAGGTCGAAGTGAGACTCGACACGCTGTTTCGTCACGGTCTTTGCAACACCTGATGTAAAATATTAATATTATTACAATTACCGTCACAAAATTTCGATTGTTTTTGACCTACTCACTTATTGGTATCCATAATAATCTGATAACTATAATTATATAATAATTAACTAAACCATAAATATTAAATTTAAGCTATTCTTCAAAAACTGTTAAAAATTATAACCAATCTGCGACTTTTTTTTTACATTGGATATTAGCCCAAGTTAAATTTACCTAATCTATATGTACTAAAATATCTAATACTACAATTTCAAACATAAATACAATGTAGGCTAATAATGATAGTCCAAATAGAAATTACTTCTTAAACAATTCAAAACCTACAAGTAGTACATATCCAATGACGATCACTATGAAAATTAGCCTACTAATTATTACTCAAATTCTAATATATTAATACAAAATAGAATATGATATCTCACTTATTAAAAATCAAGAACTAAAATTCCATCCATACGAAAAAGTACGCCTCAGAGCTGAGGAAACGGGCGCAAGAAATTCACCTGAGTTTTTCTTTTTTCATAAAAAATATGGTTACAATGTAATATCGTACAATTAAACTTATAATTTAATACCCTGAGGATGTTCGCTCCATTACCAATCTGTGGTGTCATTATGTTATAAGTAACCTTTACTACATAACCGTTTTTTTGACAATTCTTTTGAATTTACATCTCATGTTTTAAACATTTGCTGGGATCTTGTTGTAAAAGCATATACATCACTCCACAAAAGACTTACTAACTCTATTTTGCCAAGTAGTAGGCATAGTAAATTTATGTCTATTTCTGGTGTTAACATTATGGTTATAAGTTTCTTGCAAAAATGTAAACACAACATACCTTTAGAATGTCGTCCCTCAAATTGCCTGGATAGCAAGTTTCCGAGCCACCTCTCAAGCAGTGGAGTGATCCCCCTCATGAAGAACAACCACACGCGCCAGCCTGGTGCCCAGAAACCACAGCCAGGGCCTTTGGATACTGGACCCTTTAGAACAAACATTGGAAATTAATTAATTTTCAATATCCAATCATCAACAAGACATGGCCTTAAACTTATCAATTGAAACAAAAGCAAATGAAAAGGGTTTATAACTGATATAAAATGATATAAAAGGGTGTATTTTATGTCTAAAAATACACTAGTTTATGTTTCAATAAATCAAGTAAGTATTTTTATTATTATACTACCTATACATATTCGGGAAACCTATATGTCATATCCAAAATAACCTATTTTTGTATTTTAAAAAAAAGGTATAATAAAAAATTTATGACATTTGTGGTCTATGATTTTTCCAAAATATATATTCGTTATTTTGCACATGCCAGTGGACAACTTAATGTGGAGGGTTCACAAATAGGCATACATCTCAAAAATTACCACTTATATACATAAAATCATACCTGAATCATAGATGGAAGATATTATGGACCATAATTTGGAATACTATTCTTGCTTAAACTCAATTTTTACACAGAAGCTCTCTGTTCTTTTATTTCTAGTAATTTCAAGATTTCCCTGCCTATTCTATGTGACTCTTAATCAATATGTCCATTCACTTTTATATTTGTATTTATAGGGAACATACAGTCCTCAGCAAATGTACTCTTGATAATAATAAATACTATCGCTCAAGATTCATACAACGGTGTAAGTTTTCTCACAAAGATAATTACCAAAGCAAACCGTTTAAAGATTTACACAATAAAGTAGCGTGGCCATTTACAGAACTAACACCGGTAAAGGTGTTAAATAAACTATCATCTATCAATACTTTACACAGTCAATATTGGTTGTTCGTTGTTTAGTTTAATGAATAATTAATATAGACAGTGACTCCAATACAAGTTACACAAAAGAAAAATTGCAAGTATAGAATTATAAACATCAAATAAATAATAATTATGTTATCATCCATCTCTGAAAAAAAAATTGATACCTCAACAATTTTTGAGAGGTACCTACAAACTAATGTTTATTTAATATTATTTTATTGAATTAAAACTATCTAATGTTTATTAGTGACATATAAATATAAAAATTCCAATATTGTCAATCAAATATTTGTATGCCGATATATTAGCTAGATAATTGTGCTGTACACCAATTAATTGTTAACAACTAAGTTACCACGATTCATACAAATAAATCATTTCATTTCAACAAAATATCAACTTACGGTATTGAATCTGTAGTAGATGAGATGTTTCAGATCCTTGCACATTCTGATCTGCCTCATGAGTTTGTACTTGTATCTGTACATTCCTGTGAGCTGTCCCACATGAGCAAATATGTACTGCAAGCCATCAGCCAATTGGAACGAATCCACATTGTTAAGACGATATTGCACATGTGAGTCCACTATTAGCTTAGTCAGCCGGAGTATTTCACGACACAAATGGAATGCTGTAAAAAAGTTCAATATTTACATATTATATCACATAAAAAAATATACATAATATTTACTTTCTTCTCATTATCTACTATCTTTAGGTGTTTAACACCTACAACAAAAGGAAACGTCTTGTCCATCACTGCTGTCAACAGGTCGACTTGGTACCTACTGAAAATCGGTGTTGTAATTGGGGTTATCCTAATTACAATTCCAAAAATGCTGAGGGTGTATTTTTCATGACATCGTATTTTTATTTGTTAATTTTACTATGTATATATGTCTTGTGTTGTCATGAATAAATGCATACTTAAAATTATAAATTATTTTAATGTTAGTACTCACCATTACCAAACCTCGATTTCTTACGTTCCTTCGTTGTCAGTGTCTTGACCGGTTTCAAATTGAAGTTATAATCCAGATGAAGGTAGTTGAGGTTCTTTCTATGTATGAGTAGGTTTAACATATTGTAGCCTTGCCTACAAACTTGGAGACCAGCCTCTACCCAATCAAGTGTTGTGGTTTGGAAAAACTTTGTTGACTTGAATGATCGGAATAGGTACCTATAAACAATTTCTTACATAATTATTTGTACTTTTTTGTAAACAAGACATCTACAAGATGTTTTGAAGAGGATATTATTATTGTATAAATAAATGAGGAATTAACTTTAAATAAATTTAAATAAAACTCTTTTAAATGATTAAAACACATGTAACTGTGTAGTAACATTAGATTTTTGCATAAAAGTTACATTTTTATTATTATTTTAGTTAACCCGACAAGAGCTTTCCAGATCTCGTTTTCAGGGAGACTTATTTGATCTGCAGTCCTACAGTTACAATTACACGCTTTTTAGTCCTTTAAAAGTGAAATGGACTTAATGACCTACACTACCTACTTTCACTACATTTTTGAAAAAAAGGGTGTGATATGATGGCTGAGAGCAATTTAAAATTTACGCCCTTTTAGAAAATTTAATATAGTGTTTACAATAGAAAATTTATTTCATATCCTTGTCCAATGCTATTGATCATATAGATGGCACTTGAATAATATTTTAATGCATTTTTTTTTGTTAATAATTGGTATGCAAAGAAAAGCTACAGGTTTATTTTAACATTTTGAGTTCTGTTTTGGTCTGTGAACAATTTTCGCTTACCTCTTCTTCTGTGGCTTGGGCGGTCTGTGTTTCAGTGCATTCAAAACATAATATTTGAGCAGCTTCTGGTAAGATACACGCACTTTGACCGGCTGACCCGGGGGACAATGCTCCTTGTACCACGTCTTCACCAACGGCACATCAATTGCGCGACGACAACGACCTGATAGCAAAATAAGTTTTAGAAAGATTAAAAAAGCGGTGTAACCAAAATACCTACTTTGGTAAGTTTTTATTTTCATATTGTATAGTTACATAGTATTAAATCATGGATATATCGCATCACCACCATTATATAACTAATAATATAAATAATTATTATTTAAACTAACTTAATTTGCTTAATTTAAAACTAAATTGAACTATTAAGAAAACTAAAATACGATAGCCCCCTCACCTGATCTCATATTGAAAGGTCTTGGTGCCCACAGCAATGCAATACCATTTGCAGTATTGTCTGTGTATAGGGCCCGTTCCTGCAAAAATGGTGACACTTCTTCGGGAAGTACAAACTCTTCCTCATCTGGCACAGGGTCTAAGGACTTCACTGTATGCCGATGAGAAATTGGGTTTATTAGTGGGTCAAAATAAAATGCAGGTAGGTCTGGGTCTTCTGTTTTGATGTAAACAACATTTGGTGTGTGGTACCTGCAAGTTGAAACTATATATAGTACAAAACACTATGGTTAACACTAGGACTGTAGACAAGCATGGGAGACACTCCCCACATTGATGCCAATATGGCAAATCACCTTATTAAGCTCAATAGAATTAAATTTAAAGAGATAATGGCGGCCCTAATTGGTCAAAGTCCTTATAATAAACATCTATTTAATATAGGCATAACTGACAGATTGACTCCATATGCAGGGTCTGCATGGTGGCAAAATAAACATATGCACATATATACTTTTGCATTGTCTAGGTGTAGCAACTTACCGGAAATACCACACTTCCGAAAATCTTTAGGAGGGAGGGGAGGTTGTTAGGGTGGGAGTTGGGGTGGCAGGAATAACAAATATATTCCTACAAACGCAAATTAGGCGCACTTGTCGATTTGCGGAAATTAGCCAGCTTATACCATACGAACTATTTATATAAAGTACAGCAAAAATAAAGTAAAGCATATTAACTATATAGATATGCACAAAAACTTAAGAGATATTAATTTTCGTGTGCATTTTATAGTCATAATTTTGTAAGTTTTCATTATAACGAAAATTAACACACAATGACGACATGCTAATACAAGCACTGTGTCCTATTAATATTGATATTCAAAATGATTACATGATAGGAATTTTCTCAAAACAAATTAGTTATTAATCAGGTATCTTACTTAAAGTTTACTAATATTATACAAAAGTCTTACCAAGATAGCTGAACAAAGTGTGGTAGATTGTTGTACAGATACGGAAAAGCAATCCTATACTCGGTTCTAATAGCCTGGCGAATAATAATTTTATTAATATCATTGAATTCATTCCAGTCCTCATCGCCTGCTGAACTATCTTTCACCAGGGGCTCAAATTTAGGCCCACCCGGAATTGCCATATTGAGTGCTTTAGCAGTGAAGAAACTCTTGGAGTCAAACAAATAGAAATAGTTGTCGTCAACTAAATCAGTAAGCAATTGGTTAGCGAGTCGATACAATGTTGCCATCTGCGGCAAAGACAAATTCCATTTTCTATATGTTGATCCGTTAACATGTTTGGTACCCAGGAGTGGTTTGTGGTCATAGAACCATGAGGCAACTGCTGCATCTTCATCAGGATCCATTTCTATTTGAATTGGTTCTAGTGGTTCAACATCTAATATGTTATCTGCATAATCAAGAGGGGGCTCCTCATCATCAAAAGGTGGGAACCTCATCCTTTTAAAGTGTCTACGGTCTCTTTTTTCACGACGCATCATAATCCACATTGTTCCCCATTGGGCTATATACACAGGCTCTATGACCCAGGGTATTTCATTAACGAATGTTATCGCTCCCGTAATATGATACAACACTTTAACATCTCTTATTTGTTCCCATGGCATTGGCATGTTCTCCAGGAGTTTCATTACAGCATGAGGCATATACTTTAAGGCCCCCAGATAAACTCGCTTGTCATGTCTGTATTTACGACTGGTCATATCGCCATGATCCCTGATAATTTTTCGTATATGTTCGGGCGGCATATCTTCTTTTTGTGCATCGACGAAACCAAACTTCCGTTTTTCGGCGAACCGTTTCGATTGAAGCTGTAGCCATTTTTGAGCTACAAATGAAAAGATTATCTTTTATTTTATGCATCATAAAGTTTTTGTTTCAGCTTGAAAGATCAAAATGATATCATAATATCAGCAGATTACAATGTGCAAAACATACAACTTTAGTGATGGTTTTGGTTGGGTAATTGCTATCAAGGAGTATATAACTGAATCATATTAAACAATGGCACAGCTGTACCACATTAATGAGAAAATGGAGAAGGTGCTCCACTCAAGCATGCACAGCTGCCAAATCTTTGTCAACTAGTCGCAATTTTATTCTGATGGATTTTGATTAATGGTCTCAGTAACAGCATAAATATTTCATGCTATTGAAAAAAAAAAACATTTTCCATGCCAATAATTTTATGTATTTTTTAGGACTAATAGTGGAATTAATTCCAGAAAAATGTTCCAAACCACAATCATATCAAAATTGAGTTAAGAACACAAAACTGGTCATGTGATTCAAATTAACAGACTGACAAAACATGGCAGCCCTACTGTCACTCTTTAAATGGCATCATGAATTAGTAGCCCAACCCACATCACAAAGGTTTGCAGTGAAGTATATTCACATAGAATATGCATGTTTTTCAATTGATCAGTGTTACAGGATTGTATAAACTATAATTTCCCTGTAACAATATTTATGGAAATACTAGTCTAATGTTATGCTGCATAAAAAAAGTTTTTCTTTTGTGCATTCACCATTGATGAATTTATCACTATTCATTTATGGCACCTAAAATTAACAGGTTTTACTGTATAAATACATATAAATTGATTTATATATATAGGCTAGGATATGTACAAAAAATACAAAATAATTGATTAAACATGTATGCAACCACAGCATCTCTCATAAAATCTCTAAATGAGAAATTTTATCAATTGCAAATATTATTTATCCCATTGGAAATTATTCCACAAATATCACTCACTTCATGGATATTGGTATCTGGTATGGGAATACAGTTAATAACTAACATTGTCTTGGCGAGCTCTATAAAATGCAAAAACTCACGTATTTCTAGCTGTTCTAATTTGAAAGCTATTACGTATACATATTCAAATTCAAATATTTTTATTCAAAATAGGATGTGACATCACTTATTGAAAGTCAAAAAACTACCACCCATTCCAAAATGAATGCCTCAGACCTGAGAAGAATGGGTGCAACAAACTCAGCAGGATTTTTTTTTCATCTAATAAATATGTTTACAAAGTAATATTGTACAAATAAACTTATTATTTAATAGTCTGAGGGCAGTCACTCCATTCCCAATCTGTGGTATCATTAATAAAGTCATTTATGTTATAGTAACCTTTACCACACAAAAGTTTTTTAACAATTCTTTTGAATATCGTTATACTTTTGTTTTGAACATTTTCTGGGATCTTGCTGTAAAAGCATATACATCGCCCCACAAAAGACTTACTAACTCGACTTAGCCGAGTAGTAGGCATCATAAGTTTATGTCTGTTCCTGGTGTTAACATTATGGTTATGACAGTTTCTGGCAAATTCACTTATGTGCCTATGAACATACATTAAATTATCAAGAATATATTGAGAAGCAGCAGTCAAGATTTTAATTTCTTTGAATTTTGCTCTCAATGATTCTTTAGGACCTAGGTTATAAATAGCGCATAAAGCATAAAGTTGATAATTACAATTTTGGGACTATTGGTTCTATAAAAATCATTAAATCACATTTTTTAAATTTTTAAAATATCAAAGTCGTGAAATAATGTACAATACTTTTTTTACAAAACTCATTTATTGTATTTCATGAGTTTTTTACATGACATACAGAATGAAACTTGCTTAAAATTCATTAACTGCGCTTAATTACTTTTAAAAACAATAATGTCATAATAAGACATATTAAACAATTTTAGTGAATTCTATTAGTTTGTCAAAAAATAATTATTGTTTATTTATGATTGATCATTATGATCATCTCCATGTTGCAGCGTCTACGTGTAAGCAGTAACAGCATCCTAAAGATGATTGCTGCCAGAGCTGACTGTTCCTTCCAGAAACACTGGATACAGTTAGCTCTAGGTTTATAAATATATTTCACTAATAATACTAACATAGTTCATAATAAATATTGTTACTAATACATTTACTAATATATATGGAGATGTCTCTGAATTAAATAAATAAATTACCTACTCTAATAGTGAATTAGAAAATTCATTTTTATATCGATTAAATCAGTTAGTACCTTATGATGAAATTCAATATCCCTCTATTAATATTTAGTGAGTTTTGTTATCTTAAAACCAATTGAAAAATATAGTAGATAGTGTAATAGCTCAGGAATTAAATGTGGGGTTTAATAAGTGCAATGGGGGATATTGTGTGGGGTGGGCTGCTTCAATGACCATTATTACTAAATTAACTACCCACCTAGCCCCCAGTAATTATTTTCTAATGTAAAGAAAGACCTCCGAGGGTGAAGATTTCCAAATGACGAAGAGATGAAGGCGGCAGTTTGACGAGCAGTTTTAAGCCAAAGACCGCGAAAATTTTTTCACTGGGCTTAAAGCACTTTATGGAAAATATATTAAAAGAGAGGAGGACTTAATACAAACATATTCTTATTCATTTTTAACACCTTAGGCATGAGAAGTTTCTCCACAAAAAAAAAACTTATTTATACTCAAATAGTACATATTTAAAAAATGATTATATTTTAAGAAAAATCTTAAGTCAAACCTTGATCAAAGGCCCAATGGCAAGAATTCAATTACTTTATATATATTTTTTTTAATTATGACTTTTTAATATTTAAAACACTCACTTGATTTAAATAATAAATATATTAAGCAATTTAATAGTGTTTTACTTTTCTTTAACAAAATCATATTTAAGATGATACAAGGAAAACAATATTACTAAAACTAAAAGTGGCTTAATTCATAGTTCTGTTTTTGGCATTAATGAGTTCTTGCAGTAAAGCAATGATATTTTACATTTGTCATAAACATGTCATGCCTGCATGATTATTATGGCCAACATGCAGACATATGTTTAGTAAGGTAATTCTTGCCTCTTCCTTGTCTCAGTCTCTTCATTAATGTATAACAATTGTATGTAATTCCAGAAAAATGTTCCAAACCACAAGCATGTTGAAATTGAGTTAACACAATAATGGTCATGTGAATCATTTTAACAGACTGACAAAAAATAGCAGCCCTACTGTCACTCTTTAAATGACATCATGACTTAGTAGCCTACCTAAACCACATATATGGAATAGACTAATATTTATTGAACTTATAACACAAATTCCTTAAAATGTGATGTGTGTGGCTTGGAACGTTTATCATGAACTTTATCCAATTGTGGAAAGGAAAAACAAATGCTACTTTATTAGAAAATTTTAGTTTAATAAAATTTTATATATTTTTTAACAATGTGGTATAAATTAAATTGAAAATATAGTAAGTGCCCTTTTAAAATATTGAGCAAACACCCTTCCCAATTAATTTGGCATGTCAACACTTTTTCCCTACTAAGTTATGTGGAGATGTGTTGTAACATAATATTTTGTTCCTCAAAAGTACAAGTTGGGGCCTGTCAGTTGTTAACCCGATTCTAAATGGTTAATGGTTAAGTAAATCAAGAAGTTTGCATTCGGTTTTGTTTCAACTTTAAAAGAAATTTTAAAATTTCAGTTTTGTTGAATAAACCAGTTCAGAATTGTTTTTTCCATTGCCAAGTCATTTGTCAGAGCCGACTAATATTGTGATATATACCTAATATTTCTTAAAAACACTGCACAAAATCAGTGTTCTGATTTCGAGATTTTTACCTATTCCATCAAGTAAAATCTAACTATGATTTGTATGGTGTTGAATGAGAGCCATCTAGTTAAAGTAGAAGAAAACATCATAGACACCATAAAACTCATAGGTAACTTTTAATTATGTGATCGAATAGGTAAAAAATCTCACACTTGGCACTATGATCTTCTACATTCAGGTATCATCTTCGACTCAAAATGCAAAATTAACCAGCTAATACTGGTTTTAAAACAACTCTCATAGTTTACACACTGAATGAAATAATAGTTACAAATCCATTTTCACCAATAATTGCCATTTATTTTTGAACCACTACCAAGCCTTGTTCCTTCCAGTTATGCTTCCTGCATATCAATAATATATTGATGATGCCATAAATACTACCCATACAGGTAATCTATCTAGGTCTATCAGGTAATTTCCAACTAGTTTCTGAAGAAATCTGATCTTAATCAAGTTCTCTCTTGATGCTCAAAATCTTCTATTTTTTTAAATAAAATTACCATACATACAAATTTATAATTTAGATAGATAGCCTGATGATAATAGTTTCATTCCTAATCTATGGTATCCTTGAGAAGGTATTTTATTTAAAAGTAACCTTTACCACATAAACAACTTTAAACAATTCTTCTGAATTTCTTAGCACATGAACTATAATCTGTACTAACTTTACTTAGCCAAATAGTAGGCATAAGTTTATGTTTAGTTTCTGGTGATAACATTATGATAACAACAGTTTGAAGAAAATTCACTTACATGCCTATGCACATACATAACACTTACAGCCACAATGTTTATTTTTTTAAATTTTGCTCTTAATGATTCTTTAGGACCTAGGTTCTCTTCGGCAATACAAAGATGGAAATACTATGTAATATGAGGCTGGACTGCCTATGTTAAAAATTGAATTTTAGTTTAGTATTTGATAGCAAGCTAGTTTGAAATGCAAAGTTGCAAGAGAAATACAGGTAGGCAAATTAGAAGATGGGCAGATGAAATAGTGAAAATGGCTGTAAGAACCTGGAATATAATAGAATTAAAGAAGAGTGGAGAAGAACAGGGGAGGCCTTTGCCCAGAGGCACACAGACAATTAAGTATTTAAGATATGATATTTAGATAAGAGTCATGTATTAGAATTATTAGTTTATGTCTGAATAAAAGGCTATTATTATTATTATAAGTTTGAAATAGTAATTACAATGTGGTGATGAAGTATAAACCAGCTAAGTTTGAAAGCAAACAGTTATTAAAAAATTGAGTAGATCTCCACTTTTTACAAGATTATAGCCATCATCTTTTAATCCATCAATGACTGCATGTGTCACACAATTGAGTGAATCACTTTCTTCTTACTTTTGCTAGGCTAGGTACTAAAAAGAAAAAAAAATATACTGTTTGACACTCATTCTTCCTTTTTTTTGGTTTGAAATACAGCTCAGATACTTGACACATTCCAAACCAATTTGTGACCATAGTCAACTTCACAACAGAAAAGGGTTGTTTTTTAGGGACCTTACAAGGACAGTTAGCATAATATGATCACCACTATCTAGATGAGTGGTTTTCCTCCAGAGTACAGTTTACAAGGAGTTCTCTTCGATGTATATAAGCAAATTGTGAAATGAATTTCTTTGCAAGGAGTTGCCAAGTTGATACTATTTGGCTACCTTACTCAAAAGCCAATGACATGAAATGTGATTTACTTCATAAAGGTTTAAGCTGGATAATGTCAACTACTGAAGAAAATGAGAGAAAGACATGTCCAAAGGCTTGCGTTCAAAATTTTATATTATGGACACAATAAAGATAAATTCTACAAACAGAATATTCTTATGAACCTATCATGAAATATTTGAATAGTAAATAAAATTACTACAAAGGTAAACCAGGGCAGTTTCATTTAACCATGTTGTTTTTGGTTAGAATTGTATGAAAAAATTATATCATTTTTTTCTACTTTTACAAAAATTAAAAAATATTTCAACAATGAAATTTAGTAAAGGCGACAACGACGAGAGCTTGCATCAAACATTAACACCAAACTAACACTTACACTTTTCTTTGATTTTTTCCTCCGGAATATGATGGGGTTTTGGAGGTTGTGCCGGCGGTACTGGCGGCGCGGCGGCGGCAGCTGCGGCGTGTGCTTGCAGCGCAGCCTGTTGAGCCGCCGCCAATTGTTGCTGTGCCATCATGGTTGCCCATGGGTTAGGCCCCAGCAAGTACGGCGGCAGCGACATGGTTGTCTAACTAATGGATAAACATAGAGCGTGAACTTAAGTGTAGTTTTCACAGTCTGGTTATGTTTCCCAACATTAATTAATCCTTATATTTAAAAAATCATTTTACAAAACAATTATAACGCTATTTCACATTTTGGATATAATTATCGTACCACAATACAAAAATAAGACGCAACCAAGCATCGGCCATTTGCAACTTGCATTTTGGCTTTGCAGGTGGAAGTCAAAGACAATATAGTTTTTTTTAATCTAATGACCAGGTAACTAAGACCTTTAAGTCGAGTCTTTTACATTTTATGCTTTTCATTTCACACTTCACTTTATTTTATATAGTTAGAATTGTATTTTTAAATATATTGGTTTATAAATTTTGTTTTTTATTAACTGATCAAGTGGAGACCGGCGGGATGAAGAATCACATAAAATGTATCACTGATTTTATGAGCCAGCACAAGTCTGACAATCAAAAATGCAAAAATGAAGGCAGTCGAAAATAAGGTGTTCCACAGTTCCTTCGATTGAGTTGCAATGTAGGCAAATATTATCTCGTTAGAATAATAGTGTTCTGTGAAGGTTATTCTCAATAAAAACCAGACTTACATCGTGTGACGGTACAGTATTATGGCCAAAAATTAATCTTTTCAAAGTGGTAATAAAATGTCTATTGTAATAATTATCCTTCAATTGATTGTACCAAGGTCCGAAATTAAATAAATATTCTTTATTCTACTTAATCTTCAACTTAACTATGGTGATTATACACGAATATTGTATTATGCCAAATAGGACCCTTCATCGGCATATTTTGTTGTAGTTATAAATTGCTTAGACAACCGATTTCGCCTTATAAATAATTCTGCATCTTCCTTTTTCGCCGTGTTGCGTTTATTTCGTTATAATTTTTCACGAATTCAAAAATAGACTAATTCATCAGACATCTACAATAAAAATAGCTCTATAAATCACTTTTTTACACATAAAAATTAACACTAAATATTCAACTGAAATACCTTGATTTATGTATGTTTTCACTATTTTTTAAGTGCTATTAAAGGAACAATTCATTTCCCGCTCATGGTACAAATGAAAAAACGAACTAAAACATTTGCTATTCAATTTCAGACTTGCTTTGACGTCAACCTAAATTTTACAATAGCAAAGCAGTTCAGTTTAGGTCGTCAATTGGATTGCAATAACAGTTCATAGTAGGCTCACAGATCTTAATCAGAAAATAGCGACATCAGTCTGTCGCAAACAAACGTAAAACTTATAGCAACCCTCGTTTTCGTCAGGGTTTAAAAATACCCTATCTGCTACTCCACTGATGTCACTATCCGATTCGGGTTCTAAATTCAACACACGCAGCTTGAACTGAAAATATAATGTTTATATTTCTGCCTATTGACCAATAATATTTTAAACAATGGTAGTAAACGCACAAAATATGTAGATATGGCAGTGGAAGCTTATTATTGTGGAATTTGTGTCATATGCCTTTCTTTTTGTATGACATGAATTTCTTATATATTATGTAGAACGTCACTGGGTCAGCTATTTGACTATAAAACGAACTGCTACGAAAAAACTGCTATTTATTAGTAAAACTTATCAATGACATACTTATATTTAATTACGTGTCTCTGAAACCAATGGGCGGAGTTAGAATAATGTTTTGCAATTCTGTTAGTTCCGTCGTAAAGATATTTAGTTCTCGTATTGTTTCATCCACGAGTTCTTCATCGGTTGATATAAAGTCGACGCTTTTATCGGAATCTGAATTACTGGAATAGATAATCTGCGTTAACGCTTCTGCCAAACTTGAACTACTGTCACAACTTGTGTTAGCGTTTTTATTATCAGTTTCATTTCTATCTGGTGCAGAGCCCATGAAACCATTTATATTATCATCAATTACAATATTATCACTCTCAAAAGCTTTATTATGCCCAGTTTGAGCATGATTGGTCTCGTATGAGAGTTTACTTTGATCAGAATTATTTTGATTAGTAGCCCTGGAAAATAAGTTTTCTGCTTCATTATCAATAGTGCACAGCATATCTGTTGAAGTCTTTACATTTGATTTATTGTCACCACCCATTCCTTCAGGGTTTTCAGTGAAATCTTCCCTAGTAAAACTATTTTCAGATTCTATGTTATTCATAATTTCCATACCGCTTTCAGCATTAATTACACAAACTTTGGCAGACTTTGAATTATTATTAGATTGATTAGTTTCACTTAAAATTTCACTAGTTTTGACCTCCGTAGCGTTTTCTGGTGTATTAGTATTATTTTCATTGAAATCCGTGCTTGTAGAGCTGTTTTCTTTGCGGAGTTTTCGTATGAGAGCTGGATTTTCCTGTGCGAACCGATTTATTATAATATTGATTGCCTCTTCGTAATTATGATTACGACGCATTTCTTGTTTAATTTTTGCATTTAATTGGTATAAAATATAATCATCTGATACATTTTTAGCTTCCTGATGTTGAGGCTGAAAAAAATTACAGTACAGTAGATAAGTAGATTTTGATACGTACATGCAACGATTTTGTTATATTATATATGGAAGGATTAGTTATTATGTTAAACAGAATTACCGTATTGTTAGTTATTAGGAACCTAAGTTTATATAGATCCGTAGCATTGCATGATTCGAAAGTATGTCCAAAGTGGGTGGGTGGCGAAAATAGTAATGTACTTTGTTTTTCAGAGTTCAAGATCATGTTAGCTTGTTTTTTCATACATATTTGACGACATCTCTTGCAATTAGTAAGGATTTTTTTTAAACCTTATACCTAGGTACATAGGTAACAGAGTGAAGTGATGGGCAAATCAAATATATCTTTAGAGTATTAATTGTTAATAATTATGGTGCTTATAACGCTTATTATAAGAAGCCGATTAGGTAATGTTTCAGTAAAGTAATGTTTAAGAGTATAATAACTAATCTAATATAATAAATAAAATATTGGCACCACATTGTGATTATGTCCCTATATTCAAAGTTATTGTGTTATCGGCTAGCAATAGGTACTTTTTGATTTAGTTTTTCAATACATTTTCTGTATTATAGACAGTGCTGATTTTATCAGATTCACCACATGAATTCGATGAAAAGCTAGATACGAAACATTCAAGAGGGCCGCAGTTTTCTTAACTTGGTGTCTGGGCGGTCCTGAATTCGGGGATTTTTATTATTATACTGTTAATATACGATTTTAAGTTTTAAGCTGTGACTTTAAAAATATAATAAATGTTCGCATAATACCTTTACTCATTTACAGTGTATGCGGATTGATGCAACAGCATCTGAACACATTACTCTTTTGAGTTTTTTGTTCAATTCTTTTTCTTAACTAACACAAGTAAGTCAATAGTTTGAGTAATTATAAACTAAATTATATGTATAGACAAAATTATACATAAAAAACAATGGCAATTATTTTCATGCCACTTCTTATCAGCTTTGAGCTCAACTTTTCCGATGTGCTGGTGTTTTGATATTCAAAATAATTATTGCCATTTTGACCTAAGTGTATAAATTATTTTTCTTTCTTTTTAAAAATATCTTTTTAGAGTATGCTCTTTTAGTTCCTTGCTTAAATAACATATATAAGCACTATGTAATTAGAAAGATAGGAATAAATCCAAGTTAACTTATCCATCATATTAAATGACGCGTAATTACACGATTACCAACCTTTCTATTCTTAGTAATAAAATCTGCTAATTCTCTTGCAAGGTGGACAGTTTCAACAGGCAAATTAGTTTTGGCTGCTAAAGCGAGACCATAGTGCTCAATATTTGTGATCCCCAGTTCAATCTTATGTTGGTAGATAAGTCTTTTGTGCACATCTCCAGAATTTTCCTCAGTGACAGTTGTGTGTCTACTACAAAATGGATATCTCTTAATAATTATTATAGATAACTGGTACTCATGCTTAAGCTTTCCTTGATTAATTGAAGTATTCGTCAACTTTAAAACCTAATCTCCATCTTTACTCAAAGAACTAAACGTTTAAATATTTTTTTTTGCAAAGAATAGAGTATTCTCTTGAAGAAAGAGTAGTCTAACTTCAGGCATGGAAGATTTGCAAACTGAAGAAGATATAAGTGCGTATACTCCGAACAGGCGGTTGATGTCCGTCAGATTTCATAAAGTGCTCAATTAACCAAACAAACGAACGTTACCTATGCATTCTCATTACAGCTATTAATAAACGAGTCAATAAACTCTAGTCAGTTAAAAATCCGGTACTTAATTAAAACTACCACCAGCCAGGACGTCAAAATGCTAAATATCACCCGAATTAGGTTGGTACGTCTGGCACTACACAAATCGCGTTTTGCCATAAATTTCTTGCCTCACACAACCAATTTGTGGAATTAATGGGACCTACAAGAAAAGAGCATACTCCCATCTTAAGGGCCGACAACGCATCTCTTCACCCTTATTACAGACAGAATTATTTGTTTTTTAGAGCGAGACAAAAATATTTTTCTTGGTTTTTAAGACCAATAAATAGTCATTTAATAAACTGGCTCAATTCGTGGCTTTTTATTATAATTCAGCTATAAACGTGTATAATTTTTTTTATTCTAATAAATAAAGCTAATATTTACTTGATGACGTTGTAATACAAATCTTGCAGCCTAGTCAGACACATAAAATGTGTTGTGAAGAACGTGAACGCATCGCTCAGTAACAATTCTTCACATATTGCCCACGCTATACTGGTTCCTTCCTCTACACACGTTCCCCTTTTAAAAGATAAAATTTCCTTTATTTTGTTCTGATTACTTTTCGTATCTTCGTAGTAGCTTTACTAGAGGGAGGCTTCGTTGTACGGAATGCCGTCTAGATGGGTAATAAAGCCGCCAGTTTAGTCAAGCAGTAATGTGAAAGCATTTTGCTTTTCAGTTTGAAGCGCACCGTACCCACGGACGAATAAAAAATTAAGAACTCCGTGTCACCTTACATAACAGTGTAGCACAAAAACAAGCCGATTAACGTGTAAATACATAGCCCCACGCACACACTTACATTACCGATAGGCGGCCATTATGAGAATTGTCATCGCCTGTGACAGAGCAGTTTGCGTCTCAATAAAATATTTTGAAAATGCCGTCGTGCATTGTGAAAGTGTAAAAACAATAAAATAAAAGTATATTGTGGATATATGATTATTTAAGGGAGAAAAAATTTTGTGTAACTGGTATACCCCGTAACCCCGTAACTAGCATAAAGGTGCCTCACTTGCTAATATCACGGCGCGGAGTCTTTCTTTTTTTACTAGTCCGTGACCGTAGCTAGTGATATTACTGGGCAAATAAAACTTAAGTTCATGTCTCAGGTTGACGAGCGCAATTGTAGTGCCGCTCAGAATTTGTGGGTTTTTCAATAATCCTGAGCACTGCATTGTTATGGGCTGGGCGTTTAAATTACCATCAGCTGAACGTACTGCTCGTCTCGTCCCTTAATGTTATAAGAAAAAGGTACTAAAGGTCACTCGGGTCAAAGATCTAGGTCACAATTATAATGCTCCGTATTATCCATCTTCGTCCTGTCCACAGCTTTCCTCAAGGCTGAAGTAACTTAGTGGCTAATAATAAACTTGGTCCGACGACTGTGTACCATCAGCTGCTGGCCGAAGTAGCGAATGATATACTGGTAGCAGTTGAGCGCCCTTCAGACCGAAACACAGTAATGCTGATACATTACTGCTTCACGGCAGATAAAGGCGCCGTTGTGGTACCCATAATCTACCTAGCATCCTGTGCAAAGGTGCCTCCCAATTGTGAAGAAACCGACCGCGAAGAAAATATAAGTGATGAAGAGTTTGTAATAGGAATAGGAACGGTAGTTTTTACATAATCTGTATCATAGTTATCTATATAAGTCGCGATAAGTGAAGTTTATAAGTGTTACCTGCACAATTCGTCTATAATGACAAGACTGGATGGTGTTAATCCTTGCAGAATATGTTGTACTTCTTTCATCTACAAAAATCATGTTTTAAAGAAATAAATATAATTAATAGTGCATTAACTTAGATTTATCTCTTAATTAATCAAGTGAAACTTGATTGAACGCTTTAAAATTAACACAAAAAAGTAAAACTTATTTATTTTACCACCTCTTCGAAAAACCTGAGTTTAGAAAAAATGGTAAGAAACACAATCGACATTTATAGAGCCTATGGAAACTGAGCATGTATGTAAAAAAAATACACGAAAAAAGAAAAGAAATCACAAAAACCAATAGTTATGAGTAGACACAGTTATTATTACATAAATATTACAAAGGAAGATGGCGAGAATTCATGTATTTTGGGACCCACTGAAAGAAGTGGCGTACATCATGGAAACGTATAATTATTGTAGAACGTAACAAAACTAAGAAAAAAGCGAATCGTTAGTATGTCTCAAAAAGTGGGAGAAGAAAGATATACCTAAAAGTAAAATATAACCTAAAATTATTAATTAATATCTATTGTTCAATCAATAACTTGTATCTTAGGTCTATGCCTAATTACTGTCTGTTAAAAGATAATATTATAATATATATAAGTGAAAGGTAGGCCAGTTGCTTATAATTGAGGATTCACAATTCATTTTTTTTTCAAGCAGGTATCGAATCTTTTAATACACTTACCTACTGATCTTAGTATCATAAAATGATAAGAATCTGAATCTTATTTAGAATGACTAGGTACTGAATTACTGATTTGAGTAGGTATAGATAATTTGACGGTGTCGGAACATCCTTCTAAATAATGACAAGAACTGTCATGTCAAAAAAATTGCAATTGCGCAAAACGTTCCGTTAGTGCAAGATGAATAATTTTTTAATAAATTATAATAATTTATTTCTTTAGACTCCCATATCTTAGCGCTTCAATAATTTTTGTATAAACATCTTATAAACTTAAGCTTCTAATTAATATAAACTTGTACTTGTTCGATGCTTCCTTAATTTTAAAAAATTATATGGGTCCATTCTCGCCACCCTCCTTTGAATGTCAGTTGTGCTTTCACGCTTTAAACTAAATATACAGTTTTCAAGATTTTTTTGAGAACGGCGAGGGTGCGTGATACGTTTTTAACGCGAACGAAGTTGCGGACAGAAACCTATGTCAACAATAAACATGGTTAATCAATATACCTTACCTCAACCACGAAAGTAGATGCATTTAGTTCAACACTATCATTGAAGCCGATTCTTGAGAAGATACGATCGGTCAACCTTAGCACAGCACTTGTTGCTGGCAAGAAACACCCTAACTGCAAAAGTATTTTTTATTGTTTTCCTTTTGTTCTTCAGTCGATTGGATAGTCTTTATTTATTATTATTCAGTACCGGCACTGATTTCAGAAAGTTAATTTTTAATCATACCTACCTAGTAGTTAAGGATTTCAAATTCAAGACCATCAATTTAGGATAATTCTTCATCAGATTATTCCGATAGAGATTTAAAATGAAATGTTAAGGCAAAATAAGGATGAACCCACCACTGTTTATTTTTCTCTTGAACTTTCTCCCCTACTTACTAACATACAGCAGTATAGTGTTATATCTTTGAGGTACATTCTGATATTATCTCAGTGTGGTGTGGTGAATTTGGTGTCTTTACGGTGTCTAGTTTGATACATAGATATTTACAGGAATAAGGTTAAACGCTAAAAAATGTTGCGATTTTTTATATGAGAGATAGTGACGTGTCGAGCGAAAGGTACACCTGATGCCAAGTGATACACCCTGCCAATTACAATTTACAATAAATATACTGCCACTCAGTATTCTTGAAAAACCTTAAATTCTGACCGGCACTGCGATTGCGTCACTTTGAGACATAAGTTGTTAAGTCACATTAACCCAATAAATTCACTAACTACGTCGTCTAAGGCGTTCGTAACGCGATCTATAAGTATAGCGTATTTAGTCTTTGGTCAGACTTTACTTACGTAAACTGAACTAATCAGCGTCATAGAACGCGAACTCGACTTTTGCATTGGGCTGTCTTAGCCTAAGTTCAGCATAATTTCAGGTGCCATATGACTATGAAAACGAAATCAATATTATGCCATTAAATAGGAATGGATACTTAGATATTATAATGCTAAGCTTACGCTTAACTAAATTTTACGTAAGTAATCTGAGCAAAGTATTAAGTAAACGCCGCTAAGGTACTCATTTAGCTGGCATCTTGTGCGAAGAAGCTTTCTTCGGGTAAAGACGGTTTTGTTTTTTTTGTTTCCTATAACGTATTGGATGGACTTGAAGACTTATCATTTGAAGCCCGCGTATTAAATCAAACATAGTTATCCAAACTTGATAAAATAACTAAAAGGCATTTAGATAGATTTACTTGTGCCATGACTTGCATTATCGCTATCTGCTTGATATAAATACTTTTCCCTCCCATATTCGGACCAGTAATAAGTGTAAAATTGTGCTCGGGAGTAGCAAACTGAAACAATAAAATATTTATTGCGCATACTAAAAAGTAGTTTTATTTAATTTTTCAGCCATAAACGACTTTCTTTATTCCCAAATATATATAGTCTGGCTAATAAAAGCTGAACATAGTAAAAGGCGGCAAATTAAAAAAAACGTCATATCATTATATTACCAACTAAAGTAGGAATAAATAATTTTGGTATTTTTCTATTTTTTTTTGATAATTTCTTAACAGTTATTATGTAAGGGTATTCGTTTTTTCTTATTATTACGTAATATTTCATAAAGCCATTTATTACTTAATCTTGTACAAACATTATATAGACATGGGTTCTTTAAACATAACTTTAGGAAACATGTATTATTTAAAATTGTTACTTCAACGCACATAGGGATAATGTTATCAGAACCTAGAGTATGGATGGGGAACAAATACCTACAATGCAAGTACAATATCTTATAAATATTGCTACACAGCTGAGGTGAACATAAAAATAAAAGCAATAAAGGAAGAAAACAGACTTTATTCATTTTAATAAAAATGTGGCTACGAGGGTGGCACTGAAAATTTCGGGAATCATGGAAGTGACACAACATTATTATTTAAAAATGTATTTATTGCTTTTCGAAGTATTCTCCGCGAAATTTGACACATTTTTCCATACGATGGATTCATTCATTGAAGCAACCATTCCATTCGGAAGTTGGGGTCTCCAAAATGTCCGTTTTGTAGGCGTCCACAGCTTCTTCAGGTAATGAAAATCTCTGACCACGCAATTTATTCTTTATTTTAGGGAAAGTATAGAAATCGTTAGGGCTTAGGCCGGGGCTGTAGTGTACGGCGGATGGTCTAATAATTGAATGTTTTCTTGCTCTAAAAACTCTTTTGTTCTGTGCGCAGTGTGAGAACTCGCATTGTCGTAATGGAGGAAGTTGGACATGTGGCAAACAAATTCTAGCATACCATTCTGCATTAACCGTTATTTGTCCCTCAAGAGGAATAGTCGCAAGAGACAAACGTGGCCACCATTTTTTTGCAACACTCCGTGAACGAACAATTTTTGTTGGCTTCAACTCATTTCGAACACCCAAACTCGTGACTGACTTTTTTTTGGGTTCGTACGCGTATATCCAGGATTCATCACCTGATACGATGTTGTATACAGCATTTGAGGATCCTGCGTGGAATCTTTCGAGAGTTCTGACGCACCAAGTAACGCGAACCGCTTTTTGCTCTTCACAGAACAAATGCGGTATCCATCGGGAAAAGAACTTTTTTACACCTAATTGTTCATGCAAGATTGTTTGTATTTGACTCATGCTAATGTCTAAAGTTGCCTGAATTTCGCGGTATGTCACATGTCGATCTACCTCAACCAGCTTACGCACAGCATCAACATTTTCAACACTCTGTTTTTGTGTTAAACCACTTCGAAAGTCATAATAAATCATGGCTCTAGAATTTTCTCAAGTCAATTCCATTTTCTCAACGACTAAATAAGTTTGACAAGACCTTGTAGCAAGACCGAGAATCTTTTTTTAAATAAATAAATGGTATTCGATTTTTATATGACAGGAACAGTGGCGATATTCCATTCCCGATACTTTTAGTGCAGCCCTCGTACCTGTTTGTTAACAATATAAAATTCGTCAATTTTTATTCCTGTTTACTTGAATGTCAAAGCTAAATTGGGTATGATAGCCTGGTGGGGTCTTTTCTTACCCGGTGTGCTGAATACTCCATTGTTTTTTTCGTTCTTGATTCTTTTTAGAGTTGAAAAACTTATATGTAGAAGAACAAAAAAAATTAAATAATATGGCCGTATTACTGTCTAAAATCAAGTATCAAATTCATTACACCGTACTAACCTACGAATTAAATTCACATAATATGTCTACTGTGTCATTACGACTTCTAAACATTTACTTTTTTTTCTTAAACAACGCTTCCTTCTCTTTTTGTTTTTCTTAAATTTATTGGTCATAGTAAGATCATGTAAAATAAAACTTGCCGCAAGCCACTTTTGATCGTTTTACCAATGTTCGCTTAGAAATATTCGAGAAACTCAATGTGAACAAACTCCGATGTAACCGCAAGACACAACAGATTGATTGACATTGTCATAATGATATTTTATTTATTATTGCAATTTCTTTAAGGCGACAATAAATGCCAGCAACCTTGAGCAAGTGGGAGGAGCTTGCTTCATTCCCGAGCACCGACGAGTGCCGACCGCACAAAAACATTGCCGTGGCCCGTGGCACAACATGCCTACTCCCGCGACGTTTTACAGCTATTACAATAATTATATTATTCATTGTCGCAACGGACGGCTTGTAATTTCGTAGAGTAACCATACGTTTCAAATTTACTGCGTGATTGTGATCACTATCCAAAATATTTCTGTTGTAATGTTTATAATTGATTGTTTATTGAAAACTTCTCTGTATGTTTAGATAAGTAAACATAAACATAATAGGTAATTATCTGCGCGATTTCATGACTTGGAGTACAGTATTATGAAATACTTTTCAACGCACTTTTAACAGCAAATCAATAATTTGAATAAAGCTATTATTTATTGGATAGTATTACTTCAGATTATACAGAGGCTGAGAAGTTGACGTCCAAAGCAAAAATTTTAAAGCCTCATGGTGATGAGTATCCGAATCACCCCTATGTATGTCCACGATTTTGCGTAGTTTAGGAGATAATAATTTTAACATTAGACTCGAGAATATTTGTTATTTGGTGTTCTTATCAAACGAAAATGCATGATTATATCAATATAAACATACAGGCTAGCCAAAATATTTAATGTTGTTGGTTTTAATATCATTTTACTTAAATGTATATTATGTAAATAAAAATAGGTACTTCTGTGCTTACTCATAGCTGTCACGCATCTCTTGAGTCATCTTTTTACATCGTTTACAAGGACTGATTTACGTTTTCTGGACAACTTCACTGATTTTCTAATTTTCCGCCCAGTCTTATTTCTCATTATTCTTATTTTTTACATCAAAACAGAATCAATAGTATACCACTGCCTGATACAGCAAGGTGAGAGGTAATTATATCACCATCACGCTGATTAAAGTATGTGAATGATGACAGGCATGAAAAATGTAACGCCTGATCATATTTTGCGAGCGAATACTTTCTTACATTACTTATGTCAAAAAGTAAGGCGTAAACAGTTATATGCTTATAATGCTTGTTATTAATTACTAATCCTAATAAATTGACTTACACAATAAAAGTACAAGCTGTAAGAATAACCCATCTGAGTTTCGTACTAAACAAATGCGTCATACCGAGAAACAGCGTGTTTAACAGTAAATACAAATGGTAGTTCAAAAACTCTGGTGTATTAACTATAACCAACAGAATTGCATTGGCAACTTAAGAATTAGACTTAAGGGTATGTCTAACAAGATAAATTAGTGTTTATATTAACACTCCAAATGCTATATTTTCACCATAAAACTTGCCTAAAAACACCTAGTTTGCGTGTTTTCTCCCCACTCTTCGCCTTAAATGGCTGGGTTCAGCTTTCATTAGCCAGACTCTATTTAATTTAATTTTAAATGACTTACAATATCGTTAGGTACAGGCATGACTTGGCAATTATAGTCCAACAAAGGGTGAACACTGTTTCTAATTTCCATGTAGTCACTGAATTCAGGCCGAACATAAGATCCAACTGTACTTATCTAAAATAATTGAAATTATTAAATACTTGCAATCTTAGATCATTTATACAACTACATAGTCTGTGACAGCTGTGAAAATCCCCAAAAATATGATGTTGACAGTTTACTTCTAGTTTGAGCTTAGAATAGTGTCATTATTCTAAGATATAAAGCTATGTTAGCATATTTACACAAAGTGACATACAAATCGCGACTGTAAGACATAGCTTGTCACTCACACTAAAGAAATAATTGCCCTTTTTTATCGGTTGTATAGCTCTAGCTATGGGCTCTATCTAGACGTATAAATTATCTAAGCTTGCAATACTCGTAAAGACAATGCTTTAGTAGGTATTTTTTGAATGCATATCATTATCATTAAATGGGTACCTACCATATAATAATAATATAATTCAAACTAAATCCTATATAGTACTATTAACACATTCTAGATATACCACACTGTTTCCATCAAATGATCTGTTCACCTTTACTATAGTAACTACTATTGCAATATTTTGATATGTTTTTAAAGGACACGGTACCCATGTCTTATCTGTAACACTGCGCAAATTGCATTCTACAGTTTAGTTGTACATTATATTCTGTATTCTACAGTTAAGTTGCTGATGGAATGATGGAAATCTTCGGCAGAAATCAGGTTAAAGTAGCTCTTAGGAACTCTCGTCCATTGTAAGCAAGTTGTTTCACTATCGGATGATGGCATATAGAGGGATGATCTCTACTAAGTAAATACTAGAGAAGCTGTCATAAGTAATGTTTTCAGACATAATACTCAAACGTATAAAAGTTTTCAGTAAACTTATAAATTGTTTTCTAGACAGTTGTCTCCCGCATATTTGTACGTAAAGACGCACTTCCGGAGCATTCTATACGAAGATATTTTTTGAGAATATGTAGTACTTATAGATTATATTATTAAATGAATTTCAAAAACTTTCGTACCTGAGCCAAAGCAATCAAGATGTCCAATTCGGCGACGTTTTCACACAGTTTGTATAGACTTGGCATAAATGGTCGTAAGTCTCGCAGTAATACTGCTATCACTCTAAAAGAAACTTATTATGTAAATTTCTAAATCAATAAATCAAATAAAACGAATATTATATGGATTTTGAGCAACAAAACTAAATTATCAGCAAGTTATAAGGACTGTATTTTATTGGAAAAAAAACCCCATCAAAATTGATGATTAGGTATGTAACCAAAGATTTTAAAAAATTGTTTATACAAATCAATATCTAGGCGTGCACTGCGAAAACGATTGTTGATGAAATAAATAATCCACTACTTGTCAATAGTATGTTATATATTTATATCCATTAAAATCAACCCAGGTGAAGTCGGTGCCGACTGCAAGTCAACTATTAAAAAGCCCGATATTTATACAAAATATGGCAAAATCATAATAACATCTTGTGAAAAAAGAAGGATATCTTATTTTCAAATTATTTGGCCTATTGAATTTTTAGATTGTATTAAATCTTAGGCTGGGTTGAATAATATTAGCTCTTAGGTAACGCTGACTTTAACTGGACTTAGACTGCGGAATGTTAATATGGTATAGTTAAAGTTAAAAAGCGAAATATGAAGTCAATATCGAATATTTATTTGAAACTTTTGAAAGTCGCTATTTAGCTATTTAACATTTAACCAACGAAGATTTGACGGTTACGGTTAACAGTTAAAGTTATGACGTCTAAAAATTGTCAAATGGTGCAACACATTTTTTGCTTAACCGGTACTTTTAACATATTTGTTATTGCCAAAGTTAGTTTGTGCCGTAAAGCTTTGACTTAGATAAGGTTGTAGGAAGGCATATGTTTTTGATATTAATATTTAAATGATTTATGATACTTATTGATTTTATGTTACAGCAGTGAAAAATCTAAAATTTGGTGTTTACATGTTACTCATTTTTTGTATTTCATTGAGCGCCTCTTTAGCCTGTTGGTCAAGTACAACTAATTCTTCTGTGGTCATTGTCACACTAGCTCCCTTGTGGACGACCTATAAATAGATTTATTATTTGAAAAGAAACTCGTGATTCGTAGGTACCAAAAACGGGGCCAATATTTGCATGAATTGTTCTGTTTGTGGGATACAATACATTGTGAAGTTTCCTAATTCTTCATAATTTTATCATGGTGATTGCGTAATTTTACTGTATATCCATATTAAACAAACAGACTTAACATTACTAAGGTATGTAAGGTTATGGATGTTATTATATATTTCCTAGAAGTCATAATATTATACAGAAAGGTATAATTTTTTTCCTTATACACTGCATATATTACGGTTCCTTGTCTTCCGAGCATGGTTGCTTTATATTCAAATAATAATTTACTCAATTTATATATTGCCCTGAGTATGGATCTTGAGCTGTATCGTTCAATACACAAAAATATTTGATAAATAATAATAAATACACAGAAACAATGTAATTGTAGTAGGACGCTCGAACGGCTGGATCACTTGACGATGCGTAGAGATGTCGCTTCATTGTGTGCCTTCTACCGCATTTATCACGGGGAGTGTTCCAAGTGTTGTATCACCTGATCCCTGCCGCCGAATTCAACATTTGCATGACGCGCCACAAATTAGGATATCATTCCTACCACCTGGATGTGTGGTGGTCCTCCAAAGTGCGGTTTTCAAGGAACATTCTCCACGTACTACAAAGCTTTTGAATTAGCTTCCTTGTGCGGTGTTACCGGGACGATACGACATGGGTACCTTCCTTAAAGGCCGGCAAAGCTCCTGTGAATCCTCTGATGTTGCAAGAAAATCTGTTCGCTCGTTTGTCCTCTTTTTCCATAAAAAAAGAACGTGGCTTTGTGTTTTTTTGTGGAAAAGATATTTTTTTTTACAAACTTATCTGTTACTGCTCTAGCCCTTAATCAAGGAAAAGCGAAATTGACTTTTGGCGCCCGTTGGTAAACATCACTGTAATGTTGTATCACCAACAAAACAATAATTTTATTTTTCAATTTTATTTAGGGCCTTTTAAAAGCGTTATACAAATTATATTCTCGAAATATTATATACCAATTCGAAATCGATTTTGCACCTGGCACCTAGACTGACCACACTTCTCGGTCTATCCTAAAGACGCCAATGTATGTGAATCCTACAATACCTATTTTTCATATCATAATTATTATATTTCACTCACTGCTCAAGATCCCTCCCTAGCCACCTAGAGTCAAGAAGAACATCATTTTAGACATAACCTCGTAAAATTTTGAAATTGTACCTGAATAAATATTGGTGGAAGATCTTCTACATTAAAATCCCTCCTGTTTTTAGGAATTGGCAACACAATGTGAAAGCCTTTGAGTACGTTTTGATTTAATCGTAGCGGCAATTCAAATGATTCACCAAGCTGTTCGACATTCTTCTGTATATCCTCTATGAGTTCTGAGTATGTTCTCCTGGCCACATCCAGGAGCCCGTTGATCTGTGGCTTGACTGCGAAACATCGCTGCAGACTGCCCATAATGCCCTTTTCGTAGTGAACGTCATCCAGTATTACGTTGCGAATTATTTCAGCTATCTCGGTGTATTGTGGGTTTTCGAAATCCTCAAATAATAGTACAAATCAATAATAATTTCGAATGAATTACGAACTTCAATTATAACTATGCTTAGATTAAGGATTGGTCTCCTAGACTATATACCGCACTACCTGAGAACAATAGCTTTTTTATTACGGAAATTATCTTTAAAATTTTGCAACATACGCTTCGTGTTACTTTTGAAATTGATTTATTACAAAATACTTACTGATGATATGTGATCCCAGTGTCTTTCTTATTTCTTCCTATTTTACTACGCAACACGGCATTTTAGTTTCAAATTATTCGCAAAGTTTAACAGAAAATGTGGCACGTCAACGTCACACATTGTTCGCGACTGGATCAAGTTCGCCCACTTGAACGTACTATTAGTTGCCGCACTTTGCGACTACGCCTGCGGTATCTAGCTGGAGCGTAGCGGAGACAAATCCTTAATTTAAAGTAACTAAGTATATTTTTTTTAAATATAAAAAGAATAAACAAAATAAGGCATACAAAAATACGCAACACCACAAAAGCAACAGATGGTCTAGCACCAGCTCGTGCATTAAAATGGAAGTGGGCAGGACACATAGCACGCATGCAAGATCAATGGTGGACAAAAAGAGCGACAGAATGGAGGGGGCCAGTGGGCAAAAGAAAGAAAGGGAGACCTTGCAACAGATGGGAGGACGAAATTAAACACACAGCGGGTCCAAACTGGATACAAATAGCGCAATCCAGAGGAAACTGGCTCAATTTGGAGGAGGCCTTTACCTGCAGAGGGGTTCTTGCAGAATAAAATGCATAAAAATTAATTCCTTTTTATAAAACTAACATAATAACTAAATTAACTAACTACTTAATCTTTTTTCTTATTGATACTAACAAAACTAATCGACTTTGTAAACAGCATTTCTGTAAGAAATAAAAGGCTTTTTTATTTTTATTTTTTATTTTATAAGTATATTTTTTACGAGCTTTTGTCTCTAACTTTATTTGCGTGAATTTCAACATTATCTTTTGACACATCATTTTATTTTTTCAACCGATTGACATTAAACAAACAGAAATGTCCAATCCATACCAATCTAATCTCAATGAAAACTATATCAATACCTTAGTTCCAAAGTGTAACAAGTCCGAAGTTCAATAAGTTTGAGATAAGAATGAGAAATCGTTCCATTCCAAAAAGAAACAAATCCTTAAGTGAAGCAGTTCATTTATTACTTCCAATATTTCTTCATAAGTCTAGAATATTTTAGTTTCAAACAGTTAAACTCGAGTTATATTCTTTTGAAACCCTTTTCTGAACTGTTAGTCTTTGGAACTGAGGAATCGATGTGTAAAACAGTCATGCTGTTTCTGAAATTAACGGTTACAAAGAGACAATAATTTAAGAAATTATTCCCGATAATAGCTTTCTTAAATATCTTTCATGTACAGACATCCTTTACACTTTTTTGACACGGTTTTTAATTAGCTTCACCTCTGTGTATGTTTGTTTGTAACCAACTCATTTGGGCGCGATTTAGACCCACTTCAAACGGCCAGATTTGTAGATTTATCGAGGACCGATGACAATACATTAATATACTAAAAATATTTCATTTTTCAATTTGCAAGAAAAAACAAAATAAGATTTTTGTTCGTCGATAGCATCGTATATAAATAATTGATGTTAATTTAAAGTTTTAAACCATTATCTTTAACCGATTTATCTAATATTATTCCTTATAATAGATAAATCGGAAAATTTCCATTTTCCGAATACCAAAGAGAATTTTGTGCTTTTAGCGTGTTTATTAGTTTTTTTTAATACTTTTATATAATATTAATTTTAATATGTACAAATAACTAGAGAATGTTTGAATTTTTCAAGACTCCTTAACATCACGTAGAGGTTTGTTAGCTTTTTCATCAGAATCACAATATAAGACATACATTTATAAACTAAAAAAGACATTTTTCCGATTTTTAAAGGATATTTAGATTACCTACTTTGTAAAATAATATACATCTCACCGATAATATTTCGCAATAGGTTATAATTTCATTAATAAGATGTCTGGTATAGCCAATCTCTGCCATTAGCCCTTTGTGGAATCAGATAAAGTATAGGACTTTCTATCTGTCTATATCTTGATAAATTGTGATTGTCGTATAATTAATTCCCTTTGAACAATAAACTCCAAGCCTATTTATAACAACAATACAAAAATGATATTTTTTTAAAATGAAGTACATACTATTTTCATTTTGCGCAAGCGTCCACTTTCAGCAGGCTGCAACGCCTCAACAAGTTTCGGTACTAATTCCATTGTTGTTTTCAATAGAAGTACTTGATTTAGTTGCGCTTCGCCTTTATCCTTTGATTGGTTTTGAGATTCAATACATAGAAATAGAATCTTATCTATATCAGCTAGCTTTTTTAAAACATCCTAAAAAAGATTAACTTATCATCGTTTTCGGTTGATACGTGAATATTGTTATTTTTGGCTAATAGACTCAGTTCTGCAGCATTAAAGATAAGTCTATCAACTGATATAGATACGGCCCGCCTAGTTTATTTTAGTAATTTTCATAGTATTATGTCCTATACTATGTTATTCCACCTTCCTGCTGCAGTAGAGAACCATTCGCGTTATGTGTAACTTAGGTCCTGGAGATGCATTATAGAAAAAAATAAAGAAATTAATTCATTATTAACTGCTGTATTACCTATATTACGAATAACCTGGTCTGGCCAAAATTTGTGCCACTGATAAAAATGCAATTATTTATTTTATTGTAGTATCTACAGAAAAAAAATATGTTCTACTAAACTGTAAGTTGTAACTAAAACTATAACTGACGCAGCATGATAACCGCGTTGCACTTTTCCGAGCACTTGTGAGTTACTTTGGAGTTATGAGTGTATGTTCTATCATTTCGTTTGTTGTAGTGCTCTTTAATTTTGATAATTTCGACATCAGTAAAAGGATTTATATGTAATTGTACTGAGGCAGCATTGTGATCGAGCCTCTATGACAGCTGTAGGCAGTTTGATTTACTTCATGTCCTGTATATACTGGATGAAGGTAAGCACTAAGGTTCAAATCTTCTTTGATGATACGTTATGGTTTACTTGCGGGAATCTTTATTTCTCATGATAATATTTTTTTTACTTATATGTTTTTGGAAAATTTTGGCTTTAACAGCATTAACAGCGATCATTTATGTGTCTTGAAAACGACGGTTGTACATCCAGTGGAATTTTTTCAGTGTGGTAAGGCGATTATATAAACTACAATTCTGTTTTCTTTAATAACCCATTGCATTATTGTTATTTAATAATAACTTCAAAACATATGTTTGGAATAATGTTCGAAATTGATAAACGCATTCCGAATTAATTATAAAATAGAAATTAAGGTCGTAACACTATGTATGGCCAGACCAGTTACATAGGCACATTCGCTATTTCTTCAGGAACTATGATAGTCTTGTGGAAATCAAGATTCTCCTTCCCACAAGCACACAGCCGATCCGAGGATCGAGCCGCGAACTGTTGTTGCGTAGTCTTTGCGGCCTCCACGGCCCACGTCCTATGTCGCTCTAAAAGCCTTCAGGGCATAGAGGAGGTTTAGTCGGTATGTCGGGCGTAATATGTCGGACACTCGAGTCCGACATATTACGCTCCGTACTGTAAATAAGTAATTGTATTTTCCTCCTCTCGAAAAAAAAAAAGAAACCAAGAATTAAGTTATATCAACTACTTGGTTAAGTCAATTTAGTAAATCTTTTGTTAGGTGATGTGTATGCTTTTACAACAGGATCCTAGAAAATATACAAAGCACAAGTACTTAATGTGTAAAACGTGTGTGTGGTGAAGGTTAAGAAGTACTGTATACAAATGATTTTCTAAAAGATACCACCTGGGAATGGACCAATTTATATTATATATTTCTATATTTTATTCAATATCAAAGTAAGCGTTTATGTTAGATAGACAGGTTTTATGTTCCTATTTGTATATTTTATTTCAAAGCAAGAAAGTTATTAAAAACCTAGAAAAGTCATTAAAAGTTACATGTTCTAAAGATAAACTTAATATCATAAAAAAACAACATACTTGCAAATCAATCATAACTCTAGTCTCATTGTCAATCAACTCATTGACAACATCTAATCGCGCTTCTATGAATTCTTTTTTACAAGAAGGCTGCAATATAGCTGCTCTCAATGCTCGAATACCAGCTATCGTGTACGTAGGTCCAAGTACACCCAACAAACAACAGGTGGGGCCAGCTGATGGTACTAAAGGCTGGACTAGTTCCAACTGAGTTGCTGTGCCTACATCTAGAAAAAAAGAATCGTATATACAACTATACCACGTACAGGAAGACGCAGTGTTGGTAGGCCCCCACAAGATGGACCGACGATCTGGTCAAGATCGCCGGAATACGTTGGATGAGGGCAACGCATGACCGATCGTCATAGAGATCTTTGCAGGAGGCCTTTCTCCAGCAGTGGACGTCTTCGTGGATGATGATGATGATGATGAATTAGTGATCAACCTCACTTCTGGGGTTAAGTTTAAAAATCTATGGACGATGCGTAAAGAAACAGTCGCAAATGGATGAGTTGCAACACTGTGTCTGTTTACTAGTAGGCTACACTTTACAATGGTATTAAATACTGCACATGTTTTTATACGGTTTTGTGTGTGTGCTCAAGAGTAATTAAAGTAAGTAGAGATTACATAGATCACGTCTTGTCCTCTACAGACTTTGCCCTCTTTTTAAAAAAAAGGTAGGTAAGAATTTTCAGGTCAGGCGTAGTTGCTAGACGCGGCATTAATAAATGGGAACTCGTCAGTCCCTTTAATTTCTTGATTTTTAGTATGATATAGAATTATTTAATGTGTCTATATGTTTGTAAAAACATTTTAATGTATACTGTCATATTTTAGAATATTCAGTAAAAATCAACTACGAAATAATAGTCATCACCCAGGTTAATCAGCATTATCAAGGGCAGGTAGTGCATAAGCATTAGCAAAGCAAATTTCTAGAGATCTAATTAAGTTTGGAGGATTATTCAATAAGTATTTTAGTCAAGAAAATGTATCCTCTGTTATCTGTAACACCAATCATTTTATGCGTAATAATTATTATCTTGAAGACAATTTTAAGCTATTTAGCAATAACAATGAAATGTCTTGATAACGCTATAGTGATATTGATAAAATAAAATTTTCCACTGTCATGGCGGCAGCTGTGAAGGGTTTGAGATATTTATTTTCCGCTTGCATTATTTTTTTTGCATTTACAATTGCATTTCAGGCTTTCCTAATTTATTTTGAATTGTCCACTTTTGTATTAACACTTTCCAGAGCATACCTAATAGTATTAAAATATAATAACCAATTATCATAGTGTTCTCCGATGAATGATATTCTATTTTGAGTGATTCTCTCACAAAAACTATGCACTGAATATATTCCACATACTTTAAAACAGCGGCAGCTGATGTTAGTGCGTAAAACCTGAAATAATTATTTGTTTAAAAAAATGTAAATAGAAAGGATAAAGCGTTTTCAATAAAAATTGCATAATATGTACCCTTCAAGGTTTCTATTATCACATCTTCCCAAATAAAAAAATGATATCATTTAAAATTAAATTGTAATAATAATCAGCACTAGCCGAAATACTAGTGGCGGACTTTCACCATAAGATATAACATCAAAATGCAAAAACACAAAATTGATGTCTGGTGTTCCACAGCAGTACGTTTCGGAAGAAACCTCGTGCCTCGCACAGCCAGTTTTTAGAATCCTTTTCCGTGGTATCTCCAACCAATGCAGACTAAGATTACCGATTAGGACTTAGGGGCCATCAATCTCAGAGCATACTCTCAAACTCTGTTCGGTCGTGGTCATCGGGAGTGACATCTTTTGGGGCAGATGTGATTCGCCTCACGAGCATTCGCCACTTTTCCTTGCTGGCCGACAGTCTGGTACACTCGATCAATGGACCGCCCACAGCAGGCTTTATTTGGTCGGTCCATCGTATGGGCGACCTTTCTCGCCCTCTGGTGCCCTCCACTTTACTCTGCACGACAAGGCGCTCTCAAACTCTGTACGTTAGAGTAAAAATTTCTTTGCTCTTTTACAGATGTCTATCATGGGCGATGGCTTTTACTTCCCATCAGGTAAGATGCTGCTCGAATGTCACTCTATTACACAAAAAAAGGTTTTTCAGAAAATATAAAATAAAGTACTGCTTCTGACAGTATGACTTTGAAAACTGTTATAAACAAATATTTACTTATGTACAACTTGAAGTAATACTGAGCTGTATTGCTTTGCGCAAAGCGACTGTATTTGCTGTCTTCCTGCAGCATCATTGAAATGTCTCCGTTGGACCGCTGTGAGCTGCATCAGAGGATATTGGTCTTTTATCAATTGGTACAGTTGATTCGGTTGGGCACCCTCGCAGAATGTGTGCGGGAATATTATCTGGAGAGAAAGGCATTGTAAACCAAACTTCTTTAACTATCAATGATAAATAAGAACCGCAGAGACATACGGTCAATGAAGACATGTTCATTGCCGTAATCGCAGTTCGGTTGTATTGAATTAAAATGTTGTAATCCAACAATTCAGCGAAATACCTTCACAGGCATTAGGTACATGAGATGGGTAATGTACTCAAAGCGCCACCCCACTTTTAGGCTGCCTGCGTAATGTTGATTCTTCTAGTGAGAGATTCCTATAGAGATACCTTATTGGTAAGTCACTACCACCGCCTAATTTCTTGTAACTCCAGAAAAATACACTTTTACATAAGTGAACGTGCTTTTGACGTAGCTTGTTCCACTCTTTGGTTATAAATGAAATGATGTTGCTTGACTATGGAGGCGATGGTGACGACGATAATATTTTTGTAATACGATACCAATCACGATTCTGTCTGATACGTTGTGATGGTTGTCTACTTCTTAACAGATGCAATGCAGCGGAAGTCCAGAAATATGACAATTGGGACATGGCTCTATGATAGTTGGAGTTTGGATAAGTGCACAGATCTCCCCTTGTCCCGTTGTCGCCTTGTTGCGGTTGTATGCTTAATAATTTTACAAATTCAACGCAGAGAGAAACGTGAATTCTTTGATAATCAATATTTTTTGCCACACCTCCGCGGATAGCTCGCTTTTTACCCTGTTTTCTGGGAGGAAAGTGGCACTTTTCTCCCCTCTGAATTTCTTAGCACATTCGTCAATAACAACAACGCAAACAAATTGACAGGGCGTGCTTGTCACCTTGGCATTTTGCACGCGGTTTGAAATGGCCTACTTTTCCGTCCAAGTATTTAATAATAAAAAAACTCGTTAAAATAGTTTTTCATACGAATTTTTATCAATATTTATAGAACTATATCTAATAAGGGACGACTAGACATATGTATCTAAGCACTAATGTATGTATGTATATTTACTAATTAGAATATGTTATCTGCTATGTTCTAAAAATGATCAAAAATACCTCTACGGGGTTAAAAAAGTTGATCTTCGTCATGGTATGCGTATAGAGTAGAGTGTCACTGAACTGGCACAGCACTAGATGAGGGTGACGTAAATCCACTGCAGCCATTCCTATTTCTCCTCGAGCCATCCCACGACCTTCTGATATAGCTGCAATGTACAAATTTATGGCGCAGTTTTATTTCCAAATGACAATCGCAGTCTTCACTTCTGGATAGCTTATCTGTTATTTGCCAAGGATTAGTTTTTATAGCCTGTACTAATATTATAAAGTTGTTTGTTGTTTGACTTTTTTTAAACGTGCTAATCTCTGAGTCTACAAATCGGATTTAATTATTTTTGTATATGATGGAATGATGTCAATTCATGAGGAATAGAAAATTATATTACCTAGGATTAGCGTTAATTGCTTCATGCGCGTGTGGTGCTGTCGAAACGTTTCGTGATAAAAATATAATGATTTACAAAAAAATTTGATCCTTACAATAAAAAAGTTAATGGTCGTATTTATAATAAGACTCTTTCTTATAACTGCAGGATCAGTTAACATGTTCTCACACCTCCTGCTCGGCGAATTACAATGTCAAAGAAAATAAAATCAAACGAGTGAATAATACTTAGACTGGCCAAAAATACTGTTACAATTAAAAATAACCATAATATTACATTTGAATTTGGAATCGATCATTTTTGATTGTTCATTGAGTTTTCTCATTTTGGCGCCAATACATTGTACAATATTTTGCGATATTAAAATGGAGTGGTCTGATAAAAAGAACGGAATACCTATGATTGCATTACATAAAGTACTCTCCATACGCTTGGTATTAGTAAAATATTTGTGTACCAAGCTATTAATAGCTACAATGAGACTTCTGTTTGTGACAGAAAAAAATCTGGCAGTCCACGTAGTGTTCGTACGAAAAAGGTGGTCTAAGCAGTAAGGGAAAGAATTAAGGTGAAGATAGCACCTAGAACCTTGTCGCGTATTTTAAAAGATGACTTAGGACTTGCAGCCTATATGAGACGTACTGGTCATTTCTTAACTAATAATTTAAAAAAGAATAGGGTGGTAAAATCCAAACAACTACTGAAGCGGTATGCAAACGACACATATAATTTCTGCTTACGAATGAGAATGTTTTTAAAATTGTGCAACATTTTAACAAACAAAATGACCGTATTTATGCTCGAAGCTCCAAGGAAGGACTTCAGTGATGGTTTGGTGGGGTATTAGCTATGAGGAAGTGACTGAGTCACAATTTAGTGAAACATGTATCAAAATGGCCTATACGATTAAGCCTTTTTAAGCACTGTTTGAAGTACTCTAGCACTTACAAAAACAATTACAACAAAAAGAAAGAGAGATATTGATGATATTAAACCTTTTTTGAAAATAATTCTGATCTAGGGTTGAAAACCAACGAGAAAAGTGTCGAAAGCTTTTATATAGTATTCGTAAGAAATTAAACATTTAACGGAGTATCCATCGTCTTGTTTGGGTACACGAATACAATTATAATATGGGCTCCTTTTTGCACTATTGCATTAACACTTGCTGTATGTCAAAATGTGCCTGTAGATGTGAGGCTCCTTTGCACAAGAAGCCGGCTAGATTATGGGTACCACAACGTCGCCTATTTCTACCATGAATCAGTAATGTGTAAGCATTATTGTGTTTCGGTCTGAAGTAGCGCCGAAGCTAGTGAAATAACTACGCAAATGAGACTTGACATCTTATGTCTCAAGGTGACGAGCGCAATAAGTGTAATGCTGCTCAGAATTTTTGGGATTTTTTTCACGAATCCTGAGCGGCACTGCATTGTAATGGGTAGGGCGTATCAATTACCATCACCTGAACATCCTGCTCGTCTCGTCCTTTATTATCATAAAAAAGAACTTCTCGCGGGTGTCACAAGAGGCGACTAAGGGATACAAAGAACAGAGGATGGGCAACAGCATCTCTCCAAGAGAGCACCACCATTAGCTGCGATCGCTAACCCGCCGGCAATGCGTGACGAGGTTATGTCAAACTCCCCAAATTTATACACATGACAAACAATATTAGGCTCAACAAGGAACAATAGTAGCAACCACGTGGCAGTTAACTGGTACACGGGCCATTCAGTTTGGGGCAGTAAAGTCCTCGATAGCGACCACGTACCGGAAGACGTAGTGTTGGTAAGCCCCTCACAAGATGGACCGATGATCTGGTCAAGATCGTCGGAATAGGTTGGATGAGGGCAACGCAGGACCGATCGTCGTGGCGATCTTTGGCGGAGGCTTTCGTCCAGCGGTGGACGACTTCCGGCTGAAATGGATAAAATGGTATAAGTCGGTACCTAGAATAACACTAGCTTCCACAACAGATGTACTTGTAGATCTTGCAGACCGAGAACCACTGTGGCCGCCTGAAATTTTACAAAATATTTTAGACAATTTATGTGATTTTATGAGAAAAAGTGACTAATAACATAAATTACTTTCTTCTTGATACCAGAGATTGAGAATGAAGTGACCGCACTCAGGCTATGTAATAATAAATTTTATTGTACAATATTATAATTAATTTCTCAGGTTAGAGGCATCCATTTTCGAATAGGTGGTAGATTTTACGATTTATTAGCTCCATACATCATAAATTTCAACCTCAATCTTTATATTTATATAACTTTTGGTATATTTAAATTATTACGTCAAAAACGAGTGATAACAGAATTAAAAATACATGATCAGTAGCTGATAGTATAATAACTTTGTTAGTAAGCATGAACAAGCACAATATTTAGTTATTTTTTATGCAAGTCATTACTTTATTTTTTCTTAATTATCACGCTGAGTAGAAAATAAGTACTTATATAATATTCATTATGCCCTGTTAACTTAGAAGCAATTGATGCCTATTAGATACTCTATTTATTTAACAAAAATGGAACTTGCCTGGTCTCTATACCTAAATCTAGTTATTGTAAACAATAATAATTATCTGATATAATAAAACGGTGTGTTCTGGGAATACAACAACATAAATACAAACTTCATCTATGCGAGTGTCGTCTTAGGCGGATCAAGTCGACTTTAACCGAAGAGCCGAGCACGAACTTTACGGCTCAGTCTCATTCAGTATCCACGTAATTAAATGCACTCACTCAAAGAACTTTTCACTTAAAATTATGTATCTTGAATTTCGAGCCCACTTCTTAAGCTGAGATCTATAGATAGTAGTTAGAATTTGCTCAGACTTTACTTACATAAGCAAAACTTAGCTGAGTGTAAGATTATAGACCATTGTAATGTTACATGAGCTTTGAATTTTTTAGGGGACGCAATTTTATTTTTGGGACATGTCTTAATAGTCAAGGTTAATAGATCCCTAAGTTTGTGGGGTTGCCGCCACTGTTCCCCAGCCGCCATCTTGGAAAAAGAAGTGCAAACACAGTTTCATCTCGGAAACTATGCGTACTACGAAAAAATCATATCGACATAATTTGTAGTAAATCTCCTTGCATATAAATATGTTTATATGACTACAATGCAACACCACAAATTTGGGGTTAAGCTTCTATTGACCCCCCACATATGTTCCAAAAATAAAATTGCGTCCTCTAAAAAATGCAATATTCGGTCCTTAAATTTTAACATTTCAATGGACGATTAGCATAATTGTGGATTTCATTTTTATAGTCATTTGACAGCTGAAACTATGTTGCGCTTAAGCTAATGCCAAAGTCACACTCAGCAAAGTTTTACGTAAGTAAAGTCTTAGCATAGTCTAAGTACGCTCTATAGATTAAATTTTTAAATACAAATAAGTTGCCCTCGAACTCAAAAAAAAATTATTATATGATATATAATTTCCGCCGCTTCTTCTCTCTCTGAGTGCTATTTGTTTCCGAAGCGGTAGTAATATAAAAAATGACATCAAAAACAATTCTTAAGGAATCAATTCTGAGAAAGTAATGCCTTTTGTGCTTTATACGTAAGTCACACTTTTTACGTAACTTAAAAAAACAACATGTTATAACCAAAATATTATGTTTGCATGTTATGCTTTTCAAAATACTCTCCCTTACATTTTAAACATTTTTTTATGCGATCGAACCATTTTTAAAACAGGAGGACCACACATCTGAAGGCATGTTTCTACGTGCTGATTGAACGCTATCACTGCCTCTTCGGAATTGGTAAAAGTGAAACCGCTCATCAAATCATTGATTTTGTGGAAGATATAGAAATCATAGGTGCTAAGTCGGGGCTATGTGCAGGATGGGTGTATATATAATTTTTTAACAAAAAAACAACCGACATTAAAAACACTATTACAAAACAATAGATATAACATGCACTAAAATTACACACCTATAACCATGTAGTTGCAAACCTATCTTGGATGACACCGACTAAAGGTACTTTTCCAATATTTATTGACACCTACTAAAGGTACTTTTCCAATGTTTTTTCTAGGTTCATCAATCACATCTTCAAAATTTCTTTGTCTGTGAGTGCAGCTGCTGTAAGCAGGCAGTCATCTACTTCGACATTGGCTTAAAGGTTTTCTGTAAATTTACCTGCCAACATTCGTAACAACACTTCGTGTTTCTCCACTAATTATACGATCGTTAATGTGATGACGTTGTTTGAATTTTCCAAGCCATCCTTCTGATGTTTTGAAAGAAATTTAACTTAGTTTTTCGGCAAACATCTTACCTTAGCTTTCATGATCGGCTCCGAGACAGGCATAGGCATATTCATTTTTCTGTCGCGGTCGGTATAACGATGATCGCACAGCTTGAACCAAGTCTTCGTATTTAGGTTTCTCTAAGTTTTTTTTTGATAAGATTGTGGACATGGTACATAGGCTGCACTAAAAGTATCGGGAATGGCATATTTCCACTGTTCCTGTCATATTAAAATCTTTTTAATTGAAAACTCCTTGGTTTTAAATATCCATACCATTTATTTATTTAAAAAAAGATTCTCGGTCTTGTCACAAGGTCTTGTCAAACTGGTTTAGTCGTTGAGAAAATGGAATTGACTCGAGAAAATTCTAGAGCGATGATTTATTATGACTTTCGAAGTGGTTTTACACAAAAACAGTGTGTTGACCGGAAGATTTCTGCATTTGGTGATGAAGCCCCATCCAAAACTACAATTAATCGCTGGTTTACTGAATTTCAACGTGGACGTGTCAAGCTCAGTGATGATCCCCGTCAAGGTCGTCCAAAAACTGCAGTCACCAAAGAAAACGTTGATGCTGTGCGTAAGCTGATTGAGGAAGATCGACATGTGACATACCGCGAAATTCAGGCAATTTTAGACATTGGCATGAGTCAAATACAAATAATCTCCTAAAGCGGCTCCCGTTACTTGCTGCGTCAGAACTCTCGAAAGATTCCACGCATCAGCTAAGAATATGATAACATATAGATAATTCATGACTCCAACTAACAATAGTCTACACCTGCAAGCATTCCCAACTTCTAAACAAAAGAACGGATTCCTTAGAAAGTTCGGTATGTATATGGTGCCTGCAGTCGAGTTTATTACATGATAGGATTATAAAGCGACAAAAGAAAGTACAATTTTGGCAACTTAAAGAGTACTTTTTCTTATTAATTAATTGATGTCGTTACTAGAGTGGCTGTAATGCAATATCAAGCTTAACCAACCAAAGCCGAGTTATTTCAACTCCTTAGGGAGTTTGTCGTAATAATCTTATATCTTTAAACGAGCAATTCTTGTATATATATATATAATCTGAATCTCGGAAACGGCTCCAACGATTTTCATAAAATTAAGTATGCAGGGGATTTCTGGGGTGATAAATCGATCTAGCTAGGTTTCAATTTAAAAAAAATGGTTTTATCCATGTTTGAATGAGAAACAGCTACAATAACATTAGAATACAAAGGTAAATTTCGCCATTATATACAAGACTATTATAGCTCAGATGGGACATTGGGTGATCCGGAAAGCAGAAGACCCCGGTTCGAATCCAGATGTCCTATTAGTTTTTTTTTGTTCAAGTTTTGTACATTCTTAAAAAGCCGAGCAAGGCTCGGTCGTCCGGATATTTATATCTAATACACGGATTTTTTTTTTTAATTCATTCATTTCAGAAAGAAAACGAACGGGCGATAGTATTTTAAGGTGATTCCGCTCAATTGTTACACGTCATGAGCAAGATTGTTTGTCCGTCTGGTTTAAAAGTACCTTCACAAATTATTTTATTTTACACCCACACAAATTGACTTAAATTATTTAAACAACACAAAATTGAGATCTAGTTTCCAACATGTCGTGAATAGAAAAACTGTTAATTTTGCTTTAGCTGCAGTCACTTATTTTGTTTTATAGTACCTATCATCCAAGGAACGCGTGAACCACGAAAAGTGTGTTTGGATAAAACAGTATTAATTGAAGATCTATTTGAAATCTGTGTGATATGCTGCTTGTTGTTGAAGAACGGACACTGATCTTCGTTCGTTAGACTCAGGCTGAGAGCTATAGAGAGTACTTACACTTTGCTCAGACTTTACTTAGGTAAAATTTGCCGAGTGGTATAAAACGCGAACTTGAGTTTTGTATTGGGCTGTCTTATCTTAAGCTCACCATTATTTCAGCTGTCAAATTACTATGAAAACAAATTCAAAGATTATGCTAACCCTACACTCAGGTCAGTTTTACGTAAATAAACCAAAGTCTAAGAAAGCCTAAGCCTCAGACTTTGGTCAGATTTAACTGGACTTAAGCACAAGCTAAGCAGAAGCATAGCGCGCACTTGAAGCGATGCTTATAAATACGGACTTTGACTGAACTCGCTAGGCAAGTTACACTGATAAACTTAACTTTATTTTTTACGAAAGATAATGTTAATTGGCACACATACCAACACCAATTAAGTTAATAAATAATAATACTTAATAATTGTCGAAGTACCTAGACCTGGCACACGAGGCTTTTGACATGTGGGATGTTGATTCAACAATAATTGTCCCAATAGTCGTTTCCGTAAAACAGTCTTATAGCAAAGAGCCTCTACCATCATCTCAACAGTCTCTCGCTTAATAACTGGATTAAGGGTCAGTTACAGAAAGCAGCTGTTTTGGGAACAGCACGCATCGTGCGGAAGTTCCTCAGTCTGTCACCCTAACCACCGGCGGAATTATCGTGAACCAACGCCGGCGTTTTTTGTTTATTTTTTTTTATAAATATGTAATATATATAAATGTATAAAATAAGATGAAATTATAATAAAGAGAATAAATTCAAATTCAAATATTTTTATTCAAAATAGGATTTAAAATGAACTTTGAACTACTAACTACTATTGAACGTCAAAAACTACCACCCATTCCAAAGAGACTGCCTCAGACCTGAGAAGAATGGGCGAAAGAAACTCAGCGGGCTTTTTTTTAATATAAAATATGGATTACAATGTGATATCGTACAATAAACATTTATAATTAAAGAGCCTGAGGGTGTTCGCTTTATTCCCAGTCCGTGGAGTCATTAAGCCTTTCCCAGACAAACGTTTTTTAACAATTCTTTTAAATTTCGTAACACATTTTCTTTGTACATTTTCTGGGATCATATTGTAGATGCATATATATCGCCCAACAAAAGACTTACTAAATACATAATAATAAATAACCTTATATATAACCTTATTATTATTTATATTCATTTTAAAAAGCATCAGAGGTGCAGTAGGTAGAACAATTGAATATCATCACAGAAACCCGGGACCGATATTTTCCCACCCCACGTACCAATGTGTTTTCCGTGTATGAATATATTTCTATTCTATTCTATCCCGTTCACTTGTTTTTCATACAAAATCAAATTGATGTTTCAAAAAGAATACTTAAATCGTTACGAATACGATCCAAAAATGAGATAACAGAACTAAAATTAAATAATCATCTTATAGCTGATAAATAATTTTGCTAAATCATTTATTGTTTCAAATGTATTTAGTGTTTTATTTATTCATATCATCATTTTATTATTTTTAGTTATCATGCTGTTATAATTATGTAATTATAGTATTATACACAATGTTTTGTTTAGTTAGGAAAAAAAGAGACCTATTGGATACTTTAAGCAAACAAATGCCTTAAAATCTTTGGTGTTGTTTAAACATGGATATTTACAACATCACTTTTTTGCCAGCTTAAGTTAACAATCGTTAAAGAAGCAAAGGTTTTTACGTATCTAGGGTAGGTAGGTAGAAACCTAAAAAAATATCATGACTTCTCGGCTCGATACCCTGGCGTATTACGTAGAGACGTCGCTTCATTGTATGTCTTCTACCACATCTATAACGGGGAGTGTTACGAAGAGATGTTTGACCTGATTCCTGCCGCCAATTTGACACGACACACCACGACATTAGAATATCATCCCCACCATCTGGATGTGTGGCGTTCCTCCACAGTGGACTATACGACATGGGTACCTTCAAGAATTCGCGTAAGTAACACTTCGGTAATTCTATGGTATTACAAGAGAATGTTGGCAGCGGTGATCACTCGATTGTCCTCCTCTTCCACAAAAAATATAATTTAATCATGCAACTAACTTCTATAAATATTTGTACTATATAATTACCAACTAAAGTAGACACTAATAGTAAGGTTACTATTTCAGTTAAATAAGCACTGACAAACCAATAGAAAATGAAGGTGACGAACACTAAACAGTTCCAAAAACGAAAAAGCTTTGGCCGGACCGTCTCCCCAATGAAATCATTAATTGTGATGTAAGCACACGAAATCATTCCATATTATACTCAAAACAATGGTATACAACCGACAATGTACTGCTATTCAAGGAAAGTGACATGTTGGACTTCTAAAATTACAGGCCAACTAGCATTTCAAATGCCCACAAGCTATGTTATGTCTAGTAAAAGATTAATACGAATAACAAAAAATAATGAAAATTTGCACCCCATACAACAAGCGGGCTTCCGTCAAGGTTCCAGCACCACCGACCCTTTCCAGGCATTAAAACAAGCCATAGAGAATATCATGACTTTAACTGGCCACTATAGCTAGCTTTTATAAACAATAGTAAAGCATGTGATAAAGTGATAGATACATACAAATTTAGTCGCCCTTCATTTGAAGGTATATAAGAATATAAGAAGATCCTGAACAGTCATTTTAAAAATGTACTCACAAAAATAGTCAAAGTTGCGTAAAAACTATTCATTGCCGTTTTCGAGAACATAGACTGGTCACAAAAAGATATCAAAAATATTGGTGATCGCTACATATACCATTTAAGGCTTATCTATATACTATACTACCTGAAACGCCTGCAGGCTTAGGAAATTGTCCAAAAATTGAATTAGAAGACATAAGAGGCATTTATTTTCACAAAATTGATTTATTTAGAATTCTATTTGATGTCATTTTTAACACTACCATCATTATAAATGAAAGCAAGTATATAATTATATTTTAACAACAGTCAAAACTAAGAGAAAATTAACTTATTATAACTGGCACGAAATTTTAAAAGTTGTAAGCAAAATTTACCTTTTTTTAAGTACCTACCTTGCTTTAAAGAGGTTTGATGTATGTAGGTCAGTATTCCTCTGTATATATATATATATAGTTCTATCTGTATATAGTTCTTTATTTAGTTTCAATAGCGTCTGTTTTGGAATGCGTTACCTTGGATTTTATTACTTGTTGTTATAGTGGCAGTAGGCAACTGTCTAACTATTGCAGCTTATGAAATACAGACGTACGGCCTACAGTTGAGTCTTACTTATGGGGCTGCATTGGTTTGCCCATATTATTTATACACGATTCATATTATATCCCTACAAACTAATTTGTTATGCATATGACAGCAATTTTATAATGCTATATATGATAAAAAGAAGGGCCGTTGAGTTTCTTGTATGTTCTTCTCACGAGTTCTACTTTTTCCGAACATATAGCAGATTCAGTTATTCAAATTACTTAAATATTTTTAATAACGATTCAAAAACCCTTGGCTCAAGCCTACTTCAATAAAGTTTATTTGAGTTTGATTATTGTATTAAATACGTCGTGAGGCACGTTTCCTTTCGTCAAATATGGTGAGGGAAGCGATGGCATACTCTCAAATTTACGTGTTAATTAACGACAATACCAACTAACCTCTACTGCTGCTACTGATGTATTTGAGAGCAGCGGGTCGTCGGGGTGTGCACAGCGAAGAGTCTCCTGCCGCGGAATCACTCGCCAATATACGAGCCTGAAGTCTACTGCTTGAGGACTCTGGCTTCGTGGAGGTGGAACTTATCACTCTGTCATTTGGATCCGAAAAAAAATATTTTATAGAAGCGTCACAATATTCGAATCTTATGCTAAAAGCTTATAGATATAAAGAGGCACTAGCTTAGAGAAATATAAACAATAATCGGAGAGATGTATGAACGTGATAATATTTTAGAATTATTGGAAGAAGCTAATTACTTACCCCCTTATTCATAATAGTTCTCACTCTGTCTTCTTCTATTGACCTAAGTAAGAATGAAAAATAGCACTCTGTAGCAGCTGTTTTAAGTTAGCGGACCATTATGAATAAAGGGGGTTAGTCTCCGGCACTTTATTAGCAATATTGTATGCGAAGTATCTGGAATTTTATGGTGAGCGCACTAATCGGGGACTAATCATTGAGATAGATAGACAAGACTAACTATGGATAGGTAAGATCTTGTCATTAAACGGTGATTGAAATTGAGATACGTAATTGAAAACGGCCGTTAAACAAATGCAATTAATCCAAAACTTCCCAAGGAGGTCGATATTTGAATTAATTTTCCATTGATTACAAAATACTTTTTGTGTGACACACAAATTGGCCGTGCATCGTAAGTAAGGAAATTTTTATTAGAAATATAAAAAAATAACATCTATAGAGTTGCTGAAACGCAAAAAGTAGGAATCAGATTCGCGAAACGAACTTATCTCAAAATTTTTAATAGTTACTGGTATATTGCATGTGTTCTCAACACCTAAGGTACATCAGGGTCAGTGTGGTAAGTCGGGACAGCTCAAACTTCTCAACTTTGTAGCAACATAACACGAAACGTCATTTTGTTCAGCCCCTCGGTTTTGTTTCGGTCTATCGATGTATTGCATTGGTTGTGTGTGGTGTGACACAAAGCAATCTGAATCATCTGATGCACTATATAGATATAACCTATTATTTACTTCCTTGGCTTACACTGGGTGTATTCACCTTAGATAATTTATACGTCTAGATGATGTCTCTTGCTGTTAGACAACCGATAAAAACATGCCAGGAATATTAGTTTAGTGTGCGTGACAAGCTACGTCTCACACTCGCAAATTATATGACACTGTGTTAGTGTGCGCGAATTACTCAAAGTAGAGGTTAACTCTAAACTCAATTTTTTTCGACGTTTTAACAGCTGTCATGGTCTAGACGTATTAATGATCTAAGATATAAACTACTAGTAGTTGTCCGTTGCATTTGCAACTAAAGATATCATCTCGGTAAAATGATTAATTTGAGAATAATCATTAACAGAGAGAGTTTTCATACTGAAACATGCGTGCATGTATTCAAGCCATTAGGATGGCATAGCGACATCCCATTCCGCATGGACGAACGCCAAAAAGGAAGTTATATATGATTATTTACATCTTTGGCTTGACTGGTTGTATTCACTATAATTCAATTGACCATGAAGAAAACCTTTCGACAATTCTTCCTCTATGTGTATTAACATAAGTCGTGCTTGTTCTGAAAGGCCTTCTCGGATTTATCAACAAGCTGCCTCTACATCAAGCTGACCTCGACTTCTCGCAGGGCTTTCGGGATCTTCAGTCCCATTATGGTTTCGTTTTGTTCAGACAAACGTGTCGGCGATCAACTCAGTGGTCTTTCTCCCATGATCTTTACAAATACGACCAGTTTCTCCTGATTATCTGGTTGTCTCCGAAAAATATAACCAAAATAGCTTAGGACACGTCGGTAGCAAAAGTTGGTCGAGAATGGATTTGTTCTATTAATATTTTATTATCAATTTTAAGTATCATGACTTACTTGCGCTTCAAAGCTGGTGGTAGTCCTGAAGGAGGGCCCATAGTAAATTTTCTCGAAGTATTCGGTTCATTACTGCTACTAAAGCTGTATCTTGGAACTTTATTGGATGATTTCGTTGATTGATGCGCATTGAAACTTACTGGTAGTTTAGATATAGCTCCACGAATGCCTGAAAAAATATAAATTTAAAAAACGGTTTTATTACCAAAGAAGGTAGAAGTAAAAACTTTAACAGGTTGAGGCTTAACTTTACGAAATATAATTATATATATTAATTTGTACTTTATTCAATTATGTATTATACAATATTTATACTGTCTGCCTCGAGTCCACTTTATCTGAACGAACGTTAATGTGAGTTATAGGTGAGTTACGGCTCAGTTTCATTCAATACCCACAAAATAAGTCGATTGGATTGGATTGAGTGAGCAAGTGGCGGCGGCCGCGGCGGTGATAATTTGTTCAGGTTTATAATATATGTAATAAATGTTGTAACTTTTACGTTTTACTTGGTTTTTCCCGATATTTTAACGTTACTAAACGTCTTGCTTGAGGAAATGTGACGAGATAAAGAAGACGTTCACCTGATATTGAGGTGTAAGTGATACGCCTTAACCGTTACACTTCAGAGCCGTTCAGAATTTTTGAAAAACCCAAAAATTATGAGTCTTATCGCAATTGCGCTCGTCACTTTAATACAAGATGTTAAGTCTCATTAGCAAATTATTGCTTGAAGGCAGGGTTTTAATGAATCAACAATGAAGAAATACAAGATACTTTACCTTGTGTAGCATCCCGATGCACTAAATTATTCTTTGATCTGTAAATTGATTTCGTGTTTTGTGTTTCTCTCTTAACAACATTCATTTTGCACAGATTGACTCGATATTATCTCGTTTAGTTACTGTCTGAAGGTTTCGTTATGTACTTATTAGCATTACCTACTTATTTTTGGTTTGAGACTTATGTTTTCAGTGCTGTAGGGTCGTCTTTAGTTTTAATTTCGCGCCTTTTTTATTTTTTTTTAACTATCTGAGAGCTATGAATTTTACAAAACTATAACATCTTAAAAGTATAGAAGGTTCTGTAATTCTAAAAAATAATTTCTAAAATTGAATTGTATGCTAAGATCCATAAAAAGATACGTTTACCGTGAGTATAATATCATGATCGCTTATTATGAAATTCAATAGTGATCATCAAATTAAAATGTCGTAGATATTGATTAGGTGTGCAAGCATTGCTCTCTCTACTCTGAACCCTCTAGTCTCTAGTTCATTCTTGTCAATGTCAATGTGAATTATTTTTATTTTGATAGAACTTAGAAGTGATAAGAGATAACGTATAGTAAAATATCTTAAATCTTTTTATCTACATCTACAATGATATAATCCAGATTCTAGATGTATTATAGGCCTTGAGGACTAAGGCGCAAATATTTATATTTCACACTATTTTCATGTTAAAAAATAATTACTGGAAATAATTGAATAATAATTAAATATTTATGTGCCATTTTTCATTCAATAATACGATTTCGGACTAGAGGAACCACTTTCATTTGAATTACTATGAATAAAATAGTATCAATAACTAATCCTAATAAAAGGAAATGAAGAAGTTACACTGTGGACATGATGCTGCCTTATATGTAAGATTAAAATCGTTTAAAATTTAATGGTTTGCGTAGCATTGTAGTAGTCTAAAACACACAAATGAATTGATTGACGACTCCACAAGGTTAACTGGTTCATTCATTCTAATTTTTCTAAATTGACTCAATGATTCAGCAATTTAGTAGCTGTTGTGTTGACAGAGTGAAAGTTTTTATGCAACAATTTGTTGTGTTAATAATTATTTTATCATCTACTTATTGGTAAGTTTTATTTGCCATTGATACTTGAAAAGATCATTTATTATTTAAAATTATTATTCTACATGTGCCTTCATACTCATGGGTTATATTACATATGATTATATTACATAACTGGTAACCATTATAACCTCCTGACTAAACTATTGTGTGTATAATATTTAAAAACGTGAAATTTTGGGTAAAGACTTTGTGGTATTATATATAGGTACAAACCCATGCAATAATATGCTTAGTTATTAGTAAAATGTCATACATAATATTATATTCTTACTTGTTTTTTAAATAGAAAACATTTTATTTTTTATCAATAAAAAAAAAAACAACCAAATAAACAATAACACATGAGCAGTTTGCATGATTAGCTTAATATTGATAACCTTGTGTGACAAAACAACATCATGCCAAAAATTATCACTTTCAAACGAATGACTAATGATAAGAGCATGATTTTATCTACAACTGGCTTTGACACATAAAATGCAAGATAATAAATGTAAGGAGTTGCTTAATAAATTATGCCTATAGAATGAGATATAATTTATTACCTTATTGTTACCTTTTATATTACATACTCAAACAAGTAGAAGTGTAATAGTGTAATTACTGGGCAAATGAGACTTGACATCTTATGTCTCAAGGTGAAGAGCGCAGTTGTAGTGCCACTCAAAACTTTTGGGTTCATCAATAATCTTGAGCGGCACTCATTGTAACGGGCAGGGTGTATCAAATACATCAGCTGAACGTCCTGCTTGTCTCGTCCCTTATTTTCATTAAAAAAAAAAGTGGACTCAAGAGACATTCTGCTGTATATGCTACAATAACAGTGATCAAAGATAAAACTGACTTTACACACTCATATACTTTAATTTTAAAACAGTAACTAAAAGGTTAAATAATTAATTTCCTCTACATTGATGGCAATAGTATGTTTTAAAGTTGGAAAATTCACTTTTGTAAAAATTACTTTAATTTATATGTAAGTTATGTAATACATACATTGGTAAAGCATAATCAAGTTTACACATATACACATACATACTTTAAGTACTGCAATCTAGTAGTGTAAATGGAGCTTGTCTATTTTAAGATTGTCTCTTAACAAATGAAATAAGTCAAACATGGTGGGGAAACATTGTTGCAACGAAGGAGTTCTGCTGCCTAACATCTTGCTTCATCACCACATCAGTTCCATGATGGATACTGTTTTTTCATTTTAAATTTAAATAAAATAAACCTTTTCAATTTGGTAATTCTTGAAATACTATATTAGATTAACAAAATAGTTAATTGACACATCCAATTGTAATTTGTGGTTGTCTAAAGTATTTCCTCTTCACTAAGTGACAATCATTCAGACTCAATTATCAACAGATCTGATATTATAAGCTTTATTTACACCATCTTTAACAGATACACGGACTAGTAAAAAAATAAGGACTCCATGTCACCTTACATAACAGTGTAGCACCAAAACAAGCCGATTAACATGTATTTACACATAGCCCCACGCACACACTTACACTACTACAAGCCGATAGGCGGCTATTATGAGAATTGTCATCGTCTGTGACAGATCAGTTTGTGTCTCAATAAAATATTTTAAAAATGTTGCGTACATTGTGAAAAAGTGTAGAAACGATACTATATAAATATTTGTGGCCATATATGATTATTTAAGGGAGAAACAATTGTGTAACTAGTATCCCCCGTAACCGCACACACACTAGCATAACCGTGCTTCACTTGCTAATATCATGGCACGGAGTCCTTCTTTTTTTACTCGTCTGTGAACAGAAATGACCCTATCAAGAAAAGTAATATTTTTTTATATTGGTCAGTAAACAAGGGAGCTATGATAAATTCAAACTCAGAATCACTCAAATTGATAACATTGTCCATTTTTTTCAAGTCAGGTTATAGTATAATGTTATTCTTTTATTAATATTTTGCTAATTAATTGTGTAACTATAAGGTTCTAACAGAATTATTATTAATAGTATTCTATTCTTCTCCTACTGTGGCTTCTGTGGATGGCATAATACCACATAGAATTTAGAGAATTGAATAATCCTAAGTGATTTATATGCCTCTGGCTTTTCATAATATATTTGAGAGAGCAGCTGTTCCCGCCTGCTTTGCTGGGCGAAGTTTAAAAGGACATAAATTAAATTTTATTCATCTTATTACAAATGCAATAAAAAATAAGTGGCCACAAACCGTCTAGGATAAATTTTGCATCAAATGGTGGTAGTTTCATGTCGATACGATTAGTGGTTTAGGCGTGATTGAGCCTCAAAAAAAGATCATTTTCATTACACACATATATATATAGATAGTTGATAATATAGAGACTATCTTGCTGTCATTTCTGGTCTTGTGAATTATTTCCTCTTTACCAAGTGATACCAAAAAAATATCTAAAAACTTGAGGAAGTCCAACAATTATCAGCAGGTATGGTAAACAGTCTCCTGTTTCTGCAATTAGACCATTCAGTTGGCTCCATTTTGCGTGCCATGATTCCAACCAGCCCAGCTCCTTCCAGAAGTTCATAACACTCCTGTGGTATTCACTCATCAAAGCGATCGAAAATGATAAATTGATAATCTATCAAACATAAACACATCTAGAGTAGAAACTGCCATGTGTTCTCCTTTTACCTATCATCTCTTCATGCAAGCTGAGCCCAGGTGCTTCCACCCTAGTAAGTAGTTTTCTATGTATTCCATAAGAACATGGGCGGCTGTTTCTTCTCCCTCTAGGTAGCATCTGCATAGGGGGCTTTCCATAGCACTTATGTCAAAATGAGGCCTTTTATAATAAATACTTTTCCCCTTACTGTTAATTTTGTGAATATTTAACCTTAGTAGGTACAGTAAATCAATTGCAGTAATCACTGCAGTAAACAACGACGACGTTGTTAAGGGAACATGTTAATTTCGGCCACAACTTCTTCACAACAAAGATTGTTATCATTTCATTGACACCAGTACTTGGGTCGCGCAAGATAATAAATTCGACCGACGCAATTCGCAAAACAAGTGTTTCAACAAACATTCCATACGATTCTATCGCGAGTGAAAGAGACAATTGTGGTATTATCGCCCCTACTTCAAGTTATTCAGCCGTCTGCCCATATGTCTTAAACGAGGATGCCGTATGACGTCATTCATAGTACGTAGCTTTGAGAGAAACGTTGTGTAGCTCGCATCATAACGTTATCATGAGGGTCTTGTCAATATAAGGCGATAACGGTCGCGAACTCGAGTATATGTAACTCACAGTGGAGGCGTGTTTGTTTCCGGTCAAACGACTTTTAATTAGTTTACATCAAGACAGCGATTATCATATTTGAAAAATGGCTCTCAGCAGGTAATTTTTTTAATAATACAACATATAGGTTAAATACCTAGCTAAGGCGTCAACGCAATAAAGTCCCATTTATAATCAATATATTATGTATTAACTTAAGGTTTCGTATGAAAATTTATCAACTTGTTTTGATTAAATGTACGTTGCTAGGTCAGTTTCGTTCAAATAGGTAGAGCGCAGACAGAAACTATTCAGTTCATGGTAGTAATATATCATTTTCAACTCAAGGAAAATGAGAACTTACCGCGATTGATAAACAATTGTTTAACCACATTTGGCTTCTATATAACAAGTCGCTCGAATGAATTTCTCTCTTATTTTTGTAAGGCAATGCAGGGAAAACTGTCATCAGTTGTGTTCTGTTAATCTGAGTAAATAATTTTATTTATCCTACCAATAGTTATAAGTAGTAAATGGTAAAAAAAATCTTGTACATGCTGTGATCAAAGGCAGTGAAGTATCATTTTTAATAAAATCCTTGCAATAAAAGATAATCAACATTTAATTTTCCTTGAATAAACGAATATTTCAATAGTTCGGCAAAACTAGTTTAATTAAACAAATTAAAAATAACCGGTTCTTAGATAGCATCAACATTAATGGAATCAATTTAATAGATACTCATATAACTAAGTGAATAATTGTATTTTAAAACGAAGTAATTGTAAAGATAAATTCAATTTCAATTCTACTTAAATCCCGCGGTGAGTAACCCTTACAGGGTTCTGCCACTTTTGGTTCAATAGAGACAGAAGCTCTTCTGCTTTCATAGTATTAACCTTAGATAGCTTATACGTCTACATAGAGCCTGCTAGACAATCGATGAAAACAGGCTAGTTTTATTACTTTAGTGTGCGTAACAAGCTACGTCTTACACTTGCGATTTGTATGTCACTTTGTGTATTCTATTCTATTCTTCCTACTATGGCTCCTGTGGAAGGTATACCACAAGTTTGCCAATGTCACGTTAAGGTAGACCACCAAGATTAGAGAATTTTTGTATTCTAATTTGATTGGCAGTGATCGGTACTAAAGATTGAAACAAGTTTTATTTTATACCTGAAACAAATATACATGCTGTTAGACTAAAAAGGACATACACAAATATAATTACAAAAATTATTACAAGTATTCAATGATATTTACAACTTAATCTTATTCTTTTTAATATATTTACAAAAGGAGTGAAAACTAGGGAGAGGAGACATGTAAAGGAAAATGGGCGGGGTACTTCAGCAGGTATAAAATTGTACAAAGAAGGTTGCATTAAGGGACAATTGAAGAACAGATGATCCACGTTACCCTCGTCTAGGCCATATTCACAAAGGGAATTGTCTCTAATACTAAGTTTAACTAAGATATTAAAGAATTGATCTAAAATATTAATATACAACGACATGTCAGTATCTGCGGCAAGCTCCTTAGCACACAATGCTAGACGGCGAGCAGTTATTTTTGCCGCCAATTTGTACCAAAAATTTGCTAAAGTGGAACTGGGCTGGGCATGTGTGTCGGATAAACACAGATCAATGGGCGAAGGTCGTCACGCATTGGGTGCCTCAGGACGGGTAAAGACGATGGGGAGACGATCTGGATGCCTATAATAAGACCTGGTCAAAGCTGGCACAAGACCGAGATAAATGGAGTAAAACAGGGGCGGCCTTTGCCCAACGAAAAATTGCCAAACTTATTCGTGTTTCGCATTGAAACACGAGCAAAGTTGCTGTGTCACTCAGAATTTTGGGTTTGAAGGGATCGTAAACAGCACTAAGTTGTAGTGAGAATTAGGACATATAACTTTTCATTTCGTCATGTCTTAAAAATACTACTAAAGCCACCGTTTCTTTGAGTATCAAAATCTTTTGTCACCAGCAACTTAGGCACATAGAATCGAAATTTTACTGTAGAAGTGTGTTAAATTACATTTTAAATACGTTATCGAAATCATTATGACGCTTACCCCATAAACACTAAACACCATAACATAATTGTAGAAAAATTTGTTGTTGATGTTATATCCTTCAATTTTTCTCTTGTCTTTTTCAATTTATTTTTTCTTATTCGAAATATTTTAATATTAATTTGCTTAAACGTATGTTCTGCTCTGTTTGTGTCTCTTTTGTTACTTGATCTCGATTTGCACCTATAGTTGGGTTGTCACCTGAAAAGAAATATCTATGTTCGTTATTAAGGAATTGTATTATATATATATTTATGTACATGCTCAACCTGTTGGAGCAATAAATAAATAAACACGGGGAAGGAACACACGGTAGTATGATACGCCGTAGGAGCGAAATATTTTTTTATCGTTTGCCTCAAACTGAGAGTTGAACAAGACATGCCAAGATTTACGAACGATACGTCATTCGAACGGTTGGCTCAGTAGAAGAGTGTTGGGATGGAATCCCGAGAGGTCGCGGATTCGTGTCCCGCAACGTTCATGAATTTTGCTTGCAAATTTTATTTGGTTTAAATAAGGTTTTTTTGACAGTTTAAAGACCAACCTTCAGTACGCAACCCTGAAGACACTATCTCTGGTGTCGATAAGCGTGATGTCGCCCCAACAGAGTGTGCAGGAGGTGTTCAGAACGGCTGACTGCGTCTGCTTCGATGTCGACTCCACTGTCATCCAGGACGAGGGCATTGACGAGCTTGCGAACTTCTGCGGGAAGGGTGAAGAGGTTAAGAGGCTGTGAGTATCATAATATATTATATTCATTTACTTTACAGTTTATGTTTTGACTAATTCTGAGTCTGGACTTCTTTATTCCTTAAAAACTTTAACTCTGATGCAATTAGAAATAAGTAGCTTAGTATTTTCTTGGATTTACGCGGTTTATGTGTTGTGTTTAAATAAAATTGAGAGCACGTTTTCGAGGAATGTTGCCCTGTTCTTCTCCGGGGCATAAAAAGCATAGTAGAGTCGTCGTAAGAGGCTTCTTTGCACAGGATGCCGGCTTGATTATGGGCACCACAACGACGCTATGTCTGCCGAGAAGCAGTAATGTGTAAGCATTATTGTGTTCCGGTCTGAAGGGCGCCGTAGCTAGTGAAATTACTGGGAAAATGAGACTTAATATCTTACGTCACAAGGTGACGAGCGGAATTGTAGTGCCGCTCAGAATTTTTGGGGTTTTCAAGAATACTGAGCGGCATTGCATTGTAATAGGAAGTGCGGATCAATTACCATCAGCTGAACGTCCAGCAATGTCTCGTCCCTTATAGTCATAAAAAAACGCTTCACTAGAAAATCTTTGTCCCGCATAGCCACTTTGTAGAATCATCTACGGGCTGCTGTATTCCCAAACCTATACAACAAAGAGAACTTCTAGTCTAAACCTTTGGCACTGCTGAGGTCCATGGGTGGCAGATTAGTTTTATTTTCCGTTGGATGAACCGTTTGTCCACTGGAATATATAAAAGTGATTCTATGAGGAGTTTTTTCTTTTTTTTTACAAATATGGAACCGATCGAAGCGATATTACATTAATTATATTATGTAAAGTATATGATATATTTTCTTTAAACACTTCCGCCGTTAGATAAGCACAACATACGGTTTTTATATAGGTAGGCATTAATAGGATTATGACTTAACAGTATTTTTAAAGATACGAATACTTACTTAGGCAAAATTTATAAAAGGCTATCCTAGATTTTTACGATAACATTTTTATCTTACAGTATAAAATTAAAGAATTTCACATGCAAATGTTGATATAACTGTTTATTTATGTACCTATTTTTACCGAAATCAGGACTACGAAAGATACTTTATAATACTTTTCAATTTTTATTTATTTAAATTCAGACTCACAGGAATACAGTTCGCAAAGAAATTTCTAGAAAATTACTTATAAAAACCGAGTAGGTAAAGGTTTCAAGATGACATAACATTTACAACTTTTCAAGCACTAGCAACTTGCAAGATATAAATATTTTTTCATAATACATTTAGTCAAACTTGCTAGGTCAGACATTATACATACCTCTTTATACTGAAGTTGATCAAGATCAACAAAACAATATTATATATATTGATTGACTAGTGACGAACCGCTCGTCTCCTGCCATTGTCGGCGTGTTCTAGTGAACAAGCCTCATTTTCTAATGTTCATTAACAGATCGGCGTGATTTTGGCGCCCGCGCAGCGTTCTGTCAATGCGTATTATAAGATTGCTTATAATTAGAATGATTTGGGTGAATGTATCAGAAAGCAATTGAAACCATGCAAAATAATCCATCTTATAATCAAAATAAGGGTCAGAAGTTAGTGAGGGAATAGTGTGCCGTACGGCACTTCAGATTTTAATTATAAAAATGAGGGTAGTTACAACTTGATTTAACACTCAACGATAATGTTTGACTTTTCTTACTTTTGCTTTAACTATGATGTAATCCACAGAACGGCCGAGGCAATGGGTGGCACAATGACTTTCCAAGAGGCACTCAAGAAGCGGTTGGATATCATCAGGCCAAGTTTTGGCCAGATAAGCGACTTTATAAACACACATCCAATTCATCTCACACCTGGGATTGCGTAAGTTACCTTATATTTATCTATAAATGTGTACTTGTTTTTATTTAAAATGTGTAGTAATCTAAGTCAATCGAATCCAAGGGATGTTGGCTGCTTTGTCATACAAGCTAGAACTTATTTCAATTGCACATTTACGTACGCTATGATTAAACAACCGTGATTTTTTAAATTTTTAAATTTCAATAAGGGACGAGACGAGCAGTACGTTCAGCTGATGGTAATTGATACGCCTTGCCCATTACAATGCAGTGCCGCTCAGGATTCTTGAAAAAACCCAAAAATTCTGAGTGGCACTACAATTGCGCTCGTCACCTTGAGACATAAGATCTTTTGTTTTTTCATAAAAAATATGGTTAAGAAGTGATATTGTACTATTTAGCTTATTATTTAATAGTCTGGGGGTGGTCGCTCCATTCCCAATCTGTGGCACTATTAAGAAAGTCATTTATGTTATAGTAACCTTTAACACACAAACATTTTTTGACAATTTTTTTGAATTTCGTAATACATATTTTGTACTGAACATTTTCTGGGATCATGTAAAAGCATATACATTGCCCCACAAAAGACTTACTAACTCGACTTAGCCAAGTAGTCGGTATTATAAGTTTATGTCTGTTTCTGGTGTTAATATTATGAACAATGGCAACTTTATATTGTAGTGTGTATTGGCTATTTGTGTATGCTTTTGTGCAGGGCGTCTTGATACTCAATGGCATCTTTCAAATTTTGTAACTTAGGCTTCGTGTTATTTTACATTGAAATCAATAAAATACAACATACTTACTGATGATATGTGACCCAGTGTCTTTCTTATTTCTTGTAGTATTATTTTAACATAGTTTTATTAAGCAACCCGGCAATTTGAAAATTCAATTATTAGCAAAGTTTGCTCAGAACATTCGGCACGTCAATGTCACACATTGTTCGTGACTGGCTCAAGTACGTCCACTTTGGCGTAGTATTAGTAACCGCTCTTTACGTCTACGCCTGAGGTATCTAGTTGGAGCACAGCGGAGACCAATCCTTAATCTAAGATTATTATAATAATAGTGTCAAAATCGCCGAAATCCCTCACAGAGCTTTGTCCGCAGAACGAATTTTCTCATATTCAAAGTCGAGAAAAACCTTAATTATAAAAAATAGATAGTTGATGCCATAATAATGTTGATTGTTCAAACCATGACAAGGCATATTCGTTAAGTAATTTAGTGATATGTGATAGTGTGAATATAACTAGTTATAACCGCTTCATAATATGTCATTATCATCGGCTGTCCTGACCTTGTCTGATTCAATAAACCAAATATTTAGTATCATATGTGATAGAGCTGTTGCTATTTAAAATAATTAATATAATAATAATAATATTGACACACTTTTTATACAAATTATCTTGCCCCAAGTTAAGCATATATAGCCTGTGTTATGGGTTACAAGACAATGATATATTTAATACAATATACTTACTTAAACATACATAAATTCATATAAACATACATAAATACATTTAAACATCCATGACTCTGAAACAAACATCCATATTCATCATATAAATGCTTGCACCTACCGGGATTCGAACCGTCCCGGGTTCGTAGGTAGGATCGCTAACCACTCGGCTATACAGATCGTATAATATACATATACAGTTCCTATATATATATGCATACACATTCCACATGGAGGGAAGTACCTTAAATATATTGTTTTACTGAAAGAAGTCTTTTTTTAAATTTAAACATCAATTAATAATATATCCCTATATATTGCCTAGTGTACTTAAAATATGTCCTTATATAATATGTCCACGGCTAGGCCACATGGAGGGAAGTACCTTAAATGAAAATTTTGCTTTAATTCAGGAAACCATTTAAATTTTATTTTTATTGTATATCTTTTGTATTTGTACAATTCACTTATACGTTTCAAAATAAAAATAAAAATCTTTCTTTTGCGTTCTTATTGAACCGGAAACTGAATATGATAATGTCCCGCATTTATCACGGGGATTGTTTGATATTCCTTGATTTCTGTTGCCGAATTTCACATCTCACTTCATACCGCAAACTTAAATATCATTCTTTCCTCCGGTCCCGGTTATTCCATGTACAACTAAACTGGAGACTCAACTTATTCGCGCGATGTCTCCAGTTATCGCCCTGGAGACATCGCGTCGCACGCATACACTCAAAAAAAGCATGCAGGTATTTAAAAAAACCGCAATGCCTTTTTTTATTCCTCTAGTGCTGAGGGAGAATGTGGGCGGCGGTGACCTATTCCAAAAAAATGGCAAAGAGACTTGTTTTCGTCAGGTGTTACAAGACGGTATCTAGCGGCGCTGTCGTATACTCTATTGCTAATAGGTATGCAAGTATTGGGGTTGAGCAGTTTATCAACTTATTGTCATGAAAGAAAAATTACGCCAATTGTTTTCAAGCAAAGTAAAACATTGAATTTAATTTTCAGGCAACTTGTGAAGTTGTTGCAAGAGAGAGGGGTTGTAGTGTATCTCGTGTCCGGAGGGTTCAGGTGTCTTATCGATCCTGTTGCTGAGAAACTCAACATACCGACAACCAACGTGTATGCAAACAGACTTAAATTTTACTTCAACGGTGAGTTTCTCTTGTTAATAATTCGACTGTTTTCTTAATTGTTACTAGCTAGAAAAAAAAGAATGATATAAGTGTTCGGGTATAATGTAGTGAAAATTTATGTATAATCAATGTTTATGAGCCAAATACATAATTCCTTTTTTTTAAGTATTATAACGGACAATATGTTATGTTTTTTTTAAAGTGATAACCCTCACTTCTAGGATTAATACACAAATAAAATTTGAAAAAAAAAATTTTATGAACGATGCGGGATTCGAACCCGTGGCCTCCGGCGTTCCGTGCCGGTGCTCTAACCAACTGAGCTAACCGTTCGAGTACTGTAATCTACAGGATCTTTACAGTTGAAGCCACAACCTGAGGACAAAACAAAAGAATTCTAAAGGAATCAAATTTGAGAAAATAAAAGCCTTTATGCCTTGAGAGTTGAACAAAGCAAACAGAGTTTTATAACGAGGCGGTACTCGAACGGTTAGCTCAGTTGGTTAGAGCATCGGCACAGAATGACGGAGGTCGTGGCTTCGAATCCCGCATCGTTCATAAAATTTTGTTTTTCAAATTTTATTTGTGTATTATAATGGATGTAGTATGTTATTCTTTAGAGATAGACATATACCATCTCGGACTTTTTTGTAGACATATATAAGATACACAATTTCAACTTACGTTATTTTGTTATATCTCAAAGGGTTTTCGTTGAAAGCTCCCAGACGGCTTATTTTTTTTCCACACCTCCAACAAATATCTTAAATGTACACAAAAATGTCTAGAAAAACTAAAAAGTCGGTGTAGTAGTTTTTGAGTCTAAGGAGAAGATTTTAAGGAGGAGCTATGAATCAGTTATAGCGAGCTCTACGGTACCCTTCTGTATTCGGAGGTTGTCTGATTAAACCCGGTATACATCTTATGAGAGATTGGGTAAAATTTTGCAGTCGTTATAATCTAAACAATTTGTTTTGATATAAATTGATAACCGGCAACGGCACCGGCAACGCTCCTGTGATTCCTCTGGTGTTGCAAGAGATTGTGGGCGGTGGTGATCACTTAACAACAGGTGACCCGTACGCTCGTTTGTCCTCCTATTCCATAAAAAAGCCCTCACTTTGGGATTAATACACAAATAAAATTTGAAAACAACATTTTATGAACTCTGCAGGACTTGAACCCACGACCTCTCGCGTTCCGTGCGAGCGCTCTTTCAAACTGAGCCAACCGTTCGAGTTCGTTGATAAAATCTTGTATGCTGTGTTCAACTCTCAGGTCGTGGCTTCATCTACAGGATCTACCTTACAGTTGATAACCTGCTCAACCCCAATATTGGCATATTAGGAAATTGATTTGATTTTTTTGCTCTTGCAAATCGTATGAAATTGTGTAGATTTGCAAGAGCGACATTTTCTTTTCAAATTTTATTTGAGTCGTTGTCATATTTAAAACACACGAACAGTAAATGTTGTGGGACCTGTTTTAAATTGCGAGAGATCCTGTCATTAACGCGAATATACAATTGCATAAAAATTGTAGCAATAACGTAATATGCTGTAACATATGACTTTAATACAGACTTTGTTGCTTTTGTAATAACAACTTAATTGTTATCATATATAAAGTACAATTTTAATAATAAAATGATTTCGAAATGCTGTAATTGAAATACCCACTTAATTCTTATAACGGTAAAGTCCAATTTCAAAAAGACGAATATTTTAATGTATATGTGCATGTAACCCGACACAGTGACCGGTCCATCTCGTTTACAATAAAAAGACTTGATATTGAGTTGAACCAGTGTCGAGCGGCTACTGAGGTCGCTCTTATCTGCAACCGTTGGTCATTGGTGCGGTTTGCGCTAACTATTGTTTCCCAACACGTGTTTGTGGAAATCCCTTTATCCACACGAATATGCAAATAGAAGCTAAAAAATTATTGATTGTTCCTGTTCAGGAATTATCTAGAAATAAATTCAAATGTTTTATAAAAAATGGCTCTGTCGTAAATTCTATTACACCACAGCTGAATATCTAAGTGATCGGACAGCCTGGGACTAGATTATGATTATTTTATAGCGATAGTAGTGACTGTACAATATTGTATATATTTATTGAAAAGAGCGCAAAAAAAAGAATGCTGAGAGAGTTTCTTGCGCCGCTTCTCTCTCAGAGCGCCATTTGTTTCCGAAGCCGTAGTAGTATCTAGTATATTAGAAATTACATCAAAAAGAATTCTAAAGGAATCAATTTTGAGAATATAAATGCCTTATATGCCTTCTAAAAAAGACAGTGGTCGAATCCAGTGCTCGGAATCCGGAAAATAGCGCATGATTTCCTATTCCACCTATGGTTGTATGAGCAAAGACTTGAGGCTGACAGTTAACCTCTATTTTGAGCAATGAATGCACTCTAACACAAAGTGCCATACAAATCGTGAGTGTAAGACATAGCGTGTAACGCACACTAAAGTAATAAAAATAGCCTGTTTTCATCAGTTGTCTAGCAGCAATATCTAGACGTATAAATTATCTATAGAAAGTATATTCTAAACAAATTGTATGCATCTTTCCTCGTTTTATCAATGAAAATATGCACATACCAAATATTTTCAAAAATATCCACGTACTTACAACGCTTTTTTGTAAATCGCTTTAGAAAGTAACACGATTCAATGACAGTTATCTCTGGTGTTGCAAAATGCAAACACCGGGGACGGCGACCGATAACCATCTTGTGTCCCCCATATCTTTTGCGCTATATTTCCATAAAAACTGAAGTTTATTGCATTGACTTAAAGAGGATAATTATACAATATTATTGTCGAGGAAAAGGTTGACGAGCGTTAAATGAAGGAAAATATAAGTTCTTTACTATGATATAGGTACATAAACTTATGATAGCAAACGGAAAACAAACAACTTAATAGTTCGTGGTAACTAGTTCCTTATATATAGATATATATTATAACGATTTTTATATCCGGGACTATACAGGCTGGCCAAATAGGATTAACTTAATAATTGATATTTCTGTATTGAAATATGGGACGAGACCAGCAGGACGTTCAGCTGATGGTACCTAATTGAAACGCTATGCAGTGCCGCTCAGGTTTATTGAAAAACCCAAATATTCTGAGCGGCACTACAACTGCGCTCGTCACCTTGAGACATAATAGTAATATTAACACACTTTTACACAAATTATCTTGCCCCAAACTAGGCATAGCCTGTGCTATGGGTACAAGACAACGATATATTTAATACAATATACTTACTTAAATACATAAATACATATAATTATCCATGACTCGGAAACGCACATCCGTATACATCATATAAATGATTGCACCTACCGGGATTCGAACCCGGGACCTCTAGCTTAGTAGTCAGGGTCACTAACCATTCAGCTATATGGGTCGTCACAAGATGTTAAGACTCATTTGCCCACTAATTTCACTAGCTACGGCGCCCTTCAGTACGAAACACAGTAATGCTTACACATTACTGCTTCACGGCAGAAATAGCAGCCGTTGGGGTACCCATAATCTAGCCGGCATCCGGTGCAAAGGAGTCTCCCACTATTTTTTGGAATTTTACTAGAATTTGATTAGATCACGTTATGAAATAGTCGTCTTATATCACTAAATAAACGGCCACAGCTGTGGCTCGTCTATATATAGATACAAACACGCTATTTAGACGTCAGACCCCACCTAAGGACTATGATGTAAACCAAAACAATTATCTCGCTCACATGATACAACTTATCTACGTAATACGTAATACATTTGTTATCATTTATGTGCAATTAATTATCAAACATTGAAGTGTCGAGTTGAGAAACAATCAATCTCTATTCGTTTTTAACCGACTTGAAAAAAGGAGGAGGTTCTCTATTCGTTGGTATGTTTTTTTTTAGAGTTCCGTTTGTTATAAGTGTCAAGCTTCTTAATTAACTCAACCAATAAAAAAACAAATTTAAAGCAACGCTTTTGGAAAATTATGATTAATGTATTGTATCCTTCAGGCTCTTTAATTATGTATTTATTGTACGATATCACATTGTAATCCATATTTTTATATAAAAAAAAGTCCGCTGAGTTTCTTGCGCATTCTTCTCAGGTCTGAGGTAGTCTTTTTTGATAGGGTGGTAGTTTTATTTTATCGTTATATTCTAATTCGTAATTTACTCAATACAAAACCTCAAATTACAACACAAGCTCTCACAAAATTTTGACGCGTCACATGACATTGTACTGTTATATTCTATTTATACTCCCATTTTGTAGTTTACTCAATACAAAACCTCAAACCATAACACAAGCGCTTACAAAATGTTGACGCGTCACATGACGTTGTACCGTAATATTCTGTTCATTCCCCCATTTTGTAATTTACTCAATACAAAACTAAATTTATAACACAAGCGCTTACAAAATGTTGACGCGTCACATGACGTTGTTCTGTAATATTCTGTTCATTCCCCCATTTTGTAATTTACTCAATACAAAACTAAATTCATAACACAAGCGCTTACAAAATGTTGACGCGTCACATGACGTTGTTCTGTAATATTCTGTTCATTCCCCCATTTTGTAATTTACTCAATACAAAACTAAATTCATAACACAAGCGCTTACAAAATGTTGACGCGTCACATGACGTTGTTCTGTAATATTCTGTTCATTCCCCCATTTTGTAATTTACTCAATACAAAACTAAATTCATAACACAAGCGCTTACAAAATCTTGACGCGTCACAAGACTTGGTATGTACTGTTATATTCTTTTATATACTCGATTCAATTCCCAAAAAACTATTCACTCTTACCGGGCACTTGTTTATGTCCATTCTCGAACGAGTCAACAGCAGTACAATGAAAACTTTTAAAGTAGTTTCATGGCGTTCAGTGTACGATTATTACATAATTTCATTGTATTTTGGGCTAGAAAAGCCGTGAAGTTCACGGATCCACGCAATGTCGATCACTTACATCGCGCATGCGCGGTAGACAACTACCATTTTTGCATATTTTTTTCTCTTTATCCGCACCTAAATAAATATGTTTTCATTTATTTGATGGCCGTAGAAAAAGTATTGAATACCACTGTACGTAATTAGAAACTGTAACATTTGTGGGCTTACACCAAACTCATGTCACAAGAAATTGCATAACGGGGCAGTAGCATACATCTCATTACACTCATAATTCAATATATCAAACGGCGCTTAATTTTTACCCCGCTAAAGTTATATTTGTACCCAAAAGTAATATGAAATGATGTTTAACATGTGTGTGTTTTTCTATTGTTTAGAATTTAACAATCATTTGACATTGCTTATATTTAAACACGAGCCGAAGTTTCTCTAAGGTGTGCCCCAACGCCCAGATCACATTTATATGGAAGATTTAGTTTATATGATGACAGATGGATGACAGCTGACAAAAATTACGTTCTGTTCCTTTAATTGTACCTTTACACTTCTGTTTATGTTGTGCTTAACGAGGTTTTAGTTAAACACAAGTTACATAGTGTTTTGTGTAATAGTTAGGTCACTAATAAATATGTTATGTCTTTAAAGTGATAACCCTCACTTCTAGGATTAATACACAAATAAAATTTGAAAAACAAAATTTTATGAACGATGCGAATATGGAACGCCGGAGGTCGTGGGTTCGAATCCCGCATCGTTCATAAAATTTTGTTTTTCAAAGTGTGTGAGCTAGGTCACTGTCTAACAAAACACGTATCTAAGCTATGATTAAAAACCTAATAGATAAGATAAAACACTGAATTACAAATAATTGTTTTTCTTGAAGCATAATCTCGGCTACCAAGTTATCATAAACAGAGAGAAACTTGGCTTCGTGATCAAATTGAACGAGAATTGATTGTCGCAGTATATTTATATTATTTGTAGGTACAAAAGTGCAGGTGCACTGTACAGTACTGTATCATTTATCAATGATAACATATCTATATGATCTCAATTACTTGTACCATTTAGAACACAACACAAGGATAACATACATACACTGTAATATATATATATGACATTGTAAGAGAATGTAAACGGGTTTCTAATGAAGTGAACTGAATATTGTGTTGGTTTGTTTTGTAATTATGACATTCATCATCAGCCGGAAGACGTCCACTGCTGGACAAACCCCCGAAAATCTCCACGACGATCAATCCTGCGCTGCCCTCATCCAACGTATTCCGGCGATCTTAACCAGATCGTCGGTCTATCTTGTCCATAGACAAAAATAAACTCCATTTAAGACTTCATTATTGTTAGGTCTCTTACGTTGTCATAGTTAGTTCACTGTCTAACAAAACACGTGTCTAAGCCATGTTTAAATATTTTTTTTTCTAATAACTCTGAAAGGGTTTAAGTACATAGGTAGGTACACTTGTTAGAATTGTATTTATATTTTGTTACTATTTCCAGGTGATTACGCGGGCTTCGACGAGAACGAGCCTACTTCGCGGTCTGGCGGCAAGGCTCTGGTAGTGAGACGGCTAAAAGAGCAGCACGGCTTTCAGAAGCTGGTGATGATCGGTGATGGAGCCACCGACGCTGAAGCTAGCCCACCAGCCGATGCATTCATTGGTAAATTGAACTACTATTACCTCATAGATCGATCTTTAGGTAGATTTGGCTAAATGTGCAATGTGTTCCGCGGTGTGTAAATTATTATTAAGTCCAATTTACACTAGACGAGCGAATGCTCATTCTATCCCTACTCTATTAAATTATTTTATTGTAAACAGACTTGATTATTCTGTCTACGTTTGCAAAGATTCTTATATTCTATGAATGCTCGCTCGCTTGATGTGAACGACACTTGAGCGCGCGAATAGTTGCCTAGAGCGTTCTTGCGTGTTCGTCCGAATTCGATTTTCGCTGATATTTTGGTGTAAATGCGGTGGACGAGCTTTCGTTTACACTAAAAGATCAAAAAAAATGCTCTTGTTCTAGCTCTGGATCTTTGTTCGTTTAGTTTAAATGCACCTTTAAGTGAACGTTCGTATGAATCTTGAAAATAAATAAGGGGTGGGGACATTTTTCTCCCGGCGACTGAACTGGCACATATTTTAATCAAACTGCGGGTTCGTCCAATATTGCATATTTTTATATGCGATTTTTCGCGTCGAATAAAGCGTTTTTTAATGAGCATAAGTGACTAAACGACTAGTTTATCCACCTGATATTAAGTGGAATTATTTGCCCATAGCAGTGGTTATAATAAAACCACTGTCCACCTACAGTTGCCACAGGATGCATGTGTTTCTTTAAGACCGCATGTACTCCAGAAAATAACGTAGCTATAATATGTAATCTCCCAATATCTCTACAACACACCACAATATACTCCGCCTGGTTTTGCCTTCAGATAATTGGCCTAAGAATACATCATTTGCGATGCGGTTCTCAAACGGTTTTCGAGTGAAACAACGCTATAGACGTGAGCGACACGACAATAGCGATAAAATGGCGAGCTGTCAATATAACACTCAGGATGCGATGTTTTGCCACTGTGTGTGATTGAATTACCCAAGTAAAATGTGTTTTTTAATGTAATAAAGCAATTATAAACTTAAAAACAAATTAATTTAAATTGACGAACCACACGAGTTACTATATATATATTAGTAATTAAGTAAGCTAGTTACACGGACTAGTAAAAAAATAAGGACTCCGTATCATCTTTCATAACAGTGTAGAACCAAAAGAAGCCGATTAACGTGTAAATACATAGCCCTACGCACACACACTACTACAGGCCGATAGGCGGCCATTCTGAGAATTGTCATCGTCTGTGACATATCAGTTTGCGTTTCAATAAAATATTTAAAAAATGCCGTCGTGCGTTGTCAAAAAGAGTAAAAACAATAATATAAAAGTATTTGTGGATATATGATTATTTAAGGGAGAAAAAATTGTGTAACTGGTATACCCCGTAACCGCACACACACTAGCATAAAGGTGCTTCACTTGCTGATATCACGGCGCGGAGTCCTTCTTTTTTTACTAGCCCGTGGCTAGTTAGTAATTTATTTTATTTTCATTAACTCAATGAGACGGTACCTAAAGTTACTGAAAAGGACATTGTTACCTAGATCATCGTGGGAAGAGAATATGGCGAAATGAGGCTGAGTATATTATTATACCATGACGACCTGTATAGCCGAGTGGTTAGCGATCCTACCTACTAAGCTAGAGGTTCCGGGTTCGAATACCGTTAGGTGCAAGCATTTATATGATGAATATGGATGTTTGTTTCCGAGTCATGGATGTTCAAATGTATTTATGTATGTTTACATGTATGTTTATATGATTTTATGTATGTTTAAGTAAGTATATTGTATTAAATATATCATTGTCTTGTAACCCATAACACAGGCTATATATGCTTAACTTGGGGCAAGATAATTTGTGTAAAAAGTGTGTCAATGTTATTATAATATCGTGTCAATCTTATTTCAACAAACTTTCTAGGATAGTCGCTGTAAAAATTCCGTCGTGTGAAGATTATTTTACGTTCAGACACCAAAAAAAATGTATTTATAAAATAAATAAATAAAATAAAATAACATTCATTTAATTCAGACCATTATAAATCCATATATTGTTAGTAGAGTAGTACTTAAAACTATGTTAGTAAAATATTTATGGTACGATCGAGAACCACGTGATCTGAGGGGGGTGGTCTCTCCTTATACCGCACCCCGTTGCTACGAATAGTGGCCGAGTAGTGTTACTATTTGTATGTGTAACACATGCTATTTTATCATCTTACAGGTTTCGGTGGAAACGTGGTGCGAGAAGAAGTGAAGAAGAAGGCGGCTTGGTATGTCACGCAGTTCCAAGAGCTGATCGATCACCTGTCCGTGCAAGCGAAGTGATCACCTCCGCTAAGTTGACAACCGATTGAGTGCCTTAATAATCAATCTACATGTTTGTACGTAGAACTGTGTGTATATATTTATTTAAGCATTACGTAAGCTGTTATTATTGTTTCGATGTCTGATGACGTTGATGCGTAGGCAATTGATAATTTTATACCCTGTTATAAAATAATTTGTGTTTTGCACATTTCTGACTTTTGTAATTTTTTTTAAACCGTTGGTGGTGTGTGTTTTAATTTTAATAATATAATGTGACGAAAATAGTTTTAATTAATGTTATATTTAATATATTATTTTATTGTTGACGAGTATCTGATAAATCTAACCGACAATTATTGATCAGTTTTAGTTTAATGTATGAAGTACGGATTATGCAGAATAAGAATCGATATAAAATATATTATATTATATAATTTTTATACGATTTTGTTTTGATAAAAAGACCAGTATTTGATACCAATTTAAGTGTTTAGTAGTCAAAAGATATGAAAACTCTAAAGCTCTAATGAATGTGTGTAAAAACATCTAAAAGGATGGCAACACTCTTGTGATTGTGTGGGCTTCAGTGATCACTTTAGGGGTTGTTTTCGTTTCCTATCCCTACTAATATTATAAATCCGAATGTAAGTTTGTTTGTTACGCTTTTACGCCGGAGCTACTGATGTTGATGAAATTTAGTACAGCGATAGACTAGAGCTTGGGAAAGGACATAGGCTAGCATTTTATACCGGAAAATTCCATGGTTCCCGCGGGATTAGTGAGAAACTGAAATTCACATCGATGAGCTATAAGTATACCAATAGTAGGTTTAGTTTGCCATAGAAATCTTCCTGGAAATAGGATTCACATAAAAAGTTGTTTAAGTTAATTCCAAACTTGCTTATTATTTTTAAAAACCCTTTATCAGCTTGTAGGAAATAATTTAGTATTTATTATTTTCCTCAACTTAGCATAATATGTCCATGATTAACAGACAGACTTATTTTCACATTTTATAATATTAATTATGCATTTTCTCTTGCATATAAAGTAATTATATTATGTGAAGAATAAATTGAAACTTTTATTTTTCGCGGCTCTAAGCAATTTATAATGACGTTTCAAATCTATCACCCTTAAATTATACCGATAACCAGGGGGTGAAAGGAAACGAAATAGGATGAAGTAATTGTTATTTAATTAATATGAAATATTTACTTATTTAAAAAAAATAACTCGCGAATAATTAGTGTACCGCCTAGTTTTGGACCAATCGGAGGCCCTTCCTAAAGGTAACTGAGATAAGTCGTTCGCGGCCATTCTAGCACTACTTACCTGCAAACTTGCAATGCGCTTTTCAGTTGGCTGAGTTCTTGCCGAAGCCAAGCTCAAGAATGCAGAAGAAGTGGGTGGTGGTGATAACTTCGTAAATTCGTTATCAAATCAAATCAAAATCAGTTTATTCAAGTAGGTCACGGAAATGACACTTATGAATGTCAAAAAAAATAAAATATTTTTCTTATTAAGAGAGAAGATGTAGCAAGAAACTCATGGCCACTCTTTTATATCAAGATTTACATTTACATCGATTTACAAATCATTTCAATTACAATATAATATTTAAAATGTATCGTCCACAGGTTTGTGTCAAGTTGCCATTCTATTCTATTCTATTCTTTCTAGTGGCTTCTGTGGAAGGGGCACCACAACTCGCCAATGTCACGTTTCAGTAGACCAACAAGCTTAGAGTGTGTCATTTGATCGGTGTAAACGATTTTATAAGTGATTATAGTAATGACCGGTGCCCAGAATCAAAACAGATTTATTTTCTTATTATACCTGAAACAAATATACATGCTGTTAGATTAAGTTGCCATTATTATGTCGTTAACTGCATTTACATGTTATTGTACTCTGAGTACAAAATGTAGTATTTCAGGACTAAGTCCTCAATTGTGTGAGGGTTTTCTTTGATTGTAATTAAGTACCATTATTCTATAGTTGTGCCGTTGTATATTGAATATTTTAATTATTATTATTGATAATTTATTTGCTATTGACCCTCGGTCCAACAATTATTGTCAAAAATGGCTGTGTATTTCTTATGATAAGTAATAAATATTTTATTATAAATTGTTTTTTATTAAGTTAAATCAAATCAAATATTTTTGTAAACCATACCGCTGCAGATTTCTGCCGCTAAGTTTTATTTTGGCTTAAAGGTTGCCGTAGCTAGTAAAATACTGTATTTTAATTAGGATTACACTATTGCTCCGTATGGTCTTCTGAACTAGGTTCTTGGCAGTAAAAAGTATCCTATCCGTATCGTAGTTAATTTAAAAAGCTTAGGCCTATATTGCAGATGGCGTCTCAATCCTTAAGGTTATTTTGTCATTTTTATGCATAGTTATGGATACAGTAGATAAAAATAGATTACACATCTTCTAGTATGCGGGACATAGACTGTCGTAACTGATTCTGGGTCACCTGGGTGCCCCGTGTATTTCTCATACGTGCTAACCGTCCGGACCATCGCACGTTCAACTTCACCTAAGAACTACTTAATATATTTGAGTATATAAATTCGAGCTGTACTTACAATGGTACAAACATATATAGGTACATTCCATAATCATCACAGACTTATTTAGCAGTCTTCATCAAGTCAATTCGACAAACTTTGTACGAATAAATTTATATTTAACACTATTACATTTACCAAGTGCCTACTCACATCGGTGAAGGCAAAATAATCCAAATGGGTTAAGCTGAAACCACCAGACAAGAATTATATAAAAAACCGTTAGTATGGTGCCTATTGTATTTTTTTTTAATATTTAGGGAGGTAGCAGGGCTAATGCCTCACCTAATTATGACACTGTCCTCCTGGCTTCATCTTTATAAGATATGCAGGAGCTGTTCCGGAGACTCAAGAGCAAAGCAGTTGCATGTGTCTCGCAGTAAACAGGAGCAAGACGAAGATCACGGTGGTACATCGTTTTTTTTTTATGGAAAAGGAGGACAAACGAGCGTACGGGTGTGAAGTGATCAAATTCTCTTGTAAAACCAGAGGAATCACAGGAGCGTTGCCGGCCTTTAAGGAAGGTGTACGCGCTTTTTTTGAAGGTACCCATGTCATATCGTCCCTGAAACACCGCACAAGGAAGCTCATTTCACAGCTGTGTAGTACGTGGAAGAAAGCTCCTTGAAAACCGCACTGTGGAGGACGGCCACACATCCAGATGGTGAGGATGATATCCTAACTTGTGGCGTGTCGTGCGAAGGTGGAATTCGGCGGCAGGAATCAGGTTAAACAGCTCTTCGGAACACCCCCAGTGATAAATGCGGTAGAAGACACACAATGAAGCGACGTCTCTACGCAACGAACGTCAAGTGATCCAGCCGTTCACAGATCGTGCTGGAAAATTGGCCAGCATTACCAACATCATTCCATTGGTCGACATTGTGAACTTTAATTTACCTTTAATGAACCCGACTCAGTAATATCTGGAAGACGAGTGGAATTACCAATGCCAAAAAGACCAGGAGATGTGCTTTGTATAGACATCATGTGTGTACATTAGCGCATAAGTTGATATTCTAGAAACTGATAATCATAATGTTATCACCAGGAACAAACATACACTCCTAATGCCTACTACGGGGTTATGTTAAGTGTTTTGACGGACTTCTATTCTCCAGTGCTAGATAACAACGTTAGTTTCAATGGGCTTGACTTACATCCGGAAGACCTCCACTTGAATGGACTGGACAACGGCCTTCCCCAAAGGTCTCCACGATGATCGGTCCTGCGCTACCCTCATCCATCGTATTCCAGTGATCTTGACCAGTTCATTGGTCCATCTTATGTGGCCTACCATCACTGCGTCTTCCATTCCGTGGTCGCCATTCGAGGAGTTTACTGCCCCAACGGCCACCTGTCCGTCGAACTATGCCCTACCCACTGCCAGTTCACAATAATTTGGGTTATGTCGGACACTTTGGAAACTCCGAGCATAGCACTCTCCATTGCCCTCTGAGCGACCATGAGCTATATCCTCATTCCGGCTGCTATGATGACGTACATCATAATATATTTTGCCTCGGCTAGAATTTACTAAAAACGAGGGGTTGTCGGGTCACGACCTTGCGTTCAACTCTAAATACACAACCAGATCTGGAGATCTGCCAAATTACTAACGAAGTTTCATAATTGTATTACTGTTTGATACATAAAATTATTATTTATATGCTCATATACAATCAAACCTTCTTGATGTGTTTGATAAAGTTTGTTTTCCCTTATAATCTTTTTTTTCTTCATTTATTTAAGGTCGCTTTTTAACAACAAGGTCATTAACGACCACGGTATTTTACAAATATTTATATAAATCTATAATTTTTAAAAATTCTAGTGTTCTTATACTTCCATCTTGATTTAAACAATCTTTTATATTATTCGGATGATTACATTAAATTTTTACATTAGAATAAGAATTACACTCAACTAACAGGTGTTACACAGTTAAGTCTAGTCCACATTTGTTACATTTGTTCCTTTCAGATTTCGTAATTAAATGAATGTGAGTTAAATTTGTATGTCCAATACGGAGTCTAGTAATGGCTACTTGGTCATTTCTAGATGGGAAGGCAGTAGGTGGTTTTTCAAAAATAGAATTTCGTATCTGCATGAGATTGCTTGTCTTTTCTGAGTTTTTCCAATAAATATCCCAAAGTTTTCTAACTTCTAACTTGAAGAAACTTTTAATTTCAGATTGAGTTGCTTTAACTGATTGATCAATTTGACTTATACTATTAGTTACTTATTTTTTATAGTCGATTTTTAAATTTGAATTTGGATCATTTCCTGCGCATTTTCTGTACGTTCTAAGAGCTTTCTTTGTTTCTTTAACTGCTATCCTTCATTCTTCATTCCACCATGGTAGGTTTTTCTTTTTATAATTACCGGATGTTTTAGGTATTGAGCTATTGGCTGCTTGCGTAATAATTTCAGTAAACTGGTGTACAATATTAATGATAGAAATATTTTCTTTAGTTTTTAAATCTGCTAAACTACATATTTATAATATCAACCTCACTTTGAAATCTTGCCCAGTCAGCATTATGAAACTTCCATTTCTGCGGGAACCTAATATCTTCTAAAGGGGATTCCAGAATTTGTGATTGAATCAAAATTGGAAAGTGACTGTCACTGTCATACAAATCTTCTAGTGCGTTCCAATCAAAATAAGAAACTATATTTTGTGAAGCAATAGTTAGATCTATAGCACTTGCACGTCCCGTGTTGCTATTGAAATGTGTTGATTGTCCGGATTATAATCTTTTTGTTTGTTTCGCGGACAAAACTATTTAATCTATTTTAAGGCATGTTTGATAACAACAATAAAACATTATTGTTGTTATCAAACTATGAAAAGACTTTCTTTGGCACCTTTGTGGATAGGTAGGTATCCAATATTTTGATTTTCTATCATATCTGGCTAGTAAACGTGCATAAAAAATATTAATATAAAAAAATGAACGAGAAAGCAAAAAAAAAATTAAGGACACCGTTCTTCGATAACATTCGGTCGGTCGTTTGATTATAGATAAATCAAGTGATATATCAGATAAGACTCGAGAATCGTTCATGACTCAGGCCATAATGTCGGTCATTGTTCAACTAATCCTCTGTAAAATGGTAAGGACAAGGGGCTGACAGTAAGCCGACAAACCTAACAAATTGCCCTTTTAGCCAGCTAAAAGATGATCCTAGGATCATAACGGCATGCTGACTTTCGTGTGTCCAAGACTACGGCCTTTTGGTGGAATTGTCACAATAGATGCATTGTAAAATGTCAACCGTCAAGTATGTATCGTTGAAAATAATAACTGCAGGCTGTTGCACGGTGCACTTATTTCTACACCTTAAAAAATCTACCATCAAATGGCTGTTAGGCTAGAACATAGGGTAGGTACATTTTATCCCGAAAGTTATATGCTGATTGACATTTGAATATAATGCAGATGAAGTTGCGGCCAGAATATAGTTTTTATTTACAACACACCAATTACTGTCGTCAAGACAGTGCAAACTATTCGTGAGTATAAGCAGATAGATTAACAGACAGTCCAATTTCAAAAATCGGCGAATTGGTGTTAGTGGGTCGCAAGACATTTAAGTTTCGCAAAATTATTTCACAAAATAATGTATTTACAGATAGAGGCTACAGATATTTAGATGTACCTATAGATATTGAACATAAAATATAAAAATCTTAATACCTAATCTAGTATTTGTTTGATGCGATTACTCATTATAACAGTAATCACGACCATCATGTTCTAGAAGCATCCTTACACAAACAACGAATTCAAGTTCTATGCAAAGTTTGATGGATCAAATATACAATTTATATGTTTATTTATATATAAAATATGTTTATTTTTTATTCCTTTTTATGAAATATTTGATATTCAAAACGCTCTTTAGCTTTCAACATGATTCATATTATAATTTATATTGGATTCAGCACCTTGCAAAATAATTTGTAAAATATTCATTGATGTATAAGAGTGGCCGCTGAGTGTAATGTACGTTCTTCTCACGATATCTTCTTTTCCGAGCACGAGATTACACGGCAGATTCACTGATTTAAATTAAATATTTATAATGATGATTCAAAAGCGCTTAGTTTAGGCCTATTTTAGTAAGTAAGTAAGTAAGATCTTTATTTGTTGACTAGGGTAATACATTATTTAAATACATTTTAGCTCTCCAAGTCGTGCCCGTTATTGAGCATACAAATATTTGACATATAGATATTATAATCAAATCATAATAATTATCATGAAACAAAATTTATTACATCATGAAATAAAGTTAAATTAAATTAATTGCATCATAAATTTAAAAATAAGAGCGACCATATCGTTATTAAGAAAGATTATTATAAATGTCATAGTTCAATTAAAAATTATGTTCAAAATACGCAGTTACTAAATACTTATTTGTCAATGTTACTTCAAGGCTTGAAAGTCATTTTCTATTAAAAATTCACTGATCTTATAATAACATTTATGCGCTAAATATATTTTAAGTTTTTGTTTAAATTTAATAAAGTTTATTTGACTTTGTATATGACAAACTACACACTATCATTAAATTATATAACAATTTAGAAGAAAAATGAAAAGAAATAATGAAAATCGTTTCATCGTCTCTTGCCATGCAACTGAAACGTAAGTTCTTTAATATGGCAATCAGAGATACGTAATTATGATGCTTTTATTGGCCATTAAACGAGGTTGTCTTCGGCGTATGGGCACCAAAGTGTAAAACTTTTTTTCTTTTGAATTAGGTTTTCTTTTCAAAATATCATTAAACACGATGTTATCTGTGTCCCTGTTGTACGTGCATGGTCTTTTTGTTGTTGCTTTTCTAACAATTTCATGTTTTGCTGGCACCAAATCGTAAATCTTTTTTTCTTTCGAATTAGGTTTTATTTTCATTATAATATCATTAAACACAATGTTATCATTGTCCCTGCGGTACGTTCCTGGTCTTTTTGTTGTGGCTTTTGTAACAATTTCAGGTTTGGCTGTAGCTTTTGTTACAATATCAGCTTTTGCTGTAGTTTTTGTTACAATATCATCTTTTGCTGTAGGTCTTGTTACACTATCATTATTTACTGTAGTTTTTCGACCACCAATCAAAAACTTGCCTTTGTTAGTAGTTACTTCTTGTTGTCGAATATAATATGGAATAATGTATGGTACCACTATAATATTATGAACTGTTCGCAGGCAGTTCGGACATACGTTTGCGCAACATGATTTTATCTCGTCGCAATTCTGACAGGAGCAAAAACAGTCGGTTATTTTGTCATAATTATTATTTTCAGAGTACTGGTCGAAAAACTGATCTTGGTGGTAGCTTTGTAGATATTCTGAATCCCCGAATTGTATAATATTGCAAATAGCATATAATATCTGGAAAATAATTATATTATATAAACATTAATTTAATTATTAACGAAATATAATAACTTTATTTAAATATATTATATTAAATTTAATAAAACTTAAATAATAGATTTATTGTAAATTGTTAAATTATGTACCTACACATAATTTTTAACAAAAAAAAAACAGTAATGGAACCCGGCCACAAAAGAGTATTATTAAATAAATTTATAGCTTTAAAGATGGAAAAATGGTAGCTTAGATTCAATAGGACATTGTACTTTTCAAATCACAACGATTCTAAAGTAGTTTCACTGCCTTAAAAAAATCTCTCTTTAATTGTATAAACATATTTTAAAGTTTTGTCCGTTTAACTCAAACCAAGCCGCGCGTGATCTTGATGAAAGAGTAATAAATCTATGAATAAAGAAAATTTAAACAATAACGGTAATGATGAAAATAAATGTTCACACGACAAATGCTTATGAGTTATTTGAATAGTTGTTTTAAAGAGCAAACTACTGAGAGGTTATCGGGTCATGACCTCGACTTCAACTCAAAATACACACGTAGAGTTGGAAATATGCCAAACCGGCATAGCGTCACAAATGGGAACAAATTATTATAAATATATGTGTTGCTATGAATCTTGAGCGGTGTCAGATATAGACAGAAGTAAACAATAATGGGCGAAAGGTGAAGCAATGGTGGTGACAAATACGGAGATCTCCTCAGCGTACAATATTCCACATTTTTAATATAAATACAAAATATTTTTATTCAAAATATTCAATATATCACTTATTGAAAGTCAAAAACTCTCACCCATTCGAAAAAGTATGCTTCAGACCTGAGAACAACGGGCGCAAGAAACTTTGTGAGCTCCTTTTCTTCATAAAAATAGCGCAATAAAATTTATTATTGAAAGAGCCAGAGGGCGGTCGCTTCATTCCCAATCCGTGGTATCATTAAGAAAGTTATTTATATTGTTTTTTTAACAATTCTTTTGAATTTCGTCATACTAATTATAGTAAACTTTATTAAAATAATGAAAACAATCATTATACAGCTTCGTAATCTATACAATAAACTAAACACAATATAACTAATTATTATTCAAAGTTAACTTTCTTTATAATAGGTGTAAGTGGCTGTCATAATAATTTCATGTATAGTCAGAGCCTCAGATACTTCGGACATATCATGGGACGTGGAGAGCACGCCATAGAGAGACTTGTTGTTCAGGGAAGGGTCAACGGCAGTAGGTCAAGAGGACGCTCCCCTATGCGCTGGACAGACCAGATCAAAGCCCTAACCAATACTCCCCTCAACACATGTGCCAGAGAAGCAACAGCCAGGGATAACTGGCGTAGAAACGTTCGTCGTTCGACGCGACCACGACTACTCTGTCAAGAGTAATCCGACGAAAAAGAAGAAGTGGCTGTCATTAAAATGATTAACCTTTTCCTTTCTTACTAGTAAATACTGTATCACGAAAGGATAGTATTCCACGTCCTTAGATCAGCTACACTTTAGGTGCGTGTGCTTGAAAATTACAAACTTATACAAACTAGTTACTAGATTGTGTTCAAATTCGATCAAGTGTGTTATATTTACGTTATGACTGTTATGTGTGTGTGGGTATGGTGAATATGTAATTATGTGTGTACTGTATTTATGTACCCGAAGTAATGCCTTTGTGCCTCCCGGTCAAAATATTTATTTTTCAGTAGATTTTCGGTCTCATTGTAGCCTAATGATTTTAAATATTTATCAATTGTTGTTTTGCATGATCTCTGATTAAGATTCTTAAATTTTTATTATGTTTGTTGTAAAATTTGGGACCAAGATAACGATGATATTTTTGAACAAAAGATGTCCTTAATTTAAATATTTTATAGACTGCATTCGTTCTACGACTCGTAATGAAGTAAGGTTAACCTCTGTGTAGTACCTGGACCTCCCATTAAATAAATAATCTACGTAACGTAAGTACTCCCAATTCCGAGTTAGCAAGCTTGTTGGATATGTATATTTTTTTACGTGCGATAACTTTCAGAATCATACGCTAAGCTCTTTCAACTCCCCTACTCCAGGCATTCGGACCGTATTGTAATATATACTGGCATAGTGCGAAGTAGACATTTAGTAGACTTTTTACATCACATGCATTTCTAATTATCTTAAATATATTGTAAATCAATTTTCTTACGTGATTAGTTAGGTTAAAGATATGTTCTTTCCAGTTAAGGTTTTGGTCCACTTACACCGAGATACTTTGTTGAATTACTTCTAGCGGTTGGTTCGCATTGACAAGTACTTAAGTTGCTACAAGTGCGTGCATTAATAATTACGGAATTTGATGAGGGTTGAGTATTGGCGTTTATGGAAAATGTGAGATACTTTGTTTTTTCGATATTAAGTGTCAGTGGGTGATTATCTTGTCATGTAGTTACTGCAGCAAAACCTTCATTCGCTGCATAACAAACTTCGTTCAAGGTATTTTAACTAAAAAGTAAAACGTTTTAATCAGTAAATGATATAATTTGGCCTTTTGCTAGTTGCAGGTTACATACATTTGTTCTGAACATTTTCTGTGATCTTGTTGTAAAAGCATAACATAGATCGCCTTACAAAAGGCTTACTAACTCGACTTAGCCGAGTAGAAGGCAGTGTTCTTCAGACCCGGATCTCAGTTCTCAATCAAGCTGGCAGATTCATGCCATTGTAATTTATGGATTGCTTTGTAACATTTTTTAATTATTTACCTACAATAATTCATCTTAATATTTTGTTAAAAATTAAAAAAAACTAATGATACTTAGGTACCAATGTTTACATAGATACATAAGTAACTGATTTACATTATAATCAACGCATGAATGAACATCATTTATAATATTTTAAATACCACAGAAATTTTTAATAAGCCTTTTATTCAATACTACTACCCGGCAAACGTTGTTTTGTCACATAAATTATTTTTAGAGTTCAACCGTTTTTTTCTCCGACTTACTTTTTAAATCCGATTACCACGAAAAAGTCTTTTCTTCTTTCGGGTTAAACATAGCTCATGACAGTCACAAAAAATGTGACTTTCTATTGGCAACAGAAATTTTAAAATCTGTTCAGTAGATCCAGAGATTATTACTATTAGAAAGTATTATTATTTCGTTTATCTTTCAATGTTTTTATAATATTTTGCTATTCGGGACACAGACAAATACAAAAAATCACAAATCATGAAAATTGGTCCAACCGTTCTCTAGTTATAAGTTAAATTGGTACTAAGTATTTTTATGATGATCTCACTAATAGCAATTATAAACGCTATAGTTTGTAAGGATAGATATTACGATGGTTTATGATGCAAAAGTTTAAGTAGCTACTGCAATATACTCCAATAAACTGATAGCGATTTGTTTATAGTAATTGAAAATGCAACTTTTAATGTGAACTTCAGGCATTTGAAATTAATAAATCCCCCGTCCGCAGTCGTACGACAGCCTGCGCGCCTGTACCGTTTGCTCGTCACCGGACCACACCATAATCTTGCGCACTCGATTGTTTATCGTAATCGTCATAACTATTTAAATATTTGTTCAAATGATATAGTGTGTAAGAGACACATTTAATTTGCTTTAAATACCAGTTTATGACATATTTAGCTGAGAGGTACCACACTCCAGACATACGGATCTGTGGTGTGTACTCACGGCAAGGCGTCCCTTCGGTATATCTTGTGGATACATCAAGGATTTGTTGTTATGAGCTTGTCAAGCTCTCAGAGACCGTGAGTGCCATGGACGCAAGCACGCCCTTCAACAAAACAATCTTGTATTCCTCCTGCAACAGTAATAAAACAACACGATGCCCGGACACGCCCTTAAGTTATTAAATTTTATATTAGCACTATGTTCCTCTATCATGACTAAATAAAAATTTCTCACCGTTGCCGGTACAAACCACCAGAACATACCAAAGTGCGCGCGTCTATCACCATACCACGTGAATTAGCATGTACAGGTGCCACCCTGCATAACCACACCGCAGAACATATACCTCGATGAAAAAATCCTTCTCACGATGCTCCTCTCCCGTAGACTGCTAAGCATCACACCAGTCTAAGCAGCAAATGCAGTTTCCACTTAGTAGCACTTCGAGCCAGTGACACACACGATTCGAGCATTGTGTTATAATTAAAAAAGGAAGATGTTCTTGACGATTTTTATGTAATGCAATTAACTTCTTATAAAAAGTATTTTATTATAATATGTGTTAATGAAAGACAATATTAGAATAATTATGTTATTTAATTGAGTCCGGCACTGACAAACATTTTTTCGGAATAGTATATAATAGTAGCAGTTAACTTCGATTTTTATGTTAGAGGAGACTGTTCTTTGTTTCCATCGCGTGATCCTACGATCCTTCGAGTACCCCACATTAGAACCACATTGTACTAGACCTTGTGTCATGCTAAGTGTGTAAAAATATTAAATAAATTACCAAAAGAAATAAGAGAAGAGAACACTATTAAAATGATGATCACTTAACAACAGGTGACCCGTACGCTCGTTTGTCCTCCTATTCCATAAAAATATATATATATATCTATACTAATACATAAAACTGCAGTGTTTGTTTGTTTGTTTGAACGTGCTAATCTCTGGTACTACTGGTCCGATTTGAATGATTCTTTCAGTGTTGGGTAGTCCATTTATCGAGGAAGGCTATAGGCTATGTTTTTTTTCAAAATTAGGGATCCGTAATAAAATTGCTATTTTGTAACACAAGGTGTAAAATCGAAAACCTATTTTTGCATGCGCTGCAAAAACTATTGACAATAGAACAAAATGATGTACAGGCTATAATATAGGCAATATTTTATTACTTATAAAACTATCGCGTGAATTATACTTTATATGGCAAAACAACGTTTGCCGGGTCAGCTAGTATATATAGTATATAGTATAGTATATATACTAGCTATATATATATATATATATATATACTAGCTGACCCGGAAAACGTTGTTTTGCCTGCGTTGTAACTGGCACCAATTCTATTTTTTATATTACAATTTTTTGTGATTATTTTTACTACATTATCTCTTAACATATTATTAATTATTGTAATTGTATATAGGGTCTTTTAGGTATGGCTTTACGTTGGTTAAATTAAATGTAGCAGTAATCATTGAATGTGTTAGGTTATAATATTATAAAACGAAACCACTGCAATATTTGCATGTCTGTCAGGACTTCGTCCTGCTAGACATGTGCATACTCTTACATTTGAACAACTTTACTTGTGAATGTTTCTGGCAAATAAATAACTTTGAAAAAGTAATGAGCTTTGAGGGGGCTATATCATGTGCCTTATCTGATGGAAAGTAAATAAATATGCCCATGTAACTTTTTTAACTGTTTATTTAATGGTCGAAATGAATGACGAAAATATGTAATTATGAACACAGTATGTAATTAATAGACGTTGCTAGCCAGTTACTACAGGCGCTATAATATATCAGTTGACATAACTTTAAGCTTTCTGATTGGATCTTCTAATTCGTATCATAACGTAAACAAGAGGCTGACAATCAAATTGATAATTTTCAAATTCAATTTTTTTATTTAGAAATAGTATTTAAAATCACCTATTCAACGTCAAAAACTATCACCGATTCCAAAATATGTATATGAATCAGACCTGAGAAGAACTGGCGCTAGAAACTCAGCAGGGTTCTTATTTTTTTTTTATTAAAATTTCATTACAACAATATGTATTATTTAAAAGACAGCAATATATGGTATCAGGAAGAAAGTCATTGATGATGTAGTAACCTTTTAACAGCACAAAAAAAATAGCAAATTCTTTTATTCGAACAAAACAATATGATATGATTGCATAAAATTAAAACTATCATTACGTGGAAGCGTACCAAGAATACTGGCAGGATATCCACGTTGGATAGCTAGGCTGATCCGTTGACCGAAATAGCTGTCAGCTTTTGGGATGCCAGTAACGCTATTGAGGCGAGAAGATAGTACTTTGTACATTCTCCTTGCCTCTAGGCCCCAAGGGCCAAGTATCTCGACACCAAATGGCATAAAGGTACTCATTGAGACCGACATATTTGCAACGCTTGCTGTATTCGTCAGTCGAAGCAGTAGCCCCAGCACCAACTGACATAACTTGGACATGAGAAGGAGCCAGTGTCGATGCAAGTCGCGTTCCAGATCAGCGTCCTTCCTCGTGCCCAAGCCACCAGAATCATTCCGTCAGGACGCTTGCCGGAATTGGGTTATGGGTAACGGGGCTGATGGTGGTGGCCATTTGGCTCTAAGTTTAACAGTTTTTTTGAATTACATACCACATTTATTTTGTACATTTTCTGGGATCATGTTGTAATAGCATATACATCGATCAATACTTACCAATTAACTTATTTTAAATTTGATAAAAAGTCCATGGAGATACTTTTTCTCCTAATAATATTTAAAAGTTTTATAATGAAATGGGTCTCAATGGAAAGTTATGTTATCACCTAACTTAAGCAGTCTATCTAAGGTCTTAATAAAGAGGCAACCCCGTACTAAGATTAGATTATCTTCAGCTATTTAATTTTAATTTAAATATTTTTATTTTAAATTTTTAAATTTTTTGACACACTTTTACACAAATTATCTCGCCCCAAAATAGGCACAGCCTGTACTATGGGTACAAGACAACGATATATTTAATACGATATACTTACTTAAACATACATAAATACATATAAACATCCATGACTCGGAAACAAACATTCATATTCATCATATAAATGATTGCAACTACCGGGATTCTAACCCGGGATCTCTAGCTTAGTAGTCAGGGTCACTAACCATTCGGCTATATGTGTCGTCATGTAATATGTAATTTAATGGTAACATTATTGGAATAACACAAAAAAATAATACTGAAAGTATTACTTGTGTCGTTTCTAATTTCTTCTACCGCATTTATCACGTGGAATGTTCCGAAGAGCTGATTCACCTGATTCATCCCCACCATCAGTTTGATTGATGTGTTGCGGTCCTCCACAGTTTCAAGGAGCTTTCCACGTACTACAAAGCTGTGGAATGAGCTTCCTTGTTCGGTGTTTCCGGGACGATACGTCATGGGTACCTTCAAAGCGCGTACACCTTCCTTAAGAGGGGACCCGGGTCAAGCGTAATTTGAAAAATAGGTATTTGAAGAAACTATTGCCGTCGCGCCGCGCCCGAATCTCAACGATCTATGTGTGAAGGGTTAGTCCGTCTAAAAGAGTATAGTAATATATAGGGAAAAGAGAGCCCTCTCTACGCATTATGAGCTGTCCATTTGAAAACTAGCGCCATCTGGAGATTGGCCCTGAAAATAACTATATATAAGCTGGAAATTATAAAATTCATTTTTATTGTTGTGACGCAATTAAATAACTAACTCTAGTTTTTAATGGAGGTATTGCAATTTTTTAACATGTTGAAATTGCGCGTAGAGTTATATATTTAATTTTGTCACAACATAGAACATAAAGGATAGATTTAGTAGTGTAAATATACAAAATGGAACACGAGAGCTATATACATGCGCAAACACTACAAGTAGCCGCCATTTTATGACCAGTGGGCAGTGACACAAATAAAGAATAGTTGAAAGGTTTCAAAGCGAGTGACAGCTGACAAAGCTTTCATTTTCGGGTCAACTAACAGATGGCACTACAGTCTTCTGAAAACATCACTTTAAGGCATCTGTCCCACCTCTGATCCGTCTTTTGTGTGAGTAATGCGTATAATGGGGTGCGCGCTGTGCGCACGCCACAAATCCCACTTCATTTATCAAATTACTCCGTACCTACTCGCTCATAATTAGGTTTTGACCCTGGCTATTGATACACGGATTTGTAACGTTGCTATACTTTGATTCTCTCTATCGGCTTGTGAATCGGATTTTGAGTAGTTATTTTCACTACCGACTGAAAAAAGGAAGGATGCTTTAATTCGCTTCGTAAATAAGCCATTATTTCTCGTTAATAGTAAAGGATAAAATCTCAATCTCCACTATCATTATCATCATTATCATTCAGCCGGAAGACGTCTACTACTTTACAAATTACCTCCCGAGATCGCCATGTCGATAGGTCCAGCGATGCCCTCATCCAACCTGTTCCGGACCATCTTGTGGGGAGCCTACCAACACTACATCTTATATCTATTAAAAACCGCATGAATATCCGTTACTTAGTTTTAAAGATCTATGTATACATAGGGACAGATAGCGGGATGTTACTTTATCGTGATGATGATACGTTTTACATTTAATCATGAATATAAAATATAAATAAATATTGAAATAGTGTATAATGATATATATAATAGCTCACCAGTGGGAGGCTCCTTTTCACAGAATGCCGGCTAGATTATGGGTACCACAACTGCGCCGATTTCTGCCGTGAAGCGTAATGTGTAAGCTATTGTGTTTCGATCTGAAGAGCGCCGCAGCTAGTGAAATTACTGTGCAAATGAGACTTAATATCTTATGTCTCAAGGTGACGAGCGCTGTTGTAGTGTCGTTCAGAATTTTTGGGGTTTTCCAAGAATCCTGAGCGGCACTGCATTGTAATGGGCAGGGCGTATCAATTACCATCACCTGAACGTCCTGCACGTCCCGTACCTTATTTTCATAAAAAAAAATGAAAACCCAAATTTGAATCTAAGTATAAACAAAACGTTTGTGGAAGAAATCTGGGGTAGGTTTCTGTTCAGGAAATGGATATTCACAGCTGTTAAATGAAATTTGTAGTACGCTAAATATATATAATATGCAATCAAAGAAGTGCCACTATCTCGCTTCTTTGATCGCAGGTTTAGATAAAAAAAGGCTTGCCATTTTAAACAGAGAAGTGGATACAGATTGCTGTCCTGTGAAAGCAGAAGTTGCAGATGGTTCTTGGGCAAAACGTTCATACAAAAGTGTATGTAGCTCAGCGCCCGGTGCTGCATTGTTGGACTGCAAAGTAAAAAGTTATTAGTACTGGAGTGATGATAAGAATGTAATTAGGTCGGCTAGAATTTGAGCTTGATAAGTGATATGTCTCCTCTGTATATTTTTTCGGTATTACTCCTGATTGCCAAATAAATGATGATTCCATCGTGGAAGTAAAATTGAAGAAATTAATACGAAAGATGGAATAGAAAATGAAATTACGGATATTTACACTTCACAAAAACATATTTATCATTTCATTTATCATGTTTACACAGTTTCTTTAGTTCATTTTTAGTTTACACAAATTCTATTATATTATTTTATGGACGCTTTGGATGGAAATAACTTTATGAAACAATTGAAAAAGAAGACGGATCTATGCGAAACGTGGAAGCAAATCTAGAAAAAAAAATTCTACGAATGCCTGCTAGCCGAATTGATTGACAGTAGACAGTAGTATTCCAAGAAATTTACCTGTACGGGGAAGAGTAGAAATATAATAAATTACTTAATTATTTGAAAAATATTATGTTTGTGTGTAATAATAAGCACGCCTTTTACATATTTTATTTTAGTATGTTTACAGTAGCTATATATCGAAGTAAATATATACATTATCGGTTCATGAGTTGAACAATCACAGTAACTATCTACTCAAAATCTCTACTCCATGTCGCTGGTGCAAGCAGCTGTGATTGATCAATTCAAGTTCAGTTTCGCCCAGCTCCGTGTCAGTGGAAACGCGCCCTTATACTTGTGGTTGCGTGTACAATTTCTACATGCTTGTATATCCGTAGGTAACTTATATTTATTAATTCCACATAAATTAATAAAATCATCAGTCACACACTACATATAAAAAATACATCTCACATTCACGAAAATTATCCATAAATAAAGTCTACTAAATCGACAAGCAAACACATAATATCTGGGCTATGCACTATTATATAATCTAATTAATAAGTCCGGAGTATGACTAATATTAAGTTATACTCCGGACTGACCAACCAACGCCCCTCACCTCCAGCCTTCCCCCGAAGAGTGCGATAGGGACAAATGCACTGAAACTTATTTTACCCACAAAATTTTGACTAAATAGAGGTTTCGTATTCCCCTGTTTTCCTCTAGAATATTGAACCTACCAAAAAAATTTGATACAATATTTTCAGGAAGAATGAGTCTATGTCCGTACTTTTTCCTTTTTTCTTAAAAACCTTTCAAACTTGTTATGTATTCGTCTGAAGAGGGCGGTATAAAAATGGCATTTTCTACGATGTTTGAAGAGTCAATTTTCTTATGCCGTTAGTTGATTGAAAAAAAAACAAAACGTACAGACATAGCTTTAGCATATCTAGATTTTTTGACAAAAATCTCCTCTCTAGAAGCATTATCCAAGGAGAAAAAAGGGGAATACGTTTGCATGGAATAACGCTGCTAGCGTCCCCTCTTAAAGACGGGCAACGGTCATTTGATTTAAAAAAAAATAAGTTTGGTCTGAAGGGCGCCGCGGCCGTAGCTAGTGAAATTACTAGGCAAATGAGACTTAACATCTTATGTCTCAAGGTGATGTCATGAGCAGGGCGTATCAATTACCATCAGCTGAACGTACTGCTCGTCTCATCCCGTATTTTCATTAAAAAAATAGTGGACGGCGGTGATTACGCTCTTTTTTTCCTCTTCCACAAAAAAGGATAGACAGGTTTAGAGATGAAAATAAGAATGTAATAGAGTTCTACTATCAAAATACTCTAGATGCTTATTGTGTGTTGTATTTTAGAGTATTCTTGTTATAGGTTACGTTTGAAGTCACATGTGATGCTAACACGACCGTTTGTCGTCACCAGCTAATTCTGGCCGCGGAGGTCATGACCTGCGCTGGGTGATTATTGCTGGTGGATACTAGGCAGTAGCATGTGCTTAAAATGGACTGTTGGTTAGGACATACTTTATTAAGAATTGCTATAATATTTATTTTATAAACTGTAATAATTCGAAAGCAACACTATTATAAATTATTGGTACATACTCTATTTTTTTTATCTTATTTATTTATTTAATAGGAAGCCCACGTTGTATACAATGTATTACCTTATAGTATATTTACACATTAATACCTTATATTATTTAACATTGTATAGCCCATTTACGGGCTAACTCGACATGCAATTAATTACTTAATTAAATTACAAGTACTTAAAAACATTATTAACATAATATGACAATTTCTTCGTTTACTTACTACTTATCTAAATTACTTAATAAATTGGTTACCTAAACAAAAATATAAAACACTTATCACACTAAACAAAAAAAAACTAAATTTTATATAAACTAAATTTAAAATATAGCAACTATTATTAAATACGAAAAAAAAACGAATGAAATTATTTAATTAAATGATTTTTAATTTTGCGCTTGAAAATCGATGCAGAGTTCCATACTTGATGCATTAACTATTTGTTTATTAAACTTCCTCATAATACATATTAATATGTATATTTATAGTCAACAAATTAACATTATATCTGAAATGTTTTTTAAAACCATTAAATTGTAAGGGCTTATAAATTTATTTCAATTGACTTTTGTACTGAGCGTTACTTCCGTCAGAATAAATTCTGAGTTACCCCCAAGTCGCGCCTAAAGAAGTTTAACTTTAATACATCCATCTTTATTGCCTATGTAGCTGTTCCTACCTATGTAGTGGAAACATTCCTTCGCCGAGTATAGGACAACTAAGACATTCAATTAAGCACGCTCTTTCACTTTTACAAGTGTTTATATTTAAAATTATATCTAGAGGTTTATTTATTTGAAAATGTCTATTTCAGAAAACCCAGTCATCAGTGTAGGCTCCTTTGCACAGGATACCGGCTAGAGCATGGATACCACAACGGCGCCTATGACTGCCTTGGAGCAGTAATGTTTAAAAATTATTGTGTTTCGGTCTGAAGGGCGAAATTACTGGGCAAACTAGACTTAACATCTTATGTCCTAAGGTGACGACCACAATTGTAGTGCAGAATTTTCGGGTTTTTGAAGAATCCGGAGCGGCACTGCATTGATTACAATGCCCATTAGGGCAGAGCGTATTAAATACCATCAGCTGAACGTCCTGCTCATCTCAGCCCTTATTTTTATAAAAAAAAACCTCTATCCAGGTAATGAGACAGAATAAGCAGTCGATGTACATCAAAAATAAAAAATACCCATTTTTGAAATCTATCCTATTCCAAACCGAAGATGATATAAACCACAAAAATGTTTAAATAAAAAAGTGACATAAAAATGTATCAAAATATTTTTCTTCTATGTTGTCGTGCGTAATTTGACGAAAATCGTGGGACTCTACATTGTTCGAAAGCAGTGACTTCAGTTCGAAAGGAAATGCTAATATTGGATTAGTTAAATATTCTGTTTGTCACCATTTATTCTTGTTCATTCGCTTTAAGTATAGCTGCATGTAGTAATTGCAGTACAGACATACAGTCTGGAAATACTATATACATTTTACAATGCAAACATTTTGTTTCTTCTTCAGCTGGATTTGACGTTTAAATAAAACACTTTTTAAAGAATTAAAACGCTGTTTTACTTTAGTTTTTGCGTAAAAGTTACATTATTATAATTATTTTTGCTAACCCGGCAGGCGCTTACCTTTTCAGAGGACGTTTTCAGGGGCACTGTTTTTCACGGTTAACCAAAGAAAATACTATGTATATGACCGTCGTAAGACTCTTATACAAAACTGAAAATAATGTATATATATTTAAGTATCTACCTATATATTTGAATTAGGAGGTAGTAATTGCATCGATAGTTTTCTTGGCATTTCGTAACTTGGTAAAATAAATGTCGTAATGCAGCATATAATTTTCCAATCCTCAAAAAAAAGCACCCTTGATAGATCTGTGCTATTTTACTTTTCTATACCAACTGTCATGATAATATTATTTTTAAAATTACTACGTTATAATTATCATTATTTTTTTATAACTTTATGAGATGTACTATTATTTTTAGATTCTTTATTACCTTAGCTATCACTATAATTATTTTTAATCATATGAATTAAAATATGATCTGGTCAAGATCGCTGGAATACGTTGGATGAAGGCAGTGCAAGACCGATCATCGTGGAGATCATTGGGGGAGGCCTTTGTCCAGCAGTGGACGTGTGCCGGCTGATATGATGATGATGATGATGAAAGTTAGATATCAGGCGAGATATTACAGACAAGCACCTGCCGACTTCTTTTTATAGGTAACAAACATTTTAAATGATCTTATCGAGGAGCCGTGAGGATAGGATTGCGTGGTCATTACATTCCCCTTATCCAAATCCACCAATAAACATTTGCGCTAATTATAAAATTCTGAAAGTTTCACCTGAATGCTAAAAATGACAATTACCATGCTTCTTTTGCATATCAATGATATGCTGCAATTGCTATGCAGACAACAGCACAGAGTATGCTGTACACCGGCCGTGCCAAGAATCTCGGGATAGCGTCCACGAGAACCTGTACAAACTTGTGTATGAAATAGAGATTATGCTTTGCAAAGCCTCGGGATGGGGCCGACAAAATTAAGTCTAATTCAACCCCAAGAAGGCACAAGTTTGTGCGTTCACCGCTTAAAAGTCTCCCTTTGTCGTATCCCCTCAATTCAAAATCACTCCTCTAATTGCCACAGCCTGTATCGGCATACTTGGCGTCGAAATATCGAGCGACGCTCAGTTCCGTGGTCACTTGGAAGAGAAGGCCAGACTGACCTCTAAAAAGCTTGATGTACTCAGTAAGGCGAGACAGTGCTTCACTAAAAGCCACCGCCTGCAACTGTATAAGGCGCAAATTCGGCCTCACGTGGACTACTGTTCTCACCTCTGGGCGGGTGCTCCCCAGTGCCAGCGTCTTCCATTTGACCGCATACAACAAAGAGCGCGTAGAATCATGGACGATAAAGTCATTTCCGATTGGCTTGATTCTTTGGCGTTGCGTAGAGATATATGGCGGAATTCCTCCACCGGACAGTACGTCATAATGCAAAATACCATCCGAATCACGTTGACGTCTGGCATTCCACAACCGCGTGTTTTACAAGAATATTCTTGCCTTCCACAGACATTTTGTAGAAATAATTACCGGCTGCTGTTATCCCGAACCGATACGACTTAGATACCTTCAACAGAAGAGCATACTACCACCTTAAAGGCCGGCAACGCATCTCTTGACAACTGTTACCTGTGGCCTCTCCAATCCTCATGCCTCTTGCCTCTTTGCTCCCTCATATATAAGAAAAAAAAACAACAAAAATCATTGGCTCAGGAAAATAAAAGTTTGGTATTAAGCCCGTCTGACATTGCAGCATTTAGTTGCTCCACTCCTAAGTTTGTATATATAATATACCTATTAACAGAGTTTCTTGCGCCGCTTCTTCTCTCTCAGATCGCCATTTGTTTCCGAAGCGGTAGTAGTATCTAGTATATTAGAAATTACATCAAAAAGAATTCTAAAGGAATCAATTTTGAGAAAATAAATGCATTTTATGCCTTTTAACACTATTATGATTAAATAGAATTATTGAGAGAAATACAAGAAATTAACATTTTAACTACTGCCTCTCAATATGTTCTTATCTAATTTATGTTCATAGGCTCATAAGCGAATTTTCTAGAAACTATGACAGTCATAGTAATACAAGTATAAGTACAAGAATAACCTGGATCTCCTTAACTCTATTCAAATTTTCAATTTAAAATACCACCCACTGCGACGGTACTGACACCTTCTGAGGCTTTCAGGGAATATAAGAGCTTAGGCACATGAGAACAAGTGCATCTAAGTACTTTAAATTTTTTGTATTATACCTACATATTTAATGCTACAATAGCAAAATAAAGCAGATTTCAATTTCGAAACATGTGATTGCAGCTTTTGAGTAGAAATAACTCGTTTTCAGTACTGTAGTAAAACTGTTACATAGAAGTGTATAGTTATAGTCGGAACTATAAATTGTTCAGCACGTAAAACATCGTGCTACGAACTTTCAACTCTAAAAATATATCGTGTGTGACCCCTCGCGACTCGAGCGCAGTCGCGTCCCATGGCTGAAAGGTCAACCCACGCTTGCCGGTCGATTATCTCTTTAATTCACGGTACATCGATATATCGATACCCTTAGAAATGATTTAATTAACCAGTGAAGTGAGTAGTGATGTGATAAAAGAATTACAAGTATTTTTTTGTTTTTAAGTCGATATTGTTGTGAAATACGGAGTTAACGAAGTACCGTACCGTACTTTCTACAAATAAGGTATATTAATAATTATATTTAATACAAAAATATTTTAAATAGCTAGTTAACAATGGAATTTAAAATCTTGTACAGTTTTATGTTTAATAGACAAAAATGGTATCTCGAGCCATTAATTCCTGTTTTCACCCGTAAAAGCGCGTGCAAGAGCTGGCAACGATCCTGTGATTCCTCTGGCGTTGTGCGATGGTTATCACTTAATATCAAATCACCCCTATGTTCGTTTGTCTTCGTATTCCATGAAAGAAAAGGAATACGAAGTTACATGTTTTTCAGTCTCCAGTTTAGATTATACTTTTTAATATCACCAGTTTAGAAAAGTTGAGTTGAGATTCATTGCCACACGTTTAGGTAAGAGTTATAAGGTGATAATTAAATGTAGAAGTATCTAGATGTTTTGCACAGAAGAAATTATTGTGTGCTTAAGAAATAAATAGTGGCCTTAAGGCCACCATTTATTTGACCTGTCACCGATGCTCATGTACTGTTTAGTTTTGGTTTGAATGATGTGGTTGCCGCGGTTAATGTAATAATTACTGGCTTAGTAGACACTCCATCTTAGAGTTTCATGATGACGGACTCAGTGTGATGTGATCGGGGTCGTAAACTTTGCCTAAATACGCCTGGTTGTAACGAACGACGACAAAAGGAATACATCAAACAAAAGAGAAAGAGTATGTGGAACGAGTAATGAAAGAGAAAGAAGATCTTTATAACTTTTTCGTTCGATTCGAAAGAAGTTTCTATTTAGTATTTCGATACTAGGCGAAGAATTAAGGGGAGTGATACGACAATTGAGATCTTTTTCAAACGCGCAAACTTAAGTCTCCTGGGGGTTAAATTGGACAAGGTTTATTTCAACCCATTCCACGACCTTTTCAAGAGAGGACTCGATAGAAGACACAACTTTCTTCCGGCACTGGTCGACGATTTTCTGTCATAGCATCTGCATAGATTCATGTTGAGATGTCCATCACATCATTGATATACACAAGATAGCGCCCCTTTGGGGACTCGGAATTCACGGGTTTCGGGTTTGAGCAATAGCCGTCAACTATGACCTGTATTCTGCGCCCAGTGAGGGAGCTATTGGTCTACTTGCATTAACCAATGATTCGACCTAAATAAATTTATGAAGGACCCTTTGCCAAACATGATCGGGGGCCTTTCTGTATTTAGACTAAGTGCCCTTCAGATCTTCTCCCTTTATTTTGAAAGCCGCCGCTCATTTATGAGTTGAGTATACCATAAAAACACCCGCTGTCCGACCTTTGCTAAAGCCGTTCATTAGTCGTTCAACAACTCGTGACCCTCAAATATACGAAGGGCTGGTGGCTAATTTTGCCTTCAATGATTTTGTAGAGTAGGGAAGTAATTGCAATAGGCCTTACTTAGTCGGATCTGAACTGTCTTCTTTTTTATCGGTTCAACAAGAGCTGACTTTCATGAGTTCGGAACTACGCGTTAAGAACCTGATTACCGAAATAAATGTGTTACGACTACTACCGGTATCATGTCATGACGTTCTTTCATCCAAGGAGAACAGACCTCGCTAAACAGTTTTCTGTCTGAACTGTACTTCCGGCATAAAGGTCTGACACTATGGGATGTTTGGCATATCTTTTCATCGTGGTTAAGAGTTGAGTTGAAGGCAAAAAATGTGCCCAGCAGAGTGTCATCTAACATATTGTGTAGCGGTGGCAGGGGCAGTTGTCAGTAACAAAGAGTACACTTTCAACAACGCCCACAACTTTCATGTTTCAAGGTTTTGAAAGCTTCCCACCGATTTTGACGACATGTTTAGATTAGAGGTATATATGTGTTTCCTCTTTACAACTTTGCAGGTCATCTCTTTGTGCCCAGCGCTGCAACCCAGATTCGATACGCATATTTTCTGCCGTCAAATGCTGCTTTAAGTGACGCATAGGCTGTCCAGAGCTGTGATCTGCCACCGATCAGTACAACAGAGCTTGGCATGAAACTATCCATGCCCATAGTCAGCCAGAATGGGTCTCAGTGAATCAAATCTGTGCAGATTCTGCTGTGAAGCCGCTGAAGACTCCAAACACATCCTTCTGGAATGCGAGGCCATTGCAAGAATCAGGCTGAGGTGTCTTAAAACATTTTCACTCAAGGCAGAGGACGTGCCCTGCCTGGACCCTCTGAGTAATAAGTCTTGAGAATACATTTTAAATCACGTTTCCTAATCAGTAGACTCGATTATTCCACATATAGCTCATTTGTTTTTAAGACACAGTAAGTCTAGGGTAGGCGTGCTAGCGCTAGCAGGAGGTATAACAGATCCTAGGATTTAAGTGCATCTAAATCTATATAGACAGGTCTTACAAAAATATAATGAGTACAACAAAATATATTTCATAGGATTTATCGACTTTAATAAAGCATTTGATTCTCTGGAACATGATTACATTTGGGATGCACTGCGAAAACAAGGAGTAAACAACAAGTACATTCGTCTTCTCCAAAATGTATACCTGAACAGTACTGCACAGGTCAAACTGGAGACAGCCGGAGAAGAGTTCCGCATCGAGAGGGGTGTCCGTCAAGGCGATCCTATTTCTCCTAAGCTCTTCACAGCAGTCCTAGAGATGATTTTCAGGAACCTAGAGTGGGAATGTTTTGGCCTAAATATAAACGGCGAAAAATTGAACCATTTACGATTCGCAGATGACATCATTCTATTTTCGGAGAGTGAAAACTACCTAGAGCAAATGTTGCAACAACTTGCAAACGAAAGTGCTAAAGCCGGCTTGCAAATAAATGCGTCCAAAACGAAAATCTTGACCAACTCATCCGGCCCAACTGGTTCGATAGTAGTTTACAATGAAACAGTAGAATATGTCACAGAATATATCTATTTAGGACAGTTAATAACCCCTAGAAATAACATGAAGCAAGAAATAGACAGACGCATTTGTAATACATGGAAAAGATACTGGTCTTTGAGTGAAATCATGAAAAACCCCGAGATACCTATAGGAATAAAAAGAAAAGTCTATAACACGTGTATACTCCCATGTCTAACATATGGATGTCAAACTTGGGCTCTAACAGACCATCTCTCGGAAAAAGTAAAAGTGTGCCAAAACTCCATAGAAAGAAGCGTAATTGGAGTTCGGAGACGAGACAAAGTTACGTTAGAAAACATAAAGAGTCAGACAAAATTCAAAAACGCACACAAGCTCTGTCAAAAGCAAAAGTGGAAATGGACTGGACACATTCTGAGGGAAGAGAAAGAGAAATGGACAAAAACCGTTACAGAATGGTATCCAAGAGACGGGAAACGAAGGAAAGGTAGACAGATTAGAAGGTGGGAGGACGATTTTAAAAGAATAGCAGGACCGGACTGGATGAGAGTAGCCAGAGACCGAATAAGGTGGAAGTCTTTAGAGGAGGCCTTTGTCGAGAGACAAATTACTAGTTAAGATAATTTAAGTTTTATTTATAAGAAAAAAAAAAATTAAGTCACTAGTAATAATAAAGGCTATTTTATTTTATATTTATTTATTTATTAAATCTATATATATATATATATATACAAGAGATTTCCACGTATATAGTCACTCATCACGATATCTCTGGAACCATTAAAGCTAAAGACTTGAAATTTGGTAGGAATATTCTTTTCACCGAGTAGAGGTCAGCTAAGAACGGATTTTCCAAAATTCCATCCCCAAGAGTTTTTTTTATTATGAATAGAACAACTTCTGTCGGGTCAGCTAGTCCCCTATATAAATCATAATAATAATGCCCATAGTATTACATCGGCCACTGCAATAGCACAGGCACTGGGATCATTCAAATGTAAACAAATCCTGCTTCAAGTGTAGGTTGCAAATACATCGAATTCCAATTGCTGACTTATATCGGCGGGTCGCTGGTGTTCTGTGACTTCCTGGTGTTTTTCTTGTTCATATTGTTTAAATAATATAATGTCTCCTATTACATATAACGCGGTATATAGTATTATTTTAATTTATGATACTATACTTTAAAAGTAGCAAGAAGCTTATTGTCATTCCTCTAACCAATATCCGACTTGTATTACAACAATTAAGACGAGAATTTGACGATGAATCTGACTCAAAAATATCTGTGCTCAAATAGCATTCTCATTAAAGCTCAACTTTAATAAAAATAAGTGTTAATTTTTTCGTACTAATTAAAAATAACTTTTAATTAAAATTTTGATATAAGCATAATTAAAAAATATTTACGAGATGCCTGATGTTATTTTGTTTGTTTAATCTTCACTGAGAAATATGAGATTATTTTTTAAGGGTTTTAATTATTATTCTTGTGGTAAACGGAGGATGTCAATGTATAAAGTTTAACTATACATACTTTTACTTGGAGTTTCACACACCGTTACCATATAAACTGTATCACTTAACTGATACGATAATGTTTGGTGAAAACTGGCACTTGATAAGATTTAGTGGTCTTATCTGAGGATCTGCTTAAGGATGGGCTATGACTGAGTGTTATTATATAGTCCATACATAATGTTTATATTGTATTTATGTAGGCAAATAACTAGTTTCAGGAATTATATTTCATTAGTTATTAAGAAGCCTGACCGTGACATTTTTTTTATGGAAAAGGACTAACGAGCGCACGTGTCACCTGGTGTGAAGTAATCACCGCCGCCCACATTCTCTTGCAACACCAGAGGAATCACAGGAGCGTTGCTGGAGCGACAATTTTTCGCATTTCATAATTTAATTAATATAAATAAATAAATAATAAATTAATTTAATAAACCAGCAGATACTTCCGTTATTGTGAAATAAGAATATGTGCGGAAAGTAAACTATTAATTTTTTTAACTTTAATCAGTGCGTCTTTTTATTTTTATTTTTGTAGTTACGTCTATATAGACACTCCCAACATTCCCGACTGGTTTACTTTTTCTTAAAAGTAAACCTTAAAAGTAGGTCTTCCTAATGCTTCTAATTTAGTAAGTCCATACGAAGCCCGAGTACTACCCATATAACATCTTGGTCAATTTTAAGCCCAATTATATACAAGCTTTCATGCGTTAAAATCTTATCATTACTCCACTGCTGAATATCTAAATGATCGGACAGCCTGGGACTCGATTGTGATTATTTTACAGCGATAGAAATGACTGTACAATATTGTATATTTTTATTGAAAAAAGCGCAAAAAAAGAATGCTGGGAGAATGTCTTGCGCCGGTTCTTCTCTCTCAGAGCGCCATTTGTTTCCGAAGCGGTAGTAGTATCTAGTAGTTATTAGAAATGACATCAAAAAGAATTCTAAAGGAATCAATTTTGAGAAAATAAATGCCTTTTTATGCCTTTTATCTAAAATATACATATAGAAACATAGATGGAAATAAAACACACTAGATAGTTATTGATGAGTTTAATATGCGACAAGCTTTGACGACCTGTATAGCCTAGTGGTTAGCGAACCTACCTAATAAGCTAGAGGTCCCAGGTTCGAATCCCGATAGGTGCAAGCATTTATATGATGAATATGGATGTTTGTTTCCGAGTCATGGATGTTTAAATGTATTTATGTATGTTTAAGTAAGTATATTCTATTAAATATTATATCGTTGTCTTGTAACCCATAACACAGGCTATATATGCTTAATTTGGGACTAGATAATTGGTGTAAAAAAGTGTGTCGATATTATTATTATTATTATATAAACTCAATGTTTTACGTAAAACTTATCCGCGCTTTCTTTTACTTGCACATGACATGTCTAATTAATTTAAGTTATATGTTACATCTTTAATTTGTAATTTTTCGGTTTTTTTTTTAATTTTGAAGCTGATTTAGCTGTGATGGATTTCCGAGTGATGATAGGCTAGTATAATAGGGATTGTACTCAATCTCTTTTCATATAAAAACAGGATAGCGTGTGTATGACAAGGTAACGAGTTTATCAGTGATTTTCCTCGAATGTGATAAGGTTTCGCTTTGTCCGCTAGAGTCACAGTTCGCTATCAGGTACGGCTGTTATCAGCTTATCAGCAGTCACGTTGTGACCGGTCGCGGTTAAACAGGCGACCACATTTTGCCCACCACGTCAAAGATCATATATTTGAAAAGTCCCATCGAAAAAAATTAAATCGTGTCCCAAATTAATGACATATTCGCTTGATGAATTTCGCTTGTACATTCATTTTATCATTCTTAGAATATTAGTGTTAATATTCTTACGGCCGTTCCCAATAAACTGTCTACAGATAGAGATAAATTACTATCTTCTACTGTCCGTAATTAGCTGTCAATAATCTGAAGCTGTCCCAATATACCCGATAAGTCATTCTTATCGCCTTATATCGGGACGCGTGAATTGCAATTTCCATAGAGTCTATCCCAAGAATCTATATTGAACTAATTAATGAATGGCCGGTTTTCTCCTTCGGTTATACTGCGAAAACTACTGAACCGATAAGAATAATTCTCGTACCATTAGATGCAGCGTATTTCGTAGATATGTTGGTGATTACTTATTTAGAACCTATTTTTTAACTAATGACATTTCATTACATATAGTGATAATTCATACAATGACCGGGCGCGGGGTATTGGCGGGTTGTTGCACTTGTCTTGAGTAAACAAATTTGGAACAATTCCGGTGAAATGTATTAAATTTAATTACATTTTGTGATTTATAAAATAATTGACGAAAAGCAAAAATTTACTTAAAAGTATTTTCTGGTGCCAAAGATACTTCGAAAAGTGGACTAGATAAAGTAAGAGTGGTATAAACAGAAACCATTTGACCGAGTGCAACGCAGAGCTGCTCGAATTGGCGGGGACGCAGTGCTCTGTGAACCGCTAGATAGCTTGGCGTTGCGTAGGGACGTTGCTTCATTGTGTGCTTCATCCTTTATCACGCGGAGTGTTCCGAAGAGCTGTTTGATTGTGGCATATACATGTGGCGTTCCTCCACAGTGCAGTTTTCAAGGAACTTTCTTCACAGAACTTTCGTACAACCCAGCTGTGAAATGAGCTTCCTTCTGCGGTGTTTCCAGGACGATACGACATGGGAACCTACAAAAAAAGCGCGTACACTTTTTTTTAAAGGGCCGGCAACACTTGCGATTCCTCTGTTATTGCAGGAGAAAGTGATGTGAGATGACCCGGACTCTCGTTTGTCCTCTCTTCCATATAAAAAAATCAATGAGAAGAGATAAAGTATCTCCAACAACTTGCTTATATTGCTGTAGTATATATTCAAGGTACCAATTTTGAAGTGAGTTTAATGAATATGTAATTTTAGATTGACTTTATAGTTTGATTGTTTTTTACTTTAAAAATGCGAAAACTTAAAACAGAGCCTTAACATTGATGATGATCAACGAGAATAATATGTTAATGATCTTTAATAACAGATAAAAACAATGGATATAGTAATTCTAATTAATATATATTTTCTGCATTTGTATATTATTATGCTTAGTTTTAGAAATTAATTTAAGAAAACATGAACTGAGAAAACTTAAAAATTAAATTAATTATCACATAATTGCCTTGCAGATTTCGCTCTTTTAAATTCAGAAGAATTAAAATCTGGTTTCGAAACACAAAAACACGTCATCAAACAGCATCATAAACCCATCTATTTTTGGAAGATTATCTTATTGCGTTGTTACAAATCCACTTTCAGTAATTGTAAATTACAGATCATTGAATATTAAAAAACCAACATATAATTTAATATATAGCTAACCACCGAAAATAATATCTAGGAACATTGCTTATGTTTCTATCTAGACTAGACTTTGACGTCACACTGCACTTCAACCAATAGCATTGCGTTTCGATGTTTTTTATTTCCCACGTATTTATTGCACTTTTGTATATTTAACATTTATTATTCAGAAAAAATTTAATTAGAAAACTATTTAAGATAAAATAAATAACAATACAGATTATTTTTTTTAACTAAATATAAGTTACATACATATACCCTATTTATTAACAATCTTTTATGTACAAACTTAGATCATATAAACGTCTAGATAGACTATCACAACTGTGAAAACTACGAAAAATTTAGTTTTTGAACTAACCTCTATTTTGAAAAATGTACGCACTCTTACACAAAGTGACATACAAATTGCGAGTGTCTTACACGTAGCTTGTCACGCACACTACTAAACTACTGGCCTGCTCATAATTCCTAATCAGTTATCTAGCAGCAAGGGACTCTATCTAGACGTATAAATTATATAACGGCTGTTCCCAATATTCAGTCTATCTCTTACTTGAGATAAAAATCGTAACTATCGTTGACTATTCTGTCCCAATAAACTTATCGACGGTAACTCACCTTATCCGTACATGCTGTCTGTCAATGGGACGAAGTATAGCTTACCAGCGATAGAAGCTATGAAAATGTATGGAAATTGCAATTCCCGCGTCCCAATATAAGGCGATAAGAATGACTTATCGGATATATTGGGACAGCTTCAGATTATTGACAGCTAATTACTGACAGTATAAGGTAGTAATTTATCTCTATCTGTAGATAGTATATTGGGAACGGCCGTAAGTATACAATAAAAATCAAATGTTATACAGTCTCGTGCAAATCTAAACCTGTTTTCATGATTTAAAAAGAATTGTCTGCAAAGTAGGTTATGAATCAATTTTGCCGATGGTACAATTTGTACATCATTGTATTAACAAGCTGGTCTTCAAGGTATGAACACCCTTTGTGCTGACTGCACATAAACTATTGCAATAACAATATGGTCTTTAACAACTCTATGTACATAATTATCTGTCGTGAATATAATATACAGTCTGCTTCACAAAAATTATAGATCAACTGTCATCCGCAGTACATCTCTTTATAAATTATTGAAGTCTGATTTATATAAAAAATAAAATAAAAGAGGATGTAAATACTACGTAATAAGAGGTAATACAGGAATGCCTAAGTAAAAATGAAATTTAGTTTAGTATGATACATGCAGTCATTTGACATAAGTTTGAAATAGTAATTACAATAAGCTAAGGGTTACTATGGATGCGAGTTCTGACGAAAATTTGTTCTGACGAGTTCTGACGGATTCGTCAGAAGAAACAAACGCCTGGTATCCAATGACAGTGTTTACACTGGCAACGACGAACGCGTCAGAACATGCACGACGTCATCAGAACCACTCGACCGTTCAAACGAGTTTGATTTTTTCACGATTGCACGACCTGCGTCTGCGAATTTCGAGTGATTTGGTTTCCACCATGGATAACGATAAATTGATCAGTCTCGTGTACGAGAACAGGTGTTTGTGGGATATGAGAGACAAAAATTATCACAACAGATATATTTCTCGGCAAAAGTGGGAGAAAGTTGCTACAGAACTCAACACTCTACATTTTGAACTATCCTTTGTCGTCTCTTATAGAAAATAACTCGTTGACATGCTCTGTCTTTCCACCATTTAACAATAATAATTTAAATAATGGACTTTCATGAAAATCAAATTCATCTTCGCTCTAGCGACCGTCGTCCTAGCCGTCTACGGCAGAAACGAACTGACTATCAGAGTAACATAAAACGCGCACAGTGTAAACGCCTTATTCTGTCGAGGATTTCGGATGTACCTGTCAGAACAAATTTTCGTCAGAACTCGCATCCATAGTAACCCTAGCCTAAGACGTAATGGATTTTTGCTAACTCCGTTTTTTACAAGATTATAACCGTCATCTGTCAATCTATCAATGACTGCACATTTCATACAATCGAGTGATTCGCTTTTTGCTTAGAGAGTTTCGCTAGGCTGTTCTTTATTATATCAATTTTAGTATAACGGATATGTTTGATATTCATTTAATATTAATATCATATATATCCTTTACATTGCCTCAGGTTTGTTCTTCCTCTCTTTATTAATATTTTACTTTAAATCTCTATTATATCTATCTCGTGGAGGTGCAACATTTTGCATTAACCTGTTTTGTGTACAAAAATAGAGTAAATTAAGTGTCCTTATTTTTGAAAATACAATTACTGCTACTATTGCTTCATCTATCGTTAGTATCAGATTACCATCTGGTATATTCCTCCCACAGAACACAGTTCTTCCTGTGTTCTGTGATTCCTCCCATAATTTCTTTTACAATAAATTTTCTATTACTTCATCTATCGTTAGTATCAGATTATCAGGGGATTTGAAGAGCACGCGTGTAGGCTGTCATATAGACGACATTGTGTTTATATTCCATCTATATCAGGGCTCAAAAAGTTACTTTCAATATGTGAGACTAAAACTGTATGGCCTGAAGTGTAACACTGAAGCAAGTAAAATTCTTATGTTTAAGACACCAACAGCTGCCACAATCAGAGGCCCCTGTGTGTGTCTTAACGATGTAGCACTGCAGGTTAAATTGTCACTGTCGATCTAAAGACGACGACGATATAGAAAAGGAGAGTAGTATTAATATTGCTCGCAGATTTACTCGAAGTACCTACTGCAGATGTCAAAGTAACACTGTCTATAGTATTCTATCTGTCATTATGACAAACCTTTCTACAATAAAACACCATTTTCAGGACTCTGTTTCGACTGCAGTGGCGCTGTAGTGCTTCTTAAATGTTTGTAAACTCTCTAACAAACGCCAAGATCACACACACCATACAATCAGTGTTCAAGTCACGATGAAGTTAATTACCAACTGTACACATGCGCACTAGTTTCGTATATAATATAGAGATCCTTTACAATAAATTACCTACATAGTTTTGCCCTGTGCTTCCCCGGGCATAAAAAGAGAAGGGAAGAACCAGACCCAAAGTTATGTTAAGAGTCGTATTAGGGCTTTTACCAGTACGGGTACCACAACGACGCCTTTTTCAGCCGTGAAGCAGTAATGTGAAAGTATTATTGTGTTCCAGTCTGAAAGCCGACGTAGCTAGTGAAATTACTGGGCAAATGAGACTTAACATGTTATGTGTCAAGGTGACAAGCGCAATTGTAGTGCTGCTCAGATTTTTTTTGTTTTTCAAGAATCCTGAGCGGCACTGTCATGGGCAGGGTGTATCAATTACCATCAGCTGAACGTCCTGCCCGTCTCGTCTCTTATTGTTTTAAATAAATAGTACACCAACTGGGCCGGCAACGCTCCTGTGACTCCGCTGGTGTTAATAATGAAACGTTTTCAGTGAACGTAGGGCGTTCAGCATTTTCTAATGTGATCGGAAGGTTAAGAGCCCGTTATCGCGTGTTATCACGCCGCTACGTACTTTGTGCCCCATTTGTTCGTTTGACCTGACACCTCAGTTATCAGTGGTACGTTCCGATAAACTGTGCGCTTCCAACATACCTGTACGGTTTTACCTTTCGTTGTGTTTTAAAAACAATTTGCTGTGAGTGGAGTGTATGTGTTATTCAATTTGTTTATGATAAACTATTCAGTTTAAGTGTCACTGAACGATATATTTATTCAATTCTTCTCAACGACAAACATCTAGTTTAAATTCACATATTAAAGCTAAATCTACACACTCAATATAACCTTCTTAAAGGCCGGTAACGTCCTCAAATAACGAGTACTGGGCTCACGTCATGGTAGGTAATCTCCACTCTTATAATGCATCACAGATCGACATTTCTATTTAACTTCCAGTAGTCTTACAAACAAAGGACGAAATGTACATTTAGCAATTTACAGTCTTAACATTGGAATCTATTATTTAAATATTTCTAACTATGGTTGTACACGTTGGCTCAGTATTGCCCACACGCGCTTAACTGGAAAGTTCGCTCATTTATACATTTGGCCAACGATTTTAGAACATTTTTATGCAGAACCCAATCCGCATAAAATAAATTTAAAACACATCTTTGTACTAGGTATATAAACATAAGGAGATAAAAACGATCATATCAAAACTAACAATATAAATAATAGCTGAAAAATAATAATTTTATATTAAATTATTACATTACATCAAATTTCAGCATAAAGAGGAAGCATTTGTGTTTTTGTATGTATGTTTGTTATGTTATCTCACAAAAACTATTGGACCGATTTCAAAAATTCTTTCACCGGCATCTCAACTGAGTGACATAGGCTGTATAAAAATGCCCGTATGGCAACTACTGTCATCATGCCACTATAACTACTTTTTTCAATTTTAAAAGTTCATATGTGTTAGTGCCGACAATAATCTATACTTAATATATAAAGCTGCAGTGTTTGTTTGTTTGTTTCTTTCTTTATTTGTTTGTTTGTTTGAACGCGCTAATCTCTGGTACTACTGGTCCGATTTGAATGATTCTTTCAGTGTTGGGTAGTCAATTTATCGAGGAAGGCTATAGGCTATTTATTTATTTTTTCAAAATTAGGGATCCGTAATAAAATTGCTATTTTGTAACACAAGGTGTAAAATCGAAAACCTATTTTTGCGTGCGCTGCAAAAACTATTGACAATAGAACAAAATGATGTACAGGCTATAATATAAGCAATATTTTATTACTTATAAAACTATCGCGTGAATTATACTTTATATGGCAAAACAACGTTTGCCGGGTCAGCTAGCTAGTTAAACTATATTACTCATACCTCTGTATTAATTCTTATCCCATTAAATGATATTTTATTAAATATCATACCAAAACCAATAAAATACTTTTTAAATTATTAAGATCGGACATTTCAATTAAAAGACATAACGAATTTAAAAATGACAATCTAAAGAAAATAATGTAATAATAAAATAATAACTGAGTGAAATAAAACTTTTATGTTAAAAAAAAAATCTATAATCTGACTTAGTATACTTTCTACTACCACGAGATCAAAATCTAAACGAGTGAAACCGCGGGGCATTTCTATTTGCTACTTTCTAATAAAAATAGAGTCATCATTGCATTTTATAAGAAACTTATAATGGATTCGATTAGAAGTTACAGCCTGAAAAGTAATCATTTTTATTATTAATTATTTTCTTTAACTAAAAAAATATTTTCTTTATTACTTATATGTTTTTCCGTTCAAATGACCACTAGTGTGAATGGTAAAAAAGAAATATTTCTGTAAATTGTGAAAGTTTCAGTCATATTTCATTTTAATGTGTTTAGAAGCATGGATATTATTTTTTATAACATACATGATGTAGACTATATAACACCTGCAAAAATAAGTACATAACACTTTACACGAAGTAGGCTTATATTACAAAGTGATATAGATTCAATTCATTAAAACAGGCAAGCCTTACACGAGTAAATCAAAAAACCTCAATAAAATAAATGAAAGATTTGAGAAAGTAACTCTTATGTCGATTTATTATTATCGTTCACATCGATATGTTTTATCGATATTCTGACGCTCGCTGTCTTATCACTCAGTTCATCACTGTGAAAATATTGCAAAGTATTCATTGACCGTTGCTTATCAGGTACGCTTGTTAAGTTTTCACCGCATTGCGTATAGTGTCTACGAAACGCTCTTTGAATACCTTTGGTGCTACAGGCAATGACAGATGGGAGGCTCTTTGGACAATCTATCCGGCTAGATTATGAGTACCACACCGGCGTCTATTTCTACCGTGAAGTAGTAATGAGCACGCTTTACTGAGTTTCGGTCTGAAGGGCGCCGTAGCTAATGAAATTATTGGGCAAATGAGACTTGACATCTTATGTCTCAAGGGGACGAGCAAAGTTGTAGTGCTGGTCAGAACTATGGGGTTTTACAAAAATCCCGAGCGGCACTGAATTGTAATGGGCAGGGCGTATTAATTACCATCAGCTGAACGTACCTATTACTCTTCTCGTCCCTTCCTGTCATAAAAAAAAAATATCGTCCGCTGACATATTATTTGCTCTCATTTTAACTGTAGTTTTTGTATTATTAAGTTAAAAACTATAATAATTATTGTTGAATTTAAGATGCTCAATTTTATTTTGATAATCTCATGCTAAACGAGATTAAAACTAAACCATAAAATAGTGTCTGGCTGAAACATATAGAAATAGAATCCATTTAATTCTCTTTATTTTTGTTTTATAATATACTAGCATAATGTAATTTATTATAATATACTAGCTGACCCTAGAGACTCTGTTCTGTCAATAGAAAAAAAACGATGTAAGTATTCGGGAATAATGCAGTGTAAGACCATCGGAGATGTGTAATCTAATTTAAATAGTTAAAAATGAAACAAAAACGTATTTTTGAATTTGTTTGTAATAGGCAAGACGGTGCGCGGGGAGGGTCGTATCAAACAATTATTGGTGTAAAGAAGTAAAATATTAACTTATTTAAAATGATAAGGATTAATATCATATTTTTGTAAACAGCTTTTACAACCGACTTATAATTGCTATTTTTTTTAAAATAACTCTTAAATGGACATAGTATGTATCCAGAGGTAGACATAAACCAAAACGGACTTTTTGGAGACTTATATATAAGATACTTAATTCTGCCATACATTATGTTGTTATATCTCAAAGGATTTAGACAGGGTTTTCGTTGAAAACGGCCTATTTGTTCCGCCACCTGCAACAAATATCGTTAATCTATACAAAAAGCTATAAGAAACTTAACAAATTTTATAGTAAAGCCTTCCTTGTTGAAATCAGTACGAAAATCGGTGCATTCGTTTTTGAGTTGATCGCGAACAGACAGACGCGGTGCCGATCGTAACAAAACCGGCACTCCATTTAAAAATACGGAATACATCAGCATAATATTATGGTTATGAATTTTAAATATAGTTTTTAAAAAAATTGTATTTTTCAACATCAGCAAATTTGTAGTTACTTAAGATATAAAAAATATATTTTAAATAAATTGACTCAAGAAAATCTTTACCGAAATCGGAATGATAAACAATCTAAAATCAATAAGTTTATCTAGGAATTTAATTGTCTGTGGCGGCATTGTAGGGTCGTTTACATGGTCGAGGTGATTCTTGGTCCATGTTACGGTCGATCGGCACTACTTGTGATGGCTAAATTTAAAAATTAATATATTAATAGTAATCATAGTATGTATTTTCATATTGTTATAATGTAGTTTGTAGTTTTATTTTAATTAACTTACATTTTTTTTAATTTTTAACTTACTCGTGTATCTCAAAACGTTTGAGTAAATTCACATAGATTTTAATTTAATTGATTTGTAAAATGATGAAGCTATATATATTGATTTTAAAAGAGTGACAATGGGTATTTTGCCACTGCTCATTTAAAGTCAACAATACTGGGTGTCCCAGAATAGTCGTCATAAGGGCAAATGGGATGACTAATATATGAGCTTTCAGATAAGCAAAAAAAGGTGGGTAAATGTTTGACGGTTTTTGAGTTGTTGACCATATTTCCGTCCGTTGTTTAGTTGCTATTATTACCTTAAAACCATTCAAAGATCGTATTTTTTTGTCTGGGTTTGTTTGTGTGACTCTACTCTACATGTCTATTAACTAATTCTTTTATAGAATCATGTTATATCGAATTTACAGTACTTTATTTCTTAATTTTCTAGTTGCATATTTTTTTTGTTCTAGAACAAAAACTTATAGTGTAAAATTAAGTGTTAAATACAATAAACTTTAGTGTAAAAAAGTCACTATAGTGTAAAACACTTTGGGAGTACCGGCAGAAGTGAAAACTTGAACATTAAACGTTCTGCATTTCTGTATATTTTAAAATGGCTTGGGAATAATTTCGCTTTATTTATCAGTATAAAAGTACTGGCATTTATGTGGTTAAATACAATATTCATTTATTGCGCTACCGTACACAAAAATTACATTTTATATTACATAAAAAAATTTACACTTCAGAACTATTACAATTATTATTTTACAAAATTATTTTAAAAAGTTTATCTCTCAGAAAAAATTGACTTTCATCCATTATTACAACGACTGTCTTACGTATTTTCAATCAGGCTACGTGTCCTGACGCGAGTTTAACAGTTTATACCCATCCCAAGAAAAGTGCTCAACGCCGCTAAAGAAGTTCTTACTTCAAAAGTGCACGGACTTGACTTGACGATTTATCTTAAAAACTTGCGCAATTAATAAAGTCTCCTGATTTAAGTCCCTTAGATTAAGAATAATATGTGTAGACAAACTTAAATGAATTTAGGGTAGGTAATAGCAACCATACAACAAACGCGGGGTATCACTTTTCGCATATTTCAAATAAACTCAATCATTCATAAGCCGTCGATATTTTACGTAACATTTTTTGATTAACTGAAAGTTCATAGACCAAAGTCATTCCCAATTGCCCTAGTCCCATCAATTCTGGGGCATCCGGTATATGTCAGGCATTATCGGGCTGTGAGGTCGTCTATACACAATATTATATGCCTATGATTATACAATTCTGTTTTATAGCAACAGCACGATTTTTTGTGTTTACTTTTCATTATATTGTATTTCGTCACTTTATGTAAAATCTCATTTCTCCCAAAAATCATAACATAAATGAGTATGTATCTTTATATATATACAATTCTTCTATACGTGTATTGATACTGAACTCCTCCTAAACAGCTGGGCCGATTTGAATGGTATTTTCTGTGTGTGTCAAGTGGATTCGAGGATGGTTTACAATTGAACTACCTCCTAAACGGCTGGAAAGATTTTTATGATATTTTAGATTCTCAATACAGTCCATATAATTATAATTCTCCTGCATATGTTAGTGATCCCCTAACGTCTGGACCGATTTTTCAAATTTAACACGTGTGTACAGGACAACGTCTATCGGATCCGCTAGTAGGATATATAACAGTAAAATACAATAGTCTACAAGGGCACAGTCACGGTCAAATGTTTAATCGTTTGATTACAACTATGTTATTATCTACATTTGTAGTACCGTGGCAGCTGCACTTCCTTCTCTACAATTGCTGATAAGATTTCAATTTATTTGGAAAACCTGTACATATTGTTGTATTACATGTATCTTAACCTGAATATGTATAGTCAAGAGAGGAGATTGGTGGAGTCTGGACACAAAAGATGTTAAGTCTCATTTGACAAGTAATTTCACTAGCTACGGCCTTCAGAACGAAACACAATAATGCTTAAACATTACTGCTTCACGGCAGAAATAGGCGCCGTTGTGGTACTCATAATCTAGTCGGCATCCTGTGCAAAGAAGTCTCCCACTTAAGGTTACATATAGTTTAAGACTGTATTACTGTTATTTCAAACAAGCCTGCTGATAGCTTTTCTTTGGCCTTAAACATTCAAAATTGCGGGCCTATAACTCTAACAAGTGACCGCCTCCACTTTGATTTTCAACCATCTGCTAGCTTTTTGTTTATACATTACTAGATTCACCGCATAATTAATAGGTACTTACGTGGGACACTCGCGAACTTAAAAAATATGTTCTTTGAGTAAATTAAGTAAGGTGAATCTCGATGATATGATATCGGTGATATGTTCTTTTTTTTATGGAAAAGGAGGAAAAATGAGCGTTCGGGTCACCTGGTGTCATGACACCACCCACATTATGTTGCAACACCAGAGGAATCACAGGAGATTTGCCGGCCTTTAAGGACGGTGAACTATTAATCAGCCTAATTTCTTGAATTAAGTTATCTTCGGTAACAGCTGTCGATAGGCAACCACCGTCGACCGCTGTTTTATATTCACTATACCAAAAGTACACGATTGTTTTAGAATGAACTTTAATGCTAAAAAATCGTTTAATGCTGTATAAAGTACGATTCCTCCACTTTCAGACGATATTTGAAATCATAAATCATTCGTGGAAACAAATTAAACAACATTAAAAAACTGAGGTTATATCGCTTACAGACTCAATTTATGAATATAATTTTATTAGATTTGTTATGCTATGAGGAAAACTTTGGATTCTTTACGATAAATACACGATAATGACATAACTGCAGAACTTGACAATTTAAAAATAAAATATAGAAATATTAATATAAGTGAAAGTGCCAACAAACTATTATAATGTCGAAAGCAACAAGGGAAGTGGAAAGTGGTGAAAAAGTGAGAAGTGAAAAAGAAAATGTGAACAGTATGGGGACAGGTGTATTGATAAAGGGGGAAGATGAAGAGGAATGTAAGGGTACCAGCCTGCGGGAGAACCGGTTGATCAGTATCATTGATCAGCTGAGGTGCCAGAATAAAAATAAGGGTAAGTTTAATATTTGACCTTTTTCTTAAGGTATCATATAAACTATTTATATAAACTACTTTTTAAAGGATTACGTTCTGGCTCATTCATTCGCTTTAAATTCATATAGCGCTTCTTCAAGAACTCTTAGGTATTTCGGGACAAACTGTTCACTATGACTTTTCCTTTATCCCTGACGAAGCTCATCATACAAAATCGCATCGCATACAAAACTAAAAAATAAAGGGCTAAGCGCGCCAATAGAAATTCAACATCAACAAAACATGACATAACTTATTCATCAAATTAAATAATGTTAATTAGAAAGAGATAATGATAGTGATTAGAAATACAAATGGTTTTGCTTAAAATTATTAAAAACATTCCCTGGAAAAACTGAAAGTTCTTAACTAAAAATGTCAATAATTGGATTCGGTTTTGCTCTAACGTTATCTGATCTGAGTGACTCTGATCTTTGTATTTGCAACCGATGGTTCGTGGCCCTGTTGAACGTAATATATTTATGTATTAAAAGAAAACAAATCTTATAACTATATTTACAATACTGTGATTACATTAAATTAAATTTTATTATGAGTACATTAAATTAAAACATTTATTACGGGGAAGCGTACCAAGAATACTGGCAGCATTTCCACGTTGGTTAGCTAGGCTGATCCGTTGACCGAAATAGCTGCCAGTGCCTGAGTTTGCCAGTAGCCCTATTGAGGCGCGAAGATAGTACTTTGTACATTCTCCGCGCCTCTGAGCCCCAAGGGCCAAGTGTCTCGACACCAAACGGCACAAAGATGTGAGAGTTACTAAGACCGACATATTTGCGATGCTTGCTGTCTTCGGCAGTCGAAGCAGCAGCCCCAGCACAAGCTGACGTAACTAGGACATTATGAGTAGGAGCCAGAGTATCGACGCAAGTCGCGTCCCACACCAGCGCCCTTCCCCGTGCCCAAGCAACCAGGGTCATTCCATCAGGACGCTTGCCATCGCGAAAGTAATTAATTTAACATTAAGTGTTCGTTTGCTAGGATCAGGTTTTTGATAATTTTTAATCCTACGATATGAATCGAGGTCTACATTTACCCTCGGGGATTGTATATTATGTAGCTCAAAGTTTCTAAAATGTAAATGTTGAAACCAATAATGTACTACACTGGCCTGCAAAAGTAAGTATCACACTTTTCAAATTAATTTTTTTTCTTAACTATAGAAGGTAGAGACTTAAGATTAAAAACGTTTTGTTGCAAATTTTATAGGCTTTAATTCTTAGAAACTAAAATTATACATTAGTAACATTTTTAACTTAAAAAAGATAAAACAATGAAAATAGACATTTTTAGATTAGTCTAAAAAAATTCAACCAAAATGTTATTTAATTTTTAATAACTGGTATTGCCTCCTCGAGCTCTGATTACAGCTTCGAGTCGGTTTGGCATACTGAACACTAGGTTTCGGAGCCGATGTTGGGGAATATTCTCCCATTCTTCTACCAGGGCCTGCTTTAGTGCCCTATGGGTAGTAGGTGGTGGTCTGCGATTTCTGACTAGCCTCCCAAGCTCATCCCAGGCGTGTTCAATCGGGTTGAGATCAGGACTTCTTGATGGCCAAGCCATCACGCTGATACCGTCCTCCTGAATATACTCTTGTACGATATGAGCCGTGTGTGGCCGGGCATTATCATGCATCAGCATCGATCCATCACCCATATTTGCTAAATATGGCCCTGCATACTCATTGAGAATCTCTTGAGCATATCTTTGCCCAGTGAGGGTGCCATTTTCTATGGCTACTAGCTCTATGCGACCTTCTGAAGATATGCCAACCCATACATGTAGGCTTGAAGGTATCGCTCACCAGGTCGCCTGTAAACACTTCGCCTTCCATCAGAAGTGTAAAGGGAGAATCGAGACTCATCTGCAAACATTATCTTGACCATTCTTCTTCATCCCACTGCATGTGTTCACGGGCGTATCGCAGTCTCGCTACTCGATGCTGTCTCTCGAGTTTTGGGCCACTCGCTGGTCTTCGGGGTTTTAAATTTGTTTCAGCAAGTCTTCTTCTCTCTGTACTGTCACTAATGTAGTCCCTCCGGGTCTGAAGTAGCTGTTGCTGGACTTCAACTGCATTTTGGTGGCGATTTCTTAACACAGTGGAAATAATATAACGATCTTCTCGGGCACTGGTACACCTGGGTCTGCCATTACAAGGTCTCCTCAGATGGTGTCCAGTCTCTTCGTACCTTCGCTTTACCTTCTGGACCGTTCGTACCGTCACACCCACCATTCTTGCAGTGCGACGCATACTGATGCCTAAATTTGAAAACAAGATCCATCGATCTTGAAAAAAATTTAAAACAGAAAGAAAAATGTGAATGGTAAAATTGTAATTCGGAAACGTCCACTTTGAAAAAGGATTGGTTTTGTTTTTGAAGTTTTTTTTCAGCCAATTCTTAAAAGAAGGTTACCGACTATAAAGTTTTATGTACAAAATTAAATTCTCTTTGGAGTCCTTTTTATTTCAAAAGTATATCTTGTGAACTTAAAACGTTATCCCAATTTTAAAAGTGTGATACTTACTTTTGAAGGTCAGTGTAGGTCGCTAGGGATTGTTAATAACGAATGAATGTAAAATAAGACATAAACAAATATATATCTGAAGAGGTCACGGCACTTAAGATCACAAAGTCAAAACTACATCAGTATGTGATAACATCTCGCTATTGTTCCTAGATGTTAGATTTATTGGGAGCGAGTCTAATTGTTAAGGGGCACCCGACGCGTGCCTTTTGTCTCACCGGTAATTACTCTTTTAAACCCACTAAGCGACTTGATAAAGGTTATGCTTTTATTGCACAAGCAGAAGCGATTTATTATTATTGATTTTATTTATTCAGAAACCCATCAATCGCACACTGATACATTAACTACTTACAGGGTTATATTCATTATAATATATGCATTGCAAATTTTTTTTTTATGGAATAGGAGGACAAACGAGCGTACGGGTCACCTGTTGTTAAGTGATCACCGCCGCCCACAATCTCTTGCAACACCAGAGGAATCACAGGAGCGTTGCCGGCCTTTAAGGAAGGTGTACGCGCTTTTTTTGAAGGTACCCATGGCGTATCGTCCCTGAAACACCGCACAAGGAAACTCATACCACAGCTTTGTAGTAAGTGGAAGAAAGCTCCTTGAAAACCGCACTGTGGAGGACCGCCACACATCCAGATGGTGAGGATGATATCCTAACTTGTGGCGTGTCGTGCGAAGGTGGAATTCGGCGGCAGGAATCAGGTTCAACAGCTCTTCGGAACACTCCCCGTGATAAATGCGGTAGAAGACACACAATGAAGCGACGTCTCTACGCAACGCCAAGTGATCCAGCCGTTCACAGAGCACTGGGTCCCCGACAATTTGAGCTGCTCTGCGTTGCACGCGGTCAAATGGATCGAGCTGATACTGGGGTGCGCCAGACCAGAGATGACAGCAATACTCCATGTGTGGCCGGACCTGCGCTTTGTAGAGCGCTAGTATGTGGGCCGGCTTGAAGTATTGCCGTACTCTATTAATGACACCCAGTTTCTTTGAAGCCAATTTGGCTTTGCCTTCCAGATGACCACGAAATTAGCAATCGCTCGAGATTTCGAGACCCAGTATTCCGATACAAGGCGAGGCTTTGAGGGAAGTGTTGTCGAAGAGCGGTGATACGACAAATGGGGTTTTTTTGTTATCTATGTGACATCTATGTGTTAGGTATACCAGAAGATCACCTGCCGACTGACCATGGCGAAACCCGTATTGTCAATCGTTGATCAACTGGTGACCCTCTAGGTATACCAAGAGCTGACGGCTAATTATGCTCTCCATGATTTTGGAGGTAATAGAATTACATAAATAATATAAAACACTGCTTTAACTTGATTATTTACCGACCTTATGACGTCGCAATAATGAAGTCATAAACGCTACGTCTGAGGTCGTTTTTAAATGTGTAACTTCGATCTTATTATAACTTCAACGAGGATATTATTAAAAATACTATTTCATTCAATTTAAGAGTATCAACACGTCATTATTAATCTAATCAATAAAGAAACCGTGGGCGCAACCGCACACAGACGTGAAACCTTGGGTACTTAAATACAACTATTTATTTTTATTCTATATTCATAAAGTTTATTTTTAAAAATACATTTTTTTTTTCATTATATAAAGTAACTGTAAGGATTAAAGTTCAATAGCGTATTACGTCGAATAGACACAATTTATTTTTTTCTTTTAAATAGCGGGTCTCGCTTTGAACGAGCATTACACAGCCTGTAGCCTGCATGATGACTTCATCTCATTAAATAGCCACAAAATAAATTGTTCAGCTCGTCTTAAGACGTTTTCACTTCAAAAAATGAAATAGTTTCAAAATATTGCTAACCGCTACGCCTATGAGTGTGGTCTCCACACAGATAAGATCGGCGCAAAGGTTGCGACTTTGTTTCCGTTACGGTTGAAACTCAGTGGTTTCTATTAAAGTGCTAGATTTACGAGCTGTTGGATTATATCTGTGTAATTATTTTGCTCATACAAACACTACACTAACATTATGAATTTCTTGCTCTCTTTAACTTTGTCGGAGGAAGCATATCTACTTGAAGACGCCTTATGTAAACTGCTACTACATATCAAAAATCTCAAGCGATGTACTGCTGCAGTACTATGTATTTTTTTTTGTTACTTTGCGCAAACATTATTGTGTATCGGTTTGAAGGTCACGCAAGCTTCTGAACTTACTGAAGATATTTTGTCTCATTAGCCCAGCCTTAGATTAAGGATTGATCACTCAATGGCATCTTTCAAATTTTGTAATATATTCGTGTTATTTTACATTGAAATTAATAAAATACAAACTACTTACGTTTAAAAATTAAACGTTTTTTAACAATTCATTAAAATTTTCATTTGTTTTGTACATTTTCTGGAATCAAAAGCATATACATCGCCCAATGACTTAACCGAGTAGTAGGCATAACAAGTTAATGTTTGTTCCTCGTGTTAACATTGTGATTGTTAGAATTTCTAGCAAATTCCTCAACGTGCTTATAGCGTTAAGGTCCAGGACAAAACGAAATGAAAATTCTTTCAAAACAAGCGCGTACATTATTGTACGCTCGCTTGCCCTTTTCAATCTCTCCTACTGCTAATCTCAATTACACTATTTAAAGAACAAAATTCTGTATAAATTCAACAAAATAAAATAGGTAGTTACTGTTACGTATTTTACTTAAACTTCGCAATTTGAGCATGGCGTTCGAATAAACAATTAAATGGTGTGTACGAGGTAAATAGCTTCTGTAAAGCACGCGGCCGATTAACCTCTACTTGACCTCATCCCATTTCCTTACACAACAGCTTAGCAATAATTATTCACCTCTGGAACTCTTAGTTTTAGACTCAGTCCTTAAATAAGATTTAGAAACGTTTAAGTTACATTTAACTTAATTTAATTTTACAGTCAGCAAAAGTGTGTGGCTAAGATATTAGAGACATAAGTATTTAATTTTCATTGCAATTAGAAGACAAAGAAGTCTCCAGGATTTCCAATACCAGTGAAGTTACAATACAGTCCTTGGTCTCGAGGCAGTTTTATGACAGAATCCATGTTATATCCACGGACGAGTAAAAAAAGAAGGACTCCGCGCCGTGATATGAGCAAGTGAAGCACCGTTATGCTAGTGTGTGTGCGGTTACGGGGGATACTAGTTACACAATTTTTTCTAACTTAAATAATCATATATGGCCACAAATACTTATATAGTATTGTTTTTACACTTTTTCACAACGCACGACGGCATAGTGGAACCATGTTTATTACTTTAGTGTGCATGATACACTCGCGATAAGCCAGTCAATTTGTTTGAGTGTGCGTGCGTTGCTGAAGATAGAGGCTAACAGTTACACTAAGGCAGAATAATAGGTATAATGACAGTATACAAGTTTTCGTATTAGCTATCCTATAGCTTTGACGTTTCTGCAAAATTGAGTAGTTAAGGCGTGAAAACTTGAAAGTATAACCACAGAGTACAGACTAAAGTACTAAAAAGTATTAATAATTATGTGTGAACTTCTTTTGCCTTTGGTTTTTTTAAAGATAATGTGCTGAATATTACAAAGCTTTTATATCCAATATTTGCTCAACTCGTTATACACACACACACACACATTGTATATACACAAAATATCGATTACTTACATTATTACTATACCCGTACCCGGTACCCGTGACGTAACAATGTTACTAAAACCATGCCGTTAAATTGTAAGAAATGGAGTCGATTGACAAACTGCCGTTTGATTATATTATCACTTGTGAAATTGTGATTATCACGGCTTTGACAATATACCTGCGACAGCCTGCTACATAATATATGACTGGTATTGGCGCCAATATGAGAAAACTCTACGAACAATCATATAAAAATGATAGATTCCAAATTCAAATGTAATATTTTGTTTATTTTTAATTCTAACAGTATTTATGGCCAGACTATGTCTATACGTTGATAAAGGAGCTCAATACATCTACTATCGATTGTTATTTAGCGATGAACGCCAGTATAAATACATGACCTATCTCAATTAGCGAGCGAAGCGATTATTTAACTAATGAATGAATAAATCCGTACGTAGTAGATTGTGTTTAATGAAGACGTGCAGTTTATGTTGCCTGAAACACGATTGAGATATCTTTGATAGCGGTATATTTATTTAACTCCAGCCAAATGGTAGGTAGGAGAAAATTAAATTGACCGTGATTTTAGGTTTTAGGGTTCCGTGACCGAACGGTGAAACGGCAACCATTGTATTATTGTTCCGCTGTCCATCTGTCTCATAATATTTATAATATTAATTTAAACTGGTAATAACTATAAACTATGTGTTCGACTCGTAGTATCATTTTTGTGTTTAAGGTTTATACAATTACTGCTATATTATTTATTTATTTGTAAAGGAACAGAGAATCACTTTAGTAAAAAAAATGAAGTTAAATAAAATATATAAAATATTAAAAGAACAGTACAATGCTAAGACTTAGGTATAACTAATATTTTCATGGATTGAATAAATTAGTAAAAGTCCACCTTCGCACGACACGCCACAAGTTAGGATATCATCCCCACCATCTGGATGTGTGGCGGTCCTCCACAGTGCGGTTTTCAAGGTGCTTTCTTCCTCGTACTACAAACTTGTGGAATGAGCTTCCTTGTGCGGTGTGTACGGGACGATACGACATGGGTACCTTCAAACAAAGCGCATACTCATTCTTTAAAGGCCGGCAACGCTCCTGTGATTCCTCTGGTGGTGCAAGAGATTGAGGGCAGCGGTGATCACTTAACACCAGGTGACCTGTACGCTCGTTTGTCCTCCTATTCCATAAAAAAAACTCATTCGTTGTTTTCACATATTTCGATATAAAAATAAGTAGGTAATCCATGTCTTCATAACTATACTGGAAAGAGTCAAAATACACTTGATTATGGTTTGCTTATTGAGATGCCTTCTAGAATACGGAACTTAAAATTAGATCTGTCCCTCTTTCAATTTGCGGGATTTTAACTTAGTTAGTTAGTCGCTAATTCGTTTGAAATTTTAGATAAACAATTATAGATATATAAATGTTTAGACATTTACACTTTTTTACCTTCCTCATTGATTCTGTAGTATACGATTCTTACAATTACAGATATTGTATGGTTAAACATTTGCCGAACACGCATTTTCAATTACCGTTTCAATAAAATGAAGTTAAAATTTAATTGTAAGTAGTTTCTGTTAGATGTCTACGAGGTGTGAGTGAACATGGGAGCAAGCTCATTGATCTATAGATGGCGTGCGGAACACGGAATGATCGGGACGCAACCTTAACAAAGATTAAACCATTTAACCAGATACTTCTAAATATTGTAGTTATTTAGAACTTGCAAATAAATAATTATTCATTCAGTACTACGACTACCGACTGGTATATGTAAGTAAGAGGTAAGCGTTTTCTGTACCGAATGTATTTTGAAGTTAAGATTGCCATATTTCATATTGTGCGAATTAAGGAGCGATTAACGGATGATATATTTTTTTTATACAAGAGGGGGCAATCGCCTAAGAACCCAAATCTAGAGATTTAGAGGCAACGAGGGATAAATTCTTGATATGAAAAAACTTATATAAATCAAATATAGAAAGCGGGAACACTTACTTGTGATAGAAGTTCTTTGCTCAAGATACCAGCTAGGTGGGTAGGCACCACAGCGGTGCTGATTTCTGCCACAAAGCAGTAATGTGCAAGATTTCTTGTTTCAGTTTGAAACAGCTATTGAAATTATTGTGCCTATGAGATTTAACATCTTATATCTAAAGATATAGAGCGCAATTGCGATGGCACTCAGAATTTTGGGTTTAATCAGAAGACCTGAGCGGCATTCCATTATAGCGCTTAACATCAGGTCTGTATCGTCTCGTAATATTTTCCCTTAAAAAATAAGAATTAATAGAATTAATGCTATGTCACGGAGTAGTCACGCCATCGCCGAATATTAGACGCCAAGCTACACTCTTAGATTCCTACACTCAGATGAATCCGTAGGCATTTTATCTGAAATTGTCTCGCATGTCTATGACTTAATCTTTGACGAGCAGTCGCGTGCGCTGATGCCGTTAGCGCGCGAAGTGGAAATTTATAATGATCGATTTATTCTGCCCGTTCAGCTCACCTCGCTCTTGTTCAGGTCGACAGTTCTAGCTTAACTGTGATTTAATTTGCCGACACTGTCAGCCACAGAGCTGAGACCAAGGCCTTCATTATTTCGAACTATCTACGGCATCTATAAACTGTAAATCAAAAGATATAAGAACTATTGAGTCAAGTAAACAAATTAGGAAGGCATAAGGCATAGGCATTGCCTACTTTATCAAAGTCATCTAAGCTAAATATTTTACCTGCATTACTGAATCTACCATATCATGCTCGGAAAAAGTAGAGCTCGTGGGAAGAATATACAGAAAACTTAAAATCAAGAAGTATTTTACATTTGCTGTAATATTAACGTACATTATAAATTAGCTGATAAGGTCCTGTATCCAATATATGAATTATGCTTAAGATTTAAAAGTATTTTCATTATATTCACTAAACGTTAATATAACCTTTTGAGTTTGAATTCATTGTTTGTGTAAGGATGCTTCGTGAACATGATGGTCGTGATTACTGTCATAATCAGTAATGACATCACTATCTATAAGAGAACACGCATCTATAAGAGAAAAGTATTAATATTTAATAATCTGGTGAAATTTATTATAATATTGTTATAGTAATTACAGTTCGTGAATATTGCTGCTATGGTCTAAAAATTATTAGAGGTATTAACTTATTAATGTTCAAGTAAAGGATGAATAACAAGTGAGCAAAAAAAAGTAAGGAATTCAAAACTATTGTTGTTGCTCTCGTGTTGACAGCAGCTACCACCTTATAGCCATAATTTGTAGACAAATTTTTATAAAGATGTGAAAAAAATAATTTTAGCTAAATCATTCAAGAGAAATTTAGCTACTCTTTTTATACATATATTATATGTGACATAATATCTGCAATAATTTATTACACTATTTCGAATGTTGCCATTCCCGAAATTTAAAGATGGAAGAATCTTTTGTACAAGATGCTGTGTAGATGGTTTTTACAACGATGCGTTTACTACCGCCAGACGCTGTAGCTTGTAAAATTTCTGTCCTACTGTGGCTTACTTATTTATTAACATCTTTGTCTCATGTTGACGATGGCAAATGACATAGCGTTCAGAATTTACCGTTTTGACATACCTAGTTCAGACATTTTTTAATAATACAACATTACATAAATTATAATTGAAAACAAAGTTAATGAACGATGCGGGACTCGAACCCGCGATCTTTCGCGTTCCGTGCGATTGCACGTATCGTATCGTAAATCTTGTAAGTCTTGTTTACAGATTGTGGCTTCATCTTCAGGATCTACTTTACAGTTGATAACCTGCTCAACCCCAATATTTGCATATTAGTAAAATGACTTGAGATACCGCTCTTTCAAATATAAACATTTTTTTAAGAAAAGCACGGAACGTGAGAGGTCTCGTGTTCCAGTCCCGCATCGTTAAATCAAATTTTGATTTCAAATTAATTTTATGAATTTAATCCCAGAACAAAAATAACATTATCAAGAGCCTTATGTACAAACTGCTGAAACTTAACAATAGTGACTGGAACTTTCTGATGTTAAGTAACAATTCGATTATGTAGCGGATATCAATAAAATCTCTTGTTAAACTGTAATGTAATATGTAATTATTACTAGCATTAAGTAATTTAATGGATACTATAAGGATGTTAATCAGTGTGTACACTTGTAAAAATCGCTCTAATAACTTTAATTATTGTACGTTTACTTAAGATTTGAAAGCATCGTTTGTATGAAATTAAACTTAATTGACGTCCAAGATATAAATTAACCATTTCAGCCTATTTGTACTGTACATCTTTTCTCGTTCATTCTCTGGGCAATGAATTTCTCGTTTCACGAATAACCCAGAAAATATTTGGCACGTTATACCACGGATAATTACGCTTTATCACAAACTCCTACAATCTTTATACCTGTCAATAATAATGAACCAGGCCCAAAATGAAAACGTAAATAGCTTTTTTGAGGGTTCAAAAACGGAATCCTTATAGATTCATCATGTCTGTCTGTCCGTATGTCATAGCAACTTATTTCCGAAACTGTTAGAACTATACTGTTGGAACTTAGTAAGTAAATGTATTCTGTGAACCGCATTAAGATTTCACACAAAAATAGAAAAAAAAACAATAAATTTTCGGGGTTCCCTCTTAACCTTTGCCTTTGTTAAAATTAACATGATATCTTTCTTCTCAAAGGTGACTAGATCACAAATTAATATGGCTGTTAACTAACAATAAACTATGTTTCATGTCAATTGGTGCAATAATGTATGTAATGTAATATTGAAATAACCGTTTTTTACTACATGTATAATCACTACATAGTATAAAACAAAGTCTCTTTCTCTGTCCCTCTGTCCCTATGTATGTTTAAATCTTTAAAACAACTCAACGGATTTTGATGCGTTTTTTTTTTAATAGATAGAGTGATGGAAGAGGAATGTTTATATGTATAATAACATCCATTAAATAGTGGAGAAATATTGTTGTTTTTGAGGTTTATAATGTGATGTAAAAAAATTTAAATAATTACATTTTTTCCGCTTACATTGCAAACGCAGGCTGAATCCTACGAGATTTATCAAAATAATGTATAATATATGCTATATATTTTATATCCGTGCGAAGCCGGAGCGGGCCGCTAGTATGAATATATATATGCATACACCAAAATAACATTTTTTACAATTTTTGTCTGTCTGTCTGTTTGTTCCGGCTTATCTCTGAAATGGCTGGACCGATTTTGACGGGACTTTTTTTGACAGGTAGCTGATGAAACAAGGAGTAACTTAGTCTACGTTTATTTTAGAAAAATAAAGTAATGTTGCAATCTCCAAGAAACGGTCTAAATCTAAAAATAATTTATATGGCAATACAGCGTTTGCCGGGTCAGCTAGTTTGTTATATTTTTAATACACATAATATCGTGATTGACAATTTCACGCGTACACTTTAGAGGCCGGCAACGCTCCTTTTATATCTCGCAAGAGAGTGTGGAGGTGATCACTTACCATACGATGAATCCTACTGTCGGTTTACCTCGACTTATATTAAAAAATATTTTGTACTAATCCATTTTAAAGTACCTACAGCAATGATCATTTGTAAATTATAGTTTTTTATTCTCTTTTATTACATTATCAGAAGAAAAGGATTCAACACAGTTCCTTTAATTCCACACCTTTCTAAAAAGCCAGCATGTCCCTGTGATTCCTCTGCAAAAGAATGTGGGCGGTGGTGATCACTTATCATCGGGTAGCCCTACCGTTCGTTTGTCCTCCTCTGCCATAAAAAATCTTTAAATTACAAAAATTGCTTCTTAACCTTTTCAAATTACACAGGCTTAATTTAGTGTGATTTCAATCCGTTTTGTTACTGATTTTATTATATTGCAATTATATTTTTTTTCTTCATTTCGAGGAAAGTTTTAGTATTATATGCGTGCATATTTTCGATATTTTTTTTTTATGGAAAAGGGGGACAAACGAGCGTACCTGGTATTAAGTGATCACCGCCGCCCTCATTCTCTTACAATACCTGAGGAATCACAGGAACATGCTGGCCTTTTAGAAAGGTGTGTAATTAAAGGAACTGTGGCCTTTAAGGATTGTGTACGCGCTTTTTGAAGGCACCCATGTCGTATCGACCCGGAAACACCGCACAAGGTAGCTCATTCCACAGCTTTGTAGCACGTGGAAGAAAGCTCTTTGAAAACCGCCTTGTGGAGGACATTCAGATTGAGGGTATGATATCCTAATTTGTGGCGTGTAGTGCGAAGATGGAATTCGGCGGCAGAATTCAGGTGAAACAGCTCTTCGGAACACGTGAACACTCTTCCCGTGATAAATGCAGTAGAAGACACACAATCAAGCGACGATATTTTCTTTTCATGTTAAATTCACAACTTTCAAGCAATAAGTATCGCATTGTAAAATCACAAAAATAAGCGTGGCCTGTACTACCTACAAGTTCAACGCCGTTTGCGTGAAGCAATCCGAATAAAACGCCCGGATTTGTGGCAAAACAATTCATAGCTTTTGCACCACGATAATGCACCTGCTCACACTTCATTGCTTGTTCGTGAATTTTTGGCCAAAAATAAAACTGTAACGATACCTCAGCCTCCATATTCGCCAGATATGGCTCCATGTGACTTTTTTCTATTGCCAAAAATAAAGAGAACATTAAAAGGCCGTCGTTTTACAAGCATAGATGACATTAAAAGCGAATCACTAAAAGAGCTAAAAGCTATTACAAAGATCGAGTTTCAAAAGTGTTTCGAGGATTGGAAAAAGCGTTGGCACAAGTGTATTATTATCCGAGGGGATTACTTTGAAGTGGACAAAATAGATATTGGTGAATATATAAAGATTTTTTTCATAAAACAAAATCTCTCGTTATTTTTTGAACACACCTCGTACACATATCTTGTAATAAAAGTTATAACACTCAGACTGACAGTCTTAATTACGTTCGCCAAATCTTCTAGCACATCACTAGCGTTGAATTCAAATTCCACTACTGCAGGGAATGGATTCGGGCAGATAACAATATGCCTAGATTGTAAAAATGTTTTGTTCACTTTCTGTTATGAAATACAAAAATATAATAAGAGATTAACTAAATAAGTTATTGCTATGATGATGATTAAAAAAAAATTGTTGTCTTGAACTAGAATAAATACATCCATTTTTAATAAAATAGACTGTTTTCAAGTGAGTTTTGTTTTCTTGTTCATTAAGTTATGGCGCCTTTTCAATATTCATTCGCGTTCCTCCTAATCTTAATCTGTATGTATTTGCCATTATTTCTCATAAAAGAGTATTTAGATTATGAAGTATATTGTGTTATGAGGGAAATGGAATGCCATATTGGCGTAGATGAGGTGCCGTATTGAAAAGATCGTCAAAGAGTAGTAGATATATAAAAATAAATATCATAAAACAACCATGCTTCGGCAAATAAGAAGTTGCTTCTTGCAGTTCTTTTAGGAAACTACTAGAAACCATAGACAAATTAAAAAATACTCCCCTTAACATAATACTGACCCATTTCAATTTATCCAAATGACTTGAGTTTTCTTTAGTGTTAATTCTTCCAATATTTGTCTTTCAACAATTCGACACGTGTTTCGCATCTACACGAGGCATCCTCAGGACGTGTTGTCTCGCCAAAATCTGGCACGAGACTCGAGGTCTCGAACGGATAAATATTGGCGGAATTAACACTAAAGAAAACTCAAATCATTTGGATAATTATGGATTTAGATTTAACGTCTATTTCAATAAATTATCCATTTACATTTGTCTATTTCTGCAACGCGCAGCAACACAAGCTTTGGAAAGCGTGACCACGATACAATTAGCTATAACATCTAGCCATCTTGATATCCCGTGAAATGCTATCAGTGTCCGAAACAATAGAGCCAACTAACTGCTCAGTACCTCGTATTAGTACAAGTTCCCACTTATCTCGACCATTTTGTTTATTGTTCGCTTTTGCGGGTACTTGTACACCTGTAATTAATAAAACGCTATTGTTTTGGTCTTTGATTGTTAACATGAAGCCTATTTTAGGAATCGATTAGTACGTTCCGTTGGTTGATTCAGTAAAAAAATATACCATCAAAATGGTTCGAGCTATTTGAGAGGAATAATAGCTTTTATGAAATGGTTAGTGACCCTGCCTACTGAGCTAGGGATCCCGGGTTCGAATCCCAGTAGGTGCAATCATTTATATGATGAATATGAATGTTTGTTTCCGAGTCATGGATGTTTATATGAATTTATGTATGTTTAAGTAAGTATATTGTATTTAATATATCGTTGTCTTGCACCCATAGTACAGGCTATGCCTAGTTTTGGGCAAGCTAATTTGTGTAAGAGTGTGTCAATATGATTATATTATTATTATTAAGCCATTGCATAGCTTCTATCGCGGGCCTTGAGCGTGGAGACCTAATCCAGAAATTCCGTAACGAAAATAACCTAACACTTATTTACTATATGTATATAGATATTTCGGCACAGTCATTACAGTTGCCGTGGAACAGCGGGTATCAGGTATGCTTTTTGTGCAGAGGTCCCAGGTTCGAGCCTGGGGTACATCTTGATTTTTTTTTAATTTCATCAACATAATATCACGTTTTTTTAATTTTCATTATTATGACAAGCATTTTTATTTAGTTTCACCTCTTCCTTTGTGTGTCTGTAATCAAATCTTGCAAGTTAAATTTTACTAACTTCCGTTTGCTTTTTTTTAAATTAATATTATCAAAAAAAACTGCATTAATAAAATAAATAAATAATTATAATTGCATAAGTTGATAAAAAATGCTATGCAATAGCTTTACCGCGGCAGTCCCCGAATGCCACAAGTCTTTTTTTATAAAGTAAATAAAATTTATAGAAAAGTGACGTCAATAATAGAGAGAGTCAATATTGATCGTAAAATGCTGCTCATGTGTAAAATGTGGGTAGATGCAATATTAAAATCACAATTAGTATTAGAAGTAGTTGATTAGATCAGGTCGTATTTGTAGACAAGCGCTGTAAGGCCGTCATTCTTTGCATTCTCTAGAAAGTACTGCTTGTTGAGATCTACTGATAGCATAGCGGTAATGGACATTTATTGGTCGTAACATACAGACAAAGTTCTTATTAAATGCCGCTTTTTGTGGTGTTATTAATATTGAAGCATACATGTTGTTTTTTATTTTTTTATATGAGAGGGGGCAAACGGGCAAGAGGCTCACGGGATGGGGAGAGGTGAGGCAACCGCCGATGGACATCCGCAACAACAGGTGTGTCAAGAAATGCGTTGCCGGCCTCCTAAGTCGTCGGGTTCCTAAGTCGTATCTGTTCGGGAAGACCGCTGCCGGTAGTTGGTTCCACAAAGTGGCTGTGCGAGGCAAGAAATTTCGAACAACGTTGTATTCTGGATTTGCGATTTCTACTAACACTAAAAGTTTTTTAGTATAAAACTATTTTTTTGTGAAAATAAAGGTCGAGACGGGCAGGACGTTCAGTTGATGGTTACTGATACGCCCTGCCCATTACAATAACAATACAAATTCTGAGCGGTTGTAGTAACTGCGCTCGTCACCTTGATAAGATGTTAAGTCTCATTTGATGAATTGCCCAGTACTTTCACTACTACACTACGGCGCCCTTCGGACCGAAACACAGTATTGCTTACACATTACTGCTTCACGGCAGAAATAGGCGCCGTTGTGGTACCCATAATCTGGCCGGCATCCTGTGCAAAGAAGCCTCCGAATGTTGTGAGATATAAATTGTGATTTTTTGATTATTTCCATAACGTGCATATCACTCGCTTTTCATGATTCTATAAAGATCCTTTCTTTAACAGGGATAAAACCGTATATACTCGTACTGTATATTATGTACATATCTATGTCGTCTATTCTGTACATATAGAGGGTGCAAAAATATTTTCTAAAGAAAATTGAGAAAATTATCAAAGATTCATTTTAAAAATATTATTGAAACAGTTTGCCAGTGTTATGCATTTAAAGTTTTTTTTTGTAATACGATAGTTATCTGTGTAAGTATATATATTTTGAAGAATATTTGAACTATTTGTTATGTTTTAACATGAAGCCATAACCTGAGAGTTGAAAAACCATACAAGATTTTATCAACGATACGTCACTCGAACGGTTGGCAATGTTGGAAGTGAGAGTGATCACCTGAAAACACAACAAATTGTTTTAATTATTATACAAAAATGCTCATAGATAATTAATGTATACGCCTCGATAGAGCCTATACAACCGATGAAGAAAGGCCAGATTTATTACTTTAGTGTGCTTGACAATCTACATCTTAAACTCGCGATTTGTAGTCACTTTGTGTTCGTGTGCGAGCATTGCTCAAAATAGCGGTTAACCGTCAACCTCTTTTTTCACAGCTATCTAGACGTACAAATGATGTAAGAAATTACTATTGTAACTCAACTGCTGTACCTCGTGAACTTGGGTCCATTTGATATGTTTGGCTGTCTGTGTATTGTCGCATAATATTGTCGACCTTAAAAAAATGTTTCAAATAAACTCTTTCTTGATTTGTTAATTTAATGCTATAATCTATTTGTCTCTTTATAATATCCTCTATCTTTTTATATATTATATTTAAGTATATTTCATTTTTATGTCAAGTATCGAATTTTGTTTAACATTACTTCTATGTAGCGCAAATCTAGTTCATTATGTTTAAAAATAAAGGAAACTATAGGTTTTTAAGTATTGTTAAGTATAATTTGTTAAAAGTTTTGTATAACCATTTGTTTCTGAAATAAATAATAAAAAAATATCTTTGACTTACTTATATACTTAACTTTGATTAATATAGACATAAGTACATAAATTTTTTATCAGTTTGGTTATAACAATTAGAAACAGTTGTCTATTTTATAAATTCTTTAAAGTCTTATGCGTTTATAAAGTGTAAATATCAACACTGTATATTAAGAAATCAATTACTAAAACCCATATTATGTCCAGTTCCATTACATATAATGGCAACATTGTATTTAGTATTAACAATGCGAGTGTCATCATCGACTTGAATACAACGGCTACCGATGCAATCGAGACACGCGGCTAATATTTTATCTGGGCGGTCTTCATTGCGACCACAAACTAGACCTTTAGTGATGTGCCCACTTACTTACCTTGATATCGATAAATGTGTTTGGAATTATTCGACCTTAGAAAATACATTCGAAGAATTTTTAAATTCATTACTAGAGGCACAAAAGTTTTGCAGAAATTTGTCAAATGTATCTATAATAAAATTTTTTTTTTTTTATAATATGTTGCAATTAAAAAGTAATTGGAGATTTATTATTATATACTCTACTCGTTTGTGTATTTTTAACCGGCTTTAAATAAGGAGGAGGTTCTCAATTCGTCGGTATTTTTTTATGTTTGTAACCTCAGAAATTTCATCTGGGTGAACCAATTTTGATAATTCTTTTTTTATGAGAAAGCTGGTGCGTTCCGTGTTCCAGATCTGACAATAGCATCCATGAGAAAACCATAAAAGTATTTAATTTGCTGTAAGTATGTGCACGACAAATGGTCGAATAACTCAATATCGCGCCAACTGATTTCGATGATTCTTTTTTTATTGGATAGGATATATTTCTGACTTAGTAGACTTAGTTCTGCAGCATACGCGGTTAAAAAGATTAGACAATTAACTGACATAGATACGGCGCGACTAGTTATTTAATTATTTCCATTGTATTATGTCCTATGGTATATTGCTATTGGGCAACGCTACCGGTATTAAAACAATATTTGTGCTGCAGAAGAGGGATATTCGCGCTATTTATAACCTAGGTCCTAAAGAATCATTGAGAGCAAAATTCAAAGAAATTAACATGTTGACTGTTGCTTCTCAATATATTCTTGATAATGTAATGTATGTTCATAGGCACATAAGTGAATTCGTCAGAAACTGTCATAACCATAATGTCAACACCAGGAACAGATATAAGCTGATGATGCCTACTACTCGGCTAAGTCGAGTTAGTAAGTCTTTTGTGGGGCGATGTATATGCTTTTACAACAAGATCCCAGAAAATGTTCAAAACAAAAGTATTACGTTATTCAAAAGAATTGTTAAAAAACGTTTGTGTGGTAAAGGTTACTATAACATAAATGACTTTCTTAATGATACCACAGATTGGGAATGGAGTGACCGCCCTCAGGCTATTAAATAATAAGTTTAATGGTACAATAATTCTTTCTAAACATATTTATTCGATGAAAAAAATAAAACCCGCTGAGTATGTTGCGCCCATTCTTCTCAGGTATTCATTTTGGAATGGGTGGTAGTTTTTTGACTTTCAATAAGTGATGTCACATCCTATTTTGAATAAAAATATTTGAATTTGAATTTAAAGTTCGGTGAGAGTTTGGCTAGGTTCTGATTATGGGATCCATAACAAAGTAACGGAACTCTTCAATTATTAGGAGCAAATTAACGATACTCGGCCGATTGTTTTTTAAGATATCCGGATATTAGACTCATATTTAACGTTGTTATAATCGAGTAATTTTCATAATCGAATATGATGATCATTGGAACTCCTTAACGAATTACAATAAGGGTGTGATCTGTGGCAGTATTTATGTCTGTAATCAAAACAACAAACAAATTAACAAAAAAAAACAACCGACTTCAAAAATAACTATTCCTAAACAATAGATATTATGTGCACTAAAAAGTACGAAAAAATAATTGCGCATTTTATACAATCTTATACTTAAATCTAATTAATTAATCAAATTCTAGTTACAGTTGCTGTTATTTTTGGAGTCGTTGTCTGCTAAGGTATATTTATAACTATATACATAGTTATAGGTGACATTGATTCAAAAAATAAGAATAATTATAAATACAATTACATTAATAAGATTGTATAGAAATACCCAATAGTTTTTTTTACTTTTCAGTGCATATTATATACATTTATTATTTTTGGAATAGTTTTTTGACGTCGGTTGTTTTTTTACAAGATGATCTATAAAAAGTGTACTGTACTATTGACTATATAAGTATATAACAATATCATATCGACAAATCTTATCGTGACTGTCCACCACTACTAGTGAAAGAGGCGTGCGCAAGTTGCTCTCATTAATCTTTCATTTCTACGTTATATTATTAGAGGAACGGGTTCGCACGGATGCTGTGAGGGAGCGGAGGGAGAGTGAACCCGAATGAACCCTCAGTAGCACCTGCCATGTCCGGTCTAGAGCGACTTCTTGCCTATAACACCTAGCTACTAACTGCGTAATCAGTAACATGAAACATTCATGCAACGTTCAATGGGACATAGCTCATTCATTCAAAGATTCTAGATCGGTTCGAGATTTACTGCGTGGGTTAATATATTGTGATATTTATACGGATTTATGGTTTACCGTGGGGTAATCTGAAGACCCATTAGATTAATATAAAAGGAAAAAACTAAAACATTTTTATTTATTTCCTTATGTTTCTGTTACCCCAGGATGGGCAGAGGGATCCACAGCGCAGTCAGATCGGTCCTGAGTTTCTCTCTTGTGAATTCAAGGTCCAGGTCTTTCCGATGGCATTTGTTTTTTTTTCAGATGACAGTCCTTCGTAATGTTTTTGTTGGCTACGATTGTACGATTGTGTTTGACTTTCGAGAGGCTTAGAGAGCCTTCGGAATGCGTGGCCTATCCAGCTCCATTTTCAGCATTTAATCTGTTGATCGAAAGGGACTGCATGACATCGTCCCCAAATATTACCGTTGAAAATTTCGGGGATATTACGAAGGTATCGTTTAACGAACATGTGCAGTTATGGAAATAATATAGTCTTCATGTTGGCCGGAATATAGTTTATTGTTTTTATTGGCGGTAGAGTTAAAAAATCTAGCGCAGAGTTTTTGATTAAAATGATAGTAATTATAACAATTTTTTTTATGTGAATTATTTTCGACCACTAGTATTTTAATTCTCGCGTTCAAAACCAAAAAAATCGCATATCTGATTCGTAACCTGCTTACATAGTACAGAGGCGTTTTCACTACGCTATTTCTTCTGCATAATATCAATGATTTTATAATGCATACGGGTGATAATGAAGATGCCATCGAGCCATGCAAGACTTCGTTCAAATGACAAGTCTGAATAAACATTTTTCTTCTCCAGATTTCCTTTAAGAATGTTATAATATTGTTCAGTTCAATCCCCAAATTACACAAGATTGCGCATTACATACAATAAAAATTCACCGTCATTTATATTCGCTCTTCTAAAGTAAATCTATTATAGTTTTACCAAACATCTTGGTATCTCATTGAAAAAACTTGCATCACTCTCGGGCCCACAAAGACAGGGATCCCTTTAGCAATCTGCAGATACGTTTCATTGTGTGTCTTCCACCCCAACTATCACGAAAGTCGCCTTAAGATTCACCTTAATTCTACTGGCGGAATACATGAACTGAAATACTATCCGTATGACCTGGACACTTAGCCACAGTAAGATTTTTATCAACTTTCTTTCACGTACCTACAACTAAACTGTGTCATCAACTCCTCTTGCGTCCAAAGTAAGCTTAATAACGCTTCTAAGATACCTCAGGTCTAGCTTACGTCATAGATCATTGACCATTAGGGTATATCTATCTATCACGGGGAGTTTCACCTGATCCCTACCGCCGAAATCCACCTTCGCACGACATGCTATAAATTAGGATATCATCCCCACCATCTGGTTGTGTGGCGGTCCTCCACAGTGCGGTTTTCAAGGAGCTTTCTTCCAACTGTGTAATGAGCTTCCTTGTGTTTCCGGGATGGTACGACATGGGTACCTTCCAAAAAAGCGCGTACACCTTCCTTAAAGGCCGGCAACGCTCCTGTTATTCCTTTGGTGTTGCAAGAGAATGTGGGCAGCGGTGATCATTTATTACCAGGTTACCCGTTCGCTCGTTTGTCCTCCTATTCCATAAAAATATATATTGTTTTGTCGAAATCGGTTGTGTGGTCTTTTCTATAAAAATAAGCAGAGGCAGAGCAGTTGATGGATGGAATAAGAACAAAAAGTAGACAAAGAAAAAGCTCATGAAAGTATTAGAAATTGCAACAAAATGTAACACAGTTGATGTAGTTCATTGTTGTCCAGTAAGAATGCGATCACATCACAACCAATGACCGATGGTCATTGTAACCGTAGGCAACTGTAGTGTGACCAATATTTTGGTATTTTCAGGATACAATTTAGGCCATTTGATTTAAGGTTGAGTCTTTACTGACGAATTTAATAATCTAGATATACAATACAATCGTAACTAAGTAAAAACTGTATAATTAATATTTTTCTAAAGGAATACTTGCTGTGTGTTCTGCAAACAATACAGTATTTTTGTCAGTTTCTCCATTTTTCCGTTTGTTTGTATGTATATCAGGACAAAAACTACTTAATAGATTTAATTGTAATTTTGTATGATTATTAGCACGCTAAATGCAGAAATAGAATTTTTGTTGACGTAGATCGCCCACCCGAACGTCTTGCGGCCAGTAATTAGTATTGTAATATAATATGTCAAACCGATCTGTGTTCAACGCTCACAATAATTGTAACCACGTCACTCTGATGTAAATTACGAAAGGTTCGGAGACGGTATCATTTGGACCTGAAGCATTCGTTCCTCTTTCGTCTGGAGGGCCCGCATCAGTCATTAAAGGAGTGACGTGATAAGTACGAAAGAGATTGTACTTTTTCCTTAGTTGAATGGCTACGTAAAATTACAGATTTAAACAAATATATTTCTAAAATATAGGTATCATTTCGCTATGCAGTGCATGTAGGTCGAAGAAATAGCCACACATACCGCTTTAGAATGCAGCGTTTGTGCACATTCGGGAACAACTACCTGGGGCCACTGAGAACCCCGGTTGGTCATATCAAAAGTTAAATGAATATCCCTGAAGGAGATAGGATGGTAGCATTACCCACGAAATCTCATAAAATTTGGTCACAGTAGACTTAGAGTATTGCAAAATTAATCGACGATATACCTGTGTCTGAAGTTTTTAGGAACGTGTGGTGAACCTAATTCAAAGTGTTGAAGTAACCAATTACTGTGTGTGAAGGGCACGAGAGATAATTGAATACATGGTTTACGAGCGCCCGAGATCCATACAAAAGCTGCATCATTACTTGCCAAGCCATTTACATATGAGCTTCTATACAGAAAGCCATTATACGTTTTGGCTACCCACATTTCACTGCTTTGACATTTGTAATTCGTTGCCCTGTCTGTATTTATTTTTAATTCATTCATTCATAATTGAATAACAAATTTAAAACATAGTACGACTATGGGAATTGTTCCAGAAATTGTGTAAAGACGAGTGACGAGCAGGACGTTGAGGTGATGGTAATTGATACTGCCTATACCTATGCAGTGCCGGTCAGGATTTCTGAAAAACTCAAAAATTCTGAGCGCCACTACAGTTGCGCTAGTCACCTTGAAACCTCATTTGCCCTGTAATTTCACTAGTTACCGCACCCTTTAGGCCAAAACACAATAATGCTTACATATTACTGCTTGATGGCAAAAAAGCACCGCTGTGGTACCCATAATCTAGCCGTTATCGTGTGCAAAGAAGCCAAACTGGTAATTGCCCTAAGTTGCCTCTTACAACACCCTTGGGCCTGGGACTTCCCTATTCTTTTTATGCCTCGTCTTTTATTTCTCTGGGTATTGAATGAGATTATGCTGTCACGCTAATGAAGCTCTCGTATCGGTCGAGTCGGATCAGCTGTGTGGATCAGTCAACGTTCCGGACTTTATGAGAGCTAAAGACTGCGTAGACCCTGGTGTAGTCCAGATATGAACACCCCATTATGATCAGTTTTCAACGACATGGTTTGCTCTAAACGATACGCCCACAGTGATGTCCCATAGAAAGATTGCGTAAGTCCATAGATTCGCGGTCAGCTAGATTGAAGACCTGCATTAAAGCCAAGACGTATAATTTTTATTGCTGAGACTTCAATCAGTAAATAAATAGTATAAGATTTACTAAGCTAACATTACGTCATGAAAAATAATGCATTTGTATTTTGCAAGAGTACTTATAGCCAGTAAGTTATTTCCAAGTAGTTACACAGTGCTTTATTACTTTTTATGAAATAATTTATATTATTTAAACAAGACTCATATATTCGATGCAGCACCTTACCATCTAATTTGTTATGTATATTAAAGGCATTGTAAGATACTCTATTTGTTTGAAAAGAGTGGCCGTTGAATTTCTTGTATGTTCTTCTTACGAGCTTAACTTTTTACGAACATATGGTAAATATTTATTTATTTATTTTATTTTATGGAATAGGAGGACAAACGAGCGTACGGGTCACCTGTTGTTAAGTGATCACCGCCGCCCATAATCTCTTGCAACACCAGAGGAATCACAGGAGCGTTGCCAGCCTTTAAGGAAGGAGTACGCGCTTTTTTTGAAGGTACCCATGTCGTATCGTCCCTGAAACACCGCACAAGGAAGCTCATTCCACAGCTTTGTAATACGTGGAAGAAAGCTCCTTGAAAACCGCACTGTGGAGGACCGCCACACATCCAGATGGTGGGGATGATATCCTAACTTGTGGCGTGTCGTGCGAAGGTGGAATTCGGCGGCAGGAATCAGGTTAAACAGCTCTTCGGAACACTCCCCGTGATAAATGCGGTAGAAGACTCACAGTAAATTCAGTAATTTAAAAGATATATTAGTATTGACGTCTCAAAAGCGCTTAGTTTAAGCCTAATTGGAAGCTTACTTGACAGTCACTTCGGTCAATCGGTCAATTATGTCAAAGTGGTCGTGGCCGCTAAGATGATGCGACATTAGTAGTCGTTGGTCTCCTTAGTTTTAGGTCGCACTGCCTCCTGCGCGGTGCTCCTCCACTTTTGGCGGTTTGTATCATTGCTAGACGACTCCAATACAGGTGTCTGGGTTACTGCTTTGATCAGATCCATTCATCGCATGGGTGAGCGTCCTCTCGCTCTTATCCCCTCCACCTGGCCCTGCATCAACCGCTCAATCGATCCCTCATTTCTGGAGATGTGACCGAAGAAACTTCAGAATTCGTAGTTGCACAGTCGATGATAGCATTTCTTTTATCTTTAGTTATTTCAACATGGAATTGTTGTTTTGGGAAGCCACCCAAGAGATCTTCAGGAGTCAGGAGGAGAATTTATTTATACCTGACATTTAATGCGGACAACGTTCATTTGATTCTCATGTTGTAAAAGAAGGCGCTGAAGACAAGAGGAAAGAGGTGAAAACTTTTACAAGTCCAGGTTATTAATAATACGAGTTGCAGCAATTTCTTTGTTCTCTATTACAAAAGTAATAAAATTTTGTAACAAAAGTATTATTATTTACTCTGCTTAATATTTCTTTAACTTTTCGTGGTCAAATTGTGCTGATTTTACCCAAAGAACCACTACCAACTAAGCGTGACAGATCATTCTCATACAATACCTACAAAAGCCTGGAAATTTATCTACTCGTCTGTATCACAAATTTGAACCTATTACGTTATATTCGCCAACAACGGGAATAACTGGTATTGTTATAAATATTCAGTAACTCCCTTAAGCTATGCAAATAGAATGCATTGTAAATGATAAATAATTCAAGCTAATGTGCACACATAATAAATTAGTATAATGAAAAAGTTTCACCTCAGAGGAGCAATAAAAAGATGGCTGGTCGTTTATCATAAGAGCAGGCAAGCATTAAGATGCGCACGCGCCGAGCGGGCAACTCACAACAAAAACACACACGCACGCTTCGCCTAGCGGAACTAACCTTTGCACTTTCGTAACCAGCATTTAATTGATAACTGTGCTAATGTGCTAGGACTTAGTCTTATCTAGATTTTTGTAATTACTGTTTCTTTTGACATGTATTACGTAACGTAAACGAACATGAACATCCCTACTCTATTCTATATAAATATAATGAAAATGGTCTTTGTTTGAGGCTCAATCACGCCTAAACCACTGATCGTATCGACATGAATCTACCACCATTCGATGCGAAATATATCCTAGATGGTTTATGGCTACTTATTTTCTGAATTCCAACTTTTCTTCCGTATAAAATTCACCTAGCGCAGCGGGCGGGAACGGCTAGTAATATTCTAAATGTGAATGTAAGTTTGTTTGTTACGCTTTCGCGCCTACCACTCAACCGATTTTGATAAAATTTAATACAGAGATAGACTAGCGCTTGGAAAAGGATAAGCTACTTTGTATAGCGAAAAAATAAATGGAGGGGTTGAGATAGTGGATGGAAATTTGTATGGAAGTTCGCCTTTATCGAAGTTGACACCATAAAACTTTGTATTTAGGCTTTTGATCAGAAGTAATTTATAAGTATTTGATCGAGCATTTTTGAAACTTTCAGCCACATGGGAACGAAAAAGGAGATTAAAGTTTGCAAGGAAATACTACTAAAGTCCAAAAGACTGTCCACATTGAGAAGGGATATCCGCTGTATCGTAGAAGAGCTGTTTGTATGTGTATTATTTGAAAAGTATCCCAAAAAATTAAAAAAATCTGCCCAAAGTAACTAGTCCACGCGGACAAAGTTGCGGGTAAAAGCTAGTTATAAATAACGGTACACACTTTCTTTTTCAAGTTTCTTTTATTCACTTTAGGATAATTATTGTGTGAATATCTTATCTTATGTTTGGAAATTGAAACAAAAAATACAAAAATCTCACAGTCCAGTATGTAAACACATTGATTTTGTACAAGCTTCTGGGGCATTTGAAAGTAGGATACCATTACAACCCATACTGGCTTTCGACATAACAATAACTTTAAAGAAAAATATAATCCAAAAAGCATCATCACCTGGGGGATGCACACTTCAAAGTTTGATTTTCTCCTTTGCACAGGATGCCGGCTAGATTATGGGTACCACAACGGTGCCTATCTCTGCCGTGAAGCAGTAATGTTTAAGCATTATTGTGTTTCGGTCTGAAAGGCGCCGTAGCTAGTGAAATTACTGGGCTAACGAGACTTCACATCTTACGTCTGAAGGAGATGAGCGCAATTATTGTAGTACCGATCAGATTTTTTAGGATTTTCATAAATGCTGAGCGGCACCACATTGTAATAGGCAGGGCTTATCAATTACTATCAGCTGAACGTCCTGCTTTTCTCATCCCTTATTGTCATAAAAAAAGAAGTAAATTAATTTAGAAACATTACTGACTTTATGTCTCATATGAATCCATGTATCCAAACTTATATCTCTGATCACCATATTTGTAATCCTTCACAAATTTAAATTCGCAGCAAACGAGTCCATCAAATGAATATTTTATTTGAAATATAACAAATTGAAATCAAATTAACTGCAAGAGTTAATGAAGTAATAAGTGTAATACAGTTTCTAATATACGGCACTCAAAGTGAAATCATTCCGAAAGTATTCCTAACAGTAGGAAATACAGTTGAAACGGCTCTTGATAGAGGTAACATCACTAGCGGGAGCTGCACTTAATGCGGCCTATTACAGACTTATAGCGTATCATATCAAATACGATATTTATAAATCGATACTTTACTAGCAACACTTATGTACAGTAAAATCATCAGTCAGCCGCTTTACCACTACTGTTATTATTTTGAATTTAAAATTCATTGATTTACTACCTGAAGCACAACCAAGACTTTATTTATTCTTGTTTTAACTTTATTTAAAGTATTCTTGAGTAAAGGCTGATTAAGAGTACCTACTTTAGTATTTTCTTTGATTTACGCGAGTGTTACACATTGAGGTTAATTTAATCAAAACAAATCTTATAACAATATTTACAATACTACGACTACATAAAATTAAAACTATCATTACGTGGAAGCGTACCAAGAATACTGGCAGCATTACCGCGTTGGATAGCAAGGCTGATCCGTTGACCGAAATAGCTGCCAGCGCTTGGGTTTCCAGTAGCCTTATTGAGGCGCGAAGATAGTATTTTGAACATTCTCCGCGCCTCTGGGCCCCACGGGCCAAGTGTCTCGACACCAAACGGCACAAAGATGTATGACTCACTGAGATCAACATATTTGCGACGCTTGCTGTCTTCGGCAGTCGAAGCAGCAGCCCCAGCACCAACTGACGTAACTTGGACATGAGAAGGAGCCAGAGTGTCGACGTAAGTAGCGTCCCACACCAGCGCCCTTCCCCGTGCCCAAGCCACCAGCGTCATTCCATCAGGACGCTTGCTTGGCTTGCTAGGCTTGTAACCAAAATCCCGACTCATTTTCTGTCACGGCCAAAAGACGAGCACGCTCTGTTATGTCAGTAGATGAGATCAAAAGATCATCAAAGGCTGACTTACAAAGAAGTGCGTCCCATGCTTTTTGACACTTTAAATCGTCTGGAAAATTTTGAATTTTTGCAATATTTAGCCAAGCATTGTTAGCTTCGTTCAAATACACAATCTCTGAGTTACCTGGTACATGATTTACAATTCTAGTAACCAAAGGCTGCGCACTATGAACTGAAGATAGAAATGCTGGTAAGGCAACGCCCGAAACTTTGCGAGTACCCAAACCACCAAACCGTATCGGTAAAGAGGCTTGAGACCATGCACGATCTGTAAACGCGCAATTCAAAACGGTTTCTAAAATATTTTTAAGTGAAATATCAATCACATCAAGCAAATTCGGAAATTTCCATAACGGGCTAGACCTTAAGAGGTACGTAAATTTTGGAACAAATAAACAAGACCGAATAATAGTTAAGGCCATATGAGAATTAATTTTCAATAATCTGTCCGAAACGTTATTAAATTTTTTAATGTGATCGTTTAAGATCGTTGGAATTGAAACAGGAAATAATGGAGCTCCAAGAAGGTGAAGTGAATTCTTATCCAAAACTTTAATATTGGGGGCCAGAACATTAAATTTATTGGTAATATCAACCCGGTCTGAAATTTGGAAATTTTCGCCGATAAAAAGCTCTCATTTTGAAAAATTTAACTCAAGGCCGATTGAGCTAAAACTTTCTATTACAACTTTCAAATCATCTAAAACAGAGTCCACTTCACCACCCAAAGTACCATCATCCAAGTACCAAACATTAAATTTTGATTTTAGTTTCGTTATGGCGGAATGAATGGCAAGGCTAAATATTGCTGGACCAAGAGGGTCGCCTTGCTGACAGCCAACAGAAGACCAAATATTATGAGTTTTGAATAATAATTTTGATGGTTTACTATAACATTGCCAAATATAATGATAGATTGAAGGAATTGAATTTTTAACTTCTCTCAGCAGAGCTCCCCTATCAACAGAGTTAAAAGCATTTTTCACATCTAATTTTAAAAAGACATCATCAGAGTTCCTCTCCAAAAAAGTTCGCGCAGCGTGGACTGCAGCTTCGCAACCACTTTTGCAGCCGAAACCCAACTGAGTTGGAATGAATTTAGTTCATAGGAAAGGAGAAATATGTTTACAACAAATTTTAGAAACAAGGCGTCGAAATGTGCAGCCCACGGCTATAGGACGAATACCACCATCTTTTTTTTTAAGAGCACATATATTCGCACCATATAAAATTTCGGTAATTTCGGTATTAACTTTTCCAGAAAGCATGAGATTTACTAAGAGAACAATGTCCTCAAGCAACGCTCTACCCGCATCCCCTGTGGAAGGACATACCAGATCTTTAAGATGCTGGGGTGTCAGTCCATCGGGGCCGCCGGCAGAACCAGTCTTAAAGGACATTATTGCTTTTAGTACATCACCATCATTAGCCCGTAGATGATTATCGGAAAAAGATGGTTCCGGAATATCACAATTAGCATCTGGTGATGGGTGTTTACTTTGTAAAGCCAAAAGTGTTTCATTTGAGTCGGGTGCCAGGATATCATTTGAAAAAAGTATAGATGCAGCACCTTTCACGTCACCGTCATTAACTTTCTGTTCTACTTTTCGAAAAAATTCAATGATTTTAATTGAATTTAACACATAATACATAACTTAAGGTACTTTCAAATAAAACACTTTGAAAGGATTAAAACGCGTGTTATTGTAACTGTGTTTTTACATTAGATTATTGCGTAAAAGTTACATTTTTATTATTATTTTAGTTAACCTGACGTTTCAACACGTTCCAGATCTCGTTTTTCTTATTAATTTCTTACGAACTTTAACGCAAAAATCTAATGTAAAAACATAGTTACAATTACACGCGTTTTAATCCTTTCAAAGTTTTTTATTTGAAAGTACCTTAAGTTATGTATTATGTGTTAAATTCAATTAAAATCATTGAATTTTTACCCATAATCTGTAGAAGGAGTCATTTAAAGGCACAATGTATTTAATTTATTTTCCAATGCACTAAATAAATCATTTAATTCGTACATATATGATAAATGTATTGTGTCTATTAGATGCCAACCAAAGAGAAGCTTCTACCTAGTGTCCTTTCAATACTTTTTATGCCACAAGAGAACTGAGGCAATGTTACGTCCTACTTCCATTGCGGCATTATTATGGCAGCAGTGTGTAACTCCATCCTAATCCAAAATGTACTGAAAACAGATATTATGGCAATAACGCATGCGATACTATCGACCTATACTAACGTGCCTGTGTGGGTGAGCCTTTATTCACTGAAATCCGGGTTTGTTTAGGCCCGGTATCCACCAAAGCGAAGAGGAGAGGAGACGAGAGGAGATAAGCCGCGAAGCTGTCAGGTTGTTTCCACCAAAGAGGAGAGGAGACGTACTTTACTTATAACAACGCTTTCGGGTGCGCCGGAAGAAGGCAGAGGGGAGAGTGGCGCGAGAGGGAGGGCACCGCCTACATGCATCTCCGGACCTCTTCGCTTGATCCATTTCCATTGAAGTGAAGCGGAGAGGAGATTTGGAAATAACGAAATATGATTGGCTATCAAAATACATCTCCTCTCCTCTCCGCTTTGGTGGAATAGAAAAATTCTGTTACCTACCGCATCATCCTTGGCGACTATACCCTACTCCTAGATGCTGTTTGAAATACTCGCGTCAAAAAAATACTGGGGTACGTTAATACGGCAGGGCTTGGCGACGAGCTATAAATATGAGTGGTGGGTGAACACAATAGTTCAATTCTGGACGCGGTGTTATTAGGACTCATTAGGACTATCCGAATAGCCACTCTCTCCAAATAATGATAGTAATAATACCTACAGCATGCAATGGTTTAATTTCAAAACAATAAATATATAATATTCAATATAACTACTTAATATAATGTTAAATAGTTGTAATCATACAATCATACATATTGCCTCTATATTAAGTACGTTCCTTATATTTTCTCTGTGATCATCTCGCAAGTAGATCGTAAAGAACAGTCGCAAGACTGGCGCGTGCCTCCAATTATCTCTCCTTTATTACCTCCTCTCATTAGAGAGATTGAATAAACCCACCCGAGTGAATCGCCTGTTAGGTCAAACCTTTTTATACAAGCTACACTTTGTGGTTTCGTTCGCTTTTTATGCGGAAGTTATTTATGATTATTGTTATAATTACTGCGGTCGTTGCGTGCTTGAGATTTCTTCACAGTTTGTTTATTTTTTATTTGTTTTGACTATATTATTAATAATTATGTTACTTTTAGAGTAGAAAGTAAATTATGAAAAATATTGTGGAACAAAGTATTGAACATAAACATTTGAAGAGGTAATTTTTTTTTGTGTTATGTCGTTTTGTTATAATGTTATAACTTGTAGACTGTCTTTATGAAATAGCCATATTTAAACTTCTAAACTTAGATTAAGGATTGGTCTCCGCTGGGCTCCAACTAGATACCGCACTACCTACGAACATTAGCTTTTTTATTACCGCAACTTGATGCTTGTGTGCGTGGCATCTTGACACTCAATAGCATCTTTTAAATTTTGTAACATACCGTTCATGTTATTTGACATTGAAATTAATTAAAAGTTTGACAGAACATGACATCGCGACACGTCAACGTCACATATTGTTCGCTACGACCTTAATATGAATAATGACACCATAATACTCCAAGGTCACGAGACTGACACGAGTACGCCTACGGGCGTAGTATTAGTTGCCGCACTTTAACTGTGCCTGCGCTATCTAGTTGGAGCGCAGCGGATACCAATCATTAATCTAAGCTTCTATACTAATAAATAAATGGTGAACCGTGTTTTTCCTTCGGTTACACTTCCAATCGGTTCAGTAGTTTTCAGAGAATAACCGAAGGAAAATTCTGTCTCTTTACTCATTAGTATAGATTTATAGTTTAATGTTATTCGTTCATAAAATGCACCAAACAGACAAGCCGATTGTCACACATATGTAGTGATGTCAAGAGTTGAACTAATCATGTTGTTTGTCCCGGTTCAGGGTGTTTGTTCCTATGATTGCCGGTTGACAATGTGGTTGCGGTGACCAGCGACCCGCGACAATAAGTGGCATGGGATCACATTACTATAGTTCGTTATTCTACCAAAAAACTAAACAGTAACTCCTTTCTTTGCATGGTGTATTCCATATCAACATAAAAATGTCAAACTCAAAGTCAAAGTCAAATAAACTTTATTTAAATAGGCTTAGAAAAGCGCTTTTGAATCGTCTCTATAATTTTTTTTAAATTACTGAATCTACCATAGTATGTATGGAAATAAAAGAGCTCGGAAGAAGAACATACAAGAAACTCAACGGCCACTGTTTTTAATCAAATAGAGTATATTACTACTGTAATGTACTATGGCTGTAATGTACATAACATATTAGTTTGTAAGGTGCTGCATCCCATATATAAATCGTGTTTAAATATTATATAATATACTAGCTGACCCAGCAAACGTTGTATTGCTGATATTAAAATCGCGATACAAAAGTAACTGTTGATCGTAGATGGGTGAAAATTTTAAGTTGTATGTATTTTTTAATGCTGACTCATAATCAAATTTAGAAAAAGATGTCAAAAAAATTAAAATAAAAATTGGCGTGGACCACTCTTAACATTTAGGGGGATGAAAAATAGATGTTGTCCGATTCTCAGACCTACCCAATATGCACTCAAAATTTCATGAGTATCGGTTAAGCCGTTTCGAAGGAGTTTAACTAGAAACACCGCGACATGAGAATTTTATATACATAAGATTTCATAAAAAGTACTAAAGAATAAACTGTTTAAATATAAATTATCGTTTATTGGATGCATCAACCTTTAGAGCTTGAATTCATTGTGTGTGTAAGGATGCTTCGTGAACATGATGGTCGTGATTACTGTCAATAAGAATCGTATTATTTGTCCTTCTCTTGTATAACAAAAAAAGTTAATAATTTACGCCTAATTTGTCACACGTAACGAAATGTAGTCATTTCGAGGTATGTCGTAACGAGCTACGGTACATTTCAAATATACGCAATTTTCTTTCACCGTTTATATTCAATGACACATTTCAAATCAAGCACAATTTGTTTTTAATGCGATAATAACATTATTGTTAGACTTTCGTTTTACGTCTGTATGGGTGCTGTGTAATATTATTACAAAAAAGTACAGTAGTAATGAGGTACATACACCATAATATATGTGGACATGAATGGTACCTATTTTGAAGAAAAATGTTAAAAATTCATGTGTCATGATTTGCGATTTGTGGATTTTAATGAACTAAATGACTATTTGTACGGCTATTGGACGACTAAAATTATATCTATTAGTACATGTATTAATTTTCACCAGTGGGAGGCTCCTTTGCACAGGATACCGGCTAGATTATGGGAATCACAGCGGCGCACATTTCTGCCGTGAAGCAGTAATTTGTTTCGGTCTGATGGGGGCCGTAGCTAGTGAAATTGAATGAGAATTTAAATAGTCATTTATTGAATGAAAACAATTTTTTATTAGCCATGTTGTTATTCTTAAGTTGATTACATGTCACGTCTTTTAAATGGTCGGATAACTTATTGTATATTTTTATCGCCATGTAATGAACATTTTCTTGGCAGAGTGTCAATTGACATTTGGGCACAAGCAATTTGTTTGGGAATCGAGTGTTCCTAGAAGAGTGATCTTTCATTTTGGTGGAATATTCCGGGTGTTTATATACAAATACACACATATCCCGAATATACAAAGAGGAAAGTGTTAATATTTTCCTTTTGATAAAAGTGGCTTGCATCCAGTGTGCATTGTATATTGCGCGAATACATTTTTTTTGATCTCTGAATGCGCGAATTGCGTACGGAGAATTTCCCCAAATGATGAGTCCATAGCACAGTACGGATGACACATATCCGTGGTATGCATACCACGCGGCTTGTTCTGATACTGTCTGCCTTATTCTCCTAATGTCAAAAATAAACCTATCCAATTTATTATTATTATTAAAAAAAAATGTAGGTATATTGAAAATTTATCACTTCACACTATACTAGAGAGAACTAGCGACTAAATGAAGTTAGTACCGTCGGTAAAACGTGGCGTTATGCCCATCGTAAAATATATTTCCTCTTCCTGTGAATATATTCCTTGACGTCGGGAACAGAGATGATATACTATTCCGCGCGCCCAAATATTATTTATTATCTATGAGTGTTTTTATTTGTCTGTGGTAACAATGCGTTGTACATCAGTATTGTGGATACTATACGTGAGAATGTCCTGGGTATGGTAATCTCAAGATCTGTTTATTAATACGCGCCAATTGTCATCACTCCTCGCCGTATTGGTAAATAATTAAAGATTTTGTCAGCGAAACATTGTGCTAAGAAATAGTGTAAGAGCTAATTCAAAAAATTGTGATTTTTTTTTCTTCATATTAATTTTATATGTACCAAAATTCATGGACTAAATTTGAAAAACTATTGAATTATTATTTATTGTTGCAGTAACATTTGTAAAATACGTTTTAAGATTTATTTTACGAGACTCGCTCGATCCTGTAGACAAACTGTGTAAACAGTTTTACAGGACTTTGTTTTATTTTAAGAGGAAACTGTATGTTTATAATAAATAAATAAAAAAAAACCCGTGCCATTCGGATTTCGTCTGAGTGCTCATAACAACTGATCCAACCGTCCGAGTGATGTATCAACTGTTGTATGTCTTGTTGAACTCTCAGATCGTAGCTCCATCTATATTGGATCTACTTTACAGTTGATAACCTGCTCAACCCCAATATTTGCATATTATGAAATTGACTTGAGATGTCACTCTTTCAAATATAAACTCGTAAATCGTAATATCAATAATGTTAAATTTTTGGAACGAAGTTCCTTACGGCAGGCTTGGAGGGGATAGAGATTTTGCTGCGCGACCGAACTGAAAAAAATGTGATAGCAAAACCGTAAGAAAAAATCCGTGGAAAAAAGTGCGTGGAAAAGTGCGTGGAATAAAACCGTTAAATGAGACGTGCGCAGGCGCGACAGTCGCATAGACAAGCGAGTAGTGTATATATTATCAATATTATTATATTAATATATGATAACGATTATAGCAATATTAGAATGATTTTTTTTGCAATTTGTGTCGATTCTACATTAGCCGAAGTAACTTCGTTCCTACCTGGTGTCCCACGAGACCACATCATTTTATTTTATTATAGGATATGAGTGAGAAAAAATGAACGCATGTAGAGCCATCTAATGTCAATCGATCTAATGCAACACCAGAGGAATCACAGGAGCGTTGCCAGCCTTTTAGGAAGTTGATTGCACTTTCTTTGCTGGTAACCATGTCGTATCGACCTGAAGGCATCGCGCGAGGAAGATCATTCCGTAGTTAGCTTGTACGAAGCAGAAAGTTCTTGATAAGTGCATTGTATATAAACGCCAGGCATCCAGATGTTGATGATGATGTCTAGGTTTGTGGCGTGCGAAGGTATAATTTGGCTTTTCAGAACACTTCCCGTGATAAATGTGGTAGAAGACACACAATGAAGCGACATCTCTACGCCAAGTGAGCCTTTCACAGAACACTGGATCGCTGATAATTTGAGCACATCTGCGCTGTAAGCGGTTAAATGGTTCGAGCTAATACTAGGGTACACATGTCATCAAATTTAAATAAAACACTTTTAAAGGATTGAAACGCGTGCTAACCATATCTCGTTTTCAGGGGATCTGCGAACGAACGTGAAACGGACGGAGATCTGGAAAGGCCTTGAAACGTCTGCGTCGGGTTAACTAAAATAATAACAAAAATGTAGCGTTTACGCAAAAACCAAATATAAAAACACAGTTACAATTACACGCGTTTTAATCATATAAAAGTGTTTTATTTAAAGGTGTAACACTCGCGTTAATTAAAGAAAATACTAAGACATCAAATATTTTTGTTAAATATTGGATCACATAATGAAGAATAGAATCTACCACACATTTGAAAAAATAAATATTCAGACGCGAAAATAAAAATGGCCAAAAAACTCAGCATGGCGTGTCCATTTTGATTGCCAAATTGGTTACTAATAAAATTTACATTATTTCATTTTTATCAATAGGAATGACCAAAAATACGACTTCATAATATTGAAGTATAATTATTATGACGGGTTGTTCACGATATATACTTTTGTTAATTTGGTGCCGATATTTCAATCCAATTGCATGAATCGGAGGCGGCGAGAAACTCTTGACACATTGACACTTGACACTAATAGTAAATCAATCTGTCAAAGTCAAAGTTCACTGCAAGACCACGGGATTCCATTTTGCGCTAGTCTAAGGCCACCGCAGTTCCGCCGCGACCACGATTCATGCAATTGGATCGAATTATCGGCACCAAATTAATAAAATATATATCGTCATAATAATTATATAAAAAAAAAACAATTTATTGAAAGTAGGTATATACAATACACTTTTTCACGTCATAAATACAATAGAATAATTTAATACATTATCGTAAAAATATAAATGTTACAATAATAACAATATACAGGTGTCCCAAAGTTATGGGACATGGAGGGAAAGTACCTTAAATATCGAAGATAGGCTATTTTGCTACAAGAAGACTTTATGTTATTTTCAAAAGTTAGTAATTCTGCATTCAAAGATTTTCTAAAAATTATTTGCCTTGTCTGGGAATCGACTTAAATGTAAAAAAACACACCTACTCTTATGATGCCAATCGACAGAATGGCCAAAAACTAATAACTATAAATATATGTCAATAATAAAAATATAAAATATAAATGTCATCGATGGTATTGTATATATTATAATACCTTTTACCTATCATTTATTAATTTTGTTTTGTCACTAAATTACAATTATTAGTGTTCCAAATAATTTTGTCATTTAAATATTTTTCTATCTTATAATAGGCATTTTGTGATAGTATAGGCATTTTGTGATAGTATGCGCTTAATAACAAACTTAAACTTATTTTCACTAAGACTTATAATATTTTCAGGTTATTTATTATAAAATTTAATATATAGACCCATAAATAATAATGTTACAGTTCCGCGATGATAAATAAATGTTTAAAAACATACATTGAATTACTTCTTACACATAAACACTTTTTAAAGTCAAAGCTTACATTTTCAAAAAGTAATAATCATTTTACAATGTAAGAAATGACATCAAACAACTTAATTGATACCCACTTTCAACTAGTTGTTCTATATTTATGGTTCTGTATGAACCTGTTATTCTTTCTGATTACCTGTCGTGGTTTATGCTCTCCTGGTACTTTATGCGTGCAGTCTCCCATGACGTCTTGTACTTTGGGCGGGAAAATATAACTGCGTGATGACAGAAATAACATTGCGAATGCATTATTGAATATTAATGTAAAATGTTCTGGTGAAATTGTAAGTAGTTCATTGATAGTTATTAAAAGAATTCTTTCGTAAAATAAGACGAATCACTTTATAGTGTGTGTTGCAATTTTGAGAACATAAGAGGGAATACGTAAGTAATATACATATTTAAAAATATAATAAAATATTAATATTACAAAGTAAATTCAAATTTATAATATATCTTTCTTCAAAATAAAATGTGACATCACTTATGGAAAGTCAAAAACCACCACCCATTACAAAAAGAAAGCCTGAAACCTGAGAAGAACGCGCGCAATAAACAGAGGGTTTTTTTTGTCATAAAAAAATATAGAAGTAGTATTTAATTAATTATTAATTAAACTTATTATTTAATAGCCTGAGGGCGGTCGCTCCATTCCCAATCTGTGGTATCATTAAGAAAGTCATTTATGTTATAGTTACCTTTACCACACAAACGTTTTTTAACAATTCGTAATACTTTTGTTTTGAACATTTTCTGGGATCATGTTGTAAAAGCATATGCTTTTATGTATGTACGTATGTATGTATCGATGCGATGCGATGTACATACATCGCCCCACAAAAGACTAACTAACCCCACTTAGCCGATTAGTAGGAATTAAAAGTTTATGTCTGTTCCTGGTGTTAACATTATGGTTATAACACTTTCTAGCAAATTCACTCACATATATAACATACATTACATTATCAAGAATATATTGAGAAGCAACAGTCAAGATGTTATTTCTTTAAATTTTGCTCTCAATAATTCTTTAGGGCCACTCACAAAAAATGAATATTGAATATTTCTTGTAAGAAATAATATAGTTGTTGTGTTTTCTGTAAACCATACCGAATCCAAATAAATCTGACAAAGTACGTAGAAATGCAGGTCATTTATGTAAACCAATAAATAGTAGTTAAAAAAAACTAAAAAACACGCTTTTTTATATAAAACCGAACTAAAGAATAGAAAAGAAATTTAAAATTAACAACATTAATCCTAGACGAAAATTATATAAATTAATAAAAATATTATTTTGCAAATAGAAAAATGGTATCAATATATCCAATTCATATTTTGTCATCGGTCCTCGATAAATCTGCGAAGTTTTAACGAAATCTGGCCGTTTAAAATGGGTCAAAATGGCGCCCAAATAAGTCGGTTACAAACTAACATACATACAGGTGAAGCTTATAAGAAGCGTGTTAAATAGATTATAATTTGTATCGTAACGTTACTATTGCTAGTTTTGTAAGCCCTTACAAATACATACACGAATATATCTCAGCAAGTAAGTAATAGTTTCCTGTCGTAAAGCAAAAGGCAGCAGCAATTATGCTTGGTAGCGCAGGGCATAGCGCACAACATAATTACTGCACTCATACTGTCCCCTGACATCATTTGAACCGTGGCAGAACAAATAATAGACTACGGGTGAACAAATCATAGACTGCGGGCGAGTTGCCTTCGTTCTGTCCTTTATAAACATCTGAACCTGTAATCATGATATCTTTGACAATTCCATAAACGTTTTATTACTCAGCTTTATATACCCAAGTTTATGTAAGGCTACTTATAGGTAGATGAAATTTTTAGAATTGTGAAACTCTTAACAATATATATATACTTGTGGTGATATAACAGTTTTCTTGTGCTGCCTGTATATTGGATATTTCATCTTTCTAGACATTAACTTTACATTTTTTAATAGATTTGTTAGTGGTTCGTTTTAACATTATAAGTTTTTTTTTATTTACATGCTACCGTCTGAAATTAAGTTAATTTATTGCCTTGTCACGTATAAATAAAAAATCCTACACCTTTAGGTTACCTGGAACAGATTGATGATTAGCGACGACTATTATAGACGACTCCATGCGTAATTGTGCTACCAGAACAGTAAAAACTGTAAAATTTTATCGTTCATTACTGCAATAAAGAATTTTTATTCATTCATTTAGTGACTTTATAGAACTGAAAAGTTATTATGATCCTCATTTTTGTCTTTAACTGCTACCAGTGGTGACAATTTAATACTCTATCTTTTATTTATAAATTTAACGATAAACTTAAAAAATACTGTACTGTTTTTAAAGCTGTTTTCAGCAATGAATAGCGTGGTTCTCGAGAAAGGTTTTAGTATATAATTTGTTTAGATTTAGTATACAGTTTCGAATATATTAACGATATTTGTTGGAGATATCGGAAATAAATAAGCCTACTATTTCAATGGCTTTTTTCCGATGGCCTTAGACTACATTATATAATAATAATAATATTGACACGCTTTTTACACAAATTATCTTGCCCCAAATTAAGCAAATATAGTCTGTGTTATGGGTTGCAAGACATCGATATATTTAATACAATATACTTACTTAAACATGCATAAATACATATAAACAAAAATAAATACATTTAAACATCCATGACTCGGAAACAATCATACATATTCATCATATCAATGCTTGCATCTACCGGTATTCGAACCCGGGACCTCTAGCTTAGTAGGTAGGATCGCTAACCACTCAGCTATTCAGGTCGTCATTATTCCCTAATACTTACAAGATTTATATTCTATTGACAGAACAACGTGTCGGGTCAACAGCAAGTGTTAAATAAATCAACTCAAGTTTCAATATTGCAGCTCAACGCCGGATCGTAACCCTAAAACATCCAACAAAAAAATTGTATAACAATATCACAAAGAAAATCCAGCGTCTTTTAAATGCGTAGCGGGAAAATCTCTCCGTAAAAACGGAACGGATACACCCATCTCGAGACTCTGCTCTGTAATTATTGGCCTCACCGGATGCCTAGCAAAAACTAGAGTCGTATACTATACACCATCGCTGGAAGCATGCAACATTTACAATTATAGTAAACTCGATTTAGTATCAAAGAGATAAATGTCAATATTGCATAAAAGGCGTCTTACTTGTACAGAATAGTTTCAAGCATGCAACGGCGTCTTATTTTTGTGGGAATCTAAGTCTAGTTCTAAGCTCTTGAGAGGTCAGTGTTGCTTGATATAATATTGGTAGGTTAAGAAACTCGATTGCATGGTAAAGAAAGTATGTGCTTCCGAATGAGATCGGTTAATAAGTGGCACGCGCCAAAGAATAATATAAAGAAAAACATGACCGTATCGCGTGATTCAGTCCGTATTTTTTCAACTTATTATGCGGTGCTTTTTATCTGTGATAATTTTTTATTTGTAACTGTTTATGAGTGTTAGGCTGAACCGAAACGATATGAATAATGTAATAGGTTGCGGCGAAATAAATAAATCGTAAGTTTGGTGTCGCGGACTGGGGATTTCACGAATTTGGTACAATGATAATTATGATGAACTATAAAGTGGGAGGCTCCTTTGCACAGGATGCCGGCTAGATTTTGGGTACTACAACGGCGCCTATTTCTGCCGTGAAGCAGTAATGTAAGCATTACTGTGTTTCGGTCTGAAGGGCACCGTTATTTAAATTACTGGGCAAATCAGATCTGACATCTTATGTCTCAAGGTGACGAACGCAGTTGTAGTGCCGCTCAGAATTCTTAGGTTTTTCAATCATCTTGAGCGGCGCTGCATTGTAATGGGCAGGGCATATCAATTACCATCAGCTTAACGTCCTGCTCGTCTCGTCCCTTATTTTAAAACATTTTTTTTTAAATAACATTCCAAGAATACTAAAAAACTGCAATTAAAAACCATTCGTCAACCTCCGTTTTCGCCGGACCTTGCTCCAACAGACTATCATTCTTTGTGATTTGGAGAATATTCTACGTGAAGAAGTTTTCTTCTACAAAATTTTTTCACACAGTTTGTCGTCGAATCTAGATCGCAACAGGTCTATCGCAAAGGTATAAATGACCTTTCTATTAGATGGAAGCAATCTATAAACACTAGTGGTAATTATTGTGTTTAAATAAATATGTTAAATTAAAAAAAATGTGTCAATTTTTTTGTACGAATCGGCAATTTCATTTCAAAAAATCAGCGCCCTGCTTAATATCACACTACCAACACATCGAAAACTCCTTTTGGCAACGGCTATTACAGCGCATTTACACTAATTTGTTTTACAGGGGTGGGACAGACGCCTTAAAGTGACGTTTTCAGAAGACTGTAGTGCCATCTGTTAGTTGGCCCGAAAATGAAAGCTTTGTCAGCTGTCATTCGCTTTTATATGGAAGAGACAAACGAGCGTATGGGTCACCTAATGTTAAGTGATCATCACGGCCACATTCTCTTGCAACACCAGATGGGCCTTTAAGGACGATGTACGCGGTTTTTTTTAAGGTACCCATATCGTATCGTCGCGGAAACACCGCACAAGGAAACTCATTCCACAGCTTTGCTGTACGTGGAAGAAAGTTCCTTGAAAACCGCACTGGGAATGAAGGCCACAGATCCAGATAGTAGGGATGATATCCTAACCTGTGACGTGTCGTGCGAAGGTGGAATTTGGCGGCAGGAATCAAGCTAAGTTTCGTTCTAATGGTAATCAGACCACAACGAATCTAATTAAGCTATAAATTCACTTCATGGATATAACATGAGCTATCTCCACATAAAGTGCCCGTAAAAATATGTCTGGTACCGTTTTGAGACTACCCGGACCCAACAAGATTTTCAATTGAAAAAATTGTATTCTGTACCTACCTCCTATGTATAAGCTTTTTTTTATTATAACAATAAGGTGTGAGATGTACAGGACGTTCAGCTGATGGTAATTGAAACGTGCTGCCCATTACAATGCAGTGACACTAAGGATTATTGAAAAACCCAAAAATTCTGAGTGGTACCACAATTGCGCTCGTCTCCTTGAGACATAAGATGTTAAGTCTCATTCATCTGTGCAAAGGAGACTTATTTTGATTATTTTGATAAAACGATCAGACAAATAATTTCTCTACATGTATAATTTATTTTATTTTTTATGTAAGAATACAAATAAGCATACTTTACTTTATTAATTTTTAAGAGAGTGATAACCGCCACCCACATTCTAACACGATACAACATGGGTACCTTCAAAAAAGCGCATACACTTTTCTAAAAGACCTGCAATGTCCCTTTGATTATTCTGATGATCCAAGAGAATGTAACTGCCGGTGATCACTTAACTTTAAGTGACCGTACTCCCGTTTGTACTTCTGTTTCATAAAATAATGATCTGTTCCTACATTCATTTGGCATCCTATTCTAAATCTTATGAAAAAATTCATGTAGATCAATTAATTTCGTTAATGCGTGAATGTTTTCTAAAAAAATATAATATATAACTTTAAATTTAATAAGAAAAGCAGAAAACTCATCATTACTTGATCTTGATCATTTCTTGATCGTCCAAGTACACGAGTAGCAGCCATTTACAAGCATGAAAAGGAACAACCCGCCTCACGACGTCGCCACAGCATATAAGCGTGGTAAAGAAGAATTCATATAAATCTGCACCAACCACACATCTTGAATCGTAACTAGTACCTCACAATCAAACAGAATCAACTTTCTAGATCGCAATTTCCACCGCACAGCAAATATTTTTAATTAGCCTTAAGTTACGTAAAAATTTGATTCAAACCACAACCGCATATTACCTAACTTTTAATTACAAATCCAATTACACCGCTTCAATCTGAACGTACGAGCTTCTAATTAATAACCATAATTACTTTTGTTACTCACTGTTATATTATAAGAAATAACATTTACAATTCTCTTTCTTTTACGATGGCTCCGTTAGGGAATACGGTATCTGTGTTGTGCTATCAACGAGATATTTAACAGTTGTAATTTTATATTTTCACATTCAACTTTCCTTTGCTGAAATACTCTGTTATAATCCATAGATCAATTTAAAGTGTGAAATTAAAATTTTATTTCTTTCATTTTATGAAACAGTTACTGAAAAATCTTAGTTAAAATAGCAAGTCTGTTATAATACATAGTTATTTATTTATTATATATACACTTTTTACATATATACATTTTATTTATAATTTAATTATTAAAAAATAATATTATATTAATAATAATATAACTTAATAATTAAAAACGCTATTTATATAAAAAATAGTAAAATAAAACTTAAATAATCTAATAAAATTAATAAATTACAAATAGAAAATATCATTAAGATCGCTATCGGCAGGTAAGGTGCCCATGAAGCTGGCAACGTTACCTCTTTGTATAGCCCAACTTATCCTTTGACAGAGGTGCGTACCAGATCTTGGGTCACCTGTTAAATCGGTTAGACGCCTGGATAGATCTTTTATAAGTTTTTTTTATTTAAGTAAACATTAACTGAGGGTGGGTACGTATAAGTGGGTAAGTAATCAATTTTGATATAGCACCGACAATACTAAAGGTTAGGAGGTAGATGGCTGCTTCTCAATCAATCTGTAGATGCAAGCGATATTTTTTGAGGTGTGATAATTTTAAAACTAAACAAATGTCGTCAAAAGCATAACAAAAATGAATTGGCAATGGGCTGGTCACATCGCGAGAGAAAAAGGTTCCTGCGCGAAGAAGAATTTTAAAATGCAATCCTTTGGGTCGAAGTACCCAAGAGGAACATCGTAAATGTGCTAGAAAGAGAAGAAGAATAGACATAACGTAAACGCCACGCCAATTGTATGCCAGCCCTAGAAAGGCGATTACATGACGTCAGCTTAAGAAGCCCTACACCATTATGGTAGTAAAAGGCTGAAAAGAAGAAGAGGGAGATTTACAGGTGTTGTAAAATAAAAACGTACTCCGAAATGGATACGAAATGTATAATCGATTTGGGATTGAAGTCTAGTCATATTTGGAGTCACGTAAGAAAAAAAATTCTTCTTTTTAAAAGTTTTCTTCTCTTTACAAAAAAAAAACTTCTAGTTCAATCGTATGTTAATTGCCAGTTCCTATCCTATCTCTACTTATATAATAAAGATGATAAGATATTTATGAAGTAAGTTGAAATAAAAACGCTGCCGAACTATTTCGATAAAGGGCGAATGAAACTTCTCAAATTTTCCTATAATAATCCTGAGTATTACTGCAATTGTTGTATTAAAGGGAACGGCGTATCATTTGAAATCAGTTGTAAATCCAGCTCGCCTTGTTACTTCTAATATATAAAATTCTCATGTCGCGGTGTTTGTAGTTAAACTCCTTCGAAACGGCTTGACCGATTCTCATGAAATTTTGAGTGCATATTGGGTAGGTCTGAGAATTTTTCATCCCCCTAAATTTTAAGGGTGGTCCACACCAAATTTTTTTTTTTAATTTTTTTTGGTTTTTTTTTTAAATTTGTTTGATTATGAGTCAGCATTAAAAAATACATACGACGTCAAATGTTCACCCATCTACGATCAGCAGTTACTTTTGTATCGCGATTTTAATATCGGCAATACAAAGTTTGCTGGGTCAGCTAGTCTTCTTATATAAAATTTAATACAAAACTTGTCATTCGACATGATTAAGATCTTTTTCAGACAATAATGGCACAATATTATAAACGTCAAGTTCTGTGCCCGGATGTGACATAAAAAACTCGAGTAATTCGAATAAAAATGTGTATTTGATCAGGCGTTTCTCGGGAAATGCCTCCGTTAGAGTTGGTAATGAAGCGTAGAAAATCGACTCGTGCGCGCTACAGGTAATGACCTGACGTACTCAATTTATGTGCTAGACAATCTTATGTTTTTATGAAGATTTATTTTATTACATTATATTTATGAGTGCAAAGATTTTTTTATCAAGAGAAAAAGTTACTAGACGAGAAATGAGAATGTTCACGTAATGATAACTGATACCTTGCTCATTCCACTACAGTCCGACTTAGGATTCTTGATTTGAATATTTATCATGTCAAGGCAGATTAGCCCAATAATTTCACTAGTGGCGCCTTTCAAACCTGAACACAATAGCGCATGCATATTGCATGCAGATTGACGGCAGAAAAAGGCACCGCTATCCTGACAACATTCTTTAACAAAAAGAAACAAATTCTACACGATTGTAGAAAAGCATTTGAGCCAATTTAAATGCCAGTATGGCATTAATAGAACTGCGCTCGATTATTTAATTTCATATTTAAGCAATAGATTTAGAAGATGAAATGTAGGAGCAGCATTGCTCAGAGAAGTCCTCCTCTCAGTATGGGGTGCCACAAGGATCTAATCTTGGACTGTTCTTTCTCCTTATCTAGATAAGCGATCTTCCTAACCTTATAGAAAAAAAACCCAATTAAGTATAACTTGCGGGTAACATTTCACTGATATTCCAAGTGAAAAGAAACCAAGTAATGTATGACGAAGTCAACGATGTTCTATCTGACATCGTGAACATACTGGCTTAGCCCTAATAACCAAATGTTATTTTAAATTTTGTAAATTTTTTAAATATAGTTCAGTTAAATTTAGTAAGAAAACAAAATACATGAAATTTAACGTGCCAAATGTCAAAAATGTAGATGCGACGGAACAGAACGGAGAGGTGATAAAAATGGTGAAATTTGCTATATTTCTTGGCATTAGTCTTGATTCCAAATTACAATGGGCCCCCCATATTAAAGGATTGGCGAATAGACTCAGTTCTGCAACAGATGTGGTTAAAAAAATTCGACAATTCTCTAAACATAGTTACGGCGCCACTAGTTTAGCTATTTTTTATTTGGGTATATTACTATGGGGCAGTGCAGTTAATCTTTGTGGTGCACAAGAGGGCGCTATTTATAACGCAGATCCAAAAAAATCATCGGGAGCCAACTCTTCCCTGAAGGACGCCATTACCTCCTAACTCCAGGCCGCGTTGGTGGGCGGGAGTTGCTTCCTGCATGAAGAATTAAAGATTTGAAAAATGTGCCAGCATAATCGTATTTTCTTAAAGGCTATTGAAATTATTAATAAAAATATTCAGCTTTACAAATAAACTTGGTATATAGTTATACCTGAGAATAAACCAAGAATATGCAAAATGTTGACTATTTCGCTGACAACACTGCCAATACAATGATAATTTCTGAATGTAAAGCAGCCTTGCAAATCAACGCGGGAAACGTTGTACGTCCGAATGAATCAATCATAAGCGAAATTTCTATTTGTAAATTTGCATATTCTTAGTTTATTCTTAGGTATAACTTTATACCAACTTTATTTGTTAGGCCGATTATATCTTACTGTGTATCACTGACCATGAGGTCGTCTTGTTCGTCCCGTCACTTTTTCTCAAAACCAAATACTATTGCGGTGGTCTGTAGCAGTCGTACAAATGGTAGAATATAATGTGCGTCAAATCAATCATCGCGCCATGAAATATGGAGGCTTGTTTAAACAAATGAACCGCAATTCGCGATGTAATAAAATAACCAAATGAACATGTTAATGGATATCATGGAACTATTACTTCAGTTATATTAATGATTCTCACATGAGTTCCTAGTTTTGCAAGTTTTGTAGTTTTGTTTTCCATCGATGGTGCTTTAAAATGGAATGTTACATCAAAGTAATTAACAATATGTAATTTTTTTTTCATTAATTATGTATTGTTTGCGGATGACACTTCAATTATATTCAAAGTGAAACGAAGCCAAGTTTTATATGACGAAGTAAACAATACTCTATCTGACATCGTGTACTGGTTTAGCGCCAATAACTTATTGTTAAATAGTCATAAAACCAAATATATTAAATTTACCGCGCCAAATGTCAAAAATCTAGATGCGAATATCTATTAAACGGAGAGGTGGTAGAACCAGTGGAATCTGCTGTATTTCTTCTCATTACTCTTGATTCATAACTGCAATGAGGCCCCCATATTGAAGGATTGGCGAATAGGCTTAGTTCTGCAGCATATGCGGTTAAGAAAATTAGACGGTTAACTGACATAGATACGGCGCGACTAGAATACTTTCGTTATTTTCATAGTATTATGTCCTATGGTATATTATTATGGGGCAGTGCGGCCGATATTAATACCATCTTTGTGCTGCAGAAGAGTAGGTCCTAAAGAATCATTAAGAGAAAAATTTAAAGAAATAAACATTTTGACTGTTGCTTCTCAATACATTTTTGATAATGTTCTGTATGTTCATGAGCACATTGAGGAATTTTCTAGAAAGGAGTGGGTGGTAGTTCTTTTGAATGGGTGGTAGTTTTTGACGTTCAATACGTGATTTTGAATCCTATTTTGAATAAAAATATTTGAATTTGAATTATATATTTAAACAAAGCAAATGTTAAGATATATATTTACAATACTATGATTACATTAAATTAAAACTATCATTGCGAGGAAGTGTAATTACAATTCCACGTTGTCCGGGTAACGGATCCGCCTATAGCTTGAAATAGCTGTCAGCTCCTGGGTTTCCAATAGTTCCTATGAGGCGAGGACCTAACCTAACGAAACAACCTAAGCGACCAATTACTTTTTCATAATAAACGTCAAATTTACAAAAGTCGTTAAACAACAAAAAATTTACGACGTCAAATTTAAAAACGTCAATTTCAAAGTGGTGGTGGTGATGCATGCCTTGCTCAATACACAACCTCGCTCGTCGGGATATGGCTTGTGTGGCATTTTGTACCATCGTCGGTGTGATTGATGCGAAAACCGATCCAACACGCTGTTCCATCTCGGTAACCGTTGGACAATCGGAGAAATACACTCTGTCCTTCCTATCTTTTCCAACTTGATATTTTTTGAAGCCAGTACTTGTTATGATGACATCCTTGTTATTAAACTAAAGACTATTAAAATTAGACAATTATTAGGTAAAATAAGTACTTAGGCCTTTCTGTTTAATAATCTGGTTCCCTGATATGACAGCTTAGGCTGGGCAAAATTTTTGGATTTGATGATTAATTATAATTTTTACGTCGTATTTTGTAACACGTTGTATGTGAGATATATGAAAAAAAAAACAGAAATCTGCGCGGGAAAATTGGCGCGCACCGGTCATGAAAACTAAGATTCATTCCTGGCACGTACTTTATAGTGCATTGAAGAGACTCTAATGTATGGCCACAATTTTGCAGCAATTTGTACGTAGAAACTTGTCAATGGAGATGCAATGTTAATTATACTATTTAAGTATAGTTGAATCAATTTCTCAGTTATCAAGTGCTGCGTTCTCGGCTAATGGCGATTGGCGAGCGATTAATATTCATGTGGAGAAAAACATGGTGCGCACGCGCCGATCTACCTAGCGCTCTCTTTATGTGGATGTTAAAGTTGTGTGAGGTTGTAGAAGAAAATTCAACAAGTGACGTACACAAATACAGTGTTTAGGATTTGTTATAAATCTGTTTCTTGAATTACCCTTTATTTTTATTATTTAACAATTTTATATGATGATGATGCACTATCAATGATAATTTTTAGCTTTAATAGCAGAATATATATAATATTCATAATATGTGAAAATCATTCTTATATGTTTTAATCTTATGTTATATATCTATATATAAAAATGAATTGCTGTTCGTTAGTCTCGCTAAAACTCGAGAACGGCTGGACCGATTTGGCTAATTTTGGTATTGAATTATTTGTGGAAGTCCAGAGAAGGTTTAAAAGGTAAATAAATATGAAAATACTCGGATTTAAATAAAAACAAAAAAAAAATATTTTCCTTTGATGTGTCCCCCGCCGCGGCCGTTCAGAAATCAATTAATTGAATGAGCTTCCTTGTGCGGTGTTCCCGGGACAATACGACATGGGTACCTTCAAAAAAAGCGCGTACACCTTCCTTAAAGGCCGGCAACGCTCTTGTGATTCCTCTGGTGTTGCAAGAGAATGTGGGCGGCGGTGACCACTTAACACCAGGTGACCCGTACGCTCGTTTGTCCTCCTATGTCATAAAAAAAATTGAAAGAATAGTTTAAAATGAATAACTAATTAGAATTTTAATATCTTTCCAACTTTCTCAGGAGGTAAAAAATAAACTTAATTTTAGCTAATTATAAGTTGGTAGATTAACTACAGTTGGTTAGTAGACAGAGGTTATCCACCACGCACCATGGAACGAACCATGGAAAAACTATTAGATAAATTTTAATTATTAAGTATTCTAAGTTTTATTCCTTAGACACTTGGCCCTTATCTAGAACAAAAATATGGCGCTATCTTCATTGAATATAAAGTTAATAAAGTTTTAAGAAATAAAGATTTTTATAAGTACTACGTGCGTAGTCATGTGTGTACGCGGACAAGGTCGCAGGTATCAGCTAGTATTGTATAAATTTCAATATAGTTTCCCAGGTTTCCAGTAAATACCTTGTCGCGGCATTTAGTAGTGTGGCATTGAAAATAGAATTTAAGGAATTACAGTCATAAGATAAAAATATTTTCTACAAAGATCATAATATTTTCATAGTTTCTCTATAATGCCTCACACCCTATCTAGAACTTAGGCGATAGCATAAGAAGAGTCTATACCTACTGGTGTAAAGAAGAAAAATATAAAAAATAAAAAATTCACAAAATTAGGAATAGTGTTCAAAATGTTTGCTTGTCACAAAGTTTGAGTACGCTGGATCCGATCTTCGGATTAAAATATGATTTTATCATTAACATCCAAAAAGTACTCAATATAAATCATAAGCAAATTAAAACTAAAATGCGCTGTGGTGTTTACTTACCATCAGACGAAACAATAGTCTCAGCGAACAACATACTTATAGTACAAATCTATGCTTTATAATTCTATTGTAATGAAACTGACATTTTTATTAAAATAATACAAACATCTATTTAGTACTAGTTAGTAAAGTAGAAAGAACGTAACTTTATTCAAGATGGTTGGTGCACTAAAGGAAAAAATATATCTGAAACATCCTTAGATAACATACAATCGAAACCGCTAGTATTAATAATGGTTTTCTAGCAAGAAATACCGTTGTTAGTTCAAGGAGTCTGCCATAATTATTTAGCTTTCGTTGCACTAAATGAAAAATGTGTACCCGAAACGTCCTTAGGTAACATGGAATCGAAACCGCTAGTAGGTATTAATAATGTTTTACTAACAAAAAAAAACCGTTAAATCAAGGAGTCTGCCATAATTATTTAGCATTCGATGTTTTATCCAAGTCGAACGTAGGTCATTTTAGAAAAACTAGTACTCTCAGAAGATGTAGTTTTCACTGAGGTTTATAGTAAATAGCTCCTTATTGACATGTTCGAGAAATTTCGCGCCTTATACTTCCACATAATTACTACATTGCCAGACATCTTTCCTGTTAAATATATTTATGTTACAACAGTTATGTACTAATGAAATGATACTGCAAATTATATGATATTTATAATTGTTGATAAAATACGCTGGTGGGATGTAGCAAATTGTCTCTAAAATAGGAAAGGGATAGGGTACGTGTCTAGACAGTCTCATTAAAGAGCGGGAAATCGTCTTGCAAATTCCAATTACGTTAGAGCCTTAGATAATTTATACGTCTAGATAGAGCCTAACAAGACTAGACAAACGATGAAAACAGGCCAGGTTTATTAATTTAGTGAGCATGACAAGCTACGTCGTCTTCTCTTTGTGTTTTTTGGACGTAAACTTTATCGACATATTGATGATCTATGAGTTTAATGAAGAGCACACTGAAACAAGAAGTGGTATTCAAACTTTACCGTGGTTACATTTGACGTGGTTTATGAAGGATGGGACGTCAGAATAAAAATTTAAAGGATGTAAAAACACGCATAATATTTACAATAAATACGTAACAATTGTATCGTATATAAATTCAAATGAACGAGCTATCAATGAATATTGAACTCAAACTTATACCAAAACACCTAATCTATTCAGTTAGCTAGCCGTAGGTCGTGACACGAAAGACTGGAACGTAAATACGTTTTTATCATGTACCAAACAGGGACAAAGCGCCCGTTGACGTGCGGGTCAGAAGTCGGCCGATATGTCATAACCTGATGAAAAGAGATAGAAATGGTCACATTAAATATGAAAGAAAAGGACCGCTGCGACAGTGACGTGCTAGGTCAAATGTCAAGTAAAGTGTCGTGGCATGTGTGAAAGGGACGCACGTATGTTTTTGTCGCGGTTTAGTAAGGAATAGAAACGCCAGAGGTCAAAAGACGAGCGTAAGTAACCCTGACCTCTTGACGCGTCGCATGGGACGGACTCAAAGTTGTTTTATATCACTGAAATTTTTTAAGAATTAGAATTGGTTTAGTATTGATATTTATTAGTTAGCCCAGTAGATGTAAGTTATATATATGACAAACCTTTTAGGCTTCTTTTACCCCTCATTACTTTATCTATTGTTTAAACTACACTAAATTTTTTTTGACAATAAGATATGCCATAAGCATAATGTATTTTTACAAATTTAATTTAGTTTTCAAAATGTATGCACAATGCGGGATTCAATAATGTATTCGTACATTTCGAATTTAAATTTGTTTTATTGCAAAAAAATATGAATTGAGCTTCAATAACATATTAAAGTTAAAACTATAAAAATCTTTAAATTTGACCAAACATGATATTTAATACGTTCAAGTTGAGATTCAAATGTATACATATTAATCCAAATAAGGTTTTAAATCATCTATTGAAAGTCTAAATCTACTACTCATTCAAAAATATATGACTGAGACCTGAGAAGAACACGTACAAAAAACTAAGTGGACTTCTTTTCTTTTCTTAAATATAATTTCATTAGAATAAAATTACTAACTGTATGAACTGAAACTCCCAAGATGTAGTATCATTAAGAAAGTCATTTACGTCAGTAAAATTTAAAATAGTAAAATTTTAAGACTGCTTAACTCTACCGAAAAAAAGAGTCTATTAATAACTTCTTTCTCTGTCTGTCTATATCCAAGTTGAAATTAACAAAAAAAAAAAACACCTGTGGTCGTTTCAAGCTGTATTTGAAGTGTGTGTGCATAATTTTATTATTATATTTTGAATACAAAACTCTGCAGTACTCTAAAGTCTTCCACAGTTTTGTTATGTTTTGACAATGACGCTCGCTAAATAATTAACATCTTGAATATAGATGTCACTTCACACTGTACTAGAGGGAAATTTATCGAATTCATTCACAATGTCGGAAAATCATGTCGCTGTGCACAAAACAAATGCCATAGGATTAACTACATTTACAAGCTTCTAAATCAAACTTAAAAGCTGTTTAACCTGATTCCTGCCGCCGAATTCCACCTTCTAAGTTAGGATATCATCCCCACCATCTGGATGTGTGGTGGTCCTCCACAGTGCGGTTTTCAAGGAGCTTTCTCCCTCGTACTACAAAGCTGTGGAATGAGCTTCCTTGTGCGGTGTTTCCGGGACGATACGACATGGGTGCCTTTAAAAAAAAGCGCGTACACCTTTATTAAAGGCCAGCTACGCTCTTGTGATTTCTCTGGTATTGCAAGAGAATGTAGGCGGCGGTGATCACTTAACACCAGGTGGACCCGTACGCTCGTTTGTCCTCCTATTCCATAAAAAAAAAACTTAAAAAATGATACGGCTATTTAAACCTAATGTTTTTTCACTTCGTAAATCAAAATATATATGTACTTCTCATTCCCACTATACTAGTCCTCACAGAAGTCAGAACAAAATGTAAATGAATTAATGTGAAAATAATAATATTTTGCAGATTTCAGAGTTCGTCCCTGGCAATCACAGTGCACTAATGAATTGGGAACAGAGGCATAATTATTAAGCAGTTCGCGACAAACGTCTTCAATTTGTGTTTCAGAAAAGAGTTCCGATTTCGTATTTTTTATCTGTTGAGTTTGACATCTGTTAAGTCACTTCTAGTAAATATTCTAGTAGTGATCATACAATATGGTAAAGTGAATTTTTTTTTGTGTAAATTAAAGTGATGTGAAAGTGACCATTTACTATGTATAGCATAATTAAATTATGCAAAATCAGTTAAAAATTTTATTATTTAATTAATAATTCTAATGTAGACAAGTTTCTGTCACAACATTTTTTTGTACTATGTAAAACTAGTGTCCATACTAACAATTTACCTCAAAATGATCCTAATAGTAAAAGTTAATTTCTTATAATTCACTAATAAATAGAATTTTTCTATCGAGGTACGATTTATAGATAAGTTCTGTTATTTCGAAGGTACCTACAACGATTCCATTAAACTTCTTTAAGAAATAAACAAAATACATTTATTATCATCAAGTGTACGTAGTTATGAGTTTGCGTAAAGATAATAATAGTAAAAAAAATAGAAATAGACCCACTGTTTTTTATACTGCTTAAATGGACCATTGCAGTTGAGTTGTTTTTAATAAATTATATTTATAAACTCAACTGTACAGTACATTTCTATGTATCTCATAATATTTTACAATAGTGTTTTAAATAAGTGATTTAAACATAAAAACCAATATGGAGGACTCTATATTAAGCAAACTTACACCTAACCTGATGACGTCAGAGTTTCATTTCTCCAGCAAACTTTTGGAACTCCTAACTAAAGGTACGACTTAATTAGTAATTTTATATTTCAACTATTTTTCAACAGCAAACAATTCGAGATGCATATTAATTATTATAAATGACGCCCTATCACACAAATCATCTAGGAGACAAGCTAGGCATAGCGTACAACGTCTACGGTTTGGTCTGCAAGTTACGTTATCTGGCATAACGATATATTTAATATAATATACATATGTAAATATAAAGTCACTGTACATATAAATAATCATAATCATCCTGTGTCTGTACACGTTGTACTTATGTAACTGAGGCCATATATTATCGCAAGCTCTTCGTAATAATAATAATAGTCGTGTACAATTACACCCTTAAAACTTAACTTAAATAAAAATATAAATGTAACTTTTACGCAAAAACCTGATGTAAAAACACAGTTAAACCTTAAAATTTACCTTAAATTATAATAAAAATTTAACTTTTACGCAAAAATCTAATGTAAAAAACACAGTTACAATTACACGCGTTTTAATCCTTTAAAAGTGTCTTATTTAAATGTGTAACACTTGCGTTAATCAAAGCTAAATTAATTTGAATAACATACTAATGCAAAAAAATGTGATTTCACACAAAGGTTGGTTGGTGGTATTTTACATGAATATTTCAAAGCCTATGTCAGCCTAGCGAAACTCTCTAAGAAAAATTAAAACAAAAGCGATTTACTCTATTGTATGAAACGTGCAGCCATTGATTGACAGATGAAGGCTATAATCTTGTAAAAAAAGGACATTGCCGAAATCCACTACGTCTTAAGCAAATGTTCGCTTCCAAACAAGCTTCGGCGCCAATCGCAATACTGTAATTACTACTGTTTTAAATTTATGACAAATGACTGCACGTTTCATACTAAACTAAATTTAAATGTTTATTTACAGCCGATTTCAATAACCTATCTATCCTAAGTTTAACTTACTAGAGGTAGACAAATTTATCCTTTTACGCTTACTTACATTTCAATAACCTATCGACATAAAGCATTGGACTATAACTTTATTTTTTATCTCTTTTTACGTTAGTATTAACATCCTCTTTGGCCTTTGTGCCATCTGATATAAGTCAAACTATATTTTTTTTAATAAATACTGTATCAGTGTGTGAAATTCTTTCAGGAAACGCCAACCACGACAGCCTCCCTCTTACGGCGGGAAATGGTAAGTAACAATATATCTTTATTATTTAAAGAACAGATTGATAGTAAACTCTCCTATGATATCTTATCGCTAAAAGTCTAGATGATACAACGAAATCATTATTTCTAAGTACTATTTACTAATCTTTCTATTCTCCTTTAATAATATTTTTCAATGCATTATTTTACTTTGTATCAAAGCATTGCGATTTGTTTTAACTATACTTCGATAAGATTCTAGGAAATAATATAAAAGGGGAGTTTTAAATAACAGATTTTAATACACCATGTGCGGTGATCTGGTAGCCGTACATATGAATTTATGTTTGGTTCATTAAACTAGACTTTATAACAATTAGTTTATTGATCTTAGTCTAAATGGTTATAATGGTAAATGGTTATGATCACACGCGAATCGATTTTAGCTCTAACGTGAACTGGGGGAAAATGTGGAAACACGCTCACAGGGCGCAACGTGATGTGCGATGTTCCACTCGTACAGTATTTAAAATAATAAGGATTAATATAATTATTTATCTAAACAGATTTTACATTACCGCTTTATAATTGCCATTTTTTTAAGCACTAAAATGGATATTGTATGTTATTCTAAAGAGATAGACATATGCCAACGCAAACTTTTCTTTAGATCTTTAAAAGATACACGATTCCACCATACATTATTTTTTTATATCTCAAAGGGTGAATGAAGCCTTTTTTAAAAACTGTCTATAAAAACTTAACAAATTATATAGGTACTAAAACTTACCTCGAGCACGACGCTATCCATTGGTGAAAAGAGCATGAAATTCGGTGCAGTGGTTTTTGAGTTTATCACGAACAGACAGACAGACGTGACGGAGGACGTTGTTTTATAAAATCTTTCTACTTTTGTGTTAATTTATATTTCGATTGTATACATATATATATTAAAGTCTTATTTTATTTGGTGTCTTAATTTAATTGAATAGCATGTCATTTTTGCCTATAACTGAAGCATCACTTATCATAATATGAATGTTAATGTTGTTTCGTTTTTTAAATAAGTAAATAAATATGCTACTTATATATACAGAGCAATGGTACCTTGTTTTCCCAAGATATTATATATATATATTTTTAAGCCATCCCTCATATAATATTATAGCTATTATTAATGGTAACATCTTTGGGTTTACATGTAGCTTTAAAATAAACATACAGTTTTTTTTATGAAAATCAGGGAGGAGACGAGCAGGACGTTCAGCTGATAGTAATTGATACGCCCTGCCCATTACAATGCAGTGCCGCTCAGGGTTATTGGAAAACTCGTCACCTTGAGACGTAAGATGTCAAATCTCATTTCTCCAGTAATTTCACTAGCTACCATGCGCTTCGGACCGAAACACAGTAATGCTTCACGGCAGAAATGGGTGCCATATATAATAAAATCAAATCTACCACACCACACGGTTGTAGAGATTTAGCGTAGAATATGTACAATAAAAGACCGACTAAGACCACAACTCACAGAAATGCGACAATAAACAATTGTAATCAGCTTATCTGATCTAAATCTATATAAAATTAATACTAAGCTACGGTGCAATGCAAAAACATTTATAAATTTCCGTCGCATAGAGGCATTGCATAATCTACCGTCGAACGGTGAAAACAATAATACCGTCTGTAGAAGGCTTACGGTCGCTTAGTTAAGCCAGTTTTACAAAATTGTATTTTGTCAATAGATATATATAAAATTAAAGCATTTGTATATAGCATACTAGTTTTTACTCGCAACTTCGTCCGCGTTGAAAAGTAACTTTGAGCAAATTTATTTTTTATCTTTTAGGATAGTCTTCAAATAATACACATACAAATTACTCTTTCTGCTTCCCGGACATACTTTATCATTATGGTTAGTCTCTTTAATAGCATTTTCCTGTGAACTTAAATCTCTTATTTAACCATGTTTAAAAATGCTCTAAATTTTAAAAATGTTTGAACAAATATACTTCAATTATCTGTCATCAAGGGCAATACAAAGTTTCATGGTTTTTTTCTTCGTTAATGATCAATTTCCATACAAACTGTCCATCCCCTATTTCAAAACCCTCCATTTATTTCTTTGCAATAAAGGTAGCATATGTCCTTTTTCAAGCTCTAGTCAATCGGTTGGGTGGTTTAGGCGTGAAAGCGTAACAGACAAACATACAGTAGCATTTTTAAGATTAGTAATAATTAAAGCATCTTTAATAGTAAAATGTAAAAAAAATTGTGATGATAATTGAGTTTAAATACCGCTAAGTTTTGTATTTTATCAATTCGACACGTGTTTCACCTCTACACGAGGCATCTTCAGGAAATGCTGATTCTGAGAGTACTGATCAGGCGAAACATGTATCGAATTACTTGAAGACAAAAATTTGCGGCATATAGACTTAATAAATATAAAAACAATGGATAATCATGGATTTCCGCAAAATAACCCCTAATTTAATAAAATTTCTAATTTCAAATGGTAACTTTTTGCTTAATATACAACAATGTTAGCTATACTTAATTTTCCAATTTTTTTTTGGCCTTACCTTGTTTTAGCTGTCGACATGGCTGAAACAATAAATAAAACAGCACGACAATCGGTGCAATCGTTTTTGAGTTTATCCTGTGATTCCTCTGGTGTTACAAGAGAGAGGCTGCAGTGATCACATCAGATGACCCGTATGCTCGTTTGTCCGTACTCTTCCATAAAAAAATTCTTTGCCTATCTGGTCGGGCATGGTGACTAAGAACCGTAACGCTTGGCATAAGATATGGAGCACTATATCAACGACAATTTCCGCAAGACAATTGAAAACAGCAATGGGTGCATTAACTGTATCGAAAGGCCGTTGTGTAAGCTCGGCAGGTGCGTGACACTACAATGAAACCTTTCACCCGGATAACTGCTACTTGTTGTCTGTAAGAACCGTATCGGGTCGGTTGATCTGATCGATATTAACAAGCTATCTAGATAATATATTATTACAACAAAAATAAAACATTCAAAAAATATTGCGTGCGTACAAATTACGCATGTCAGGAGTGAAATCTGCATTTTGCATGAACCTCTAAACTGCATATGAAGTCCTGGTACATGTTGCTAGGATGACACTTCATTTCAACCGCTTTGAAAGACATTATTATCACCGCTACCATATTTATGTTCCCTTGATGTCTATGTAGTAATGCGTCGTGCGGATGACGTCAGAATATTAAGATACACTCGCGTCACACAGAAGACAATTTCTTCTTCACCTATAATCGCCTGGTACCAATACATTGATGGTTATAGGATCCATTCAACTCATTTTCTCCAACTTGAAATGTTATAAATTTATGTGTCTGTCTCTTTTTACGGCCGCTTTTTCGTTTCATCTACTTTCAAATCACAACGATGCTAAAGGAGTTTTCACTTCAAAAATTACATGCACTAGATAATATATACATAATAATATTATGTATTTCACTGTCACATAGTTATTTATATAGACAGGTACATCATGAATGTACACATTGTGGAATAAGCATTTTGGTTTCAATGTTTTTTGCTCTAATGGTCACATAACATGTATTCTTTTTTTTTATGAAAAACAATTTTTTTACTGTCACTTCTCTTAGTACGACTTCCAATTAGTACGCCGATATATCAGCAGTCCCTTGGCCGTCGCTATGACCGGTTTCTACTGTATATAGAAGTTATTTGCGCGATATATTCAGGCTGGTATGACAAAAAATGCGGTGGATGTAACCCCACTAAAAAGCCTACTAATACTCCTGGTATTTTTCTTGCGTTGAAAATTTAAGGGTTTATCAACGTCTACACAGAAAAAAATATTTAACGCAAAAGATGATGAAAACGGAGAATTGATTAATATTATATTTTATTCATAATCTTATAACTGTATCACTTAGTCAAATTCAATCTACCTACATCTTCAAAAAGATACTCTAGACCTATGAAGGACGGGCTAAAATATTCGGCTGATATTTTTTGAAATAAACATGCCATGAATGTATAAATATATCTTTATTAAAATAACACTTTCTGATAAATTTCGCAACACATGAATTTGCACGTTTACTGAGATCCTGTTTGTATGAAAGTAGTATCCCTGTAAAGTTCCCATGTATACATACTATCTCATGCCCGTATCTCATTCACACTCCTCACAATGTCTCCTGGCCATTAGCAGCAGACACGGTACAAGAGAACCACAATACGTTACATCGCTAACTATGCCCAAAACCAGCGTGGAGCCCCGATACAATTTGTATGTGGCTCGGGGCGCTTTGGTGGGATCTTGATAAAGGCAGATAGTATCGTCGTCTGAGTACTGGAAACGATTGATGAAGAACATCTGCGGCCGCTTGGCTACATTCTATTGTTGGGTTATCTATGTGTATTTAATAAAGCTTAGGTAATAGTCAAGTTAATATTTTGGATATATATTCACTCTCTTTCTGATATGAATGTGCTATCGGCAATATATAAGTTAACAAATAAAATTTGAAAACAAAATTTTATGAACCGTAACCGTTATAGTGACGTATTGTCATAAAATCTTGTATGCTTTGTTCAACTCACAGATGATGAGTTCCGCATCGTTAATAAAGTTTTGTATTACTTCACTTGAAAAACATAACAAATTGGTTATATCTATTTAATTCAAATATAATACACAAAACCTAAGCAATGTACAGAATAGCAGGTGCCATCCGTGCAGTATTTGAAATCAATTTCTTATCGAATAAATCGCAACAGTACTGCAGTATTTATTTAGGCGGCCGGCATTTAAAAACAGGATTGATATCATTACAAAACAGGCCAGTAATATCAGCTTTGTATTTATATTCTAAGCTTATAACATACCATGATCCATATTTGAATTTGAATTTTTAAATTATCATTCAATATATATATTGTGTGTTGAAATTATTTTCAATAATTGATGATTCCAGAAAATGTACAAAACAAATGTGTTACGAAATTTAAAAGAATTGTTAGAAAACGTTTGTGTGGGAAAGGTTACTATAGCATAAACGATTTTCTTAATGACACCACGGACTGGGAATAAAGCGAACACACTCAGACTCTTTAATTATAAATATTTATTGTACGATATCACATTGTAATCCATATTTTTATATAAAAAAAAGCCCGCTGAGTTTCTTGCGCCCATTCTTCTCAGGTCTGAGGCAGTCTCTTTTGAATGGGTGGTAGTTTTTGACGTTCCATAAGTGATTTTGAATCGTATTTTTAATAAAAAAAGTTTTAAATTTGAATGTTTATTTTGTCGTAATTTCTTCGGTGAATGTAGTTGGGCTATACGTGCATTTAACATGTAGACTAGCAAATCTTAGCGGAATTAACTCTTTAAGATCTATAACTTTGCATGTGATCATTTAATTGTACATACCTTCAATGGAGCAAAATTCTCTTTTCTGATGACAGTAACGTCATGTTCCAGGGTAAGTACGGAAGAAAGGTGTATCGAAGAGAAGAAGAGCGTTTTGTTTTGCTGTATTAAAGAAATCGTTTAAGTTTTGCTTAAAGCGTTAGTTCTTAAGGCCTGTTTAAGCCTTTGGAAAATCAAGAATAGTATAAAATGTTATAATACTTCATTCATTTCCTGAACCTTGAAAAACCCAAAAATTCTGAGCGGCACTGCACTAGCGCTCGTCATCTCGAGACATAAGATGTTAAGTCTAATTTTCCCTGTAATTTCACTAGCTACGGCGCCCTTCAGACCGAAACACAGTAATGTACACACATTACTGCTTCACGGCACAAATTCGCGCCGTTGTGGTACCCATAATCTAGCCGGCTTCCTGTGCAAAGGAGCCTCCCACTGGTGTTAAGTTTGTTGGGGACAGTATGCTCTAATCTGGAAGGACCTAATGTCGTATCGGTATGGTAAGATTTCAGTTATTCTATATATCGCTACCATCCGGTGACCAGAGTGTTCATTTGATCTTTTATTTTAAAAAACATCGTGTGGTGCGCAGATGGCTATTGGTAAGAAAGGCCTCCCCCAAAGATCTCCACGCCGATTGGTCCTGCGCTGCCCTCATCCAACGTATTCCGGTCGTACGTGGTCACCATTCGGGGACTTTTCTGCCTCAACTTCTGCGAATATCCAAATTCATATTTGTATAAAAAATTACATACGACGCGGGATTCAGACCTGCGTGTCTTGAGATTACGCCTCAAGCACCGTACACACGTGTTACACGCCTTTTTTGAGTGGAAATCCCCCCATGGGCCATCACTCCGCTGGGGTTGTCGGTAGAGCGCTGTGTCGGATTCGAAATGACTAAAAACATACGGTGTACTATACTGAGCTTTTGTAGGAGGGGCTTAGCTTAACTCTTCGTGTCATTTTCCGTGATTGCCGGGTTGAAGCCTTGCAAAGGTTGCTCATGTTTTGGCGAACGGGCATGCCCTCTTCAGCCCTTCTAGATATCAATCTTCTTCATGTAACTTCTACTCCACATAACTTCCAACGTAAAATGTACTCCTTTACATTACGATTTTTTTTTGTTGTAAACAACTATTTACTACAATGTATGTTGGGGTAGGAGGGTCTTAAGAACCAGCTTTGTGATAACTGAAGCATGAAATGCACATAATTTATGCTTTGGAGGTTGCCTCTCTTAATCAGATGCTTCTTCTTCTTCTTCTTCGTGACATTCTTGACAGAGCGGTCGTGGTCATCACGATGTGACTTCTTTTGGGGCAGATGTGATTCGCCCCACGATCATTCTCCACTTTCCTCCTGCTGGCTGACAGTCTGGTACACTCATGCAATGGACACAGCAGACTTTATTTGGTCAGTCCATTGCATGGGCGATCTTCCTCGCCCTCTGGTGCCCTCCACTCGATGGACTCACTCTCGCGCCGGGAGAAGTGTCCGAAAAACCTAAGTATGCGACTTTATACTAAAACGGAAATCAGATGCAGGCTCTATATCTTTGATCGAATATACAGAGAAGATATTATGACTGGTCTGTTTAAAAGTGTAATTGTTAAAGAGAAAATTAAATCGATCGATCGAGATTGAATCTCTCTAGATAAGCACCTTTCTACTGAACTCCGTAGTATGTTGTTTTGACAAATAATCTGTGTAGTGTAACCAGGATTATCTTTGGTGATCAAATGCAGCCGTGCGTTCGTTGAGCTGCTCTAAGTCTTCATCATTTATTTGACGTTTCCCAAAACAAGTGCAGATCCATGCATAGCCTTATTCGGAGTGATATTTTGTTGAATTCAGACCCAATAGTCTAACCAAACAGCAAACCGAAGAAAGCCCTAGGGGCGGTTAATATAAAACAATTTAAAATTCATATCATGCCCGCTGTATAAACAGATCATGCGCAAGTTAATAAGAATCATTACTGTGGAGCACACGACCGAATTATTGATAATGGCAGTGGCGCTGCTCCGGTTTACGAGCGGCTCGTAATTTTAGTTATAAATCATGGCCTTTCCCCGAAGTTGCGGAGGCGAGGTTGCTGCCTCCGACCGGTCCGACTCCTGCGCAGGCTCATTTAAACTGTAGCACATTCCAACGGTGCCCTCGTATCTATAGTGTGGCCTACGTTTTTATCCACGCAAGTTGTCAACAAGAGGTCAATATTCGACATATAAAGAATAATAATATTATAAATGACAATATAAATCTTATAGTATTAGATAATTTAAAGGCACTCTCACATATCGGACCTGACGTTTTAGTAATAAATATTGTATCCAAATGATTTGAGTTTTCTTTAGTGTTAATTCCGCCAATATTTGTCTGTAAACAATGTGAGCTTGTCTGTTAACCTCTACTTTGAGCAATGCATGCACACTAACATAAAGTGACGTGAAGTGAGTGAAGTAAAAAGACGTAGCTTGTCAAGGACACTAAAGTCATAAACCCGGCCTGTTTTCATCGGTTGTCTAGCAGTAAGAAATTCTATCTACAGGTATAAATTGTGGTATACATTTGCAAAGAATATTACATGAAGTGACATTTTTCACAATTTATAACAATAGGGTGCTATTACTACTGTGGGTATTGAGGTTTTGAATTGAAATTGGGTTAAATATGTAACTTAATAGTCTCATAGTGATAGTCTCAACACTCACTTGTTCAACTTGAAAATTTTAACACGTTTCAAGGAATGACTAAAGTACTTGATTATTATTACTTGGGCCTTGATTCTGAGCGGGATCATCAGAGTAATAAAAAATACACATACTATAGGAGAGGAAATCGAGTTTTTTGGCAACTAATGCTGCTTATTGAACTGAGAAAGAATAAATAAATTTTATAAATTTAAAGTGACCACCGCCGCTCATGATATATTTCATCGCCATATGAACCGCCGTTTCGTAGTCAATACGCCAGGTTTCATTTTTAAGCGCTTTGCTTAAAATATCCATTTGAAAGGAAGAAAGAAAAACATTTACTTATATACACACAAATAAGAAAAATGAAACAACTTACAAATATAAAAATATAAAAACGAGTGGTGTTTAAAAAAGCAGCCACTCAGCATGTGTTGCAACGCCGAACTTTTGTGGACCCCGCGTGTCACATGACTTCAAGGGGAGGTGTTCCCCTTGAAATCGGTGTTCCCCTGAATTAAATTGACTATACTATTTAAACATAAAAACAATTACTACTAAACTTAAACAATAAAACACAACTTACAGATTATAAAAGTAATTACAATTAGAACAAAGTCATAGTAATAACAAATAATAAAATAAAACAAAATAAAAAGCTCCTAGTCTCTTTGAACGCAACTAAGGCTGAAATAAAGTTATTTGGGAAACTCAATGTGAACGCTAAACATTCAGGTGGTGTGGAAAATTCGAGCCAAATTAAATAATTGTTATTAAAACGTGGTCTGGCCTATACATACGGCAGGGCGCGTAAGTGCAGTTCCCTTTATCTTGCGGCCGACCGATACACTCGCTGTCATATTTATATAATATTATTATTATTATTATATTTTTATCAGTAATTTTATCCAATACACAGCCGAGAAAGGTTTTTGCAAGCCACTCGTTTTCGATACGGAAGTTTTGACTCGTTAAACTGGATCTTACAACGGGTCTAGTGGTATGAGATATTTATGTCATCAAAGGGCATACGTTCCCTAGATGAATGGTGGTAGCCCTTACCCATTACGTATTTTGATTACCACGAAAAAATATTGACTGTGATTTATGATAAAACGTGACTTCTGCATTTCACTGTGCTTTTAATATGACAATAATAACAGAGGAGAGAAGAGAGGAGACGAGCAGGACGGACAGGTTATTGATACGCCCTGCCCATTAAAATGTAGTGCTGCTCAGAATTCTTGAAAGACCCAAAAATCCTCAACGGTACTACACCTTGAGACGTAAGATGCTAAGTGTCATTTGCCCAGACTTTTGAGATTGAAACACAATAACGCTTACATATCACTGCTTCACGGCAGATAAAGGCGCCGTTGTGGTACCCATAATCTAGCCGGTATCCTGTGCAAAGGAGCCTCCCACTGGTATATTAGGATTACATTACATTATTACTGGTAGCTTACATCAATTGTAATTTTTTTAATGTAATTGTAAACTCCAAATCATAAAGGAATTTAATGAATCTTGAAAAAATAAAAAAGATTGAAACAGATTTATCAGGCTACCAATAATAAAAAAACATAAAATATTCAAGTGACATTTTATGCTATAAACATTAACCTTAAATATATTTATTTCTATCCAATGTATAGTTATATATAGTAACATACTTCCGCCGTTCCCATACATCAGCTTAAACGCGCAATGAAATCGTAAGACCTGAAATTTATATGAATATCTATGCCATATATACATCACCTCTCAAACGAAACCATCTTTACCCAGTCCGCTATCTATGATAAACAATCTGATATCCATATTTTACCTTAAAAGGCAATAAATTGCCTGCCAAAGACTACTTTATGCGCTAAGCTCTGCTCAGGCAATAAGTTGATCGTGCCGTAGACAGCACGCCCCCACTTTGTCTGCCAACTCAGCTGATAGTAGATCTATGATAAGCGGAACTGGTAACACTGAGCATTTAAATTTAGAAATGCAATTTGCTAATAAAAATTTAGCTTTGTATGGATAGATTAATCGTCAAAAGTTTTTTTTCACACTGTACCCAATTTCAAAGGGCTTCTACACGACACAGGTTAGTATAATTACTGGTGATCCACGACAGAAATCAGTGTGCTATTTTGTATATTATGATTATTGTGTGATATTATGTTAATAGAAATAAGTGTGTGTGGCAAAAGTTACTATAACATAAATGACTTTCTTATTGATACCACAGATTGGGAATGGAGCGACCTCTCAGACCACGTATTTTTAAATTATAAACTTGATTTAATCGAAATTTTTCGAGTTTCGACGGGAATATACAAAATACGTATCTGTTTCGAAATATAAAAGTATTTTTAGTGGCTAAGCTTGATATTTATACCAAAACATTTTCTTTGTTCTTATAATTTTGTATATTTTACTCTGGTTAATTTCGCTCCATTAATCGTCTCGAGCCGAGTTAAGCCGAACGACTGTTATAGACTAAACACATGACCGGATTCGGTTCGGCCGGAACATCGGACGGTCCGGACGGTAAAGATAATAATTTTGTGCGATGGATTATGCGACATACACCGAAGAAGCCGCTACCGTACCAAATCCGACCATGTGTTCAGGCTATAACAGTCACAATCAGTACCAAAAAATAAAGTTCTGCGGCTAAAAAAGTTTTAACTTTAAAAAAGTGTGTGTATGTGTACTTACGTATGCAAAAAGTTATTCTTCTTTGGCGTAACAAAATAAAAAAATTATTCCTCGTGCATTCCTCATTTATTAATGTTGAAAGAACAATATTGTAATTAAGATATATTATGTTACATACAACCAATGAAAATGTTATTAAACCGCATAATTAACTTAAATAACGATTATTTTAAATATGTGTTTCTTTTACAACGTATTGAAATCGATTTAATTCTCGTCTGTTAGCTCTTTTTTAGTAGACATATTATAAGTTAAAAGAGGCTAATGGTAGCTGAAGTGTGTTTATCAAATATTGGTATTGACTCGTAGCTAGGGAAATTACTGGGCAAATGAGACTTGACATCTTAAGTCTCAAGGTGACAAGCGCAGTTGTAGTGCCGCTCAGAATTATTGGGCTTTTCAATAATCCTGAGCGGCGCTGCATTCTAACGGACAGGGCGTATCAATTACCATCAGCTGAATATCTTGCTCGTTTTCATTAGCTTTATTTAAAAAAAAAAACTAATGTTTGGGTGTCTAATTTGCGTGACGGCATGCGCGCGTAATCGTTAAAGTTTACTCTGATATGTTTTCCCTAACGCGCTAAAATAAGTATAACTTCCAAACAACACTCTTAGCCAATACTTTCATCCTATCGAACCTAATATAATGTGAGGTGTTGGTGTTTAAGGCATGCTCTGCCACTGCCGAGGTGTTGCTGTCCAATTTTTCTACACTGTGGATGTGCTCAGTGAAAGTATTGGCTCGCGAAAAACACCTTTTGTTTTGCAAGCTGCAGGAAGCCATAGAAATTGACTGTCGACCTAATTTTAATAGATACAAGGGTTGGGCTCTGTCATCTACTTGGAAACAGGTGTTATTAAATGCAACTCGCAATAAGACCCAGAGTACCGATGATCACGTAGTGCATATTGTGAGTACATTTTTTGCCCCCTGTGGACACCAACAGTGACATAGAATCAGTGATACCTTGCTTGTCATCACCGCCGGCGCATCCCGCGCCCCCCGTCATGTTCAGCCGCGCACTACGAGCACAAGTCCGCAGTAAGAGACGGGACGTTATCGCGAACCCACTGCACTCACCCTGATGAAAGACCTCCGAATGGACCGAAACTAATCGGTACCTACACCGATAAATCGTAAATAGGAGTAAAGCCGTTACTAAATAACTTAACAATCTCTCACGAAAGTATTAATAATTTAATATGATTGGTTTATTCGGACGTAAAACGTTTCCCGCGTTTATTTACAAAGCTGCCTGCCATTCGGAAAACTTTAGAATTATCATAACTAATTTGGAATTCTAATGACAGTGTTTTCAGCGAGATATTCAAAAATTTGCATATTCTTGGTTTATTATAACTTTATATAGCCGAGTGGTTAGCGATCCTACCTACTAAGCTAGAGGTCCCGGGTTCGAATCCCGGTAGGTACAAGCATTTATATGATGAATAATGATGTTTGTTTCCGAGTCATGGATGTTTAAATGTATTTATGTATGTTTATATGAATTTATGTATGTTTAAGTAAGTATATTGTATTAAATATATCATTATCTTGTAACCCATAACACAGGCTATATATGCTTAACTTGGGGCAAGATAATTTGTGTAAAAAGTGTGTCAATATTATTATTATACCAAGTTTACTTGTAATGCCTTTAAAGTATATCAATGTGAATACAGTTTTATCAAATTTTCATTAGTTACGACTATCTAGGTAAATTGTGCATTGTATAGACTCGACGGTTATCTCCGTGCGACGATAAGACAGTGTCCGTTTGTCCGCAATTGGACCACTTTCGTGTTTTGTCCGCGGGTCACGTGAAAGTATGCACCTTACATTCTAAATCTAATACAGATATTGTATTTGTTTATGGCTTAATCGATTCGGCTTCGCAATGCATTAACTATTGGTTTTGCGGAGGTTATACAGGTGAAATTGTAAATGTCTCCGCAGTATGTCTGCTCATTTTAATTATTTCCACGGTTGTGTGCTTTATATTGTTCAAAGTTTGTTTAATTTAATATTTTATACTTAAGTTATATGAAAGGCTAAAACTTTACTTCTGGCTCTTTATTTTGCAAACAGCTATGTTATGGAATATTATTCACACGCCTTTTTTCCGGAGGGTTTTAATGCTAACGTAAATACGTACAGACTGCGCATACCTATAGATACCTCCCACTTCTTAATTGTTGTATATCAAGTGTTTTTGTCAGCAAATGTGTTCAATCGATCAAAAATAATTTAAGAGTCGAGTTTCAGCATCGGACATCACGTCAAATTGTGAATTGAAACCGTACCTCGTTGACTTGTGTCCTTATTTAGCTGAATTTGTTAGAAATTTTCTGCTTCGCACGGTCAGTTTGTGGAATATTTACCAGCTACAGCATTTTTAAATCTATATAACATAGGGACCCTGATTCGTCAAACAATAAGTATCTCTCAGCACATATACCAGCAACGTATCTCTAAGACAATGGTATTACAGATGTGGGGGGCAGTAAGGTTGCTTTGTGTAGTATTAAAAATTTCCTAACTATTTATTTATAGATGGAACCAACAGTTGAAATATTTATTGTGGTAGGTACAAAATAAAGCAGTTGTAAATTCTCTCTGAGACTCTGATACTTTAAAAACAAATCATGTTTTTCATCTAATATATAAAATTCTCATGTCGCGGTGTTTGTAGTTAAACTCCTTCGAAACGGCTTGACCGATTCTCATGAAATTTTGAGTGCATATTGGGTAGGTCTGATAATTGGACAACATCAATTTTTCATTACCCTAAATATTAAGGGTGGTCCACGCCATTTTTTTTTATGTTTTTTGAATTTTTTTTTTAATTTGTTTGATTATGAGTCAGCATTAAAAATACATACAACTTCAATATTCACCTATCTACGATCAACAGTTACTTTTGTATCGCGATTTAAATATCGGCAATACAACGTTTGCTGGGTCAGCTAGTGTAAATATAAAATTAACAGTATTAAAGTGTTAATTTTTCGTATTTGTCTGTTTGTAGAGATAAAACAAATTGCAAAATAGTAGAAACTGGCCGATTGTCTAAGATATAGAACAGCTTTGTTTGTTTTGGAATAATCTAGTTGTTGAAATCTGTATTATAAATCGCTAAACAGGTAGGCCTCATAAAGAATTTTTGGAATGCGGAACTAAAACGAATATTATAAAGCGACCCATTTAGCGTAGATAATATTTTGAAGTTTGAAATGTTTCTTTAAACTTACAAATTGTATTCCTGATTAACGCGAGTGTTACACATTTAAATAAGTGTTTTATTTAAAAGGATTAGGATTTTCAAAGGATCAAAACGCGTGTAATTTTAAATTTGTTTTTACATTAGATTTTTGCGTAAATGTTAAATTTTTATTTTTATTTTGTCCGGTTATCAACGCTTCAAGACATTACCAGCCTCGGAGGTGGTATTTGCTATAGACAGATGGTTTTTGGCAAAATTAACTGACAGTATCCAATCAATCCTTTGCATAGGATACCGGCTAGATTATGGGTACCATAACGGCGCCTTTTTCTGCCGTGATGCAGAAATGTGTAAGCAATACTGTGTTTCGGTCTGAAGGGCGCCGTAGCTAGTGAAATTACTGGGCAAATGAGACTTAACATCTTATGTCTCAAGGTGACGAGTGCAGTTGTAGTGCCGCTCAGAGTTTTTGAGGATTTTCAAGAATCCTGAGCGGCATTGTATTGTAATGGGCAGGGCGTATCAATTACCATCAGCTGAAAGTCCTGCTCATCTCGTCCCTTATTTTCATTTTCATAAAGAAAAATCTTCATCTTTTTTGGTATGTGTAGTTTTGGGTTAATATTCTAATTATTTTACCATTTTCATTTAATAAAAATATTCAAAGTATTCAATTTTATCCAATTAATCAAATTCTTTTTTGATTATTAATTTCAATTATTATTCAAATAAGAGATTATATATAATTTTAGACTGTCTTCTGTATTGAAATTTGGGTGTTGCTTAATTTCAATGGCTTCATGTACCAGTATTGGGAGAAATCGAACAGAGAACGAGATCTGGAAAGGTTTTGAAACGTCGGGTTAAATAAAATAAAAATGTAAATTTTACGCACAAATCTAATGTTAAAACCCACTTACAATTGCACGCGTTTTAATCCATTCACAGTGTTTTATTTAAACTTACAAATAATCTTTGATTTGAACATTTAAGATACATCATTACTTAAGATTAAAGCTGGAACAACTCCTGAATTTTGCGAAACGTAATATATATAGCGAGGTGTATAGTGAATTGCTATCGAGATAGGATAGTGCTGCCCTCCGTACGCAACAGAACAATCCTTCATCGTTCATAGATCGTAATTATCGATAGCGTACAACACTAATTCCGCGCTGGGTATCGGCTGCCTATCGGCGCGCGGAGACAGTGACGTAAGCGAGACCTTTGATAGCTGGATAAAAGAGTAATTATGGAGCAGCGTGCTCAAACGACTAGGCTTATCTTAGCTTGTGTAGGTTATGATGCGCGGAATTTAGCAGTGGTCGCTACAGAACATTATAATTGTTCGAATACCTGTATCGTTTATGTTTGAACCACGAATGTCATTAAAGATTGATTTTAAAGAACTTTCCCGTTTATATAGGCAATAAGTGGAATGCGATAAAGTTCAATCGTTAATGAAGTGATTGCTACCTATTAAAAATATAATACGCTGCCAACTTTTATTCGATGTATTAGAAAATCTCAGAATATTGTAACTCTACATACATACATACATATAATCACGCCTCTTTCCCGTAGGGGTAGGCAGAGACCACTTCTTTCCACTTGCTACGATCCTTACATACTCTTTTCGCTTCGTCCACTTTCATTATTCCTTTCATACATGCTCTTCGGTTTAGGGTATTCTTGACCTGGCCTTTTTTCAAGACGTCCCTGATTTGATCTTGAAATGTCCGGCTAGGTCTACCCCTTCCAACACTTTTATTCACATTGGCCTTATACACTGTCTTCGTCAATCGCGTTCTTCATTCATTCTCTCTACATGTCCAAACCATCTCAGTCATTGTAACTCTAGTCCCACATTTTAGCGCTCTGCAAAGTGCGGGTCCGGTAGCATATGGAGTAGTGATACCATCTCTGGTCTGGCGCACCCCAGTGTCAGCTTGAACCATTTGACCGAGTCCAACGCAGAACTGCTCGAATTGTCGGGGCTCCAGTGCTCTATGAACAGCATGATAGCTTAGCGTTGCGTAGAGACGTCGCCTCATTGTGTGTCTTCTACCGCTTTTATCATGGATAGTGTTCCGAAGAGCTATATGACCTAATTCCTGTCGCCAAATTCCATTTTCGCACGACGCACCACAAATTAACATAACATGCCCACCTACTGGATGTGTGGCGTTCCTCCACATTGCGATTTTTAAGGAACTTTCTTCCACGTACAACCAAGCTGTGGAATGACCTTCCGTGTGCGGTGTTCTAAAAAGCCTGGAACACTAGTGGAATAACAGGAGCATTGCGGAATATATTGGTTATGGAATAAGAGAAAATTGACCATGCAACTACAGAAGAGTAACATGTACTGTACCGGCTGTTTATCTGAATGTAAGCACTTTTTATGCTGCCCATGTCTCATCCATCGGGAAACACCGCGCAAGGAAATTTACCCCACACTTTTCTGGTACGTAGAAAAAAGCTCTATATGAATGTTAATTAGTCCAATCATTTCATAATGTGAGAATTGTAATAAATTTTATTATCTTCATGATATGATTGGATAATAAATAGGTTGCCAATATAATCGTACAGAACATTTACTTCGTCTTTATATCTGACTGGAAATAAAATCTTAATATATATAAATCCAGTGCCCTGATGTTTGATTCCAGTGAAATCCTAAACTAATAAACGGATTTTAATAGGGATTACTTCATGGAGTGCAGTTTAGTCCAACTTGAGAGATAGGATAGTTTTTATTTTGATTTGGAACCCATACTTATTTTTATTTCCAATATTGTTTTGTGTAGACATATATTCTAAGAGAGTTTACACGGTTTGACAGTTCTGCTGTGAAGCAATTTCATTATAACAACAGGGAGCATATTTTACGAAATAATTCTTGATATTATGAAATATTATAGACAAATTCATAAAAAAATAGTATTTTATTATAACGTTGTCGGGTCAGCTAGTTTAATTATAAATAACAATTTTAACACGTTCTATAGTTGGATTAATATGTATTTACAAATTGCGGTGCTGAGCTCATCCATCAATATGTTCAACTTTGACACCTCCTAATTAAATCCATTTGATAGTCATGAAACGAGTTTGTTACGAAAGGATAGGCACATTTTGCACACAGCTGATTTGTGTGGGACTATACATGACATCGCCATGACACTTTCAATCTATACTAATTAATGGAGAGCCTGTTTATTCATTCGATTATTCTGCAAAAACTACTAAAACAATCGGAATAATACTTATACTATAAGATTCAGAGTGTTTCGGAGAATGTATTGATTTATGAATACCTATACTTAGTCTGGCCATAAATACTGTTACAATTAAAAATACACAAAATATTACATTTGAATTTGGAATCTGTCATTTTTATACGATTGTACATTGAGTTTTCTCATTTTGGCGCCAATACATTGTACAATATTTTGCGATACTAAAATGGAGTGGGGTGATAAAGAGAACCGAATCGCTGTGATTGCATTACACAAAGTAGGTATGAAACCAAATACAATTTTTAAAACTCTCCATACGCTTGGTATTAGTAAAATGTTTGTGTACCGGGCTATTGATAATTACAATGAGACCTCCTCTGTTTGTGACAGAAAAATATCTGGCCGTCCACATAGTGTTTGTACTAAAATGGTGGTCAAAGCAGTAAGGGAAAGAATTCGAAGAAATCTTGTCCGAAAGCAAAAGAAATATTATTTTCTCGGGAGATGAAGATAGCACCTAGAACCATGTCGCGTATTTTAAAAGATGATTTAGGACTTGCAGCCTGTAAGAGATGTACTGGTCATTTCTTAACTGAAATTTTTAAAAAGAATAGGGTGGTAAAATCTAAACAATTACTGAAGTGGTACGCAAAGGGACGTCACAGAAAAAAATTGTTTACGGATGAGATTTTTGCAACCGAGCAACATTTTAACAAACAAAATGACCGTATTTATGCTCAAAGCTCTAAGGAAGCTTCCAATCAGTCGACAGAATGCAACGTGGGCACTATCCGACACAGCTGTGGAGGAGTGACTGAGCCATACTTTTGTGACAAAGGTATCAAGATACCATTCTTGAGAAGGTAGTGAATCCCCTTAACAATACCATGTCCAATAACCAAGAATGGTCCTTCCAGCAAGACTGGGCGTCGGGTCATAAAGCTCGGTCTACGCAGTTTTGGTTGGAAACGAACGTTTCGGACTTCATCAGAGCTGAAGACTGGCCGTCGTCTAGTCCAGAACTTAATCCGCTGTATTATGATTTTTCAGTTAATGACATTTCATTACATATTACAATTCATACAATGAGCGGACGCGGGGTACGATACAACGTTTGCCGGATCAGTTCTTGTAGTAAATATGAACCTACTTGTCGGTATTTGAGACGATTTTTCAGGCTTTTAATATTAGAGTTTAGGATGTGGTGGGTTTTACAAATTTCGGATATGAAACAAGAAGGACTAAGTGCTTCTTAATATTAATTATTAAAGTTTGTCCTAAAAGTTGGCCAATTTTACCTAAATAGTGAAGCTAGCTTAAATTATGTTATGCTCTTGAGATGCCGAGATCTTGCAGGGCAAGATCCCGGCGTACCCCACAATTAAGAGGAACTCTGTCAGATTTCAGGGAGGTTTTTGACGTCTTGACCTCCTTCTACGAGTACGTATTAGTACTTACTATATACTGCACTGGGGTCGTACGTAAATATATTTACTCCTCGTATAAAAAATTGGCTTACCTGAGAAATTCCCCTAACATGGTTCTTCTTCAGTCTATTTTTCAATATTTACTATAAGACATTGGTATTTTATTTTTACAATTTCATTAAAACTTATAGAGCCTAAGAATTATTACATATTAGTTCACAACATTTTCGAGGCCAATTACACGTTTTCACGTTTTGAAGAGTTCAAAAGAAAATACTAAAATTAAATGGATAAATTAAAACATAAATTGGAAATAGCAAACACACATGTTATGTCATATAAAAAAACACAAAATATAACAAAATGATGAAATATATATAAAGGTGAATGGTGGGTTGTCTTAAACTCCTATTATGCTAAATAGTTGGCTTTATTATAAATCTACAATGATTTCATTCCATTTCATTATTCATAAAAAATGAGTGTGTGATCAAAAACTAGATCAAATAAACGCTAATTCATTCGACTATTGAGAGTTTTAAACTTATATAATTCAGATTTGGTAGATCTGTGGCTAATCCGAAAATTTCGAAATTAATTTTCTGAAGTTCGAGAAAAAAAAATCAAGTCTTTACGGATACATGATATTTTAATACATTCTCAAGGATTTATTTCGCAATATATTATACTTTTTTATACTTTAACGGCTATTCGCTACAGATAAACAGTTAATTATTATAGTAAATAAATTAAAAGACAATTGTAGTGGAATTAACACTTGAACTACTTACTCCGAGTAAGTGTTTGAATGACATTTAAGTGTTTAATTATTATGTGGCCACTGACTTCTACTATATACCACTGGCGGCTGTCAAAGTGCTTTTGTGCCTGTTTGATATTCGCCATTTTGGCGCTGTTGGCCATTTAGCGAGAGTCTGCGGTACTAAAACTAGTAATGACAACCTCAGCAAACATCGATAGATGGTGGAAAACTATTTACAAAATTGTGTACTTTATTACGTTGATTCTTGAAGTATTATTTATACTTCACGGAAAACGAACGACATTAAGTTAATGCAAAAGTTCTTCAGAGTATTGTACGTTCCTCCTCAGCCATTTGTATTATACGTCAAAATGAGTTCTCTGGACGCTCGCGAGTGGCGCTTCATATAGGCACAAAAAATTTGCTGTCAAACATAATGTAGAACAGCCTGTCCAGTGGTATTTATACAGTGTATGTGACATACACGTAAACACTTAAATATTTACTTATTTGATGTACGATTACTTAACATCACGGATTTGTTTTTTTACACAAACTGATTCATGGCCACATAGACAGTCCTCTTTTATTGAGTAACATTACCTTGGCTGTCCCACGGCACTGCAGCCGTATTATTAATAGGAAAGCGTTCAGTCTACCCTCAACACGCACAAATTATGGTCAACATTCTAGTTTATATCGCATTTGTTCTCTGTATAATGAAGTCTGTCAGAAGGTAGACATATTCAATCCGTCAGTCCCTAGGTTCAGAAGACTTCTGCTAGAAAAAGCGGATTATTGGCTTGGGGACTGTGGGGTTGAATTGTGTTCATCTAGCTTAAGTGAATGTTTTTAGTTTTATATAAAATCTAGAACACATTTAAAAGCATGCTGTGTTCACTTCCAGAAGGAGGCACTCGCCCCAACATGTTAACATATTTTTCTGTTTTATACAACATTAAGAGTGTATCCCGTTTAGTGAACCTAAGAAAAAAAAATTGTACGTTTGTTGTCCAGCTATTCAATAAAAAAAAATGTAAGAGCTTATGTAAATGCCTAAATGGTAAAAAGTCCCGATAAAATTTTATACAAAATACACTTAATATACTAAATAATATAATCGTAAGTTTTTAGTTTTAAAATTACCCACAAATATATTCAAGTAACTCAATTATCATTCACAACTAACAAATTCAATTGAGCAATTTAATTTTAATTTAGTTTAAGCATTTCTTAGTTTACATCTATTTGAAAACAGCGTTAGTAGATATATTTCATCAATTAGATAAGCGATTGTTGCTGTATTGTAGCTTTAGTTGATCTACGATTTATAAATTATCTGGGCTGGCAATAGCAATCAGAAGCGAGCGCTAAAATGTTGCTTGTGTTATTGTTATTTATGAGGAGTTTTTATTTATAGGAGTCGTATTTTAATGTCTGTTCTCGCGACGGATAGCGAGAAGCTATTTTTTTAATATTTTTCTAACTAAATCTATATTAAAATTACACATTTCAGGTCGTAGCCCAATGTCACTTAAAATTTATAATGAGGTAATAGGTATAATACTTAAAAGCCGAAACAAATATAAGTAAATTTATGAGATCTTTAAAAAGCTACATTCGAAAAAAAATTACTATTCTATTAATATATACTGTAATGAAAACTAGTATTGAATATCTGCCTCTCTGTTGTTCATTGCTATGCCTTACGAGGTGCATGTGATAATTTAGTACTGTCATGATATGTTTCGTGTTTTGTCGCATGTAACGTAATCAAATGAAAAAATAAATAATTAAACTTTTTTTTCTCATACCAAGCTAAGAGGCACGGGCGTTAGTTACACTATTTTAATTTCACATGTATTAAGGTAAGTAATCCATCATCACATGATAATTACTGAAAGTATTGTGGGTCATAACTCCTTATGCGATATTTCTACAAATATGGGCAAAAATATAAAAATTGTACTGTTTTTTTCTCTAAGAGGGGAAGACACATAAGTATTGTAATAATTAATAGCATCGGTTAAGAAATGTCGGTGGCGCGCTATCTTTTCTTTCGCTATAATTCTGAAGTTTTCCGTCTTGCAAATAAACACGGGAAACGTTACGTCCGAATAAAACCAATTTTAAGCAAAATGTCTATTTGTAAAAAAATTGCATGGTATTTTGTATAAGCCAAGTTCGTAAGGCCGATAGAGTTTACAATTGTTTATTTAATCTTCACAATATTTAAAACTAAACCAATTTATCTAGATCAATGGCAAGGCATCATTTTAGCGCTACGGTGAATAGTACGAGTTGCGCACGCGCCGGTGCCCGCCATCTTGTATAATCGGGCCTCGATCGCGGAAAAGCGCGCCAACCTTCAGCGACCTTCGCTCCACGATCCGGCCGACCCGACTCGACACACCCATGCGACCAACATTGACTCTAACTCGCATAGTTAATGCAACCGTGTAAAGCTAGTACTCGCTTGTAATTATGCGATTATATCTTGAAATATTTTATATAAATCTTACTCTCTACGTACGGATAAATCTCTTATATCCAGATATTTAAACTTTACAGAAAAATAATTATAGCCGATAAGAATGTTGCTGTGTAATGACCTTCCTAGTGCGATGTTTCCTGGGCGATACGACATGGGTACCTTCAAGAAAAGCGAGTACACTACTAAAACACAACGAAACACAGCTAGCTAACGCTTCTGTGATTCCTCTGGCGTTGCAAGAGAATTGTGGGCCGCGGTGATCACTTAAAACCAGGTGACCCGTTTGTCCTCCTTTTCCTTAAAAAAAAGAATGGAAAAAAAGTTTTCGTTTTACTTAACAGATAGCATTAACAGTAAGTTGAGTTAAATACGCGGCCCTCATTCGATTTGTATACAAATAAATCAAATGTAATTTTTTGACATATCTTTGGAGAATTGATCGAAGATTTCGTTATATCAAATAGCTTCATCCTAAAGGAATGGAATTCCGATTTTATGTAATTATAAACAATATAATAAAAATCCTTACAAATTATGATTATATTATGATTGTACGGTGTGGTGTATCTTTACATAGTAATATATCGCCATATCTAATTTCTTTTACAAAAGTAAACAGAGTTATATATTGTACAAAGCGACGGAACCCATTGTATACAAATCTAACTCTCACCAGGCTGCTAGGCCGACTTCTAGGTCATAGTGCTATGACTTATGCAACTAGAGCGGTGTGTACATGAAAATTGAACAAGTTGGTGCAAAACTAGCGTAAGGAAGTAATAGCGTTTTTTTATTCTAACCAGATTATATTATATACAGATTTAGACTTGAAATGAAATGAAATTTATTTTTTTCGTATTGATCACCTGGGCACAAGAATGTATGGAAGCGTAGCAATCCTGGTGTCATCTCTTCGGCTAATTTAAATTATTAAGCAATTTATTTATATATATAATTCTCGTGTCGCGGTGTTTGTTACCAAACTCCTCCGAAACGGCTGAATCGATTTTGTATGCATATCGGATAGGTCTGAGAATCGGCCAACATCTATTTTGAATACCCCAAAAACTCCTTTTTTTAAAACTTTTTTATAAATTTATGTGGCAATACAAGCCGGGTCAGCTAGTTACATAATATTATATTATTTATTATCCAAAGAAAAATAAACTTATTTATTCAAATAAACAAATCTTATAACTATATTTACAATACAATGACTACATAAAATTAAAACTATCATTACGTGGAAGCGAACCTAAAATACTAGCAGCATTTCCGCGTTGGATAGCAAGGCTGATCCGTTGACCGAGATAGCTTCCAGCGCTTGGGTTTCCAGTAGCCTTATTGAGGCGCGAAGATAGTATTTTGAACATTCTCCGCGCCTCTGGGCCCCACGGGCCAAGTGTCTCGACACCAAAGGGCACAACGATGTATGACTCACTGAGACCAACATATTTGCGACGCTTGCCGTCTTCGGCAGTGGAAGCAGCAGCCCCAGCACCAACTGAAAAATTGTAGTATAAATATAAAATTTTTATCTTGGGCTGGTATTGACAGCTACGATCTTACTTAATTATTCGTTAATCGTAATTGTTGTATAGGCGATGTTCTAAATCCGCACGCAGGTGATTAAGTCGAACATTTTATATTCTCGATTTTCTTAATGCAATGATATGATAGGTACATTAATACTATTATTATCGCTGTTTGTTTATTGTCGCTAGTAATGTCGGATAAGGGCGTATAACTTGTTGAATTGGGTGTTGAGGAATGTTGTACCTGCTGAATTTGATAGATGACGATATCTGTATGAAACTAATATTATAAAAGCGACAATTTGTAGTTGATCACTTACGGCCTTACAAATAAAATTGGCATAAAGTTGTAACTAAGCATAAACCAAGAATATGTAAAATGTTTACAAATAGATATTTTACTTACGAATGGTTTGTTCGGACGTATAGCGTTTCCCGCGTTTATTTGCAAGGCAGCTTGTCATTCGGAAAACTTCAGAATTATCATTTTATTGACAGTGTTGTCAACGATATTGTAAACATTTTGAATTTTCTTTGTTTATCATCAGTTGTAACTTTATACCAAGTTTATTTGTAAGGCCGTTTATGCGTTTTAGGAGCAGCTTACATGTTATTTTTCATACAAGGTCTCGTAAGCGATCAGCTTCCGTGACTATTCCCTCGATGGTGTCCGTACATTGGTATGTATGTATGGGCGTGTGTGTGTATGGATGTATGTAAACCTCTTATAACTTTAGAACTACTCGACCACAAATTTGGCTCTATTCGAAAGGACTTAACCAAACTTATGATTTTGATTTTCAATACAATTTGGAACGATTCGAACCGGTAGAATTTGAGAAATCTCAAAACAACAAAGAAAAAAACGTTATACGTCCGAATAAACCAATCGTAAGCAAAATGTCTATTTGTAAACATTTTACATATTCTTTGTTTATGATTAGTTATAACTTTAAGCCAATTTTATTTGTAAGGCCGCGAGTGTTCATTGCTGGATAATAATTGATTAATGCTATTTTTTGAATAAACTATTGTAAACATAACAACTTAGATAATAAATACGTCTATATCTCTATCTATCTCTCCTCTTGCTGCTGGACACGCGATGAAAACAGGTTAATCACTTTAGTGTGCGTGACAACCTACGTCTTACACTCGCGATTTGTATGTCAATTTGTGTTAGTGAGTGTCCATTGCTAAAAATAGAGGTTAACTGTCAACCTCAATTTTTTGACGTTTTCACAACTTTAGCAGTCTATCTAGACAAATAATTTGTGATCTTAGGTTTTGTTATATTTGATATTAAGAGTTTTATTTAGGACTATACCCGAGGTCATTATCGCTCAGAGGGCAATGGAGAGGGCTACGCTCGGAGTTTCCCTGCAAGATCAAATCAGTAATGAAGAGATCCGTAGGAGAACCAAAGTCACCGATATAGCGCAATTGATTGCAAAACTGAAGTGGCATTGGGCAGGGCACATAGTTCGACGGACACATGGCCGTTGGGGCAGTAAAGTCCTCGAATGGCGACCACGTACCGGGAGACGCAGTGTTGGTGACCCCACAAGATGGGCCGACGATCTGCTCAAGATCGCCGGAATACATTGGATGAAGGCAGCGCAGGACCCAGGCGTTTGTCTTGCAGTGAACATCTTCCAGCTGATGATGATAATGATAATGTACCATCATCATTAAAAACTGACAGATAGTATAAACAATGCAATGGAAGCAAAATGCTTACACATTATTGGATTTCATAAGATTTAATAGTTATCGGGCGATAATAGCCACTATTTGTAGTATAATTTATAATTTATTAACTGATTATTCGTGTACACTAATTTCATTAACTTTCGATATAATGTGTGTCAAGCAGCTGCAATCGGGCTAGAAAAGGTCGCAGTACACTTCCCCGTTCAAATTGTTGATACAACGTGTAAATTAGCAATCAATAATCGAATAAGGCCTGAACCACTCACCACACCATGTTACGCAAAATAATTTACTCACATTATTCAACTATGAGCCGATGTCTCATGATAACTCAGCAGTGAGCATTACTGAGTTTCGTGCTGAAGGGCGCGGTAGCTAGTGATATTACTGGGCAAATGAGTTCTTTTGTGTCAAGGTGCCGAGTGTTTCTGTCCGAGTCAATTGTAGTGCCGCTCAGAATTTTTGGGTTTTTCAATAATCTTGAGCGGCACTGCATTGCAATGGGCAAGGCGTGTCGATTACCATCAGCTGAACGTCCTGCTCGTCACGTCCCTTATATTAATAATAATAATAAAACACTAATTTTCATTCATCCTTTCCATTTCTTCCATCAGATTTATTGTGTAGAGGACATTGTCCATTTGCCGTACAGCATGTACGATCGGATCTGAAATTTATTTAATAAACGGTTTTTGCTAGTTAAAAAGACAGACAGTATGGACTACCATTAATCGGGCGTTATTATAAATTAATATTGTTTAATATCAGTGGGGCAAACGAGCAAGGACCTCACTTGATGGACGTAAGACAGTCGTTGTCGAGAGTTAACTTTTTAATCTATATATACAAAAATGAATTGCTGTTCGTTAGTCTCGCTAAAACTCGAGAACGGCTGGACCGATTTGGCTAATTTTGGTCTTGAATTATTTGTGCAAGTCCAGGGAAGGTTTAAAAGATTTGAAGAAACATGAAAATCCTCGGATTCTGATTTTCCTTTGACGTGTCCCCCGTCGTTCAGAAATCAAATAAAAATAACAGTTTAAAATGCATAACTAATTAGAATTTTTGTATTTTTCTGACTTTCTAAGGAGGTAAAAAAAAACTTCCTTAAAACACAGGTAACACTTAAAAAAAGGAGTCCTTTTGTTTGTTTTAAGTTTATTTTATACAAAAGTTTAGGTCTTTCATTTATCTATTAAGGTAGTATGAAGTCTGCCGGATCAACTAGTGTGAAATAATTGTAATATTTCTGAAGTTTTAAGTTTTTAATGTAATATAAATTGTTATTTTTGTGTACGATACCCCAATAAACGAAATTTGTACTTAACCACTTAAATGCTAGTACTTTTATGATGATAAATAAAGCAATTCGTGCGAAATTATTTCCTGACTATTCGAAAATATTCAAAAATGCACAACGTTAATGTTTCAGTTTTTACTTCTGCCGGCACTCCCGGAGTGTAACCTCTATTCTCTATTCTCAAAATTACTTGTTTAACCAAAAAATATATTATTTTAACTCCACCGCGTAAGAGTAACATTAACTTTAATAATAAAGAAATGATTTTTGAAGATAGACCTGTTCGTTTATATTGATTTAATATATAATCTTGCGTTGACCCTTTCGGAACAGGCAAAGGTCGGTACCATGAAAGCCAAGTCTTGAGTGAGAACGCAACTTGCGCTAAACGAGTTTTGCTTTGGACCAGTTTGAATGAGAAAATTGACTTTAATTAATGTATTGCGAATTAAAAGAGATCGCTTTTTTACTTTAAAAATATTTATTTCTTAAAGGGACATGTAAAGGTCCCGCTACAACGTATGTGACCTGAACGCGTGAGACAAGAAATGTGAACGACAGACAGTATATGCGATGCAATATTTTAAAAAAAACGGGGATTGCGATGAGAGTGAAAACCTACAGTATAAAAATTACAATTTTCTGTTTGAATTTCTTATATTAAGAAAATTATCAATAATCGTTGCATACAATTTTTTAAATTAAAATAAGGGACGAGACGAGCAGGACTTTCAGCTGATGGTAATTGAGAAGCCCTGCCCATTACAACATAGCGGTGCCGCTCAGGATTCTTCAAAAACCCCAAAAATTCTGAGCGGCATTACAACTGCGCTCGTCACCTTGAGACATAAAATGTTAAATCTCATTTGCCCAGTAATTTCACTAGCTACGGCGCCCTTCAGATCGAAACACAATGTTTACACATTACTGCTTCACGGCAGAAATAGGCGCCGTTGTGGTACCCATAATCTAGCCGGCTTCCTGTGCAAAGGAGCCTCCCACTAGTAAAAACTATATAATTCCATCAATCAATTTAAATGTTTTATCAAAAAATGTCTCTGTCCTTAATCCTACTACTCCACAGCCGAATAACTAAGTGATCGGACAGCCTGGGCACTAGATTATGATTATTTTATAGCAGTAGCAATGACGGTACAATATTGTACATTTTATTAAAAAGAGCGTTTCTTGCGCCACTTCTCCTCTCTCAGAGCGCCATTTGTGTCCCATGCGGTAGTAGTATCTAGTATTCTAGAATAGACATCGAGAAGAATTTAAAAGGATTCAATTTTGAGAAAATAAAATGCCTTTTATGCCTTTATCAATCACTAAAATCCTCAGGCTTTAGGGCTCAGATGGTATAAGCAAAAGGAATTAGGATTTTAGATCATTTTTAGTATGAAACGGAGTAATCAAAGTGCAGCCATTTTTGTTTCGCTCAACGGTCAGGATATTATAAATACGCTTTCTATAAATACAGTAATATTGTGTAGGTTCTGCCTTTATATTATAATATATAATTGACATACTTTTACACAAATTATCTTGCCCCAAACTAGGCATAGCCTGTAGTATAGGTACAAGACAACGATATATTTAATACAATATACTTACTTAAATGTACATAAATACATATAAGCATCCATGTCTCGGTAACAAACATCCAAATTCATCATATAAATCCCCTTTAAACTCCAGCTTAGTAGGCAGGGTCACTCACCACTCGGCAATATAGGTATATATTAGCCCCTTATTTTCATATTAATAGATTTTACCGCAATAGGAGCAGAATAGAGAAAACGATTGTAAACACAAGGCAAAGGTAAGATCATATAGACCGTTACACCTTGGTCGGAGCAAGTAGTAAATTGCTTGCAGCGAAATATACATATCATCACATTAATACGGGGGCCAGCTATACATTTTTCATCTCAGAACCACAGCTTCCCGGTTAATGATTTACTCCAGATAAATAGGGCTGGCACGCATGAACTCTTGCTACATTGTAGGTAATTAATTTATTCTTGTTTTATGGAAAAAGACATTCGCTGTCACATGATGTTACATAATCATAAAATAAATAAATTCTTAATTGTCGTACAAAACATTATAAAAATAAAATGAATAATTAGGTAGGCTACGCTAAGAAACCATGTGACATTCATAATGTTAACACGAGGAACAAACATAAACTTGTTATGCCTACTACTCGGTTGGGTCGAGTTAGTAAGTCTTTTGTTGGGCGATGTATATGCTTCTACAATATGATCCCAGAAAATGTACAAAACAAATGTGTTACGAAATTTAAAAGAATTGTTAAAAACGTTTTTGTGGGAAAGGTTATTATAGCGTAAACGATTTTCTTAATGACACCACGGACTGGGATTAAAGCGAACACCCTCAGGCTCTTTAATTATTAATGTTTATTGTACGATATTACATTGTAATCCATATTTTATATAAAAAAAAAGCCCGCTGAGTTTCTTGCGCCCATTCTTCTCAGGTCTGAGGCAGTCTCTTTTGAATGGGTGGTAGATTTTGACGTTCAATAAGTGATTATAAATCCTATTTTGAATAAAAATATTTGAATTTGAATTTGAATTTGAATAGGCAAAAGGAAAAGGCTCAGCTTCACCAGAGAACCTTCAATCATGGATTCATGTTTCCATGCAGCGCTGTTTTTCAGCCATCCCCTCCTTCCCAAGGTGTTGAGTGGGAGTGGATGTATTGTGGCTCCCCCCGATTACCTACTTAAGCTATCTTTATTATAAAATGTGATATTTAAAAAAAAAGTTTTCTTATTACCCTTGCAAGTGTATGTAAGTGTGTGTGTGTTTATGTGTGTGTTGAAAATCGGTTTAAATATGAGTAGAAGAATTATTAGTTGAAATGAATGTGATCTCTTGAGCTTAGCACAGCAATGCTTGATTATATGTTAAATAAAAATAAGTTATTATCTGAAATCTGTAGTGGCTGCAAACAATTATTTGTTTAATTTATAATTTATAAGTTTTTAATTAATTTAATCATTTATAAGTCATTGTTTATATGTTATGACATATTTTGTAAAGTATATTTTATTGCACTATCATAAAATAGCTGCATATTAAACGGTAAGACTACACGAAATAAAATTTAATTTTTTTTTAATTTTGTGCTATATAAAGATACATTTATTTTGATAAAATCGACTTGTTTTACGTTCCAAAAACTTCTTCTGCCGTCAGAAAATGACTGAACTGATGAATGCCAAACATTAACTAAAAAATACACGATTCGTTATGTATTTAAAATGATAGCCCTCACTTCTAGGATTAATACACAAATAAAATTTGAAAACAAAATTTTGTGAACGATGCGGGACTCGAACCCACGACCTCTGGCGAGCTCGAGTCCCGTATCATTTGTTTTCAAATTTTATTTGTGTAAAAAATACACGGCTTAAGAAAGCTTTGGATCAACAAACCTCTGTGGGAGCAATTTCTACCCGCAAGTTTTATTTTAGAACCAATTATAATTAACAAAATAGTTGGTCATTGACAGCCCTAGATAAGAGACAAGATCTGTAAGAGCCGGTTACTTATTATTAAAACGGGTTCCCGACTCCTATTTCACCCTTTGATCTCATTTAACTAAGTGTATAGGTGATAATGTGTACCAGGGTTATTAATAGTGTGCAATGGATAGCTGTACTCCATGATATGGGTAAAGGCTTTGGGAATTACATGCGAAACCTCCACAGGCAACGACGGTAATGTACGGTACATTACCGTCGTTGCCTGTGGAATCTTTTGTTCAATGTGAAACTGTTTCTTTTTATGTCAGTTATTAACGAATGTTGAAGTGAAAATTTATTTAGATGCTTTGAGCATCTTTGCTTTCAGGATGTTGAATGTGACTGAGCTGTCACGCTTGACTATGTAACGCTCGTTTGGTCACTTGTAGTGAGAAACTAGTCTGTTAAGAATTAAACTTCTAAGTTAATTTAAAAAAAGATATGCCCGTTTATATATTTTCCGTTTACCTAGGACTATGAAATTTGGCAAGTTATACCGGTTCACACTAAAAGTAAAAGGAAAAATCTGAAAACTATACATTTGTAATTAAATCATAAAAACATTGTACGGAACCCAAGGTGGGCAAGCCCGGCCCGTACTTGTCCGGTATTTTTAAAAATATCGGTAGGCCCACACAAAACTCAGGTCACAGTTAAAACTAACGGAAGATGTATAGTATTTTATGCAACAGTTGTATAATGAGGGTCAAAAAACACAAGTGGCATGGGTTGCCCAATGAATGACACCACGAGCGTTTTTTGACCTAATTATACAACGTGTCGTATACAATATTTTTTCTACGACTAGGTAATATTAAATAAAACAAAAATTAAACAAACAATTATCACATGTTTTCGAGTTACCGTTTCAATGGACGGGAAATATATTGTATATATATATATATATGGTGAGTGGTTTCATTTTTCCTTCAAAGAATTGCAAAACATCCATACTGCCAACGCGGGAAAAATGATAATTGCAAAATATACCAAAAATTTAAAATCGCAAGATGCTAATCTTGGCAAATTATAATAATTATTTTATTATAATTAACAAGTTTTTTTCTTAAATCGACATGAAAATGTTTAGTCTAAAGACAAAATCATGAAAATATTATAGTCTGTATTACATAAATACCTAGTATATTTTTGCATCTGCCATATCTAACCTGGACTTAGTTGTCTGTGGCACCAAACAACTGTACTTATTTGGCGGTGACATTATAGTCTGGCAGCTGTCAAAGTGCTTTTGTGCCTGTTTGATATTCGCCATTTTGGCGCTGTAACCGTAGCGAGAGTTTGCGGTAGTAATGTCTACCTCAGCTAAACAAACATCGATAGACGGTTGGAATCTATTTACAAAAAAAAAAATGTGTACACTTTATTTCTCTGATCCCTGAAGTATAAATAACACGGAAAACGAACGAAATTAATTCAAAATGCTGAAATACTCCAGAGTAGGTAATGTACGCTTCCCTCGCAGCCATTTGTATTATACGTCATAATTAGTTCTGTGGACGCTCGCGTGCGGCGCTTCAAATAGGCACAAAAAATCTGCTTTCAAACATATACAGCCTGTCCAGTGGTATTTATACAAGTCAGTGACGGTAAGCAATGCTTTCTTAGGCTATTAGAGTAAATACTTTTTCGAAGACTTAGTAAAGTATGTACTAAATACTAATATGACTGATAGTGACTCTATAGATGACAGATAAAAGTAGAGGTGCAGAAATCATTTGTAACAATATAATGTTATATAAGTAAAATCAATTTGACTAACATTTTTGTCACACGTTTAGTTACAAAGGGAAGTATTCACGAGCGTGGGAAAAACTAGGTGTGAATATTCTCAATACATTCATCGTGTTACTTCCTCAGCACTTTTGGGTCTAGGTCACGCCACTGTGCTGCTGAATTGTAGGTTACGACATCAAGTGTTAAGTTACGTTTGTCACTTGAACTTTCATGATAAATATTATATAACTAGATACTTAGACCGTTCACGTTTAAAATGTATACTAGCTATACTAGCCGTTCCCACCCGCTTCGTTGGGCGATTTTTAAAAGGAAATAAATTAATAAAGGAACGTAGGAATTCAAAAAATAAGAAATAAGTAGCCATAAACCATCTAGGATAAATTTCGCATCGAATGATGTCGATACAATCAGTGGTTTAGGCGTGATATATAGATATATATATTTGGTCTTATATAGACTTGCGGACCTGACAGACGCTGTTCTGTTTCTGTCAAAAGAAAAAAATGATGTAGATATTCGGGAATAATACAGTCTAAAGGTATCGGATATATGAAATGAAAGTTTATGAGTTAAAATAAAACAAAGACGTATTTCTGAATGATTATATAGTAATGTCCCAGAAAAACGTTGTATTGCCGATATTAAAATCGCAATACAAAAGTAAATGTCGATCGTAGATGGGTGAAAATTTGAAGTTGTATGTATTTTTTAATGCTGACTCATAACCAAACAAATTTAAAAAAATAAAATAAAAATTAAAAAAAAAAATCGTGTGGACCACCCTTAACATTTAGGGGTATGAAAAATAGATGTTGGCCGATTCTTAGACCTACTCAATATACTCACAAAATTTCATGAGAATCGGTCAAGCCGTTTCGGAGGAGTTCAATGTTTAACACCATGACACGAGAATTTTAAATATTAGAAAGAAGATTATTAGAGTTTTTAAATGATGAGGATTCATATCGTATTTGTGTAAATATCTTTTACATTACTGCTTTATAATTGCCAATTTTTAACCGACTTCAAAAAAAGGAGGAGGTTTTCAATTCGTCACTATGTTTCTTTTAAGTTTGTTACCTCGGAACTTTCGACTGGGTGAACCGATTTTGATTATTCTTACTTTATTCGAAAGCTGGTGCTTGCAGTGTGGTCCCATTGCAATTTGGCTCGAGTCGACAATGGCATCCATGCGATAACCATAAAAGTCTGAAATTTGCTATAAGTATATGTGCGACAAATTTACGAATAACTCAATATCGCGTGAACCAATTCCGATGATTCATTTTTTTATTGGAAAGGATATACTACAAAGGTAGTTTGGTGAGATATGGGTTACTTTATGATTATGGGATCCATGGTAAAGTAACGGAACTCTTCAATTCTTTGGAGCAAATTAACGATACTCGGCCGAATCTTTTTTATGCTATCCGGATATTTGAGTCACCAACCGTATCGTCGTTATGGTCAAGTATTTATGGTAAGGGTGCGATTTGTGGCAGAATTTCTAATTGTCTGTAATCAAATTGCAAAGTGATGACGTTCATTGCTGCATTGAAAATTTTAATAGATCTACACATTAATTATAAATGATAATAATAATATAATAATTATAATAAAAATAATAACAAAAAAAACCGACTTCAAAAACACTATTCTAAAACAATAGATATACCCCCTTATTCATAATGGTCCGCTAACTTTAAACAGCCGCTAAGAAGTGTTTTTTCTCATTTTGACTTAGGTCAATAGAAGAAGACAGAGTGAGAGTTAGCAATGCTTTAAGTTAGCAGACTAGTATGAATAAGGGGGTTAATATGCACCAAAAAATATAAAAATGATTGCGTATTTTTAGGCTATTAATAATTTATCCAATTCTAGTAATGATTATTGTTATTTTTGGAGTGACTGTGTGACCTATGAATGAGTGACCAGTTTTATGAAGTTTGAACTGGGTATGTTGCGCCCGTTCTTCTCACTTCGCCCGATTTTGTCGTTCAATAAGTGATTTTAAGCCCCCACACTACATTACAAGAAACACAGGGGTACGCTTCTAAGATGTACTTACGCGATATTTTTCTCGTAATTCTTGTCAAAGTAAAATGTACCGTGCAAACAAGTTTATTGGTTGGACCTACGTAGAAAAAAGTTAAAAACCGCCCTATAATGATTAGGGTTCGGTTCTACCTATTGCATCGACGATTCTTCTTTCACTAGCATAAGCCCTTTTAGTTTTTAGCTTTCTTGACTTTGCCTCTTTTCAGGTTTTTATAGGTGAATTTTGAACTAATCTATTATTAATTACTTTGTACAATATTCCTTTGCAACAACAGAAATTACAGTATTGTTACTTTAAATTTTGTAGCCCCAGGCGTATTTAAAACCTAGCCCTCGCTCGGGAATTAACTTTGCATTTTTGCAGTAGGTAATGTCAGACCACTCTACACTAGAACTTCAATTGTTTTCTATCAAAGAGCATTAATAATATAAGAACCAAGTTCGGTTCCGGTCAGGCTATATCAAAGATGTAGATTGTCTCACATATAATGCGCCTGCGCACCATTGTGACCGGACCACGGCTTAATTGCCCGAGTGAATAAATTAAAACATGAACGCTGTCTTACTGTGATTCAATGTTTATTTATGTGTTACTCTCTGATGTCAGATTTAATGGACCGAACTTTGAGACGGGTTAATCCTTAGTGCTTTGAAAGTAAGGGGACACGTACATGTTTGTTGGAAATAAAATATTCCGCCTTTGTAAGAATTTACTTGTACATCTCCAGTAATGTATGAGAAACAAGGCAATTAGAAATCTATTGACATAAGAGAAGGCTTCTCTCGATGGGGCACTAGGTTGAACCATTGACACCACAGAGCCCACGACTCAATCCTCGCGCGCCATGTAGATACCAAAGTATTAAAGGTGTTTTTTTATGGAATAGAAGGACAAACGAGCGTACGGGTCACCTGGTGTTAAGTGATCACCGCCGCCCACAATCGCTTGCAACACCAGAGGAATCACAAGAGCGTTGCCGGCCTTTAAGGAAGGTGTACGCGCTTTTTTTGAAGGTACCCATGTCGTATCGTCCCGGAAACACCGCAAAAGGAAGCTAGGTTTTCTAACACATAATATTACTACGCTTATTCTTGTTTTTATAAGGTTTTCAACGCTCTTGTGATTCCTCTAGTGTCACAAGAGAGTAATGGCTGCGGTGATCACTTACCATCAGCTAATCTTTTGTCTTTCCCTTCCAATCCTTCTATAAAAAAAATGTAGAAGAATAGTCAGTGTAGTTTCATAGGAAAACATATAACGTAGTGTAAATTGATAAAGGCTTCGCGTTGTTATAATATAATTTCTATAGTTCTAACTTTTTGGAAGTGAAAACTTCTTGAGCACTTTTATGAGTGTTGAATGAGACAGAGCTGTTACGTTTACATATGTAACGCTCGTTCCGGTACTGCTTAACTGGATAATTTTATTTTCAAGTCAAATTAGGCACACTCGCTCTTCACTAAGCAGTCATAGTTGTGTTATAAACATCAGCTTGATTATGTTTTCACTTCTATGGAGTGGTGATAATCTACACGAATTTTGAAATATTAGCCATGCTGGGTAATATTAATAGTTCTGTTGCATCAAATTGACAAGTTACAAGGGAGCCCTCGCTATGACACAGATGTTGACGACAGAAAGAATTCAAAAAAGATTTATTTGGCATTTAATATATGCGAACGGACTTTCAAGAAAATGTCTGTCTTCCTATGCCTATCGTATTTTTCAAAATGACTTCCTCTAATCGATAACTTTTAAATAACAAGATTGACTGTCCTTAACTTCTGAATAAAATTAACTTTCGTGTCCTAAATTTTTTCGTTGGAAGATGTATGTTTGGAGTGAACTCTCCTATTCTAAGGCTGTTGAAGATAGCCAACACGTATAGTGTATATAATTGATAATAATCTTACGTCCTCTGTCCAAACAATTCGTAAATTATTTTTATGTAAGTTTTGCGAATAAAACGTAGTCATAATTATATTTTTCAGCCTTATATAATAATAGTTTAATATAAAAATTAGCTCTCTTGTTAATGTGTTAATGTTTTTTTATCTCTGAAGAATAAAGCAATATTTTCTTTGTGAAAATTATTAAGCATGGGGGAGGCTCCCTTGCACAGGATGCCGGCTAGATTGTGGGTACCACAACGGCGCCTATTTCTGCCGTGAAGCAGTAATGAGTAAACATTATTGTGTTTTGATCTGAAGGGCGCCGTAGCTAGTGAAATTACTGGGCAAATGAGACATCTTATGTCTCAAGGTGTTGGTCATGCATTGTAATCGGCAGGGCGTATAAATTACCATCAGCTGAACGTCCTGCTCGTCTCGTCCCTTATTTTCACATGGAAAAAAATGTAGTAGATACCTGTAGTTGATTGATACATTAAGTACAATATATTTTGTCTGTATCGTAATATAAAGTAAGTTTAATGTTCCGCAGCCGTAAAAACAAATTTCCGCTCATAGTTTCGTATTCTTATCAACAACCAGATTTGCGATCTTAGTTCACTGTAACGTCACTCAAACATGATTTGAAGAATATAAATCAAATACTGTATCTAGTGTTCAACGTATTATGAATCCATTTTCTCAAAGATAAGATGCAAAATGTAATAAAGGCGCTGGAGTCACGATTTTCCAGCGTGCGTTTTTAAATGTCTTATAAACAAATAACCTCGCATTTCAAAACAGACTCTATTCAATTGTCGTAAAATTTAAATCGGCAATTGTTTATTTTCAAAGACTTATCACGTAAAACGTTCTAGCGCGTTTACGTTCTGTTGAATATGCAACTGTTTTGTTAAAGAGTTTATAGTTCATTTTTGTTTGCGGTGTCAATGGAGTTTTTCATACGAGCAACCGTGTCATTACTTCAAGGTGACATGTATCGTATGTGTATATATTATGTATTAGCCATAGATATATATTCTCGACCTTACCTGTATAAAGTTCACGTGTTTTATTATCACTTGTATGCTGCTCATGCTATACTGGACAAAAAAAATATCCGCAGAGAATATTTTGTTGTTTTTAAACAAAGTATAAGTTATATTTCTATAGTGTTCTCATATCTTAATATACATAAATCCAGTGTCCTGATTTCCAACGAACTCTTAAACTAATGGGCGGATTTTAATGGGGATTACTTTATGGAGTGCAGTATAGGCCAACATGAGAGATAGGACAGTTTTTATTTACAATATTTGTTTATATATATGTCCATATAATATTTTCAATGAGATAATTTAATGACGTACCGTTTGACAGTTCTGCGGAAACGATTTCAGTACAGGGAGCATATATTACGAAATAATTTTACATGTTATGAAATTTTATTGACAAATTCATAAAAAACAGTCTTTTATTTATTTCGTTTGGTATCGGCAACAAAGCTATCGATGCCTACGACTGGTTTTGCTCGTTTTCTCTTTATTTATTTGGAACAATTTTATTTTCTCTGCGTACGTTCGGCCATATTGACGAAATCCACAACAAAAGTCGTAAACAGAGCCCAAATTAACGAGCGATGGCCAACAGTAATGCAGTATCAATATCCGAATTCAGAAGCCAGCTCAAAACTATATCACAATCGCAGTGCATTGAGCATAGACGCGAGTTTGCCGGAGGTTGTTTGTTGTACTGGCCAGCGATCCTATATGACGATCGTATTCGATTTCATATTTAAAAATTTTGAATTTAGAAAAACAAATGCCGCGTTTTGTGGTAAGTAAGTACCTGCACCAATAATTAGAATCTTACAAAAATAAAAAATAAATATTCGCGGGACCCTTATATAGTACAGAAGTAATTCTGTCGGGTCAGCTATATCTAATAAATAAAATTCTTGTGTCATGTTGTTAAACTTTGAACTCCTCCGAATCGGCTTCACCGATTCTCATGAAATTTTGAGTGCAGACCTACCCAGGTCTGAGAATCGGACAACGTCTATTTTTCATCCCCCTAAATGTTAAGGGGGGTCCACACCAAATTTTTTTTTTTTTAAGTTTGTTTGATTATGAGTCAGCATTAAAAAATACAACTTCAAATTTTCACCCATCTACCATCTACAGTTACTTTTGTATCGCGATTTTAATATCGGCAATACAACGTTTGCTATATATAAGTATACATATTTGGTCATTAACTTAAACAACTATAATACTTAGTCTATGAATCTGTGACGTACCTAGAGGTCATGTGTCTGTGTGTATATTATCAATGTGGAGAGAATGATAAATGTAAAGTGTAACTTATTTGTATTTTTAACCGTCTGTTTGATTATTTTGTTGCAATTTGTCAATTTGATACATTAAGGAACTTTTAAGGGTTCCGTAGCCAAATGGTAAAAACGGAACCCTTATACATTCGTCATGTGACATGTCTGTCTGTCCGTCCGTATGCCACGGCCACTTCTTTCCGAAACTATAAGAACTATAGTGTTGAAATTTGGTAAGTAGATGTATTTTGTAAACCAAATTAAGATTTTCACGCAAACGAAAAAAAAAAACATCAAATTTTAGGGGTTCCCTTACTTAGAACTGAAAGTAGAAAATTTTTTTTTTTTTTTTTCATCAAACCCAAACCTGTGGGGTATTTATGGATAAATCTTCAAAAAAGATATTGAGGTGTCAAATATAATTTTTTCCAAACTGAATAGTTGCGCGAGAGACTCTTCCGAAGTGGTAAAATGAGAGCCCCCCCCTGTAACTTCTAAGAGAAGAGATGATAAAACTAAAAAAATATATGACGTACATCAAATATCATCGTACCATGCAAACTTCCACCGAAAAATTTTTTTGAACGAAATCTAGTTCTACTCTAGGTCTAGATTTTTTAATACGTTATAAATCATTACAAACAACTTTACTTTACTTTATTTGCTTGACTCCGACTCGCACTTGGCCGATGTTTTTTTTAAATTTCTTTATGCTGATATTAATAATTTGTTATTTTGTTATCGTGGTTTCATAAAACTACAAAATTCCATTTTTTATCATTACTACTAAGCATAGCCTGTGTATGGGTGACACACAACGATGTATTTAATGTAATATACAAAGTTAAACTTATTTAAATTTAATTATCCATGACGAAGATACATACATATTCATCAATCATTTCGTTATCCACTGTAGCAGCTCCCCACTTGGTGGTACTGAATACCAACTTCTACATCGGATATCTGTTCCTTATGAAAATTGGCATTCTGCTGTATTTGAAGGAGAATGTAATTTCTGTATTCAGAGCTAATAATATAAGTCTTATAAGTGATGTATAATTTTTTTAAAGTGTTGGATTAAGCGTGATAGTAATTTTGAAGCTAGTATAAATATAAATGTAAAAATCACACGATATAGTCATTATCAGTGGCTTCTTTGCACAGGATGCCGGCTAGATTATGGGTACCACAACGGCGCCTATTTCTGCCGTGAAGCAGTAATGTCTAAGCGTTATTGTGTTTCGGTATGAAGGGCGCCGTAGCTAGTGAAATTACTGGGCAAATGAGATTTAACATCTTATGTCTCAAGGTGACGAGCGCAATTGTGGTGCCGCTCAGATTTTATGGGTTTTTCAAGAATCCTGAGTGGCACAGCATTGTAATGGGCAGGGCGTTTCAATTACGTCTTTCAATCAGCTGAACGTCCTGCTCGTCACATCACTTATTATCATTAAACAAAAACAAACCCGAGTTATGGACATAGGTGAAGGTTTTTAGCAGATTTGAGATGAAGTACTTAATAAAAGTTTATTTATAGGCACTAAGGTATTGGTGCAGGTCGATTCATTCGCAAACCACCGCCGAGTAGCGACTACCGGCCCGCACGAAACAATAACACGCGAAATGAATGTCTTATAAGATAATACATTGAACACAACCCTAAAAGAACAAAAGTGACAGGTTGCGGGGGCACAACAGGTAGGCCTACGCACACTCGCGAAGCCGCACGCTCGCGATAAATTTGCCTAACGAACGAAATGGTTCACTCACACGAGCGCGGTTCGGCCGAGTCACCTCCACAGTCCACACGATATTGACACACAGTTGCATTTTCACCTGTACTGTGTTATGTGGATGTGAGTCAGAGCTCAGTCGGGCCGACTGTTTAGCGCGCTTTGGTCGCTTGTCTGTGTACAACGCCACCCGCAGCGTCCTACACCCTATACATATATATATATACACCACGTGCTCTCGCGAGTGCCTCCAGTGATAAGCTAGGCGATAACGTTGGCAAAATATACGCGACGCCCACGCAAGTGCGCGGCTGTGTTTGTGTGTTGTTTGTGACTCTTTCAAGCTGTTTCTGTCAGACAAGCTGAGGAACATAACAGCGGCCGAAGAGTGTATTTGGAAATACCTAAAAGGTATGCTTGTGTCTATTAAAATTTGCCGATGTCGGTCCAAGTTTGTCGTTCGGGCGGGCGCGTGTAACTTGTTAATAATTGTTGTTTTTTGTCATTACGGATTGTTGTCAATCGTATGTTTTACTGTCAATGATGGAATTGTTTGATAGCACTACAGCTTGATCAATTTTTTACAAATGACCTTTGACCTATGTTGTCATAACGCTATAATACAAGCTAAACCCTACAATAATAAAATAGGAAGAAATTTATTACCTTTTTTATGTTGTGTTTGTCTCAGTGACATAATTAATTAAAAAACACCAAACGAAACATAATTATAATCTGCAGAATGTGTACAAATTATATGTGTACGCGATATTATTGAATGAGCCCGTTCCTCTCATTAAATTAATAATTTCCAAACAACTTGAGCCAAATTAAATGTTTATTGCGCCAGAAATTAAATACTCTCTGCGTTCGGATTGAATGATTGTCGCTATAACAAATTTTACGACGGAATTGACACGACATTCCCTTGAGATAAACAAATAAAATCTTATAACAACGAGGTAAACAAAATACCTGCATAGTTCTAGATTTTGCTTGACCCGCGAGATCGAGTACTCTCCAATCTTTTTATTTTCCTGTACCTACCTACAAACTGGTTTCAAGTGTCTAGTTAACTAGCTATTATGAATTATAATGTCATTACAAATTAAAATTGGACCGATAATTAAATAATCTATATTCTATATCCTAGCTTAAATTAATTGTTGTAGGATTATATCTCATGTACAAATACGTAATTAGGTTATAGGTACTCGTAATTTCACCAGTGGGATGCCGGCTAGATTATGGGTACCACAACGGCGCCTATTTCTGCCGTGAAGCAGTAATGTGTAAGCATTACTGTGTTGTCTGAAGGGCGCCGTAGCTAGTGAAATTGACACCTTATGTCTCATGGTGGCAATTGAGACTTGACATCTTATGCCTCAAGGTGACGAGCGCAGTTGTAGTGCCGCTCAGAGTTTAGTTCTTTTTCAAGTAATCTTGAGCGGTTCTGCATTGCCATGGGCAGGGCGTATCAATTATCATCAGCTGAACGTCCTGCTCGTCTCGTCCTTTATTTTCATAAAAAAACGACATGCATAGTTTGTTTTCTATTTAAACTCCTGATTCTTTGGTTGTGAAGATGTGATATTTTAAAACGTTTTTCGTTAAGTGCCTCCTAGTTCTATTTAATCGGTTGTGAGGACTTCAGAACTTTGTTCATTATGGGATAAAAACTATACTTTATGTTAGTTTAGATTAGCTGTACAAACTATGTGCGAAATTTCACCCAAATATGCAAATTCTTCAATTAAAATAATAGTATAATATATCATTTTTCGTTCGGAAATCCCTATTTTATAATAAGTTTTTATGGACTAACTTTAGGGCGACGTCTCTCCCTAAAGTCAGTCTTAAAAATCTTAACGTTCTCCAAAATTAATTACGGCGAAGTGTACGAGCTGATCCTAACTGTATGTAACCTATTTCGTAGCTGGATAAAGTTTTAGCACAAATGAAATGTATTCGTAAATCACATAATTTATATGGTACTACATAGCATCGCCAGCTCTGTGAACTAATTTCCCTTCCGATAAAAAAGCATGCAATACAAGCAAGTTACTCATTTGGTACAAGTCAACTTTACTATTCCATTTGTGTTCACCACAAGGTACACGTTACTATACAACTTTTATAAGGTCGATAATTTGAAAATAAACTCATAATCAAGCAAATTAATAAAAACACTGCGTTTCGAATTTAGATGCATGTTTAGAGTTTAATTACCTTTATCGATGTGCAAATGTTAATGTTATTTTATATTGAAACGTTTACATTATTATGTTATTAATCTATTATATCCTGGCGAGGTTCGTTATCAAAAACCATTAGTTACATAGGTTGAATGTTAAGAATAAGTAGTTTATTCCCTTGTCATTCAAACTTTTAATCGTGACTAGTCAAAGAAGCTTCTTTTTGCTGAGCCGAATTAGTCATACACCCGCATTCACAAACGATTCTTCCTTGCTACTATACTAGCAGCAACGCCAGTGGGAGGCTCCTTTGCACAGGAAGCCGGCTAGATTATGTGTACCACAACGGCGCCTATTTCTGCCGTGAAGCAGTAATGTGTAAACATTACTGTATTTCGGTCTGAAGGGCGCCGTAGCTAGTGAATTTACTGGGCAAATCTTATGTCTCAAAGGTGACGAGCGCAATTGTAGTTCCACTCAGAATTTTTGGGTTTTTCAAGAAGCCTGAGCGGCACTGTATTGTGAGGGGTAGGGCGAATCAATTACCATCAGCTGAACGTCCTGCTCATGTCGTCCCATATTTTCATAAAAAAAAAACGCTATCGGCGTTCTATAGCGTTCGGTATGCCAAGTCCTTCATTTCAAAAATAATACATACAGGACTTTTTGCTGTGCGGACGCATAGCATTAAATAGAGCGCTGTGATTGGTTACCGTTGTGTTGCGACTTCACTCGAGTCGGCTTACAGGACAGTTGACAGATACAAACGTCAAAAAGAATCGGACTTTGATACTGTTGGCTTGCAAACTTTTAGTAGGTGTCCAGTAATCATCTGGAAAAAGTATTGTGTTATAAGTATATACTGAACAATTAACATATATAGTTTGAGAGGTCCTAATAAAAACCGTCCAATAGTTGTTGTTAGTTAAAATTTTAATGTTATTTTGAATGTGAATTTCAAACTATTGGAGAGTAAATAATTGAATTGTTGGTAACTAACCTGGAAAATCCCAGATGAATAAAATCTCAAGGCAACTAATAACTGGTAAATAGAGGAAACAGGAAGCCTGGCCTCTGCTGGTCTGTATCTTTGGTAAATCTATATCGTGTCTTTTGAAGTCCTCGGCACTGTAATAGTCAAAAGGATTTTCAAAGTCCCGTTTGCAGTGGTTATAGTTCTTCGGAAGTACAATCTCTCACGGATATAATTACCAATCTTTTCTTCATTAATCAATCAACGGTAATCAACAAGCAAACATAACCTATATTAAGTACCCGATATAAGGTTTGACATCCACTGTGCGTAGCGTAAAATACCTCGTGAGCTGCTTAATTGTGCGCTCGTTTTGGTGAACGCATAGTGTCGTCCGACCCTAAAGTGTTATTTATGAATAGGTTTTCTGTATAGCCTTTGCGTCCTAGCGCACTAGGAGACCACATTGTAACGTTTTTCTTTCATTTCGTTATATATAGGTGGTTATTGCCTACATGAACTGATTTGTTGGCAACTTTCTGTTCATGCTCTCGAACAGGATTACCTCATCGATGGTCCATTGATCGGTAATCTGCAACAGCTATGCAATTTATTATTCCAATTCACGCATGGCTCTCAGTTATGTTTTAACAAGTAAATTAGTTTCAAAGTAATATACGACACCTTAATATATTTCCATTACAAAAGCAATAATTATTGTAATATATGTAATTGGCTATCATTTTCTCTGACACTTTTGAAACGAACGCCTGTTTGGCGGCCTATTATAGTATATTATTGCACCCTAATTGTTTGTTAAGTACAAACAGCTTGTGAAGTAGCGCATAGTTCAACGAAAATGACAAAATCCATTTGCAATACATAAATGCAACGAATAACAGATTAAATTTGTAATGGCGGAATGTTATTTGCCATATAGATTTCATTTAGACGACCTGTATAGCCGAGTGGTTAGCGATCCTACCTACTAAGCTAGAGGTCCCGGGTTCGAATCCCGGTAGGTGTAAGCATTTATATGATGAATATGGATGTTTCTTTCCGAGTCATGGATGTTTAAATGTATTTATGTATGTTTATATGAATTTATGTATGTTTAGGTAAGTATATTGTATTAAATATATCATTGTCTTGTAACGCATAACACAGGCTATATATGCTTAACTTGGGGCAAGATAATTTGTGTGAAAAGTGTTTCAATATTATTATTATTTTGAGTAAGTTTATTTTTTGCTTAAATCGATGGGATTTGAGGCGTGTTTATTCATTCTCTTTCTGATTATGGTGTATTTTCACATTATTGATTGAATATAAACTCTAATCTAATCAATTTAATCTTTTTCCACCTTCGCACACAAGTTAGGAATTCATCCCCACCATCTGGATGTGTGGCGGTCCTCCACAGTGCGGTTTTGATGGAGCTTTCTTCCACGTACTACAAAGCTTCCTTTTGCGTTGTTTCCGGGACGATACCACATGGGAACCTTCAAAAAAAGCGCATACTACTTCCTTAAAGGCCGGAAACGCTCCAGTGATTCATCTGGTGTTGCAAGAGATTGTGGGCGGCGGTGATCACTTAACACCAGGTGACCCGTACGCTCGTTTGTCCTCCTATTCCATAAAAAAAACATGTATAGGACGGTATGGTTGCAGGTGATAGTTAGTTTATCATCAGCATGATCTAATTGGATAAACAATAATAATGCTGCAATGTGTTTACAGTTGCATCATTCTGTCCAATTGTCTACATGTTCAAATCTATTTAGTAGACGGATATACTGAAGACAAACGAGATAATAATAAATAAGAACAAAGCAGTGTGTGCCCCATGACAAAAATAAAACGTTTCAATACGAGGTTAATAATACACCTATTTAAAAAAAAAAGGTTATAACACTTATATAGTTATTTCTAATGTTAACTATTGATAAAATATGTCAGTTCAGCTCCAAACTTCACACAATGGGGTCACTGAAAATCGGTGTTGTGCTCATAATGTATGGACACAACTATAACTGAGTGGACTCCCGTTTTGGAAGACCACTGCCACATCAAGTTTTGCTTTTGTTTCTTTTGTATTAAGTTAAGTAAGTTAAGTATTAGATTAAGCATATATTTTGTTCTCATTAACTTTTTTGTGTGAATGTGTCAGTTTTTCTTAAGAAATAAATTCATTTTCATTTCATTTTCATAATGAACTATGACTATTATATGCCTACTACTCGGCTATATCGAATTAGTAAGTCTTTTGTGGGGCGATGTATACGCTTTTACAACAAGGTCCCAGAAAATGTTCAAAACAAAAGTATTATTATGTATGTTATTCAAAAGAATTGTTTAAAATCGTTTGTGTGGTAAAGGTTACTATAACATAAATGACTTTCGCTATTAAATAATAAGTTTAATTGTACAATATTACTTTGTAAACATATTTTTTCTATGAAAAAAAAAAGCCCGCTGAGATTGTTGCGCGCGTTTCTCAGGTCTGAGGCATTTATTTTGGAATGGGTGGTAGTTTTTGACTTTCAATAAGTGATGTCACATCCTATTTTGAATAAAAATATTTGAATTTAAATATTTCGAAGTTGTTAACTACAACAATTTGCAATTTTATTCCATAATAACGTTGAGTTTCTTACCACCGGTATTTTCAGATCTGACGCATGTCTTTTCGGCTGGTCGATAGTTTCTCAATTACAATAAATAATAGAAATATCCAAGTGAAAAGAATATATAAATTTCAAATAATGATCAAAAGAACTTACCACCAAGTTAAGCCACGCCCGTTCAATTTATTTTTAATATAATCTCTTAAAATGTATTCAAGGATTTAATAGGTCATGTAGTTGTTTAAAATATTCATCAGATTTTTGAATCAATCAAGCAGCGGCCCGGAAGTGACTCCCTGGAGGCGGTTGACATGTGCGTCATCTTTTCATTCATATTTTGGTATCGAGAGCCAACTTGAATACGTAAATGTATGATAATTAGGCTAGCAGTAGGTGTATCGATATTTTATAACATTAAAATGAATTACTTTTCGTGTACGGGTATCCGTATAGTGACTGATTATTTTTTAAAGTTTGCACTTAAACTTAAACTTAACCTATTTTTTTTTTCAACATATTCCGAAATCTAAAATGTCCGTTTTGATATTTGTGTCCACAAAAGATTAACTACATTGTCACGCGATATTTGATTTACTAGAATGGCAGCAGTGAACGGAGAATGTACAAAGTACTATCTTCGCGCCCTCAATAGGGCTACTGGAAACCCAAGAGCTGGGAGCTATTTCGGGTTACGGATCAGCCAAGCTATCCAACGTGGAAATACTGTCAGTATTCTTGATACGCTTTCCCGTAATGATTGTTTTAATTTTATGTAATAATTTGTTTTACTAACAAAATATGTTATAAATTGTTTCATAAAGAAATTCAACTTATGTTAATTAACTAGATGGTTATGTACTGAAATTATTTTTTACCTATTTATATGAATTAATATAACTGACGTCTGGTTTCACTGCACATTAACTATGGGTCTAACTTCTGATTAATGAATGCAGTAATTATTGGCTTGGTGAAACTTACGTAATTTTGTTAGAACTGCTAGGTGCGTATTTGGTATTGCTTTGGGACTGTGCATTTGGAATAGTATTGATGTTATAGCTTCAAAATGAAAATGTAACACTTGAACATGCTTAGGCAGTCTGTTTACGAGCCAACAAAGGCTTTCGCATATGTGAGACATTCCTTCGTTCGACCTCGACAGGCTGCTTCGTAGTCTGCGCACGCATGGCTACGGGCATCCGCATAACCTTACACGACTGCGGGCAACACTGTGCGTGCAAAGAGGTTCAGAGTTCGAGGCTCTATACCGAGAATATTTTATTTTCTGCTCAGGTAGTTTTTTTATTATTTTGAATATTATAAATATGAAATTTTACAACCCATTCACACACTTATAACATACAGAATTACACTCATTTGCAGATATCCATAATTATTTAAATTTTATGACTTATCCCTCTTAGGTTTGTTAGTCTACATGTAGATGTACATGAGTAATTTTGAAATAAAAAGAATTACTCATATTATAAATTAGGAACAACGCTATCACGGCTAAACAACTCAAGTGATTTTAATGAGATAGATTCTTCAGGAAGACATCTGCATATTCGAAATTTATATGTTTATATTAAAAATAGCATTTAAAATCACTTATGGAACGTCAAAAACTACCACTTATTAGAAATAGTGTGCCTCAGACCTGAGAAGAATGGGCGCAAGAAACTCAGCAGTTTTTTTAAATAAAGTATGGATAACATTGAAATATCGTACAGTAAAAAATTATAATTAAATAGCCTGAGGGTGTTCGCTCGAATCCCAGTCTGTGGTATCATTAAGAAAATTATTTATGTAATAATAACCTTTCCCACACAAACGTTTTTAACAATTGCTTTAAATTTTATGAATTGCGATTATTATATAAATCAAATAAAATTGTTAAACCGTAGCATTAATTGCAGGAATCTGAACAATTTGTTATTTTGAAAGTGATATTTTTAAAGTGACCCTCACTTCTGGGATTAATTACACAAATAAAATTTGTATACAAATTGTATGAACGTGGGTTCCGTCAAAACGCTATGAACAACAACATAAACAAGAATGAACAAGACATACCAAGATTTATGAACGATACGTCACTCGAACGGTTGGCTCAATGGAAGAGATTTGATATAATATGATGGCATACAGCTTGTTACGCAATTTATTTATTTTATTATCATACAAATTCAATTAGTAACCAAGAATTATGAACTCGAGCTCGACTCCCGCGACCTCGGGTTCTGTCCGAATGCTCTTATCAACTGAGCCAACCGTTCGAGTGAACGGTTAAAATAAATTTCTAAAACTCACTTGTACACAAAATCATAGTTTTTAACAGTAACATAATAAGGGCTCACCCGAGCTCGATCGCCCTTGACCGTTTTCAATCGACAGGAGCGTTCGTACATCTCATTAATACCAGGAAGCCATGAAGTAGAATAGGTTTCCCAGGCGCGAGTCACGTCGTGCGGTCGTCGCGGTTGACGCGGTCGTTCGCGACCCCTGACGCGGACGTTCAGACAAAAACCTTACCTCATTCGTGATCTCAGATTACCCGCCGACTTTTATTTCAGACGTACAGGTTGATCGGTTTTTTACGCCTCCTCGAATGTAATGAGATCTTCTGATAGAAAAATACGTTGAGTTTTATATACAACAGTTATTGCAAGCCTTACTGTTGATTTAGTTAAGTTATATGTTTCAATACTTTGTTATCGCCTGTTAATCTATCTCCGCTTGTGTCCTAACTTATGGAGATTATTCGCTAAAATAGACAAAATCTACAAAATAAAATAATGTATATGTTAACTACAAATTGTATAGTTTTTGAATTTTGATAAAAGTTTTCTGTGGAGTATATTATGTCTTCCCATATTAGAAACTTTGGCGATACTCTAATTCTGTGATCTAGATAAACGTGAAATTAGAAGTAAAGTTTAACTTGTAGAAATATTTATTTATTTATGCAGTCCGAAAGCAAACTGTTCACAGTGATTCTAAAGATAATTAGCCCTTGTATAATACAAGCGAACGTATTCTAAAAAGTTATTTTGAAAATGTGTTGAGTGACGCTCGAAAAACAAGAAAAAATTAAAAAAGCAACTTTTCCTGCAGTTACATACGCTTTCACCTTGTTAAATCTCTCAGCGTAAAATGAATTAGGACATTACCACACTACCGTTTTTTATCTTAATGGTCGTTTCACACTTGCTACAAACGTGTTTTAGTTCGCATTAGCTTTAAGTACAACAGCACGCTTCTGCGGCGAAGGGTTTCACCGGCAATTACTATGTGGACCGCCCTTGTAGTTGATGGCACTTGATCAAACTAGTCGAGTTTGAACGTTTACTAAAATAATACCATCGTGTTGCCATGTTATTATGAAGAGGTACCGTTTGTGATGATTCAGGTGGCGCAAAGGGCAAATGAGAGAAAACTGGTAGGAGTTACACTGAGAGACCGTAAAAGAAACGAATGGGTCAGACAGCAAAGCAAAGTGAGCGATGTAACCAAACGTGTTCCGAAATTGAAATGGGAGTGAGCTGGCCTTGTCACCCGCAAACATGGCTCGTGGTGCAAGGCATGGATAGAATGGAGACCGTGGGAGAGAAATGCCCGAGAGGAAGACCGCAGATGCGTTCGTATTATGATATCAAAAGACTGGCGGGAACAAAGTGGTTGAAAACTGCTCAAGACCGGAAAAGATGGCATAAGATGAAGGAGACCCACACCTTAGAGGTTGAGAGCGGCTAAAGAAGAAGAAGATGAAGAAGACATTTTGTGATGTTTTAGGGGGTAATCTCTGGATCTACTGAACCGATTTTGAAAATTCTGTTACCAATAGAAAGTCACATTATTTGTGATTGTCATATAACCCTTTATAATAACCCGAAAAATGAAAAGACAGTTTCGTGGTAGTCGGATTTGCAAATGCGGACAAAATCACGGGTAACCGCTAGTATTGCATATATACATATTACATTATAGATCTGGAATTTTGTGGCTATTGCAGGCGGGATGGCAATAAACTTAATAATTAGGAATTCTTTCATAATTATCACAAAACATAAAATTGGAATAATATCATCTTACGTTCAAATTGCCCTGATGATCAGCTAAAGTACCACACAGTCTAAAAAGATTATAGCAGACTTATTATACGCCCAGATACAATCTTGCTTCTAAATATAATCGAAATAAAAAAGCACAAATATATTTATGTTTTGGTTATGTAATTTCGGTAAGTTGAAATTATTTTTTCATAGCCCTGTTGTCATAAGCGTAAGCACTTTGTTTTGCGTCGGTTTGCCATTATTTGAGAAATTTTTCTTGAATGAATTGTATAGAACTTTCATCTGTGATCTATGTAATGGTCTGATTAAATAGGTTCTCTCCTACCTCACAATTAATAAATTGTTTAATTTAAATCAATGTATTGATTTAACTAAATTATTGTGGTAATTTTTGATTCCAAGAGCTCTTGTTTGTTTTAAACCTCTTATAAGAATAATATGTGTGCCAGAGACTAATGCTAAAATTTCGCTGCAGTCGAAATGTTAAGATCAAACAGCGATCGATCATTGAAACACCCAAAACGAATTCGATGTTAAATAACGAGATTGTGATCTTTGACACTCGCGACTTACATAAATGACAGGAGCGCGGTAACTGTCACTTTGGCCGCCCTACGTTTGTATGTTCATGGTGCGGCCTCGTTAGGGAAATATTATGTGTTGGAAAAATAATAATATGTACTTTTGCAATTTTTTGCTTAACCAAGGTCGATAATTGTTTATACCAAAAAATAATAGTATGATGAAATCTATTGGAAAAGTAAGAGAATATATTAACAAAAGTGAAAGGAAACATTATGTACGGGCGATCTGAGGTCGAGCAGTGGAAGAGATGGGGGGTTTTTGGGTAAAAAATGGTTTATCTCGATTTCCCACAAAGCTACAAGTCCTATGGAAAAAAGTCAAATAGCAAAGTTGTATACAACTTTTGTATTTACACTTTTTTCACACAACCGTAAAAAATTATGTGGAATATACAAGTAATCAAGTTTTTGGTTTTTATTTTTGTCTTTTACAAAATAATATATTTAAACTTTGTATTTGAATTATTTTTCCTTTCATTTTTGTTATATTCCGTTCCTATTCCAATGGGTTTCATCCTACTATTTTATTTTTCACTTTACCGTTTTCAAAAGCTTGAGCCCTGGTCTACTTACTTTCATCTCCACTCATGTCCATGGAATTTTCATAGCATAGTATACTTTGATGCATAACTATGATGTAATGCACTGCTGCCGTTTTTAAACTGTAATTACGGACCTATTTTTATTTATTTTTTCGATTACAAAATTGTTTTTCACAATCTTAATCTAGGTTTTACATTAAGCCACAAAAGTGTGAGTCTGTTCGTGAGAGAGAGAGACCACCTACTTTGTTTTTACGATGATGTTTTATTATTTCCGTTTTTTAACTTTTGATAAGTGAAATATATCAAACTAAACTTACTGTTTATTATAGGTTCGTGACATGGAATTATGGAATTTTGGTCATATATTGTATTAGATTTGGGAACATGCAAACATACAATTTATTAACATTTGTAGGACTCATCCGCCCGTACCAATGCGTTTGAGGATTTAGTTTCATGATCTGTATGTTCGTTTATTCCTTGCATCGTAAGGTCGTCGACGCTCTTGAGATTATTCTGGTATGGGCCGCTGTGATCATACATCGGTTACCTGGGTTAATTACTTTGCTTTAATAACATCAGCTAGAAGCTGCACGTGTATACGCGATGAATATATCGTCGATGTCATAATTTTGTGAATTTTGACAAGCTCGCCGCGTTATTTATGTACATCTTGGGCTGAATGCATAGCGCGACGGTTCGGTCACGTTGCGCATAATGTAGACAGTGATGGGATCGCATTAGCATTGATTTGTTCCTGTTGAGCTGACAGGAGTCTAGATGCTTTATGGTGGTTGCGAGTCCGAATGAGTTTTGAATATTTAAGTCGCTGGGGTCGCGGGGGTCGCCTATTGTTTCAGTAGTGTTAGGACCGTGTTGTTGGCTGTTACCAATAGTAGTACCGTCTCCCGACTTGACCTGTTTTATTTACCAGGGGATGTTTGTTAAACTTCTTACATTTATGATATTGAACACCCATCGCAAGTCACTTAAACTTGTTTAATTTGACCACATCGACCACATTTGACCTGATACTTACCTTTTCTTCTTGCTCTATCTTCGCTAGAGATGCTCTTCTGTCTTGCACGCTGTGTTCGTATATACGATACTATATGGTATGGTAGTACTAAGCATCGTGTAAAACTTCACTTGAATATTACAAAAAGCTGTAAATATAGACAATTTTGATTTACTTTTCTGTATTAATTTGAAAAGTGTATAAGAAGTGGTTTGCGTGACCCCAGTTTGAAGCACCTACTCGAAAATGCCCGAAGAAAACTATACCCGATTAATTCATCGGTCGAATCGGACATAACAGAGCATTTAAAAACGTATAAAAATCCGGAGCAATTATAATGTATTTATTATTGTATCGCACAAGATTTGGGTGAGGCGCCGAGGTGTAATAAAATATGAAATGGCAAAATGTCAGCTCTCGGGCTCTCATGTATACCTAAGTATAATTTTAATTACCCGAGGCTTATTTCACAACATCGGTGTAATTTTCGATTATGCGACTGACAACTTGCAAAAAGCGTTCCTATTTTAAATTGGATTGTTTTTTATGCGGCGGACGTGACTGCAGAAATCCATTTTTTGCAGACAGATTAACGCACCAATGACATTGGCAATATCTGTTAATTTTCCAACTATTTTATCTTATCTACAAGACGTGTCTGAGGTGAAACTCTAAATATAAAAAGTGGGAGGCTCCTTTGCACAGCATGCCGGCTAGATTATGGGTACCACAACGGCGCTTACTTCTGTCGTGAAGCAGTAATGTGTAAGGATTATTGTGTTTCGGTCTGAAGGGCGCCGTAGCCAGTGAAATTACTGGGCAAATGAGACTTAACATCTTATGTCTCAAGGTGACGAGCGTAGATGTACTGCTGCTCGGAATATTTGGGTTTTTCAAAAATCCTGAGCGGCACTGCATTGTAATGGGCAGATTGTCAGAACGTCCTGCTCGTCTCGTCCCTTATTGTCATAAAAAAAACCTACAGCTCTATAGAGAGTCAGTCTCTTTTTCAAGCATTTTCTAAAGTACCTACTGAAAATATTAATACCATCATTATTTTATGAAATAAAAGGACGAGACAAGCAGGACGTTCAGCTGATGGTAATTGATACGCCCTACCCATTACAATGCAGTGCCGCTCAGGATGTTATGTTACACAAGAGGCTGCTGCTCTATTAATAACCTAGATCCTAAAGAATCTGTTAGAGAAACTTAAAGAAATAAACATTTTAACTACTGCCTGTAAATATATTCTTGATAGTAGTATGTATGTACATAAAGCTTTAGCGAATTTTCTAGAAACTGTGATAACTATGATGTTGGCACCAGCAAATTGTTTGTATCGCTCCATCGTAACATTGATTTTTGGCATGAAATAATTTTCAGACTTTTTGAGTAAGGCGTCATAAACTATTGTGTCTATGTCGACATCAAAGGAATAAAATATATTCAGCGCTTCTACTCCAATGAATTGCAGTCGAATTGCTACTATTCTTTGGTCTGGTTCTATCTCTAGCTTATTAGCTCTGAAATATATTTTGAGTCTTCAACGTGCGCGGCATATTGTTACTTCTTACATGTAATTTCTCCATTGTACTCACACTAATAAACTAATGGCGGCGAACACGTTGACGACAATTTCTACAGTTCTTGTTTCAAGTCTAATTGTTTAATATTCACATCTTTATTACTAACTGAGGTCTTACGGCCGTTTTCAATAACGTATCTATAGTTACGGATACATTGCTGTCACTGTTTAATGAGAAGATCTTATCTATCCATAGTTATGACCAATATAGTAATCGTCCAATGCTTTACGTCGATGGGTTATTGAATTTTAAGTAAGCGCAAAAGGATAGATTTGTCTATCTCTAGTAGGACAGTTAAACTAAGGATGGATAGGTTATTGAAAACAGCCGTTAGAGGGCTAGCACACGTTTTATGATCTGACAGCCTTGGCAGTCTCTTCCTGTGTGTCTATGATCTATTCACCATACGGTTCTTTTTGTGTAATCTAATATTTAAGAAATACAGGAGTGCAGAGTATAACAGTATGTGTAGTATTCGTCCGTGCCAGTACTTCTCTAGTAAATGATAAATTCTGCATAACATACGGGCAGATAAAAATTGGTATTCTTGGAATTTGATTTGTCTATGTGTGCATTAAGTAGTGGTTTTATAATCACAATACTTAGCACTTAGCTGACTGTTTACGACTAGATAATCAAAGTCGGTTACAGTCACAATAAATTGGCTTACCTTTTCTTCTTGCTCTGTCTCCGCTAGAGATGTTCGTTAGGTGAAACTCTAAATATAAAAAGTGGGAGGCTCCTTTACACAGCATGCCGGCTAGATTATGGGTACCACAACGGCGCTTACTTCTGTCGTGAAGCAGTAATGTGTAAGGATTATTGTGTTTCGGTCTGAAGGGCGCCGTAGCTAGTAGGCAAATGAGACTTAACATCTTATGTCTGAAGGTGACGAGCGTAGTTGTAGTGCTGCTCGGAATATTTGGGTTTTTCAAAAATCCTGAGCGGCACTGCATTGTAATGGGCAGATTGTCAGAACGTCCTGCTCGTCTCGTCCCTTATTGTCATAAAAAAAAACCTACAGCTCTATAGAGAGTCAGTCTCTTTTTCAAGCATTTCTAAAGTACCTACTGACAATATTAATACCATCCTTTTTTATGAAATGTAACGACGAGACAAGCAGGACGTTCACCTGATGGTAATTGATACGCCCTGCCCATTACAAAGCAGTACCGCTCAGGATGTTATGTTGCACAAGAGGCTGTCGCGCTATTTATAATCTAGGTCCTAAAGAATCTGTTAGAGAAACTTAAAGAAATAAACATTTTAACTACTGCCTGTAAATATATTCTTCATAGTAGTATGTATGTACATAAAGCTTTAGCGAATTTTCTAGAAACTGTGATAACCATGATGTTGACACCAGCAAACATAAACTTTTCATTAATATGTTAAACTTAACTACTACTCGGTTCGGTCGAGTTAGTGAGTCTTTTGTTGGGCGATGTAAACGCTTTTACAACATGATCCCAGAAAATTTCCAAAACAACACATTTGGTGTAGTTGTGGCCTGTTTGTATATCTAATTGTTTAAAAAAAGGTTAAAAGGTCAACATAACATAAATGACTTTCTTAATGATACCACAGATTGTGAATGGAGTGAACTGCCCTCAGGCTGTTCAATAAAAAAAATTTACTTTAAAAATGACCGCAGAATTTTACTCAATTTACACGCTATTAATTTGATATTTTTTAACCTTTACTTATATAAGCTTTATTTATTTTAAGCGATAAAAAGTTGCAATACCGAATTGTTAAATGCCTTGTAAAAAAAGAACGTACCGACGAATTTAGAACGTCCTCCTTTTTTGAAGTCGGTTAAAAAGGCATTTATTTTCACAATATTGATTCCTGTAGAATTATTTTTGATGTAATTTCTAATATACTAGAGACTACTACCGCTTCAGAATAAAATGGCGCTCTGAGAGAGAAGAAGCGGCACACGAAACTCTCCCAGCATTTTATTTGCGCTCTTTTTTTATAAAATATACAATATTGTACTGTCATTGCTATTGCTATAAATTAATCATTATCTTGTCCCAGGCTGTCCGATTACTTAGATATTCAGTTGTGGAGTAGTAGGATTTACGACGAAGACAATTTTTTAAAGGAACATTTAAATTTATTTATATAAAATGTCTGAACAGTGACTGGGACTTTATTATAAAAATATGCGCATACATTTACCCTTAAAGCTATTATGTATCTTATGAATCCTACTAGAATTAGTCACAAGCAATCCCTTATTTCTAGTGTTTTAATAATGAAAATCACCATTAAGAGCAAAAAGGTGACGATTTTTGTGAGCGTGTATTAAATTTTCATAAATGTTCTGTCAATGAACAATAATATAGTCTACTAGCTGGCCCAACAGATGTTGTTCTGTGCATAATAAATAAAATAATGTTTTTTTTTTAATGAATTTGTCAACAATATTTCATAACATCAAGAATTATTTCGTAACATATGCTCCTTGTTGTTATAATGAAATTGTTTCACAGCAGAACTGTCAAACCGTGCGTCAATAATTTGTCTCACAAAAAATATGTCCATACAAAACAAATATTCGCAATAAAAATAATTATGGATCCCAAATCCTATCCTATCTCTCAAGTTGGACTAAACTGCACTCCATGAAGTAATCCCCATTTCAATCCGTTCATTAGTTTGGGAGTCCATCGCGGACAAACAACGTGACACGTAATTTATATATATTAAGATAACCAAGCTGATATATAGTGCTTCGGATTCAGTGGAGTTTTGTCACTTTTTGGTTATAAAAGCGGCCTTATTGTGTTAGTTTTTGTGTCTGTTTGGTCGCGTCAGGTGCGGGTCACGTTTTGTCGCCGTGTCTTAAGAGTCAGGTGAATTCCAGAAGTTCAGCGGGTATGACGTTCACGGTCGATTTGTCTTGGACACAGGTGGCTATCGAGCCTGTGTGAAGATCAATGCTGCGGTTTCATTCAGTTACGATTAAACTTTCCACTTCGATGCCTTTACATACGCTTCATTTTTGGGATCGACAATGTCGAGCTGTTACAGTTTAGATAGAGGCTCATAGTTTTTTTTTTCTGGAGGGGAGGAAATACATTTACGTATTTAGACCCCGAAACGGGGGCATATGTCGGACTCGGGTGTAAATACAGGGGGCGTTACTGACTATAGGCCTCCTCTGCTTCGATCAACAATAGCAATTGCTATTAAGCTAAGCTCTAAAAGCTTTTTCAGCGAAGTTGGGCGGGGGCCTTGGAGACCGAATAGCCTCATAGCTGTTAGGCAACACATAAAAAGAGGCCAGGTTTATTAAGTTAGCATTAACACTCGCGATATGTGTCACTATGTTAGATTGCGTGAGTGGCTGAAAATAGAGGTTAACAGTTCACCGCTATTTTTTCGACGAGTTCACAGCTGTCACAGCCTATAAAGACGTATAAATTATCTAAGCTTTTTACAGATAAACTCTTGTCATGATTTTTCATACCAGGAATATATATTATTATGATGGCTTTAGAGTTCTTATTACAAAGATACTGCTGTCTGCTCGTTCGTCAGTTGGCCTCGGCAATCGTTAGACAGCCGAAATTTGACGGAGTGTGTGTGTATTACCACTATAACAACAAAAAAAAAAACTAAGATAGAAAGTTCCAAAATGGCGGACATGGAAAATAAAATATATATTTGCTTTACAAAAGTAGTGAAAAATTAGTGTTCAGTATATCATGTTTCTTTTGTTTTACTCTTTCAGAGGCATGCAAGTTTGAGAAAAATTCTTAGAACGTCTTAGAGATAAGACGAGGTTAGTATTGATGCTTCATGAAGTACAAAAGAAGTAAAAAATTATTTATATAAAAATATCTTTTTTGTTCAATACATTTTTATTTTGTATATTCTGAATGAATTATTATATTTTACAATATTTTTTCTCTTTATACACTGGTTGTCATTTAATACCTACTTACTATACACATTTATGATAATACTGAACAATCCTTAGTCCTTACTGGGGGTCAATTCAGATTTGGTCGATAATTTATTTAAGAGTTTTTTCTATAAATTTGCTCGTTTCTTTTTTGAAGAGGATGATAAATGAGCAATCGAATCATCTGATGATGGTAAATGATGAACGGCGTTCACACTCGCTTGTAACACCAGAGGACTCTTTGTTTCATATGGGTCTATTACATATGGGTTACCATTGGAAGGCTCCTTTGCACATGATGCCGGCTAGAATCTAAATTATGGGTACCACAACGGCGCCCATTTCTGCCGTGAAGCAGTTATGTGTAAGCACTGCTGTGTTTCGGTCTGAAGGGCGCCGTAGCTAGTGAAATTACTGGGCAAATGAGACTTTATATCTTATGTCTCAAGATCGCGAGTGCAATTGTAGTGCCGCTCAGAATTTTAGGTTTTTCAAGAATCCTGATCAATTACCATCAGATAAACGTCCTGCTCGTCGCGTCCCTTACTACGATAAAAAAACATATCGTCGGGAAACACCACGAAAGATACTTCATTGATTGGTATAGTCCGACAAGTTGTAATATATAATAATCTTTACTACCCCTTACCCGCCTCTGTCTGTTATCCCGTGGGACGGTCGCGCACCAAGTTGTCGGAGTAGGCATAAAAAGGCATAAAAGGCATTTATTTGCTCAAAATTGATTCCTTTAGAATTCTTTTTGATGTCATTTCTTATAACTACTAGATACTACTACCGCTTCGGAAACAAATGGCGCTCTGAGAGAGAAGAAGCGGCGCAAGAAACTCTCCCAGCATTCTTTTTGCGGTCTTTTCAATAAAATATACAATATTGTACAGTCATTTCTATCGCATTAAAATAATCATAATCTAGTCCCAGGCTGTCCGATCATTTAGATATTCAGCAGTGGAGTAATAGGATTTAAGACAGAGCCATTTTTTTTTATAAAACATTTAAATTTAGATAATGCCTGAACAGTGGCTGGGAATATATTATAGAAGTGTATACATTTACCCTTAAAGCTATTATGTATCTTGTGAAGCCTACTAGAATTAGTCACAAGCAATCCCTTATTTCCCAATCACTATTAAGAGCAAAAAGGTGGCGGCAAGTTCCTTCAAAACTGCTTAGTGGAAAAAAATCACACGTTCAGATAATGAGAATGGTTCAGGTTTGTGCCGTGTAGTGTAGAAGTGGAATTGGGTGGCAGGGATCAGGTTAAGCAATACTTTAAAAGACTCCTCGAGATAAATGCGGCAGAAGATACTCAAGTGATCATGCATTGCCTAACCTCCACTTTCTTCAAAGCTTGCCTCTACTCGCTGCCTGACCTAGAAGACCGTGAAACGGTTACAGTTTAATATAGTTCTTTTTAGACTTCAACTACCCTCCAGTAGAATCTAATAGAAATTCGATAATTAGTCACCGCGTCAAGAATCAGGTCCCGCGCTTTTTACTCGACTTCTCAATTTGACGCAGTCCGATTCATGTGCTCTTTGAACTGGTTCTAATCGAAACACAGTAAAAAATCATTTGGGAAGGCGGCCATCGATCGCGTGGCTCGCATCAATAATTTGTACTAGCTTGCTTTTATTGCGTTCCGTGCTTCGTGGAGTGTTAATGGGAAACGTTTTGGATCGTTACAGGTGGACGTGGCCATTGTTGCTTGGGTTTTTGTGTGTCGGGGTTTCTGGTGATGTCATTAGATTTAAGAAGAAGAAAGAAGAAAAAAGTTTTTTTTGTGACGTTATTGTTACAGTACATCTAAATACAAAAGACTTAAAATAATTTACGGTAACAAAATTGAGGAATATCATTTTCTATACGTCATAAATTGGTCCCAACTCAGCATGTTAGCAAACATCGCCAGCGCTGGTGACGTCGCCAGAAAGATAATATAAAATAACAACTAATTATAGGTTATAACCTAAAACTATTCAAAAACAAAAAAAATACAGTGAACTAATTCAACAAATAAAAAGAAATTTACACGTAATTAATTTGATTATAATTAACACCGCAGTGTATCTCGGTCTGTGACAACGAGTGATCTAATTTGATTGATTGATTGATTTATATTTACGAAAATCATCAACTGAAGGGCTTAGGGTTCACTTCATGATAACCCAAAGTTATATTATATAAGTTTAGGCAAACGGAACTATAGAATGCAACGTCGAAAACCGACCTGCCTGAAAGTCATTTGGTAAATAAATAAAGCGGCAATATGATTGTGAAATGTTTAGTTTACAAATGAGGTAGTCACAAAGGAGATTCTATTAACAATAAGTCAATCAATTGCAATAATAACTGATAGTATAGGTAACGTCTCATGTTTTACTTAGCTGTTGGTGTCTTCTACCGCATTTATCACGGGGAGTGTTCCGAAGAGCTGTTTAACCTGATTCCTGCCGCGGAATTCCACCTTCGCACGACACGCCACAAGTTAGGATGTCATCCCCACCATCTGGATGTGTGGCGGTGCCCCACAGTGCGGTTTTCAAGGAGCTTTCTCCCTCGTACTACAAAGCTGTGGAGTGAGCTTCCTTGTGCGGTGTTTCCGGGACGATACGAAATGGGTACCTTCAAAAAAAGCGCGTACACCTTCCTTAAAGGCCGGCAACGCTCTTGTGATTCCTCTGGCGGTGATCACTTAACACCAGGTGACCCGTACGCTCCTTTGTCCTCCTATTCCATAAAAAAAAGTCAAAAGAAATAAAAAAATGTAGGTACAAAGTGTAACATAATATTTATTGTGAATACCTGATACAGCCACGATCAAAGTACAGTTTCGCATTATTTAAGATTTTACAAACAACACGACGCGGACGTGAGCGTGTTCCGAACAAGAATATAATTCGCGCGAGACAGTAAAATGTAAGAGACGTTGATAAGACATAATTACGCTTTCGAAGTAAATTGGAGGTGTCCTGAGGTCAAAAATCAGAGCGAAAGTAAAATCGAAGCGCGAGTGAAGGGCGGAACTCTGCGGCCGAAGGTCTCACACATCCAAAAATGGATGTGAAGTATATTTTTGGACAGTCGTGTACATATTTCAAAATATTTTATTTGTTATTTTTATAAGATACTAGCTGACCCGACAGACGTTGTTCTGTACATAATAAATAAAATACTGTTTCTTAAATAATATAAAAATAATTTAATAGATAGTAAACAACTGTAGTTAGTCTACCAACTAATGTTAGCTAAAATTAAGTTTAAGTTTATTTTTTACCTCCTGAAAAACTTAGAAAGATATAAAAATTCTAATTGGTTATTCATTTGAAACTATTCTTTAAAATGGATTTCGGAACGACATATCGAAGGAAAAACTTAATGGCTGTTTTTGTTATATTCCGAGCATTTTCATATTTATTCACCTTTTAAACCTTCTCTGGACTTCCACAAATAATCCAAAACCAAGGTTAGCCAAATCGGTCCAGCCGTTCTCGAGTTTTAGCGAGACTAACGAACAGCAATTCATTTTTATATATAATGATAATGTTTGTTTTAGGTATTTGAAAATAATTGTTACACAAAAAAAGCATAAATATTTCAAATATCGGCTGAAATACGGGTTGCATAAAGATGTAATAAAATGTTTATATCCTTATATTGTGGAAAATACAGTCAAGGTCCTATAAAATCAGAAAGTCGGTAGAAACGTTTTGATAAAAAAAAAATTGTGTTTACCAAAGGCTGCTTCGGAAGATGAATAAAGAAATATCAAAAAGATTAAGTTGTATCTAAGATTTTGACCTACAAAAAGCCTTTATATTTATAGATTTTTTTAAATATTATAAATTAAACTATAAAAATGTTAATTACACTAAGTTGTGTACTTCGACACGTTTTCCATCACTACACGAGGCATCTTCAGGAATTTTGACTCGTCACTGGAACGTAAGAAACTGGTACATAACGCTTCTTCACTGACGTTTTTTTTTTAGGAAAATAAGGGACGGGAGCAGGAAGTTCAGCTGATGGTAATTGATACGCCCTGCCCATTACAATGCAGTGCCGTTCAGTATTCTTCAAAAACTCAAAAATTCTGAACGGCACTACAATTGCGCTCGTCACCTTGAGACATAAGATGTTAAGTCTCATTTGCCCAGTAATTTCACTAGCTACGGCGCTCTTTTAACCGAAACACAGTAATGTTTACACATTACGGCAGAAATAGGCGCCGTTGTGGTACCCATAATCCAGCCGATATCCTGTGCAAAGGAGCCTCCCGTAAAGATTATTTGGTTTTTCATTTTACGTAGCAATGGATCATTTGAAAAGACAAGCTTGTGTAGCATGCTTTGGAATCACTTATATAAATTGAGTTTTTTTCTTCTTCCACATGTTTGATAAAATCCGTGTAAGAATCAAATGCAAATGATAAACCATGAAATTAACTAATGGTTGGATTGATTTTTTATAATTTACATTTTCACATCGACTGTACTATATTACGGTTTTCAGAGCAAAATTGCATCAGCGTTTCGATGGAATCAAGGCTCAATAACAATAATTATAATGTAAAATCCAATTAGTTTTAACTGGATCGCTTTATTTACTTCATTTAAGTAAGTTCATATTTCATTGAACGATTACGTTACATACGCATATTGTAGGTATACTTATTGTGTCAACTACCCACTTTAGTGTGTTAAGTATTAAAAGTTTTTTTTTTTTTCAATTTTTTATAACAATGCTGTTGCAGCAGAATGATAACCTCTCACCTATACCTGAAGCTTAAAGGAAATTAAAAAAAATGGTTATTTATGACAGGATGGTTATTTACTCTATTTAAAGTACAAAAAGTAAGATTATTTGCTTCAAAGTGGCGTGGTCAATTGAAAAACGTGGTTCTCAAGCCACTTGTATAACAAGAAAAAATGTGATTACTTGACATACATACTAGGTATATATTCTGTAGCGAGGATATCTTTTAATAAAATTGAATATTTTTTTTTGAATACAACAGCCATTTGAGTTTCTTGCGCATTTTTTGGATGTTTTCACAGCTGTCATAGTCTATCTAAAAGTATAAATGATCTAAGATTCTTCATTTATTACGTTAAAATTCTCTTAAGAACTTATAAGAACTATTAAAATCTGAGTAAACTTCGTCCTTGACTTTATTTTAAATGCACATTCTTTGTCTATTTTGTTTGGTGCTACAAAAACGAACAAACTGCTATTCTATTTATATAATATTGTCGAGCGAAGCCGAGCCTTGGAGGCCGAAAATCTATATATGTACTAGCTGACCCAGCAAACGTTGTATTGCCGATATTAAAATCGCGATACAAAAGTGACTGTTGATCGTAGATGGGTGAAAATTTGAAGTTGTATGTATTTTTTAATGCTGAGTCATAATCAAAAAAAAATAAAAAAAAATGTCAAAAAAATAAAAGAAATAAATTTCCTGTGGACCACCCTAAGCATTTAGGGGGATTAAAAATAGATGTTGTCCGATTCTCAGACCTACCCAATATGCACTCAAATGTTCATGAGAATCGGTCAAGCCGTTTCGGAGGAGATCAAAGTTTAACACCATGACACGAGAATTTTATATATATAATAAGAGATTTCCACGTATATAGTCACTCATCACGATATCTCTGGAACCATAATGCGTAGAGACTTGAAATTTGGTAGGAATATTCTTTTCGTCAAGTAGAGGCCAGCTAAGAACGGATTTTATGAAATTCCATCGGCGAGAGGTTTTTTAAACAAAACAACGTGTGTCGGGTCCGCTAGTGTATTATAAAAACACGACCAGCTTTGGCTAAAAACGTCTGTTCATAAAACTTAACACTATATATAAATATCTTCAATAATAAGTCCTCGTAGTAACAATTATTTATAAAACAAATGTACATAAGCTGTTTTAGAAATAGAACGGCCATATATGACTTAGATAATACTTAGTTATAAAAAATGGAGTTCAACTTACTACTCGGATTTACAACTATTTAAGTTTTTATTATTGTTTTCGTATTGTTAGTTATATCCCACTAAAATATCAGATAGTATTTCAAGTAAACTTTAATACCATAATATCAGATCTTTAAGACTACAAAATAGTTTATATACCTAAAACTTTTTCAGACAATTTTAAGTATAATTCTAAGTATACCTGATATACTTAATATATTTTTAATGATATGAGTAGGTAGCTACTGTATGACATTGGTGCAAAGTTCAGTTAATTTGACCTCATATCTAATTACTACTAAATCGCTTACTAATTAGTAAGCAATTTTGATGAATGCTCCTTAACTACCGTCATTTAATGGCTAGTGTACACTTGTCAAGTTGCCAGAACCTAATAATAAGACAAGTGTTAAGTGCAACTGTGAAGTAAAAAGATTAATATATCTTAATATATAATATAAATCCAGTGTCCTGATCTTTGTTTCCAGTGGACTCCTACCAATGAACGGATTTTATTTGGGATTATTACGTGGAGTGCAGTTTAGTCCAACTTGAGAGATACGATAGTTTTATACTTCGATGTGTGACCCATAATTATATTTATTTCCAATATTTGTTTTGTATCGACATATTTTCTATGAGAAAATTTATTGACGCACAGTTTGACAGTTCTGCCGTGAAACAATTTCATGATAACAACAGGGAACGTATTTATCGAAGTAATTCTTGATGTTATGAAATGGTTGACAAATTCATAAAAAACAGTATTTTATTTATTACTAGCTGACCCAGCAAACGTTGTATTGCCGATATTAAAATCGCGATACAAAAGTAACTGTAGATGGTAGATGGGTGAAAATTTGAAGTTGTATGTATTTTTTTATGTTGACTCAATATTGCAAGACTATGCTGATGAGATCGTTTATGTTTGACATAACGGCTAGGATACCAGCACCCCAACAGCCTTTTCAAACAATATACTTTGGATTTTTCGCCTTTGGGGTAGAATTTTAAAAAAGCACGTAGACCTTTCTAAAAGGCCGGCAAATAAATAGGCTTTCAATATTGAAATTGCAGGATTTTGGGAACTTCTGATAGACATTATGCATATTTATTTTCAAGTCTTTGAATATCATTTTGTACCGTTGGAACATTCAGGTATTTGTGTATTGTATCGCTTCGGGATAATAATGAATCTTATGTCACAGTGCGAAGGTTGGCATTTTGCACTCGTTGTAAATACACAATATTGCTTCTGCTGTCAGAACCCGGAAATGGAAACATATTATAGCTATTATAACAGATTTGTTTGAAGCGTTTAGGCAAAATGCAATCATATATTGTGAACTTATAATGTCAAGATAAATGACATTTAAATTTTTAGATTTTGTATGTCATTTAAGTTTAAATTAATAGTTGAGTTTGTTTTCAGTTTTTTTATTTTACTTAACGTAACTTAAAGTAGTTAGTTCGCTCTAGCACTTGTCTATGTGTAAATCAGCCTTAAGAAACAGTTACGTACCCATAATATCGGCTGGCAGGTTAAGTGGTCACTTAGGCGCAATTATTAGTAAATACAGAGGCTTTCTTGCTTGTTTATAATTACTACTATAATGATACTACTAATATGTTTAAATTTTCGACGACCCATATAGCCGAATGGTTAGCGACCCTGACTACTAGTTAGCTTTAGGTCTCGGGTTCGAATCCCGGTAGGTGCAATCATTTATAATATGATTAATATGGATGTTTGTTTCACAGTCATGGATGTTTATATGTATTTATGTATGCTTTATATTATTGTATTTAATATATCGTTGTCTTGTACCCATATCACAGGCTTTGCCTAGTTTGTGGCAAGATAATTTATGTAAAAGTGTGTCAATATAATATAAAAATATATATAATTTTATGGGTCGAAATTGACTTTGCCACCCTTTTCAATAATGAACTTTCTTATGCACCGTTTTTAGGTCGATGTGACAAAAGAAACAAGTAAAACATTACCATTGAAATTAATTGTGTTGCTATGGAGCATGGAAGGCAGTATTCAAACAAAAATCCTGATTCCTACCATTGAATTCCAAAGTTTTACCGCACACCACAGTATCTCTATTGTCACCACCTGGGTGTGTGACGCTCTTTTTCGGTGTATGAAGAGAGCGTACCACTTCGTAGAATTTGTGATTACTCTGGTGTTGCATGGTAGCGATGACCACTTTCCATTAAGTGAAGTTCACGTTCGTTAATCGTTATCCACTTGCAAGTGGGTTAAGCTTATTTTTTTTTAAATACAGCAGGATATGACCTTGGCAAAAAACAAAAAACGGCGAGCGCTTAAAATCACATGACAGGAGTGGAAACTTCGTCAAGGAGAGGTTAATAATACGAAGTGTATTTTTTTTGTTATAAATTCGTAAAATAACATTTACTATACTCATAATTATTGTGCATAATTTACTTTAGATTTTGATATGGCTAATTGCTCGCCTGCGACGTTACCCGAACGAGAGTTAAATATCCAAGCATGACAACTCAGTCAAAAACCCACAAAATAAATTCTTATAGCAGGCGCGCGAATACTTTGAGACAAATAGAGAACCACATGGGTAATTGATCATATTATGACATCTTATATTATTACCAGTGGGACGCTCCTTTGCGCAGGATGTCGGCTAAATTATGTGTACCAAAACGGCGCCTATTTCAGCCGTTGAACAGTAATGTATAAGCATTATTGTGTTGCAGTCTATAGGGTGCCGTAGCTAGTGATAATACTGGGCAAATGAGACTTAACATCTTATGTCTCAATGTGCCGAGGCAGTTGTAGTGCCGCTCAGAATTTTTGGGCACTGCATTGTAATGAGCGGGGCGTATCAATTGCCATCAGCTGAACGTCTTGCTCGTCTGGTCCCTTATTTTCATTAAAAAAAATATCACGGATAGTAAAGGTTTTTATATGAATAATATTATATGACTTAACAATCGTGAATAAATAATCATAAACCTTAAAAATAATTGTATCGTATTAAATGTTATATTTGTATAACAATATTAATTATATTCGATATAGAATATTTATAACACAACATATTAAATATAAAAATAAATATTTCTAAAGCCTGAACATGGCTACGTGATAGGTAACGTAGGGTTTTATTCTCGTTTCTATTTACGCATTAGAGGCCATTAAATCGCCGTCAATAATTGTTAGATTGTTTCCGCAGCTCTAACCTCCAGTGTCCAATTAATTGGATTAGTGCGAGAGGTCTAGTCACTTTGCGTGCGCGTTCACTGACACTTCGCTCTTTGACTTTCCCGATTGCATTCATTAACGAAACGGATATTTTTATTTTCGAGGTACTAATTTTGGCCACACATATGATTTCTTTAATTTTCTTTGTAAGTTTCTCAAATATAACTTTGAATTATTTAATTTATTTGCTACCTTACCGTATGTAGATTGTTATCTTAAATGAGATATTAAGGCGATACACACACACATCTAGTGCTTATCTGGCCTCTGTGATTTGTCCAAAGCAAAGGTATCCAATTTTTTTTACATCTTCGCCATTACCCAAACTCGGCTACCGTGAACGTCAGCTGCAAGCTGAACCATCTTTTACGGAACTTTACCTCGGCCCGAAATGATCTTGTTCTTGTTGACGTCCCGGTGATGGTGGACAAACGCCCTAAGATATGTCTGGATTTAGTCGGTCCCATGGTATCTCTGCGTGCATCCAGGGGATCCAGTGCTCTGTGAACGGCTAGATCACCTGGCGTAGAGAGGTCGCTTCATCGTGTGTCCTATACCGCATATATCCGTGATATTCGGTTTGATCTTAAGATCACATTATTAATAATTAATTAAATCTTTTTAAGTGTCACTCACTCCAATGCTGATACTCTATTTAACAGTATTGTTACAAGCATACATTGACTACGATGGTACAAATTTAATTTTTATAATTAATCCCAGAAGTTAGGGTTATCACTTTCAAATAACAAATTGTTTTGATTTGAAACAGCGACATCTCAAGCCAATTTTCTAATGTGCAATTATTGGGGTTGAGCAGGTTATCAACTGTAAAGTAGATCCTGTAGATGAAGCAACCAGCTGAGAGTTGAACAAGATATACCTAAATTTACGACCCATGCGTACTTGAACAGTTGGCTCAGTTGGAAAGAGCGCTCTGGGGTTTGAGTCTTGCATCGTGCATAAATTTTGGTTACAAATTAAATCAAAGAAGTGAGGGTTACATTAAAATAACGAGTTATAATATTAGTATAGATATAGCTTGTACCCGTATGAGAATACTGAAAAACTTTTAAGTCTGTGTGAAGAGAGCCTTATGCCGATGTCGCAAGCACATGAGGACAAACTTGCGTCAGGCATGTGATGATAATTGTCAGCCATTACGGGAGCACAATGGAATTGGGCGGTGTGGCAGAGCTCCGTGAAATTGCACTTTTTAAATACTTTCTATTCTATTACCTCTGTTCTGTCGTTTGTGACTTTATGCCACAGCTGACAATACAATTACAAGTATGTTGTAATAATCATATTATTATCACGGTGTTTTATTTTTCTTTCGTGAACTTGAGTGATAAAAGTGATCTTGCGAATATTAATTAAATACTAGCTCCTACCTGCGTTTCATCTGCATTGACAGTTCATAAATTTTTGACGACCTGTATAGCCGAGTGGTTAGCGATCCTACCTACTAAGCTAGAGGTCCCGAGTTCGAATCCCGGTAGGTGCAAGCATTTTTATGATGAATATGGATGATTGTTTCCGAGTCATGGATGTTTAAATGTATTTATGTATGTTTATATGATATTATGTATGTTGTATTAAATATATCATTGTCTTGTAACCCATAACACGGGCTATATATGCTTAACTTGGGGCAAGATAATTTGTGTAAAAAGTGTGTCAATATTATATTATAAAGATACATTATGGGTACCACAACGGCGCCTATTTCTGCCGTGAAGCATTAATGTGTGAGCATTACTGTATTTTGGTCTGAAGGCCGCTTAATGAGACTTAACATCTTGTGACTCAAGGTGATGAACGCAGTTGTAGTGCCCCTCAGAATTTTTGGGTTTAAAAAAAATCCTGAGCGGCATAGTAATGCGCAGGCCGTTACAACTACCATCAGCTGAACATCCTGTTCGTCTTGTTAAAAAACATAATATTATGTATGTCAAATTTCAGTGTGATCCTTCTAGACGTTTTGGCGTGACTTATTAACAAATATGAATAAGATAATTACATAAAATAAGCCTTTATTGCTCTTGCTTATAATAACATGCTATTTTATATATATCCTTAACTAATTTCTTACGAATTTTTAACAGCTTGTCCTCCGACATAGGCCTTCTTTGAAGGAGTCAAAGACTATCATCTTTCTCTCTCGCCATTCTTATCCATTCTGGGCCAGCCACTCTTGTAAGGTCATCCTCCCATCGTTTTATTTGTCGCCCTTTGCTATTTTTGCATTCTCGTGGATGCCACTCTGTTATGATTTTTGTTCATTTTTCGCTTTTCCGATTAACATATATACAAACATTAAAATTTATTATATTAACTATAGCTTTTGCCCGCGACTTCGTTTACATGGTCGTTACCTTTTCGACATTCAAAAAACAACGGCGAACGAAAACCATATAAAATTTCCTCCTCTATCACTCCCCTCGTTTCAAACTATAGGTACTAGAGCGTATTATAGACTGACAGACTGACACCACGTTAATACGTAACCAATTTTGATTTGTCAATACCTACTAGGAAGCTCTTAACCAAAATCGGTTAAAGTAAGAATAGATTCTTATTCCTTTTCTATCTTGCTGTATATGTTTTTCTCCCTTGCAGTCTTTGTTAGTCTATAGATATGTTAGTATGTTGTTAGTCTACTTCTATGGGACAGACTCAGGGTATGTGGTACGTTCGAATATAGAAGGACCAGTTAAACGTAAAGAGAAAAAAGGTCATAAGCCACTTTTCTTATTCGCAAATTATACTTTATAAATAAGAATAAAAACAGCATTAAATATACGAAATTGCACTAAAATGTCGTTACTTATTACATTATATTAACAATAATTGTTACATTTTGAGGCTTAAGTAAGTAATTAACCTGATCGCTCTTCACCAAATTTCACGAATGTAATCTAAAGATAGTTGTGAATCAATTTAATAAGAAGATTCATTTTTTTAACCTCTTAGGGCCTGAAATCCTAATTTATTTATTTTGTTAACTTCACCAATCACGAATTAGAGTGACTTAACATAAAGCAAAGTAGCAAACAAAGGATTTAACGTTTCCTTATGCCCTGCCTATGCCTATGCCTTTTGCAGATCGAAACCCCGAAATAAATTGTGTATACAAGTATCAAAGTACAAGGCACTAATAGTGAAGCTAAGTGAGTGAAACCGTACATTGACCGGGTCGCAAGTGACGGCAGCACGGTGGCATCTCTCACGCGTGATCTGTTTACAAAACAAGCCGGAGGACAACTTTACTGGAACTGGAGTTGTGTACGAGAGCTAGCACAGTGTCAACCACTAATTAACTACTGGATTGTACTCGCAAAATTCTTTTTTTTTAATGGAAAAGTAAGACAAACGAGCGTTCGGGTTATCTGATGTTTAATGACCACCGCCACTCACATTCTCTTGCAACAACACAGGAGCGTTGCGGGCTTTATTTTTGATAATTTTTGATTAGTCATCACAACTTGGTGGTACGTGGAAGAAAGTTCCTTGACAACAACTCTGTGGGGGAACGCCACACATCCAGATGGTGAGGAGGATATAACAATTTGTGGCGTGTCGTGCGAAAGTGGAATTTGGCTGCAGGAATCAGCTGAAATAGCTCTTCGGAACACTCCCCGTGATAAATTCGGTAAAAGACCCACAATTATATTATATCTGCTACAATGATTCGATACTTATTGTGTCGAGTCCCGCTTCATCAGTTTTTTTAGTAGTCGTAGAGAATCTAACGCAATCTATTTAAGAACATTTTTAGGACACGCACGTATACTGCGAAATTTTGTTTCGCCACTGGGCCAGAGTTCGATGAGCTTCAAGAAACAATTATTGTCTTATTGACTCTTTAGGAATTCAGCGCCATTTTGTTAAAACTTTCATGACTCTTGCTTGCCTGAATTCTTTCAAAATTCGAATCCATTTTTTCATGGAAGATGAGAACAAACTATCGTACGGGTGTCGTTAAATGATCACCGTTGCCCACAGTCTCTTGCAACACCTGAGAAATTACAGGAGCGTTGCCGGCCTTTTAGAGAGGTATGGTATTTTTTTAAGGTACCCATGTCGTATCGTCCTGGAAATAACGAACAGGGATATTTTTTTTATAATTTGTACGGCGTACAAGTGGAATATTTGATACAAAACCGTTGACCACGGACATCAGGTATACCAGGAGTAAAGAGATGCGTCGGCAGCCTATGAGATTCCCCATTGGGAGGCTCCTTTACACAGGATGCCGGCTACATTATACGGTATGGTACGGCAACGGCGGCTATTTCTGACGTGAAGCAGTAACGTGTAAGCATTTCTGTGTTTTGGTCTGAAGGACGCCGTAGCTACGAAACTACTGGGTGAATGAGACTTGGCATCTTATGTCTCAAGGCGAGCGCTTGTCGTTTTAGTGCCGTTCTGATTTTTGCGTATGTCGAGAATTCTGAACGGCACTGCATTGTAATGGGCAGGTCAATTACCATCAGCTGAACGTCCTGCTCGTCTCATCCCTTATTTTCATAAAAAAAGGTTATGCCTAGTTTGGGTAAGAGTGTGTCAATATTATATATTATACTAGCTGACCTGGCAAAAATTGTTTTGCCATATAAATTATATAATATATAAACCTTCCTTGAGCTTAAAATAATCTATTACAAAAGATTTCATTGAGATCGGTCGAATAGTTTAGGAGTTATTAGGGAACATACAAACATACATTCTCTTTTATGTATATAGATTCTATATAATCATAAGTTCGCTTTTGTCTCAATCTCACTTCAATTAATTTATTATTAGGAGCAGGAGCAGTGATAGCAATATTAACTTGTAATTGTAACTAGAGTATAAATGTTATTGTATGTAACGATGTTCTAAATAAGGCTGTACAAGCTGATGACGTAATATGGTGACAAGAGTTAGCGAGCCGACCTTGCGAACGACCCCGCACGCCATAGTTGCCAGGTCAAACTGTTTATTGTCTATTAGACAAACGAATGCCATCAATAATTATGACGGAGCGATAACGTGACGCCTATACAATGGCAATTGCAGGTACCATAGTATGTTGCATGGTTCCGTCTATATTCTTACAATGTACTATCATACAGTAAACCTGACAGCCCGATTTTTTTTATGACAATAAGGGACTGCTGGACTGGACAGCTTATTGTAATTGATACTTCCTGTACATTACAATTACGCGCAGGGTTCTTGAAAATCCAAAAATTCTGAGCGGCACTACAATTGCCCTCGTCACCTTGAGACATAAGATATTAAGTCTCATTTGCCAAGTAATTTCACTAGCTACGGCGCCCATCAGGCCGAAACACAGTAATGTTTACGCATTTCTGTTGTGGTACCCATAATGTATATAGCATCCAAAGCATCCCACTGGTAGACTTATCCCCATCTTCCAACCTAGCTTTCCAACCTAGGTTGGAAGTTGGGAATTTATGTGTTATCTTCCAACCTCTGCTGGATTGGATAGTGGGAATACTTTATTTTGTGTTGAGTTTCTATTAGCAAAACAGTTGCTTTTTTTCTTTAAATTTTTATACCTAGAGACAGTTGAGAGAACATCACGCCGTGTGATCGGAGTCAGAGATTCGGACTCCGTGGACAATGCTTATCTCAGCTACAATCGGTCTGTTGTGAAAGTGATAGTCGTAAAACTTGTACTGAAATAGTTTAGATCTGTCGCGATTGTCGCTCGGGTCATTATTATCAGCTGCAAATGAACGCTTTATGCACTCCGGATTATGTGAACAATTGCTTCATAATGACGCTCTATTTAAGAACATTTTTTGAATTAGGCGATATTCTATTATAATCATCCAAATGTTATGACTTTTCTTGAGTTTTAATTATCGATTTGTCTTTAAACAATTCAACTTAGCTTCTAACAAACGGGCCTTTTTCCACGTACTACAAAGCTGTGGAATGAACTTCCTTGTGCGGTGTTTCCGGAAGATACGACATGGGTACCTTCAAAAAAAGCGCGTACACCTCTTCTTAAAGGCCGGCAACGCTCCTGTGATCCCTCTGGTGTTGCAAGAGAATGTGGGCGGGGGTGATTACTTAAGACCAGGTACACCCGTACGCTCGTTTGTCCTCCTTTTCCATATAAAATAACACGTGTTTCCGATACCAACACAAATATTGACACGAGTCTCGTGCCAGAATTCTGCTAGTCAACATTTCCTGAGGGTGCCTCGTGAAATGGCGTGTCGAATTAAATTTTATTAGCTTTTTATTAGCTTCACCTTTATGTATATTTGTTTGTAAGCAACTCATTTGGGCGCGATATTGACCCACTATAAATGGTCAGATTTCGTTCAATCTTCGTAGATTTATCGACAACCGATGACAATATATTAATTTTATAAAATTATACCCTTTTTGATTTTGCAAAATAAGATTTTTGTTAATTTATATAATGTTTTCATCTATCGTCGATAAGGTAGGAATTTATGATAAAAAGAGTGATTTTTAGTTTATTTTAACTACTATTTAGATTTATGTATGTAGGCAGTATTTGAAAACCAAATAAAATGTAGCAGCTAGTTTATATATGACTACTAGCTGACCCGACAGACGAATAAAATACTGTTTCTATGAATTTGTCAATAATATTTCATAACATCAAGAATTATTTCGTAAAATATGCTCCCTGTTGTTAGAATTAAATTGTTTCACAGCAGAACTGTCAAACCGTGCGTCAATAAATTCTCTCACAGAAAAATGTCCATCCAAATAAATATTGGAAATAAAAATAATTATGGGTATCAAATCAAAGTTGGACTCAACTGCACTCGATGAAGTAATAAGTAATCCCCATTAAAATCCGTTCATTAGTTTAGGAGTCCATCGCGGACAAACAACGTGTCACGTAATTTATATATATATTAGGTTACAAGTTACATTATTCTAATGTCGTGCGAAGATGGAGAGACACGACAGATGTACGAGTTACTAGCTAACAATTATCGTCTCACAGCTGATGTCAATTGGCACGACATCTTATTGTCTATCGCAGGTTTATATTCCGACCTTGTCCCCACGCCGAAGGCTACATACATTGAATGTTTGCGCTAAATATTACCTAACTCGAATTACTAGGTACTATATACCGCTAAATATTACCTAACTCGAATTACTAGGTACTATATAGCCGGCTAGATTATGGGTACCACAACGGCGCCTATTTCTGCTGAGAAGCAGTGATGTGTATCGGTCTGGAGGGCGCCGTAGTTAGTGAAATTACTGGGCAAATGAAACTTAACATCTTATATCTCGAGGTGACGAGCGCAGTTGTAGTGGGCAAGGCATATCAATTAACATCAGCTGAACGTCCTGCTTGTCTTATCTCGTCCCTTATTTTCTTTAAAAAAAATGGTTGAAATTGTTTCGATGTATTATAATAAAATGATAATCTTGTGTTTTTGAAATTAAATGTAAAACTTCCTTAAGGTCGCTGGGCATTTCATTTAATGGGTATTGAATGAGATTATCCTGTCATGTTTGACTATGTAATGCTCGTTCGTGTAAAGTCAGCGCAATACTCAATATTAGTGACACAATCATAAACATATAAAATGTAATTTGTTTTGCTTTTTGTTTTTTTTTTAATAAACTACTATTTGAAGGATTAAAATGCGTTTCTATTTCTAATTATAACTGTTAGTACATTAGGATTTTGCGTAAAAGTTTTTATTATATAAATTCCCGCCTTCTGTCAACTGCAGTCCACCTTAAAACGTGCCCTGCAGAGGTCTCACTTCTGATTTCTTGCCATAATATCCTAAATATAATATTTTTTAGAAAGAATATCTATAAAAAGAGGATCTCGGTGAAATCTTGTTGACATTGTTGTGGTAAAAATACCAAAATTTCCTTCCTTACCAATAGTTTACACAATCATTTATATAGATTCCAGAAACAGACTGTGTTTTTTGATAAATAAACAAATAATAGTCGATTTGGGAATACTCTTTTGAATTCGGTCTGGAAAATACGCAAGTATTTATAAGTAATGTTATTGATAACCACATAATAATGACATGACGAAACTCATTTTAAGTAATGTGTTTTTTTATTGGTTAAACATTTTTAATTAAGTACTTAATAAATTTTATCAATTTGTACGGAATATTTCGTTGTAAACAGAAACAGGCCATTGATATCTGAACACGTTTAATTTAATTAACATTGGTTAATATTAAACACTGTTCATTCTTTACATGACCTCGCACTCCATAGCGCCTTATCACTTTGACCTCTTTGTGTTATTATTCCGAAAAGCCTTACGTAAGAACGTTTCCAATAGAAAATGTAACGTAAATTTAGCCGTATTGAGACTGTATTCTTCTGACGTGTGTGTGTTGTGCTATCGCTGTATTGAATTTTCTTTTATGATGTTATAAAATGTTTTTCAAATTTTTGCCGATAAGTTTGGGCTGGTATAATGTTTTTTCATAGTGAAGCACGACTCGGGAGTTTGTACGCGTTAAATTAGTTTTGAGTTCTTTGGGATATTATAAATTTTTGAGATTTACCGATATGGAAGTTGGTTTGTGCACTGTGACCATCAACCACCACTTTACCATCTGTGGTGGTGGGGAGCTGCAACAGAGTGGACAACGAAAACGAATTCTCCACGAAAACATCTAATGACGTTCTATAGATATAGATAATGCCCGTCATACAAAATTAAAGCGAACATGCCACAAATGAAATCATAATAAGCTTCAAATGTTATGTCTATACATTTCTGCGTTTACTCCAGTTGTCTAAAATATTATTGGTCAATAGCCGGCAATGTATACAATTTTTCAGTTTAAACTGCGTATTTAGATACTTAGATAGCAGTTAGATACTTTTGTGAACCCTGACGAAAAGAGGGCTACTATAAGTTTTACGTTTCTCCGTCTGTCCCTATTTTCTGATCAAAATCTGTTCAGTCGGAGGTTTTTAAAGTTTTTAATCATAAATCAGTTTCATATTATAAGGCGAATGTTTGTATTTTTATTTATTGCTTTGAGTGCAAATAATTACTTCTTAACGCTCCAAATGGATTAGGATCTAATAAGTTAAGGTCTATTGAGAAGAACAAACACTCAAATATAATATTTTTATTTACATACGGTAAACAAGTTAAGTTCCCTCAAATAATGTTTTTTTTTAAATGAGTCTTTTAGACTTAGACATATTTTCAGTGTAAGCGGACATCAACTTATTATTGTATGACAGTTTATGTCAAATTATAAATATGGCTAATTAGGACTTTGTGTGTGCATCAAATATATTGAATTTCGAAACAGATTTCAATACTTTTAATGTAAGAAAAGTTTTATCATACTTCAGAATAAACTTTTAAACGCTTAAGTCCTTTTGTGGTGAAATATAAATCAACCTCGAGAAATGATTCGAGCAAATGCCACTCGACTTATTTGGTTTGTAAAATTCTTCAGATCTCTCTCTGGCGTCAATTCTCTTTCCCTATCTCGTGTACGGAAAAGCTGAAAAAGATAAGCTTTTACAGATTTACGGTGTAAATAAATATCAATTATCACTAGGTAACAATACGTCTGTGATATAGTGTAAATAGCACTAGCATATAATTGTTCACGTTCCTGTAAGCGGTTCATATTCACTGGCAATGACTTTCTGTGCACTAAATACAATATTACTCTATGGGCCTTTAGAAAAAAGTGACTCTACCGACAGTGACCTTCCGCACACAAAATACAATATTCTTAATTATTGTTCACTGGGCCTTTAAAAATTAATATTAAAAAGAGCGACTCTACAGCTTCCATTTCTGACTATGTGCTTGTCGCCTCCTTTTATCTGCATGTACACTAACTAACAATTTGGCTAAATATGTGTATGTGTATAGATATACTAAATTTTTCAATGCAGCAATGAACGTAAGCGCTTCGCAATTAGATTACAGTCAGTAAGAAATTCTGCCACAGATCACACCCTTACTGTAAGTCGTTAAGGAGTCCTATTGATCATCATATTCGACTACGACAATTATTTGGCCATAGCTATGTCTTGAAGTATATCCTTTCCAATAAAAAAAGAATCATCGAAATCGGTTGGCGCGATATTGAATTTTATCGTAAATTTATCATCCACTTTCCTATACGTATGTATAGCAAATTTAAGACTTTTATGGTTTTCTCATGGATGCCATTGGCAGATCTGGACCAAATCACAATGGGACCACACGGGAAGCACCAGCTTTCAAATAAAAGAATTATCAAATTCGGTTCACGCAGTCGAAAGTTTTGAGTTAACAAACATAAAGAAAAACATACCGACGTATTGAGAACCTCCTCCTTTTTTCAAGTCGGTTAAAATTACATAGACTTATACATACATAATATTTAAATGATTATGTACAGAACAACGTCGGTCGGGTCAGCGAGTAAATTTATATTTTATTACAATGCCAACCTAATCACTGTCATTACACTCGTGCGTATAGCATACAACCCGGCTGTTTAGATAAAATAGTCCCAGTATTTTATTGAAATAGCTAAATTTCGTTGTCTCCTATCTGTGTGAACATGTTGCGGGGCACTTTATGTGTTTCTTTATTGGTCCTGAATCATGATGCGAGCAACATTGGAGTTTTACTGACAGACAACGCCGCGCAGTAAATGTTTATTGGCAGTAGGAATATAGATAGATAATTAATTATAGTTGAATTTACTGATAACCTTGGAGTGGTCATGTAAATATTTAAAAAGGCCCATGTTGATTACTTTACCTTACGCCTTATTCCCGAGAAGTACAGAAAACTCTTGTTACAAGTATGATAGATAGCGAAATATGCCTGTATTTTTTTTGTTATGGATGACTTAGAATATGAGGCTTCAGGCTTAGATAATTTTATCCATCTAGATAGAGTCTCGTGCTGTATGAGATCGAATCGGATAAAAATAGCCATATTAGTTTAGTGTGCGTGACAAGCTACGTCTTACACTCGCGCTTTGTATGAGACTTTGTGTTAGTTTGCTCAAAATAGAGGTAAGTTCTAAATTTTATTTTTTTCGACGTTTTCACCGCTGTCATAGTCTAGACGAATAATTAATCTAAGGTTACAGGCTGATAAGTGACCATCACAGCCCATCTTTTCGGTGTTGCAAAAACAGAGGCTTCACAGGAGCGACGCCGGCATATTTGGTGGAAGTCCACCGCCTCCTTCAAGATGGCCGTTGGTCTCGAAGCATTCCTGAAGCAACAGGTCTACGTTGTGACATTTGAAGGGCTCACATTTTAGTGGAAAGACGTCCACTACTGGACAAGGGCCTCTCCCAAAAATCGCTATGATGATCGGTACTGCGCTGCCCTCATCCATCATATTCTGGCGATCTACGTACTACCAACACTACGTCTTCCAGTACATGGTCGCCCTTCGAGGACTTTATTGCCCCAAAGGCCATCTGTCCGTCGAGCTATGTGCCCTGCCAATGCCACTTTAGTTTCGCAACCGTTTGGGCTATGTCGGTGACTTTGGTTCTCCTACAGATCTTCTCATTTTTAATTTGTTGCCTAATTATCCTTAATATCTCTAAAAAGAGGATCTAGAAAGAGGATATCGACCATTGTAGCGGTAAAAATACTAAAATTTCCTTCTTTATCAAGGGTTTCCACAATCATTTACATAGATTCCAGGAAAATACTGGTTTTTTGGAAAATAAACAAAATCTAGTCGATTTGGGGATCTTATTGAATTTGGATCTTGTTGGATTTGGATTCGATCTCGCAGGGATATACCAAGCATAGCCCTCTGCATAGCCCTCCTAGCGAACATGAGCTTCCCTATAAGGCTTTAAATTTGAAGGGCTACTATAAGTGAATAATTATGCTGGCCAAAGGTTCACATGACGCAAAATAACGAATAATAATAATAATAGTCCGATGATTTGAACTCATCTGACCAGTCTACAGAATATATTTCTGAGAATTAAAATTTGCACACTCGATGTCGGCGTTGAAATGCTGATATATTTTTGTCGAGAGAAACAATGGTTGACCTACCAGCTGTGACCGATAATCGGCAGCCGATAGCCGGGACTAATGTCTGACGCGCTCAATAAATCCGCGATCCAAGTACTTGTTGCCGTAGATAGCTTATCGCTGCTTTGCTATTGTTGATTGCTTGTGTAAGTGCTTTTTAGGGTTCGCATAGTCCGACTTTGTCCGTTGTGCTAAATTATGTTTTTAAGATCACTCAAATTTGCTGCACTTTGAATATAAGTATATTCGATTTAGTTCATGCAAAATGACTTTATGCAAATTACATTAAAATGACAAAAACTTTTAACAAAAAAAAAATAGACCTGTTACATATTATTAAATTTAAAAATGGCTAGTTGATCACAAATAAATTTAAAATATTTGTTACACAGTTTGATGAGTAACGCTAGTTTAAGTAAGCTTATAGTATGCGATGCAGTTATCAAGGCAAAGTTCGATGTATAGACAGCTGTTGGGGCAGTAAAATCCTCGAATAGTAACCACTTACTTCCCCTACAAGATGGACCAATGATCTGGTCTAGATCGCCGGAATACGTTGAATGAGGGCAGCGCAGGACCGTTCATTGTGGTAATCTTTGGCGGAGGCCTTTGTCCAGCAATGATTATTTTCTGGCTGATATGACATTGTTGATGATGCGATACAAATGCTCGTTATCGAATCGACACCAAATTGAAGTTCGAATATTTGACCTGGAGCAATGCGATGCGATCATCACTAGTACATGATTGTGATTCAATTAGAGTGTTCTAAAGTGTCATCTAAACCATTGTCCAAACCAATCAACACATTAATAGAATTTGTAAGATTTATGTATAGAGTATACATTACCCAGTTACTAGGTCGAGGGACCTTCAATCGCATCTGCAGGTCATGTCAGGTGTTGCGTGCGTCATACAATGTAGCACTTCTATTTATGCCACAATAAATATATACAATCGTGAATCGTGTAGGTACGTATTTGTAGTTCACGGCCGTTTTATATTACTTGTATGTGTATCATATTGTTTGCTCTAGGCGTAATCTGATTCCTGACAATTTATGTCTAATCCTGCATATTTGGATTACCTACTAATACATATTGGAAATGAAGATAAATTATGTGTGTAATGTTATGTGTGGTGTTCTGCCAGTATATCTCATATTATTCACGACTTACATTATGGTTTGTTAAACTGTGAACGTGAAGGTTATTGGTACAGACTTGCTGTTGAATATGCATATTTAAATGTTATGAAAATTTAGTTCGCAATGTTGTAAGGCTCTTTTCCAGTGGTAAATTTTCAAAGTCTTTATATATTTCAGACTTATTTGTAATAATAATAGGATTGATTACGTAGATAAAACTGAGACATATGTATTTTAAAGCGTTCTCAGATATCTCATTCTCTTGTTATTTTTAAGTGATATCCCATACTTTTGGGAGTATCCAAATTGGTAATTTAATTTGGTAAGAGCGCTAGGAGCGGTTTAGAATCCCGCATAGTTCATATATTTCGGTAGAAATTAAATTTGTATAATTATCTTATTCTATTTAGTCCTAAATACCCATATACCACGGAAGACCATGTAATTAACGATTAACCATTTAAGCCATATGCTCGATGGCTTCAATACTGCTTCCCAAGGAGTAGGTCTCAAAATGAACATGGACAAGACGAAGATCATGTCAAATGTCCATGTCGCATCTACTCCCATAACAATTGGGAACTTTACTCGAAATTGTCGACGAGTACATCTACCTCGGACAAACAATCCAGTTAGGTAGGTCCAATTTCGAGAAAGAGGTCACTCGTCGAATCCAACTCGAATAGGCAGCATTCGGGAAGCTCCGTAAAATCTTCTCGTCCCAAATACCGCAGTCTGAAGACGAAGGTTTTCAACCAGTGTGTGTTGCCAGTGATGACTTACGGTACGCAGACGCGTTTGCTAACTATGGGCCTTATCAGAAAGCTCATGGTAGCTCAGAGGGCTATGATCAGAGTTTCCCTGCGAGATCGAATCAGAAATGAGGAGATCCGTAGGAGAATCAAAGAAACCCACATATTTCAAACGATTGCGAAACCGAAGTGGTAGTGGGCAGGGCACATAGTTCGACCGACATATGGCCGTTGGGGCAATAAAGTCCTCGAATGGCGACCACGTACCGGAAGACGCAGTATTGGTAGGCCTCCCACTAGATGGACCGACGATCTGGTCAAGATCGCCGCAATACGTTGGATGAGGGCAGCGCAGGACCGATCGTCGTGGAAATCTTTGGGGGAGGCCTTTGTCCAGCAGTAGACGTCTTCCAGCTGATGATGATGAATACCCATAATGCCAGTGGGAAGAGGTCGTCTCTAGAATTCTATCGATCCGCAACTAGACAGTTAAAATACAAATAAAATAAAATGGAGGTATACCGTGAAATAATAAATAAACTATCGCGGTTCCGCGGTACTAGTTACAAGAGAAGAGAGGTTTTTAGTGCATAGAAATCCCATACTGCTCAAACAGGGGCTCGACGAAGTCCCATAGAAGACTTTACCTCCTTTCACTAAAATTTAAACTTTAAATACCTGTCAATTAAAAATAAAACTTAAGAAGTGTCTACATTACGAGTATGATACCTAATACTAAGAAGACACAAAATATATAAACAATCTTATCTATAAACAAATTGATAAACGATAATATATATAATATTCTTTGATTAATAATTGTAGGTTCAAGGCCAGATCGAGGAGCGAGTGTTTATCGACTCACCTCTGATTTTACTGTAGATTTTCCTCAATTATTATTGGTTATAGGTTATTGAAGAGATGGCATGATAAAATCTAATGATCTTTAGTAACTGTGTTGTAGAAGAACTGAACTGCAGTGATTCAAAAATAACTATAACATAATGCTACTATTATTTTTAGCCACGAAATCTTTCATAAAGAAATTTTTAAAAGTGATTAAATTACTTATTGCAAGCATCAAGTTAATTCAAACAGCTTTTATAAAGAATCTATCTTTCGCAGTATTAAAATTGATTTGGAAAACAATAGCAGCGACTTGCTGGAAAATTAATCAACATGACTTACGTAGGCCAAACATGAAGAGATACATAAAAATGATGCTAATGAAAAGTCAACTGCATACATTGTTAATGAGGAAAACCTATAAGTAATCAAAGTTTAGTTAGCAAGTCTTTTATTGGACGATGTATATTTTGTGTTAACAAAATTAAAAAAATTGTGAAAAGACGTTTATTTGGTAAGGTTCACTGTAACATAAATAACATTTCTTAATAATACCATAGATTAGATAGGAAGCGACCGCCTTCAGGCTATTCGAATAATAAGTTTTATTGTATCGAATTTTTATAAAAAAAGAAGCGCGCTAAGTTTCTTACGACAGTTCTGCTCAAGTCTGAGGCATAAATTTTCGAATGGGTGATAGTGTACGTTCAATAAGTGGTTTAAAATACTATCTTGTAAAATCTTTGAATTTGAAACACATCAACTTCATAGTCCTCACCGCTATTATTTCTAAATTACTACCTTCACGAGGTAATACCGAAACGTCGTCTGCACTAGACTGAAATACTGTGCCCTCGGTGACCAATTTTTAACATTTGTTATACTCTGCAAGCAAGTAAGTATTGGATTACAAGGAGCGATGTTTTTTTTATGAAAATAAGGGACGATACGAGCTGGAAGTTGAGCTGATGGTATTTGATACGCCCTACCCTTGCGCTCGTCACCTTGAGATGACATAAGATGTTAAGTCTCATTTGCCCAGTAATTTCACTAGCTACGGCGCCCTACAGACCGAAACACAGAAATGTTTACACATAACTACTTCGCGGCAATGTTTACCCATAATCTAGCCGGCATCCTGTGCAAAGGAGCCTCCAACTGTTTAATTATTAATTAAATCTACTCTTCAAAACTTGCAAACACAAACTGGATGAATTTGTAAATTATGTGAAGCTATAGAATCATGACAACATAATGGTTTCCTAAGTCGCAGCGTGTAGGTGTACTGCTGTTGTGAATGAGACGTGCAAACACAGTATGTGAAGGAACAAATTATCGTGTTTAGCGCAAGTAGGTAGGTACAAGTTGTGTGTTGTGTTACATGACCTTTGTGGTGCAGAGGTCGTGCAGGTATCAATGTATCTGGCGTTTTATGCGCAGTTCTATCTTAATAACACATGTTTGTCTCTGTTTTATTCCTATTTAAATATGTTTAGTCCTTAATTTTGTAATTCTTCATAAAAGACTTCAAATATAGTTAGTGCAGTTCTTAATATTTGGTATATAAAACAAAAGACACGTTCTAAAACTATAAATAATCAATTTTCGGATGTACTTTACCATTTTTTTTCAAGTTCAAAGGACTTTTAAATGAGTATTACTACTTAATAATCAACGCATTTCTGAGAAGAAATGTCTTCACAAACAGACACTAAAGTGTTACAACTGTACCTACGTGCTTCCAAATAAATATTTAATTTTACCGCAAATATAGTTTTGAGTTAATAATGCACATAGTCCATGGATTGTTCTTCTTCAAAATAACTATATTAATACATATAATGTGATTATATAAAATTATTGTTTTCTTTTTTAGTATTTAATGAGCTATAATTAATTCCATGCGCATGCGTGAAGGTCGATTTCTGGAGGAATATATAAAAATATAAGCAAAGATGAAATCAAAAAATACTTATAATACTAGAAACCTCACTCTCAAATTTGGCTGGGCTTAAGGTAAGGTAATTAGCAACATAAAAATGACAGCGTTAAAAGTATGATTACAATCTGCTACTATATTAAAGTAGGTCTCTTAGGTAGGTAGTCTCTTCTCTGTGTCTTCTCTAGGTCTGTTCTTCTCCCCACGATTGAGCAGCACTGGTGCGTTTGTAATCATTGATAAATTAGCTACGTGGACAGCAAAATGCGGCGATATAAGTTATGATTTGCAATAAACCGCATTCGACCTTGTTGACCGCATTCGCGTGTACAATGCTAACAATATTCAATGCGACCTGACCGGGAGGTCTTATAATTCATAATATCGACACCTCCGCTATCATACTATGTTAGTTTGAGTATAACAACTATTATGTCGGAATTTGACGGGGATTGGTTATGTAGAGACGTAAGTGTTAGGGAGTGCTGGTCACATCGATGCTGGTTCCACCAGATCCTCTTCTTCTTTACCTTCTTCTACCGTGATAGTATACTCGAAGCTGGTGCCATGTATCTTGGACTACACGCATACAATTCGCCCCCGTAAGCCATCTTCTCTTTTCGTCCCAGCAAATTTGGGGTCTTTCTCGTAGGGGCTTGTCTCACCCATTTTAACAGGAATACAGAAAAGAGACGAGGTCAAGAGTATTAAGAATATGAGAACTTGTATGAAAGCGTTGCAAAAAGTGGAGAAAAATTTATGCCAGGGAAAGAAAATACATTTACATATTTAGACCCGGAAACAGAGCCCATATGTCGGGCTCGACCGGCTGCCGGCTAACCATCTCCTCTATGCTAGTAGCTCCGAATTTTTTTTTACATACTTTTGCGGAAAGTTTACTTTGTTACCCTGTTTTTCGGGACGAAAGTGGCGCTTTTCGGCCGTCTGATTTTGTTGACATGGTATTGTTTTTTTCATGGTGAATAACGAACATTTCGTTGCAGGTTCTGTAAAAAATCTTATACGCAGCACGGGAGGGGAAAAGTCCATCTCAAACCACGTTCTTGCCTTATTCGCCTTCGGCTCGGGTTGCATACTATTGTAAATGGCTTTTTAAGATATTATCAAAATCGCTTGTGTTTACTACTTTTTGTCCATGAATAAATGCCTAATAATAAAATATTCAATATTACTTATCTTTATTCTCCACACCTTGATTTCGTTAGGTTACCTTACAAACCTAGCGTGTACCTAGTAAACCTAGGTTGTTTACAAAACATGTTGTTATTCATTCTTGTTCGAAGAACATTTGAGAATAATCCTTATCTGTATAAATAAAATAAAACTTGGTTTGTTGGGTCGTTCGTAACTGAGCGATAAAATTGAATTACTTATAGTGTGTTAACAGCATTAGTATTATATATTTATTAGTATTATGTGTTGCTTCTTGCCTCTTTCACACACTGAGAAACTTCCACTTATACTATTCCTAAAATGGACAGAGTATTATTTATTATTGTAATTCTTATTGTATTAAGTTTGATGCGTCTTATCGTTACAAGCGGTGAAATAAGAACTGGACCAAACTGGAAATCTCTTTTGCATAATAAAGGATACCGATAAAACAATAGGTGCGCTAAGATTGTACTTCTCGAATAGCTTTAAATATGACATCAATATCTTTTTCGGTTTAACTAGATCATACTAACGAGGGAAATTGTTGAATAAGGATAGGAATCATATTTTTTTTTTTTAATTTACAAAAAATACTCTAAATGCAAATAGGTCCGTAGTACAGAAGGCGTCTCAACACATAATAAATTATCTAGTGTGTTTTGTCTTTGTCTTCATAGCAGAGAAAAAATAAGTTTCATTACGCATTCAGATGCCTTACCAGAGAGCCGATTTCACCAGAATGAACGTACGTATCAATGTGATTCAAAACTCACAAAATTTATTGCTCAACCTAATTGAAGTACTTCAAAATCGTAGAGAAAATAACACATGCGGCATTTTATACACCACTTGTGTAAGTTTGCGTCAAGCATTATTTATATATTGGAGGCTTTGTCTGTATGTTAATAGAAGGTGGCCGGTCACTGCGACCTGATAGAGGTCGCGTGTAGGTCATGAGAGAGATGTCATACCGTTTTTTTGTCGAACCTGCGGAGAGATAATGAACCTTAATTACTGTGGTATAAGCATTATTTTATTCGCTGTGTTTGTTATTTAGCGTCAGTATTATCTTCAATTCAACATACGAGATAATTTCATGTAAAAATAATACTGTATACCAGCCATGCTAAGTCACTACGTAAAGAAGACTCAAAAATACAACAATTACTCGTTTACAAATCAAATCAATTTAACAGTAAAAAACCGTGTGCGTCTCGGGACGCCGGACAGAAGTGATAACTTAAAGTAATCAAAGTTGAGCTATTTAATATTGTTTAACTTAAGAAAAGCTTAGGTTATTTTAAAAAATTTATAAATATTGATATGATAATATAAGGAAAGATTATTCATTAATTTATTACAAAATATATTTTATTCTTAGTTAAAATTCTTGAATATGTACATAAGAATTTTGTGCATGTACTTTATTAGTATCATTATTTAATCCTGTAAAAGTAACAATTGGTTAGAGTGAGAGAGGAGGAGCCTACCTATAGCTGCCGTATGCGTGAGAGAAAGGGAAGCCAGACAGACCGGTGCCGTAACGCGTTACGTTACGAAGTGGTTTAATCTCAAATATCATCACTTAAAAATTGAGTCCGAAGGGTATTAAACTTGTACCTGTGATTTCGACCCAGTCGCATCACTGCAATTGTATAAACTTGCTTTTGTCATTTTTTTTTAATTTTAGCCAGTTTAGACTTAACAGTCATAGAAACAAACTTGCTTTTCAACTTCAGAGTCGTGGGAGCCTTAAATTCACTAGGCTGAAGCGCCACTGTATTCAGGGACTAGCAGCAAGATTTGCGGACAAGAATTGAGAGACTTCTCACCGAAAATTAAGCCTCTCCTAAACACAACACCAAAATGGATCATTGTTGAAAGACAGATTACCAAGACGTAGAATACAAAAAGAAAAAAAAAATGCCACAATTCGGCTGCAATTATTCAAATGTACTCGTTATGCGAATATTGAAGAACGTTTGCATAGTTCATGCATAGTAATTACAGTTCACGTAGTAACTCAGTTGAAGAACAAAAGGTATCGAACCTTGGACTGACCTCAGGCCATCCTTGCTCCATATCATCTATTGTTTCTGCGTAGGCGCACGCGTTCTTTATAACTTATCGTTTGAATAGCAGAAACACATACTATTGAGTATAGTTTTTCTATAACCACAGAATATAGTCATTTAAAGACATTGCTTAGATACTTTTTTTTATGATAATACGGGACGAGACCAGCGGGACGTTCAGCTGATGGTAATTGACACGCCCTGCCCATTACAATGCAGTGCCACTCAGGATTCTTGAAAAGCCCAAAAATTTCACCAGCTACGGCGCCCTTCAGACCGAACCACAGTAATGTGTACACATTACTGCTTCACGGCAGAAATAGGCGTCGTTGTGGTACAAATATATATATATATAAAGAAAAAATATATATGATGTACATTACCATGCAAACTTTCACCTTAAATTAGCTTGAACGAGATCTAGTTCGTAGTTTCTTTTAATACCTCATAAAGCATATTACCAATAACTAAATGACAAAAATATACACTATTATTAAAACATCGATCATAGTTACAATGAACTACAAGAACTTTCATATTCTGTTACTTGCTGCTAGGGAACCCTTCATTGGCGAGTCCGATTCGCACTTGGCCACTTTTTTCTTCCTGTACCTCTCTATTAATGGAGGTTCAGATCAGCGAACTTTGCCCGTGTCAATCCAAACAGTCTTTGATAATATTGATTCGCTATTTACAACTAACTAGTGTTGTTTCCGGGATGATTCGATATGGGTACCGTCAAAAAAAGCGCGTTCACCTTCCTTTTTTTATGGAAAAAGAGGACAAACGAGCGAGGAATCACAGGAGCGTTGCCGGCCTTTAAGGAAGGTGTACGCTCTTTTTTTGAAGGTACCCATGTCGTATCGTCCTGAAAACACCGCACAAGGAAGGAAGGCCGGCATCGCTCCTGTGATTATTCTAGTGTTGCAAGACACAGGTGGTGATCACTTGACACTCCTTTTTCATTTAAAAAAACAGATAACACTCGTGTATACATTTACACATACTATGCAATGATTTAAATGAGATATTTAGAGCAATTATTGTTATTTTGAATTTCACGCATTCCGCTCGTGTCTAGACAATTTGATATTACAACGACTGATTAATGATGGGAGTTTGATATAGTTATTAATTGGAAGAGTGTATCGTTAATGTTGCTTTCATTACGTCCGCGGTACATACTTAGCACGGTGCTTGTGGGAGGTAACGCGTGCAGTGATTGAGATTCACCGATTGTTAATCATGTAGTCATACATGTTAATATTGTTGTTCGAATGAGGAATGGTTATGTGCTTAAATATTACATTCTAGAAAGTTGGTGAAGTTAGTTTTATTGGTGCTATTGTTAGGAAATTACTTATGTTTTCAATCTTCTAATGAGATATAGTTCGCATGCAATCATAATTTTGAATTCATATTTTTTTTTAAAGAATAGGATGTCAAACGAGCGTACGGGTCATCTAAGAGTAAGTATTCGGTGAGCCCCATGCACGCGAGTGAATTATACATACTCAGTCAGTCACTGGAGTTTTGCTACTGTTTAATTATTCAGGTCTTTTTTGTTAACTTTATTTCGTCGGAGATCTATAATTTTGTATTATTTTACAAGGCACTATCCTTTTGAGTTCACGTTATATTAATAGTCTTTAAATATTTTTATTATAATTTTGGGAACGGTTCGGAGTTTCGATGTATACTGAATGTCTCTTTTTAAAAAAAAATATTTGAACATACTGCAAAGTAAAGGTATGTAACATAAATTCTTTATTCTAAAGAGCGAGCGTGGGTCTATTGCCCGTTTCATCATGTGCTCTGCACACTGATGTCCAGGTTGTAGGGGATTAGGAGAGCAGAAAGTCCCCTTTTTGGAGTAAAACTTCTTTAGGCGTGACTATAGTGATATGACTACGTGATATTTTCTGAAAATGGTCAACTTTGCGCTATCGATAATCGCTGAGATCTTTGGAGGAGGCCTTTGTTCAGCAGTGGATGTCTTCCGGCTGACATATCATCACATGATGATGTCTCCAAGTTAATACGTTGACGTTGTTGTAAAAAGGAACATTCAGCTTCATATTATTTCGTGACACAACCTATCCAGTATCGTAATTTATTATAAACGAAACGCATGTCTGATCTACATTCTCGGTATACAAATAATATTATTAAGTACCCCATTATTACATCGACAACTGTTTTACCGTTGGGCGAGTCCTATCGTAATCGTCCCCGATGTCGGCTCTTGAGATTGTCGTATATATTAGTTATAGATTGAAGCGTATGTCGGCTCGCTGTAAATAAATCATATCATTAACGGAACCCTGGCTTTGATCCTGCCGCTTACCTTCGACCTTGTTATTAATATTGCCCATTATAAATTACGATGTAGTCTCTCTATTGGGTGGGCTTGCGTTTTGAAATCGTTTTGTGGAATGGTAAGAGTTGGATTAATGTTTGAGGAAAGCTAAGATTTTGTTTATACTTATTATTGTCTGTTTTTGTCATTGATGTTTTTAACATTGACATCTTTAGAAATGATCTTAATTTATAATATCGAAAGCTATTAAGTGTGCATCTCTCATCTAGTTTACTTGAATTATTTCCGTAGTATTATGTCCTATGGTATATTTTTATGGGGCAATGCTGCCGATATCAATACTATATTTGTACTGCAGACGACGGTTATTCGCGCTATTTATAACCTAGATCCTAAAGAAAAATTGAGAGCAAAATTTAAATAAACATCTTCACTGTTGCCTCTCAATATATTCTTGATAATGATACGTTTGTACATAGGCAGATAAGTGAATTTGCTAGAGACTGTCATAACCATAATGTTAACACCAGTAACAAACATAAACTTCTTATGCATACTACTCGGCTAAATCGAGTTAGTAAGTCTTTTGTGGGGCGTTGTATTAGCTTTTACAAGAGCCCAGACAATGTTCAAAACAAATGCATTACGAAATTCAAAAGAATTATAAATTATTTAGAAATTATGTATCCTAAGAAACATGAATTAATAACGTCCTCCTTTTTTGAAGTCGGTTAAAAGTCGTCGGCGAGCGGTCGACCCACTATACCATGTTATAATATTAATAAGTATTTATCGGCACATAAGTACTGTATTTATGATGTCATCCGTTATGTTTATCTGTCGAGTGTTGGATATCTTAATCTCCATTTATGTTTAGTGCCAATTTTTTTTATGAATTCTGTTGTTAACGGTCGTTTTTTGTTTGTGGAATTATATTTATTTATTATTTTGACTTTGCGTATACAGGATGTTTTAAATATTATGAAGTTGTTGCTTTGGTCGTGTCTAGGTGTGATTGTAGACAAATGCATTTATTTTCTCAAAATTTATTTGTTTGGAATTATTTCTATTCAATACTAGGCTACGAAAGAGGGTGTAAATACTACGTAATAAGACGCGGGACTGCCTAAGTAAAAATTGAAGTTTAGTTTAGTATAAAACGTGCAGTGATTTGACATAAGTTTGAAATATTAGTAATTACAGTATGGCGATTGGCGACGAAGTATAATCCGGCTTAGTTTGAAAGCGAACAGTTGCTTATGACGTAGTGGATTTCGGCTATCTCCGGTTTTTAACAAGATTATAGCCGTCTTCTGTCAATCTATCAATGACTGCACGTTTCATACAACCGCGTGAATCGCTTTTTTCTTAGAGAGTTTCGCTATGCTGTAGGCTACAACAGTGGCGTCTTTTGTGGCTGAAAAATAATAATGTGCAAGCAATGTTGTATTACAATACAACATTCAATCAATTCATCAACTGAGCAACGAAAACCATCTTCCAATCCGGGTGGTCACCGTGGAGATTGTGGGCAGCGGTGATCACTCAACACCAGGCGACCCGTACGCTCGTTTGTCCGCCTATTCTAAAAAAAAATCTCCAACAATCCGGGAAACTAAAACTGCGTCTTAAATAAATAAATAAATAAATAAAATATTATGCAATTTATATAGCGTTGTTATTTATGTAGCTTTTTTAGCGTTGCCGGCCGTTAAGGAAGGTGTACGCGCTTTTTTTGAAGGTACCCATGTCGTATCGTACCGGAAACACCGCACAAGGAAGCTCATTCCACAGCTTAGTAGTACGTGGAAGAAAGCTCCTTGTAAACCGCACTGTGGAGGATCCAGATGGTGGGGATGATATCCTGACTTGTGGCGTGTCGTGCGAAGGTGGAATTCGACGGCAGGATCAGGTTAAACAGCTCTTCGGAACACTCCCCGTGATAAAGATGTTCGCCATTTTGGCGCTGATGGCCATGTAGCGAGAGTCTGCGGTACTAAAACAAGACAACCTCAGCAAACGTCGAAAGATGGCGGGAAACTATTTACTAAAAAATTGTGTACTTTATTGCGTTGATTCTTGAACTATAAATACCACGAAAAGCGAACGGAATTATTTGTGTGCATTTCTTGTATACCTCATAATTAAATCTCTGGACGCTCCCGAGTGGAGTGCCACTCGGGAGGGATTTGAAGTGTCAAATATGCACAAAAAAATTGCAAACATTTGATTTTTATACATTTCAGTGACCTTAGTATATGTAGATTCGCTTTCCTTTGCTATCTTCCCGTATCTCCCTTAGAGATGTTCATCTGTTGCACGCTATGTTCATCTATACCATAGGATCTCAACGTGGGCGATAACGCCCCCTTGTGGGCGTTTAAGGCTTTCGGGGGGGCAGTAGAAGACCCAGAGAAAATTAGGTGACAATGAGATGGCGCAGATGGGGCGTGGGTAGATTAAAAAATATAGTCTAAAAAGGCAAAAAAACACACGAAAATACTCTAGAAAAAAACATATTCTCAAAATGGGCGGTGAGCAAAATAAGGTTGAGAAACTATGGTCTATACGGTACTATATTGTAAGTCTATATTTAATATAGTACCTTATTTTAATGTTTAATACTCACGCTAAAATTAATATAACATCTTGTCGATATACCGACAGCTATAACTAATCGCTTTCCGTCAATACAATTCCCAATCTGAATAAAATTCCGAACAAATATAAAAGAAATTCTAATAGCGGGAAATAATATTACTTATAAACTTTCCTGCCAATTGAGGCATGAAGACAACTCTAAGAGTGGTCATTTTAGCTTGAAATACCACCAGCATAATGTCCCATGGATGTCCGCCGACCCATTGTTTAGTGGGGCCAATCATTTTACAAGATGCTGGTACCTACCGCATGGTGCCATTTATAAAATATATAGTTGCATTCACCGTTACCGGCCCAGATAGTCGAGCGACGTTATAACTAAATCGAATTGAAGATTGTATCAAAATGCTAAATGGCCAATAGCTTGAATAGCCAAAATTTAAAAAAATGTGCGGTCAATGGGGGAGATCTATAGTGCGTACTCAGACTTTGCTCAGACTTTACTTACGTAAAACTTAGCTGAGTGTGATACAACGCGAGCATGGTTTTTACATTGGGCTGCGTAAGCTCAGCATTATTTCAGCTGTCAAATCAAATCAATATCACTTTATTCATGTAGGTCACGGAAATGACACTTTGTCAAGTTTTTGTTTTATGAAAATATGGGACGAGACGAGCAGGACGTTCACATGATGGTAATTGATACGCCCTGCCCATTACAATGCAGCTCAGGATTCTTGAAAACCCCAAAAATTCTGAACGGCACTACAATTGCGCTCGTCACCTTGAGACATAAGATGTTAAATCTCATTTGCCCAGTAATTTCACTAACTACGGCGCCCTTCAGACCGAAACACAGTAATGTTAACACATTACTGCTTCACGGCAGAAAAAGGCGCCGTTGTGGTACCCACAATCTAGCCGGCATCCTGTGCAAAGGAGCCTCCCACTGGTAAGTTTTCTTATTGAATCTACTGCTACTTCGTAAGGGGTTGAGCTAATGAGAAGAAGTAGCAAGAAACTCATTGCCACTCTTTTAAATCAAGATTTACAATTTCATCGTTTTACAAATAATTTCAGTTGAATATGACTGTTAAAATGGAATCAAAGGTTATGCTAAGCTAACACTCAGCTAAAACCTAATAATCTAATATAATCTTTACTTCAGTTTAATTTATTTGCGGTGTGTGGGGATTGATGCATCCGCTGAACTCAATAACTCTTGTATTTACGTATTAATTTACATTTGCTGAGTATTTATTTATTAATTTTGTACATAAAACCTTTATAGTCGGTAACCTTCTTTTAAGAATTGGCTGAAAAAAAACTTCAAAAACAAAACCATTCCTTTTTCAAAGTGGACGTTTCCGAATTACAATTTTACCATTCACATTTGAGTATTTTTGTTGGATCACTTTACATTTAGTGTAATTAAAATTATTTGTAAATAGATGATGCTGTAAATATTGATCTAAAAGAGTTGAACTGATTTTTTTGCCACTTCTTCTGAGTAAAGCTCAACCTTTTCCGAAGTGGCGTTTAAAAATTTAAAGAAAAGAAAAACTTCTGACATTCATAAATTTAATTTGATTATGTCGATACAAAATACAGATGTTGATCCATTCTTTGTGGCCTTGAGGGAGGTAAACATAATAATATAAGTGGAAACTGCAGTTGTAAGAACCACATATAACCTGACGGGGCCAGTGGAGTAGAAAATGTTGACACAAGCTCTGACTGTGTGAGAGTGTTCTGACATTCACACATCTGACCCTGGCTGTCACGGACTAGTAAAAAAATAAGGACTCCGTGCCGTGATATTATCAAGTGAAGCACCTTTATGGTAGTGTGCGTGCGGTTACGGGGTATACCAGTTACACAAAACGCACGACAGTATGTTTAAAATATTTTATTGAGACGCAAACTGATCTGTCTCAGACGATGACAATTCTCATAATGGCCACCAATCGGCCTGTAGTAGTGCATGTGTGTGCGTGGGGCTATGTATTTACACGTTAATCGGCTTGTTTTGGTGCTACACCGTTATGTAAGGTGACACGGAGTCCTTATTTTTTTACTAGTCCGTGCCCGGCTGTGTTTTTATTATGTAAACTGATACGGGACTTGGTCAGTGTGTAAATATATCGGATTTATATTTGAATTGACTTCGTAATTAAGAATACTGCATAGGATAATTATATTAAGTTAAACAATTTGTTAATTTTTTAAAGTGATCATAACTCTTACTTATATAACATAACTTCTGTTTAGATTTACAAGAGCGGCATCTCAAGTCAATTTCCGAATATGAATATTTTGGGGTTGAGTAGGATATAAACTGTAAAGTAGACCGTTAGTTAACATAAGGTAGTCGTACCGCAACGAGCATGGGAGACATATAAAACCATGGAATTGTCTGAGAGCGATCGTCACTGGTTCGGCAGCGGCTAATAGAATCGTTAGTTAACATCGGCCATCTATTAGTTGCGCTCGGCACGATTTCCAATTCCTCGAGAGCAAGAGATCTCCGGGGTGGCGGCCGCGGTGCTCTCGACTCGCGCTCCGAACCATCTAATTGGCACCGCTTTCTACACCCTACAGCGTGTTTCACTTTTGAAGTGAAATATCAATATTTTTGAAGTAATACTTCTTTGGTGGCATTGAGCACTTTACTTGGGATGGGCATAGAATGTTAAACTCTCGTCAGGACATGGGACCTGATCGAAAACTCGTAAGACAGTCGTTGAAATTATGGATGAAATCTTACTAATTATAGTTCAGCTTATTCAATTTATTGATCATACGGTCATAGGACCAGTGGTTGAATCATTGTGATTGCGATGCCGACACACCGCGAGTTCGAGGGATCGAATCTCAGCTGTGAAACATTTTTACAGTTTCATTATTTGGTTTTTAAACTTTATCATTAGCGAAGACACTCCCTAAGGCGATAGTTACACTTGTATTTCTTTGTTTCTTATTATTTTTTTTGATTTTTTTTATTATTATTTTGTTCCTTACTTCAGCTACCATAAACTGATTGTATGATTTTAGAGAGTGGCGATGTGTGAGTGGTGAAAGAGTTGTTGAAATTAAGGATGAAAGTTGATTTTTCTGAGAGACAAACTTTTTAATGTAAAGTAATTGTTATAGTTTTGAAGTGTTAAATTTTTATGTGATATCAATTGTCATTTTTATGTACGAAAGCGCAATAAATGAATATTCTATTTAAACACATAAATTGTAGTACTTTTATTACTGATAAATAAAGCAACTCGTGCGAAATTATTCCCTAACCATTCAAAAATATTATAAAATGCACAACATTAATGTTCAACTTTGCACTTCTGCTGGCACTCCCGAGTGCAACCCGTATTTTTGTGTTTTTAATACTAGCCAATCTAAGAAATTGTAATCATATAAGAGGCATAAGGCGACGCTACATTAAAAAACTAAAATCCCATACTTTGAAAAAAAATGATGTAACTGTTGTTATTCATGATTACACAGTATCATTCTAACAGTGTATTTATTAAAAAACTACCATCATAATGTTGTAGCGTCTTAAATTTTTCATACAATTATTAAACGAACATGATGAATTTTATACATTTAAAATCAATGTAAATGTTTATGATTATTATCTTTCATTAGCCATTCGGTTCTTATATCCCTCACAGTATACGCATACTTAAAACGTACTTGTATTTCAATTAAAAAGTTCTCAGCAACGCATTGTATTACAGCACCCTGTATGAAATCGTCGCGTGTTGTTTAATGCACTCGGCGAAAAAAGGCTCAATTGTCGATTGATGAGAGCAAGTGTGTCGTTAGTAGAGCTCACGACATCTGCAGCGGTGTCTGACACAAGCTCTATTTAGTGTCACCATTAATATAATAAAAGATCTATAGCGATATAGTATCGGTTAAAACTGGATGATAAACCATAACTGATTGTATATAGTTTGATAACGTTAGATTGGTCCATACGTACATCTTTACTAGATTTATTTAAATACCTACTTGATAAACCAGTGTTAAATACCAGTCGGAGGCTCCTTTGCACAGGATGCCAGCTAGATTATGGGTACCACAACGGCGCCTATTTCTACCGTGAAGCAGTAATGTGTAAACATTATTGTGTTTCGGTCTAAAGGGCGCCGTAGCTAGTTAAATTACTGGGCAAATGAGACTTAACATGTAATGTCTCAAGGTGACTAGCGCAATTGTATGGCCACTCAGATATTTTGGGGTTTTTCAAAAATCCTGAGCGAAATTGCATTATAATTGGCAGGGCGTATGAATTATCATCAACTGAACAGTATTTATAATCGCGACCTCTCGCATGGAACTCGAGAGGTCGCAGGTTCGAGTGCAGGAATCGTTCATAAAATTTTGTTTTCATTCAATCACTTAAAAAACATAACAAATTATTAATAATAAGAAAAAATCGAATATTTAACTGCTTAAAATATATTATATTATTAAATATTAGCTTATCTTTATTTGTTCTGAATTTAATTTCATTATGAATAAATAATAATAATCGAATTCTCTTTTAATGTTACGAAACTATTCAAAACATGTTTAACATAAATTTGAAATGCTCTGACTTATTCACGATTGCTAAACGAGATGATTCAAAGTAATTTATTCAAATGAACCAGAAACAAATGTTTGTGCAGAGACAAGGCAACGGAGTAAAATGAGGCGAACGAACCAACGCCAATTTGGAGTAAGTCACGCCATCAACAAACCTTTCCCCACTGACGCTACGAACCTACCATTTGATAAGTGATTAAATTAAATGTTCACAGCTTTACGCTTTAGCGAGGCTACACACGAAACACGATAGGTTGCCGTTGAAAATAATAGCCAATCGCTGCCTACTGTTTTACAGAATTACTACCAATAAATTCTCGTAGTATTTCTGGCTTGAGCGTTTGTTTTAGATTCCAATTATATTAAATTAATAAAGTTAACAGCGGGTCCTAACTGGAGGAGAGTCACGCGAGATAGGAAACAATGGAAAACTTTAGAGGAGGCCTTTGCCAAGAAGCACTCCAAAATTAAAGATATCTTCTAAATTTGATTTAAAAGTTATTGTGGGTACATAGTTTCGGAATAAATGGGCTTATTTTTATTATATTAAATTATTAATATATTAAATTAATAATAATATAGTTTTGCGCTCAAATTTAAAAAAAATCAGAAATTACTATTTTAATGAAGTGTCAGCAATAATCCTACTAATATTATAAATGTGAAAGTTTGTATGTCTGGATGTATGTTTGTACTTCTTTAACGCAAAAACTACTGAATAGATTTTGATGAAACATTACAATAATATAGTTTACACACCCGAATAACACAAAGGCTATAATTTATAAAAATATATTAACCCGAAAAATGAAAAGACTTAATCGTGGTCGTGGTTGTCGGATTTAAAAAGTAAGTCTGAGAAAAAACGGTCAATCACTAAATATAATTTATATGGCAAAACAACGTTTGCCGGCTCAGCTAGTAAGTAATATTGTATATGAATAATATAAAATCAGGTAACTAATTTTCCAACAGTCAAAGTTCATCATTAACAAAGTTATTGGGAAATGACGAAACATTGTAAAAAGAAATCGGGAAACACATGAATAAAATCGAAATGCTACTAGAAACTGCACTTACAAGGGCCATTAAAACACAAAAAGTGTCAAAGCGATAAATTTTCGAACTAGCTACTGAAAAAACTATGACCTTAACATTAAAATCTTGTGGCACATATTTATCTAAATAATTACTACTAACTCAATAGACAAATTCCACTTTTGTACTGTTTCATAAATAGGATATTTACATGTAATAGAGAGAACAAGCAGGGATCGCGCAAATTATTCGACTATCGTCTATCTTCGCGTAGTAAAACAGATTCTGGAAGAAGAAATGGAATTTTGTCAATAATTTTGATTGTTTGAGTCATCATTTTATTTTGAAGGCGGTAGAAAAGCAAGACGTAGAAAGTAAACTTATAAAAACCATTTAAGAAATACATAAAAGTCCACAGGAAAAGTCCGAATTGAACCAAATGGAGAAGAACTTAGTATCCAGAGAGAATAAGACAAAAGATTATAAATAGAAACGTATGCTAATTATGTTTTAAAATAAGTTTTAATGGAAAATTTGCTGATGATATTGAGAACATACTGCAAACCATGTTAAAGAAATTCTTAGATAATGAAAGAAGAAAAGCAGGTTTATCAATGAATCTAGCAAAAACAAAAGTTATGACGATTGCAATTAAGATAATTAATATGAAAATAAGACACAGGGTCATCGAATATAGTGATGAATACTTATATTTAGGACAACTTATATCTATAAAGATTAATATTCAAAAGAAATTTATAAATATTTTTTTAAAGAAATAGTTAAGAAACGACTTGATACCAATGTTGCGGAAAACCAATTTTCTATAACATGTACATTCGTGCTCTTGTTCACATAAAAGTGTAAACAGTTGGCTACGAGCAAAAACAACCAAAAACTTATAGTTCATCAATACAGTTTGGGGCCAAGCGTGTCTTAATATACGGCTACGTGATAAATAGTCGTCTTCAAAAATAATGAAAGTACAAAAGTAAATGATGTCGTATTAGAAATAAGAAAATTTAAATATACTGCAACTGCTCGCTTAATAAGAACAAACAGAGACCAATGGACTAAGGACGTAATGGAGTGGTACTCTGGCAAAAATAATATTAATTATAAAGGGGGGTGATTACCAAAAATATGAAGTTTAGTTCGTGACAAAGAAGAGTGGAAGAAACTAGAGAAGGCACACGTTATGTCACAGGTCAACCTGATCATAAGTGATTGCTGAGACAAAACGAAAAAACATATGTCATGTGATTGAAGTCAGTGCTTTTGTACTTTTTTTTTACTTTTAAGATATATCATCATTAGATATTTCATTTTATCTAATGGTAATTAATAAACCAGGTTTTTTAGTTCATTAATTGGATTATTAATCATATTGTGTCTTACTTCCGACAATCATTAATAATAGTTCCGATATAGAAGCATTTAAAATGCCCATATTAATCCGAAACTATACACGCGTCGGCCACATTGATGGAGTAACTTACGTATGCTCTATACGTAAGTTACTTTTTAATGAACAAACAATGTTAATTGTTATATAAACATTTTCAATTTCGCTTACGTGATTTTGTGGTTAGTGTCATGGACTTGAAACTTGGACCGATTTTACTGTAAGTAGATTTATTTTTGTTTAGATATTGTACACAAATAATCTGTACAAATTGTTTTATTTTCTAATTAGGTAATAGATGCATACTAAACCTAAAAACAAACATTACTCTTTGATAATTTTGTGCTTGTATTTGTAATTAAAACCAAGTCATCAATCAATTCCCGTTCGTCGTTGCAGGACAAATATTATGAAAGGCAGATGAGTGGAGTATCCGATGTTGGCTCCTCTTGCTCGTCGCGACCAGGAAGCACCAGAGGCCACCGTAGTATGGCCTGCATGGTGCTACACAGGTAGGCTAGCTCTAGCCATATACTGTACTGTGAACTTACTGTTACTTAATGTTTACATAATTTAATCTGTGAGTCTCTTGCACGCTTGATTTTGTAATATAAACAATATTTTCTGGCTAATTATCATTTCTTTCACTTCGTTTTAAAAATATGTACTGGTTTCTAGGAAGACGCCTTAAAATGTCAGTACAAAAGAGTGTTTTATTATACAAGCAAATCTTTATGGTGGTATGGACTTATGGGATCCAGCTGTTGGACTGCACCAAACATATTTAAGTCATGCAACGCTTCCAGAATAAAGTATTAAGGCGAAGAGTAAGCAGAAAACATGCAAACATGGTCTTTTAGACAAGTTTTGTGGTGAAAGTATAGCATTTCGAGCTATGAACACTATTTAATCCTGTTACACGTATCCTTAAGTCTTATTTGTAGGTTGATAATGCTTGCTGTTGGTTATAGTTAATACTGCCGAGCCTTTTTGAACTACCACTTTTCATTGAAATTATACAAGTTTTTTCTGCATGTTGTGACGCATTTTTTTGGTACTTCTCTCAGAAAAGTTATTCATATAGCTTGTACTTTTTTGTGTAGGTTCATTAATTCAGATCAGTAGTGAATAACGAGGATTGTAAGCATATAAACTGTTTTCCACGCAAGAATTTTGAAAATATTGGCTTTGTTACATAGATGGCGGGCCGGCAGCCGTGAACTCATATCGCTCAAGGTCGCTGGCATTTAGTGTCTCCTTAAGGGAAATTGTGAACGCACCTTGGTACATTTGCAACAGCGATCTCCATCGGGACCTTTACATTGAGTTCGTTGACAAAGTTATCCAAAATATGATGAAGCTCATCAACATAGACTTCACCACCACGTGAATGTCGAGGCAATCCAGCTCCTTGACAACACTGATATAGTAAGAAGACTAAAACGAACGAAACATTTTGAGTTAGTGTACTTCAAGTGTATTAGTGTAATCTTAATATATAGAAATTACGTGACACGTTGTTTGTCCTCGATGGACTCCTAAACTAATGAACGGATTTAAATGGGGATTACTTCATGTAGTGCAGTTTAGTTCAACTTAAGAGATAGGATAGTTTTTATTTCGATTTGGTACCCATAATTATTTTTATTTTCAATATTTGTTTTTTATGGACATATTCTCTATGAGAGAATTTAGTGACGCACGGTTTAACAGTTCCGCTGTGAAACAATTTCGTTATAACAACAGGGAGAATTTTTTACGAAATAATTCTTGATGTTTTTGAATATTATTGGCAAATTCCTATAAAATTGTATTTTTTTATTATCTACAGAACAACGTCTGTCGGGTCAGCTTGTTAATATATAGAAATTACGTGACACGTTGTTTGTCCGCGATGGACTCCTAAACTAATGAACGGATTTTAATGGGGATTACTTCATGGAGTGCAGTTTGGTCCAAATTGAGAGATAGGATAGTTTATATTTCGATTTGGTACCCATAATTATTTTTATTTTCAATATTTGTTTTGTATGGACATATTTTCTATGTGAGAATTTAGTGACGCACGGTTTGACAGTTCCGCTGTGAAACAATTTCTTTATAACAACAGGGAGAATTTTTATGAAATAATTCTTGATGTTTTGAAATATTATTGGCAAATCCCTATAAAATTGTATTTTTTTTATTATCTACAGAACAACGTCTGTCGGGTCAGCTAGTACAATATAAAAATAGTGATAATATAATAGACACATGAACATGACTTCCCTTAATAGAAACATTAAGATATGTGTTAATGGACACATTCTTAGTTTTATCTAGCAGTTAAAGTTAAATTAGAATTACTAGTCTAAGTTAAGGCTAGATTGTAATGCAAGTGGGGCAATATTATAATAAGTATATTATTATATTATGGAAAGAAAAAAAATATCATTTCGTATTAACTGTTATTGTTCATCAGTTCAGAATGATCGCAAATACTAAGTTATACTTTGACGAAATGCAGTATCAGTAAATTTCGTATACTCTGTGGCACTCTGATCGTTATAGCAGACTCTGTTTGTTTTTAAATATTTTTTTTTTCAAGGATTAAGGCGCATGCATTTAAACCAGATAATTGAACAAACACGAAGATTTGTGGAACATGACGTATAGATGAACGGTTAAAGCGTTGGAGGCGTGATCCCCAGAGACGCGAGTTCGAATGGCGCATTAAATGAAATTAGTTGAATATTTAATTACAGGAGTGAGGATCATTTAAAATATCACATTGTATATTATATACACCCAATGGTTCTTTTTCTTGTTCATAAATCGTTAGTTGATTTGAAAAATACAATATTCTTAGCTTAGTTAATCGTCGTAAATTCATCGATATTATATTTATGTATAAAATTCTAAATAATAAGATTGACTGTCCTTATCTAATTTCAAAAATATCATTTACATCACGCGCCAAACTTCCCATCCGCTCCTGTCGTAAGTTAAATATCTTTGTTCCTCCACGCTACACAACAAAATATACTTTGAATAGCTTTATACCACGAGCACTAACTCCTATAGTAAAGATTTTTCTGATATCGATGTTTTTGGGTTACCTTATAAAGAATTTAGAAAGAAATTAATTCTCAAGCTTCTGTTATCTTGTTACGAATAGAGAATAAAATATAGTTATTGTTAGTTAATTAAGAAAATATAGTTAAGTTATTGTATTGTACACGTTTTTTGTAATTGTTAACTATTTATGTTTATGTTTAGCAGGTAGGTATTTAATTTAACATTGTAATTTTCGGCACTATAAGTCTTCTCTCCAGTAATTATATAACATTAAATTTGTAATTTTGTGGCTGTTTGATGCCAAAATAAAATAAAATAAATAATTAAGGTTCACATACATATTATTAAGAAAGTAAAATAAAAGTTGTCTTTATGTTATAGTCTGTGAAGTAAATTCTTATTTAATACTTAACTGTCTGAAAGAATTTTTTATTTTGAATTAAAAATAATATTCACCTTTGACAGAAGATTCCGTAGCAATATTTTTGCATATTCGTCTTATGAAAATGTACTAAATGTAACAAGAGAATATCTAGCGAAATGTGATAGAAATTTAAATTGAAAACAAACTGTCGTTTCGTAAGCAGTTTATATAATCGTCGTGATCGTACAAATATGTTTGTGTGCAAGCAATAGATTGTTATTACTTTAACAAACTCCTGAGATTGATACAATATTAATAATTGGCTGGCAATGTCTCGTGGAATTGATCAAATGTGTCGGTTATTTGTGTGTGATTGAGTAAAGCTTATCCCCGAGCGCACTGAGCACATTCATCATGTGACCGCACCCTTTTGGTAAATTGCACTTCGTGTAGTACAAGCTCAATAAATCTCGGGACAGGAGAATTGAAATGAAAGACGGATGCTCGAGGTTTATTATTCACCGGGGCCCAATCAAACGGTAGCGGGGAGCGCGAAAGAGGCTGGTTGCTGGTAGTTAGTGGGTCTAGCTAAGTGGCAGTTTATCTGCGCATGCGCGGTGGGTGGCTCGGGCGGCCGGCAGGTGCGCATTTCCATACTTCCTTGCGCACGACTTGAGGCGAGCGCGCCCGGACGCGACTCTTGCGCGCTTGTCGTGACGAATGCACTTAGTTTGACGTATGTTTTCTAACAGTGATCAATCGATGCAATACTATGTTATATGCAGTCAGGGTCACTTACCACGGTGATATATGAGTCGTGAGATAATATAGGAAACATTATTCGGCAGTGCCTTTCTTTTATTCTTCTAATTGAAGCTTTACAAGCTTTTTATTAGCTTCACCTGTATGTATGTTTTTTGTAACCGACTCATCATATAAACCAAACTAAAAAGTACGGTAAATTTATATTTTTTCGTGTTTTTTAGTTTTTTTTTAACAATTTATTGATTTAGTAGTTTGGGTGCGTTAGCTGCATTCTTAAAGTGTGGTATTAATAAAAAAAAATAAGTTATTCAAATTTTTTTACCTCAGAGATGTTTTAACTATTCTTTTACATTACGCAACAATCGTGGATTGTACATTTCCTGGGGTCTTGTTATAACCTTATACACACCATTCCCACAAATCTATGTTTGTTCCTGGTTTTTCACATAAAATCACTAAACTAATTGTCAAGAACCATATTTTGTATTGTATTTCTTTCGCTGTTAAAACCATGATTTTGTATTCTAGTCCTTAGACCCTTTATATTAAATAACCCTTAAATTCTCACACCACACAATTATATTAGTTGCTTTCACAAAATTGAGAAAAGTGCGTAATTGGTTAATTTTGGGAGCTCGAAGAGAATTTGGGAAGTGATTATGGTTTGTTAGCGACCGCTTTGAGATCACGAGCCAATATAAATTGATCGATCTCTGGTAGTTGAGTCGTAATTTAGAAATTTGTACAAGTTGTTATTTCTAACGCGCACTTTATGACTCTTTACGAATGCCGATCGTGTGATAGATTCTCACCGAGACTGTTTGAAACTTCAATCGGTTCGAATTTGTTTCTCTATGTTCAATTGCTTGTAAGTCTCGTGTAAGTCTTCAGTTGTTAAAAAGTAGTGGTGAATCAGTTTTTTTTTTATGAAAATGAGGGACAAGATGAATAGGACGTTCAGCTGATGGTAATTGCCCTGCCCATTACAATGTAGTGCCGCTCAGGATTCTTGAAAAACCCAAAAATTATGAGTGGCACTACAATTGCGCTCGTCACCTTGAGACATAAGATATTAAGTCTTATTTGCCCAGTAATTTCACTAGCTACGGCGCCTTTCAGACCGCAACACAATAATGTTTACACATTACTGTTTCACGGCAGAAATAGGCGCCATTGTGGTAAGCATAATCTAGACGGCGTCCTGTGCAAAGCCTCCCACTGGTAACTTTAATGGGACTAACTCGAGTGTTAAGGTTTAATAAATTATATCATGGGATAATTTTTACTTAATTCTGGTATTATTTTATTCCGAAATTAAATATGGAGGGTAGCTGGAAATTCGAAAATATAAATCGCGAGTTGTTGGGAATATTCGTCACGTGCACACGAAACGCGATCTGGTGGAGGTTGGCAGGGGGACACTAGTCACTGGTCAGTCAGGCAAGAGCTGCTATTTTCTGAAGCTGATCTGGTACAGCAAGCCAAGCGGAGTTACCTCTTATCAAATTTTAATTTGGTATTTATTCACCTCTATTCGCCACTTGTTAATTTTGAGTTGAGGACACCGTTTATGAATGTTTGATATATTAATTATAAACTAATTAATAAATCAAACATTCTTGTCGGTAACTTAAACGGTATCCATAACTTAATGTGTTCTGATTTAGTAAAGTTGCGGCCTGATAGGCCGGATACTGAATAGTTACCGAATATCCGTTTCATCTTTTTTAATAATAACTAGCGGACCCGACAGACGTTGTTCTGTTATAAAGAAAAAACTCTTGCGGATGGAATTTCTTTAAATCTAAGCTGATCTCTACTCGGCGAAAGGAATATTTCTACTAAATTTCAAGTCTCTACGCCTTATGGTTCTAGAGATATCGTGATGAGTGACTATATACGTGGAAATCTGTTAATATATAGAATAATAATACAATATGTGTCAAAAATAAAGGAATCGATTAAGTCCATTCTTAATTTGCCAGCTACAACGCGATCCAATTGAATTATTAATAGTGTAAAATCAAATTAAGTATTATATTTATATTAAATCGCTGACGCTCTCCCACGAGGTATGGGTTAATAAAAACACCGCAATATGTCCATAAATACGGTATGGTAATCATACAATTGCTCTCGCGTAGGCAGGCAAGTCAGATGGAATGTGGATGACACTGCTAAAACGTTGGCACTAAGCCTGCCAATCTCAACTAACTGTGGGCTACTTGTATCAGGCATACAATGTGAACTATCATTGCACTGGTAAAGTGCAACTCATAAACTTTATAATATATTCAAGACAGTTAAAGCAATGGGGCTAACACATTTCTTACGTACTGGTAACACTGGTGGTGCAATAACGCTTTTAGAAAAATAGTCACACATATAAATTTTAAGGAGACGACTGAGTTACGCTACTGTTACATTCATTGTGATTTAGGGCAGTTGGGCCTGGCAGCAATTACGCTTTGGGTGACGTTGTCGCTGGTACGTAATCGCAATAAGGCTATGGTCTCCTATTTTATGCCGTACGCGGCGTCTGGCGTTAGCGTCAACGGTCAATTCCGTGGCTTCCATCGTCGGGACGCAACGCACAGCGTCGGCGTTCAATACGTCTGACGTGACGCAGGTGGCTCAGTGGGCCAGTGTCTACTCGCGAGGGAGGATTTGGTGAAACTTTTAATAGTATATTTGTAACTAGAAGAAGAGGCACAAGAAGACCGTATAAGGAGAATATGACGAAAAAAAAATTTTTTTTCCCAACATTGATGCTTATAAATATTGTTTTAATGATTCTTGTCACTTTTATCATACACTGCATTATAAGATTTTACTGATTCAATCAACAACTCGTCTTTTCCTATATCATTTTGTGTTCGAAATGACTAGAGACGCGGCGCACGGAGTTGGCGTCAACACGCCAGCGTCAATATATGAAAGGGGACCACAAAAGTACATTTATATAGTAAGCATTGTGACGCAGCGTACAGCGAAACGATCCATTTGACCGTGTGCAACGCAGAGCAGCTCCAATTGTCGGGGACCCAGTGTTCTTTGAACGGCTGGATCACTTGGCGTTGCGTAGAGACGTCGCTTCATTGTGTGTCTTCTACCGCATTTATCACGGGGAGTGTTCCGAAGAGCTGTTTAACCTGATTCCTGCCGCTGAAGTTAGGATATCATCCCCACCATCTGGATGTGTAGCGGTCCTCCACAGTGCGGTTTTCAAGGAGCTTTCTTCCACGTACTACAAAGCTGTGGAATAAGCTTCCTTGTGCGGTGTTTCCGAGACGATACGACTTCGGTATCTTCAAAAAAAAGCGCGTACACCTTCCTTAAAGGCCGGCAACGCTCTTGTGATTCCTCTGGTGATGCAAGAGAATGTGGGCGGCGGTGATCACTTAACACCAGGTGACCCGTACGCTCGTTTGTCCTCCTGTTCCATAAAAAAAACGAGACGTCGCGTACGGCGTAAAATAGGAGACCATAGCCGAGCGCTCTTTTTACGCACTATATCAAAAATATTATAATGAAATAGAAACAACTCAATTAGCAATCATGAATATCGAGTATTAATTAATGTATTTCTCCTTTTGCTTGAGTTGTACCCACATGTTGTAAATTAAAGTAATATGACATATTTTTTAACTAAATAAACAACAGATTATGCACATTTTAATAAAATTTAATAAATTATGTACCCCGATAACAGATAAAATATTTATTTCAAGAGTCGAGCAGTTTTAATTATCACATTTATTTCCTTGTTACAAATAATATTGAGGGAATAAAAGTAAGACCGGTGACCGCTTGAAGGTTTTTATGTTTGATACAGTTTCTGTTATCGGATGCAATAATATATTTTACATGTTGAATTAAGGCGCTGTATTGAGCCGTGAAATGTATATTGTGTTTTTTTTTCACCAGTGTAAATTCTTTATATTATTAGTACAATATTTAGTCATGAATGTATAATAATAATTAAACTTCCGAAATACTCTGTGGAAAATGTTAAATAATACATTTCAATTGATCAAAGACATTTATGTGATATAGGTTGCTATAACTGACTAAATGACTTTCATAATAATACCACAGTCTGGGAATAGAGCGACCGCCCTCAGGGTATTTAAATAATAAAGCTTATTTTAGAGAAAATAGAATTTTAAAAAACAAACCCGCCTAGTTTCTTGCACACGTTCTTTTTAGGGCCAAACATTTTTGAATATGTGTGACGTTCAATAAGTTATTTAAAAATCCTATTGTGAATATATAATATATTTGAATTTAAATTGTAAAACTATCTATACATGTAAATACAAATAAAAGACGTGGTGAGTTATCGATCGGTACTTGGTTATTTTGATAAAAACTTATGAATATTACATAGAAGTCGATTCAAGGGGGATATATATGAATATGGTAATTTAAATAAAATTCTGAATATTTTTGTAACACAATAATTAAATCCTTTTCATGTTCTTGTTATTTCATATTCAGTTAATAACTAAAAAAAAACAGTTGCCCGTTCCCTAACGCGCTATCTTAACAAGTTTTAAGATCACCATATTTAAATTATTTGAACGTAAATAATTTAAATTGATTGGAAATTAATATTTTACTTTAATTTATTTTAGTTGATGTCAGGACTGCCTAATTAAAATAATATAATGTCAGAAAATTTTATCTGATTTTTCAGCAGCAGAGAGCGCCTTAATAAGGGTACATACTCGTGTTACGTGTGTACGTAAACCTCTCTCCATAGCAATAAACATTGTGGCCTGTCCACACCGGTATATGTCAACGTTTTATTGCTGGAAACGTATTGGATTTAAATAATAACATTGAAAATTATGTTGTAGTGGTGTTAACCCTGTTACACACGGAAAGGACGCTATTGCCATTGCTGTGAGTGATAAAATAACATTATTAGACCTATTTTAAGTACCTATTTAAGTGCTAAACTTAGGTGAGTAACTTAGAACTTGTATAAATACTGTTTTAATCAATTGACTTAGGATGATATCTTCTTTTATAATTATGTGTAGCATTTCATTGTCATTGGAGAACAATTACTAATAATCTAAGCATTTGCCAATAAGAAAAAAATTATATTTTTATTGAATGCCTTCGTAATACACAATATTTACTAAGTTTTGCTTTCTGCAGCTCTTTTCATGAAAGTTTATATTCCAAAAATTGCCTGTATGTTTTTAAAATGATTTTTACTTCACGCAGTAAGTTGAGCCTTAATATGTGCGCAATAGTTCAAGTTAAGCGTAAAATAAATCGTTTAAAAACCTTAGCCACCTTAAGAGACCAAGGCACCCTTTAATTGATATTAACCTCTGGTTGCTCCAAATTTGGCCGTCTCAAACGAAACGTATCAGTTTTGTCTTTTACGATACCGCGATGTAATCTCGTTACTTTACGATAACAGTATCTACTGGCAAGTGCTTGGCTTGTAAACTGGCTTCTGTTTTTCTTAATAAGTTACACTATCTCACCTTTGAGGATATGAGCATCTGTGGAGTTCAGGAGAGCCGTAAGAAATGGATAGCCATATTTTATTGAAATACTCTAGTGAAAATATTTTATACTAGCAATGCAACACGGTTTCAAGTGAAACGTCTACTAAGTCAGACTATAGATTTATTTTTGTTAACATATAAGTTTTATTCCACTTAATTATTAATTTATTATTGTATTATTTTCTTTAGATTCATATTTTTAAATTCGTTTTATCTTTTAAATGGAATATCCGATTAAAATAATTTAAAATGTATTTTACAGGTATTGAAATGATCGGGCATAAAAGGCATTTATTTTCTCAAAATTGATTCCTTTAGAATTCTTTTTGATCTTTAATAAAATATCAATAATCTAGTTTGGTTATTGACGGCGCTTATATGAACTTTTAAAATATAAAAAAGTAGGTAAGTAGTTATAGTAACATAACTACAGTAGTTACACATATGGTATCGTGGACTTTTTTGTAGATATTGATATGTTCTATAATACTGTAGCACATTTTTTTTTGTTCTATCATCAATAGTTTCCGCAGCGCACTCGATGATAGTTTTTTTATGATACTTATTTTTTTTAATGGTAATATAACCTATGTGACTCAGTAAAGATGCAGTTTTCTGATGGTGAAAAACTTTTTTTTGTTCTAGTAGTTTTTGTGTGAAAACAGTACAAACATACATACAAAAACAGACATGTTTCCTCCTTATAATATTAGTTTAGATTAGATCTTGTTTCAGCTCTTGATGTTTAAGCTCATTCAACACTAATATTGTTAGAAAATTTATTGTAGTAGACGTTATTTTGCGGAAATCCATAATTATCCAAATGATTTGAGTTTTCTTTAGTGTTAATTCCGCCAATATTTGGCTTTAAACAATTCGACACGTGTTTCGCCTCATCTCTTCACGAGTCTCGTGACAGGTTTTGGTGTCCTGAGGATGCCTCGTGTAGAGACGAAGCGCGTGTCGAATTGTTTAAAGACAGATATTGGCGGAATTAACACTAAAGAAAACTCAAATCATTTGGCTAATATTGTTTAGCTGTATAGTTGCCCTTAAGAATTATATCTATTACCTAGGTATAATAAAGAATGCCTATTCAAAAACCTTGCCCGTAACATGAAGATTCATACTTTACAACATGTTTTTAACGTAACTGACAAGATGGGTGTTGATTGTGATAATAAATGAAGCCACTCGTCGATAAAACATTCCAGCGTAATTACAGTGCTTATAATGCTATTTAACTTTCAAATATAATCGAATAACAACTCGAGTTGAATCGATATATTTACACCGAGTTTATCGAGATTGAGTACTCGAAATCAGGAGGAGTATTAGCAACATAACATATAATATATTCATGGAGCTTGATATACACGTACAAGTATAATTATTAATTATTTGAATTAAATTGCATTGAATTAAATTAAATTTTAATAAACTTAGACTAAATATGACTGAGATTTAATTGTCACTTTAATTGTCAAAATAACGTCGCCTTACTAACATTTACTAATTTTGTGAAATTCCTTAGTAAAAAGGATATTATCCGATTATATTTTTATGTAGAGCATAAGCACATAATAATCTTATATCTTTAAACGAGCAATTCTTATATATATGTATATATATATAATCTGAATCTCCGAAACGGCTCCAACGATTTTTATAAAATTTAGTATACCGGAAGTTTCGGGGGCGAGAAATCGATCTAGCAAGGTTTCAATTTTAAAAAAATGTTTTATCCGTGTTTTAATAAGAAACTGCTACAATAATATTAGAATACAATGGTAAATTTCGCCACTATATACCAGATTATAATAGCTGGGCGAACCGGAAAGTAGAAGACCCCGGTTCGAGAATGAAGATATTCTATTAGTTTGTTTTTTGTTAAAATTTTGTACTTTCTTAAAAAGCCGAGCAAAGCTCGGTCGTCCAGGTACTATATATAATACAAGCTAAGTATAAAAGAAAAAATCTTAGTAACATTAACATTCCTTAAAACAACTCCTTGAAGAGAAGGACAAATGAGCGTACGTGTCACCTGATGTTAAGTGATCACCGCCGCTCACATTCGTCGTGTAACTTGAATGCTGCTTGCTGATTTGGACGACGTGCTAAAATTTCATACGGGCGATTTGCCGTTTAAATAATCTGGAGGCACGGTTGTTATGTATCTTAAGAACTTTGCAGAACTAACTAAAGAACTATCAAGTCTAATTAGTTAGATTAGTGTAAATTAATTAATACTAATAACTTTGCAGGGGATTCGCTTAAAATATTTGTTTTCAAGACGCCTGCAATTGAATGGTAAATAGCAAAAAGTTAATTTCTCACTGTGTTTATTCATATGGGTACTCAAATTATTATATTAATTATTTTTCATTTATTTCATCGAGTAAAATATTTTATAGACCGGCTCTAGCTTGAATCGATCTCGGTCGTCGAAATCGATTCCTCGTGAAACCAACGTCCGATAATGAGAAAATTAATTTTAAAATCTCGATGTCAAAAGTACTTAAGAATTTCTTCGGTCACATTAATGATACGATCCAAAATACGTAATAATTACTTACGAAAAGCATTAAGAACGACAACCTCCGAGCAATCTATCGGTAAGTGCAGTAGCCGGGCAGCTCGAGCGATATCTCGATGGCATTTATAATCAAGCTGTTAACAGCCAAATCGTCATTTATCAATAACAAACTTGATTCGGGTAATTACAAAAAACGCAATCGTTTTTGCGCAGTAAAGAAATGAGATAAGTAATGAGATCAGTTCGTGAGGCGGCACGGTAATGAAGAAATTAACAACCCAATGTTTTAAATTCGAAGGGATTCCCAAGAGAAACTTTATTTGATCATGCCAAAGGACTTTTTAAGAATACCCTGAGTGAAATGGAGATTATCATAGATCTGAGTGAAATGGAGATTACCATAGATCTAAGTGAAATGAAGATTACTGTAGATCTAAGTCAAATGAACATTGCTACAGACCTTAGTGAAATGGATATTGCTACAGACCTCAGAGAAATGTACATTGCTACAGACCTCAGAGAAATGGACATTGGAACAGTCCTAAATGAAATGATTATTGCTACACACTGGAGTAAAATGCAGTTTTCTATACTCGTAGACCTGTGTGAATTGGATATTGCTACAGACCTGAGTGAAATGTAGATTGCTATAGATCTGTGTGAAATGGATATTGCTACAGACCTGTGCGAAATGGGGATTGCCCTTCTCCAACTAGATGTTTTAGGATTTTTAGTCAAGTTACTCCTTTTTACATAGGAATACTATATACTCAGTCTCACGATACACATACGACTCAGTACTATATAATTTAATGTTCTCAAAATCAGCTTTTTGAAATACATTCACTTGTTTTCCTTACAAAAGGGACATAACGATAATTATCACGGAGCTTACATATTTATGTCCTTTCATTTTTATAAGTCTATTCATGCGCACTCGCGGGGATATCCGTACAATAATAAGGGTATTGATCATTCAGTAGTATATCCAGCTTACTCATTTGCTTCTGAGATCTGAGACTTACCCACTCCCTGTCGCCCCTGACTAGAATTAGTTGTCATCTCGATGTTTTCGGGTGGAAAAGAGTGGAAAGAAATATTCGGATTCTACCTCAATAATTGAGAACGAAATAGCCGGAGGAGGTTATACCATATTATAATGAATATAAAAGTTGGTAAACTCCTTTTTTTCATCCGCTAATTATAAACAACGCTATCTCAACGTCTAGTCCCTAAAATGAAAAGGTTATATGCAAAGGTTGTAACAAAAATGTGTAGCCGTAAAGATACAAGTCTTAATTTAAAAAAATGCGTGCAACGGATTTCGCCTAGCGTGTCAGGCCTTAATACGAAGACCAAATAGATACGACCTTAGAAGGTCCAGGAGAAAGACGCCACTCTTCCTGCAGCGCCCCGCGCCAAGAGTGACAGGAGGTTCATACCTCCCGTTACAGAACATGAAGTAATGCTAACGTAGTACCGTGACACCAGATATGTTTATTAGGAGGTTTTTAGTTAGAAAATATTCTACATCACCTTCTTTTAAATCGTTGAAGTTTTTTGAATGTTTTCGGTATCTTAATAATCAAATCTAATTCGTACCTTTTATGAATATTTAACTAAGAAATCTTGATGAAGTAACTCTTTTTATTCCTATAGTTTTGCAAAGGAGCTTTGGCGGTGTTCTCTATGTACCCACCATAAACATGAGCATAAGGCCGTGTCCTGTTGAACTACAATGTGAGTAGTCTTGAAGTGAAACTGTAATATCAGACACGAAATGAACTGTTGAATTTAAAAGGATAAGGAAGTGGCATATAATTAATGAAGCGATTATATATTTTGTAAAGAAAACATCAAAAGGCGATTAAGGATTGTCTGCCGTGTAGCGATGTCCGGAGTGACAGCTAAATTGTTCACAATTTACACGATATTTGAACGAGGCGTGATCAAGTTGACACCTCAATTTGTGTAAAATGTCGAATTTATCGCGTTTTTAAGTTCTGAGATATAGTTTTACTAGAAGCACTACATATTTGATATGAATGCGATTACTGAGTGAAAACGTTACTGAGTGTCACCTCCATATTAATTGATTTCTGCTGATACCTACTCTCTGGCAACACTGTTAATAAGTAAACAACAAGTACAAGGTACCCGGTCCTAAATTTATAACTTCGTTTGCCACAAGGTATGCGTATCTAAGGGCGTCCGTTCAAGTTTTTGTCTGTGTTCAAGACAAGGGCGCAAATGATTCTCGGATTTTAGTGTTTACATAGATACAGTAACCTATTTCAATTACTTTCATCACTATCATCATTATTAAATTCATCAAGTCTTTTAATTTTTTTTCTTCTTAAATAGAAGTACGGCCTGCATGACACTCTGCTAATATTAGTACAATCGAAAACAGTTGAAATTAGATTTATTTCAATCGCAATATAATGTAACAGTACAATAAATTGCCTTCATGAACTGGAGTAATCACTATTGTCATGATGCCCTCGTCCGGTCTGAACAAACGCGGGCAACACGTCATTAAGACGTAAGAATGCATCTGTTGCAAATTACCTTTCACTTCACGCGTGCCAACAATAAAAAACCCTAATTTGACGTCAATTATTTGAGCTCGGAGGACATTAGAACGACACGCGACGCGGCTGTGCGCTGAACGAATCGTAAACGATGTAAGTTGTAACTGCTTGCCGAATGCCGTTCATCGCTCGGCGACCGGCGCGGGCGTTCATCGTAGTCGTACATCGTTCGTCGATGTGGAGTTAATCACGCGTAACTAACACTGCGTGAATTTGACGCGTGTTTGTCAATGACTTGGTTATGTTGAGTGGCGCGAATAAATCCAATGGATTATTTAGATTATGGCGCAGACGTGATTGTTCTACTTCGTCAGAAATCTTATTTAACGCCTTTTTTAACGGTATTATTTAAATATTCAAAAGAATGACTAAATCTTTAATTTCATTCTGAATTCTTCAATTTCTCATGACTCAATGTGTAAATTCAATTATTATTGATGCTTATAGTTTTACGATACTAATAAATAAAATAAATTAGCTTCATTTATGTTTTGTGAGAGCCAAATTGTAACAAAATTTAGCCAAAAAAAATAGTGATGCATGCATATGAATGTAATATATAAACATTTAAAAAAATGTACATAACTTAGTTAACCGTAATCAGTTGACATTGATATTAATAATCATTAGTTTTCGTTTATATCCATATAAAACACTGGTTGTATATATGTATAGAAATATCTGAAATATAGTTAACTCTGTTCTGTGCTTCACACAATACTAGAGGGAGATTTAACGACTAACTTTATAGTGAATAGAATTAAGTAAGTTCACAGAGCGGTCATTGCTAAACATTTTCGCACCGTCTCCTCTGTGGCATATATATTTTAATCTCTTGGACACTACGGTCAGGCTAATTCAGTGCTTTTACCGTATTCCGTACTAACAATAAGTTAATTCGCACAGTTTGTTATTTTGAGTAATATCCCACACTTCTGCGATTAAAAATACAAATTTAATTTGTACCAAAACCCGCGCCAATCGGCGTGTGTTCGACCACTCTTACCAACTGAGCCAACTGTCCGAGTGACGCATCGATAGTAAATCTTGTTCAATTCTCAGGTTTTCCATCTACCAGATCTACCTTACATTTCATAAACCAATAGTTCGCGGGTTCGAGTCCCGCATCGTTCGTAAATTTTGGTACAAATTATATTTGTATAAGTTAATTCAGCAATTTTATTTCAAGCTCAATCCATACTATGATGGGTTGACGACCATGACTGACCCAATTCCAAAACCGCAGCTTAAACACGCTAACGAATACTTTATTAGGCAATGTGTTTTATAATTATCTCAACAGCAGGCGTTCGGCTCTCTCTACTGATAACTATCATTACATACGACGACTTTCCTCATTCCACCAGAGTAATTGTTGTCAGCTGCCGCGGAGTTTCGGCAATGAGGAGTTCTTTAGCGTAACCGTAACCGCATAATAGATCGGTGTTTCGTGTGTAAGCAATGAAATTCGTGCGATTTGTTTTGGTTATTATGTTGTGAAGCTAGAAGAAGATTGATAACTCGATATTCTGACTGTCGAATGATGATAAATACACGCTGATATAACATATATTTTGTATGTATATGTTTTTCCACGGTGTTATATCTTAAACGGTCTTGGAAGTCGAGACTCATTGCGAAATCTGTTTAAAGAAATAAATATGCTTACAGTGCCATCAGAATTTATCTATCAAAATATAATGTATACTAGGAAAAATATGCATAAAAGTGTGAACAGCATAACTTTGATAGCAGACAAACATAAAATTGCTATACCCAGTTTTAGCATAAGGCAAATAAGTCATCCTTGGGAAATTCTATTAGATTTTATAATAAGCTCCCCACGACCATAACAAAATTGCCTGACAAAACTTTCAAGACATATATAAAAACTGTTTTAATGGGTTTAAAAGGTTACTATAATATTAAGGAATATATTGAGGATAAAGAAGTTTGGAGTACGGTACCATGCATATCGCGAGTCTCTGCGACCCTGTAGCATCCACTGACGTATTTTTAATTACTTATGTAATTTTTTTTGACGCTTTTGCGTTCTTGTGAACATTTTATCAATATTTACAGATGATTTTTGTAAATTTACGTAAATAAAAATTTTTCATTTTCATTTATGAGGGATTAACATAATATGGTGGTATTAACATTATTTATGCATCGCGTTTCGTTGATTTCCCACCAAACATACAATATTAACTTAAGGAATATGCTCCTAAATATTTTGTGCAGGTTTTCCGTGGACTCCAAAAAAGTCGTGTAGTCTTCAATAAAAATTCAATATAGAATCTTCAATATGTATATTACATAATCACATTATCTTTATATATATAAGAGATTTCCACGTATATAGTCACTCATCACGATATCTCTGGAACCATTAGGGCTAAAGACTTGAAATTTGGTAGGAATATTCTTTTCACCGAGTAGAGGTCAGCTAAGAACGGATTTTCCGAAATTCCATCCGCCAGAGTTTTTTTTTTATTATGAACAGAACAACGTCAGTCGGATCAGCTAGTTTGTTATAAGTGAACCGAACTAAATGAGTTACGGATTGCTACTGAATATAAAATAAAATTATAATTGATGGGTACACATTATGGACACGCATAAATATACAAATAGCTTCCATAAGCATATTTACATACGTGTGTCCCTCCCTTTCCAAAACTCAAGATTTAATGATGTAGATATGTTTTCGTGTTCCTCTAAGACTTACAAATTCAAAATAAAACAATCTGGGCACAAACAGAGTAAGTTAGATATCCTAAATTTCTTCTAAATTGTAAGAACGTCTACAATTGTAGTGTGAAATTTATTTATTATTGTCTATTGTTTTAAGATCTTCAATTTTGTTAACTGGCTGCTATTCTGTACTACTATATTCATACTTGTTCGCAAAAACTCTGATATAAGAATCGTTTTGCGTGATTTTTTTATTATCTAGCTCAAAACACCAGAACCCAGAGCAGTGAAGTCAACGGTGACAGTTATGGATTTAGATAAACTTAATAGTTGAATTGATTTTAATTACTTTTCAGCTAATCCCCATAGAAAGTTTATATTATTTAATGTGATATTTAATAAGAAATAAATCTAGTATTTTTTGATGTATGTGGCATTTGTTTACAGTTTAGGCCCAATTTTGGCGACCTCTTTTAAATATTGAGTGTACTTAGTGAAACTGTTTAAGGAGACATCCTTATGTCCTTAATTCTATTTCAACTATGTCTATTTTATGCCTGAGAATGTATCTGAATTGTTTCCAATAAAATAAATATAAGTTCCCAACATTTTGGCCCCGTCGCATGTATTGACTAAATCATTATAACAGAGGATGTCACATAACCAAATATTTTGCCCTATTTTGCTCAATTCGGCACTAGGTTCAAGTCCTTTTGAGCTTTTTGTTTGTAGACGAAAACATTTGGTTGGGGCTAATCATTTTATGAAAATAAGGGACGAGACTAGCAGGACGCTTAGCTGATGGAAATTAATACGCTCTGGCCTTACAATGCATTGCCGCTCAGGATTCTTAAAAAGCCCATAAATTCTGAGCGGCACTACAATTGTGCTCGTCACCTTGAAATATAAAATGTGAAGTCTTATTTGCCCATTAATTTCACTTGCTACGGCGCCCTTCAGGCCGAAACACAGTAATGCTTTACACATTACTGCTTCACGGCATAATTAGGCGCCGTTGTGGTACCCGTAATCTAGCTGGCATCCTGTGCAAAGGAGCCTTCCACTGGTAAATACAACATTCACATACAACCATTGAATATCTTCGCTGTTATGTGTAGGTTTTTTACGATGTTTTTCTTTACCGTAAGAGCATCGAATTAACGTATGTAATAGGTACCTAATATAAATACGAAAATTGTAAACATAATGATGTGGCGGTTTTTGAACTGACGTTCTTGGGGTTTGGAGATTTATTTATAATTGGAAATAAAGTTATTTATTTGTATTATTGTTTCAGGTAAGACTGATTACTCGAGATATAGCGTGAATCGGTATGTATATAATAAATATTCTGCAAAAAGAAAACTATGTCACACAGGATATCAAATCAAATCAAAATCACTTTATTCATGTAGGTCACGGAAATGACACTTATGAATGTCAAAATATATATTTTTTTTTTCTTATTGTATCTACCGATACGTCGTAAAGGGTTGAGCTAATGAGAAGAAGTAGCAAGAAGCTAAAAGCTTCCAAAGGCGGTAAGTAAGATAAAATACCTATTTTTTGTGTATTTTAAGCAAAAAATTGTTAATAAGTACACAATGGAAATTAAATAGTTTTTTAAATTGAGTTGTATTGAGTGAAGATTGTCGAAACGTTTGAAATACAACCAAATTATTTGAATTGAATGAGCTTCCTTGTACGGTGTTTCCATGAGGATACGACATGGGTATCTTCAAAAAAAACGCGCACACTCTTATCTTCTTTTTTCTTAAAAGGCCAGCAATGCCCCTGTGATTCCTCTGATGCTGTGAGACAATGTGGGTGGCGGTGATCACTTAACATCAGGTGACCCGTACGCTCGTTTGTCTTCCTTAAAGTGAAATCCTAAAGGATGCTCTAAGAAAAGGTATTGTTACTTAGATATATCTTCTGTACTTAGTTCGTTAAAGCTTGAATTGGCTACAGTCTTCATAATTAATCGGATTAATTATTATCGGATAATATCCTTTTTAATAAGGAATTTTTGAGTTAAGTGGTTGAAGAAGCAGATGTAATTGTGATATTGTAAGGTTTCAACCGAAGCCAAGTATCGTAGTAACTTATAGATTGGGATATTTTGACTGAACATCTTATGATTCAAGATTTTGAACGATATGTTAAATGTTTCACGGTACGGCAAAATATCCAAATTCAAATTCAATTCAAATTCAAATATTTTTATTCAAAATAGGATGTGGCATCACTTATTGAAAGTCAAAAAACTACTACCCTAAAGTAACACTGTACAACTAAACTTATTATTTAATAGCCTGAGGGCGGTCGCTCCATTCCCAATTAGTGGTATCATTAAGAAAGTCATTTATGTTATAGCTTATACCTTTACCACACAAACGATTTTTAACAATTCTTTTGAATAACGTACTACTTTTGTTTTGAACATTTTCTGGGATCCTGTTGTAAAAGCATCACCTCCCAAAAGACTTACTGAGTAGTAGGCATTATAAGCATTATGTCTGTTCCTGGTGTTTAAATCCGATGGAACACTTCGGTCCAGGGCATCTCAAAACCTCTGGTATTACCCGGTGTCTATTCTCGTGGCAGCGTCGTGATTCGGGTCGTTACGTTGCCTAAGATATGTGCAAAGGAAGCGATAGCCTTGTCCATGCGTCATGCTCGTAAACGAGCGCTGCTTGTGGTGCCTGGTTGATCCTGTCTTCGGGGATTTATATTTTTATTTTTATATCGATTATATACCGTTTTAAGTTCTTAGTTAAAATATATAATTGCATGCATTATAAATCACTTTACTTATTTACTGCATTCGTTACTCTTTTGAGTTCTTTTTGATGGTGATCACTTCTTTTTGTTTTTTAACTTTACATTTTGTACTTTTTTATCGTATAATATATACTGTATATGTTGAAACCGCAAACGTAGATTAAATAGAGTGGCAATGAGTTTCTTGCCACTTGTTATCATTAAAACTCAACGTTTCCGAAGTGGTGGTAAGATCAATTCGACCTAATTGAATAGATTATTTTTCTTTCTTTCTTTAGACATCAGTCACACTTCTCAACAAGGTAGCTATGTGCCCGCTTAATATTGAAAAAAATTGACATGCCTGTCACGTCCGACAACAATTATATGCGACGAATTGACGGGCCTTTAACACAACAATAATCTAGCAGCTCATAATATTCGAATCACACTACAGGGGTCGAGCTGTACGTGATTCTCTGCTTCCGCTGTTGAAGACCTTCGAGAACTTAAATGTGATTACAATTTTTATTCAAATTCAATTATTAATTGGATTTAAAATCTTATTGCACGTCAAAAAAAATACCTCCCATTCGATATAGTAGACTAGCTGATGCTTGCGACTTCGTCCGCGTAGATAAAGGCTTTTTAAGAATAATAAGCAAGTTTGGAATTGAAGATTATCTCATGTCCTATTCCAGTTCCGGTTCCCGTTTTCTCTCCCGTTGCCAACATATTATATGAATCTTATTTCGAGGAAGATTGTTATGGCAAACTAAACCTATTATGGGTATAGTTATAGCTCATCGATGTGAATTTCAGTTTTTTACAAAACCCGCGGAAACCAAGGATTTTCCATAAAAAGGCATAAAAGGCATTTATTTTCTCATAATTGGTTCCTTTAGAATTCTTTTTGATGTCATTTCTAATATACTAGATACTACTACCGCTTCGGAAACAAATGGCGCTCTGAGAGAGAAGAAGCGGCGCAAGAAACTCTCCCAGCATTCTTTTTTTGCGCTCTTTTCAATAAAAATATACTATATTGGACAGTCATTTCTATCGCTATAAAATAATTACAATCTAGTCCCAGGCTGTCCGATCATTTAGAAATGATAATAATCATGATCATAATAAAATGTAGCCTATGTCTTTTCCCAAGCTCTAGTCTGTCGCCGTACAAAATTTTATCAAATTCGCTTCAGTAGCTCGGGCGTTAAAGCGTAACAAACAAACTCACATTCACATTTATAATATAAGGTAAGGATATGCTTCAGACCTGAGAAGAACGGGCGCAAGAAACTCAGCGGTCTTTTTTTTTTAATTCGGTATAATGAATGTACTATCGTACACTAAAATTTAAAATTAAAATACCTAAATAGCCTGAGAGCTTTCCACATTTGTTTTGTAGTTATCATGCGTATGCTATAACATGGTTCCTCACGCTCACTGCATCGGCGGCATCGTGTGCCGGGTCGTCTCATTCCCTCAAATATGTGCTAAGGGAAGGATGGCTGGTCCATGCGTCAACTCGTGAACTCTCGTGGGTGGTAGGCACCTCTCAGTCGCACATATTCACTCGGAGCAGTATTTAATCTTTTAAAATTCCTCAGCCGGTATTCAGAACTGATTTTTCGCTGGCAATCCTAATTTATTTAAGTTTCATTCAATAACCAGACCGGTTAATGTTATTGTTATCGATTAACCTGTTCATACATGGCAACCCATGACTTGTGACAGGAAAAAAATAGATAACCTAACTTTTGCATATACTGTTGACTGAAATTACTTTCGATTGGTATAGGATTTGTCCATGAAACAAACCAGTGAAACATGTATTTAAGAATAAAATAATTAATAATTAATCCTGGACTGAAATTTGCTAGGCAACCTATTTATTGACATATAACATTTCATAAAAAATATGTTTCATCCAGTAACCAGCTCGGTGAAGGTTATGTTCTTATTCTTCTCACGAGTTCAACTTTTTCCGAACACAATATGGTAAATTCAGTAATTTAAAAGAACTATTTGTAGTGACGATTCAAAATCGCTTAGTTTAGTTAAAGCCTAATTGAATAAATTATATTTGACTTTGATAAAATGTATAAGGTTACATTCATAAGTGTCGTTTTTTTAAACTACCCAATTAAATGAATCTGATTAAATTTGATTTGAAGAGTTAACGAAGGTAATGTACGAAACTTAGTTGTCAGAGAGAGATATATAATATACTAGCTGACCCAACAGACGTTGTTCTGTACATAATAAAAAAAAACTGTTTTATAGGAATTTGCCAATAATATTTCAAAACATCAACAATCAATGCAGCCTGTTGTTATAATGAAATTGTTTCACAGCAGAACTGTCAAACCGTGCGGCAATAAATTCTCTCACTGAAAATATGTCCACACAAGACAAATATTGGAAATAAAAATAATTATGGGTCCCAAATCAAAATAAAAACTATCCTATCTCTCAAGTTGGACTAAACTGCACTCCATGAAGTAATCCCCATTTAAATCCGTTCATTAGTTTAGGAGTCCATCGCGGACAAACAACGTGACACGTAATTTATGTATTTTATTAAGATTAAGATAATTTATATATATTAAGATTATGGTGTGAGACTTGGAGAAAAAAATAAGTATTTCACACCTAGTTCCCCAACTATCGTGTTCACTAACGGCCGCTTTCAATAACGTATCTCTAGTAACGGATATATTCCTATCACCGTTTAATGACAAGATCTTATCTATCCATTGTCATGTCCAATATAGTTATATTATTAGTTACAGTCCACTTCTATCTGTAGGTAAGTAAGCGTAAAAGGATAGATTTGTCTACCTCTAGTAAGTTAAACTAAGGATAGATAGGTTATTGAAGACGGCCTTAAGCGAATTTCACACGAACCAAGCCAAGTTTTGTTAAGTTAGAAGATAAGCTAGATAAGACTTAAAATGGAACAAATGTTAATAGCAGAATGGTGTAAAGTATAGAATATTATGATGACAATAAGATGTAGGAAAGGGCAAGATAGTTGGGCTTATCTTAAGTGGTCACAGTTGCATTTGATAGTCGCTGTATGTTGCACAGCCTTTATTTTCAATATTATAATGTGGGAGTTTCTTTGTCGACCAATGACGTTATATACATATAGACAAATCATGTCGTTTAAAAACAAAGCCGAAATTGTTTCCGGGACGATACGCCATGGGTACCTTCATAAAAGCGCGTACACCTTCCTTAAAGGCCGGCAACGCTCTTGTGATTCCTCTGGTGTTGCAAGAGAATGTGGGCGGCGGTGATCATTTAATACCAGGTTACCCGTACGCTCGTTTGTCCTCCTATTCCATAAAAAAAAAATGGAATATGCCACAAATTACACCATAGTAAGCTTCGACTGCTATATCTATACATTGCCGCATTTACTCCAGTTGTTTAAAATTTTCTTGGTCAATAAGCAGCAATGTAAAACATGTTCTGTAATATTGTGCGATGAAGTGTTTGTATCTAAAATATTTGCTATTTGTATATGAACTAGCTAATGCCCGTGACTTCGACCGCGTAGGTAAAGGGTTTTTAAAAATAATAAGCCAGTTTGAAATTGAAGATTATCTCATGTCCTATTCCAGTTCCGATTAGCGTTTTCGCTCCCGTTCCCAACATATTAGATGAATATTATTTTGAGGAAGATTACTAAGGCAAGCTAAACCTTTTGTTGGTATAGTTATAGCTGATCGACGTGTATTTAAGTTTTTCACAAATCCCGCGGGAACCATGGATTTTCCGGGATAAAATGTAGCCCATGTCCTTTTGTAAGGTCTAGTCCATCGCTGTGCCAAATTTTAGCAAAAATCGGTTCAGTAGCCCTGGCGTAAAAACGTAACAAACAAACTTACATTCGCATTTATAATATTAGTAGGAATGATGAGGTATCCATGACCGAAGAGACGTCTGTATGTTCGCGTCAGATTTGAATCGCAAGTCAGACCCTCGTTGTAACCAGATCACAATGCTGACAATTTATGCCACATTCAGTGCTTCTATTTTTATGGAATGGGATTCCTATCCTTGCTGCTTTACTGGTCGTTATTGATTACCGCAAACCATTATTAGCTGCACAATCATACGCTTTAAAGAATTACAAACTAATAAACACAACAGTTGAGTAAATATTTTATTCAGTATAATTTTAGTTTTAAAAAAGCTAAGTTTTTAATGGCCGTTCTTCTTTTTTATGACAGTCATATTAAATTACCCCCGCCGCCTACATTCCCGAGCAACACCAGAATAATCACAGGAGGTTTGCCGACCCTTAAGGAGTAATGCTTTTAGCTTTTTGATTTTTTTTTATGAAAATAAGGGACGAGACGAGCAGGACGTTCAGCTGATGGTAATTGATACGACCTGCCCATTACAATGCAATGCCGCTCAGGATTATTAAAAAACCCAAAAATTCTGTAGTGCACAACTGCGCTCGCCACCTTGAGAAATAAGTTGTCAAGTCTCATTTGCACAGTAATTTCACTTCCTACGGCGCCCTTCAGACCGAAACACAGTAATGTAGCAGGCGCTGTTGTGGTACCCATAATCTAGCCGGCATCCGGTGCAAAGGAGCCTCCCACTGGTGGATGGTTACATATTAAGGTTATATATCGAAGGTCATTCCACAGTTTGGTTGTACGCAGCATTAAGTTCGTCAAAACGATCTTTTGAGATTTGAGGCAAAGTTTTTCCAGTGGTTTCTAACATACAGCAACATAGCAAAAGAAATATTCCACAGTTTACAACGAAATTGAAGCCGAATAAAGATCCCTAAGAATTGCACTGTCAAGGCGTGCCACTCATCTAGAATAGCCTATAATGCAATGCAGTGGCAGTAATGGATTTTAATTTCAGCTTATATATAAATGGATTCTTCTCATAAATTTAACGTCAGCGATTCGAGTCCAAATACAGCTAGACATTAACTAAACATTCACATTTAACTTCAATGTCCACCGCCAGTTATGCTGCGGACATCTTGTAGTATTTTAGTATCAATAAATTACTGTGAACATAGAAAAGGCATCAGCTAAATACCTATCATGAGAGATACAGCCATTGATGTTAGAAATGTCTTACTTAAAGCTCGCAACATAAAAGCTGCTAAGATATCGTATTTGTGCTTAACAATGAAATCATTCAACGCAGTGCGTTTCAAGTTCAGTAATGAATATTACATAAGCACATATTTCGTTTTAGTGCTTAATAATTATTATTATGATTAGTTGTGTACCAGTGGGAAGCTCCATTGCACAGGAAGCCGGCTAGATTATGGGTACCACAACGGCGCCTATTTTTGCCGTGAATCAGTAATGTGTAAACATTACTGTGTTTCGGTCTGAAGGGCGCCGTAGCAAGTGAAATTACTGGGCAAATGAGACTTAACATCTTATGTGTCAAGGTGACGAGCACAATTGTAGTGCCGCTCAGAATTTTTGGGTTTTTCAGAATCCTGAGCGTTAGTGCCGCTCAGAATTTTTGGGTTTTTCAGAATCCTGAGCGTTAGTGCTCCTCAGAATTTTTGGGTTTTTCAGAATCCTGAGCGGCACTGCATTGTAATGGTTAGGGCGTATCAATAACCATCAGCTGAACGTCCTGCTCGTCTCGTCCCTTATTTTCATTAAAAAATAGTTGTTATGATAAAGTGTAAGTAAATTAATAAGCTTATTAAATATTGCTATAAATAAAGACCGAAACACAGTAATGTAGTAGGCGCTGTTGTGGTACCCATAATCTAGCCGGCATCCGGTGCAAAGGAGCCTCCCACTGGTGGATGGTTACATATTAAGTTTATATATCGAAGGTCATTCCACAGTTTGGTTGTACGCAGCATTAAGTTCGTCAAAACGATCTTTTGAGATTTGAGGCACAGTTTTTCCAGTGGTTTCGAACATACAGCAACATAGCAAAAGAAATATTCCACAGTTTACAACGAAATTGAAGCCGAATAAAGATCCCTAAGAATTGCACTGTCAAGACTCACTCATCTAGAAAAGCCTATAATGGAATGCAGTGGCAGGAATGGATTTTAATTTCAGCTTATATATAAATGGATTCTTCTCATAAATTTAACGTCAGCGATTCGAGTCCAAATACAGCTAGACATTAACTAAACATTCACATTTAACTTCAATGTCCACCGCCAGTTATGCTGCGGACATCTTGTAGTATTTTAGTATCAATAAATTACTGTGAACATAGAAAAGGCATCAGCTAAATACCATCCTGAGAGAGATCATGATGGTATTTATCATGAGAGATACAGCCATTGATGTTAGAAATGTCTTACTTATAGCTCGCAACAAAAAAGGTGCTTAGATATCGTATTTGTGCTAAACAATGAAATCATTCAAAGCAGTGCGTTTCAAGTTGAGTAACGAATATTACATACGCACATATTTCGTTTTAGTGCTTAATAATTATTATTATGATTAGTTGTGTACCAGTGTAAACATTACTGTGTTTCGGTCTGAAGGGCGCCGTAGCTAGTGAAATTACTGGGCAAATGAGACTTAGCATCTTATGTGTCAAGGTGGCGAGCACAACTGTAGTGCCGCTCAGAATTTTTGGGTTTTTCAGAATCCTGAGCGTTAGTGCCGCTCAGAATTTTTGTGTTTTACAGAATCCTGAGCGGCACTGCATTGTAATGGTTAGGGCGTATCAATAACCATCAGCTGAACGTCCTGCTCGTCTCATCCCTTATTTTCATTAAAAAAAGTTGTTATGACAAAGTGTAAGTAAATTAATAAGCTTATTAAATATTGCTATAAATAAATACAATTAATGTTGACATCTTTTCCCAATACGTGGTTTTAGCTGAGTAGGAAAAATATATTAAGTCTTTGCGAACATTTTTACTTATTTCTTTACTTTATACCGACGAAAAGTTCTTAAATACTTATAAATAAACACAGCGTGCAATTTATAAGCAGTAAATTTAAGTACTAAAATTTTATTGATAAGGCATTTTATAAATGCAATTTTTATCGGGATTAAGTCTCATTTACATCCCTGTTTCATTAAAAGTAGATCACTATATGTTATATAAGAAAGCCCTCCGCTGCGTCTGTCTTTCCGCGATAATCTCAAAAACTACAGCACCTATTTTCATGCTGTTTTTACCAATGGATAGTGTGGTTCTCGAGGCAGGTTTTAGTTTATAATTTGTTAAGTTTTTGTGTATATGAACGGTAATTGTTGGAGATGTCGGAAAAAATAAGCCGTCTGCGAGCTTTCAACGAAAACGCTGCCCAACCAAACTCCCTTTGAGATATAACAAAATAATGTATGGTGGAATTGTGTATCTTATATAGGTCTACAAAAAAGTCCGCGATGGCATATGTCTATCTCTTAAGGATAACATACTATATTCATTTTAATCTTTTTTTTTTGTATTGACTCTAGTGTGTTTGTAATTTTCTAGTCTTTCGGGTCATAAATCGGTTGTATAAATAGCAAACTAACGACCGTTTTCAATTACCTATCTATTCTTAGTTTAACTTAGAAAAGGAAGACAAATATGCCTTCTTTATCCGTTTTTGCTTACTTACATTTCAATAATCTATCGGGTAACATCTAACCTATATTGGACATAACTATGGAAAGATAAGATCGTGTCATTAAATAGTGATAGCAATTTATCCGTAACAAGAGATACGTTTTTGAGAACGGCCGTTAGTCAATATCAAGTCAACATTATGACCATATTTACGAGTAATAGTAAAATACATTGCTGAAATATAATTTTTAATTTTGAATAATTTAAAATCAACTTAAAATGTTCTGAAAAGATATAGAGACGGCAATAAAAATTTCCCACAAAGTTCGATATTAATTGTTGAGGCTTTGTGTAGAATGAAGGCTGCTGAGGTAGCGGCTGAGCCAGCCCATCGAACCCTGCGGTACAAATATGTTATTAACGCCGCTTCTTTTATTTTTAATTCGATCGCCCCGAGCTAAAGGTTAACGCAGAGCCGGAATGTGGCTTGGAACAATAAAGCTATTGAGTCGAATTAGAAACATTATCATCATAAATGTTTAATGCAAATAAATTACAAACAAATTACAAGCGTAAACAGACTTTTTTTATGAAAGAGGAGGACAAATGAGCGGACACGTGTCAGATGTTGAGTGATCGCCGCCGGTTACATTCTCTTACAACACCAGGGGAATCACAGGAGCGTTGCCGGCCTTTGAAGAAGGTGTGCACTGTTTTTGAAGGTCATTCCAAAGCTTTGTTGTACGTGGAAGAAAGTTCCTTGAAACCCGCACTGTGAAGGAACACCACAAATACAGATGGCGGGGGATGATATCTTCATTGGTGGCGTGTAATGCGAAGGTGGAAATTTGTCGGCAGGAATCAGATGAAACAGTTCTTCGGAACACTCCCCGTGATAAATTCGGCAGAGGACACATAGACGAAAGCAACGTCTATATGCAACGCCAACTGATCTAGTCGTTCACAATCAAGCAGCTCTGCGTTGCACGCGGTCACTCAATACGTCAACGTACCTGCGCTTTGTAGAGCGTTAGAATATGAGCTTGCTTGAAGTATTGCCATACTCTATTTACGATGCCCAGCTTCTTCGAAGTAATTTTTTAGGCTTTGCCCTCCAGATTACCGCGGAATCGGTAATCGCTCGAAATAACAATACAGTAATTAAATAAATAAAAAAAAAAACAATTTTAGCCACACCCCGAGAGTTGAACAAACATACCACGATTTACGAATCATTGGGACGGTTTGCTCAGTTGGTAAGAGCGCTGGGACGTTAACCGAAAGGCGTGGATTTGAATCGGGCATCATCCTTAAATTTTGGTTCAAATTAAATTTTTATAAAAAAATATTTTTATCAAAATTAGTTAAGCTGCCTTGAACAAACATAAAATTATTATATAAAAAATGGAACGTATAAAGATATATAAAAAGTTTGCATTAATAAAGACCCGAAAAAGAAATAGAATATTTCATTATAATTATAAGAGTAGAGTTCGTACCTGGCTGACATCTTTCGGCATCTGGCCGGTCGGAGGCTGCGATCAAGATCTCCCGGGTCACTGTCCCCTCACACACACACAGGACTGAGCCATGGTTTGCTTTGTTCCCGCTCTTTGCGACGCCGGTATTAAGACTTTTAAATGTTTGTAGAGTCGAAGACTAATACCGATTCTATTGTTGCTATAGCTGGCTTGTATTGGTTCTGATGCGATATTTGCAGCGTTTATGCCCACCAGTTTCATCAAAGTAATATTAAAAAAGTCTAAGATTAACTTTGCTCTCTCATTGGTACCAATATTCTGTTCACGGCTTCATTGCTTTGCCTGTAGTTTTAGTTTTGCATTGCCACTACAGTATAAAAGGTATAAAAAGGCATTTATTTACTCAAAATTGATTCCTTTAGAATTCTTTTTGACGTCATTTCTAATATACTAAATACTACTACCGCTTCGGAAACAAATGCTGCTCTGAGAGAGAAAAAGCGGAGCAAGAAACTCTTCCAGCATTGTTTTTGCGCTCTTTTTAATTAAAATATATAATATTGTACTGTCATTGCTACTGCTAATAAATAATCATAATCTAGTTCCAGGCTGTCCGATAACTTAGATATTCAGCTTTGGAGTAGTTTCGTCGTTTTCGTCTTTAGTCGTTTACGACAGGGCCATATTTTAATAAAACATTTAAATTTATTTATTGATAGTGCCTGAACAGTGGCTGGGACCTTATTATAAAAGTGTATACATTTGCTCTTAAAGCTAATATGTACCTTATGGAGCCTACTAGAATTAGTTACAAGCAATAAATTTTTTGTAGTGTTATAATAATGAAAATAACTCTTAAGAGTAAAAATAGTGACGGGCGCCATTTATATATCTGATAATTAGGAGGTGGCTAGTGAAATTACTAGGCAAATGAAAATTGACATCTATGTCTCAAGGTGACGAGTGCAGTTGTAGTGCCGCTCAGAATTTCTGGGTTTTTTAATAATCTTGAGCGACACTGCATTGTAATGGGCAGGGCGTATCAATTACCATCAGCTGAACACCAGTCTTGCTCATCTCGTAACTTGTTTTCATAATAAAATCAGCGACTGCTTAATATATTTAAAGAAAATTATTTTTAATCTTGCTTAAATACTTCAGTATTTAATGAACTTGCATTCAATTCTCATCAACATTAAAGATACATTGTCTGGTTTTTTTTTCGTATTTAATTTAATATTTTTTTACTTGTAATTATTTTTATTACCAAAGTCAACAAGGTCAGCCTTACATCGAGTATGTACGAGGTCTCAAATGCCCTTAAAAATTGGACTTAACGTCAACTTATCTCGCCTATGAATTTAATATATGATATTGTAGTAATATAAATCATATGTGTGTGTATGTCAAGCGAAGAAACAACAAAAACTATCGATTATATTGGTGGCACAGCGCGTGGGTGCTGAGATATGCGTTGACAAAAACAGAATGACAGTCCAAAATAAAGCAATAAAGAATATAGTTATGATGTAGGGTGAGCATATATTTTGCATGTGTCATAAAAATATGAGTATTAAGAAAGGTCATTGAAAGTAAACATTGTTAGACATAGTAAAAATTTACGCAATAATTTGAGAATACTGTCCGGGTACTACTATCGCTTACTACGTTTCGCAGCATGTACTGCCATACGTGAATTTTCTGCCGGCAGTAGGAATCCCAAATGATTCCCAGTATTATTTATGGGTACTTAAGCTAGTAGAGTATACAAATCTCAATGACCCGGAAATCATATCGTTGATGCGTTTTTATTAAATTAAACTATAAAAAGGTAAAGGTAAATCCAATCCCTTCAATGTCAATGTCCCCCTTTTTGCGTTATAATACCCTTGTTAGCCCAGTACGAGTTGGTCAATTTTATACACAACATTTAAATATTTATGAAGATGTATTCCTTAGCCTTAGAAGCGTCGACTAAACGTACATTTTAATTCGGAAACCTGAAAGCACATTGGTATGTGGCGGACGATGTCGAACCCGGGGACCTTGGGTAAAAGACTACCGCGTTGACCTTTGCACCATATACGCTCTTATAATAGTGTTGATAACTAGTTCAAGTAATAATAAAACATATATCTTCTTCTTCTAGTACCATCTCCTTTTTTTTTTGAGAGGAGGAAATACGGTCACGTATTTACGCCCCGGAATGGGGCGTAATATGTCGGACTCGAGTGTCCCCATACCGACTAAAACCTCCTCTGTGCTGTTAGCAGCCCTGGCTTTCACAGCGAAGTAGGACGTGGGCCGTGGAGGCCGCAAAGACAGTCGCGGGGCGTCTCCTAAGGAGACTCGAACCTCAGACCGGCTGTGTGCTTGTGGGGCATCTCCTATCGGAGGCAATCATTATGGCTAACTGGAATTTGTTCACCGCTGCCGTAGTGATATTATACTCATATTGAATCACTGGCGGTGATTCTTAAGCCAGGATATTCATCTACGGCCAGCTGTTCATTTGCCTTTTATCTTTCCTTGTATTATGAGCTCCTTGTATTTTGAATTCAAAAGATGACCTGCTAAATGGAAAAATATAAATAAAATGTGTATTCTTTTAAAAGCTGAAATCATGGTCATAATACAATAAACGAATGCGCGGGTTTTTATGCCCCGATCTATTTCACCTTTGGGCGACACCGTGTGACTTGTGCGAGGTCACAGTGTCACAATTACAATGACGTGACACAAAAACTTCATCCTTCGACATTATCGTACATTAATTACTTATGTGTCTTTGGTATATTAATTGTTATAATAACGAAAAATGTACATTTATAATGCTAAAGTATTCAATGAGTAAAATAAATACTTACCCATAACGAATGCATCTATATTTAAATAATAAGAAAAATATCTACTGATTCTGTCTGTAACTAGTGGTCACCCTCGACTTTATCCGAATAAATTTAACTTTTTAGTTGTTAAACTGATCGGAATGAAATAGAGACTTAAGGTTAGGGGGGCTTGCCACAATAGATCATTGAGAACCGCATTAAAGACCGATTTATCCATTTATGAGATTGTCAGTAAATTTGTATATTTAATTCCAGTAGTGAGGGTAATCACTTCATTACATTCATCAGCTGGAAGACGTCCGCTGCTGGACAAAGGCCTCCTCCAGTGATCTCCACGACGATCATTCCTGCGCTGCTCTTATCCAATGTATTCCGGTGATCTTGACCAGATCGTCCGTCCATTTTGTGGGGGGACTACCAACGCTCCGTCTCAACGTCAAGGCATCAACGTCTCCGGAAGTGGTGGTCGCCTTTCGAGGACTTTACTGCCCCACCGGCTATCTGTCCATCGAAATATGTCCTCTGTCCACTGCTACATCAGTTTCTCAATCATGTAATAATAATAATCACTTAAAACTAACAAATTATTCACGTTAATTGTTTGTATTAAATCCTGCTTGTGCATTAGAATAAAGTTCTTTACACTGTTACTCGTAATGTAATACTTAATGGATAATGCTCTAATGGTTTGGATGACATTATCAAGTTTTTAGTGATTAAGTTACTTTAAATATTGCCAACATAAGCACGTAATGACTCTATAAGATCTTATTTGTGTGCAAATTGAGGTGTATCAAACTAATTTATTTAATGATGATAATTCTGTAGAATGTGAACTGTGGATCGCAACATTAAATGATTTATAATCTTCTGACGTATTTATCACGGGGAGTGTTCCAAAGAGCTTTTTGACCCGATTCCTAGTACTGTATTCGACGGTCGCAGAACCCGCCACCATTTAGGGTATCGTCCCCACCATATGGATATATGGTGTTCCTCCACAGTGCCCTTTTTAAGGAACTTTGTTCCACGTATAACCAAGCTGTGAAATGAGCTTCCTTGTGCGGTGTGTTCCTGTGATTCCTCTGGTGTTGCAAGAGAATGTGGGCAGCGGTGATTGCATTAGACGTGAAATTACTCCTTTTTTACTTTGCTTTCAACTGGCGATGGGAGTGCGAGAAGTTTTATTTAATAATTTTTGATTATACTTGTGTTGTTTGTTTACTTAATATGTTAGATTTAATAATATTATAATTGCTTCATATGTAAATGTGGAAGCCTATTATTAGCTCGAATAAATTACGTTTGTTAATTATTTTAATGTATGTAAAATGAAAATAAAATTAAATTACACCACGTTACCCGTACGCTCGATTGTCCTGTCCTGTGTTTACCGAAAAGAGAAATTGATAGTGTTTCCTTTAGATACGGAGCTATAAAAAGCAAGGAATGGATAGACAAGCAAGGAATCTATATTGAAGATCTGATTCTATAAAGTTAACAGCTTTTTAAAATTTATTTAATTATAACAAAGCTGTAGACTTTATGGACTTGGTGTAAAATACATGCGGATCATAAAGTCCTAAAAGTATTATCAGTCTCGTGCAAGAACTTGGCGAGTCGGCATGCTCTGGGGATGCCTTGTGTGGATACGAAACACGTGTCGAATTAATGAACACCATTTCTTCAGTCTCATGTCCCAGAAATTTATTAATTCTGTAACACGGCTTGCCTGCTTCCATAACTTATTTTTAACTCCTAAGTATAAAATATAAAATTGAATTCGAATTAGTCGCCCTTAAAATCTGCAAACCTCAGCCTCCTGGTCATAAAAAAAACAAAGTTTAAAGGACAGAAACAAAACAAAAGTCGCCTTAACTAATTTTTTTTCGGAAAACAAAATTTGTGAAGTCGATCAATGTCAATGGAATTTGCATCGAATGGTCAAAGTCCTGATACGTTTAATAGTATTTACTTGGTTAAAACCCAGAGAAAAGTCGTTTTTATTTTATATATTATGTAGATTAAGATCGGCAGTAATGTGTTGTTATCAATGTCGACACACGACGTACAACAAGCTTGCATAAGGTAGTTTTTTAATTAGAGTTAATTGAATATAACTTGACATTCACCGCGTACACACTTATTAATCACGGCGCGAACACAACTGGTTTGTGGCTGCGATATACATCAGTGTCAGCCCAGTTTAGGTATGAATTGTCTGCCCGCACCTACAAAATATAATAATTAGGCTGATGGCGGGCTTAGAATGTCAAATGTCATCTAAATGTCAACGGTTGATATAAAAAATCCGGCGTTTGTTAGCGGCTACCGATACCGCGTGTTTCCTGATGGTTCCGTTGGCTCTTCTGTAGTAGAAAGTAAATGTATGTTCAATGATTGTTCCGAATCACGCTGCATCTAATGGTAAAAGTATTATTCTGATCGGTTCTGTAGTTTTGTAGAATAATCGAAGGAAAAAATCTTTCCATCTACGAGTTTTATTATGGAACAATTTCGCATGTTCGATCCTCGCTGGGAAGATCGCATGTTCTTCAACTTCGTTTGTCTTGTGGGTCAGGTTTATTCCAAATTTAAATGCTCTGTTGGGGTCACTGTCCAAATATAAGTGCCGTGAAGTACAGATTGCACATTACACAATCTCCTCAGTTCTCGAGCTTAAAATAAAAAACAAACTTGACTAGCAACCCTTTTGTATATTATTGGTATAGGTACCGCCCTTGCTTTGCATCGGTTAACAGAACTAAATAAACTGTTTTGCTAAAACTGTAACATCCGTACAAAAGACTAATTCCTATCTTCTATCCGGGGCTTACCTATGACTAAACAACAAACAAACTACCTCTCTATAAGATGAAATATATAGTATTTTTTTATGATAATAAGGGACGAGATGAACAGGACGTTCAGCTGATGGTAATTGATACGCCCTGCCCATTACAATGCAGTGCCGCTTATATACTCGAAAAACCCAAAAATTTTGAGTGGCACTACCATCGCGCTCGTCACCTTGAGACAAGACGCTAAGTCTCATTTGTCCAGTAATTTCACTAGCTACGGTGCTCTTCAGACCGAAACACAGTAATTCTCATTACTGCTTCACGGCAGAAATAGGCGCCGTTGTGGTACCCATAATCTAGCTGACATCCTGTGCAATGGAGCCTCCCACTGGTGAAAGTAGTAAACGGGTTCAGCTTATCGTCCGATTAACAACCATCAAGTGAACCCTATCGACAATTGAGATAAACAAATCTCATTCTGTTAACCATATCATAAACTAAAAACCATTTAATGTTGTAACCGCATTTAATGTTGTTCTCTCTGGTTCCAGTTACAATATAAACAGATATTCCTGGTTTAGGTTTACGGAGTAAGCTAAATTTCTAATACCACTGGACTATAACAAAACGGAACAAATAAATACATACCCATAAACGCCAGTATCTGATTATAAATCGGCACAAACAATTGTCAATCGGTGGGACACGAGGGCATTGTTAGTCCACCTCGCACAATAGTGGAATCGCGTTGATATAGTTCTATAGTGTCGAATAGAGGCCCATTACAAGGATATTAGTGTCCGGCGCACTGGACAGGCTCTGAGCAGGAAGTCGAGAGCGCGTCGATTTCTGCCAGCGAGTGATAAATAGTCTCGCTGCTTCTAATTCCTCTGACTATATTTACACGGGAATGCGTGGGCGTTGCGCAATGAAAGAGGCTGCGTCAGCAGGGTAGAGGTTCAAATTCGAACTCAAATAAACTCCAACTGAGCGCTTTTGAAAGGTCATATCCATACTTATTTATTTTCTAAATCTACCATATGTTTGGAACGGGAAATGCGTATAACTCACTGTCTTTTTAAAGCGAATCTTTTGTTACATCGTCTCTAATATTTTCATCTCTTTCAAGTCAAGTTGGTCGAGTAGTTTAAGTCGCCAGATTTACCCCCATATTTTTATTTTATTAATAATTAATGCATAGTATATTTTCTTTTCGATTATTATGCTGATTAGTTATATGTTATTTTGTGGAAAAAAGGTCCATTTGTGCAGTGGTTTCATAAAACCACACAATTGCTTATTTTATTGGGGGGTTAAACGGATAAGAGACGCTTGTGATCTTTTTTTTTATGAAAATAAGGGACGAGTCGAACGGGACGTTCAACTGATGCTAATTGATACGCCCTGGTAGTGTAACAACAACCGCCCATGGTTATCTACAAAACCAGAGGTCAAGGGATTCCCTGACGACCTTTAATGTGTTAGGGACTATGCTCTCAAGTTAAAGATCGAGTTAAAGTCGTATCGGTTCAGGAACGCAGTGGCCACCAGATGATTCCTAAAAGTGGCTGTGGGAGGGAACACGTTTCTACGCTTTGTAATATGGAAAAAAGAAAAAATAATTCACATAATATGGAGTATTGGTCTCATCTATGGTCCGGTGCACCCCAGTATCCGCTCGAACCATTAGCCCGTGTGCAATGCAGAGCTGCTCGAATTGTCGGAGCACCAGAACTCTGTGATTCGACGTCACCTTTGTGGCAATATAAATATATATGGAATTCCTTGATGCGTGATTGGTACTTAGGTTTTTTCTTCTGTGTTCCTAATAATGAGGCACGGGACACTCAGGACACTGTTTAATCACATTTCATCTTTGCCTTAATGAGCGTTACATAGCCATGCGTGACGGCTTAGTCTCATTCAATGTCCACAAATTAAATATTTCAGCGCGGCAGAAGGTTTCACTTCACAATAAATATAGTTTTATAATATCTTGTATGTCGAAACGGAAGCCTTTGTGTGTAGGAAGGCTCACACTTGACCCATTTTTATATAAATAACAACAACTAACCTTAGCTTGTGACATTTGCTTAAAAATGTAACCCAAATTGCTTCCTATCGCATAACTGCTGTACACATTCAGTAACTAGATCTATTAATGATTAATAATGAATAATATAATATGTAGAATACAACAACATCACTACTTATATTATAAATGTGAATGTAAATTTGTTTGTTACGCTTTAACGCCAGAGCTACTAAACCGATATTGATGAAATTTGAAACAGCGATAGACTAGAGCTTGGGAAAGGACATAGGCTACATTTTATCCCGGAATGATCCATGGTTCCCGCAAGATTTGTGAAAAACTAAAAGTCGATTAGCTATAGCAATCTTCCTCGAAATGCGAATCATATAATATGTTGGGAACGGAACTGGATTAGGACATGAGATAATCTTCAATTCCAAACTTGCTTAGTATTTTTAAAAACCCGTTATCTTTTTTAAGTCGCGGCTGATGCCCGCGTAGTAGTAATATTATAAAACAAAGTCCTCCACCACGTCTGTCTGCCTGTCTATTCGCGATAAACTCAAAAACTACAATTCATGTTGTTTTCACCAATGGATAGCGTGGTTCTCGAGGAAGGCTATAGTATATAATTTGATAAGTTTCTGTATATTTTTTTGTATATATGAACGGTATTTGTTGGAGGTGTCGGAAAACTATAAGTCGTCTGGAGCTTTCAACGAAAACTCTGTCTAAACCCTTTGAGATATGAAAATGTATTGAAGTAGGCGTTACTTTGCGGAAATCCATAATTGATTTGAGTTTTCTTTAGTGTTAATTCCGCCAATATTTGTCTTTAAACAATTCGAATTCAATCCTCAGGTCGTGTTGTCTCGCCAAAATCTGGCAGAAGTCTCGTGCCAGATTTTGGCGAGACAACAAATCATTTATATACCTTTGAGATATAACAAAATAATGTATGGTGGAATTGTGTATCTTATAAAGGTTTACAAGAAAGCCCGCGATGATATATGTCTATCTATTAAGGATAACATATCTGCTATATCGTATATATATATATAACAGCGTCTGTCGGGTCAGCTAGTTAAAGATAAATCATTTGTAGAAAATAGTTTTGCAAATGGTGACAGCGGCGATGCATTCCGGTTTGTCGCTTGTATTGTTTGTAATTAACTGTATATCGAATCTAATTAGAGCACTTTAACATTAAATATAGTGATATAAAGCAATTAATATAATGGATTGTACATTCTTTCTGTTAATTTGCAGGAGAATTCGACAGATTTATGTAAATAAAGTTTTTTTTTAAGACGTGCAAATTTCTTTAGGCGCTTTGTTTGCTCTCGGAAGGGCAATATACATAGTTTAATGAAGCAACATTATTCAGTCTAGGATAATGATTTGCGTTATTTGAATTATCGCAATAATTTATAAACCTATTTTATTGTTTATTTTTTATTTAGAGACGTTTTTCATCAAGCCCTGCCGCCTTAACGAACTGCAGTATCTTCTTGACGCGAGTATTACAAAACATCACCTTCGAGCAGAGTGCCAAGGATGGTGTTACGCTTATGCATTAGTGGGCCGCAATTCCAGAGGAGATGAAAAGGCGTTTCATCGGCCTCAAGGCAAAATCTGCAAATTCTTTTCTTTTTTATTCTGACCACACTGTGGTGCTTGCTTAGGCGATAGTGCCCCATTACCATCCTAGTGAGTTGAAATAAGTCGATCAACTGTAACGCAGCGGTCCAGTGGAAGAATGAGTTCGTTTCCCATTCAATTTGCTCGACGCCAGGGTGTCGTGTTATCTAGGCGTAATGCCTGTACCATTGACCGCGCTCGGTGATAAATCTTGCCCGGCAACACCCACGTCTCTGTTTGTTCGACATTGACGCGTGTTCTACTCGACTGCGCCGGGGGTTCTCCAGCATTATATTTTGACATTCGCTGAGTACCAACGCAATTTTTTTTGCGTTGCACACTGCTGCACACTGCTGTCATAAAATGTTTACAAACATTTTCATATACTATGACTTAAAAACCTAACAAAAACAACCTAACATCTAAATTCCTAACAAATGCTAGGAATTGTTAGATATTTTGAGTGCACCTATAGTGCAAGAAAATGTCGACAAACATCCCTACTAATATTATAAATGTGAATGTAAGTTTGATTGTTACGCTTTCACGCCTAAACCACTGAACCATTTTTGATGCAATTTATTATAGAATTGAGCTTGGAAAAGAACATAGGCTGCCTTTAATCGCGAATAAAAGTCTTCGCGGGATTGAAATAGGAGGTGGAATGTGAAAGTTCGTCATTATCGAAGATAACACCATGAAACTTTGTGTTTAGACACATGATAAGGACTAAATAAAGCTCTAGTGTTTTTAAAAGTAAACCAATAAATTTTACCAACCATGATAAATTCGTGAGTTGGTCATTAGGTAGGTAACTTAACACATATAACTGTGAATTTTTGTTTTATTTTGACAGATGTCACTGTTTTAATTACGAGATTCCATAATATTCGATTATATATTCTTCATCTAAACAAACGCTTATAATATATTCAAAATTTAATATCAACACAAAATATATTTTTTTGTCATTTAAGAATTTTGTAAAATTATTTAAATAATTATTTCGTTTTTCCCTGTTCTTGTAATGAAATAATGTCACAGCAGAAATGTTAATGTGCGTATAAAATGTATCTCATAGAATTATTCGTACAAAAAAGCGCGTACGCCGTTCCTTAAAGGCCGGCAACGCTCTTGTGATTCCTCTGGTGTTGCAAGTGAGTGTGGGCGGCGGTGATCACTTAACGCCAGGTGACCCGTACGCTCGTTTGTCCTCCATTTCCATAAAAAAAAATTGAAATTAAAATATATTTAAGTGCACGAATTGAAATAAAAACTATCCTATCGCTCAAGTTGGATCAAACTGCACACAGTATGTGCATAATTTTATTAAATACGGTTTAGTAGATTAGGAGTACATCGCGGAAAAACAGTGCGAAATTTTTATATTTAAAGATGTGCTCTCAGATGTGTTCTTAGATAGGACTACATTCACATGGAATAACGTCGATACATCATGTCATTTATAAATGAACTAGAATCTAATTCACTCGGTATATTATTAAATATCATTGAAATATGTTAACTTTTATCAGCGAAAGACAAACATACAGATTTTATAAATTGCTTAAAAGTCCATATTTTTTCATTATTATGATGAAAATACTAAAAGAAATTCCCCTCACCTTTGAGAAAATAAATTGTCTTTTGAGACAATATTTAAAGATTTACGGAATATCCGTCAGAGGATGGGTTAGCTGTGGGTTAAGAATGTCAGAAGTTACATTGTCGAGAGCCGCAGGTTTGAATTCGGCATTGTTCTATAAAATACAAATACTTTTTATTTTTATTCTGAGTATATATCGAATTAACAGCAACCTGTATACTATTTTATACAGTGTGTTTATTTCTCCTAACATGATGTATTTATTTAGTTTGATACTGATAAAGAAGTTGATATATAAGAGCGGGACACAAATTGATTCGATATCTCGTGTTTGAACCATGAGCTATCTTCTGGCTCGAAGACAAATGGCCACTGCTGCCATTACAATGTACTGTAGGCGAACCGGACTATATCATGTTTGAGTACATTGTTGCAAAATGTTTGTAATAGCTGAAGATATTTTAATATGCCGGATTTTCTCCTGTGTTTCTTTGCGAATTTTCTGTACAATTAACAGAGGTTCTATAAGAACGAAAAAAAATGTTATGGTAGTCGTGTCGTTAGGCCATATTCTTCACGAAAAACATCATATGTCTCGATGTAGCCGAACATCGATTACTAACAGCCGGGTCATCGTGTGGGCATCAGAACAATCGAGACGCACACGCAGAACAGAATAATCGAAGCCGAATAAATTAATCTAATTGGTCCGATCATATCGCGCGTTGCGCAACCGTCAAAATGTCGTCCCGACATAAAAATGTCACCGTCACTGACATTTGGGATCTTAATCCGAAGCGAGACGGGAAAGTGATCGGATTTCGACGTGGCCTTTGCCGTAATCTGCTGACCAGGACTGTAGTGGCTTTTAAAATTATGCGCTTTAGATTTGAGATATAGTTACGAAATTGGTTGTAGTCTGACTTGTCTTTGGCAAGGCATATGTGACAGACTTACAATGTGTCCATCAGGAACAAAAAACAAAATATACGTCTGATCTGAAAAGGCTACTACTCGACTTATTCTAAATAAATCAAGCACTTAAAAATCGACATTTACAATTTAGGGATCTGGATAAGGTATATTTTATAGGTTTCTGATAAATAATGAAGCTTCATGGATGAAACTTAGATAGCGACAACTGTGAAAACGTTGAAAAAATTGAGGTTGACTGTTAACCTGTACTAGTCGCACACTGACACAAAGTGACATAAAAATCGCGAGTGTAAGACGTAGCTTGTCCCGCTTTGTGGGCGGCTCCTTTGCACAGGATGCCGGCTAGATTATGGCTATTTCTGTCGTGAAGTAGAAATGTGTAAACATTACTGTGTTTCCATCTGGAGGGCGCTGTAGCTAGTGAAATTACTGGCAAATGAGACATAACATCCTACGTCTCAAAGTGACGAGCGCAATTGTACTGCCGCTTAGAATTTTTGTGGTTTTTGGTCGCATCCCTTATTTTCATAATAAACAAAACACAAAAGTAATAAACTTGCCCTGTTGTCATCGGTTGTCTAGTAACAAAAGGCTCTATCTAGACGTATAAATTATCGAAGTGAAGATATTTCATCAAATTTTTCTTCTATAGTACTATTATAATATTTTTAGATATATTATTAAAGGACTATAGAATACTATGTTTACTTATTACTATTTATATAGGCTGGTCGACTTAGCTCTGTTCGTTGTCAAACAAGGTGAGTTTTCCCAGAACTGATGTGACACTTAGCAGGATCAGTTTTTCATCCCAAAGAACCATCGAGTAGTAAATTTTATCCAATTCCATAGAGCTGATTCCAAGACAATGTGTAGATACAACATTTATGTGTACAATAATAACAAGAGCTGGGCAAGCAACGTACTAATAATACTTTCATTAATGTCAAACAATTCGAATTCAAGATGGCTTCTCAATCGTTAATACAATAATGAATATGTATATGTCGCAGGTATATTGTCAAAGCCTTGATATTATAATTTCACTAGTGTAATGTCACGGGTACACTATAGTGATATTGAAAGGCAATGATATTTTGACAATTTTACTGATCATTAGTTTACGAAGTCGTCTCTGATTGGTCTGTTTCTTGTATATGTTGTATAGTCAATTACTTTTTAGTTATGCATTGGTGTAATAGAATAATTGTAATCTAAGCTTTCTTTACTAGTAGATCCCAAAAACAAATTAACACTTTTAATCACAACGCGCGAACCGAGCGTAGCGTGCCGCGGCAGCGGCCGGCGACTGCCAGAACCTAATCGGCCCTTGTTCACTACTTATTATACAATATACCTTGATTTATTTTATTATCACTATAGTGTACCTACCCGTGAAATTACAATGTCGCTAAAACCAGGCCCTTAAAGCCGGTAAGAAATAAAGTACCGTTTAATTATAATATTACTAGTGAGATTGTAATATCACGGCGTTGACAATATACCTACGGTATGCCTGATTCTAAAAATGTGGTGAGAAACATCCTAAAAATATATTCTCAAATCTCATCTCATTCTATAAAGTTACTCTTATCACGTAGATAAGGCGGGTGTATTGATTTTATAAGTTACTTTATCTTCATATAAAATACCTCAATCTTAATTATTAATCACTGTGTTTTTTTCTATTTCAGGTAAATTCTCACCTTTAGAGTTTCATACAAGATATTATATAGGTATGATTATACTTAACAAGAGTCCTTTTGAATCATAATATTATGATAATAATTTTGCTAAGCCTACTATAATACTATACAATTTTAGTGGCCTGTGCAGAACCAATAATTTTGTAGAACATTATATTTAGATGTCACTCTTACGCCAGCGCACGCGGACATGCAGTTTGGGAGCCATTTTTCTTCTGACTCTCAGCATATAAAACAATATTTAAGGCTAGGAAAAGGAAAAGTGCAGTCTGTAGTCCGAATATACAAAAAGTATTTAAATCCGGCTGCTTGATTCAGTGAATTGGCGCGTTCAATGAAATAAAAAAAATACAGTTGTACAGACTGCCGATACAAGTGAAAGCTTGGGACTTTAAGTATATATTTGAAATTTTGTTTGTTGTTTGAAATAGAAATGCTTAAAAACAATTAAATTATTAATTTCAATTTATTTTTTAAACTTATTTTCAATAAATGAAACAAACATTATTTTAACAATGCGCAGTATAACACATTGAACTTTTCACTAAATCCATTAAATTTCAATTAAAAGAGTTGCAACAGCACTAATGTTGCACAATACGTCAGCTGTATTTTCTGTAAAACGAACTCACGTACGAGACAACTCACGTACTCAATACGAGATTTCACCCATCCAAAAAGTGTCAAACGATATCTATTTTGGTATTTATTTATATATCGCAGGCACCAGTCTTGAGCCTCGGTGACGCGACCCCATAAAATTTTCCCCTACCAAAAAGTGCCCAATGCAGCTAAAGATGTTTACACTTCAAAAAATCTCTTTACGTTCATAATGATAGTATTACGAAAATATAATCTATTAGTTACATTTTGTTTATCAGTTGCTGTAACTATTAATTACGTTAGCAAGAAGTCAAATTTCATTGTCACACAAGAGACAGGGTCCGTATCTTGGATCAGCTATGTTCCCACCAGAACTGGTCGACGGGTTCTGTTCATAAGTTGGCAATCCGTCACGCCGATCGGCGATACATCGGCTCTTGACAGGCCATACGTCATAACAGACTGGCGCTGATCTTTATTGTTGGTTGCTAATCTTGTTAGCTTAGCGTAGGTATGCTTATTTGATCGGTTGGAGGTTAAAATTTGTGACTTAGCAATGAACAATAATTTGTTTCATATGCTTACTTTAATTATACATAAGATACATAATAGTTTTAAGGGTAAATGTATACACTTCTATAATAAAGTCCCTGCCACTGTTCAGGCATTTTCTATAAATAAATTTAAATGTTTTATAAAAAAATGGCTCTGTCGTAAATCCTATTACTCCACTGCTGAATATCTAAATGATCGGACAGCCTGGCACTAGATTGTGATTATTTTATAGCTATAGAGATGATTGTACTATATTGTATATTTTTATTGAAAAGAGCGCAAAAAACAGAAACCGGGAGAGTTTCTTGCGCCGCTTCTTCTGTCTCAGAGCGCCATTTGTTTCCGAAGCGGTAGTAGTATCTAGTAGTTATTAGAAATGACAACAAAAAGAAATCTAAAGGTATCAATTTTGAGAAAATAAATGTCTTTTATGCCTTTTTATTAGTTACGTATTTATTTCAGCGCATCTGTTTCTCACAAAAATTCTCAATACTGCAAATCTAATTTTATGAAACTGCGTGTAGCGATTCATTGAGATTGATGAATAAGGGGACAGCCCTCCATTATATTATTTAAGTTTATATTTTATTAGTCTTTTGGCATATAATAAATAGCTATAGGTGCCGTTTAATAAGTTAGCTATAGTTAAGGGCTCCTTCATAAGTAACTTGGTAAACAATAACAATAAAATACCAGACAGTATACTAGGACTCATTGAGCACAAACTCAAGAAATATATTAAGGCTTCTTTGCCAAAAAAGACTCACTATAGTATAGAAGATTATATAGAGGATAATGATGCATAGTTCTTGTCTGAAAATTTTATAAAAATATATTAAATAGTAATATGATTTAAAAGATAGGCTGGGAGCTTCTTTTTCTTATCAGTTCTTCTCCCCATATCAAAGCACCTGTACGAACTGATGTTGCTTGATATCATTTACAAAGTGTTGTTGCAATATGTTATGTTATTGTCACTTCCTATGGTAAATAAGTCTTTTTCTATTGTATTCAAGTTATTCATACATTTTCATAATACGATTTCAATATGTGGCCACTCCAAGCCATCTGAAATTGGGGCTTCATTCATACGGGGATCTATTCTCGATACGTTCTTCATAGAGCCGGTCGTGGTTGTCAAGAAGTTTTTACAAGGGCAGATGTAATGTGCCTCACAATGTTTCGGCCATCTCTCTCTTACAGGTCATTCAGGGCCGCCCACAGCAATTTGATCTGATCGAACCATCGCTTAAGTGACCGGGTCTTATGTCTTCCACTTTCTTCTTCCACTTTATCCTGGATGACAAGGTGTTCTGTCCGGAAATCCATAATTATCCAAATGATGTGAGTTTTGTTTAATGTAGCAGTCTCGTGCCAGCATTTGGCGTCAACATCTCCTGAGGATCCCTCGTGTAGAGGCGAAACACATAAAAAAATTGTTAAAAATGTTTGTGTGGGAAAGGTGTATACTAAATAATTTTCTTAATGATACCACAGAATGAAGCGGACACCCTCAGGCTCTTTAATTATACAGTTTATTGTACGATATTACATTGTAATCCATATGTTTATAAAAAAAAGCCCGCTGAGTTTCTTGCGCCCGTTCTTCTCAGGTCTGAGGCAGTCTATTTTGCATGGGTTGTAGTTTTTGACGTTCAATAATTATTTTTAATCTTATTTTGAAAAAATATATTTGAATTTGTGGAATTGAAAAAAGTGGAAAGACAAATTTTAGTTGAAATTACACTTGAGAAAACTCACAACATTTGAATAAGGCGTTCTATGACAGGGGCCTATTAATTGAAATGATCACAGATAATTGAAGATATTTTGAACAAGAATTATTGTAGATTACAGTTTCAGGTATTTCGTAAAATGATACCGTATCAGTCACAAGTAATAAATATTTGTGTGTTTACATAACAGTGGTCGGTATTGTGTTATGTTAGCGGAGCGCGCGCCGAAATATGTCAACAGTCAACACTCAAGGGAATTTGTTTACATAATATTAATCTGATGTTATTAGTGCGTAATGATTACAGATACACGCAATGGTTAAACTTGATATAGGTAATATATTAAATTATGTATGTGATGGTAATTGAATAACAATAATCAAATTAAAATATTCAAAATAACTTTTATGTCCTAAACACGTGTTAATAAAAACAATACTTAATACTAATATAAAAAAATTCGTGCGTACAAAGTACACATGTCAGAAGTGAAACCTACATTGTGCACAAACCTCCAAACTTCATATGAAGTCCTGGTACATGTTGCTAGGATGACACAATTTCAACCACTATGAGAGACATTATATTATCACCACTACCATATTTATGTTCTCCTGGTGTCCATGTATATACGTCATGCGCATGACATCAGAATATAAGGTATACTCGCGTCATACCTAAGACAATCTCTAATTTAACTATGATTGCCTAGTACCAAAACACTGTATAATGCTTTCTATCACAATTTTTCCCACGATTTAATCTTATGAATTTTTATGTCCATGTCTTTCTTCTGTCGCGCTTTTTCGTTTCATCGACTTTGGTACTTCTTCGATCTCATGCTTAAATGAAAATAAAATTATCTTCTTGTTGTATTGTTTGTCCTATTGATCGTGTAAGGAAATAAATGATACCCGGTTGCTGGAGTTGTATATATGTAAAGTAGAACCATATGGGAGAACAATGACGTTTTAATTTCAAATCGAGTGCACGGGTTAAATATTATGTACTAAGCGTACGGGTAATTCTAATTTTAAATTTTTAAAAAATGAAGGTAAAATCTTTTCAACGGTACATTTGTAACCGCATTTAGTGATAACTCGATCGCTGTTACACCGACCATTAAAATATATTTTGTCTGTATATTTATTACACTTGTCCTATATTTAATGTTAATATGTAACAAACGCCGTTATAAAATACCCCGAAGCAGTAAATATTCAAATTGTAATGGCGATGATAAAATAAAAAAAAAACTGGTTCACCTTTTAAAGACAAAGTTCATTACGATACGTATGTACATTTCCTAAATAAATCGAGAGCAATTTACAAGTAACATTAATATATTATGTACAGTCACGGTCAGAATGACGTGAATTATACAATGGACTTTTTCTTATGTACAAAAAAAGTTATTTTTACTCTACAATCTCAGCTCCAATAATGAAATTGTAAATAGGTATTTAATAAAGTATTTTTTTTTTAATTTAATTTTGCATATAACCTGCTTTTGGCGTAGTGTTGGTAGGCCCCCACAAGTTTGACCGACGATTAAGATCGCCGGAGTAGCTTGGATGAGGGCAGCGCAGGACCGATCGTATAGCCAAATGTTAGCGATCCTACCTACTAAGCTAGAGGTCCCAGGTTCGAATCCCGGTAGGTGCAAGCATTTATATGATGAATATGGATGTTTGTTTCCGAGTCATGGATGTTTAAATGTATTTATGTATGTTTAAGTAAGTATATTGTATTAAATATATCATTGTCTTGTAACCCATAACACAGGCTATATATATATGCTTAGCTTTGGGTAAGATAATTTGTGTAAAAAGTGTGTCAATATTATTATTATTATTATAGCGATATCTGGGGGCGGCCTTTGTCCAGCAGTGGACGTCTTTGGCTGAAATGATGATGTAGCTGATGATGATGAACCTGCTTTTGATATCGGCTGGAAAAATAATTAACCCCTTTTTCTTCGGATTGCAAATAGAAATCATGACTATAAACTTATAAACTTACAAATTCAAGAGCTATATGCTGTAAATCGATTGCGTGTGCTATTTTGCGTGAGTCCCGCACTCAAGCTTCAAGCTCTTTTGAGTCTGTGGTTTTTAGTCCACCATGCTGGCCAATTGCTTATCAATATTATCTTATCAATATCACACAGAAACTGATGTTCCTCACAATGTTTTCCTATACCGTAAGAACATCGAATAAATGGAAACACGCTGGAAGGCATAAAAGGCATTTATTTTCTCAAAATTGATTCTTTTAGACTTTTTTTTATGTCATTTCTAACTGCTACCGCTTCAGAAACAAATGGCGCTCCGAGAGAGAAGAGGCGGCGCAAGAAACTCTCCCAGCATTCTTTTTTTGCGCTCTTTTTAATGAACTATACAATATTTAAAGTCATCGATGCTGATGCCTTCCCGATGAGAAGCCACGATAATAGTATTTGCTCCACCGTTACTCTATTCATCTCTTACTACTGTATAAATAAAGCACGTAAAAAATGGTGCTTTATTAAGGCTTTGATTCAACTGAAAGATTATATACATCTCTGAAACGCGTTATTAATTCCTGTTGGCACTCCTTGAATTGCAAATGAATGAAATGAATAAAATATTTTCAAGAGTACATAATACCTGTCGGAATCATCTCATACACCATTATAATAACTAAAATAAACTCTTTTATCAGTTACAATTACTGAGCATGAAAAAAAACAATGACATAAAACTATGCTCCTTAAGTAGCAAATTTATTGACAAATTTGAATGACTGCCGCTGTTGCGCACGCACACACACGCACACACACTCATGCATACGTTATCTGGCGGTGTATGTCCAGGTTCTTCTCTTCGTGCTAATCCCTCCCAACCAACGCGGAGATATCTACATTGATTAAAACATATTTATACACTTTAATTACTAAGACAACATTTAGTATTTTAATGTTGAATATTAAGTATATCCTAAAAAAGGATTTCTGAAAACTTGAGTAAAATAATTTTGTTATTTCCAAAATGTACAAAAATTTACTGCATTATTAAGATCTCTATATCAAAATATCAGTGGTGTATAGTTAAATTTACAATATTATTCATGATCTATGTAAAGTAATTATTATTTTAAATTTATATCTCTGTTTTTCTCGGTGACAGTACTCCATGTGTATTATAATATGTACCAACTTGACACTATTAAAATGTGGTGTGACAGAATATTGTCATTACTGTCGACATTTGATATTTTTCTCGTTATCTTGTTATTTTTTTTGGTATAATTGCGACCTTGACACTTTAGAAGATATTAATTACTATTTGTATGTGTAATTACTATTAATATATCGTTTGTGAAAAAAAACTTTTTAAAATACCGACTTTGATCATGCATAATATAGTTTAAAACAAGATCTCTAAAAAGAGAAATAAAAATAACAAAATTGAAGATTGGTGCCAAGTTAAAAAAATACTACATTTACTACCTATATACTTACCCCCTTATTCATCTTAGTCTGCTAGCTTAAAGCATTGCTAATTCTCACTCTGTCTTCTTCTATTGACCTAAGTCAGAATGAAAAATAACACTCTGTAGCAGCTGTTTTAAGTTAGCGGACCATTATGAATAAGGGGGTTGATGTCTAGAATCTAGATTTTTTCTCATAACACTTTTTCGAAAAATTAAAACCTTGTGACTCCTTGATAAGACAGCCTCCACCCAACATTTTTCAGCATTTTCCACCACCGTAACGGGACAGCTATAATTTTGATCGAGTAGGGATCGATTTAAGGCATTTCCTGTAAATCAACGATAAGCACCGATCTATGAGTCTTCTTTTAGGATACGTGAAAGAGTCCCAGGAAGGGATGCATTTCTCGCGATAATTTTTGTTTCCAGGATTTCGGTGAACTTTCAGTTTTATCAGCATTAACAGCCTTTTCAGTTCAAACAGCACGCAGCTGCCCTGAGCCCAGAGGATGTGTTGGTATATCTGTCGATAGAAATATATTTGAACATTTGACTGACACTTTTTAAAGTGTCTTTAAAAAGACGGACGGATCTATTACTGTAAGGCAATCACTGCTATTCTGTTTTCTATAACACCCCAGTCCGTTATTGTGATGCAATATTTACCTCGAAAAAAGTTTTTCAGGTGTAACAATATTTATGGCCACACTAGTTACATACAACTGTCAACAAATGTCAGTGTCAAAAATTGAATGGGGAGAATCAGCATTGTTTTTATATTATTTCTCGCACAGAATGTCGTTTCATTTCATTAAAAAGAACTAATAAGTAGCTATTTATCACTTTTCTGCAACAATAATAAATTAATTAAAAAAAAATTGTCTAATTTATTGTACATAAATGAATTTATCGTTAACAAAAACGATAAAGTAACTAAGCAATATCTTAATTTCAGTCTACTCATTTCACTTGAACATTTAATCTTATATAAGTAATATTTCAATAAAATTTGCATTAAACATCTCAATTTCAGTCAAATCAACTTGTGTCTTCATAAACTACATAATACTGATATGGATTAACCAACTAACTGATATTATAATTCATAACTTGGCCAGAAGTGTCATTGGTATCACAAGTCCATCAATCTGGTGTCGTTAAGCTCCAAGATTTGCATTCTTAAACAAAACAAAAGCATAGTCAGTTTTGAAATATCACGCACGAGGTCGATAACCTCATGACATTTGACATGCGAATGTCAAGGTGACGTCATAAACTGACGTTTGTCATCACCAGCTGTACTGTGACCATGTTTTTTGTAAACGTAGAACGGATTATAGAAAGCGATAAATCAAATTTTCTTTATACAGAGTATATAATTTTATTGTGAATTAATAATATCATAGTCCTATATTACATTTTTTATAACTAAACTATAAAAATAATTAGGCTTCTTTATTGCTAAATTTCTTTTTAAGAGATTATTACACGTATAAATAATAAATAAGTAAAACTGCATTATTGTACTAGTGTCAAAATTAACATTTCTTTGTCGTTCTAAAACAACTTTTTTAGAAGACTAGGGCTGAAGGTAAAGTAATAATTGTCACAGTTAAATATAATATAAAATATATATTATGGCGACATTTATTGCTTTTTAGGTAATATTTGTTGTAGTTTATAATAATTATCTTACCATCACAATCTTTCGTAAAATTTACTAACCTTCTTCTATTTTTTTACTATATTCAATTTTGGTGGTAATTCACCTATTATTACAAGCATTACTTCATTTATTTTAATATTGTGCCGTCAGTTTTCAGCTGTTCCTATATAAAACATTTTATGAATTGTAATTATTATGACGGATACTCACGATATATATTTTATTGATTAGTTGCCGATATTTCGATCCAATTGCATGAAAATGATTGATATTTTGAGATCAGATCAATCTAAATACTTTTCTAGGTACAAGATCATACAAATAATATTTGCACATATAAATGTCTTCGTTAGATAAAATATTTATATAACACATGGTCACCCTACTATAAAACTAAAATGCGAAGATCAATAATCATTTTCTCTATAAGATCGATCATAATGGTAAAGCTGATTAAAGCATTTTACTAAATCACACCTTAAGTTTTAGGCGTAAGGCTGAAATTACTATAGACAGACTTAAATTCACACTGTTGTACGAAATGTCAGTCAGCTTCCGCGTTTTACATGTCGCTCTGTAAATAATGAGGCAGCAACCGAAATAAGAACAGAGTGGACGCGTATGAGTAAACAAACATATATTTTGCTTGAGATATTTATTGTAATGTTTAGTGTTCAAAGTTTGTTTTATAATTTGCCGCAAATGGTACCTATTTACTATCGGGGGGATTAGTTTAATATTGTAAGAGTTCTCTTTATCTCGCTTGTCCTCTTATTCCTACAAATATTGATGAAATCTTATCGCTAAGCAGTTTTCTGTTTTTAAAGTGAAACTTTTATTACATCGTCTCAAACTTTTTCGTCTGTGTGTTGCATGTCGCGTGACGGTCGGGTGGTGCCTATTGTTCTCATATTGGATGCAATTGCGTTTCGGGTGGAAGAGTAGGTTCGAACCCCAAAACACACTTGATAAAGGTTTTTTTATTCATTTATTCATATATATATTTGTTTTTTTTCTATGCTGATATTAATACCTATGTTATTTTGTGAAAAAATGTTTCACTTGAATCGTGGTTTCATAAAACCACACAATTGCTTTTTTTATATGTTAACAGTTAAGCCTTGTGCACATACACATACCGATGTCTAACGAATAACAGTTATAGTCTTTCTTATATTTCACTTGTCTCATTACATTACATACTATTTCTCTTTCATCTTATATCTTTCTTTCATCGTAGTTCATTAACCGACATTACCCGATTCTTCAATTTTGAATGCATTTTATTATGAAGATTTTTATATGAGTTATTTATTTTTAATTCATTTATGTGAAGGGTGGTCACCCTTATATATATGAATAAAATGGTAAATTTTATGATATTTGCTACCTGATTTTAGTTTATACTTAAATATTACCTCTTTAATATTTTTTTAGTAATAGTAATAAAAATATTGAAGTATATAGATAAAGGTAAATATAACAATGTTGCCTTCGAGTCAGGATTCGGAGCTTGTTGAATCGTTTTTATTATTTTGGCTGATCCAAAAACTAGAATTTGGTAGTTTGGTAGGATTTGCATTTATTTATTTTTATATCTCTCTCGCAAAAACTCTTGGATCTGTGCTCTAATCTAGAATATTTATATGATTATCGTCTACACAATGATAAAGATGTCAAATAATTTATCTTAAATTGTTATATTTTCTAGGTTATTATCTTAAATTTATGCAGTTATTATTTGAAGCAAATTATTTTATCTTCTTGCCGTGTAATAATATATATTTTATTTACAAAAATAACTTATTTACTTTATCTCTTTTCTAGGATATTTGTAACTTTTTCTTGATCTAACTTAACATTATCTGAGAATCTTAGTATGAAAAGTCTTGTTTGTTCTGGAGATACAGAGGCATCTATAAAATTTTTCCTCTTTCGTAATCTGGTTTCTACCATACGTTGTTTACAAGTTTCAAAATATCCGTCCATCCATTTCATATTTATTGACCTTCGATTTCTGACTGACTTCGATTCCTGACGATTTCTTTTTTTAATTTCATCAGCAATTTCACGGCTCCCTTCAAGGTGTACTGTTAATCTCCATTTCTTCTTTCGTATGTGATTATACTAATTTTGTTTTTTTCTGAAGTAAGTATATCGTTTATCTGATAACTTTCAGTATATTTCTTTGAAGGACTTCCAGTTTTTTATTATGCATTTTAGTGAGTTGTGTCCTCGTGTTTATCTGTTTTCACATTACATGGACTAACTTTACAATTGGTCTATATTTGCTTACAAAACAATTTGAGTTTTAATGATCCCTGGCAATTAATCACATACATAAATAAATAAAAGATTGTTTAGTATTAAAAGTTAATTGGAATCTGTTAACTTAGCATAGGATTGATATTTTTGTGAAATTGAGGGACGAGACGACGTTCAGTTGATGGTATTTGATATGCCCTGCCCATTACAATGCAGTGCCTCTCAGGATTCTCGAAAAACACAAAAATTCTGAGCGGTAATACATACATAATACAATAGCGCTTGTCACCTCGAGACATACGATGTTAAGTCTCATTTTCCCAGTAATTTGACTAGCTACGGCGCCCTTCAGACCGAAACACAAAAATGCTTACACATTACTGCTTCACAGAAATTGGTGCCGTTGTGGTTTCCATAATCTAGCCCGCATCCTGTGCAAAGGAGCCTCCCATCGGTGTATAAGTTATTGCGATTACAACCGTAACATACCAAATTATCCGGTTGTCTATGACATGACCCTGACACTTCGTATCTCAGGTGTCAAATCAAGGGCGCGAACAAAGGGTCAACGGGTCATCTCATTCTAAATATTTACTAACATGTGGGTAAGGTAACTAGCCGACCGTTTATGAATAATTTATTTTGGTACTGCTCAAGGTTATCTCAAAGGTTTATGATAATTCAATTGTTTGTTTTTTCAATAGCCGTTGCCTTCGTTGCTGATAGTTGGCACATACAAACCTATATAATGAAATACACAGCTTTTACAGGCCCGTCTTTTAAATGGTGTTTAGTTTTGTCATACAAATATAGCAATATATGTAGAAATTTATATTTTCCTTGGGAAATTCGTTGTTTAACTCGCATCTTTTGTTACACATAGTTATATTCATATTAATTTATTTGCTATTAAATAGGGTGGTATAAATTCGGTCTTACCAATAGCATGCAAACTTGGTCTTGGGCAAAAATTTTTTTACAATATAAATTAATTTATTTTATAAAACACAAAATTATAATTTTTTACAATACAAAAAAATATTAAAGCCAAGATAAGAATAATCCACTTACAATGCAATGTCAAAATCCTTTACTCTTTGTGGTCAAAAAGCTCTTCTATTTAATAAAATGTGTTTTGAAGAAGCCAACTGTGTAAGGATACTTTAAATCTTGAAAAAGGTAACAACTTAAATGAATTAATTATAAATTATTGAAAATTTTCATGCCCATCCAGAAGCAATTTTTCTGAAATATAGTGCTATGTAATGGTTATTCGACATTCCAATTAGTACCAACATTCAGTTATGATAATATTAATAGAATCATTTGTTACCTGGTAATATTATATTGTTTTAGTAATTATATTTAGTGTGTTTTTAGTAATTGTATTATAATATAATCAAGTGCAAAATCTTAGTGATGTCACTTTATTATGATGTTGGTAGTTTCGTATTATTAAGGTTGGTAGCAGGGTAACTGCTACAAATTGCTCTCAGCTATTGGGCACTTCTTGTTGGGGCAATCGAAAGTATCGGACGTGCTGGCTGCTGATCACTCGACTGCCCAATTGTTTTAAATCATTTAAAATTAGTTGTGATAGTAAAATTATTGAATATATATATATTCTATTCAAGTGGTTCGTAACAGTGATTTTATTATACACTAGCTGACCCGACAGACTCGTTTTGCCTCAATTGATAAATAAAAGACCCAAACTTTTGAATAAAATAGACTTAAAACAAACAAAAATTCTAATTTTGTTATTCATTTTAAACTTTTATTTTTATTTGATTTCTGCTCAACGGGAGACACATCAAAGGAAAATCAAAATTGTTGTTTTTATTTAATTCCAAGTATTTTCATATTTATTCGACTTTTAAACCTTCTCTGGACTTCCACAAATAATTTAAGACCAAAATTAGCCAAATCGTTCCAGCCGTTCTCGAGTTTTAGCGAGACTAACGAACAGCATTTCATTTTTATATATATAGATATATAAGTTATTTATCGTTTGTTTGAAGTTCCAAGTTCAACTTCAAATACATATTTCGTACGTTTTTTGCTTAGCATAAAGAATTAAAATCTAATTTAGAAAGGTAATTGATCTACTTAATATCGAAGATACTCAAGTGAAGCTGCTGTTTCGAATAAGTATCAGTTCTTGTCAGTGATTTTATTCTTTTAATCTTAAGAATGAGTTTACTCACTCTAACTCTCGGCTCAGTGGAAGACCACTAGCATGGGACGCGAGGATTCGCGGTTTCAAGTCCCGCACCGTTTATAAATTGTTTTGTTTATAATATATATTTGTGTAATTAATCCTAGAAGTGTCAATGCATTGTCATCTTTGGCTTGTTCTTTCAAATTTAGTACCTACTTGTATGCTATGTTACTTCAAATGTGAATATCGGCATTTTAAGTATCCCACGCAGAGTTTATATTTGGTTGTTTGTCGTCGGGTTTCACGTAGGCCGCGACATTTGGCCCCTGTGCTGTCGTTGTAGGATAAAGTGGCGTCATTCGGGATGAGTCACTGTGGCTTTTCAAAAGCTGTTATTTTACCATAAGGGGCAAAGCTTGTATATTACAATAAGTATTATATTTATATGTGTCTTTGGATATAGTTTCGGATGCCTGTTTTCGTGACATCTAAACGGACACATCTATAATATTTTGTTTAAATATTTATACTGAAGATAGTGCTCTTTATATCATGCATGCATTTTTCCAATTATGGAACTATTTTTTGGTTTATGTATGTGAAGAAACCACCAGTGGGAGGCTCCCTTGCACAGGATGCCGGCTGGATTATGGGTACCACAACGGCGCCTATTTCTGCTTTGAAGCATTACTGTGTTTCGGTCTGAAGGGCGCCGTAGCTAGTTAAATTACTGGCCAAATGAGACTTAACGTCTTATGTCTCAAGGTGACGAGCGCAATTGTAGTGCCGCTCAGAATTTATGGGCTTTTCAAGAGTCCTGAGCGGCACTGCATTGTAATGGGCAGGGCGTATCAATTATCATCAGCTGAACGTCGTGCTCGTCTCGTTCCGTATTTTCATAAAAAAAAAATAAAGAAAGTGTCAGTATCTTATACAGCAAATCTAATGAATAATAATCAACAACTCACATTAAATATTTTTTTACAGCGAATGTTGAGAAAAAAGGGCCATCCTACTCAGCCTTCTTAAATCCAATGTAATTTTTGTCTACTACTTTTTTACCACTAATAATCACTAACACTTTAACATTAATAAATGGAATAGGTGCAAAAAAATTCACCAAAATACACCAAACTTTTACTGTTGGAGCCATGTTTATTATCATTGAATTTAGGCAAAAATTGTACAAAAAAAAGCACTGTTCACGAATTTATTACTTTCGATAGTTTTGTTAATTTTGTAAAGAAAAGCAATTGTATTAAATTAAAAATGCGATATCTATAATAAAAAAGAAAATGCTCTATATTCCATTAAACTCCAAGTTGTTAAACATTTAACTGCCGGAGCACTTTCCCCGGCATATCGTAAAGTAATATTATAATGAATCGAACTAATTTTACTCTCGCATACTGCAACTTTCGCCTCAGTACTATAGTGAGTATTTTATTAACAATTACTTGGAGTCATTAACGGAGTAACAGTTGAGTTGGCTGCTAAAGCCTTATGTTGTTTGAACAGTTATTTGTTAGGAACAAGTAATGGGGAGGGCAACATGTGATTTAGGAGGGAACTGTAGTTTACAATGGCCGTGTACATTGTTCGTGTTAAGCTTTAGTATACTATCATAATATATACATACAATGAGGACAAGATAAGGGATCTCCATTTAATAATAATAAATCATTTATTTTCAGGCATTACCCATAGATATACAATCTTAACCTATACAAATGATTTGAGTTTTCTTTAGTATTAATTCCGCCATTATTTGTCTTTAAGCAATTCGACACGTGTTTCGCCTCTACACGAGGCATCCTCAGGACGTGTTGTCTCGCCAAAATCTGGCACAGACTGAATCAAATGAGCCGGAAGCCCCTGTTTTGTTTTTGTTTTGTTGTTGTTTTGTGATTGGTCGGCTGTTGTGACGTATTACTCCCGGAAGAGATACGTAACAAAGGTGATGGGACTAAATTTGTTTGTTCATTCAACAATGTAAACATGTTATTTTTGTGTTTTTTTATTTCTAATTGTTCTAACACATTTAATGTTAAGTTAACTTAAAAATTCGTAAATTAAATTACATAACATTGTTGAGTTTTATTTGATTTTAATTAAATTACAGTTAAAAATTTAAGATATGTCATAATCACAATAATAATTGCATTTGCAAGCCTCCTAGATCCTTGGATTCATCTACTTGCATCAAACTTTTCAAATTTAAATATTTTTTTTTTTTAATGATAGTTAAGGGACGAAACGAGCAGGACGTTCAGCTGATAGTAATTGACGTCCTACCCATTAAAATGCAGTGCCGCTCAGGATTCTTGAAAAAACCAGAAATTCTGAGCGGCACTACAATTGCGCTCGACACCTTGAGACATGAGATGGTAAGTCTCATTTGCCCAGTAATTTCACTAGGTACGGCGCCCTTCAGACCGAAACACAGTTATGTTTACACATTACTGCTTCACAGCAGAAAAAGGCGCCATATTTTATCCTAGCTGACCCGACAGACGCTGTCCTGTCTATAGTAGGAATAATGTAGTCAAAAGCCATCGGAAATGTGACCCTAATCAAAGTTAATGAGTTATAAATGTAACAAAAACGTATTTCTCAATGGTTTTATAAAATGTAATAATAAAATGATAAGAATTACTATCGTATTTGTGTAAGCAGCCTTTAATATTACCGCTTCATAATTGCATATTTTTAAAGTATTAAAATGAATATAGTTTGTTATTTCTGAAGACCTTTATATGATACACAATTCCTAACACACATTATTTTGTTATATCTCAAAGGGTTTTCACACACCGGACAGCGTTTTCGTTGAAAGCTCCCAGACGGCTTATTTTTGCCGACACCTCCAACAAATATCGTTAATGTAAACGAAAATGTATAAAAAATCTTAACAAGTAATATATTAAAACCTTCCTCGAGAACCAAGCAATCCATTGGTGAAACCAACATGAAAATCGGTGCAGTAGTTTTTGAGTTTATCGACAACAGACAGACAGACAGACAGTATCAGCGGAGGACTTAGATTTATAATATGTAGTGATACTTTAATTGTTATTTGTGCTAAAATTAATGCGTTATTCAAATCTGAGCTGAGTTTACCGCCCTCGTCGCTCGTAAATCTTGGCATACTTGTCTTCTTGTCTTGGAGATTGGGAAAATTTCTTGCACCGTATCTTCTGCCTCAGATTGCCAATTATTACCGAAGCGGAGGTAGTGAATGAATGAATCAATTTTGAGAAATTTAATGTCTTTATCATTTTTTTCTACTATGAATGTTCAATTAGGTGATGAAGACGGAAAATGAGAATGTATTTATTCTTATAGTGGAACCCATTATTGCTTTTGCACTTTTTTGGTCACTCTAAAGGTATAAGCATGGGATTCACTTGTGATAGGTGGTCACCCAATCAAATCAGGCTTCTGCTTTGACTTTTAGGGGAGAATTCAAAAACTAGGGCTAGGCCGAAGGCGCGAGGTCAGATTGCGTAGCGGTTTATGAATCAAATTATGAATTGTATTAAAATTTGTAAATGCTTAGCTATTTTTTTATAGAAGGAGCTAGGAGGACAAACGAGCGTAGGGGTAACCTGATGGTAAGTGATCACCGCCGCTCACATTTTCTTGCAACAGCAGAGGTATCTCAGAAGCGTTGCGGACCTTTAATGAAGGTGTACGCGCTTTTTTTTCGTGTCGTGCGAAAGTGGAAAATTCTCTTAAAATATAACTTTATATATAAATATAACTTTTATGACGTTGTTTTCTTTTGTAAACGTGTTTAGTTAGTTGTTAGTGAAAAACCAGCTTTTTGGTAATTTTAAAGTAACGGTGTATATATACCCGAACAACTCCATAATATAAGCAGACGATGAAAATATATTAATTTATAATAAAAAATAACTTCGTGAGATGTACTTAAGCCACTTATAAGTAACAGTATAAGTTCAGAAGTCGAGCTCTCAACTGATTGAAAATGCCAATGTAATGTCGAAGGCATTAATGCGTTACATTAAGTTATTCATTGCTAACACTTTAAACTCTTGTGTACTGGTTATAGTATACATTACCTTATCTTCTGTTCCATCTTATAAAATATGAATTTTCTCACTCGTCCCGTGGCAGCATTGGTAAATGAAACTGTAACTCTACAAACCAATGGAAAATACAAAATATGAAATGAATTAATCGAAGCTTTGGATAAATTTTAAAATATGATATAGCACTATGAATTTCTTGTTCTTTGATTGAAGAAATTATAACATCGACTTAATTAGGGTAATCAATCAGTTGTTGGGTACAGTAATGTTAAGTTTCGAAATTGTTAAGATTAGTAATGTAATGTTATCTTTCCGTAAGTGCGAAACATTATTTCCGGTCCTAAAAATCATACTACATCCTCATAGTTACACGAAGTGTCTGGGGCACCTAAGTTAATCGGTCTTAACAATACATTTTTTTTATCTAACGCTACTACTGGAAAAGGTTCTAGGAAAAGCATGGCATTTCTAAGAACTTTGATATTGCAAGTAACCACTTAAGACCAAGTTTGCATGCTATTGGTAATGGCTAAATAGGAGATACTTTAAGCTATTGTAAGACCAAATTTGTACCACTCTATTTACCTAGTAGCAAATAAATGAATATGAATATTAATAAGCATAATAATTAATAAGCCCCATCTAATAAAAAAAAATGGCAGTTGTAGAGACTGCCGCTAGAAGAGAAAACTTAGAACTTTAAGCATTAGAATTGCAATTTGATAATGTTTAAAAACAATTAAATTATTAATTCGAAATTTTAAAATATTTTCAATAATATATTAATGAAACAAAACCACTATTTCAACAATGCACAGTATATAATGTAAAATATATCGAACTTTTCACTAAATCCATTAAATTTCAATTAAAAGATATACACAGCACAATACGTCAGCTGTATAGCTACAGATATACTGCTATAAGCATTTCGATGACGCGAACTCAACTTTCGAACTCGCGCACCATAAAGTGTCTAATTATATAAATATATGTCGGAGAATTAGAATATAAAAATAATATGGCCTGTATGATTATATTCTACTCTGTGTATTGGGCTGAACTGATGGTGAACGTCATCTTTCAAAGTATGTTTGAAGTTGTCACTGTGTACGTCACTGTCGGTGACGTGATTGAAGTTAGTTATTATTGTCCATCAGTAGAGCGCTCATTGAGAAGTCGCATTCGTCTTCAAGCTAGCGCCCGCGCCGGTTGTGCGCACTGATCGACTTAAAACAACATGGTGGATACCAACACCGTGACGCCCGATTTTAAATCCAAATGAATCTCCGAGATATATATTTACTCGTATATTTATTGTAAGACCATAAAAGAATTTCAACTTTTATTTTGTTACAATTCCCACGGCTCACACCAAAATCTCCACGAGTCATAAACACGAGTTATAATTATTGTCGTGATTGGCACAGACGCCGGTACTTCTCAATCATGACCTTTAACTTACCGGCTGCTAATGGCTGCCCACCAATCAATTGCTGCTCACTTTGTGCATTAACATAATCCTTTAGTAATAACTACCAAGCACAGCGTAAGTGATTGTAATCGTGCTTCCGTCTTATCTTATATACCTATCTATGTAATATGTATTGTATCCGCCACAGTAAGAAGCTTTTATTATTGAAGGTGTATTCGATTTGATACATCTCATGTATACTCTTTTAAGTTTTTTTTTTATGATTAATCACTTCTTTTTTTACTTACACAATTAAGTCAAAATGTCTGAGTAGTTTTGGAACATCACTGTTTTTACATATATTGTTAAAAAAATATTGTTTTTACTCAATAAACGAAAATACAAACGAAGTGGCCAGTTACCACCAATAATATTTTTACCAATAATATTATATTTTGTTGTGATTATTTTTCCTACATTATTTCTCAGCATTTCACTAATTATTGTAATTGTGTATTTTAAGGGTCTTTTAGTAGGTTTTACGTTGTTCAAATTAAATGTAGCAGTACATATTGATTGTTTTAGGTTTATAATATTGTGAAGCGAAACCACAAAAATATTTGCATGTCCGTAGAGACGGAACATGTGCCTGATCTTAAATTTGTAACAACTTTACATGTGAATGTTTCTGGCAAATAAAGAACTTTGACTCTGACATAAAAACATAATAATATAAAATGATTAAACTGAAAATATAGATTTCAAAGAGTGGAAATGAGTTTCTTGCCATTTCTTCTCATTCAACTTTTCCGAAGTGGTTCGAAAATGTATGTGGCATTCATATATTGTGTAATTTTGAACCAATTGAATAAATAATTTTTCATTCTTTCTTAGTGAAATCGAACAGTTTTTGCCGAACAGAAAATATGGATACAGATTTAGATTGCCGCAAAATAATTCGTAATTGTATTCATTTTCTGAAATAAATATATAGGTTTGAATTTTGGTTGTAAGTCTAGCTGATGTGATCCAGATCTGCTTAGGAGTTACCTTAAACTTAGCGAATCCAATCTAGGGTCTAGTAGTATGGCCAGCCCAGGTCGATTGTCATGTGTTTTGTAACACAGCGCTATACAACTGATGGTGGCAATGGAATCAGCGGCAAGTATCAAGTGAAACAGCATTTTAAAATACTTTCCTTTGTATGATGAAAGAGAGGGAGAGAGAGAGACTAAGAAATCTACTTCACTAGAGCTCCATAAGATGCATTGAGTACTGCTAGATCTCGAAAAAAATCTAGTTCTAGATCTGAAAGAAGATCTAGAAGAAGATCTAGGTCTAGAAGACGATTTAGGTTTAGATTTTGAAATAGATCTGTTGCGGCGTCTCCACGCAACGACAAAAGCAAAAGCGGTGAATATAGGATGACCCATAACTTCATAATATGAATCTTGACTCGGTCTATCTCTTCCAGTAACTAAAAAAAGCCGACACGCATTTTTCGCAAACAGGAATTCTGGGTAAGTTGACTCTATAATTCAATTCTAAAACAACAATTTATAAAATATGACTAATTAATATAGAAACTGGTTTAATGATTACATTTCGATCTTACAAATCAAACCTTTGACTATTTTATGGTGCTCTAGTTATTCTGTAATGAAACTAAGTATCGAAATATGTAAATAAATGATTAGGATACGCTGTTCGGAGCATTAAGTTACTTTTATAGTTCAGGAAATATGTTCACTTGTTAACCTTTACGGGACTTTAATTACTCTTATTACTCAATTAAGTAAATGATTTAATGTTTGGTTTTAATGAGATGTTGATAAACGCGAGTAAATATTTTATATTTTAGACGCTGTTCTATCCATAGAAAAAACATATATAAAACTAGTGCACCCGACAGACGTAGTCCTGTACGCAGGGCTTAAATTTGAAAAATCGGTCCAGCCGTTACGAGGAGTTCACTAACATACACATGAGCAGGAGAATTATATTATCTGCAATTGAGAATCTAAATCAATCTCAAATTCACTGGAACACACAAAAAAAATATCAAAATCGGTCCAGCCGTTTAGGAAGTAGTTCAATTGTGAATTTAAACCATTCTCGAATCCACCTGAAGAAACACACCAATCTCTAATCCACTGGAACACACAAAAAATCATCAAAATCGGTCCAGCCGTTTAGGAAGCAGTTCAATTGTGAATGTAAATCATTCTCGAATCCACCTGAAGAAACACACCAATCTCTAATTCACTGAACACACAAAAAATCATCAAAATCGGTCCAGCCGCTTCTGAGATAGTTCAGTTGTAAATCTAAACCATTCTCGAATCCATCTGAAGACACACAGAAAGTTTCATTAAAATCGGTTCAGCCGTTTAGGAGGAGTTCAGTTACAACAGACGCACAAAAGAAATATATAAATTAAGATTTGGGAATAATGTAGTCTAAAGTATAATACAGTCCAATTTTTTATTGTATCAAACTGGATATAGTATTCTATCCTTAAGAGATAGACATATGGGACTTTTTTGTAGACCTATATAAGATACACAACTCCACCATACATTATTTTGTTGTATCTCAAAGGGTTGCCAGCTTTTTCGTTGAAAGCTCCGAGATGGCTAATCTTTTTCTGACACCTCCATCAAATATCGCTAATGTATACAAAATAGTATGTGCTTACAGAACACACGATACCATTTTCCAACGAAGCGAGGTTAATATTACGAACAAAACTGGTAAATTGTTTTATTTTCATAAAGAAATAACATTTATAATTATAATTGCACATAAATTAGACTGGTAGCTACTGAGTGACTGATCTTTAAGTTGAATGGAGCCGACTTTAAGTGTGTTACATAGCCGAGAAGTGACAGCTCAGTCTAAACAAAATCCACAGAATAAAATGGGTAATTAACGCGACTAAAGATATTTTCACATCAAAAATTATCTCTTTCTTTGACGAACGACGACACTTTCGAGTTATTTTTTTGTTTGTTGTAAATGTTGTAATTTTTTGTTTTAAAATAGCCAATTTTGTAAGTTTGTTATTCCAGTGTTTGGACCGGAAATTATGAATTACCCTTAGTATATTTTGATGGCTTATTTTAAAATAATAAAAAGTTAAACTTATATGACAAAATTATATGTAAAATACTAAAAAGTTATTGACTTATATGACATGTTTATTTTAATTTAATTGTAGGTTTTAATAAGTAAAGAAGGTAAAGTTTTCTTTTCTTAGAAATAATCTTCGTTTTAAGACTAAGAAAGGAAAAGTAAAAGATGAATAAAATAAAGCTTTTTTTAGTATAGAAAATAATTTTCAATAAATTTATATTAATTTTACATGATTAAAAAATAATGGTATCAATTTTCATAAAAGATTTTATGAACGATGCGGGACTCGAACCCACGACCTCCGGCGTTCCGTGCCGGTGCTCTAACTGAGCTAACCCTTCGAGTACCGTCATAAAATCTTGTATGCTTTGTTCAACTCTCAGATTGTGGCAAAAAAAATGTTTTTCAAATTTTATTTCTGTATTAATCCTAGAAATGAGGGTTATCACTTTAAAAAAACATAACAAATCAATTTTCATATTTTATTGACAGTAATTGTTACAAGTGAGCTCATTTTGAAAATATCATAAGCAGCTGTAACTATTATTTTTGTAATACTTGTTTACAAGGATAGCGAAAATAGGTTATTTAGCATATAAAATGAACAAGTCGATAGATATGGCAACACAAAGCTGGTAGAACAAGACAGTCTACACTGTCTCATGTACCAAATAGGGATGCGAGCCAGTAACAATTGTGTTTGGTAACACTGACAATTGCCCAGGAGTTGAAATAGAGCTTGCTCTGTAATTATTATACATTTCACTTGCGAGAATGATACAATTTTATGTTTAATGTTAAAACAAATGAACGTAATTTCAATGATTGAGTATTAAATTCTGTCTGAGATTAATAGTGGCTCCAATAAATGTTGGTAAACTATAGCGCACTTTGGTGACATCAGCATCTGCTTGAACCATTTGATTAAGTTATTTTATACTTTTGAGTTTTAGAAGTAGGTTTTGTTAAACGTAGTTGTTTTTTTTTTACTTTTTAGTGTCATTAATCAGGTAAACTATAAGATTTCGTTGCTTTTTATTGTCATATTATTAAAAAAATTCCTAAAAAACACCGTGCACAAACTACAATTACAGAACTGCGCTCGTCAGAGCGCAGTTGTGGCGCTCAGAGTTTTTGGGTTTTTCAAGAATCCTGAGCGGCACTGCATTGTAATGGGCAGGGCGTATCAATTACCATCAGCTGAACGTCCTGCTCGTCTCGTCCCTTATTTTCATAAAAAAATAAAATAAAAATAAGACATCTACGATACCCGAATTATAACTTATCTAATGACGGCTTTTTGGTTTTTCAATACAATTTAAAGTGCAGTCATAATTTAAATTGGTAAACCATTTTAATTTTATCTTTTTGGTACATAATTATTACGTTTTTTGGTGTTCGGTATAGTCTTAAGTTTAACGACCTTATGGTTTTTCGGTGATCATATGTTAGTAAGGGATCGTTAGTGTTATTTGCAAGTTCTAACCTTAGCTTGGGATCTCTCTGAATACTCGGAATTAAAACTAGATTGACCGCGCATTATTAATAATATTGATCACCTTTCTTCAAATTAACCTACGAAAGTGAACACTCGTAAAGCTTTTATATTTAGTAGTATTGACACTGGAAATTGTATCTATACAAAAATTTATGGATGATGCCGGGATTCAAACCTGCACTCTTCAGATTTCGTCCCAGCGCTCCTACCGACCAATCTAACCGTCCGCATGTCGCATAATCCGTAAATCTTGGAATGTATGTTCAACTCGCAGGTTGTGGCTCCATCTACAGGCTCTACTTTACAGTTGACAACCTGCTCAACATTTGCATATTAGGAAATTGACTTGAGATGCCACTCTTCAAATCTAAACAATTTGTTAAATATTTGCGGCCCAACAAATAAACTTGGTATAAAGTCATGCCTTAGCATAAACCAAGAACATGCAAAATGTTGACTATATCGCTGACAAACTGTCAATACAATGATAGTCATGAAGTTTTCCGAATGTCAAAGCAGCCTTGCAAAATAAACGCAAAATGTCTATTTGTAAACATTTTGCACTTTCTTGGTCTATTCTCAGGTGTAACTTTATACCAAGTTTATTTGTAAGTCCTTCCATCTTGATAACTATCACTTAGTTGAATCATAATTTATTTAAGACTTAAGTGTCAATGAATTTTTAAGTAGTCGAAGCAATACACCATTATCAGAACGAAAATTGCTTGTTCGAATAGCGGCGGCGCGATCAATATCGTCCCACACTTTTCTTAGCACCGGGTGGTCGCGCCATGTTAATTGAGAGCCCTTATGAATATTTGTGTAAATCTACATTAATTTATAGAATTATTATATTTGGTGTTATAGAGATAAGATAAGAATATTCGTTTTCTTATACAATTAGATAGATAGATTTGGTGTTTATTCTTATTTCTGATGATCAAAGATATTTTTGAGTTCAAGAACTCCTTATCTCTCGTGATGTTTCAATTACAGGGTTATTGTAGTCGATAAAATGTGAGTTAATTGATAATTTAGTTAATGTTGCATCAGATCTATAGTAACGGTATTCTAAACTTAATTAGCTTAAGAGCAGTGCATTTTTAGCCGGCTTCAAAAAGGTCTCAATTCGATCGGTATTTTTTTTTATGTATGTACACCGTTTACGCTGAGATTTATGATCCGATTTACGTAATTCTTTACGTGGATGATGTAATTGTAGTATTTGCACGGTTGTTTTAGGAGTTTTCTTAATAATATGACAATAAAAAGCAACGAAATTTTATAGCTTACCTGATTAATGATACTAAAAAGTAAAAATAAAAACAACTACGTTTAACAAAATCGAACTCTAATACTCAAAAGTATAAAATAACTTTATAATAGAAATAATAAGAGGTGTATTATTTTATACTTTTGAGTTTTTGAAGTCGGTTTTTTTAAACGTAGTTTTTTTCCACTGTTCATCTCTGGCAGTACTAGCGCCACACCTATCTCTTAAAAAAAACTGCACAAATTATAATACTGGTAAGAAATATATTGGTATTTGACAGTTTGAAAATGCGTTTATTAAGGCCTTGTTTTTGAAGATATATTATTTGTATTGGCGCATTAAGGAAAAACTATAGCTAAACGATAGCTGGTCAACTAGACCAATCATACTTCAGATACTTGGTAGAGAGGCTCGAGCCTCGGGTAACTTATATATATGAGTTACAAGAGGTCTACTTAACCACAACCAAAGGACGGTAATTAAATTAAATTAATTTTCATTTTATACAAGTTTTAAATATTGATAAATGATATTTAATTACACGTTAATTAACTAAATTATGCGGTATTATAATATATTCATTGATTGTTTTTAATACCTTCTTAATTACAATATTGATCTTTCTACAAACGGAAAATAGCACGGGGAATAGTCTTTATGAAGGATTTTTATTTTGTTACGCCAAAGAAGAATTACATTTTTGTGTGCGTACATAAGTATACACCCAGTTTTTACGGGAGTATCACAAGGAATAAGCTGATGATCCACCTAATGCAAGGCATGACCAGGCCGATAGCAGTGAAATTTTGTATTTAAGCTGTAACGCATCACAAAACGAGCTAAGGCGTAGCGTAAACGATTCGACGTCAATCTCATATCATTATGCGCTGGTTAATGTGTCTGCAATTACATCGGCACCTTCACCCTTCAAACCACAATACAATAATGCGTCTAAAAGTGCAACTGTGATACCAATTTATCCGGTGTCTTATCCTAAGAAGCCTCCCGCTGATATCAATAAATGTTAGTATATTGCAGCAAATTAAAAAATAACACGGAAATCTAAATGCTACATCACTCATATATAAATAATATTGATACTATAAATTTTCCATGACAGTAAAAGTTGTATTACTATTATGCTTATTATTCAATTCCAAAGTATTGATTTAAATTTCAAGTAAGTAGTTAACTTGTTGTTGCTTAGATTTGTTTGTTCTAATGATAAAAGAACACACCCCTTAAACACCACGTGTTTACTTGGTGCACCTAAGATGAGGCCAAACAAAATGTGAATCTGTTCGCCGTTAGCGCTACCTGGCGCTGTGATAAAGCGAAGCCTTGGAGGTCGGCGGTCGGGGCAGTGCGCGGGCGCAAGTCGAGCCAGCCGCGCGTGTGTTACAAGCACAGCCGCACAGTACTCGCTAGCCAAGCCGTGCTCTCAATATTGACCTCGGTTGTAACCTTTTGCCTCGGGCCGTTTTTATTACAATTTTAAAATAAACTTGTGATATTGTATGTTTTTTGTGAATAAAGTGACTTTGGAATCGATGCCGTAGGGCGCTGCGGAAGGATAAACGACAATATTGCAGTTTTTAATAATATCTGTGTGTTATGTATCTCAAAATGTATATCAAGTCGGAACGCTTCTATCAGCCTGAAAATCAGCAGCTAAAAGATGAACGATGCTTTTCAGATTATGACGAAGATATAGACGAACGTGAGTTGTAAATATAAGTTAAATATTTTATTTGTTAATTTGTATCACCATGTTATGAATATAGTGCTTCAAATTTTACTTCATATTTTATTATCGTTATCTTTACTGTATATAAGTAATATTATTGTATTTATTTACAGTCTTAGTAATACTTGATATTGTTATAAATATCATCTATAATAATAGGATATTTATTAATAATGCCAACAGAAACCATGATAAACTGATCTTTAATAAAATACAAAACGCGTTGAAGTCTTTTGTATGGAACTGTCAAAAGTGATATAATAATTTTCGAATCAAGTTTTTATATCATTTTCACGTATTTTATTGAAATTCTTTTATTTAAAATGCTATAATCAATTAAATATTATTTATATTTTGACGTTGATACTGATCTCGCTGATATGATTGACTTTCGTAAACTCCGACGGCGAAAAAACTTTCAGCTGACTTTTGAATTTCATATCGAAAATTAAAAAATATAACTTGATTTGAAGTAACAATAAGAATTAAAAATTAAATTACAGTAGGTATATATCATTACTTTGATCATTCGATGCACCAACACCTTGCAACAACTGAAAGCTGCCTTATGATCCTTAGATGGCGAACTTGATATCAGGTAATCGGTCAATTATTAACTCATAAATATACAACATTTACCTTACCCTTATAATGATGCACTACCTATATTCATTGTTATATAGTAACCAGGAAGTTAAAGTTATGTGGGGTCAAATTTAATTCAAATATGTAGATTTATTTATTATAAAGTATTGACTTAATGTATCTAACCCAAGCAGCACTGTAAAGAAATGCTTAGTTTTGATTTATAATGAATTGTACCTTTATAAGTTTATACAAGGTATGACTATTTTATTGTTTTAGACTGTGAAACCTGTGTAGAACCAATAGGTACTGATTTAAATAAATGGATCGATTATTTTTTAAACAATTTTCGTTTTTTTTTATATTTGATACATCAAATCAAAATGTAGATAAAATTGTACAATAGGTAAATGTTCCGATACAATTAAAACACCAGACGTAGAAAATAAATGTTTTTCAAAATCTCAGCAAAGTACCAATCCGGATGCTATCATTTTGAACCTCTCAAAAGCCTCTAAGGACTTCTAAAAATGATAACAAAAGTAAATATAGTGAAATATTACTTAACGACATTGACATATTTCTTTGAAAATCAATTAAACATTTCTCTATTCGTGAGGTTAGGGGATTAAGTTTAACAAGTGCTTACTTGGTCGTAAATTTTAAGTCGGTAACTTAAAAGCGACGGATTAACAGCAGAGGCTTATAGGTGGAGGGCTTATTCGGGGATACATTTAAGCAGGGAATAAAAGAAATATAAAAAAAACTACTGTCTATTATTAGTCATGAATCGAGTGAATATTTCTTGTTGATTATTGTTTATCTTACTGTCTATTAACTGGTTTTCAAATACTCTTTGTATGAATAAAATTTTATAATCACTTTATTAAAATTTACCACCCATTCGAAAAAATAGGCTTCAGATCTGAAAATGGACGCAGGTAACGCAACAGACCTCTCTTTTTAAAATAAAATTGTACTACAATTTAATTTACTTATTGAATAGTTCTGGGGGCGGTTCCTTAATTTCCAAAGTAATTTGTGTTATAGTAATCTTTACCACATAAAAGTTATTTACAATTATTTTAAAAATCGCAAGACACGTGTATTATTGTATTCTGAAATGTGAGTTGAAAAGTCATTATGATGTCTTTGAGTTCCATATCGAAGTTGATCGAATCAAATCCAATTTATTAACAAGGCGGCGAAATTTTTTATATTTCACAGAATTCTGGCCTAAAAATTATTCTTTGTTCGTGTCAAATTATGACATAAACCTAATAACTTGTCATCTAACTCGCTGAATAAAACTTTTTATTTGAATACATCATGTATATATATTATAATAGCAAATAGTAATTCTATAATAATAATATTATTGATACACTTTTACATAAAATATCTTGCCCCAAACTAGGCATAGTCTATGATATACAAGTATGAGTACAAGACAACGATATATTATTTAATACAATATACTTACTTAAATATACTTATACACAAATAAACATCCATGACTCGGAAACAGACAGAGATAAATAATAATATGTATAAACTTTGCTACATAGTTTAACAGTCTGTTTTTAAGTCTTGTTTAATTATTTACAAAATGTACTTCCCACAATTGCAATACAATGAACCACTTTTTTGACAGATATCCTACCCTTATTTCTCTAATTTCACCTCTGTACAGGTTTTAACATGTTGGTACCGAGCCTTGACTGTTTCAAAACTAAACTCTATTACATTTGTCTAAGGGATGATTACTCAAAGAATGCAAAAAATAATGTTCTTGCAATTCTTGGAAAGGCCGTGTAAAAAATTCAGGTAAACCTGACCTGTAGGTTGGTGTAGTTTTTCTAAAAGGCAGGAAATAGCCACAATGGCCAAACGGTCACGATTGTGTGGGGTAGGGGCTTAGTGTCGGAGTGCGTATCCTTTGAGCCATGTTCACGGTGCTTTGTGCCGTAGACAATGTGAGAAATTGAAATGTCAATAATGTGCATGCGACGGAGATTTTAGTTTTTACGGCGTAGGGGTTCTTAGACGCGGAGTTACTTATTATTGATAATTGCTAATAACGCATGAGTTTGCATTTTTAGTAGGTTACATTCCGTAGCTTATTTATTATAATGGGATGAATATGCATGAATGCTCAAATTTGAATTTAGTGTAAAATTTAATAACTTGTCTAAATTTTACACACATTTAAGTCACAAGTAAATCAAGATAACTCCAGTATAAATAATTCAATCAATTTATTTATTTCAAAATGTTGTCTCTAAACTTAATTTGTATCATCATCTTTTTAATAAAAGATAATCTGTATTAGAAGTGTGGATTTCAATTGCATTGATTATTTAATAATTTGATGAAGCAGTTTTTTAAGACTATTGTGGGCATCTACCTCATCATCGAGTCAAAAGATCGAATCAAACTGTTTGCTGTTTTAATCTACACTGACCACAACATATAAGATTAACTAACAACCTAAGTGCCTCATGTTACTTTCTCTACGTGTGCTTCATTAATGAAGATGATGAGGGTTTCCCTGAAAGGCCTTCTTAAATTTTTGGTAAATCAAGTTGATTCTTCTTCGAATACTTCATCAATGGAGGTCGTGCATGTCCTCAAAGGCCGTCTCTGATTTTTCCACAAGGTGCCTCCACATCATTCTGCCGCTTGCTTGCGAACCTTAATGTTATTTGGAATATTGAGTCCCATTTCGGCCTGCATTTGGTTGGAACAACGGGTTGGTGATCACCTCCGTTGATCTTTCACCCTCAATCTTCCCCGCGGCAACATAAGTCAATACTCTGGTCGAGTCGTTTTGCAGTCCCTGGTATCTGCAAGATTCTCTTGCAACGCCACATTTGGAAGCCTCGATCTTCTTTTGTTCAGTACAAATATAGAGAATACAAAAGTCCTAGTGGAAATTTATATTTCACTGTGTTGCTAGTCTTCTGGTTAACATACTCATCGCTGCTTTGCTTATCTGTATACGTCTAGAATAATTTGCATAAATTGTCAACATTTTTTTCCGCTGAATCGCGTTAAATTCGAAATTGGTACATAAATTATTCGTTTATCTGTTGGATGCGGCATCGTCAAGGTTGGGGTCTGGGTTAAGGTCAGTGGCAGGGTGAAGGAGGTCGTGGGACGCGGGTCGCGCATGCTAATGTTGATTCATCGGCCGAAGGCTGGTCACCTCTGACATTTAAAGTACGCTCCGATGAGTCGCTCGAACGAATGTGAGGAATCTTTAAAGACGCATTTCGAGTTTAAGCACAGAGCACATAGTTCGATGGACAGATGGCCGTTGGAGCAGTAAAGCCGCAGTTTTGGCAGGCCCCCCTCGAGATGAACCTACGATCTGGTCAGGAACGCCGGAATACGTTGGATGAGGGCAGCGCAGCCCTTGGGGGAGGCCTTTGTCCAGCCGTGGACGTCTTTCGGCTGACGATGATGATGATGTGCTGCAAAACTAATCATGTTATCTTTGTTTTGGGCAAGATGATATTGATAGTATGAAGAGAACTGTGAGAGAGTTTCAAACAGCCAAACACTTTTCACGTTTATTAGTATGGTTATTCAATTATATTTATTCTTACCGATGTTTCCAATAAATTTATATACGAGTTATCGTACAAGCACATCTGTTCAGTCTGCTCTTAAACTGCCGGCCTAACTTCTAAACTGGTTTTAATATGAGTTTAATAGTTTATTTTATGTTTTTATTTACATCCAATGTTATTCACCGCAATCAGTCAACTTGCTTTTGAAAATATGCTGATTGTATTGAGAATAGTTTATGTTATATTCGATGGATGAACATCGGTTTCTGTTCATGGTGGATTAATCCGAACAATATTTAACTAACTGGAGGGTATAAATGTACAATTGAAACTTCACGACCTTTGATATTATGTTACATATATATATATATATATACATACACCCACATCACAAGCCACAGGGTGCTGCCAGGACTATGATGTACGCTGGCAGCGCTGCTGTGATTATTTCGGTGTTGCAGCAGAATGTGGGTGGTGGTGATCACTTAACATCGGGTGATCCTTGTGATAGTTTGTGCTCTTAATCATTAAAGCATATATCGCTAGGTGTACCATCTGTTCTTTCCTTAGCCCATAAAAATACCTACGGGAATAAAAAATAAGCCGGTACCCACCAACGATCGAGAGTGGATAAATGAGCTTATCCCCTTTTACATAGTAATTGAGTTCTTAAAGTGAAAACTTCTTCCGGCTCGATGGGCACTCTATTTTGTGGGTATTCAATGGGATTGGGCTGTAACGCTCGGCAATGTAACCCTCGTTCGGGCAAGAAACGCGATTATTAAGAGCTAAAATACCAGAGATATTAGTATCTATAATACACAATTATAGCTTTATCTTATCTTAATATATATAAATTACGTGACACGTCCGCGATAGACTCCTAAACTAATGAACGGATTTAAATGGCGATTACTTCATGGAGTGCAGTTCGGTCCAACTTGAGAGATAGGATAGTTTTTATTTAGATTTGGAACCCATAATTATTTTTATTTTCAATATTTGTTTTGCATGGACATTTTTTCTATGAGAGAATTTAGTGACGCACGGTTTGATAGTTCCGCTGTGAAACAACTTCATTATAACAACAGGGAGCATTTTTTACGAAATAATTCTTGATGTTTGAAATATTATTGGCAAGTTCTTATAAAACAGTATATTTTTCCTATCTACAGAACAACGTCTGTCGGGTCAGCTAGTATATTATAAAGGAAATGTATTATGATACCCTAATTCATATTATTTACCCAATCTTGATGAAGTTTCACTTCTGACACTGATTTTTATAGGCTGCATTAAGCCCTTCACATATCGAAAGACTATGGAAAATTTATGATAATATATATTGCTACATTATATTTAATATGTCTTTGATTGACCTTAACCTTATATATTATATCTTGTTCGAACCTTAGTTCACATATTATACTTTACAATGATATATATACTATTATAATTTACAATTATGTTGCATGGTAAACAAAACAGTACTAATACTTGACAACTTTGTATAGATTGTATCGATGTCTTCGTATTAACAAAAGAATGGACTTTGTAACAAGGGACTAAAGGAAGAGATAAGGCTACCTGATGGTCGAGTCCTCTAGCCGGTCCGCTTGCTTGTGTTAACGCACCAATTACAATAAACCCTTGTAATAAATATACTCGTGGAGTTAAGTGCGTGTCGAAGCAATACTTACATATTTTGTTGAATTGTTTTCGATTGTATTTACGAGAATAGTCTTTGAAGTATACTTTGTATTACAATTTCAGTTTTATCATGGTTTGTGGAAATTTTGTAACGGATATCGTAAAACGGGATGGATAAAATCAAATGTTTGCTCGTATATAAATGACATTATTTCTTAAATCTCGTTTATAGTATCATATTTTGAAGATGTTTCATATCATTTTATACAAATATTTATGCTACTATATTTATTTTTATCATATAATTAGAATTTGCAACCATATATAATTTTTTAAATTCATTTTTGTCCTGTGCTTTACCGGAGCTAAAAAAGGATAGGGAAGTCCCAGGCTCGTAAGAGGCGACTAACGCATTTACCAGTGGAAGGCTCCTCTGCACAGGATGCCAGCAAGATTATGGGTACCACAATGGCGCCTTCTTTTGCCGTGAAGCAGTAATGTGTAAACACTATTGTGTTTCGGTCTAAAGGGCGCCGTAGCTAATGAAATTACTGGGCAAATGAGACTTCATATCTTATGTCTCAAGGTGACGAGCGCAATTGTAGTACCGTATCAATTACCTTCAGCTGAACGTCCTGCTCGTTTCGTCCCTTATCTATAATATATAAGTAAGAACTTATGTTCCACCTTCTAAAGGCATCCTTAGACTTAACATTACTTTTAAGCGTATGCACGCGTCATTCGTATGTAAATATGTAAACGGCATGTCGCGACCTACAGATCGGTGCGGCGAACGTCAAGTTCTCAATTTTAATTGCGGATTACTCCGACCTAACCGTTAGAGAACTATCTACCTGACTGGCATGAAAAGGTCGCCGTATTCTTTGTTGTCTTCTCCAACGAGCCTTTTACCTGCAAAATTACCTTTCACTAACCTGTGCGTAAATTGCCGGCTGGATTTGTGCACTTTGAAGTGTCTGTTTATATCTTAAACATAAGAGTTTACATTCATATTTTCAATTTAATAAGGACAACAAATGTGTGGATCGTACCCGAAGGTAACTCAAGTCTATTACTATGGCTTTGCTGTCCGTCTGTTCATTTGTCTGTCCATATATTAAAAACAACAATAGTTAGACAGCTGAAATTTTTACAGTATATAATAATATTACTATTGCCACTGTAAAAACAGATACGGTGAATTACAATTGTGAAAATATTTTACACAGTTTTTGCGCCCTCTATTGTTTTCTTAATAACCATTGTTATGAATGCCATATTTTATTTTATAGCGCCCTCTGTTGTGTCTTTTACAAAATAAGTTTAAAAGTTTTTTGTGTTATAATAATTTCTTACCCGATGGAGCATAAACATTCGCTTACGAGACTCGCACTTGGCATGAGGATATCGGCAGTATTAAGCTGAAAGTCAGGCTTGTTTTATGTAAAAACTGTGTGTTATGTGAATTAGAGGGGGCAAATGGACAAGCAAAAAGAAACAGTCAGAAAGGCTAGAGCAATTACAGAATTTATTATAATAAATGTGAAAAAGCTGGCTTTTATATCTTTTCTGGTGGGATTATGATTATATTAAGTTTAGTTTGAGGGAGAGAGAAGCGTCAAACGGAAACGGCTACTGAAAATCAGTACTGTGACCAAATGTCACAGGTAACCTGAGTAGCATCCCTTTTGACACACACTGCTGCTATATACTATCTGGGGAAAGCTATCTTTTTATTCTTGGTAAAATATGTTTTAGTAATAATTGTACTGTTTTTTTTTTATATTTTTGTAGCTATGTAATGTTTTGTGTGTGTGTCAAATTATATGCGACGACGAAATATTGAAGCTAGTCCTGACAAAAGCGCGGTACGACCGAAGTTTGAGGCATAAGGCTCGCCTTGTTTTTGTCCGGGTGGATTGTATTAATATGCTGAGATATAACATAACAAAAAATTTATTGCCAAATTCTAAACATCCTATATAAATTATAGCTTTACCCTTTTTATATACACAGTATATTCAATTAATTATAATACATTTGTAGGGGTTGATATACTCATGGAACATTGTATGCGTGGTCGGTCTCCCGCAAGTAACCGTGCCGAACGGTCGTATGTAAAACATCTATTAAATAAAGAGTACATTTAGTTCTGCGTTAGTGTTTATCTCATCTCTCAACACAACAATTCTAAATTGGCGACCCCGACGTGATCTAGTGTGGTCATCTCGCGTTGACTTTCTTTGACGTATTGGGTACTGGGAAAAATAGTTTAATATTTTCACAAATAACAATATTCCCTTAATATTAATGGAATCCATACGGAAACCATTGATCATTCGTGTTATTAAGCTTCGATTTAAATTAGGACAGAATATAACTATAAAGAGCTGTAAAGTATAATAATACTTTATTACTTGATTTCTGATATTATGGTTAGCTGAATATCTATTTGATTTCTAATAAAACTAGCCAGTTATAACTTTCATTGTAATTACAAAATTGTATGTTTATCAGTTTTCAGTATTCGGAGTTAAGTAAAGCCTCTTAATTGTACATACATAATTGGTAGTGCAAGGGAACATAACACAAATGTAAATAAATATTGACACGACAAATAAAACACCTGCTTAAAACGTTTAACTGTTAACAAGTTGTGAAGTATGGAGTCTTATGGTGGCCGGTTTGTACCAGCCTCGTATGCGTTCGACAAATATTGGCTGGTCACAGATGACCCCTGTTCGACCTCTTGATGTGGACAATAACAATCGTTCGGAGCTTGTTTTTGGACAAATATTATGATGTCTTGTTTAGATTATTATTTTACGATTCTCTATCACCTCTATATATATGTATTTACCAGCAGATACCTGCGACTTCGTCCGTGTAGAAAAAGGAATTTAAATAATAATAAGTAAGTTTGGAATTGAAGCTTATCTCGGGTCCTATTCTAGTTCCGGTTCCCGTTTTGGCTTCGGTTCCCAACATATTATATGAATCTTATTTCGAGGATATTGCTCTGGCAAACTAAACCTTCTATTGGTATAGTTATAACTCATCGACGTGAATTTCAGTTTTTCACATATCCCGCGGGAATCATGGATTTTTATGGGATAAAATGTAGCCACATAGGCTACATTTTTCCTTTCCCAAGCTGTAGTCTACCGCTTTACCGAATTTCATCAAAATTGGTTCTGTAGCTCCGGCGTAAAAGCGTTAGAAATAAACTTATATTCACATTTATAATGTATGGATGTAACGGAATATTTCAACGCGATAAGCACCAATGAGGATGCAATAATTTATTACTTAGTCGTTAAATTCCTACCAGTCTCAAACAAAAATATAGAAACAATAAATTTATATGGAGAGTTTGTTTTATTGCGATATTTAAAAAAAATTATCCGTAAAATAATTGCTATTTTTCAATAACAGTAATATAGAAATATTTTGGAATTCTATGTATTTGTACGAATTGTCATTTGAAAAAGAGATTTTGCTGCGATGTTTGATAAAGAAATATTATATACTATCTGACCCGACATACGCTGTTGTGTCAATAGAATAAAAATTATGAAAGTATTCGGGAATAATGCAGTCAAGGCCTAAATATGTAATCAATGTTAATGAGTTATTATTATGTAATAAAATAATAAGGATTAATATTTTGTTTGCATTAACAACTTTTTCATCACCGCTTTATGTTTGGCAATTTTTTAAAGTATTAAAATGGATGAAGAATGTGATGCGTAAGAGACATCGCGGACTTTCTTGTAAACCTTTATAAGGTACATAATTCCACCATACTTTATTTTATTCCCACCATACTTTAAACCTCCAGGGGTTTAGACTGCGTTTTCGTTGAAAGCTCCCAGACGGTTTATTTTATCTCGACACCTCGAACAAATATCGTTTATATATACAAAAATGTATACTAAATCTAAACTGGTATACATACTTAAACCTTCCTCGAGAACCACGCTATCCATTGGTGAAAACGGCATTAAAATCGATGTGGTAGTTTTGAGTTTATCGCGAACAGACAGATATACAGACAGATGTGGTAGTGGACTTTGTTTTATTTTATGTAGTGATAGTGGTATTTTGATCGCTATGTTAACACTTCTAATGAAGTACAATAAATTACTTTTACTAGATAATTGTGATTATAACTTTTTACTGCTTATATATATTATAACTCATAGTACCTACTGCTTATTGATATTAACGTTTGCTGTTAGATGATTTTTATGGGGTGTGTAAATCACTTATCAACGTTGTCGTCGTCATGATATTAAACAAATTTTTAATTTGTTGGAAAAGGCAAAATATTTTAAGTGAGATCTACAATAAAGTAAAAAAATAACAACATAAATAGATATATAAATATTTAAGCTAGGTTAAGTTAGGTTTTGTTATCAGGAAAACATAAACTCGTAAGTAGTTATGCCAAGTTCATAACCCTCCGTCTTTGCCGAACGCAGGTCGACGCAGGTGGTTGGGTACTAGGCAAACATAAACACGTCGATGTTTGCTTATGGCCGGTCCCGGGTAAACACAGACAGGTGGGACGGACACCGCGTTGGTGGAATGTTTGGTAATCGGAGTAGTTGACTGTGATTCGACTTGCTTTCTGTGATTTTTTTTTCTAAGCGCATATCGTCTGTTGAGCATTTGTATTTAATCTAGGGGCTGAATTGGCCAACTACATACTACACGTAAAAATAATAAAATTAAATGATTTGAGATTTATCAAATTTTCCTTGCGCTAAGTGTTTTATATAGAACATTTTACCTGTTAACATTTCAGTACAGAAGATTTAGTTGATCAGGCGTTTTCAAATGGTGCCCACGTCCTTCTATCTAGAAACTTTAGCTGAGAACTTGAAATTATGCGTAAAAGTTAAAGTCTTCAGAGCCGTATTGTAATTAAGGGTAAAATTCAATATGATAATGATGCGGGCTTCGTGGCTGAATTCAGATAAAATAGCTCTTCGAAATCAAATCAAAATCACTTTATTCATGTAGGTCAAAGAAATTACTTGAATGTCAAGAGTTTTCTTTTTCTTTTTACATTTACCACCACATCGGAGAGCTTATATGAGAAGATGTTGCAAGAAACTCATTCCCCTCTCTTAAAAATCAAAATTTACAGCTTCAATAAAAATACTTAAACGTCTAGTACTCAATGCCTTACACGAGTAAGTCAAACAAAAGTGAATGAAAAGTAATAAGTATAAACACAAGACTTATTGAGCATTTTACTAGCGATTATATAAAATATAAATATATTAAATAACATGATTTTAAAAACATGTTAAAATATAATCATACGTGTTTGATATCATAATGACATGACAATATCAATGATATAAAATTATCGAGCTGTGCATGTATATCTGCCGGATATATTGTGCTTTTGGTCAGGAGTGTGTCGGGGGATTGTGATTATTGATATATATATCTTTATCCCTTCTGAAATCGGGAAGTTCCATATGTAACTAGACTTTTTCAGATACATGAATATCGGAAGTGCCGTATGGCACACTACGTCCTGACCAAGTTCTGACTCTCATTTGGTTAATAAGATGGTTTATTATGCATGGTCTCATAGCTTGTTTCAATAGCTTTCTTATACATTCACTCAAATCATCATAATTATAAGCAATCTATTAATACACGTAAAATAATACGCTTTGACAAGTGCCTGCGCGCGCGCCAAAATCACGCCAATCTATGGCATAACGGGACGCAGGGGCTTCTTGTCTACTTGTTGATTTCTTGATTGGGCAGTCAATATTGGTAGCATCTCTTAAATGAAGGCTCATACTCTTAGGAGAGCAACAATACATCGGCAGTGCACACCCACACCACATCTGATCGCGTGGCTCAATACAAACAGAGGGTACTTGTTGATTTTTCTATTAGGCCTCGAGTGGCTCGCTCTTGTACCCGTCGTGTTTGCTAACAGACACGTCCCGCACGTGGACTTCTTATACAACTTGTTTGATTAACAGACGGACAAATGGACGATTCTTCGAACTCTATATTTAAATGGAGTATTAAGAAGTAAATTCGAGCACGTGCAGTTGGAATATTGAAAATCAATAATAAGTACATAACAAAAGATTAATTTAACACCTTACACTTATACTCAGCAAACAACCTACCCACAACAATGAGTTACATATTTCAATAGTTTTTATAGTTATTTTATCAAGGTCACAAATGTTGCTTAAAACTAAAACTTTTATTAATCAATACAACCAGATAGATCAACGCGATCACTATAAATGATAGATTGTGAAACTGGCCCTCAATTGTATCATAGCTGTGATTTACAAACTAAACTCGGATTTCACGCAAAATGATTTCTATCGACTCCGTATAAGATAAAACAAATACACAATTACGGGTATAATAATATCTACTAGTTTTAATATAGTTAAATGAACTTTACGAGTAATCATGGCGAGCTTTTCCGGCATAAAACCTGTTAGTTTCCTTGTGAGGCGGGTTGTCAGCTGTCGCCATCATTGTGGTGTGTCAACTTATTGCAGGCCTATTTGTGGAGTCGGGCCTGCAGATTATCTATTGTGACTTGTTAGTCCAACTTTGATCGCGTTATCTGCGGGAAGTGCGTTTTGCTTTTGTTGTTTTAGATTTACGTAAAGCTGTCGGCGTTCTTGCATATTTTACGAGGCAAATGTTATATACATTTCATGAGTTGAGTTTGCGTCACAAAGATCTCCACGACAATCTATCTGTTGTCCTACCAACACTGCGTCTTCCGGTATGTGGTCGCCATTCGAGGACTTTAGTGCCCCAACGGCCATCTGTTGAGATATGTGCCCTACCCATTATAGTATATTAAAGTTAAATTTCGCGACGTTCATACAAAGAAATGGTGTTGGAAAAATATATTTAACTAACTAGAATATTTTAAAGAAGTTATTATTCTTAAATACACCCATATTATGTTAATAAGTCGGGTTCAGGAGGCTTCTTAGCGCAACATGCCGGGTAGGAATTACAACGGCGCCTTTTTCTGCCGCCAAGGAGTAATGTGCAAGCATTATTGTTACAAGCTTTTCTTTTTTATGGAAAAGGAGGACACACGACCATACGGGTCACTTGGTGTTAAGTGATAACCGCCGCCCACATTCTCTTGCAACACCAGAGGAATCACAGGAGCGTTGCCGGCCTTAAGGAAGGTGTACGCGCTTTTTTTTAAGGTACCCATGTCGTATCGTCCCGGAAACACCGCACCGCACAAGGAAATTCATTGCACAGCTTTTTAGTACGTGCAAGAAAGCTCCTTGAAAAGCGCACAGTGGAGGACCGCCACACATCCAGATGGTGGGGATGATACCCTAATTTAGGGCGTGTCGTGCGAGGGTGAAGTTCGGCGGCAGGAATCGGGTGACAGCTCATCGGAACACTCCCCGTGATAAATGCGGTAGAAGACACACAATGAAGCGACGTCTCTACCCAACGCCAAGTGATTCAGCCATTCACAGAGCACTGCGTTGCTGGACTTTATTTACGTAAAACTTAGCTGAAAGTGATATAATGCAAACTTAACTCTTGCGTTGGGCTGTCTTAGCTTAAGCGCAGCATAATTTCAGCAGAAAAATAATTAAAAAAAAACGAAATCAAAGATTATGCTTAGCCTTGCACTCAGCTAAGTTTTACGTTAGCAAAGTTTAAGTACGCTTTTCCGATCTCACCCTAAGACACTTGTTTGAAGTCATACTAAAAACACAAAACCTACGATGCCTCTCTTCTCATCTTACAGTTCTCTATGCATACAATAAATATAAGGCTTGAATTCGGCATCGAAAGGCTATTGATAAAATGATCACGTATATGTAATTGTTGGAGGACTGACATACACAGCGGGTTTGGGGTCAGGTGACGATGCAAACGGTACCTTGTTTGACGATGCTGCTGACCCTACCATATGACACATGGCTTGAACTTGTAGTGTGGTATAAGAGTTTTTTGAATAACCTGAATAGTAAATTATATTGGAGTCTCTGCGACCTGATCGTAAAGTTGTTGAGATCTATTAGTATAAAACAACATGGATCAGCTATTCTTTCGAAAATGTTGGCAAAAAGAATTGGCAATTTTTATGTAGCCTTCTACATATATATTGTTTTATTTACTATGTAATTCTATAAACAGTGTTTGTAACTAGCTGATAGCTTATCAATTAAATTAATTAATTTGACCGTTCTTGTTGTCGATTCGTACCAAATTTACCAAATAGCGTTTCATAACCGTGCGTAACAGCTTAGTCGCATTAAATTTCACACAAAGAAATTCCCCTCCCGAATATTTTTTCAGTTTAACAAACTTTTTTGATTCCATTGTTTTATAGTTAGTTATTTACAGTAAACTTTGTATTTATTAGCTATTATTTGTGTGATATGTCTAGTTTGTAATTAATTCTTACTTTAATATTGTAATTGGCTTACGCCGTTTTATTAAAGTATAAATAAATAAATAAATAAATAAATAAATAAATAAATAAATAAATAAATAAATTAATAAATAAATAAATAAATAAATAAATAAATAGTTTCCAAAGTCACAGTAATAGGAGGTAATGGTAGAGAACATTGCATACATAGAAGAAAGTGCGGTAAATATTATCATATGTCATGTTATATGATAGAATTGCTTGAATTTGTGGGATGAACTTGCTTGATCATTTAATTATTGACCGACAATTATTGATATCAGTATAGGTTTTACTAGGCTCAGAATAAATCTGTGAACGGCCTTTGGTCATTCATAGTTCTTATTTTTGCATAAAAGTCTCCTAGATGTCAAACTGTAGAAAACTTTTGTTTTAACTGTTCACTGATCGCGTACGCTTATGACTTGCGCATCAGCACAGGTGTCAAACCAAGCGCGGTCGTGCCCAAACAATGTTGACTCGGCACCTAACCGTGCTTTGCTTTGCTGGAGGTTAATTGAGACCCTATTGCGTGTTCACTTCATTATGCAAAACGTGTTTCTACGAGTACAAAGCAGTTATCGTTTTGACGTTAGTAGGAGAAACTAAAAGACAAAAATGACTCATCTTAAGCTACTTTATGAGATGAAAATGTAATTACAATCCAGGCTTACTTATGGGTTATTTTATTATGTTGAATAAATATTTGACATAAAACGATGAGGATCACATAAGTTTTACTTTTAATCTTGCTAGATGGAGCTTTCGCATACTCGTCTTGTAATCTGGTAGCTAGAGAACATTCAAAGTGTCTTTTTGTTGTAAAATTAATATTATCTACACAAATTAAATAATCTGTTATAATATGTCGTCAAATATATAAGCCTAGTACCTAAATAGAGAAGAGATATTCAGTTGGCAGCTTCTACTTGTAATAATTACTTATTTGGAAAAATTATGCGAAAAATCATCTATGAAGGAGCACATCTGTAGGTATACAAATATTAGTTCAATTTACTGTTTAAAAATTTAGGCTCAAGAAGCGGGTTTAATGTCTGATTTTAGAAACGAAATTCGCTAAATATTTTAAACATCCAACTGCATATTTTTAAATTTATAATTAATATACATTATTTTAAGCAGTGACTATTTTGTACAATATTTTTTGATATGTTGCTAATATTACTGTAACAGTTCTGCCACGTATATATAGATAGCAATAGGGGGTGAGTGAGAAATAATGATAAGCATCGCCATTTTGTTATTTTCTGTACTAACTACTAACCTTATATTTATTAACACGACGATCACGGCTTACGATATGTTAATAAAATCTAGAAAAAAAGTTTTGAATAAACCAGAAATTTTGAATTTTATCTTAATACGGCAGTAGTGTCATTAATCAGAATTTGCTCACAATTTTTGTTTTCTGGAAACCTAACAAATTTTTTGAAATATACACTCTATATATGTATATTATCATAACACTCGTTACACCCTTTAATGTGAGTCAGTAAAAATACTATCAGAATCCGACCACACGTTTCTTGTTTCACTTCTCACCAACTCTTATTTTCCGAGTATATTATAAATTCAGTAAACTAAATGTAATGTGTAAATAGGCTTAGCTTAAGGCTCTCTGAAGAAAAATTATTTGATTTTGAGTTAAGGTTTGGTCAGGTAGTTTCTTTTTATAGTGTAAGTGCAGTGTTAATAGTGACAGTAATACAAACAGACAAGTCAATTTAAATTTTCATAAAAATATAGATTACATTGTTACATCTGTAATTGCCGTTAAATCTCAACATACACTGGGTATAATCAAGTGCAAATGGTATAACGGCGTCGATTTCCTCCCGAGATGGCCGTCGAAGCCTTCCACTTCGTCACCGGAAGCCATCACTCATCGTTGATCTTGACAATTTGGAGCGCTCGCCCCACTGATTGCCGTGTGGATCGATAAACGCCGAATTTTCAATCGATGTTATGAAATCGGCAGTTGACTCTATAATCTTTGATGAAGTTATAAACAATTGAATACTACTTTGTTCTATAATTTAATTTGATTTTTCTAATTACAAATTATGTTAGTATACTTTTAAATTAATAAAGGCCCCAAAGGCTTTCCAAACAGAAGAAAAATACCATGGTAACAGCTGGCGGGTCCACCTACATCCATTCAAATACGAATAAGTTATGGAGATTTCCATAAACATGACCCATTTATAACAAATTTTGTAATTCTAAAACATTTCTTGAATTAGGCGCTATTTTACGGAAATCCATAATTGTGTAAATGTGAGTTTTCTTAAGTTTAAATTCCGCTAAGATTTGGATATGTGTTTTGAATCTACTCGAGACATCCCCAAGAGATGTTCACTTGCTGAATTCTGGCACGAGACCGGTTAAAGGCAAATCTTAGCGGAATTATCACTCAAGAAAACTCACATTTGTATATTTAAGAATATTACTTAGCTAGAAATCTTTCTATGACTATAACTCCCACTAACAACAGTAAAAGCGATAATCATTTACTAATTTGGAACATATTATTTTTGATGGTCGCGATCATCTATTGCGGTCAGTTTTTTTAATACATGCAGAAAGTTTATTTGCGATTTAATAATCCGCTACGTCGTATTTAGATTTAAGTTTTTTCTATATTTTGTAGATACTTTGAAATGCTAACAATGCATTACTAGCCCGTCACCATGAGGGAACCAGCGCAATTACTAAACTTTAAAATTGAATGACCAATGGATCACCGAGGAAATTCTACCATTGTTCTTGATACAAGTGTACCATGGAAGTCTATGTAGTTTTTAATGGAAAAGGAGGACAAAAGATCGTACGGGTTACCTAGTGAAGTGATCACTACCAACCACATTCCCTTGCATCAACAGAGGAATCACAGGTGCGTTGCCAGCCTTTAAGGAAGGTGTAGGCGCTTTTTTTGAAGGCAGCTAATTCCACACACATTACATATAATCATATGTATTGTAAATTTAATTTTAGAAACATTTTTCTGTTGTAAATAATTGCTATATTAAATGTTGTCTTTTTTCCGACTATTTATAACAGATTCGACTCCTGTGGTCCGCGTGCACATTACGCAATCCTACAACCATCTTTTATGCAACAATGGCCTGATACAGATGTTAATACATTGATACATCCCAGATAGAACCATTTCCACACCAACGTCGTATGCATACAATGCGGTCATTTGACGTTATTATTATAACAACTGGTATAAATATACCGACTACACAAAAAGCGTCAATTCGAAATAATTCTCTCATAATGCACCAACATTATGAGGTCTTTGAACGTAGGCTGGTATTATGGAAATGTATAAATTATTTCAGTAAAGATATTTTGTTTTGCAATATTATTTTTTACCATAATATCTCTATTTCAATAAAGATATTCTGGTTTGCAATATTATTTGAATGAATTCGTATGTGATACAAAAGTAACTATTTGATAATCAATTTTCGTTTTTTTTATGAAATTAAGGGACAAGACGAGCCGGACGTTCAGTTGATGGTATTTGATACGCCCTGTCCATTAAAATGCAGCGCCGCTTAGGTTTCATGAAAAACACAAACTGCGATCGTCACCTTGAGACGTAAGATGTCAAGTCCCATTTTCCCAGTAATTTCACTAACTACAGCGCCCTTCAGACCGAAACACAGTAATGCTTACACATTACTGCTTCACGACAGAAATAGGCGCCGTTGTGGTACCCATAATCTAGCTGGCATCCTGTGCAAAGGAGCCTCCCACTGGTAACTGGTTACTATAGTAGAAACCACTTGATATACCTATAGTGTTTGTGAAAAACAAAAGGTATGTATCATATACTATGGGCCGATCTGCATATTTCATCGTTGTGGAAAGAATGTATATGCTATTCTTATTATTAGTAGGTCAGAATGTGTAACTGCGTGCGAAAGTCTTAATAACTCAACAAAAAGTTATCATAAAGTTGTCACTTTTATTATAAGCAAGCCGTGCTAAATACTCCATTATATTTTTTTAAGCAGTTTCACACGTCAACATAAATGATTTAAGTTGAGTGCCTGCTTTATGTTAACAAGTTGGCGGTTTCGTAACGAGAGTTATCAGCCGAGATAGATGTTACTGATAATCAAGAAAGTTTAGATATTTTTTTAGGCTTTAATTTGACAGCCTCATATCATTATGGATACATATTCCCTTACCTCTAAGGTAAGGGTCTCGGGTAGAAACCAAGTTGATACAAACATTTATGTGATGTGCGAGTAACGAATGTTAATATGTATTTAAGTAAGTTTGACCTCTCTAACTTGCCCCAATCTATACCTAACCTGGGGCAAGATAAATACTAAACAGGATGGGTACCAACGGAGTCATTTATTTCACAATCACATGCCGCTAATTCGGGTTTCATAACTCACGTACCCCCTCTTGAAACTTTATAACAAATATGTTACATAAAACAATGTGTTACAAATAATTATAACAGGCAGCCATTAATGGAAATTACGACTTCTCGATTATGTAGTTCAACCAATAGTACTACCTAAAAGACTTAAATTTCTATCTAATCAAACTAGTCGTTTGATATAGTGATTTCCCAACTTACTCAACAATTAATCGCAGAGATGAGGGATATCACTTAAAAATAACAAACTGTTAAGAATTTCAAGAGCGACATCTGAAGTCAATCTCCTTAAATATATTGGAGTTGAGCAGGTTATCGACTGTAAATTGGATCCTGTAGATGAAACCACAATCTGAGAGTTGAACACTCGGTTGGTTCAGTTGGTGAGAGGGCTCAGAGGGACCCCTCGAGTCCCGCATCTAATTTCTATCAAAAATTCTTATTTGATCAAACTATTAGCCAACTCAAAGTTTCGACTGTGAGCTAGCTTTTGATTAGTACACCAAACTATTTTCGTGTCTCGTTAATTCATTTACGCATTGACGTAGCCGCTCGCAGCCACAAGATCGTAAGACCAGATAGTTGGAAAGTAATCCAAGTTTCGTCCGCGACATCAAACCGACCGCCCGATCGCTATCTTGAGTGTTTGGATGCCGCGCAAGTCACGCCAACTGTCAGGGCTACTCAAAACATTAAATTATTTCATTAAATTTACGTGAGTAAAATTTATCATAGTAAGTAGTGACCTACAATACAACATTGCGGAAATCTAACGCTTCGGTGTACTTGTGGACCTGGTGAGAGGGAAAAATAGCTCAAGGAATTTCTCTTTTTATTTATTATTAATTAACTTATTCAATAAAAATATTTTACTTACAATTCATCTGAAAACAGTTATTATTGTCATAAAACTTAGTTCCCAGTAAAATTTGTTAATTTAGATTTAGTTTAAAAACGAATTTCTAATAGTCTAACAGGACGCCGGCTTTTGGCAACAAATTATGGGTGGTACCCCAACGGCGCCTTTTTGGCTGTGAAGCAGTAATGTGTAAGCATTATTGTGTTTCGGTCTGATATTACTGAGGAAATGAGACTTAACATAATGTCTAAAGGTGACGAGCGCAATTGTAGTGTCGCTCAGTATTTTTGGGTTTTTCAAGAATCCTAAGCGGCACTGCATTGTAAAGGCAGGGCGTATCAATTACCATCAACTAAACGTCCTACTCTACACTAAAAAGTCCAATATATGTGTCCAATATACATATAAAACTTGCAATCAACGAAACCATAGGTTAACCATAGTTACCTCTATTTGAGAGCGGGACAACTTGAAAATTACTGATGAAATGAATGGTCTGACAATCTTTAGAAATAAAATATCTCAATCCTCAGACGTGTACAGACACGATTGTTATCTTTTTTATACTAACGTAGATGAAATATGAATTGTTTATCGAGTAGTCTCAATCAGAACTGCTATGTTCCGCTAGCAAGAGATGCACTCAATATACGTACAACCAAACTAATGCGCTTCCTTGTACGATCCTTGTACCTTCAAAAAAGTGCGCACACCTTTTTCCACCTTTGCACGACACGCCACAAGTTAGGATATCATCCCCACCATCTGGATGTGTGGCGGTCCTCCACAGTGCGGTTATCAAGGAGCTTTCTTCCTCGTACTAGGAAGCTGTGGATGAGCTTCCTTGTGCGGTATTTCCGGGACGATACGACATGGGTACCGTCAAAAAAAACGCGTACATCTTCCTTAAAGGCCGGCAACGCTCTTGTGATTCCTCTGGTGTTGCAAGAGAATGTGTGCGGCGGTGATCACTTAACACCAGGTTTAACGCAGGTACGCTCGTTTGTCCTCCTATTCCATAAAAAAAACGTAATTCCAGTAGAATGTGGGCAGCTGTAATCAATTAACATAAAAAAAATATCCTTAGCATCAGCTGTAAAGCTTCAAATAAACCTGACGTTAGTAAGATGCCATTAAACGTACTAAACTACTGTTATATTATTTCAAAACCGAATGAATTCAATCCTGTAAGATTGTTCGATACATTATTCATTGCAACAAAAGTGTATGAAGTTCACAAGTCTGGATGCTACAACCGGTTGCCGCTTTTTGCCGTACTCGGGTCGAGTGATTGCGACGTGACATTTTTGCGCCAGTTCAACCGATCCAGTGTCAATGTGAAGGCTTCGCGATCGCCGACATTTTCAACTGTGTGGTTTGAGTTGCAGTACTCCGCAGTCTGATGAGTCCGTTTGTAAATTGGTATACGTGTCTCCCTATTGAGAGACGGAAAAGCGTTTCGATTCCAGCTATTGTAATATTTTTCACGTTTGTGGTATGTAAAATTAATATTTACAAACTTCCAAAAACTGAAAAAAAAGTGTTCCAACTAAAACTCTATTGTCGTTGAACTAAGACTAAACTTAAAAATCAGTACATCGTATAATTATGTTGATACACACACATACTTATACATAATATAATTTTAATTTATTCCCAATCTGTTTATTTTCTAGTCTTGGTAGATGAGCGGGGCACGCAGTTATACGGGTCCACACCTAGTACAGGGTCCCTTAAGACTAACTTGAAATTGTATTTCTCTGAGTTAATAAATGATTTTTTTTATTAAATTACAAAGGATAAAAGAACCACCGCTTTGGACTGTGAGATTCGTAAAAGGCTACTACTGCCTTTTAGGTCTGTGCTAATCTTCTCCGTTCTTGAAGTCCAATATCAACGTATCATTAATGATGTTAATGCCCCCGAGGTATGAAATTTACTTCTTATAAATTTCCTTGGCATAAGATTCATTGAAATTTTAAACGCTACTCAAATTTATCACTTAATGTAAAACTTATTGTTATTACATGTCAAAATCAGTAAATGTAAATTTTTTTTAACGTTACAATATTGGCTAGTCAAAGCTCACCGCGAGCGCGTTGAGATCTTTTGTATGGAGATCTTAGTGGACATAGCATTATTACCACCCCATTACTTTTCTTCTATTTTAAAAACCCCTGTAAACTCAACATCTCTCATGTATATTCACCAGTGGGAGGCTCCTTTGCACAAGAAGCCGGCTAGATTATGGGTACCACAACGGCGCCTATTTCTGCCGTGAAGCAGTAATGTGTAAGCATTACTGTGTTTCGGTCTGAAGGGCGCCGTAGCTAGTGAAATTACTGGGCAAATGAGGCTGAACATCTTATGTCTCAAGGTGACGAGCGCAATTGTAGTGCCGCTCAGAGTTTTTGGGTTTTTTGAGAATCCTAAGCGGCACTGCATTGTAATGGGCATGGCGTATCAATTACCATCAGCTGAACGTCCTGCTCGTCTCGTCCCTTATTATCATTAAAAAAAAAAGTTTTAACTTGAACAAGCTTAGGGCTCACTTGATAGTATTACATAATTAATTAGTTATAAAAGTGATTAAATCAATCAATCAATCAACGCAAGCAAAATATATACTTTTTCTGTTACATTGTAGTTAGAATCAACAGACAAGCTACTTCTAAAACTAGCTATTGTAACAATGAGTTCTTATCCGCACTATGAACTCATTGTTATAAGGTTGGGCACAAAGCTAAAGAATATTATTGTATTTCAATTTTGAAATGCCGTGAATGAGAAAATCGACATTATGAGAGATGAGATCATGAAATGAACTAATAACGGTCAGCTTTCGGCCTTATCTTTAATATAAATAATACTATATTTGATATTATGTAAAGATGTGCAACGACGTGCCCCCACGTGTGAGGGGAGTGTCCACACGTTACAATATACTTTAATATAAATTGAAGTTAATCTTTAAAAATCAAAAAATATATATATAATATCAATATTATATTTTACTAGATTTTATATACAAAAGTTGTCAGTCTCTTTGTTTATTCCGGGATATCTCCAAAACGAATGCACCAATCATTGAAACTGTCGTCAGTGAAACTTTGCCTAAAATCATCTATATGATGGTAACTATTAAGGGCGCTAGCTTAAAATGACAAATACAAATACTTTAAAATGCGTGTAATTATTACTGCGTTTTTACTTTACATTTGTACTGACAGTGTCAGTGAAATTTTGCCTAGAACGATCTATCTGTCTACAGCAAATACCACCTCCAAGGCAACAAATGGGGCTAAACTTCATAATGATAACTGACAAATACTATCTAGACTCATGTCAACCGCAGTCCCCCTGAAAACGTGCTCTGAAAAGGTCACGAAACGTCTGGTTAGCTAAAATAATAATAAAATGAAAAAAACTAATGTAAAAATACAGTAAGTATTACACACGTTTCAATAGTTTAGTTTGAGCGTTTAGTTTATAATATTTTCGACGTTCCGCATACGTAACAACTTATTGTATGTTTTCGAAGTTGCATGGTACTAAAATGTTTGTTTGTTTGTCACCAGGTGAAGGTGGAGGGGGGGCGGCGCGGCGGTTCGCGCGCGATGCGGCGTCGCCGGCTCAAGCGCACGCGGCGGCGATCCAACCCTCGCACACCGCCATCAAGAACGAGCGACTCAGCCCACACGAGTCTTCAGCCTCCAGGTCTGTTCATCGTCATCTTCATATCAGCCGGAAGACGTCCACTGCTGGACACGAGCGTCCCCCAAAGTTCTCCTGGTCTGTTCATCCACTATCTTTTATTTTAATTATTTTAATGGGCTTTACTCACGATGCATCGGCGTCGGTACCTACTAGTTTCGGACCATTCGCAGGTCCTTCATCACTCCACATTTGCGTTCGTAGTGCGCGGCTTGACAGAACCAGGGGCGCGGGGTGATGCTTCGCTTCATCGGTGATGACGAGCACGGTAGCATTGAAACTTTTGTATCATCATTAGCGTCCACTGTGCACAAAATAATAAATAAAATACTCACAATGACCAAAATGTACTCACATCGGTGCTATGTGACTTATTCCGATTTTTTTTTGGAGAGGAGGAAAATACATTTACGTATTGAAGACCCTGAAACGTCATATATCGGGCTCGTCTGTAAGCATCCCCTACCGAGCTTATTCCCAAAGGTTTAGTACTGTTAATAATATAATAGAGTGTACCAACTGGTAAGACATGCACTTAAAATGATTTGTCAAACATAATATGTATGTAAGAATCTACAAAGGATTTTAAAATGACAGTTCTCGAGCTAAATAACGATAGGAAAGATGATAAAATGAATATATGTCTCGCTTTTTTTAATAAAAAAAAGGCCAAACGACCGTACCGGACGTCAAGTGATCAACGTCGCACACATTCACCTTCAACACCACAACATTCGCATGCTTATTTTGCCGGAAGATCGGATGTGTCTCAGTTGCAAAAGGTCGCATCAAATCAAATTCACTTTATTCATGTAGCAATGTCTTTAAAAAAAATAATGATTACTTGCTTTTTGACCTTGGTTGGGGGAGAATTGGTGGTGTACTGGAAATGGTTGCAACTAGACTAGACTGTAAAAGCTGAGTCAATACAGAAAATAATCTAAAATGTCGTTGCTTATTGTTCTTTTTCAATCATATTGCACCTACTGTACGCAAAAATAATCAGGCAGACTCGAAGACACCACCGCTGAACGAAAACATCCCTCAAAGACTTCCACAACGCCTAATCCTTACTTTAAAAAAGTAGATTTATAGTTTAGATAACAATATCTTTACGCCAATCGCAATCAAGTCGAATTACCCAACCACCTATACGATATTAAATTATATATTAATGAAGCTTATGATATTTTTTTGTAAGTACTAACATTTCGTTTTAATAGTACCATCATTGCTACAAAAGTGTGTTTTGATAGATCTCGCAGTGTGACTCCCTCGACATCATCGTACCCTGGTACTCCGCCGGAGCGAGGCAGCCCACACGCACCGCCCGCCCCAGCGCCTCCGCCGCGGAACTACTCGGACATCATGCGATCACTCGCCGCCAGATACAACACACATCCAGCCAATGAGTGAGTATTGACAGTAAATTTAACTCCATTAAACTCATCATACCCTAGTACTCAATGATGTGCTCGGCTGGAGTCAGACAAGGCAAGTCGTAGGCGATATAGAGTCATTGGATCCCGGTATTGGTATTAAAGTCAATGTCAAGTCACAGTCAAAGTCAAAGTTGTTACAAATTTAAGAGTTGTTACATATGCTTAGTCTTGACAGACATGCAAATATTGAAGTGGTTTCGTTTTGTAATATTATAACCTAACACAAATCAATTATTACTGCTTCATTTAATTTGACCAATAATTACAATAATTTAACGGTCAGTGAAACTTATGCCTAGGTTTACATTACGTTATTAGTTCATATCTGTTTTAATTATGCACTTCAAATAACACCGCTAAAGACGAATTCCAATAAACTTTATTTAACTCTAAACATATTACTCTAAATGTTAATTTATGAAGTTTTTCTTGATATCCCGTAACACTGGTGTCTTTTCTCGAAATAATATTTGATCAACGTAAAGTATTGGTGAACGTAAGTTACATTTAAGATACAAACAACTACAAACGTAATTCTAATTTTAGAAATGTTCAAAGGTATGTCTAATAAGTCCTTTATTTTTTGCGCCCAGCCAAAGGGAAAGTGTTGCCCTCTCTCCTCTCGTTAGCCTCCGGGATATCGACGGAAGGGAGGTGACGAATACTCACGCAGACCTATGTCTGAATTGATTATGTGGGACTCACGTAAAATCTAAGTGTCTACCAACTTAACACCACCTGAGGTTGGCCTTAGGCAAGTGCCCTATAAGCCTTAATCGAAGGCGACCTCCTCTTGGGTAGAGAGAGGCGCAATCGGCACTCCCTATGGAGTATCCGGAAGTCCTCCTATTTCCCGACAAACTGAATATATCTGAAGATATAATCAACAACAATTATAGATTGTTTTACGAAGACATAAAATAGTTCCGTTCGCACCAGACTGCTTGGCACGCATCTGTATCTAAACAGATGCGATGTAATCGATAACATTGTTAATAACTAATTAATTTGCATTATAATAGTATTATTTGAATAACAAAGACAGCACAATCTATTTCGAATTTAATTTTATTAACATTGATATCAATAAAATGGTGTGGACAAGCGAGACTTTATAATAATATAGATATAATTTTTAAGTTCACAAGAAAATATATGACCCAGAAACAACATAAAACGAATTGGATAATGAACAAATTTTAGGCTTGCAACTGATGATAAAATATTATTGAAGTAACTGCAAATATAATTATTTTTTATTTTGTATCAAGCTACTTAGAGCTTGAAATTTTATTTTTTGAGCGAAGCGACGCGAAACTGAGCGGAGCTCCCACCGAGTGACTCCATTTGATTTCTGTATTAAATTGTTTCAAGGCCATTTCTGGACTGATTTTAAAAAATTTTGATCTCATAGAAAGCTTTCGAAAATTTCTAGGTTATTTTAGAGACAGAGAGAGATTTTGAATTTCGACTTGATTAAATTTTTATAATTAAAAACAAACATGATTTACAAACTATTCTAAATTAGCACGCGCTATTTATATTTATTTAAAAATTGAGCCTGTTGATCAAATCACAATATGTCTTAATTATAACACTGCTATCAATCGAGAGTGATTCAACTGCCAGGTTCTTAGTTATTGAATTTGCAAATAAGCCCAAGTTTCTCATGTGACCAAATAAGGCGTTAATTCCTCATGTTTAAATATGGTACCAAATTCCGAAAGATTCTTTTTATTGTTTTTGTTTGGATTAATTTTGTTTTGTTTTTGTACACAGAGTACAGACATAGTTTACCTCGCTTCGCTCAACTATAAGCCGCAGCGAAGCGGCACGACGAGCGATTGCGGCATCCTAGTATATCTTCTTGTGGTTTAAAATCATCCTCGTTCTTAGGTTCCATACATCCTAGATGCTTTGTTCTCCGGTCTACCAGTAATGTGCTAGAATTTATGTGCAATGTTTCGAAGGGCGTCTTTCCTAGAGAGATTATTGTGCTAAAGAGAGTTATTTTATGTCTCTAGCGCAATTATGTTGCGGTTTGGAACTTTATGGGTTTTTCAAAGATCTTGACCCACACTGCATTTGCCTTTGAACACTTAATTTAGCTATTGCTATCTCAATATTGTCCAAGATTTGGACCGTATAGAAACTAATTCCATATTCAATATTTTCCATTAGTAAATTCATATTTGCATTTCTCTAAGATTGTATTTCGTTGCTAGATGACGTATTTAATTACCAAACTAAATAGAGCTGTATATTTATGAGTCAAGTATATTATATACAGGCGACACGACCCGAGTCAACGGTTCACCGACCGCCTAGTGATGCCCAAAACAATTTGCATATTAATCGATTCGATAACAGCTTGCGTTTAGTCGACAAATTTACATGATTCGTGAGAACCCGCTGCCCGGGCTTATGTTATATTAATGAATTGTTCATCTCACGGTGCGGGGTCGCCGACCTCTGTCAATTTTAATTATGATTCGTCCATTGGTGCCTGAATGTCTTCTCGTCGTCACGCGACATTTCAACTCGAGTGACTTATGTCGATCGTAATAAGAGCGAGTTTCTTGGGTTTCATTATCACTTAGCGCTTGAATGCTAATGTTGTATATATTGAAACACCTGCAGCTAGTGATAAATATTATTTCTTCTAATGAGATGGCAAAGTAAATAACGTTGTCCGATTAATGTCGAGATTTTGTGTGTGTGTGCATCGAATGCTTGTCTCTTATGTACTTGACATTCTGTGGGATGATAATTGTGTTATTGAAGTTATATTTCTGTTGGGGCGTTAGGGTAAAATTGGCAGAGTGAATTTTTACGATGCGTGCGCACACCGTCATGCAAATGCGAGACGCGAGACCCTGACGTTAGCTGGTTAACTATAGACCATTTGTATCATACTTCAGCTACCAAGTCTCTTTTATCTCATATGGCTACTGAAAAACAACCAATGGACGAGAATTATATAAAAAAATATATATATAAGTATTAAAAAAAATAAAAAAAAATCTCTCTAATTGTATAAAAATAATTTAATGGTATTTAATAACACGTTAACTAAATTATGCGGAAGAACAATATTTTCATTGGTTGTATCTAATACCTTCTAATATTGTTTTTTCTATAAACGTAAAATAGCACGAGGAATACGTTTTTCTTTTGTCACGCCAAAGAAGAATAACTTCTTGCGTGCGTACATAACGTACCTACACACACACTTTTTCTAAGTTTAAATATTGTACACGTAAGCTTTTTTAAATTTACTAAATGATGAATAGATGTTTCTGTTTATCTGTATTTTTAACGCCTAATAAAAGCCAGCTAATGATTGCAAAGCAAAAATTCACTGTTGCTTTGCACAACAAAAAGGCTCACTCGTCTCCATTTGAATTTCTTTGGAAGCTTATGTTAGGACCAAGAGCAATCGAATATTATCATCGAGTAACGGTCGATTTTAATACTCGATTCGCTAATTAATTATTATTTATACTATCATCCATAAATCGATCCTGAATCTACAATCCAGTACGGCAATCTTTATTTATAGATTCTTATAGTAATGGCTAAGAATAAGAGACAAAATTAAAAATGTCACAATAAGAAATAAAACCAAAACAAAAGATGTAGCCTTATCTGTTCTACGTTTAAAATGGAAATGGGATGGACATATACAAAGAACAAAAGACGAAAGATGGTCCAAAGTAGTAACGAATTGGTACCCTATAAATAGGAAACGAAATCGAGGCAGGCCTGATAAGAGATGGAGCGATGACATAGTAGAAACAGCAGGAAAGATGTGGACAAGAATTGCAAGAGACAGGAACAAGTGGAAATCAATGGAGGAGGCTTTTACCGCTAAAGGCGGTCCTTATGTCGAAATTAATAACTAATTATACTAACAAAATTGGTATTTTTTATTTAAAATAGTGAAATACTAACACATACTAAGAAATACAATTTATAAGTAAATATCTTAATGTATAGATGTAAGGAAATAAAGCTATAAATAAAATAAAATAATAAAGACAACGCTTATCAGTCACATTCATTCAATATCTAATAATACCAATTTGTCGTCCCATACGTGGACTGTACAACACCAAGAGGATGTAAATACTACGTAATAAGGGGCGGTACTTCCTAACTAAAAATTGAAATTTAGTTTAGTATGAACCGTGCAGTCATTTGATATAAGTTTGAAATAGTAGTAATTACTGTATTGCGATTGGCTACGAAGCATAATCCAGCTAAGTTTGAAAGCAAACCGTTGCTTAAAACGTAGTGTATTTCGGCTATCTCCGTTTTTAACATGATTATAGCCGTTATCTGTCAATCTGTCAATGACTGCACGTTTCATACAATCGAGTGAATCACTTTTTTCTTAGAGAGTTTCGCTAGGCTGGTAAAACAAATCGTCGAAATGACCCATAAATCACTTATTGTTATACTGAAAGCAGAGTATGTATTGAAAAATCGATCTCGCTAATTTACGATTGAATTTAGATGAGGCTGTATACAGCCGTACAAGAGCTTGGTGTCATACGATGACATCTTTTCTTTTTTATATATGATTAAAACAGTCAAAGAGATTTTTTTGATACCAATATTTCTTTAGCATCGGGATCTACAAGATGGCAAAAAGTTATTGAACAAAAAGGCACATATACGCAATCAAATGTAGATAAACTTTGAAAAAAATGAGTATGAATATTCATTTGAAATGCGAAGAAACTTATTCCCCAACCTAATTTTATATTATCTTTATCAATCATTTCGTTATCAATATTAATGTATGTTTTATTTTAATGGCTCCATTAATATTCTATGGATGACTAAATGATTTGTTGATAATTAATAAAATTGCTACGGCTATGAAATACATGATCAGAAAGATTATTTTGAATCTGAAATGTATTTCTATTTTCAAATTTAAATCCTTAAATCATTTATACGTCTAGATAGACCACGACAGTTGTGAAATCGTTGAATAAAAATAGACTTTAGAACTAACCTCTATTTTGAGCAATTCACGCACGCTAACACAAATTGTCATATAAATCGCTAGTGTAACACGTAGCTTGTCACGCACACTAAACTAATATTCCTGCCCTGTTTTCAATGGCTGTCTAACAGCCAGTGGGAGGCTCCTTTGCACAGGATGCCGGCTAGATTATGGGTACCACAACGGCGCCTATTTCTGCCGTGAAACAGTAATCTGTTAGCATTACTGTGTTTCGGTCTGAAGGGCGCCGTAGCTAGTGAAATTACTGGGCAAATGAGACCTAACATCTTATGTCTCAAGGTGACGAGCGCAGTTGTAGTGCCACTCAGAATATTTGGGGTTTTTCAAGAATCCTGAGCAGCACTGCATTGTAATTGGCAGGGCGTATCCATTACCATCAGCTGTACGTCCTGCTCGTCTCGTCCCTTATTTTCATAAAAAAAAGTGACTTTATCTAGAGTCTAGACGCATAAATTATCTAAGTTTAAATCTATATGTGAATGTGGGTAGGTGTAAATGTTCCCTTATCTCTCTTTCTGTAATCTCTAATTGGACTCTCCTGCAATTCACAAATTAACCGAATATAGTAATAATAATTTAGTGCGCTTTCTTAGAATTTGGCACCGCTATCGATCAGACCCCATTTTTTCGTGTTTTGGTAAGTCTACAGATAAAAGAACCACTTAGTAGTGTTGTGTAGCTATACAGCGTGGCGCTATAAAATTAACACACGGGTATATACGAACTATGTAACCTTAATCGTAACAAAATAATTCTAAACTTTTCAGTAAATAATTGATATTTTCATATATACTAATTATATATTTATGAAACAAAATTTTACTCACGTTACGTGGTCGCATAAGACGGCACGGAGTAGGTGTCAGTGCTACGCTACTAGATTGCTTACAAGTTGTTCCGAAATTAATAATCCGTCCGCAAAGAGCGATCTTTCCTAACACTGGTTCTGCCAACTTAAAAGGGAAAAACAAACTGAATTGCTAAAATAAATTAAATATAATTTTTTTTGACACACATTCACGTAAACAAAACATTTCCTGTGACCTCCCTTTGCGTACCGCTTCAGTGGTTATTTCGATTTTACCACCCTATTCTTTTTTAAATTATCAGTTAAGAAATGAACAGTACGTCTCTTATAGGCTACAAGTCCTAAGTCATCTTTTAAAGTACGCGACATGGTTCTAGGTGATTTCTTCATCTCCCGAGATAAAATCTTTTGCTTTGGGACAGGATTTCTTGGAATTCTTTCCTTTATTGCTTTGACCACCATCTTTGTACGAACACTACGTGGACGGCCAGATCTCTTTCTGTCACAAACAGAGAAGGTCTCATTGTACCTATTAATAGATCGATACACAAACATTTCACTAAAACCAAGCGTATGGAAAGTTTTAAAAATTGCATTTAGCTCCATACCTACTTTGTGTAATGCAATCACAGCGATTCGGTTCTCTTTATCACCCCACTCCATTTTAATATCGAAAAATATTGTACAATGTCTTGGCACCAAAATGTAATATAATCCAAATTTAAATGTAATATTCTGGTTAATTTTAGTTGTAACAGTATTTATGGCCAGGCAAGTAAATATTATAAAGATGTAGGTAAGTAGTAGTTCTAAATAAAATAATTTTTCTTCCTAATGAGAAGTACTTAATATTTGTTGTAGTAACTGTAATTTTATGTTGTATTATCATAGTTTTGTAGTATTTGTAGTTGGTGGTTATTGTGCACTACGTTTATTGAGCCAAATAAACTATTTGGATTGTGCTGTGTTGTCCTTAAGCCCACGCCGACGCTGCGGTGCATAATTGTTAAGTAAATATGTTGGCGAGTTACCTTCCTGCTTAGATTTATTAAAGCTATGTTCGTGTAATTTGTTCGCAAGTTACTTAAGGAATAAATAATTATGACGATGAATCCTTCAAGTATTGTCTTCTTATAATATGACAGCTATTAGCCGATTAGTACGCTCTTTTTCTCGTTATCCTAGGCTTCCTATCTGTTGTTGTTAAAATATAAAAAAAATAACGATTCACGCTCCGGAAAGTATAAGTATAAAGAACGAATTTGCTAAGTTCGTTATTAAAAAGAGTAATAGTTTTCTCAAAACATTAAAATTCAAAGCTATCTCTGAAAATTACAAAGCCCTTCCACGATGTAAATAAAAAAAATAATAATTTGAAGGAAATAAATAAATTTGCGTGAGTTAAGTCCATCCTAGGCTTCTTTCCTTCTGAAATGTGAACTTTCCTTCTAGACCCATTTCGTCCTGCTTTTTCTGGAAGGTGTGTGCCCTTTAAGTTATTATTAACAGTATATATGGTATTAAATTTTAAGCTTATAGTTACTAAAAAAGTGTGTGTATACGTTATGTACGCATGCAAGTAGTAGTTATTCTTCTTTGGGGTAATGCAACAAAAATCCTTAAAAAAAATATTCTTCGTTCTATTTTACGTTTGTAAAAAGAACAATATTGTTATAAAGAAGGTATTAAATACAATCAATGAAAATATTATTATACTGTATACAGTAGTTTAGTTAGATAAAGTGAAATTAAAATCTTATTAAATTATTTTTATACTTTGTTAACATGCATATAAATTGAAATTTATTTAAATCTCGTCCATTGATTATGGTTCAGTAGATATGCGATGTGTGTTACAAGAGGCTTGGTAGATGAACTATGATACAAATGGTTTTGTTGACCAGCTAACGTCAGGGTGTTGAATTTGCGTGACGGTGTGCGAGCACATCGTAAAAATTCACTCTGATAATTTTTACCTAATGAGGCAAAATAAATATATCTTCAAAAACCTTTGTTAACCAAAACAACTTATGGCCGTTTTCAATAACGTATCTCTAGTTACGGATACATTGCTGTCACCGTTTAATGACAAGATCATATCTGTCCATAGTTATGCCCAATATAGTTATATGTCGCTGTATGTCGATAGTTTATTGAAATGTTAGTAAGCGTAAAAGGATAGTTTGGTTACCTCTAAGTTAAACTAAGGATAGATTATTGAAAACCGCCGTTAATAGATGTTTATCTAACCTTTTGACATATCTGTTGACCCGAGGCGCCGTACATCCGTCGACGGTGTAACAACACATCCGTTCTTGAACAAGTTGTTGCATAACTTTGCTCTGGACCGTAATGAGGACCAATCGTAAATTATTAACCAACCGTTTATTTTGAATGAGAGTCATAAATGTACGGATGTGGACTGTATCCAATCGAGCTTATTTACTTTTATTTCCTTCTAATCATTTTAATAGCGCAGCATGAAAGTAAATATTTATTGTTGATTGCGATCCAATCCAAATCAAACTGATTTGGCGGCAAAATCGTCTGTTATTCGGCGGTGATACGACAAATGGGGGTTTTTTAGTGGTAAACACGCAAACTTGAGTCTTCTGGGGGTTAAATTGGACAAGGTTCAATTGACCCCAATCTGCGACCTTCTCAAGAGAGGACTCGATAGAAGACACAAGTTTTTCCGGCACTGGTCGACGATTTCCCTAGAGAAATCTGCATGGCCCGTGTATACGGCATCACCAGTGTTGTCGTCTGCATAGCAATGTATGTTGGAGATGTCCAACTTATCATTGATATGCAGAAGAAACAGCGTGGGAGATAGCACACAGCCTTGGGGCACTGCAGCGTTCACGGGTTTCGGGTTCGACCTGTATGCTGCGCCCAGTGAGGAAGCTGTAGGTCCACTTGCATAAGCTCTCGGGAATATAAGAATATTCATATGCTTACAAGGATAATTGTATTACCGGAAGCTTTGCTTAAGATTCTTAAAGTTATTATATATTTTTTATAATCGCTTATGAAATGCTCGCAAAATACCTTTATTTATTTACGGTTTGTGTGGATGATGCAGCTACTGTACTCAATAACTTTTGTTTTGAAGCCATTGACTATTTGACTTTATACTCAAAGTATGTTTGTTGCATCACTTTACATATTATATTGTAATTGAAATGGTTTGTGAAACGATGAAAATGTAAATCTTGATTTAAAAGAGTGGCAATGAGTTTCTTGCTACTTCTTCTCATTAGGTCAACCCTTTACGGAGTAGCGGTAGATGCAATAAGAAAAAATATTTTTTGACGTTTATTAGTGTCAATTCCTACCTGTAGACGTAAATAAAGTGATTTTGATTTGATTAAGATACACAACACCTTAAACTTTAACATTTTTATAGCTAGTTTATTTATTAATAATAATAGTAGGATATGAATTAGTGATGCTTGTTTTGCACACCGTAACAAAGCGACGATGTGATGTCATCGACGTCATGTCCATATATCCATATGTAAACATATCTATCATACAAATGATTGCATCTACTGGCTGACCTTGTAAGCTGACTTCGAACCCAGGATCATTAGCCTAAAGCCAGTGCCTATTTATCACTAGGCTTAGAGATCAGCTGTGTACGATTGTTTCAAGAGCGACATTGTTTCAGCTACTTCCATCGTGTGAACGGGTTTGGTGTGGAGTCCAGACCACCGGCGCCCCAGGACACGAGCGACACGCCAGTTGGAGGACTGTTCGCGAAGCTGGCCAAGCAGCAGGGTGGTCCACCGCGGATGCCGGCCTTCCCTGTCATGATAGACATGACTTCCACTAAGGTATTGTCATCTAATCATTTACGTAAGAGCTGTATGTGAACGCTAACGTGATATTTTTACGGAAAAGGAGAACAAACGAGCGTACGGGTCACCTGGTGTTAAGTGATCACCGCCACCCACAGGTGCTCAGCTAAAGTAATGAACTTGCTGTCTCCATTTTAAAGTTAAGTTCCCCACCATCCGGATGTGTGGCGTTCCTCGACAGTGCCGTTTTCAAGGAACTTTCATCCACATACCACAAAGCTGTGAAGTGAGCTTCCTTGTGCGGTGTTGTCGGGACGATACGACATGGATACCTTCAAAAAAAGCGCGTACACCTTCCTTAAAGGCCGGCAACACTCTTGTGATTCCTCTGGTATTGCAAGAGTGTGTGACCGCCGGCTATCTACCATATCGCAACCCGTACGCTTGATTATTTCGGCTTAAAGATTATTTCCTTCCATAAAAAAGCCAGGAGACGAGAGTTAATAAAACGTGGCTTCAAAAGCCAAAACAAGAAATGCGACATGGCAACGTCTACCGCCAAGCGCTTTATATTAAACACGGCTGATGAATCGTCAGGCCGGGCCAATGTTTGAATAAACATTCAAGATTTTTCATTGATAAAACTCGTGAGTATGACGCGTGAATCAGTATTTTGGTACGCTTTGGTCTTTTATTATAATTTCATTATTTAAAAAAAAAAGTAAAATTTAACCAATATGGCACTTGCTCATTAACAACTTTGAATCATCAAATAACTTAAGCCGTGTAATTTTATGTAGAAAACAAAGAACCTTATAAGTTTTAAAGGCGTTAATTAAGGCATTTTTCAAGACAATCGAAAAACTGTTCAAACGAAGTCATATTGTTCATAAATTCGGACAACAGCCCCGTTCGGAATAATTCACGGTCCGCTGCCCTGTACGTTTCATAAGAACTTCTTAAAATTCATAATTTAATTATAAATTCTATGCTCACTGACCTTCCAGTCTTAATTGCAGTTCAAGCATCGTTTCATAGTTCACGGCTGTGATTAAAATGTCTCGTCCAAGTTAAAAACAATACGATAACATCGCCGTCTCCATTCGATGTTACTAATTTATGTAAATTTGAACGTATTTAAATATATTGCTAACCGGGACTTGAGCTTCCTTTTGTGTGAAGTCAATTATAACCGATATGGCTTCCGACCTCTTCACTTCCGCTGTGAAGATAGTGTTAATGGGTATATTATATCAAAATAACTCAAGACAAGAAATCCAATCGTTAATTTCCAATTTTGGAAGGAGGAACATACAGTTACCTGATTTAAAGTGATCGTCGCTGCCTACACCAGAGTAATCACTAATCACAAAAGCGTTGCAAAACTTCTAGGAAGATTTTCGCTTTTTTTGAAGCTATTCATGTCGTTATATCCTGAAAATACCGTGCAATCATGCTTATTCCACTATTCCTAAGGTGAAATTTGGTGGCAGGAATAAAGTCAAACAGCTCTTTGGAACACCACCGTGATAAATGCCGTAGGAGACTCAAAATGACGCGACGACTTGCAAGCCAAGTATAGAGCCGTTCACAGAGCACTGGATCTCCGATAGTTCCAGCAGCTCTGCATTGCACGCGGTAAAATCTCAAATCAGTCAGAGATGAGCGCAATACTCCATGTGTGGCCGGACTAGCGCCTGAAAGTATGTAAATAACCTGATTGTGATTACCGCCGCCCTTACTGTAAACTCAACTGAAGTAATATTTATTCAATTAATCTGAAATTTAAGCTAAAGTATATTGTAATAGTCATTACAATATTTATTTACCGTAAGCTCGGAAATAGCGGAGCCAGTCAGAAAGACGTACACGAAACTCACTGGCACGCCTTCTGATAGTTAGTAATACTAAGAAAGTTGTAAACTTTGGAGCTGTGAAATTCATCGGAAAATATCTTAGAAGGGAATTTCTTGTGAACTGCGTTCTTGCGGTTGTTACGAAACATCCACCCTTTTTTTAATGAATACCAGTAAGAGGTTGCTCTGTACACGATGCCGGCTAGATTATGGGTACTGTGCTACCTTTTTCTGTATTGAAGCAGTAATGTGTAAGCATGATTGTGTTTCGCTCTGAAGGGCACCGTAGCTAGTGAATTTCCTGGAGAAATGAGACTTAACATCCTATATTTTAAGATGACGAGCGCAATTGTAGTACATTAGGTGCTCAGAATTTTTATTTTTTTCAAGAATCCTACATGGGAATGCATTGTTATGGAGAGGGCGTTTCAATTACCACCAGCTAAACATCCTACTCGTCTCGTTCCTTATTATCATAAAAAACCAATGATCTTCTTAGCCACACTTGAACACCTAGAAATTAGATCTGATATATATCCACAGTAACAAGCAGATGTTATTTATATGTGTTGGAATCGCCCGCTCACCTCAAATTGACCTGTATTGATTGTTTGGCGAACACACAGGTCATCAGAATTCTAAGGGCTATCACATAGTGCATCTAGTGCGGTATTGAAATTTGGTGCCACCTGAAGCTCTGTGGGGCGTTCTTAATGTGATAGATACGATATTGAGTGCATAATGAAGCGAATTCGAACGCTGTTGCTAAGCGACCACTGTTTACTTGTGTTGGTTGTAGTTGCCGAGTGTTATCGGCGGGTATCGCACCCCAGCTCACAAGCAGCAACATCGCTCTCCAAGTGTTACTAAGTGGAGCTGCACTAATTGGATGCGGCACGCGGCCGGCACACGCCAATGACTGGATGTGAAATCTGCAGCGCTGCGATCGGATAATCTCAGTGAGAGGCACGCGACGTTTAATTTCACGTTGTAATCTCGACTTTCTAACAAAAATAAATATAAAAACCCGACGATACGGTTGAAGTTCACGAACGGTTCGCGAGTAATTTAGATCTCGGATCGGATTCGCGTCCGACGCCGGTGTTTACTTTCTAATTTCGGTATCGAGCCGCCATCTGACACCTGGGCGAGATATTAACATGATTTGTTACATTTCGCTTTGTGCCCTCGCACTATTATATCTCGCTGGATTTATGGTTGCCCGCGAAGAGAAACGGGAGCGTAGTTGAAATAAATAATTGTGAGATTAACGGCGGTGGCTCGTGCCACGAACATACGCTAGGAGAATATAGAATATAACCAAAGGAGACGCTATTACACAATAACCCTGCTGATATATATAAATCAGTCGTGCTATCGTGCTTTTACTAAGAGATATACCCGCCAATGATATCTCTATGCTTACAATACGTTTTTTTGTAACGCAAACTTTTATTTTAAAAAAATAACTAAGGTATTTTTATTAGTTAGAACAATTACTTAATCTTATGCGTTAGGTAATTTTAACACAACACTCCACTTTGTTAAATGCTCAAAAGACGTGCGCATGCTCATTTCACGCCTCTGAATATCACCTAGAATGAGTTCACTATTTTAACAGCAATTAAAAAAGATAGATTGCGATTTGACCTACGGGCAACGAGCGTGACGATGTCCATGCATTATTATGATGAATGGCCGCCAGTTACCGGCTCAATCTGATAAAAATGGCCGCGCGTGTTTGTTCAGCGCTGTCCTTACCGCTGTCTAATTGAGTTTCAAAACATCGCCAGCTTGTTTCATGTTAATTATTCTAGTGATTGGTTATTAAAACGTTTTCTCAACTAACGAGAGCAATTCCGTGTCTCTCGTATTCTAAACTGTCGCGAAGTGAATGACAGTTATTGTGCAATCTGGGTTTAGTATTTCAATCACAATCTAGAAACTTTCTTTACTGTGGCGCAGACGTATTTTATTACCAAGCACGCAGCTAGATAATGTAGTAATAGGAAACAATATATGTATTGAACTGCTTGCGACTTTGCAAAATTTTATTGCGAATAATATGTTTATAATTATATACAAATGGTGCATTGATCTAGTTTATTACTCCGTAATGGTTATCATAATCGATGTAAGTAATGTTTAATAACAAAGTGGCGGATGTTGCGAAATATTGGAGGTAAGTAATATTTTGGGTACGTTCTTACGTAAAATATTTCGCTTGGAGGTAGATACGTTTCATTATACGTGATAAAGTAATTTTATAAATATTAATTTAAAAGGACTAATTGTAATGGACTTAAAAATATACCTATCGCTTAAATAACAATAATAATAAGATACCTAAAATAACAATGGTATAAGGTATTAAGTCATAACTTTACTTTTCAGTTGATTGGTCATTTTTGTTAGATCTTTGGACGAGGTCTATCCAGCTGTGGTCGTCTTCCGGCTGATGATGATGATAAAGAAGAAGAGATTTAAAGAAATTGTTAAAATACGTTTACCTACATGAAAAGTTTTCTTGCACGCGCACTGCTTTCTACCAACTTGATGTTACATTTAAATAATTTATTAATTCTTTAGCAGCGGTATTTAATTAGAGACAGTGAATAATTACACCAAAAACTACCACACAGTTGAAATTTTATGGCCCAGACCTGAGATAAGACGCAAGAATCTCAGCATTTCCACGACGATCGGTCCTGAGCTGCCCTCATCGAATGTATTCCGGTGATCTTGACAACATCTTCGGTCCATCTTGTGGGGGGCCTACCGACACTGCGTCTTCCGGTACGTGGTCGCCATTCAGAGACTTTACTGTCCCAACGGCCATCTGTCCGTCGAACTTTGTGCCCTACCCACTACCACTTCAATTTAGCAATCAACTGGGCTATGTCGATAACTTTGGTTCTCCTATGAATCTCCTCTGATTCGATCTCGCAGGGAAACTTGAACTTATTTATACAAATAGATAATTCAGGCTGTAAAGATTATGAAGATGTAATTAATCATCTATTCATAAATAAAGAATACAAGCTGCATAAGGTTGAGCTCTTTAATGCGAAAAAAATTATGATATTTGATGATGTGAGTGTATTACGGGATGAGAGTAGAAAATAATATATTACGTAACTAGGGAGGGAAAAAGGCAATTTCACCCAAACCCAACCCCATTCAACGTTGAATATACCTATTGTACTACAATTATTGTAAAATACTTGTTACGGTTAATATACCTACTACCTACTCTACCAGTGAGGCTCCTTTGAACCGGATGCTGGCTATATGATAGGTACCACAACGGCGCGTATTTCTGGTGTGAAGCAGTTATGTGTAAACATTATTGTCTTTCGGTCTGAAGGGCGCCGTAGCTAGTGAAATTACCGGTCAAATGAAACTTGACATCTTAATGTCAATAAGTGTCTCAAGGTGACGAACGCAGTTCTAGTGCCGCTCAGAATTTTTGGGGTTTTCAATAATTTTGAGCAGCACTGCATTGTAATGGCCTGCATTAAATCAGCGGAACGTCCTGTTTGTCTCGTCCCTTATTTTCATTAAAAAAAAATACTTGCCAGTGAGTTTCTTGTATGTTCATCTAAGAGGCTCTAATTTTCCTGAAGGTAGGGTATTCATGTTGGTATCGGTTACATGTCCAGTTTCCTCGATTGCAAAACCAGAGTACGGTATTTGTGGAAATTATTGCAGGCTTTATTAGCAGTGACCCGGGTGGGTCGTGGCGGGAGATCTCGCCGCAAGCGCGTGGGCGCAGGCGCGGTGACAGAACATTCTCCACTTGATCTCTCCGCGGCCGGAGAGAGTGCTGCCAAAAGAGCGCGGCTCTCTGCCAGTCCTAGCACTCGAAGTGATGGCGACGAAAGGGATCGAGTATCCAATGAAGGTGAGCGAACTTATATTATATTTCATGGTGTCTACATGGAGGTCGAGAGAGATTCCTAGAGGAGGTTTTTATCAAGTATTAAAGAAAGTTTGAATAGTGTGCGGTAGAGAGTTTGGCTTTTCAGAGAAAGCGAAGAGCAACTGCCATTTAGTTTTACGATAATAAAAAATTAGTTTAAAATTAAAAGTTAAATATTAAAGTTATATATTATTCATAACGATTTATTAGCTCTATCAAATAATACTAAAATTGTAACTATCTATTTATCGGAGCTCACTTTATGATGAGTTATCATGTTAATAATACGGCGCCATTTTCTGCGTGTGTTTCGGCGGTGGTGATCACTTAACACCCGTACGCTCGTTTGTCACCCTTTTCCATAGAAAGTACATGATACAGACCAGTGAATGGTTCGTCTCTTCTAGATCGCAGTGAGACTCGAGAGTGCCTGTGCTCGGATGCGCGCGCTCGTATTTCCGCCTGGTCAGTCGACGACGTGTGCGACTTCGTCACCTCGATCGACATTTGCGCCGAGTACGCGACGGTAAGTTACCATTCACCATTAAGTAGCTACCACTCGACATTACGATACAAATATCAACGAGTTTTTATTATGAAAGTTGAAGTTATTCGGTCTAAATATAGACGCATGTTTTTGCTCCCATTTGAAGGCGGTCGAATAGTTGTTGGCTATTGTTTTTATTATTATAACCTATATGCGAATTTGGAAGCTGAATCTGCTTCTAATGGTAAATAAGAAATGCACTTTAGATACCAGTAATTGTGAAACGCATAACAAAATATTTTTGAAGTTATTATATTGTGGCTTTTGATAAAGATTTCAAGTTCGCCAAACTATCATCATCTTATATTAGTTTTGAACATATTACCTATATGTTGCTACGGGTTTTTTAAGAATATTAATTTATACATGTGGTATATAGACACATACAATTTCATCCACTAGAGTATAAGAAAAGGCTAAAATTTTGTAATTACAAAGAAATTCTTTAATTGCATATAAAACCTTACATATTTTTTATGTACACAATTTTTTTTCTATGGCTGTTTTACATGGAACGATTCAAATGAACTTGAATATGTAATACATTAAAAAGTATATAAAAACGTTCCTTAAATGCGCACTACAGAGAGACTGACATTCATTAATTCTCTGCTATTCATAACGACTCGTTCCGAAGAATTATTTTTTGAATCGACTAATTTCGCGATCCATATTATTTCCTGGGCTATTAAGGCGACACTTAATGCCAGCGACCTCGAGCGATATGAGTTCACGGCTGCCGACCGGTCATCTATGTAACAAAGCCAATATTTTCAAAATTCTTGCGTGGAAAACAGTTTATATGCTTACAATCCTCGTTATTCACAACTAATCTGAATGAACCTACACAAAAAATAACAAGCTAGAATAACTTTTCTGAGAGAAGTACCAAAAAAATGCGTCACGCCATGCCAAAAAACTTGTTTAACTTCAATGAAATGTGGTAGTTCAAAAAGGCTGGGCAGTGTTAACTATAACCAACAGCAAGCATTAGCAACCTACAAATAAGACTTAAGGATATGTGTAACAGGATTAAGTCGTTTTCATAGCTCGAAATGCTATACTTTCACCACAAAACTTGTCTAAAAACACCATATTTGCGTGTTTTCTGCTTACTCTTCGCCTTAAAAGGTTAATTTCTTCTCAGAGGTTCACTATATCGAACAGAAGCACAAAGCAAGCTGATTGATTCATGAAACAAACTAATTGAACAATACAATATTGATAGCAATAGCACTTCAACTCCACTCTTATATGACTCATTAGCAAATGACATTAGATAAACAGAATCGATGGGAAATGGTCGTGGGAGAATGACTGTAAAAACTGTCTCAGATTTGTTGTCATTAGGATATTAATAGGCATTATAAATTGGCGTGACATTAAGCATCCTGGATGTTGCGTTTTGTTGTGAAACTTATACAGGGTGTGTGTGAAATGCCGCTTTAATTATTTTATTGGTTGGCAATTAAAGTATAGCTAAGTGCGATTTAAGATCTGATTCAATCAGGCCTACCAACTATATAAAACAATATTTTCAATTTTGGATTTGTGATTTTTATTGAGTGTGAATTCCACTGTTTAAATTGTCAAGCGACAAAAATTTTTATAGTCTTAAGGATTATTTTAATTTTATCTATAATGTACACTGTATTCGACGCAATATATAAATTTCATTTCTAAATTTTGTCTTCAATCAAATCGACACGAGACTGGTGCCAGAATGTGGCGAGTCAACATCTCCTGAGAGTGCCTCGTGTAGCGGCGAAACACGTGTCGAATTGATTAAAGACAAAACTTTGCGGAATTTACACTCCAATTGCAAAATATGGGTAATTATGGATTTCGGCAAATTAACGTCTAAATCAATAAAGTTTCAATTTGTTCAGTAGTGATAGGATTGCATTGTATTTGCTTCGTCTCCTCTTATTAATATGCTTCATCAGGTTTATGTCAGTAACTGTCGGTCAGAAGGAGTCTGTAACATCAGCCTAACTTGACCGTTGGTATTTAAATTGTAAAAACAATGATAATATAAACACTGAAATCCAGTTGTTACAGCCTCGACCTATCTGTGTTCACAGATATAACATATTTTGTATTTGTGTGTCGGATTTTATTAGCCCACTTTGAACTGCCTTTCTTACTTTCTTCACAGCCCTTACATACAATAGCTGATGCCCGCGACTTCGTCCGCGTAGATAAATGTTTCTTTAAAATAATAAGCACGCTTGGAATTGAAGGTTATCTCATGTCCTATTCCAGTTTCGGTTCCCGTTTTCGCTCCCGTTCCCATATATATGAATCTTATTTCGAGGAAGATTGCTATGGCAATCTAAACCTATTATGGGTACAGTTATAGCTCATCGACGTGAATTTCATTTTTTCACTAAACCCACGGGAACCATGGATTTTTCCGGGATAAATAAAAGTCTATGTCGTTTCCCAAGCTTTAGTCTATCGCTGTATCAAATTTCATCAAAATCGGTTCTTTACCTCCGGCGTAAAAGCATAACAAACAAACTTACATTCGTATTTATAATATTAAATGTGTGTCGAAGTTCATTAATCCAATTTTCACACATTATATATTTGTCTAAAGTAATTCATTAATTTATTCTTTATGTTTATTATTATATTATTTACTAGCTGACCCGACAGACGTTATTCTGTATATAATAAAAAAATTTTTTTATATGAATTTGTCAATAATATATCATAACATCAAAAATTACTTCGTAAAATATGCACCCTGCTGTCGTAATGAAATTGTTTCACAGCAGAACTGTCAAACCGTGCGTCAATAAATTCTCTCATAGAAATTATGACATCAACGGAAAAAAAAATATGTTGTTTTTATTTAATTTAGCAGCATTTTCCTATTTATTCACCTTTTAAACCTTCTCTGGACTTCCACAAATAATTCAAGACCTAAATTTGCCAAATCGGTCCAGCCGTTCTCGAGTTTTAGCGAGACTAACGAACAGCAATTCATTTTTATATATATAGATTATTTGTATGTGAGACAAGGCTGTCATTTCAGGCTTATTTAAGTGCGAAACCCCGAAAACCATGTTTAGTTTAAATGTAGGTCACAGTAGCTTATGTATCGCATTACAAAATGATTTATATTCACGAATCATGTTAAAGCTCGACTGTAGATTAATTGTTAAGTGGCTAATAAGCGGTTTACAAGGATTTCTATGATGGATGTGGTATCTTGACTGCTTGTAAAAAGGGTGTCGCAATCATGTACGAAATAGAATATCCATCTTATTCGCGCCTGAATTACACATTGATCCGTATTTACGACGAGAATTATTGTTGAATGCAATTTGTTTATGATGTTTATAATTAATATTAAGTTCACAGTTGTGTTCAATTAGGATAAATACTTTCCGTTGCCGTTTTTAGTGCTATGTTGTATATGAAACAATATAAGTTTAATAAATAGTTATCCATCTTAGTGTAGAGCAACTAAAGGAATATAATTTTATCAATATTACTATAAAGCGTGAATAAGAGATCATCATCATGACTAGCCGGAATACGTCCACTGCTGGACAAAGGCCTCCCCCAAAGATTTCCACGATTATCGGTCCTGCGCTGCCCTCCTCCAACCTATTCCAGCGATATTGACCAGATCGTCGGTCGATCTTGTAGGGTCGATCACCTACCAACACTGCGTCTTCCGGTACGTGGTCGCCATCCGAGGACTTAACTGCCATTACGGCCATCTGTCCGTCGAACTATTTGTCCTACCCACTGCCACTTCAGTTTCGCAATCATTTGGACTATGTCGGTGACTTTGGTTGTCTTATGGATCTCCTCATTTCGTGCTCGATTCGATCTCGCAAGGAAACTCCGAATATAGCCCTCTCCATTGCCCTCTGAGCGACCATGAGCTTCTCATAAGGCCCATAGTTAGCGACCACGTCTGCGTACCGCAAGTCATCGCTGGCAACACACACTGGTTGAACACCTTCGTCTTCAGACACTGTGGTATTTGGGACGCGAAGATTCCTCTATATTTAATGAAAAAAATATTTTGCAATAATCGCGTTCTTAAGATATGCTTAAGATTACAAGTCGTGACACAGATCGACCCGACCCGGCCGATATTCGTCTCATTCGTCGATGTCAAACGCGAGCCGATCCTGCGCCTGCGCATCACACTTCGTGATCGCTATTGTTCAATAATTCACGCCGGCTTTGCTTTGTTTACACACGAAATTGTTTTTAACTGAGCACCAGATGATTTTCAGTAGATTCGATATATGATCTTCTCGAAAAGAAATGTCTTCTCGAAAAAAAAATCCCAAAATTCTGAGCAGTACCGCGATTGTGCTCGTCATTTGTCTAGAAATAAGTTTCAATAGCCAACTAATTTCACTAGCAACGACACCCTCATAAAATAGTATCTGTTCAGTGTACACTGCTGCATCAGGATGATGCTACAAAGGATTCTCTTTCTGGTGTGGAATATCTACGCAGTGCATGCCTATTAATGCCCAGATCTATAGAGCGTACTAAAACTTTGCTCAGACTTTACGTGTGCTGCTAAGTGTAACTAACACTTAACACCCCAATGCAGAAGTCAATTTCGCATGTTATCACACTCGGCTATGTTTTACGAATGTAAAGTCTCAGCGAAATCTAAGTAAGCTCTATAGATCTTACCGTAAGAGGGCGCTTCCCGGTCCTGTCTGTCGTCAACGTGAACATGTTCTGACATCGAACTCATCCCGCCTGATGACGACAAACAATAGGAAGCGATAACATTGAACCAAAATACTTAGTTCCATAATACTTAATCCAGGAAATACGTATAATAATAATACTGGTATTACATAAATAAAATTTGAAAAACATTTTTTTTATGAACGATACGGGGCTCGAACCTCTGGCGTTCCGTGCCAGTGCTCTCCCAACTGAGCTAACCGTTCGAGTGACGCATCGTCATAAAATCTTGTACACTTTGTTCAACACTCAATACTGGTATTTTTAATATACCATATAGTAAGTGCGAAATCACTATTACTTTCGACACTTTGAGACAAACTATATTACGTCTCATAAGCCCAGTAATGTCACTAGGTATATAATATTTATTCACTAACTACAGGTTGCACGGTGCATTTCCAACCAATGTGTTCCAATGCCGACCAATTTGACTACTCGTGTATCCGGCGTAACGTAAATATATTCATCGGAATGGTCATATTGCTCTTTGAAATATGTGCAAAGTTTCTCAAGTTTAACGTAAACATACACACACACAAACATACATTCTCTTTTATATAATATAAATATTGGAAAATGGGATATAAAGCCGGAGCCTTAGCTCCATTAGTAGGCTAACAGACTCGGCAATGCACTGGATGTAATCTGATATGTCTGTCAAAAGGATTATAAAAAAAAACTTTGTACGCAAAAATAATTAAGGCAAACAATATAATTAATAATATGACGACCCATATAGCCGAATGGTTAGTGACCCTGGCTACTCCCGCACCCGGGTTCGAATCCCGGTAGGTGCAATCATTTATATGATGAATATAGATGTTTGTTTCCGAGTCATGGATGTTTATATGTATTATATATATATATATATATATATATATAATCTGAATCTCGGAAACGGCTCCAACGATTTTCATAAAATTAAGTATGCAGGGGATTTCGGGGGTGATAAATTTCAATTAAAAAAAAATGGTTTTATCCATGTTTGAATGAGAAACAGCTACAATAATATTAGAATACAAAGGTAAATTTCGCCACTATATACAAGACTATTATAGCTCAGATGGGACATTGGGTGATCCGGAAAGCAGAAGACCCCGGTTCGAATCCAGATGTCCTATTAGTTTTTTTTTGTTCAAGTTTTGTACATTCTTAAAAATCCGAGCAAGGCTCGGTCGTCCGGATATTGTATGTTTAGGTAAGTATATTGTATTAAATATATCATTGTCTTGTACCCATAGTACATGCTATGCCTAGTTTGGGGCAAGGCGGCAGATGTATTAATAATAAATAAATTGCGCTAATTATGTTAATAAATAAATTGTTGCTAAACTAAGTCTAGAATAGCTCATCTCATGACCGCTCTGCGCATGCGCTCGTGATCCACGATGTCGTAACGTGTGATTTATATAAATTATACCGGGCATGTGTTCGATATGAAGCATATAAATTATTTTGCGACGATCGCGACATATCGCCGGCCCGACGGATAATTTGTTACGATTTTCGTGAAAGGTCGCCGCTTGTCGATCGCGTCATGCGACTCGCAATTAATTGGTCGCAATTTGTCGTGTAATGTTGTGTTTAGATGTGGTTATGTCTTCGGAGAATGTGAGTAATATTTAATTAAATAATGATCGCTAGCAGCTCTTTGATAGTGAAGCGATTCGATATAGATTTTGTCATAATTGTGAGACAATCGTGACAAGTGCCGTTCTTTTTTTTCACTTCACCGTTGTAATTTTCAGTGCGAGAGTGGGAGTATGGGGCCATTCGACTAATATTGTAAAATATATACTTGACATTATAGCACCTGAATTAGCGGTAAATAATTTATAAAAATTCTGAGCGGCTAAAACTGCGCTCGTCACCATGAGACATAAATTGTCAAGTCTCATTTACCCAGTAATTTTACTAGCTACGGTGCCCTTCAGTTTGAAACACAGTAACGCTTACACATTACTGCTTCACGGCAGAAATAGGCGCCGTTGTGGTGACCATAATCTAGCCGGCATCCTATGCAAAAGAGCCTCTCACAAATCCAATCCCACAGAGTATTATTTTGATGCCTCACCGCGTTTGAGAGTAATTTAACTCCGAAAATTTTTTTTTAGGAAAAGGAGACTCGTAACTGATTTTTAGGGTTTACTTAGAGCTAAGGCGCGTAAACAAAACAGCAGGCACTAAAACCTTTGACTCCGATTAAATAAACAAAGAATGGGAAATATACTTTTGACTGGAATAAACCAGCAAACGCGTCGCGGTCAGCGATTGACAACCGACCGCATGTCTACCTCGAGGTTTCCGCACACGTAGCTATGTTTTAGAACCTAAAGCGCTTAACGCGCTTGCTCAGGTCTCATGTTACTATTAACGTGTTATAGTTATAAATATAATTCAATGAACATTCCCTCCACTGTGGCGTGCCGTGAAGATTAATGTGCTGGATCGATAATTGCATCGCAATTAGCAATATCAATGTAAAATTATTCACGAGCTAGCGGGCGAACGTTTTTAGTCACAGTATTAATTATACGTAATAGCTACGGTGGACTTTTATGTTGAATGAAATGAATGTTTTCAAAGGATTGATGCGGGTTTTGTATTGGAATCTTAAGTTGTATTGAAAAGAATGGGGTAAATTGAACCTTGTCCAATTTAACCCCCAGAAGACTCAAGTTTGCGCGTTTACCACTAAAAAAACCCCTTCTGTCGCATCACCGCTCTTTGACAACACTTCCCTAAAAGCCTCGCCTAGTATCGGAATACTGGGTCTCGAAATCTCGAGCGATTGCCAATTCCGTGGCCATCTGGAGGGCAAAGCCAAATTGGCTTCAAAGAAACTGGGCGTCATTAATAGAGCACGGCAATACTTCAAGCCGGCCCACATACTAGCGCTCTACAAAGCGCAGGTCCGGCCACACATGGAGTATTGCTGTCATCTCTGGTCTGGCGCACCCCAGTATCAGCTCGATCCATTTGACCGCGTGCAACGCAGAGCAGCGCGAATTGTCGGGGACCCAGTACTCTGTGAACGGCTGGATCACTTGGCGTTGCGTAGAGACGTCGCTTCATTGTGTGTCTTCTACCGCATTTATCACGGGGAGTGTTCCAAAGAGCTGTTTTACCTAATTCCTGCCACCGAATTCCACCTTCGCACGACACGCCACAAGTTAGAGTATCATCCTCACCATCTGGATGTGTGGCGGTCCTCCACAGTGCGGTTTACAAGGAGCTTTCTTTCACGTACTACAAAGCTGTGGAATGAACTTCCTTGTGCGGTGTTTCCGGGACGATACGACATGGGTACCTTCAAAAAAAGCGCGTACACCTTCCTTAAAGGCCGGCAACGCTCCTGTGATTCCTCTGGTGTTGCAAGAGAGTATGGGCGGCGGTGATCACTTAACAACAGGTGACCCGTACGCTCGTTTGTCCTCCTATTCCATAAAAAAAAAAAAAGAATTATTCAGTTTGTATGTAGGATCATGTAAATGGTTTTGAATGAATAAAAGTTATGACATTAATAAATAACATGGTCCAAGTGTTATATTTTATTTATCTATTTACTTACTTGTAAAGTATTTATGTGAAAGTAAAAGCTTGATTTTATTCAGAGTCAGACGAATACTTTAATCAATCAAATTATCAAAACAAATCAGATTTTTTTCAATTATGTCAAAAGTTTTGAAACACAAAAGGTTGTGCTAATAATAATAATAAGAAGAAGTGGCAAAAACTTTGTTACTATATGGAAATCGAGGTGAGAATCGAAAACATTTATGAGAGAGGTGATGGTTTGTTCGCGCACTCCAAGCAGAAGGTTTATATTTTGTGTGAACAAGCGATCGCTCCTTATCCGAGGGGGATAGATGAACCCGCTTCCCTCCACAAGTAATATACAAGCAAACCAAAAAACAACTGAATAGAATCATAATTCAGCTAAGCTAAAATTAAATACATAGCTACTAATGTTAAATAATAAAAATCACCAAAAAAAACTAAGCAGAATTCATTACAAATTCTTCTAAAATGGTCGCAAGAAATCGGTGATAATTAACGTTCTTAAAATAAATTTACACATTTTTATTTGCATGGCCATGTTTATTTATTTTAGCCTGAATTTTCAGCTAACTCTTGCAGTTAATGAGATACAGTCCCTTGATTGACAGACTAACGGACAGACATTGGAGTCTCAAGCAGGGTTGCATCAACTAACTTTAGCAATAACAAACGTGTTAAAGTAACGGTACAGCAAAAAATGAGTTGCAGCGTTTGACAGTTTTTAGATGACGTCATAACTTTAACTGTTAATTGTAACCGTCCAATCTTCACGGGTAAAAGCAATCGTTAATGTTAAATAGCTACATAGCGACCTGTCAAAAGTTTCCACTTCCTAAAGGGTTGAGCTAACGAGAAGAAGTGACAAGAAACTCACTGCCACTCATTCATTTTCCAAATCATTTTAATTAAAATATATGTAAAGCATTGCGAAAAAACATTTTATATATTACATATAATAAAAATAGTTTGAATAACTAAAAAACACGCTTTGGTTGAAAAGATAATGGTGGAAATTTAAAATGAACATCAACTGTCGTATTGACGATAGAAGAAAAAATGGAATAATTTTATCATATTAATGTATTGTCATCGCTCCTCGATAAATCTACGAAGTTTGAACGAAATCTGGCCGTTTCAAATGAGTCAGTTGCAAACAAACATACAAACAGGTGGAGCTAATAAAAAGCATTGCGAACAATCAATCTATCAATGCAAGCTCATGCTTCACTTCAATACAAATGCCACACACGAGATAAACACATATAATTTGTGACCGCTCATTCTGTGTCTATCACCTCAAAAACAAACTCACATCATCACCTGGAGCCATACACGACTATCCATGCTCGCCTATTGTTAAACGATTAACAAGCTCGTAGCCAAAGCTTCAACTCCGAAAGCACACGAATGTGAATCTTATTCTGTTGCAGTAGGGCTGGTGGTGTTTTTAACGGACGCAAATACATTGTCATGTTGATGTGTAATTACTATAATGAGCAGTATATCGTGACCGCTAAACGGACATATTGTTATGATTTGGAGTCATGAAATCACAATGGTCACGGGCCATCTCGCGCATGCGCGGTCCGAACGATTTCACTTTTGTCGGACTAGTTATAGCTTGGTGCTATGACGTCATTTCACTAGAACCTTTGATAATTTATACGTCTAGATAGAGCCTCTTGCTGCTAGGCAATCAATGAAAACAGTCGAGGTTTATTCCCGCAATTCTAGGTCTTACACTCGCAACATGTCCCTTTGTGTATTGTTCAGAATAAACCCCTATTTAAATGTCAAATACCTGTCAAACTGAATTTTTTCAAAGTTTTCACAGCTGGCTATCTAGACGAATTACGGCCGTTTTCACAAACTTATCTATCCTTAGTTTAACTTACTAGAGGTAGACCTATCGACATAAAGCATTGGACTATAACTATACTGGACATAACTACGGATAGATAATATCTTGTCATTAAACGGTGACAGCCACGTATCCGTAACTAGAGATACGATATTAAAAACGGCCGTTAGTGTTTTGAATATTTAACCACTAGTTAACGCACACATTGATAAATCAATAGTGGTCACGCATTTTCGGGCTGTCAGGTTAGAACAGATGAAATGAAAGCCTATTTCTGCCGTGAAGCAGTAATGTGTAAACATTACTGTGTTTTGGTCTGAAGGGCGCCGTAGCTAGTGAATATGAGACTTAACATCTTGTCTCAAGGTGACGAATCTTCGAGTAATAGGCAGAGTGTATCATTACCATCAGCTGAACGTCCTCTCGTCCCTTATTTTTAGAGGTCGAGATTTAATTTTTAAGTTCATATAAATGCTCCAAATTCTTCTTTAAAAAATCTCTATTGCCTACGATTTTTGCCCAGATGAGTCACTATGTTCTTAACGCGAATAGACTATAGAATACCGTGGTCTATATTACGCCGGTCACTTTGTTTTATGCTTCAATCACGGACACTTTATCATTGGCTACTTGCTCCATAGTTTCTACAATACAAGCAACAACTGAATCGTGGGCCGTAAATATTATAATTTTATTTAGTCGTCAAAAAGGCCCCGACGGCATTGGTACCGTTGTATCGTGAATAAGATTGTTACTAATATAATTGATTGGTTTTGCTGGCTAAGATTGGTTGCTGATTAGTAAAGACTACTGCTGCCTACAAAACCAATCATAACAAATTATTGTCATAAGATACCTACAAAATGGTTTTAAGGGTAAATTTGTACACTTTAATAATAAAGTCCCAGCTGATGTTGAGGCGTTATCTATTATAAATAAACATAAAACCGTAGAGTCGACGTGTCTACATTCCAAATTTTTTAATACAAATTTAAAAATAATAATTTGTCTGTTATTTTGTACATGCTAATCTGTAGAACTACGGGACAGAAATTCATGAAACTTTCCCGAAAGCCTTCAGCGTAGCGTGGAGCATTATTTAGGCTTTTATCAAAATAGCTCTTGCTTACATTTATTCAAAATTAAAAATTCAGGTATAACGGATAGATTACAGAGAGCCTCTCCAATCCCTTAAAAGATATCCCGCAAAGATTAGCTCCTGAAGGAAAACAAAGCCTGTTTGTATTGTTCCATTTCTAAGCTAATATTATCGAAAGCTACCACGGAGGTACCGGCTAAGAAAGACGGCTTTTGAGAAAATAAATGCCTTAAGGATATATTGAAGGCTGTATTGAATTTTGAAGATCGGTTCGTATAATTTATCAGCCTTCACAAAAGAGTACTTCCTCCTTCGCACGACATGCCACAAATTAGGATATCATCCCCACCATCTTGGTTGTGTGGCGGTCCTCCACAAGGAGCAAGGAGCTTCCTTCCACGTACTACAAAGCTGTGGAATAAACTTCCTTGTGCGGTATTTCCGGGACGATACGACACAGGTACCTTCAAAAAAAGCGCGTACACCCTCCTTAAAGGCCGGCAACGCTCATGTGATTCCTCTGGTGTTGCAGGAGAATTTGGGTGGCGGTGATCACTTAACACCAGGTGACCCGTACGCTCGTTTGTCCTCCTTTCCCATAAAAAAAAAAGCATAAACGAAGGAGTTACTTTACCATTCGTTGATTCTCGCTCGCTTGCCCATCTTTATCATAACGAACATCGCCTAATATCAGAAGAACACCACAAACAACCCAATAGCCATTGTAAACCGTGCCATGTAAGTATGGTGAAAAGTGCGCTCTAAATCAAGCGCGGTTTTATTACCGGTATTAAGCTAACAAGGACCAAGTGTCGTGTACTAACTTCTAGTTCGTAACTTAACGACAGCTTTTATTGACGGCGCGCGACGACCGGTCTACGTTACCTGACCCTTCACCCTTGGCAGGACAAGCTTTTATGTGTCGACTTCAAATAAAATTTTGATCAGAATAACAGGTTTTGCACTTGAGTGACAGAATACCATCCGAATTTATCGTGTATGTCGTGAAGGGTATACCAGAGTAATCGAACAAACCAGACTGACTTATTGTTTCAGCGATTTTTGTATTAACTCAATAAAAATAAAAATATTTAATTACAGGCACCATTTAGACAGAATAAAAAAAATTCAGTATGAAATATTACAGTTATGCTGAAATACTTATATTAAATAAAATAATAATACACACTTAAGTGTGTTGTAATTTTCATTAATTATTATATACAAGCTGATGCCCGCGACTTATTCCGCGTAGTTATAGGGTTTTCAACAATAATAGGCAACTTTGGAAATGAACATTATCACATCTCCTGTTCCAGTTCCGGTTCCCATTTTTGCTCCCGTTCCAACATATTACATGAATCTTATTTCGAGGAAGATTGCTATGGCAAACTAAACCTACTATTGGTATAGTTATAGCTCATCGACGTGAATTTAAATTTTTCCGGGATAAAATGTAGCCCATGTCCTTTCCCAAGCTCTAGTTTATCGCTGTACCAAATTTCATCAAAATCGGTTCAGTAGCTCCGGTGTAAAAGCTTAACAAACATATTTACATTCACATTTATAATATTAGTAGGGATTTTCAGAGCAGCTATCAGAATGGTATTCTTTGAGCGACTCAGCCTGTTCTAGAACGATGCTACCCGAATATCTCTTCAGCACACTTATTATTTACTTATGATGCTACAATAACTAACTAATAGAGTTCCTGATTAGTCTCTCGTTGGAAAAACAAAGTAGAAGTTAGTGTTAGAAAAAGCTTTACGAATTCACCTTCAAATTCAAATGATCATTCATACGTAATAAATAAATTCTCGGGTGCTTTTGTGCTTACATTTGAACGAAACTTTTCGTTAGGTGTTTTATAAATATCAATATTGTCGGAATAGTTCATAATTCAATAAGTGTCGTTGTATTCAGCAAAAGTTAATTCTTCATTTACCATCCTTAACGGATCGTATTTCAAGCTATCGTAAACTTAAATGCATAAGCTGTAAGGCATCCACCACATTATGAATAAACATTTAAATGGAAGATGAAGTCAATTTAATTCACAATCAGTTGCTGTGTGATAAACACCGTTGTCTGTGAAGCAAATATTTAGTTTATATTATAGTAACGGAACTATAAATTCAATGAAAGCCGCCTGACTTGCAGCATAATATCTTCTTTTAGCTTTTAGCTAGAAAGAAGTTTTGACTGAGTGTGTATTATTACTACCGCTGTAATAAAATCCAATATGGCTAATTCCAAAATGGCTGCCGTTCAAATAAATAAATATACTTCTTTTATTAGTGTTTAACTTTACTGTTTTGATATATTTTGTGTAAGCCAGGCAGGCATGCAGTAAATTTATAATATCTTCTTTTGGCTTTTAGCTAGTTAGAAGTTTTGATAGAGTGTGCACTATAAATGCTACTGTAATGAAAACAATTATGGCCAATTCCAAAATTCCCGCCATTCGAATAAATAGGTATTTCTTTTACATTAGTATTCACCGGCACTTCACCGATTGTTTTTATTGACTTAAGTGACAGTTTTGTCATCCAAATGTTATAACGAGAGTGAGAAAGGCAAGAAAACATCTCCTTATGATGCCTCGTGTAGAGGCAAAACACGTGACGAAGTGGTTAAACACAAATCTTGGCTGAATTAACCCTAAAGAAAACTCATAACATTTGGATGATTATGGATTTACGCAGAATAATGCCTGATTCAGTAGACAGGGTTGCCACTGACAAGATACTTCAAGCATCATTATCTACAAACAAAGGAGGAATTTTGAGTCAACGTACCACAACACTAAATATTAAATTTGTATATACGCAGTAAACACTCCCATTTTTTAAAGATCATATTAATTAAAAAAAATTGTAACTGGAGATCATAATATTATGATATTGTAGATATATCTGAATGAACTGGGAAATCTTCGATAATGAAACTCCCTCCCAGACGTCTTGCTAGAACGGCGTACTGTTTCGACTGTCCGTTCAAATGTAGTTGTCTAGATGTAGATTGCAGCCGCCAGCTAGGGTAAAGATTTTATCACTGATACTCATTAATTAGACGCTATCGTCTGTACCACAGGCCCATTACTGACTCTAATACTGCTTTTATACGCTTAGTTAGTACTCACAGCGAGATTGGATTTCGACTCTCTCACTGTCTCTTGATATTTCCAATAGCTGCGACATTTTAAGTAAATTTCGTCAAAATTCAGTACATGATGAAGATGATAGATTTAATCATATTAATATATATAATCCAGTATTCTGAGGTTTGGTTCCATAACTTCTAAAGTAATGAATAGATTTTAATGGGGATTAACTTCATGAAGTGCAGTTTAGTCCAGCGTGAGAGGATAGGATAGTTTTTAATTCGATTTGGGACCTTAACTTTTTTAACCTTGGACATATTTTCTATGCGAGAGTTGCTAATATAATGCTTTATAATAGCTTGTTTATTTAAAATGTGTGTTGATTGATGCATCTACTGTTCTCAATAATTCTTGTGTTTTAACTATAATTACTTTGTAAAACAATGAAACTGTAAATGTTGATTTAAAAGAGAGGCAATGAGTTTCTTGCCACTTATTAAAGGTCATTTTTCTTACGCATCTCTTTTGAATTGTAAGCCTATATAATATATCTTAAACATATACGACCTTACTAATAAACTTGGTATAATGTTATAACTATGAATAAGCCAAGAATATGCTAAATGTTTACCAATACACATTTTGCTTACCTATGATTGGTTTGTTCGGACGTTTATATTTCCCGAATTACTTTCCAGGCGCTGATATTCGGAAAACTTCATAATTATGCTTGTATTGTCAGTGTTATCAGAGGTATAGTCACCATTTTGTAAATTCTTGGTTTATTAACAGTTATAACTTTATACCAAGTCTATTTGTAAAGGCCCGTACTGTCTTACTAATGATCATTGTGTAAAATTACACCAAGATATATTACATCTCCAGTCAGTAGTGACAAAAGTAAGATAGAGACAAGCTGTGTAACTTATAAACGTGAAGTAAACGTATTCCTAGTTTAAAACTTTAAGTTTCTACGACTACATTATTACATAACAGGGACAAATATTTTAAACTTGGTGTAACTTTACTTCGCGTTTATTAATAACACAAAGTAAGTATAATATAATATGTATAAGTAGAACGTGTCTAAACCCAGAGGTCTAAAATTAGTCACGTGACTCCATCATCCGGGGCTGTCAATGAAGACACGTAGTCACCTTATCGGCGTATGTCATTTGAATCTCAGCGGGGACCGATGTAAATTGCTCGAAGCGATAGGTTCGTATACGTTTCCAATCTCGAACCAATTGTGCATAATATTATATATGAAATAGCTAATTCGAATGAATTTAAATAGTTTTGATAAGGAATAACGGTAAAAGTACACTTATATTTGTCACAAGAAGCATTGCGAAGCGTTAAATGAAATATTTCGTAGTTCAGATGTTATTCGGAAAGTTGGAATCGGTCAACTTAAAACATAATTCATTATTATATAACACTCTATACCATGTGTCTGGTCAGCTGTGTTGGAGCTTTTAGAGGAATCAAAAATAGTAAATTTTATCGACAAATCATCCCCTCTAAGTAGTTTTTCTCCCACCATAACTATGGCAGCTGTTTTTAAGCTAATCTAAGCACCAGTGTTGTACTAATGTAGAAGTTAGAGAGCATTATTTTTTTTTTGATAATCTTAATAATGACGTGGAATCATATTCAATTCATATTCATCATATATTTATCGAACATTTGTTTGGAATTCTTACTTATTCTCTTCCCCTTATATTAATATATATTTAAAAATGTTGCCGCGCCAAAATAAGTATTTTGATTATAAAACTCGAATTATCGTTTTACTTCATGGTGTCCCCAATATCGTGACGAAGTGCGCGCCCCCGGTGATTTTTTGCACTTATTATTTTCTTAGTGCGCCGTATATAGTATCAGTACAGAATTATATATATGTGTGTTTTTGATCATGTTCACTAAACGCTCTAATACAAATAATGAATTCAAGCTCTAAATTTAATATATAATTTCTATTTATAGATACAGTTTATTTTTTCTTTACATTTTATTTAATATTTTATATTTAAAACGCTTTTTAACTTTGAATATGATTGACATTATATTGTAGCATGCAGCACTTTACAATCTAATTTGTTTTTTTTTTTTTATGGAATAGGAGGACAAACGAGCGTACGGGTAATGTACATTATTGCCATTGTAAAATTACCTATTTGATTTAAAAGAATGGCCGTTCAGTTTCTTGTATGTTCATCTCACGAGCTCTTATTTTTCCGAACATAATATCATGGTAGATTCAGGAATTATATTAATAATGGCGATTGGTCGCTAACTATGGGCCTTATGAGGAAGCTAACTGTCGTTCAGCGGACAAATGACCGTTGGAGTCCTCGAATGGCGACCACGTACACGAAGATGTACCTAGTGTTGGTTGGGCCCCCACAAGATGGACCGACGATCTGGTCAAGATCGCCGGAATAAGTTGGATGAGGGCAGCGCAGGACCGATCGTCATGGCGATCTTTGGTGGAGGCCTTTGTTCAGCAGTGGCTGAAACGATGAATAGCGATTGAAAACACTTAGCCCAAGCCTATTTGAATAAAGATTGTTTGACTTTAACTATAATATACAATTAATAACTCCAGTCCTCCAGAAAACAGAGAGAAGTATCTTAAATAAGAGTTGTATATCCAGTGATGAAAATAACAGGGCTGTATCGGGACAAAGCCGAAGGGTAATTCACGAATAGATTGGATATGACATTTGTATGAGAAATCAATCGGTGCCGACAAATGCACCGACGTATTACGCGATTTCACGCCGTTCGGCGGGGACGGTGGAAATTATTGGTGCCACTTTCAGCGGAAACCATGCGCGTGCTAGTAATGGATGGCAGTGTTTAGCAGATGGTACGCGGTAATGTTGGTACGCAATTTTATATAGGGCTACCATTCTTTTTACACGCTTTTTATTAGCTTCCACCAGTGGAAGGCTCCTTTGCAGCTAGATTATGCGTACCACAACGGCGCCTATTTCTGCCGTGAAGCAGTAATGTGTTAGCATTACTGTGTTTCGGTCTGAAGGGCGCCGTAGCTAGTGAAATTACTGGGCAAATGAGACCTAACATCTAATGTCTCAAGGGCACGAGCGCAGTTGTAGTGCCACTCAGAATTTTTGGGGTTTTTCAAGAATCCTGAGCAGCACTGCATTGTAATGGGCAGGGTGTATATATTACCACCGAGACGAGCAGGACGTACAGATACGTCCTGCTCGTCTCGTCACTTATTTTCATGAAAGTAAAGCTTCACCTGTATGGATGTTTGTTTGTAACCGACTCATTTGGGCGCGATTTTGACCCACTTTATATGGCCAGATTTCGATCGAACTACGTAGACTTATCGAGGGCCGATGACTATACATTAGTTTGATAAAATTGTTCTATTTTTCAATTTGCAAAATAAGATTTTTGTTAATTTATTTAATTTTCATCTATCGTTGATAAGGCAGGAATTGATGTTAATTTTAAATTTCAACCATTATCTTTAACTGATTTATCTAATCTTAGAAAATGTTCGCATATCAAAGAGAATTTTGTGATTTTTAGCGTGTTTTTTAGTTTTTTTACACTTTTATGTGTAAGTTTTTTGCTCAAAAAATCATAATTTTCGTCACTGACTAAGTTTGCTTGATGATCGACGCAAAACACATCAGTATCCGATAGCTTAAATTAACGTTTGCTTAATTAAATACATATTTACTTTACAAAATAAATTGTTTTGGCGATCTTTCAAAGTTTGTGTTATAAGCGCTGGTTGTATGTCATTAAACTACTTTTGAATGACTGAAATGATTTGGATGAAGTTTTGTTTGAGTAAGCTTAGCTTTAGTCTTTAGAGTATTAGTGGTAAAGTTGTATTACCACGATTTCTTGCTTGCTATTATTAATGGCAAGACAATGTCTGTCGGGTCATAGTATACATGTAAATGCGTTATATTTTAACGAGCTAACTAAATCAAATCTTATCTCGATATCGGCACGATGCAGGGGCAGCCCTATGTTAGTCTAATGATCGCGGCGAACCAGTTTGCGACCTTTCAATGCTGGAATGTCAACCGCCAGAGTACAGCTAGCTCGTGCGTGGCGCGATACCTTAACTAATAGTATACCTGCATTACAATTACATAGATCTTTGCCACACTCGATGCTTTGACGAGATTAGAAGACAAATTACTTTGAATATGATAGTTTATTATTTTAAGCAAATATATTAGCATTGTAATAATATGTTTACCTACGGAAGATAGGACATTAACTAATAAATAATCAACTCTTATATTTTTCATATAGCGAGAGGCGCCTTTGCACAGGATGACGGCTAGATTATGGGTACCACAACGGCGCCTATTTCTGCCGTGATGCAATAATGTGTGAACATTACTGTGTTTCGGTCTGAAGGGTGCCGTAGCTAGTGAAATTACTGGGCTAATGAGACATCTTAGGTCTCAAGGTGACGAGCGCAGTTGTAGTGCCTCTCAGAATTTTTGGGCTTGTTCAATAATCCTGAGCGGCACTGCATTGTAATAACTGGCAGGGCGTATTACCATCAGCTGAACGTCCTGCTCGTCTCGTCTCTTATGTTCATAAAAAAAACTTATCCGTAACTGAAAAACCCACGCCATCTAAATGATCTTCTTGACTGAGCTTCTGAAGCCCATAATCCAGAGAGAATTTTAATGAACGTTGCCCTATAATATGGGTAATCAGTGTAAATGAAGCCATAAAGTTGCAAACTAAATAAAGTGGCGTTTATATTTACAATTATTGTAATACATTTTGATCGTAAATGTTCAGTAAATTGTATTTAAACTTGTGTAATATTAGTTGGTAAACTTTCTTAGTTGAGTTTACGTCCGCAGAGATAATTAACGGTTATTTCCATGTCAATACTATTGCGTTATACAAGTGTGGATAAGCCACATTTAAGTTATTTTAGTTAAATAAAATATAGAATTTATCAAGACAAAATAACCCATTTCTGTGTGTAAGCACTTAAAAAAATTTTAACCAAAAAAACAACCACTTCCAAAAGCACTATTCCAAAACAATAGATATAATATGCACTAAAATGTATAGTTATACCGCAAAATACTGCAGCAATGAAAAATCTAAAAATAAATGTAAATTGATCATCCACATATGTATAGCGAATTTAAGACTTCTATGGTTTTCTCATGGATGCCACCGTCAGATCTGGACCAAATTACAATGGGACCACAGAGGAAGCACCAGCTTTCAAATAAAAAAAGAATAATCAAAATCGGTTCAACCAGTCCAAAGTTTTGAGGAAACAAACATAAAAAAAATGAAAAAAAAAGAACATACCGACGAATTGAGAACCACCTCTTTTTTTGAAGTCTGTTAAAAATGAACTAATCATAATCATCAACATCGAGCGTAACAAGAATGTGTGACTATTTCTTGCCTTTTAATTCTGCCATGTTTTAATAATACATAATATATACTAGCTGACCCAGCAAATGTTGCATTGCCATGTAAAGTAATAAAAAAAAAAACAATACTTAAAATTTTTGGGGTATAAAAATAGACCGATTCTCAGATCTACCAAATTTATCGTACTACAATTATTGTAATAAATTGCCATCTTTCAACCCTATAGCTGATTTGTGAATGGAACAGAATAATATAAAAATCGCGATACGAAAATAGTTGTAGCTCGTAGAAGGGCGAAAATTTGAAGTTGTATGTATGAAAAAAACTTTATATGACAGAGTTGTCAGTTCTGTGGCATTTAAAACAAAAACAACATGTCGCGTAACCGAAAATCATGTCGATTTGCGATAAAATTTCTCTCATACGTCGATAAAGAAGTTTAACTTCAATATGTTTATAAATACATTTGTAATTTTGGCCACAACTCGTAGCATCCTCGTAAAACTAGACAGTGATGAGGTGTGCAATAAAAATGCTAATATCCTGGCCGTGTTCCGCGAACCATTGTTATAGTTTCACAGTAGTCGCGTACTCAAATACTGACCTTAGATTCTCTGAATGCGGTTTACGTATACAGGACAGATGTTTGAAACAAATTAATTTTGATGGTAGCAGAGCCAATTATTTGTGGAACTTTATAAAGCAGTTACTGCTGTAGATAACCTGTCACAAATTTGCAGATCAATTGGATGGAAAATATGCTATATATTTTTAAATGAAGACCACGCCTAAGTTTTTGGTTTTTCTTGAATAAAATGTTACAATTTTTGACACTATAATAGAGCCACAAAATTTGTTTAATGTTAACTATAGCGAAAATTAATCCAGTAATCTGATATAGTTAATTAATTGTAGATTATCTATACAGTCTGTCTTGAAACAGGTTCAGTCACAGATTATGTCGCAACAAGAATCTCCTTCGATTAATACAATTTATCCAAGTCTCTCAGTGACATCTGTAGACGTCGTAACGAGTTCATCTAGGATGCACTCATTATTCAGAGCCCTACTATTGCAACTCGAAAGTGACCACCGCACAAGTCGACCAGTCGACGCAGATGATTGCGTAATTAAAACTAACAGATGTTTAATTAAACGAATTGATTAGAATAGGGATTAGATCTAAGAGGCCTTATGTAGATTAGCGCTGTAAAAGCGTACGTAAACATAGGCATTTGATTATTGTACTCGTTACATGTGACTCGTTTTTGATGGGTAATTGAGAATCGAAGCGCTGTGCTGTCAATGTTAATTAAACTAAGTTTAGTGAGGGCTATTTATTCATTACGATATTAATGAGTAGTTTAAATGTCTTTTACAATAATTAATTTATTAGTTTACATGCTCGATTCCAATTTTCTTTTAGATTCGCTTACTAACAGAGAATTGCAGTTGACAATCTATATATATATATATATACTAGCTGACCCGACAGACGTTGTTCTGTATATAATAAATAAAATAATGTTTTTATATGAATTTGTCAATAATATATCATAACATCAAAAATTACTTCGTAAAATATGCACCCTGCTGTCGTAATGAAATTGTTTCACAGCAGAACTGTCAAACCGTGCGTCAATAAATTCTCTCATAGAAATTATGTATGGACACATCAAAGGAAAGACAAATTTGTTGTTTTTATTTAATTTAGCAGCATTTTTTACCTTTTAAACCTTCTCTGGACTTCCACAAATAATTCAAGACTTAAATTTGCCAAATCAGTGCAGTCGTTCTCGAGTTTTAGCGAGATTAACGAACAGCAATTCATTTTTATATATATAGATAATGAAAATGGTCTTTTTTTGATGGTCTTTCACGCCTAAACCACTGATCGTATCGACATGAAACTACTACCATTAGACGCGAGATTTATCCTAGATGGTTAATGGCTACTTATTTTTCGAATTTCAACTTTCCTTTATTAATTTATTTCCCTTTAAAATTTGCCCAGTGAAGCGGGTGGGAACGGATACTATTACCTATATATTTTTATTACCAGATCATCAAATATCAAAATAACAATTTTTTTTGTATTTATTATACATATTTACAATACCATTGTTTATATTTTTTCCTGTGCTCCTTCGAAAGGGTTTATCATTAGTCTTCTCAATTTATGATCATTTGAATTTAGTATTAAGACAGCTAAATCATGTTTTTTATGTAGCTATAAACTAGCTTGCTTAATAATGGCTCATCCGTCGTAAAATTTGGCAACAATAAAGCCCACGGAAAGTATGTCACTACGTTTATACAAACATCATTAGCATGTCATGATTCCAGTTCAGTTGAACAATAGCCGCAAGAAAACCATTACAATATGTAACACCGGTTTAATAGATGCGCATGTAACAGCTTTCATAACTCACTTGCGAAACGGCGGTGACAATACATCGACATGGTCCAATAGTAGCGGTTGATTTGCATCTATAGTTGTTTTAGCCCTATGAGAATCCTCTTTGAAATGGATCGCTTGTTCATTCTATTAATGGAAGTAATTATATTTATTATTTTCGGAAAGCTGTCAACCCTATCAAGTTATTTTGTTGTATGTGAATATGTTGAAGATCCTTAACTTGTTGCGAGTATGTAATACAGAGACGAAATTGGCATTTACATTGACATAAGTACTTATGCTATTGACTACTTCGTCTAAGTCTTGTACCATCTAAGTCTGAATGGGTTAAATCCTACCTGAAATGTGGGCAGACGTTCGCACTTAACAGATGAGTTGGGAATTTATTAAATTCTCCAACGTCGAACCGGTAACGAATTGTTATGAACGAAATATTATTTACAAAGATTTACTGCTATGTGTAATGCAAGAGATTTTGTAAGTAAAAGTATAGATTTTTTTTATTATGAGTAGGGGATTTAGATGCACTTAAATCCTAGGATCTATTGTGCCCCCTGCTTGCGCTAAAATGCCTACCCTCGACTTCATGTGTCTAAAAAACAATGACCTGTGAAAAAATTGAGGCTTCTGACTAGGAAACGTGTGCCGGGATTTAAGGATTTAAGGTCTTAGGATCCTCAGAAGGTCCAGACAGGGTACGTCCTCTGTTTTGAGTGAAGGTGTTTTAAGACACCCCAGCCTAATTCTGGCAATTCCAAAGTATAGATGCGACATCCTTACAATAATTTGAAACGGAATAAATAGTAGCGTTTAACTTGCATCGATAGCTAGACGAGTCGATGTTTTCGATTCGATTCTTGTTTCTCGTTACTCGGCGCAACATCGAGCCTGCTAATTATTAATGATCGCGCTGTCACGGTTCCAATGTTTGTTACCCATGATATGATAATCTCGGGCTTTACCGCCCACACGCCGAGGTATCGACTTCTCGAATCGCCGATGGACTGTGGGCTTATGAATAAATATAATGTTTCGATTCTTCTGTCAGATTGCGGCCAATTATAGACTTAGTTGTAGTTAAATGTTTTTTCGGCGAGATTAAGCAAGATTAAGTATGATTTACAACAATTGAAAAATCTCAATACTTGACCTTGTTTTATGTAGCTGTTAAAAATATTATCAGAGATGCCAAGTGAAAGATGCTTGGTGAAGTATACACAGAAAAAACCGATTCACACAATTGTATGAAACGTGCAGTCATTGATAGATTAACAGATCACGGCTATAATCTTGTAAAAAATAGCCGATATCCACTACGTTTTAAGCAACTGTTCGCTTTCAAACTTAGCTGGATTATACTTCGTCGCCAATCACCATACCTACTGTAATTACTACTTTTGGGATTTACTGATAAGGGTTCAGATATGAGAGCTTTTAGGCTTGAGGAACCGAGGGAAGTATGTTTGGATCCTGGTGGACAGGTCCGTACTCGCTGTCTACTCTTATGGAAACCATTCGTTATGCATTGGTTCCATACGATTAACAATTATGGAATAAGCTTCCTTCTTGCGGCGCTTAAAGACGCTACGACATGGAACCTTCAAAACGCTCTCGTGAATCCCGTGGTCTTACAGGCGAATGTGGGCAGCTATGATCACATCACATTAGGTGACCCATACGTTTGTTTGTCCTCCTCGTCCATATGATAATAGATTTAAGTACGTATTTGGCGATATATACAGGTATCAGTTTTTAATCCTGCATAAGTTTTTTTTTTCAAGACTTGGTCTGTTTTGTCTGCTACCTGCTTTCTTCTCTTTTTCTTCTTTATAACCTATGCTACATATTTTACTGTCAATTAATGATTATAAGTGAATTGCGTCTAGTATATCATACATATAATAAAACATTATGTGATATATGCCTGTATTAGAAAAATTGTTGGCAAAAATATTTAGTAACACCAACCATTGCAACAATTTGAAATTTATTGTCTGTTTGTCTACGTGCTTGCCTCTTATCTAAGAAAGTGTTTTGAGTAAGTCATTCTAGTAAGTATGGGGTATTCTACTAAGTAACCCATTCGGTTAATATCTATCTATATCTATAAATATAAAAATTAATTGCTGTTCGTTAGTCTCGCTAAAACTCGAGAACGGCAGGACCGATTTGGCTAATTTTGGTCTTGAATTATTTGTGGAAGGTTTAAAAGGTTAGGTTAGGTTGAATAAACATGAAAATCCTCGGATTTAAATAAAAACAACAAATTTGTTTTTTCTTTGATGTGTCCATACATAATTTCTATGAGAGAATTTATTGACGCACGCATGGTCAAAACCATTCTGCTGTGAAACAATTTCATTACGACAGCAGGGTGCATATTTTACGAAGTAATTTTTGATGTTATTATATATTATTGACAAATTCATATAAAAACATTATTTTATTTATTATGTTACGTCTGTCGGTTCAGCTAGTCTATATATATAAAAATGAATTGCTGTTCGTTAGTCTCGCTTAAACTCGAGAACGGCTGGACCGATTTGACTAATTTTGGTCTTGAATTATTTGTGGAAGTCCAGGGAAGATTTAAAAGGTGAATCATTACAACAACAGGGAGAATATTTTACGAAGTAATCCTTGATGTTCTGATATATTATTGACAAATTTATAAAAAAACACAATTTTTTTATTATATACAGTGTTGTAGTTGACCCGACAGACGTTGTTACATCTGTAGTATATAATAAATATGTCAGATTAGAGAATATGTAAATAGATGTCAGATTAAAGAATTTTCAAGTCTTCGCATACAGAGTTCGCATACAAGCAAAAGCTTGTATTTCAAAAGGAACCGTGTTTTGACACAAGATTTATCACGAACACTTGACATAACAGTAATTTGTCTCATTCGGTGTAAAAATCCGATTGGCCCATGCTTCGGCCAATGACAGTTATTCAAGTATATTTTCAATGATCGCCACAATTCGCTCCGGAGCCTATTGAGTTACGGCGCTTTATTACTATAGTTTAGTGAAAGGCCCACAATTGCCTTCGATCTATTTCGATATTTACATTTTATGGCGATAAATTCTCCGTGCGCATAAACTTTGCTTTTCCGCGAGCCGTAATTTTAACCTTCTATGCGAAGGCAATCTGGCCCAGGCTTCTAACGACTGGGTAGAAATGACATGTGAAGTGTTATCTGACTTCAGAAACTCAATTGGCGATGTATTTCAATCGATTATGTATTCTACGTGCCTAGTTTTAATCCTGTTAATATATTAAACTATATCGCATACCTTTCTTTCCTTACCGTCTTACTAAAAATCCAGTTATTCACTTATTAAGCTATCTTAGCAATTCAACTATTTTCTGTCGAGTTAGCAATTAGGAACAGACATAAACTTATAGTGCCTACTACTCGGCTAAGTCGAGTTAGTAAGTATTTTGTAGGGCGATGTATAAGTATACTTCTACAACAAGATCCCAGAAAATGAACACAACAAATGTATTACGAATATCAAAAGAATTGTTGACAAACGTTTGTGTGGCTTACCACAGATAGTTAGTAGATAAGAAAGTCATTTATGTTATAGTAACCTAAGGGTTACTATAACATAAATGACTTTCTTAATGATACCACAGATTGGGAGTGGAGCGACCACCCTCAAGCTATTAATTAAGTAATGTAATAAGTTTAATTGTACGATATTACTTTGTAACTATATTTCTTATGAAAAAAAAAAGAAGCCCGCTTAGTTTGTTGCGCCCGTTTTTCTCAGGGATGAGGCCTTCTTTTTGGAATGGGTGGTAGTTTTTGACTTTCTAAGTCACACTTTTTTTCAATCAAAATATTTGAATTTGAATTTAAGATTGACATACAAGTTGGTTAGTGTTTTACGAACACATAATTTATTCGATGCTATCTAAATCCTAGCCTTAAAATTCCTAACTTAAAAAACTCTTTTTTTCTTATCTAATCTTCCTAAGAACCAAGTGTATGGTTGCTTTCCAATTCTAATCAATGTAAGCATTAATTGAACACACTATAAGTGCTTTAATTTTTTTTTATGAAATAAGGGACGAGACGAGTAGGACGTTAAGCTGATGGTAATTGGTACGCCCTGCCCATTACAATGCAGTGCCGGTCAGGATTCTTGAAAAACCCTGAGCGGCACTATAATTGCGCTCGTCACCTTGCCACATAAGATGTTAAGTCTCATTTGCTCCGGTATTTCACTAGCTACGGCGCCCTTCAGACCGAAACACAATAATGTTTACACATAACGGCTTCACGGCAGAAAAAGGCGCCGTATCCATAATCTAGCTAGAATCCTGTGCAATGGAGCCTCCCACTGGTAGATGATGAACTGATGAACCAACTCGAATAAAATAATATGTTTTTCTTTGACAAAATGACTTATGTCGTAGATTATCGTGGAGATTTAAAGATGGAACGTGTTAGATTAATTAAATATTGGTTTAAACTGAGAAAGAGTTTACCTTAATTATTAATATAAAAAGTACACAATTTACATGAAAGATTGAGTGTGAAAGGCTCGTAGCTCGGTTTGAGGCAGCGAGCGACCTTAGTGGGTAATAAAGCGTGCCGTTATAGCGTGCTTGTAGACTCTAGGTTGTCGGGGCACGTGCTCCGCGGCCCTAATCTAAGATCGGCGCGTGCGCAGACCGCCCCCCCGTCCCGCGTCCCTCGCGCCTCTCCGTTATCAACACAAATAAATGGTGCTATTATTGTTTTCATCTACTGCCTTGTCAAAATATTCCAACTGGTTGCGCCAGGGCATTTAAAGTGGACTATATTAATAAAAGGGGTACGCAGGTGAAGAGAACAGGAATCATTGGAATAAGGGAATAGCCGGTTCTCACCTCTTCTGGAAGATCCTGGCTTCTTCTATATTCGCCTGAGTGTGCTGGCGAACCAAAATATATATTTCGCGGGACACTTAACGAAGAAATCACTATGATCTCACGGCGGCAAATCAACAGGAATACGAGGATATCCTGGATTTATACTTAAATGTTGCGGGTGCTCAACCTTCACGTGCGGTTACTTGACGGAATGTGTTTTACGCCATACGACCATAGTTGTCGCGGCTCGCGGTTTTTTCTTAACTTGTACCGGCTTAGTTGCTAGGATAAAGGTGTAAGGGGTTAAGGAAAAGGTTGTGTGTTATTTGGACAACTAGCGTTACCACCGACTACACAATCAATATTTGTGTTAAACTGGCGTCCGTTCTGATATTCGTTTACACAAAACGTTACGTTTTTCGAATTGGGAACGGTTTGAAAAAAGGAAAGGTCCGAAGCACCTGGAACCGGCGAGCATGTATGAGATGAGTAATGAATGTAGAGGAAGCGCGTGAGGTTAGTAAGGATAGAAGCAAGTGGCGTTCTGTAGTCTCTACATACCTCGACAGGAAACAGGACTGATGGTATGTCTGTAAATGTTTCTTAATAAATGATGTAAAGGGTATAACATAAGAAAGAAAGAAAGAAAAATCACTTATTTACTAAGATCAAAATAACACCACTTCGGAAAAGTTAAGCTTTAATGAGATGAAGCGCCAAGAAACTCATTGCAACTTATTTAAATTTGTATTTACAGATTTAGCATTATATTTTATACAATGTATATAAAGTGATGCACCAAAATTACTCAAGTTTCTGACTTACTTGTGTAAGTTAAAACATAATTAATATCACTAATAACTACGACCCATGCATATATTTTGTTAACTTGTACAACTATCTACCAACCTAGGTACCTTTTATTTAGAATTTAATTTAAATCAAATCAATCAAATCAAAGTCAGTTTATTCACGTAGATCACGGAAATGACACTTATGAATGTCAAAAAAAATATATTTTTCTTATTGAATCTACCGCTACTTCGTAAAGGGTTGTGCTAATAAGAAGTAGCAAGAAACTCATTGCCACTCTTTTATATCAAGATTTACATTTAAGTACATCGATTTACAAATCATTTCAAATTACAATATAATATGTGACAACTTTAGACTCGATTTACAAATCATTTCAACTTACAATATAATATGTAAAATGTAAAATTAGTCTATAATTAATATAATTAGTAGTTATTTAGACCACAGTACTCCGGCAGCCTGCAGTCATACACGGTACATTATGTTAATAACATGAACTGTGAAACCTACGAGAGGCCGGTATTCATAGCCACCCCCGGCTAAGGTAATTCTAAGTTATTTATTGATTACTTTCGCAGACATGATTGATAACCTTTAGATTATATCAACATTAATTGCTGCTTTATTAAAATTCTTCGGAATCGTTATTATGCAAGAATTCGTTTATAAGACTTTGTTGATGCAAAAGACTTTTTTAATAGTTTGAAAGAATAATGACAGTGATACTCGTCTGAGAATTTAAAATTTTAAACCATTTGATTAGCATTGGAAGGATTTACCAGTGAGAGGCTCCTTTGCACAGGATGTCGGCTAGATTATGGGTACAACAACGGCGCCTATTTCTGCCGTGAAGCACTAATGTGTAAGCATTACTATGTTTCTAGCTGACGAAATTACTGGGAAAATGAGACTTAACGTCTTATGTCTCAAGGTGATGAGCGCAATTGTAGTGCCGCTCAGGGTTTTTCAAGAATCCTGACCGGCACTGCATTGTAATGGGCAGGGCGTATCAATTACCATCAGCTAAACATCCTGCTCGTCTCGTCCCTTACGCTCATAAAAAAAATTAATAGTAAAAAATGTATTTGCTTTACAACATGCTACTTAAAGGTAACTACGAGTGTGGAAAATGCGTGTCTACGCCAAAACGAAGACTATAAAATGAGGATAACCCGAATGTAGTGGTCCTTGGTACCACAGCGCCTTTTTACGCACTAGTTCAAATCAAATCAAATCAAAATCAGTTTATTCACGTAGGTCACGGAAATGACACTTATGAATGTCAAAAAAAATATATTTTTCTTATTGAATCTACCGCTACTTCGTAAAGGGTTGAGCTAATGAGAAGAAGTAGCAAGAAACTCATTGCCACTCTTTTATATCAAGATTTACATTTAAGAACATCGATTTACAAATCATTTCAAATTACAATATAATATATAAAATGTAAAATGATGTTCTGTCTCGGCTTAAGCTATAAATACATGATCGGATTTGGTACGGCCGAACCATGTGAACCGGACGTGGTCCGGTAGCAGACCATATTCGATCGTATGTCGTATTGTCTATGGCACAAAATTATTATTATTATTACCGTCCGGGTACGAGGCATACCAAATCCGATCATGTGTTTATGTTATTAAGGAATACAACAGCTACTGAATGGCTGGGGACTCCCTATCTTTTAATTCGGATATATCTTTTAATTTGAAGCATTTTTAATTTATTAAAACAATTATACAATTATCTTTACAAAACTACATCATGTTGAATAGTTTTGGTGTATAATTAATAAATTTTTGTACAATTTTTCGTCAACGAGAAATGGTTTCAAATATGCGCTATCTTAGCGATTTCTTGGGATAGTCTGCTAACTTAAAGCATTCCTAATTCTCACTGCGGCTGTTTTTAGTTAGCGGACCATTATTAATAGGGGGGTTCGAATACTTTCTACATATTTTTTGAAACCATTAAATTTATTCTTTATATAAAACTAGTACCTCACCTTTACACGGCTTTGATACGTATGTCAATCACGGAAACTGACAAAGAAAGTAAAGTGGTAACGGGACGTGCAAGGTCACCAAGTCAATCTGTCATATACTTCAGGCTTATGTTAACCTTCGCAATATCCTCGGTATTCACTGGCCTGGCAAAAATTCCAAGTATCATCTTTGGCAACGCTGTCATGAAGTCACAATCGAACGACAGATTGAACGCCGCAGATGGAGCTGGATAGGTCACACACTTCGAAGGCATCCAACCATATACCGATGCATAGTCTGGCACCATCAAGGAAAACGTAAATGCATCCGTCCAAAAACAACTTGTCGGCGGATTGTCTTTGACGAAGTGAAAGACATCGGATAGAACTGTAGTGAAATCAAGAGAAATGCTCGGAACCGATAGCGATAGAGATGCACAGCCCTCTGCCCCAGCTACAGATTACAGGAACTTAAATGAATGATTCTTTACTACTGACTCTGGAACTAGAATAACCTGTCGGTTCTTTTCCAATATTTCAATTAAATCACCGATCATTTACAGGAAATGTTCATAATATCAAATAGCTTAGGTTTCGAATCAAAAGACAAAAGTTGAATCAACTTATGAATAAAACAATACATTTCTAGGAACAATATCCGTATGTAAATCGGATCACTTAATGGCCGCAGCCACAATAAATATAGTTTGCCAAAGAATGAGCTGTCAGCTATACAAAGGTTATGATATTAAACAAAAGGTCACAGCGTCGAATTATGTTTGTCTGGTTAATCCTTTGTGACGTTTCTATTGCAGAGGTAACTTGAGACGGAAGATCTTTGTAGATAAGTGGAGCTAAGTTATTGTCATTCCGGTTTATCACTTTGTAAAATATCAATGTTTTGCTGTTGCAATTTCGAACGGGTTACAATAATTTCTTACCGTTTGGAATTCAAAGGCGGTAAATTTAATACCGCTTACTCCATTTGTAATGTGTATTTTATCCAGGCCTGGAGCCGGTTTTTAATTAACGGTTTTTAATGGTTAAGACCAGTTTGTATCTATTATTTCGGTTGGAGCTTAAACGTTGTATTTACCCTTACTAAACCCGACCCGTACCCAAGATATGAATGATTATGAGCATCTTTCATATTTTGAAGTGGTCAGTAAATGACACTAAAATTGTACACTTTGTACTTAATAATGTTAATGATGATAACTTGGTGGTGATGATAAGTGGAAATGAATGTTATTTAGCGGTTTATTTAACAATACCCTTATGATTAACTCATCTTAAATAATGGTTAATAGTTGAACAAAACCCTTTATGTAGTTTTAAATTTGCTATTGTTAAAATATATATAATTATTTTAAAAGAGTGTTCGTTGAGTTTGTTGTGTGTTTTTCTCGCGAGCTCTACTTTTCCCAAACATACGGTAGATTCAGTAATTTAATAGAAATATTTATAATGACGATTCGAGAGTGCTTAATTGAAGCCTATTTGACTTTAACTGTGAATTTCATTTCCTTCTACATTGTTTTGGAAAACAAATCAAATCCAATTTCATGTGGATTCTTCGCTTTATTCCACGTGCTACAAAGCTGTGGAATGAGCTTCCTTGTGCGGTTTCCGGGACGATACGACGTGGGTACCTTTCAAAAAAGCGCGTACACCTTCCTTAAAGGCCGGCAACGCTCTTGTGATTCCTCTGGTGTTGCAAGAGAGTGTGGGCGGCGGTGATCACTTTACACCAGGTGACCCGTACGCTCGTTTGTCCTCCTATTCCATAAAAAAAATGTATGTTACGAATTACAAAAGGTTTCTTTTCTTTTTTCATTTTTACGAATAAAAGGTTAAGCGTTAATCACAAGAAGTGGCAAGAAACTCATTGCCACTCTTTTAAATCATTTACACTTTCATCGTTATACAAATAACCCTATGTCCAACTACTACATACCTCGGAGCTTTGATAAACGTATGTAGGTATACAATAATACGGCAATGGTAAATATAATGGCAGGATCTAGTTCGTCTGGTAGCCGCGAGAGCGTGGGCGCGCGTGGGCAGGCCCCAACTCCAGATAATATGCATTGAATAATAATTCATCGTAGGAGTCGCAAGCCAAACGCGTCCCGAAATACATGAAAGGTCATTCCGGTTGATGTCAATTTGGAGTGTGCTGTTGTAATTGACAGCTCGTGTTTTGCGTTTGGGCGGGAAACGCTCGGAATGTTGGTTGGCAAACGTCACAGTGTACTTCGATTGTGATAATTTTATAATAATGATATACTAGCTGACAGAGCAAACGTTGTATTGCCATATAAAGTAATAAAAAAATCAATAATTTAAATTTTTAGGGTATCAAAAAATAGATGAAGACCGATTCTCAGACCTACCAAATATACATACCTACATAAATTTTATAGTATTATACAGTAATCACTATTATCGATTGCCTATCTTGCAAATCTATTGCGTATCTGTGGATAAAATTGAATAATATTAAAATCGCGATACAAAAATAGATGTTTTTTAATGCTGAATCATAATAATGTAAAAAAAAAAACAATAAAAAAATATTTAGGCATGACCATTATCAATTAGTGGTATGAAAAATAGATTCTCAGACCTGCCCGATATACACACAAATTCTGAAACAAATTGGTTTAACCGTTTCGGAGGAGTTGGTATACTTTTTTAGAACATATTATGGTAAATTCATTAATTTAAAAGAAATAATATTTGTAGTGACGATTCAAAGGCGCTTAGTTTAAGCATAATTGAATAAAATTTATTTGACTTTAAGTTTGACAATTTGTGCAGGCTTATCTCGAAACAGTTCACAGTTCAGAATCAATTTTCAGTGATGCATTGTGGCTATCTCAATTAAAATCCCGAAATATGGCAAGACCGCGGACGTGCTATAGTAAATAAAAGATTACATGATAATCTTATATATAAAATTCTCGTGTCACAATGCATATATGCATATGCAATTGTATGCATATTCAGTAGGTCTGAGAATCGGCTAGTATCTATTTTTCATCCACCTAAATGGGGAATAAAATTATTTTTTTTTTGTGGACCTAATATTTGTTTTTATTTTTTTTATTATACAACATTACAATACATACAACCCAAAATTTTCAACCCTCTACAATCAACCCCTGTTTTTGTATCGCTATTTTTATATTATTCTGTTCCATCCACCAAACGGATATAGGGTTGCAAGATGGCAATCGAATACAATAATTGTAGTACGATATATTTGGTAGTCTGAGAATCGGTTGCATCAAAATTTTAATAATTGATTTTTTTAATATGTTATATGGCAGTATGACGTTTGCTGGGTCAACTAGTTTATATATATGACAGCTGGTAACAACATATTTGTAACTAGAAACACCACGCTCAATATATATGATGTAATTATCTCGTCATTTAATATGTCCGAGGAAAGTGATATAACGTGGGTAACACGCCGGTGTATGTTTCGATATATTTATGCGCTATTCAATTTTAAGTACTGATACAATGGCATAAGGCTTAAACTTAAATTCATCTCGCGCGGTCAACGCCGTATGTGCCCATAGAGCGTACATTAAAAAAGTTGGCTTTTCAGTTCAATGCATTTGATTGTTGTTTTGTTATTAAGAGTTGTGATATTCTCAATTTAGATTATTGGATACTAACTGATGCCCGTGACTTGGTCCGCGTAGACAAGGGGTTTTTAAAAATAATAAGTAAATTTGGTATTAGGATTATCTCACGTCCAATTCCAGTTCCGGTTCCCGTTTTCGCTCCCATTCCCAACATATTATAAGAACCTTATTTCGAGCAATATTGCTATGGCAAATTAAACCCATAGTAATTGGTATAGTTATAGCTCATCGACGTGAATTTCAGTTTTTCACAAATCCCGCAGGAGCCATGGATTTTTCCGGGATAAAATGTAGCCTATGTCCTTTTCCAAGCTCTAATTTCATCAAAATCGGTTCAGAAGCTCCGACGTAAAAACGTAACAACCAAACTTACATTCACATTTATAATATTATAGTAGAGATGACAGGAATGGGGCTTCTGTTCTGTCTGTTGACACCAAACGCTTGAGGTGTTATTGCACTTTGGTTTTTCATAAAATAAGTTCGAAACGTCGAAAATGCACCTGTGCTTACATAATTTTGCCAATTGGGGTTCGTTGTCCCGTTGAAAGTTATCGAAATGTATAAGAAACAATAGTAGTAATTCGCACGAACGTGTCTATTCTGAGAGAGCTTAATGTCAAAACTAGACTTTCCACTATATGCCGTCGTAGGGTGCTGAAATTCTTCGGACATATTGCTCGTGAAGAGGGTCACAATCTTGAACAGCTGATGCTGACAGGCAAGGTAGATGGTAAACGGCCCAGAGGACGCAGTCGCACGACATGGTCGGGCCAAATACGATATTCTCTGAACATCAACTTCCAAATAGCCCCTCATGAAGCTAAGAATCGCAGCAGATGGCGGGAAATCGTACGGGAGAAACTGACCGGGGAGTCTACATACTTTCGACCCTCAGTAATAAGGAAAACAACGCGTGGAGGAGAAGGAGGAATAGTAGTAGTAGAATAGGAAGGTCTTACTTTTGTAAAAGAAATATGATCTTTTTTATTGTAGCCATTTTTTTCACTGTGCCCTTTGTTGCTGTTAGCGGCAACAATTTAACATTGCCTTGTCCAAGTTTCAGCTGTCTTGCTATGAGTAGCCGTCCATCCACCATGTATTGACAGAGTTTCAGACAGAGATGGTGGCGGAGTTTCTTGCCACTTCTTCTAATTAAAGCTCAACCTTTTACGAGATGCTGGTAAATGTAAAAAGAAAAGAAAAGTTTTGACAAGAAGTGTCATTTCCTTGAAATTTGTGAATGAAGTGATTTTGATTTTGATTTGATTTATTGTACGGATAGTCAAAGCGGAGTCTTAGTGACATATAATAGTGTGCAACTCGGTTACCATTTATTTATTTATCACACACATAGCAACTATTATTACAGGTTTTAGCACCTAATGCGACAGTTACAAACAAACAAGACTAACAAACACAGCAAACAAATCAATCTAAAACTAATCATACAATCAAACATAACATTACAAATAATATATTATCACACAAGAAAGTAAAAAAAACTTGAACATACAACTATTTACCATAACATAGTACATTTAACAATACCCTTGCGAGTTCACTCCACGTACACTCAAATTTAGGTATAGAACCCAAAAACCAAGGCTAGAAAAAGTTTAGAATCGGAAATCGAACCGGCGAACCTGTTTTTCATATCCATAATCACGCAACCAATGGGGTCATCAAATTAGTTGGTAATTAATATTTTGCACGTGATATAAAGCTCGCATTTGATTATACACAGATATAATTGTTAATTTACATGGCCGCGGGACATACTACAGCGGTAGGATTATAACTCATATTGGTTATTGCTTTTGATAATTTATCGTTTTGTTTAGTTTATTTATGTGTGATCTGTGTTATAAACAATTCCAATCTAGTTACCAATGACTAGAATTTTAATACTTATTTATTGATGAATATGGATGTTTGTTTCCGAGTCATGGATGTTTAAATGTATTTATGTATGTTTATATGAATTTATCTTATATCTTTAAACGAGCAATTCTTGTATATATATATATATAATCTGAATCTCGGAAACGGCTCCAACGATTTTCATAAAATTAAGTATGCAGGGGATTTCGGGGGTGATAAATCGATCTAGCTAGGTTTCAATTTAAAAAAAATGGTTTTATCCATGTTTGAATAAGAAACAACTACAATAACATTAGAATACAAAAGTAAATTTCGCCACTATATACAAGACTATTATAGCTCAGATGGGACATTGGGTGATCCGGAAAGCAGAAGACCCCGGTTCGAATCCAGATGTCCTATTAGTTTTTTTTTTGTTCAAGTTTTGTACATTCTTAAAAATCCGAGCAAGGCTCGGTCGTCCGGATATTGTATGTTTAAGTAAGTATATTGTATTAAATATATCATTGTCTTGTAACCCATAACACAGGCGATATGTGCTTAACTTGGGGCAAGATAAAATGTGTAAAAAGTGTGTCAATATTATTATTATTATTATTGTCAACAACAATAATCTTAATATATATAAATTACGTGACACGTTGTTTGTCCGCGATGGACTCCTAAACTAATGAACGGATTATAATGGGGATTACTTCATGGAGTGCAGTTTAGTTCAACTTGAGAGATAGGATAGTTTTTATTTCGATTTGGTACCCATAATTATTTTTATTTACAATATTTGTTTTGTATAGACATATTTTCTGTGAGAGAATTTATTGACGCACGGTTTGACAGTTATGCTGTGAAACAATTTCATTATCAAGCAAGGAGCATATGTTACGAAATCATTCTTGATGTTATGATATATTGTTGACAAATCCATAAATATCTGTATATTATTTATTATGTACAGAACAACGTCTGTCGGATCAGCTTTTAATATATAATAATAATAATACTGACACACTTTTACACAAATTATCTTGCCCCAAAGTACGCATAGCCTGTACTATGGGTACAAGACAACGATAAATTTAATACGATAGACTTGCATAAACATACATAAATACAAATAAACATCCATGACTCGGAAACAAATTACACCTACAAGGATTCGAACCCGGGACCTCTAGCTCGGTAGGCAGGATCACTAACCACTGGGCTATAGGGGTCGTCATATAGTTATAAGTAACATTAGCAGATAATAATAGCCTTTAATAACAATCTTTACATAGTTTTAGATTTACATTTAGCTTGCAGTAGACATAGGCACAGATTGTTTTGATTTCGCATAGGCCTCCCCCAGGCTCTTCCACTGTTCTCGGTCATGACATGATCTGCTCCACGTCACACCAGCGGCATCTTTTAAATCGTCGCTCCATCTACGACTCGGTCTCCCTCTCTGTCTTTTTCCTTCTCTAGGATACCATTCTGTTACTTTACTGTTACATTAGCAGATAATACAAGTAAAAATTTATTTATATATATATTAGTTTACATCATATTTTAGTATGAAAAGATAAATACATAAAAAGGTTTAAGATTTATGTCCTGTGTATTATTCCAGGTATCCCTATACAATTTACAAGTGTGACTTGTCTTTCGAAATTCAAGATCACGGATTCCTTACTGAAAGATAAAAGATTTTCTTCAATAAGGAAGGCCCTTTATTATATTTTTTAGTTTATTGGTATAATTCAAAAGTAGTTAGGTACATAACTATAGTCAGTTGGAGTATTAATACAAAAATCAGCGAATTAAACGATTTATTTCATAATTAGCTGACGTCTACCAATTAAAAAATATCTCGAGGAAAACGCTCATCTTTATATAGACAGTTATACACCATATCAGATCTTCTATGAATATACTAGCTAATCATATTAAAGTCGGGCGCCCGACATCTTGAAATAACATCGACGAGGTACGGATATAGGAGCAAAACAACCGAGCCGCCGTCATTGACCCGAGGCGGTGCCGAAAATGAATCGTATCTGTTGGAAGCTATTCATAAAGCGGCAGCCGATATCGTAGATAGATAATCTGTGTGCTGTAACCTCACGACCCGAGTGGATCAACTAACAATATAATTAAAGAGAGATCGCGGTCGCCGCGGACCAACCTGATTCTCTGCGCCCGCGCCGGATGTCGCTCTAAAAAGGAAACGGAGAGTTGGCTGATTATGCAGATCTGTGGCTTGACATGGCTTTTTTAATCTGTAGCGACATACAGTACCATAGATAATATTATGTCGTAATCATGGACTCTTTATACAAACAGGACTGATAATTTATAGAAAAAAAGCGAGCCCGATATATAATAATATATTAAAAAGACGTTTGTCTTTCCAAAGGCAAATAAAAATAAAAAACTCTTATTATTATGAGACTTTGAAGAAGTATCAGTAAATTTAAAAATATTAGATACTCATATCTTATTAATAATTCATGATAATTAATCCTCGAAAAATGATAAATTCTTGAAATTATTATATTATAAATTTCGAGTAGGTATCCTCGAATGTATTTAACGATTTTGGTGAAATATACTTTGCGGGGATGCGGGGATTTTGTGGGTGACAAACCGATCAGGTCTTGGAAGACAGACTACCGAGCATTTACTACTATAATCTTCTAGTTATTCCTGTCTTCTAGTTGTTATAATAATAAGTTTTATTTCCTACACGCTTACTAATAAAGATGATTGCTGAACTGAAGTAGGCAGGGCACATAGATTGACATTCAAAGGGCCGTTGGAGTCCTCGAATGGCGACCACGTACATGAAGACGCAGTGTTGGTAGGCCCCCCACAAGATGGACTGATGATCTGGTCAAGATCGCCGGAATACGTTGGATGAGGGCAGCGCAGGACTGATCGTCATGGCAATCTTTGGGGAATGCCTTTGTCCAGCAGTGGACGTCTTCCGGCTGATGAATCATCATACCCATCAGGTGATGCTACTAGATTGGGCAAAAAAAACTCAGCACATACCTAACTCCACAAATAATATGAAATCTCTAAGAAAATCAATGATCAAAATACCTCATTGTAACTGGTTAAGATAAGGTGTGATGCAGCAAATCCTACAGGAATATAATGGCTATTCATATTCTAGCCATTTCCGAAAAAGGTAATGAAGTTATCGATGTCATAAGATAATGTAACATTACATTACCGACAGCAATAGTGCGTGAGACAAGGGCTTAGATAATTCAGCTTCATGAATATTCAATGTATGTTGAACAATAAAACAAGCAGAAACACACGAGATATCTTGTACGAGTCGCGATGTGATACGCGACTGTAGGGTCGCTGTCATTTGCTGTGTCAACTGTGAACTGTTTTTTTAATGCAACACCAAAGTAGCATCCTGGACCGACAATACTTAAGAACATATTTTTTTTACGAAGCGCACACCGTCACGCAAATTTGACACCCTGACGTTAGCTGGCAAACTAGACCATTTGCTTCTACTTCAGTACCAAGGTTCGTGTAACTCAAATCTCAACCACAACCAATAAAATTTAATTAAACAAATTTCAATATTTAATTTAATTTTATATCCAAGTTTTAAATTAATATAAAAATCCCTCTAATTGTATAAAATTAATTTAATTAATTATAGGTTATTTACTAAATTATGCGGCATAATAATAGTTTTCATTGGTTATTAAATATGTAAATAACAATATTGTATTTTCTACAAGCGTATAATAACACGAGGAATAAAATTAATAAATAATTTTTGTTTTATTACACCAAAGAAGAAGAATTTCTTGTTTTTTTTTGTTATTAGGTACGTGTTGACACTAAAAAGTAAACTCTGTTAGTAAAGGTGCCGTCATATTAAGTGTGATTTTGAAAAGCAATAAACTCATTTTTTTTAATAAATGGGAATGTTATGTGAATCTCGCTATGCAAAATTTTCATCTAACCTTTCCATTAGGCAGAGGTTTCATCTGATTATAGTACGTTGGGGTGATGAGAACTTATGGACGAACCAAGCAAAAATAATATATATCTTACTCTTCATGTACTCAATTATTCAAGAACTTGTTTGATCTGACAGACTTTTAGATAGGCTGATTTATCAACAAGCTGTCTCCACATCACTCTGTTTTCGCCTTGTCGCAAGACATTCTGGATATTGAGCGCAATTATGGTCTGATCGGTTTATCCCACTCCCAAATACTTATAGCCCCTCAAATATTAATTCACAATAATAAATAAAATCAAACAGCCTAATTGATGTCCTTAATAATTTTAAAAGCTATTTCACATTTATCATTGAAATAGTCCGTCTATCACCAATATCGTGGTTACCGTAGTCTCGCATCCGCGTACTCGCCATATAAGGGCTATGAATTCTGCCACTGCACCAGTTATACGATGAAAGCGGTTCTGTACAGCTAATAGCGATACAACTAATGCTATCACAACACAAGTCGGAGAAATCGAACATCGATTCCTAATCGTTGCGATGTTCGATAATGTGAGCTTAAACTGCGCTCAAAGTGAAATGTGATGTGTATTCAATAAATCAAGTTGTAAATTTTGTCCTATAACTTGATTTTATTAGTGTACATATTACAAGCATTAAAATAGCACATAGCTTAGGTAACAACTTTTTATATTGATGATCTAGTCTCAGCTAGAATACTTACTACCTTAGTAAACTCCACTACGTATAAACGTGGTGTAAATGAGTAATATTTACAGCTATTCAAAAGGAATTGTCATAGTCATGCCAAAAGGATTGAAGAACGGAGATTTTCCTACAAATTTATACAGTGTGACTATTTTATTGTTTATCTGTGTAGGTACAGTATTTATTTAACTTCAAGCATTCTTAATGTCTTCCTATAACGATGGAATTTGTTCAATTGTCAAAATACCTGCATTAATATCTTTTTTTTTATGAAAATAAGGGACGAGACGAGCAAGACGTTCAGCTGATGGTAACTGATATGTCCTGCCCATTACAACGCAGTGCCGCTCAGGATTGTTGAAAAACCCAACAATTCTGAGCGGCACTACAACAGCGCTCGTCTCCTTGAGACACAAGATGTTAAGTCTCATTTGCCCAGTAACTTCACAAGCTTCGGCGCGAAACACAGTAATGCTTACACATTACTGCTTCGCGGTAGAAATAGGCGCTGTTGTGATACATATAGTCTAGCCGGCATCCGGTGCAAAGAAAACTCCCAATGGTAATGGTCACCAGTGGGAAGCTCCTTCGCACCGGTGGTGATATATTCTATCTATACCTATAACTAACTCTCTATTACAAAGAGATATGTAAATATTTACAGAAGTGTATTACTCGTATATTACTGTTTAATTATTTTAATGATTAGCTCACATATTATTTTTTACGAAAAAAATGCTCGGTCCCTTAAGATTTGTCAAACAGACTTTAGACTGTACTTATAAATTTATTTGAATATTATGCAGTCCGTATGTCTATCAATAAGTTCGTAATTACACTGTAATATCGGAGGAATCAGAAGACTTAGTCTGCAAAAACTCATTAGCAGTAATGATCGGTTCACTAATAATATATTCCATAAAAAGGGACTGAAGTCTTTAAAGAAATAACATAATATATAACAAAATAATTGAGAAATAAAATATTACTCCAGCATTTCAGAAAAGAGCGTGAAAATGCGACTAATTTAAACAAAATATGTAAGTGATTGCATCAACAATAAAATATTCAAAATTGTAAGCAAGCGGCGTCCACTGCGGTGTGTCCGTAGCATAATAATTGTGCCGGCGGCAATCGGCTTGGTAGCAAATTTATTGTCTTACTTAGCCGGCTATAGTCTTAATAAAGATAAACAGTATATCAGTGGCAACAAATAAGTTTTATGTAGATTACTACGCAAGGGTCTCGAGGCCATATTTAAGGGAGATAAGGCCGCTCTACATTGCTATTATGGATATCGAACGGGCCAGTTTCGTTTCGGACCATTCCGCGCGATTTGTAATCTTTTGTTTTGCTTTTCCACACTTATTATCTGTGTTATAATAATATTCAAGTTATGACAGTTATGCTGTGGCTTAATAATATTGTGTCAAACGGTTATGACAAATATTACTTGAGGTGATTTCATAGAATTATCGGCTGTATCGACAGAAATAAATGAAAAACCGCTTTGTTACTTCATTTCAATACTTTTTTTAATGGTTTCTAGTACCTATAAAGATGTATGTGTGTATAAATAACATAAGAGACAATTTAGGCTATGATATTTACTTAAGAGGCATTTCAATAGGCACTTAAGGGCTATTGGAGATACATAACATCCCCAGTTATTAATTAAACTTTATTAAATTTGAATTGTATATATACTAATCAATAGCGTGCCGGTTTTGTTCGTTCATTTATACTGCGAAAACTACTGAACCGATCGGAATAATACTTATTCTATAAGACATACATTTGTATTTCATAAAAAAGAAAACCTATTTGTTTTTGTTTCTTTAAAATAAATTCATTGTTACTTTTATTCCGAATTACACTTTCAACAGGTAACAAAAACGTAGAACGTACATAGTAGTAACTTACTGTATTAGTAGGTACTTTTTTTTATGAAAATAAGGGACAAGAAGAGCAGGACGTTCAGCTGATGGTAATTGATACGCCCTGCCCATTACAATGCAGTGCCGCTCAGGATTCTTGAAAAACCCCAAAAATTCTGAATGGCACTACAACTGCGCTCGTCACCTTGAGACATAAGATGTTAAGTCTCATTTTCCCAGTAATTTCACTAGCTACGGCACTCTTCAGACCGAAACACAGTAATTCTTACATATTACTGCATCACGGCAGAAATAGGCGCCGTTGTGGTATCCATAATCTAGCCGGCATCCTGTGAAAAGGAGCCTCCCACTAGTAAAACTTACCGAAAGTTCAAGATATATAAAAACCACTATTTAAGCTAAAATCTCCGTAAAAAATTCAAACAAGAACATCTTAGTTGCAGTCTCAACATCCCAATGAATTTAAATTAATCTTAATTACGTATCTGTTTAACAGACGTATGTTAATTCATCTCGTTCCAATTTCCTCTAAAGGGTCCTTACGCAAGCTCTTAGATAATTGGTAAACGGTGTTGGCAACACTATGTTCAACCCCTGTTACAATCTCCCGCTAATGGCAATATCGGATCCTCAAGCTTACAACACTGGAGGCCGCGCAAAAGCCTCGTCTGCCGGAACGTAAGCCTTGCTACATTTAGCTTAGATAATATTGCTACGTTTTGAATACATTATAGTTCGTGTTTTGTTCTTTGCTAATAAGCTGAGAACAAATAGGAATATAAAAACAAAAGTAATTAAGGAACAGATCAGGTGCAACACGCATCTTTGAATTACATAGATGAAGGTTTTGGAGAAAATTTAATGTACCTTTATAAACATAATTCATAATTGTTTTATTGGCCTCAAATTTCGTGATTATACTCTTTCTGTGTCATTAATAAACGAAAAGTTATTCTAAATTTAAAACTAATTGTATTTATCTTACTTTTGTCTAGATACAGAATTAAATTACAGGGAGAAATAATTTTAAACTCTGAGTAACTTTACATACTGTTTATTAATAAGACTAGTAAGTCTAGGTTTACAAATTATTTTATGCTTCGTACCACGGACGAGTAAAAAAATAAGGACTCCGTGTCACCTTACATCCAACAGTGAGGCACCAAAACAAGCCGATAAACGTGTAAATACATAGCCCCACGCATACACTTATACTAATACAAGCCGATCGGCCGCCATTATAAGATTTGCCATCACCTGTGACAGATCAGTTTGCGTTGCAATTAAATATTTTACAAATACTGTCGTGCGTTGTGAAAAAGTGTAATACAATAATATAAAAGTATTTGTGGACATATGATTATTTAAGGGAAAAAAAGATTGTGTAACTGGTATACCCCGTAACTGCACACACACTAGCATAAAGGTGCTTCACTTGCTAATATCACGGCGCGGAGTCTTTCTTTTTTACTAGTTCGTGCTTCGTAAATGATTTCTGGATTCTGTTCAAACCTTGATAATTAATAATTAAATGCAATATTAAAAGTATGTATGTTTGTTTTTTAATTCATTTAGCAGTGTCGATGATGTCGGGCACTGGGGCGCTTACGATCACGCACGCGACCGATCGTTTATAGATACGTGCACAGCAAACATATCGATATCGATACTATTAACATCAATCTTACGAGTGTCTCGTTAAAGTTTATAAACACTACCAGGCTTCAGCGGACAGGTATTGCGTTGTATAACTTGTTATAGGGTCTTGTTTCTAGCGGCGTTGTCACTGCCGAAGAATTATAACTGCTCGAGATATTAACTATTACAATGGCGGATATATTGTATTGACAAGTGCAATATCGGTAATGCTGGTCAATTATTGTGTTTAGCGTTTGATAAACAATCTATTGTTTTGTAATCGAATCTATTTATTATATTATATTCCTAGTATAGTAGTAGATATTATCTTGCTTTGGTACCGAAAGATTTTTGTAAATGCATATTAGCAATAATGCTAGCGATAATGCTATACGAGATTAATTTATGTTTATTTTTTATTCATTTTTGGGTTGAATTGTACGTTATGCTCGATGGTTGCGTTACACAAATATAAAAATGATTTCATTACGTTGAAAAACTGTCACTATTGAAAGATAAATTTGGTATCTATTTCGGAAAAGTTGACTTATATCAAATAATTAAGTTATTTTTTATTTCATAGTCTTTAGCATTGTTAGGTTTGCAATCAGCGTTTATTGTAGAAATCGCGTTCCTACTTTTCCACAAAAACTATTCTGAGCCGCTACTTACCGCTAGTTCAATATCAATAACTTTTTACCAGTTTATCGATCAGTGATCATGCACTATTTGTAGTGAAGTGGTAAGAAACAGCGCGATGTTAAGATTACATCTTGTATTGTGCCGGATCGTTTTAAAACTGACTGCGTCATTTTATGCGATTAATGACAGATTGTGAAAGATGAGCGTTATATTGTGACATGAGAATGTCAACTCATTTCTTTCCCAATTACAAAAAAATATATGATACTAGCTGCCCCGACAGACGTTGTTCTGTAGATGATAAAAAGATAGAGCTTTATAGGAATTTGCCAATAATATTTCAAAACAACAAGAATTATTTCGTAAAATATGCCCCCTGTTGTTATAGTGAAATTGTTTCACAGTGGAACTGTCAAACCATGCCTCACTAAATTCTGTCATAGAAAATATGTACATGCAAAACAAATATTGAAAATAAAAATAATTATGGGTCCCGAATCAAAATAAAAACTAACCTATCCCTCAAGTTGGACCAAACAGCATACCATGAAGTAATCCCCATTAAAATCCGTTCATTAGTTTAGGAGTTCATCGCGGACAAACAACGTGTCACGTAATTTATATATATTAAGATTAATAAACATGTATTATGTAATACAATGGTACTAAATTTCATAATATCTTCTTAATTTAAAGTTTAAAGTCATTATTATGTTTTTAATTAGTGTTCACTACATTAATATTATTTTGTCAGTAGATACTGAAGGAGCAGGTTACTTTAGCCTAAAATACGATATGTGTAGTGGTTAATTACCACTGATATGTTAATGTATATCGATCACGTTGCATTCTAGACCCTAGTCAAAGGAAGTCCAAATACTTTGTACTACTATTAAAATATGTAAAATTATCTCATTCCCAATCTGATAAGTACAGTTGTGTATCTCAATAAAACTTCATAACTGTCACAAGCCCGCGGAACCGACAATATCCCCGGGCATGCCCAGTTAATAACATCGCTACTATGTAAACATTTGCCATAAATAAGCTATCCCGTACCTAGGAAGTGTGGCCACCATCCTGAGGCGCTGTAATTAAGCACAGGCATTAAATAACCTCGGCTAACCTCGGTTTAATTTAAACCCGGCGTAATCAATTAGAACGGGAAGACTATAACAAATAAATAGTGTTGTATTGAAACAGTTGAGATATAAGTTGGTAAGTGGTATCCGCTTGAACTGATGGCACTGCACTGGCACTGTGTTTTGTTAATTGGAAACTGTGAAAGATGTTGGACGTGTTGATGCCTTGGAATAATTTTTAACTGATCATTAATTTTTCTTAATAAAAGCCCCAGCAACATCTAAACAATATAGCAAAACCCGCCAAATATTTTTTGTAATTGATTTTTTTTTCTATTTATTTTTTAAGAATTCTATATAAATTTCAGAGGAGTCCTCTGAAATTTATACACAATTTTTTTGTAAGGTGAAACAAAATTATTGCATAAAATTGGTCTTAATCGAGATTTTATAAATTTTTGTGGACAAAATTAAAATTTAACACATTAACTTGTAAAAAATAACCAACTTAAACCAACGTTAGAGACATATCCATCAAGTGCGGAAGATGTCGGTTTCAAAATCGGTTCGAATCCCGGTAGGTGTATACATTTATATGATGGATACTTGGTTCCCAGTCACGGATGTTTATATTTCTGTATATCTTATTAAATATATCGTTGTCTTGTACCCATACAGGCTATGCCTATTTTGGGGCAAGATAATTTGTGTAAGAGTGTGTCAATAAAAAAAAAATTAGATAGGTCTTTTAGAAACGGTTTCTCAAGCCGTGTGAAGTCTTGCCTTGTTGAAATAGTTTTTGTTTAAAATAAATTTACACATATTGTATATTGTCCAATATTTTCGAACCTCTTGGAAGAGACCCAGATTTATAATAATAATAATGTTTAATCAAACTATAAAAGATCAGTCTAGTAACGAGGAAAATGTATCCAATAAAATAGTTATCTATAAAGCATTGTTCGGGCACCAGTGTAACTTGAACCATCGGAGCATAGCAAAGTTCGAGGTCATCGTAGCTACAATGAGCTTCTAAGACTGGGCGTACACTTATAATAAGGTTCGCTCGGGCTCAATCGTTATCGTTCGGCTGATTACGGACCGCCTACTCGCGCGTGCGTCATCCCGTCTCTATCGCACCCGCGTCATACCCTCGCCGCGTCCCTTTCTTCCGTCTAGAACGCACGCCACACCCATTGGCAGAACATGTCAATTTTCAATTATGTTGGTGCTTTTGCGAACACGATTCTAATGTTGATAAGCTTTCTATTATCGTATGAAAACTTATGAGTTTAACTGTTCACTTTTAAAATGTACCTTTTATTTATCCATTAAGGAGTTTTAATTGGTACCTAGAAGACATATTACATCAATAATAGTTGTAGATATAGTAGAAGGTGACTTGAATAATTTATTTTTTTGAATTTTTTATTTTTCACAAAATAAACTACAGCGTGGCGTAATGCAAAACGGTCCAGATCCCATCATTTTGTGACACGTTGAGAATAAAGATGAAATATTTTTTTTTATGAAAATAAGGGACGAGACGAGCAGGACGTTCAGCTGATGGTAATTGATACGCTCTGCCCATACAATGCAGTGCCGCTCAGAATTCTTGAAAAACCATTGTAACCTTGTCGTCACGAAACATAAGATCTTAAGTCTCATTTGCCCAGTAATTGCACTAGCTACGGCGCCCTTCAGACCGAAACACAGAAATGCTTATACATTACTGCTTCACGGCAGAAATAGGCCCCGTTGTGGTACCCATAATATAGCCGGTCTCCTGTGCAAAGGACACAGCAACTGGTAAAACTACAGATAGAGATAAATTACTACCTTCTTCTGTCAGTAATTAGCTGACAATAATCTGTAGCTGTCCCAATACACCCAATAATTCATTCTTATCGCGTTATATTGGGACGCGTGAATTGCAATTTCCATACAAACTTCTATCGCTGGTAAGCTATACGTCGTCCCATTGACAGACAGCGTGTACGGATAAGGTGAGTTACCGTCGGTAAGTTTATTGGGACAGAAAACTCAACGATAGTTACGATTTTTATCTCAAGTAAGAGATAGACTGAATATTGGGAACGGCCCCCTTTAACTTGAGTTAAAAGCGCTGCTATTCTCGTAGCAATACATAAGGATAGATCAAATTTAAACATAATAGAATGTAAGTATTAGAAAATGCCTTAGAATCTATTTTGTCTCGAATACATTAGGTAATTTCACGAAATAATTGCATCGTAATAATTTCAATCACAGAATGATTCAGCACATTCCCACTAGAGCGAGTGCACAGTAATTTCCTCTCGATGAACCGAGGAGACAATTAAACCGGATATTTAAGGTAATGTTAGAAAGCGTAAGTAAAACAAAACGACAATTGATAAAAAACCGAAGACATCTAGTGACCCTCGGGTTATAAAAAGCGATGAGAAATGGCGACGCAGTGTGATTATAATAACGTCGTTGGTGCTTAGAGTATTAACCAAAGGGAGACGCTGTTTAGGATGATTCACAAACGGATCACAACAAAGTGGCATAATAATAATGATAAGTCTTATAAAATTATTGAAATATGTGTAGACGATTTTTATCTAGGTCTTTGTTTGGCTACGATTAAAACTATTGTTTGAGGTTGGCACTATCACAACGTGACATACAAATCACGAGTGTAAGACGTAGCTTGTCACGCACACTAAAGTAATAAACCTGACTTGTTTTCGTCGGTTGTCTAGCAGCTAGAGGCTCAATCTAGACGTATGAATAATTATGTAAGCTTATAAGCTTTATTATGTCAAAATGGCCAACACTGTTTATCTCGCTAGTTTTATTAAAAAATTGTCAGGCTTTCTCAGACATCTCCCCTTGGTTGAATACTCTAAGTACTGGAGCGCAAGCGATCAGCCACCAACTGGTAGGCTGCAGCGGAGGTTTTGTTAATTACTTACCGTAGAGTAGCGCAGGCTTGGTGGCCAGGGCGACTGGTTTTTTGTATAACTAGTTAAGGCTCTGTAGGTTTGCTTACATAGACTTTAGAAAAATAAACACTTAGGTAACTGTCTTAAATAAAAAGTGTTCGAGTTTTGGTAAAATATCATCTAAATTTACCTTAAATCTTAAACTTAAACTTCTCGATTTCTTTTAAGTCTTATTAGTTTGCATTTGTAGTTAGCTTATGCTGCTTTGTTTCCAGTGAACTCCTAAACTTATGAACCGATTTTAATGGGAATTTAATTTTATGTTATGAAATATTATTGACAAATTCATAAAAACAGTATTTTATTTATTTTGTACAAAACAATGTTTGTTGGGTCAGCTAGTTATTTATATAATATCAGCCTTAAAAAATATATCACGTAGGATATAGTTATGTTTTATTAATGTAATGTCAACGAGATAGTACTGTACTTCTATAGAGTAGAACAGTTGTAGTAATGTAATACAGACTTTCATATAGTTTGCGGTAGATAATGTATGGTATGAAGATGCGCCAGTAAATGGTATGACATTAAGTATTTGTATTTTGGAAGACGTAGTGTTGGTAGGCGTAACAAGACGGGTAAGTCCAACAAGATGGACCGATGACCTGGTCAAGATCGCCGAAATACGTTGGATGAGGGCATCATTGGAGTAGGCCTTTGTCCGGCAGTGGACGTCTTCTGAAATAATGAATTATAATGATTTTAGTTTAAACGGCACCTTAGGAAGTGAAATTGCTGTACCAAGAAGGCCTAACTAAGAGTTTCTTGCGTCGCTTCTTCTCTCTCAGAGCGCCATTTGTTTCCGTAGCGGTAGTAGTATCTAGTATATTAGAAATGACATCAAATAGAATTCTAAAAGAATCAATTTTGCGAAAATAAATGCCTTTTATGCCTTTAACATCTTATGTCTTTCTATAGATAAAATTATTAATGAATTTGAACACCCAGTTGAAGAATCTCCGAATGGTTCGAAACTAGTTAATACTTACACTATTGAACTGTAGATTTTGAACGGAAAAGCAGTTCTACTAAAAAATATATCGTATTTTCAATCATCCTGAGGCTTATCACTTACCTTCAGGTGAACCTCAAGTTCAACTCGTAATTTATAATTTAAAAAAAAAAACTGTTTTTTTTTAATCCTAACTAATACTATAGTACGCCCACCTCCTGCACCTGCCATAACAAGTACCCACTCACTTGTTATTTATCGATCGAGCCATCACTAGCTCGGCTAGGGTTGCCACATGTAACTTTAATCCTAATGAATATAGACAGATATTACATGTTTTTAGTTACAATTCATATTATTTTGAGCAGGAAATGTTTTTTTTTAAATCTTATAATATTGGTTTACGTACGTGGCAGTATAAAAGACGTGAACACTGAAGGTAATAAAATATAGAAATACCGCGAGCAACTTAACTGCCTTAATATTTTTTATCATGATTTCTCTAACACCCTGTCTATTATTATTAGTAAGTAGTGCATTCACTACTATACAAAGAACATTTACTTCCAATTTAGAAAAGCATATACTATAATAACTGTATAAAATATATAGTCAATGCTCCAAATAAAAAAGGCGTAACTACCCCGTTAAACGTCAATGTTATGAACTTGTAATAAAGTTTACATTTAGGAACGTCATATATTATTTGGCAAAAATATACTCTATATACATGTAACAAAACCGGTGATTTGTACAATTAATAATAATTGGCAACAGGCAGCCCTAAGCCGAGAGCAAAGGTATCGCAGAGGGCGCAGGCATCAATTTGCGCGGTAGCCGCCGCGGGCGCACGCCGCCCCTGTCATTACAACCCTGCCTCTCCCCCCCTCCTCTCTCCTCCCCGGTTCTCCCCGCTGCGCCTCCGACCCCCAAGGAGCATACTTTAACCTTTTTTGCTCCCCCGCAACCTGTTCGCTGGCTGCTGTGTCTTCACGGACGCAATTTAAACGGTTCATGGCCACGGGCTGTAAGCATCACAAATTTATAGTCGGGCAACGTGTACTGATGGTCAGACACGGGTAGTTATTACATTTTATTGCTGGCTGCAAATATCGTACACTTAATAATTATTCATTATAAAACAAATGAAATCGAAATGTCTGTTAGAATTAACAAAATAATAGCGGTGAATTTATTACTATCAATTATTCTATTTAAGCTTGGAGAAATACAAAATTTTACCTACGTTAATTTTGGCTGTGAGGCTCCTTTGCACAGGATGCCGGCTAGATTATGCCGTGAAGCAGTAATGTGTAGTTACTTACTGTGTTTCGGTCTGAAGGTCGCCGTAGCTAGTGAAATCACTGGACAAATGAGACTTAACATCTTATGTCTCAAGATGACGAGCGCAGTTGTAGTGCCGCTCAAAATTTTTGGAGTGTTTCAAGAATCCTGAGCGGCACTCCATTGTAATAGGCAGGGCGCATCAATTATCATCAGCTGAACGTCCTGATCGTCTCGTCCCTTATCTTCATAAAAAAAATCTAGCATTCACGGCAGTGTTTCCAAATCGATAGTGCTGAGTTAATTGCCGGAAATCCCTTACTTGTGATTAAATGAATCAAAAATATTGTAATTACAACTATGACGTAAGCTCAATTATTTTTAGCATCAACTCAAATCTGGGACTTACAGATGCCAATTACCTAATTTATTTTAGATTTTTTTTTTAATATGATAAATAATATAATAAATAAGTATTTTGTTACTATAATCACTACTGTGAAAAAAAGAGACGTAGGTTAAGAGAATTACTTGATGAAAGATTACAATAGACTGAGACAGGTGCCTTAGAAGTTTCTGGAATATGGAGCTAACACCTCTCTGGTATTGCAGATCTCCGTTTTCAGTCTTACACAGATGTAAGTTGTTATAATCCAAATCCGTCATATTAGGTGTGAACTATATTCATTAATGAAGTCAAAGTGAAAATATTTTATTGACATAAAATCAAAAGACTGCTCGTCAACGTCATTCACAAAAAATACAATTCAGATACATACATGTTAATTACATAAAAGTTTAAACATATTTTCAAAACAATGCAAACCAGTGAAACAACACAAGGCTGAACCATATAATCCATAAAAAACAACTATAATACTATTTAATTCCATATTGTAATATCGTTTACATAATCTTCAATACTGTAATAAGCTTCGACATAAGTCTGCATTTAATAAAAGATTTAAATTTATTTATTGATAATTCAGATACACTTTTTGGTAATTAAAAAAATCAAATAAATAAATCTTTATTTGATTTTTTGTGTACAATAATTGTAAATCTATATTGAAGCTATATATATAGAACCTATAAATACACTGATCAGAGATCATTAAAAGATTTTCTTTGTATTTATCTTATATTAAATCCGAATTGATTCAAGTTTCGTTTGTTGTTCTTAGAAATCAGTCCTCGTTAAATTGGCATATATCTGTTCATAGAATATTATATTCAATAAATGAAAATATAAAATGATAATTTCAATAAGATATTTTATAAATATCACTTTGATGCGTCACTTAATTCGATACTTAGCGACCAAGGAAAGACCAGAAATCGTCATGTATTGTGAGTTTTGTTATAAATTATTCTTCTTAAATTAATACGACATAATTATTCGTTTGATCAAATTCCTACCCAAGCTTTTCATCACATTAATATATTTGACTAGCTGACCCGACAGACGTTGTCCTGTATATAATAAAAAAAATAATGTTTTATATGAATTTGTCAATAATATATCATAACATCAAAAATTACTTCGCAAAATATGCACCCTGCTGTCGTAATGAAATTGTTACTGCAGCAGAACTGTCAAACCGTGCGTCTTTAAATTATCTCATCGAAAATATGTCCATACAAAACATATATTGGAAATAAAAATAATAATGGGTCCCAAATCGAAATAAAAATATCCTATCCTATTCTATCTCTCAAGTTTTACTAAACTATACTCCTTGAAGTAATCCCCTTTAAAATCCGTTCATTTGTTTAGGAGTCCACTGGAAACAAACATCAGGACACTAGATTAATATATATTAAGATTTATAACAGAAGTATAACATAAAAAACACCGTTGTCGTTATTGAAACACATTGAGCATACTTCTCCGTTTTCTTAGACATTTAAAATACCACGAATTAGACCTCAATTAAACTTTCCAGCCCAGTATCATTGTATGGTATCAAAGTGTGGGTCACTTCTAACCCCGGGGCAACAGTCCCGAAACAATATTTCCACCTAACCCCCATTAAATTAAATATGCCCTCGAACCAAACACTTCGAAGGATGCCGGGGTCAGACTCGCCTTTGTCTTGGCTTCGACGCATGCCTCCGGGCTCTATCGCTGGCCAGGTTAAGTTTAAGGCTCGAATTCAATTTATAACTGACAACAAGATCGCTCTGTTTTCGTAAATAGCCTTTTCAATCCTCTATGATTTGCATTTTGACCGAATAACTGTTAGTTGGAACGATTCCCAATGAAAAACGTTAGTCGGGATCTTACATTACTTTACCTTCCAAGGGATACGAATATATAATAGTTTGTACGTTTCTGTTTCTGATTTATAAAAATAATTATCTATAGAAGTTTTTTAAATCCAAACATATATATAACATACAAGGCATACGGTACGGTAGGTACTCTTAAAATGTATACATTTTGCATTTTAACATCACTATATTAAACAAGAAGTCCATCTTACTATAATAAGCGTCTTGTGATATTAATAACATAGATTATATGATATTAATAACGCGGTCTGATAGTCGATTATTTAATTCACATAAAAAGTTCTCGGGTGCGTGAAAACCTTATGATAATATATCGATATCCATTTTGTTACATGTTAAGTTACTCTGTAAGCGTCGATTAACGGCCGTTTTCAATAACCTATCTATCTTTAGTTTAACTTACTAGAGGTAGACAAATCTATCATTTTACGCTTACTTACATTTCATTAACTTATCGGCAGATATCATTGGACTATATCTATGTTGGACATAACTATGGATAGATAAGATCTTGTCATTAAACGGTGACAGCAATATATGCCTAGCTAGAGATACGTTATTGAAAACGGCTGTAAGACGTGAGCAAAATGTCTGAGAATTTCTGGTTATTGTTACAGATTTTTACACAAATTCGTTTCCAAATAAACAAGCAAACAAATTGATAAATTATCGCATCCTTTTTTAACTTATTTTTGTATTTATTCTATACTTTCTTCTGTTATAAGGTAGGTACTTCATCATTTATACGTCTAGATAGATTGTGACACCTGTACAAACGTCGAAAAAGTTGAGGTTAACTATATTTTGAGCAATGCACGCACACTAACACAAAGTGACACACAAATCGCGAGTGTAAGATGTAGCTTGTCAAGCACACTCAAGTAATAATACTGGCCGGTTTTCATCGATTGTCTAGGAGCAAGAGGCATTATCTAGACGTATAGCAATATATATATAAGTATAAGAGAGTTCCACCTATATATTGATCCATCACGATATCTCTGGAACTATAAGGCGTGGAGACTTGAAATTTGGTAGAAATATTCCTTCTGTCGAGTAGAGGTCAGCTAAGAACGGATTTTATGAAATTCCACCTCCAAGAGTTTTTTTTTAATATGAACAGAACAACGTCTGTCGGGGCATCTAGTCTTTTGTAGAGAAAAACACATACAGGCATATAAATAAGCTAATATTCTCATTCGATTCAAATAATTTGATATTTTATATGCAAGATAAAAGCATGCCCAAAAACAAACAGAACCTATATTTAGGTTATGGCTCGAATAGTTGTTGAGTGCCTTGTACTATAACATATACCTATTAAATAATATCGAAATATATTTCAACGAAACTGTTAAGTGTGCGCGAGTTACCTGGTAAGTTTAATAAAGCTAGATACCCGATATGAATTATGAACATCCATCAAGAGGAGATTGAAATGACCGATTTATCGATAACTCGATTCAGCTTTTAATACAGTTCGAGTCGATAGTCGATACAAACATCGATCAAGCAAGGATCAAAATGAGCGCCGCAAATTGACCTGTCCTTCGTAACGAGTGTCAGGCGCCAACGCGGCCGAGTCGACCTGCCCACTATAAATAATTCCGTTCCCATGAGCGGTTGGTGCCTGGTAGCTACTAGGCTATCTCGCTTTAATTATTCATAGACCTTTTTTGTGCTCAATCGCTTTTTACCGGCGGCTGCTGGTTAAAATTAAAAGGTAAAAATAAAACAAAAATGGACGGTTGACGCGATTCAACGAAATTGATACTAGAATGTTTAGAGCGCAAATCGGCTTAGAGTTTAAATCTAGTTTAAAAATATTACATATAACAAAAATAGAGTGGTTAAACAAAATAATTATATGAAATGAAAATTTTATCGAAACTTTGAATGTAACTAATTTTAAGTATATACTGACTCATAAACACATCAAAACTACTAGTCATCAACAGATCACTAATTGTCATCTGGTGTGAAATTATGTAGCCTATATTTGTTAAACATTTTGCAAAATTTTAATTAAATCAATTCTGTAATTTTTGCGTACATTTTACGAACATTGTTCGTATAGCCCAACTTGCCCCTATGCTCAACTAGCCCCACCCTACCCTACAGACAAACAGATAACAGAATAACAGATAAAGATTATACTAACTATTTTATTTTATTTATGTCCTTGTGGAGGCTTATTATTTATTATCATTAATGTACGCTTAATATACCTTAAGTTAATGTACTCAAGTGATTGAGATAAATATTACAAAGTATTGAGAAGTGACAGCCCTAAATCATCTTCGGATGATGAGCAATCAAGCGAGCACTCGCTACCGCTGTACTTAGACTGATGCTTAAAACGAGTAAAAAAAAATATGAAAATCGACCGCCACAATTCGATAGAAAAAGTATTCGAGTCGGATGACACGGATCGAACTCCGGGCAAATGTCGCGCGATAAAAAGTGGTCAAGCGTGAAGATGAGCCGGCGGGGGCAGGGTGGGTGAGGGGGGCGCAGGACGTCACGTAGGCGGCGCGGGTTTTTGTCAACGTTCCTGTCGAGATGACAGGTCGGTGGACGCTGCGGCCGCGACCCGTGCTGCCGTGAACGGTTCGTCTTGATACTTTGCATTCGTCTCGCCTGCTTTGTCGCTCAGTTAACTAATTGCGTCGCTGTGAAAAACATCCCGAGTAAAGATTTCCACGGTATACCGTTAAGGTGTTGCACGGTTGAATACGTGCGGTGTGAGAGTACTTAACAAAATTATGACGGATTTTGTTTTGAATAGCAGGAAATAGTTTCATCAATTATTAGCTAGATAAGACAGAAATTCATAGAAGAACACTAGCAACTTCACGTTGAATTCGAATGAGACGGAAAATACACAATTTGTGTATTAATAGTTAATACATATCTAAGTTTTACGAGCAAAGCAAATTATGTCTATCCTGTCTTTTCTGAAATTGATATATATGGCGCATGTAGTTTGAGTAAACTTAGCAATACAAAAGCATATTTAACTATTTATATTTAGCTTCCCAAAAGAGAAACCTTTCCTTATATTTATGAGAAAATAGCTTTTAAATTATGTACTAAGATAAATGCAGACCCATAATTTTATGAACGAAACTGCTTCGATGTATGTTGTGTAACAATATAATATTTTACGTTTAATATTAAAAGGTAATCTATAATTCATACTTGAATAATTAAAACTGTTATTTAAGTAAAGTTTGAGTTGAGTATAATTAAATTAAATGAGTATTAGTTAATCGATATGATCAAGATGCGTTGATCGTAGTACATCGATATATAAGGCTTCGTGACACGACAGGTGCACTGACGGCCCGGTACCGCGACCGGCGACCGATAATAAACTCTTAACTTTGCCACAGCTTCCCACAACCCGCGTCAACCTTTTTTGTTTTAACATTCCCGCCGAGTCACTGGCGAACTTGAGTTTTGTTTTTAATTATTGTAAATTTTTATGTTATGTGTGTATTAAATGTCGTGTCTAAAAGTAGAAACGGCAGGCATAGGTTCAATACTTTTGAAGCTCTTTAAGCATTAACATAAAACGGCCCCTATTTCTGCCATGAAACATTACTGTGTAAGCATTAATGTGTAAGCATTAATGTGTTTCGGTCAGAAGGGTGCCGTAGCTAGTGAAATTACTGAGCAAACGAGACTTAACATCTTATGTCTCAAGGTGACGAGCGCAATTGTAGTGCCGCTCAAAATTTTTGGGTTTTTCTAGAATACTGAGGGGCACTGCATTGTAATGGGCAGGGCTTATTAATTACGAGCTGAACGTCCTGCTTGTCTCGTCCCATATTAACATAAAAAATATATATTTGGTTGTGTGGCGTCTTTTAGAGTGCCGTTTTCAAGGATCCTTCTTCAACACAACTACAATGAACTTTCCTCGCGGGATTTTCAGGTCGATACAACATGGACACTTTCAATAAAAGATTGAACATCCACCTAAAATTGCGGGCATTGCTCTTTTTATTCCTTATTGGTCTACCACTTAAAATAAAGTGACCCCGACGCTCCTTTGTCTCTCTCTTCCATTAAAATAACTTTATAATTAAGTAGAGAGAGATGGAATTCCATGACACATTAATATTATCGTTATATTACCGTTTGTATTAACTAAGAATTTATTTTAACATTGTATTAAGAAAAATGTTTATGGCCTAATATGTCTGGTCAGTGTAATGGCGAACATAATGCTTGGTCCCCCGGCGCGAGCGATTCTAAAGCATCGTTATTAATAACAGCTTAATTAAATCGTTAAAAATAATCATTTGGCCGTATACTTTCTACGGTTGCCTAATGTTTTCATATAAACATTTTATGAGAGAATAAAACATTCACTCCCGTTGCACATCAGATAGGTAGTAGGTTCTAGAAAATGTTTAAAGAGCGCAATACATTTTAAATTATACAAATGGAATTGTAATTAATGAAATTACTGGCAGACAGAAAGGCGTAGGCGAACCTACAAACAATAATATATTATGGGTCTTAATTAAATATATTTAACAGAGACTTGGTCGCTAACTATGCGCCCTGTGAGTCATGGTCGCTCACAGGGTAATGGAGAGGAGTTGAGGTCGGAGTTTGCCTGCGAAATCGAATCATAAATAACGAGATCCGTTCCTACTTTCTTCTGAAAGCCGTAGTTCAGATGGTTGTGAAACTGAAGTGGCAGTGGGCAGGGCACATAGCTCGACGGACTGATAGCCGTTGGTGCAGTAAAGTCTTTGAATGGCGACCACCTACCGGAAGACGTAGTGTTGGTAGGCCAGGCCCCCCACTGGATGGACCGATGATCTGGTCAAGATCGCCGGAATATTGTATGAGGGCCGCCCAGGACCGATTGTCATGGAAATCATTGTCCGATTTTGCGGTTTTAGGGGTGCTACATTGTTATGAGCAGGGCGTATCACTTATTTTGAAGTATTGCTTAAAAGTGCTAATAAATTATTTTTTCCGTCTTTGCAGAACTTCCGAGAGCAAAGAATTGACGGCGCCGGAATATCACTTCTCACCGAAGACCACCTTACTGGCATGCTGCAGATGAAGCTGGGGCCAGCGCTGAAACTCAGAGCAGTCCTGGCAAGGAGACTCGAGCCTTGCGCGCAGTGCCAGGCCAGCACGCTCCTCGCAGCACCTCTTACTCCAAATACACCCAAAATCAATGGATCAGCTCTCAAACCAGAACCAAGAAGCAACACCACCAGTCCAAGCTAGTTCGCTTTTGTCTTCCAAAAAAGCGTTTCAACCGTTTATTCGTTTCCCTATTGGTTGCATGGTAGATAAAATATGACGGCACTTTAAAGGCCGATTGCACCAAGTTAATTTAAACGCCTTAACTAAAGCTTAAATACGATTAAGCTGTAAGGCGTACAGAGTTGAATTGCAGCTTAGAAACCGGTTATTAAACTCATATTTTATGTAAAATGTAACCAATAGGCCGATCTTATCTAACGCTGCTTTAATTAGAACAATAAATGTCATCTATATAAAAAACTGGTCTTCGTTCATGCCAGTGAAAGCCTTACCTTAAGCACTTGCTTAAGGTACTTACCTTATAGTGTATAGTCATTTGGCTCCCGAAGTCTTCCTGTTCATAGATTTTTGCATTTAATGTCTACTTAACGTGCTAGGATTAGTGTTTAGTGTTTATATGTATATAATTGTGTTGCCGTCCAAAATGATTTCTGTATTCGGTTAATTTCCGTCACTATATAATTTTGTGTTGTGTAGATTAAGTAACCAACTTGTAAGACTAGATTGTGAAAAGTTTTCGGTGCTACTGGCCTTCCTAGCGATTATTTAGCTAAGTTTGTGTACATAGATAGCCTTTGTAAAAACTTTTGAGGCTACCTACTAGACCCAGAGTCGTGGTAGAAGAGTGTATATAATTTTTAATGCTGTAGAGTAATCAGATGTAATTAACATCACATTTTAATATTGTATCATTATATAGCATTTATTTTGAACCACACCTGAATAAGGCTCATTAACATTATGTTGTTTGTTATACATTTGTGTTTGATTCAGATATACGGTTGATAATTTAACTAGTATGGGCTACTAGTCCATTTGATACTCTTTACTTAAAAAAATCAGTACAAATCCTGATACCTAAAAAGGTAACTTAATCTTAAAAATTCTTGATCCTACAAAATTATATTCAAATGTAAATGAATCTTTGCGACTACTATAATGTAATAATGAAACTGAAACATATAGTCTCCAACCGTATTTTGTCTCAAACATTTTTTTTACTTGTATATAGAGCATGTTCTTGATTACTATAGTATCTGTATATACTTGTAATTTATACAAGCAAGAATGCATCGAAAGAGAATTGTTGGTTGTAGTACAAAATGTATATCAATGCTTACTATAGATGTTTTAGAATAGTACTATAGATAGGGTACTTTCTTAAAAAAACGTCTTGAAGTTTTGAAAGAAACTTGGGTTGTGACCAAAGATGCTCTTTTCGATGTTAAACAGTTAGTTAGTTAACAAACTGTGGTAATCTCCGTAATTGCCAAAATAATTAAACGATACACAATGTAAAAGTAGTACGTAATATTTTAAAACGGATTTCGTTATTAATATGTATACACAATATTTTCTATAATTATATGTAACTATTTAAATCATAGTATAATAGAGTAATTTCAAAATTTGGTGCTAAATGCAACGTTGTGATTATAAGCCGGAACAAAAACTTTTGTGCCTTAATACAGGTCTTCCGAAAATGAATTGATTGTACCTATATTTGTATTTGTACAGTTATAGTATTACGGTTCTGCGCTTTAAACGGACAATAATAAAAACGTAACTATATTGTTAATAATTAATAAACAACGAATTTTTAGATGATAGTTGTTGAATATTTTATTTCTTGACAATTTGACTGGTTGATATTTTAAATGAAAATAATATCGTTAATACATAAAGTATGAGTAATTCTTATAAAAAAAAAAGATTAAATGCTTCATACAAACTATATAGCACATAATTAAATGAAGGTATATTAATAAAAATAAGAGATAATAATGACATACTCATTTACTTATTATGTGTTATATATTTTGTGTTGTATCCAGCCTGCATTTTACTTTAAGGATTAAAATTTTTTGATTTTTTCATGCAATGGCATGCTACGAGAAATAATTGAATTTAAAATGGCCTCAAATTTTAATACGTCCTTTTTTATTGTCAAAGTATATATTATTATAAAGTATAAGTAGTTAAGAATGAGTCTTATGTTTCAATATTATTCGCAGTCAATTGTTTTTCTGTAAAACTAATAAGTAATTATTAATATTTAGTTAATTTGTACTTAGATCTTAATCGCTGATTAAGTTCGGTCCACATTAAGTATATATGTGAAGGAGAAAATAAAACATGTCATGAAATTGTTTTACTGACTTTTATTTCAAATCACTAGGAACATTTAAAAAGCCTTATTGTCTAATCGATATAAAATTCATTTAAATTTCAGGTACTATATAATTATATATTCTCACTAGGCAGACCATATTATAAGATAAAAAAAAAAACATGATAACTTAGATACTTAAACATGTATACGACTTACAATAGTTGGTCCAATTTTAGTTGAAAACTTAAGTGGCTCTATAAATAAGTCTTGCAAATATTGCAATCTTAATAAGTTTAGATAGGTAGGTTTCTTCTGAATAAATCTACTAAACTCATTTTGAAATTCATCTAATTTGAAGTTTCCTCTTAAATCAAGTACAAGTAAGTTACCTCTCATTTTAAAAATCATCTAATCAGAAGTTATTCAGGGCGTAGCATTACAATCACTGGCAATGAGTTTCTTGCTACTTCTTCATTAGCTCAACTCTAAAGAGTAAACGAAGTAGCGGTAGATTCAATAACAAAAATTTTTTTTTGACATTCATAAGTGTCATTTCCGTGACCTACGTGAATAAAGTGATTTTATTTATTTATTTAAAGGACAACCAGTAGTTGTTACATTCTAATATGCTTAAAATATATCAAATATTAACAAATAATGAGTTGAATGTACAACAAATTAAGGTGTCACAACATGCACAGTCTTTGCTTCCGTGACACCAAGAAAACAATTATATAAAATAAAGCAGAAATTATAAAATCAAGATACGTATATGAAAAGAAAAGAAGAAGAAGAATATTTATCATATTTTGGCGCCTAACAATCTCGTAATATTTTTTTTAAAAGCAGGTAAAGAATCTTTAAAAATATCTACTTCACCACAGATGGAGTTATAAGTTCTTGATAGACGTGGTATGGGAGAAAATTGCTTAAGGTTAGTTTTGGAAAATGGCTGATGGAACAGGCCAGCTCCGACCTGCGCACGCCTTGGTACTCGGCGGGGAACTCGTAAGCTGATGGAGTGCACGAGTGATGGACTGTCGAACTGATTTCTGATTATTTTGTATAAAAATATTAGATCTAGCATTTGTCGTCGAACAGAAAGACTTTTCAAGTTAAAGTGTCTCAACTTATCGCAGTACGATGGCAATTGCTTATGTATCCCACAAGAAAAAGCAAGGTGCCATAAGAACCGTTTTTGAATGCGTTCATCTCTTAATTGGTGAATGTTGTATTGAGGAGACCAAACGATGCTACAGTATTCTAGATAACTGCGCACATAAGCATTATACAGGGTTATTTTAGTTGTTGGATTGCGGAATTTTTTACAGTTACGGATGATGAAGCCTAGCATTTTTTGAAGATTTATTAATAGCATTATCAATATGAGGCAGAAACGTTAGTTTGTTATCAAAAAAAAAATTTTGATTTGATTTGATATAAACACACGAATTTGAGAAATCTCGTCGTTTGGCGGGTATAAAATCACATTGAAACAAATGGGGGGTAACAAGTGGTAGGGATGCGGGTAGGTATAACTTCTAAAAAGTGGACTTTAACGAAAACGTGTATCATCTTACCCCTAAACTAGTAGTAAAAAGAACAAGAAGCTAATTTTTTTTAATGTACCTTGAACTTTCCGGCAAGAAGTCCTTCTTCTGCACCTGGTCAGAAGGCACGTACAACCTTTAGCTGGAAGTCAATGTTCCGGAGTTTATGAGACCTGAAGACTGGCCCTCGTCTAGCCTAGATACAAACTCCTTGGATTATGGTCAGTTTTAGATACATGACCTGCTCTAAATGACACGCTGATATCGAGTTAATTAAGAAAAATCTAGAACAAGTGACTATATCCAATGGAAACAGACAGATTAAATTAAAGGCCTGAAATGAAGCCAAAATATTCACTTAGTATATAATTATATTTAATGTTTGCTGAGACTTCAATAAATAAATACATATAAAGTTTTGTTAATTTTTGTTATATCAAATAAATGTATTTTATTTGTAATAGAACTTATGGTCGTACTAGGTAATTCACAATACATTTCATTTTTCATATAATTATTTGATGTTATACTTAGGCTGTGATCTACTGAGTGTACTTAGACTTTGCTCAGACTTTACTTACGGAAAACATAGCTACGTGTAAGCCTAGCATAACGTTTATTTCGTTTTTTGACATTTGACAGTTGAAATTATACTGAGGTTAACTAACGGCCGTTCCCAGTATACTATCTACAGATAGCTACTAGCCGAATACAAAAGTTAAGTTCGCGTTATATCATTATCAGCAACGGCTTACGTAAGTAAAGTCTGCGCAAAGTCTAAGTCCGCTCTATAGATCTCAGCTTAAATGCAAAGTTTAAATAAAATATTTATTTTTAAATTTTTTAACGATTTTAAACCCTCGCTTCTTAGCGATGGACAATCTAGTATAGGCTTCCTATAGCTAGCCTGACTTTCTTGAGTCATCTTGTGTCTTGTGCTTTTTTTTATCTAATATATAAAAATCTCGTGTTGCGATGTTGTTACCAAACTCCTCCGAAACGTCTGATCTGATTTGTATGAAATTTGTGTGCATATTGGGTAGGTCTGAGAATCGACCACCATCTATTTTTCATACTCCTAAATGATGAGGGTGATCCACCCCCAAATATTTATTTTAATTTTATTGACAAAATTTTATTTGATTATGATTTAACCTCTGTTTTTAATGGACATTTTTATATTATTCTGTACCATCCATAGATTCACAATGGTTTACTTAAATTATATATTTTTTATATCGCAATATGGCAAAACAACATTTGCCGGGTCAGCTATTTATTAGATAATATAATTAGATATAAATTTCAAAATTAAATAGGAGCCGGCATTTTACTTGAAATGTCATCGTATCTAAGACTGTTAAGCCTACTTCTAAATCAAAGCATCAAGCTATCGTTAATTACTAAAAAAAACTATCTAGAGAGCGATACGTAACAAAAAGTCATTTCGTCTCGTATACATAAAGGCGAAACAAAGATTCCCAACCTTAACAATTTTTTTAACGCCTGAAAATTAATTGTAGCAATATCTTCATTGTTCAGTTTTGCTCACAAGTTCGAAGTTCCTCTCCTTATGGTGATGTTTCTTCGCTTTGTACTCCATCACCTCTATCGTGGTGTATCCGGAAAATCCAACAAGAAGAAGACCGAGAAGAATATGCAACCTGAAATTAATCATAGAATAAATTAATTAATATTCAAAATGTAAAACATAAATCATATAGATATCTACTCGTATATATCTAGATACTTTATTATATCACTACAGAATATAAAACAAAGTCCTCTGCAGTGTCCGTCTGTCTGTCTGTTCGCGATAACACAAAAAGTAATGCTCCGATTTTCAGCTGGGTCGGCTAGTAGTAAATAATATAAATTGTTTAAGGCTGGCTTGCACTAACTAAATTTATTATTAACAAAAATGTAAATGTACCGCTTAAGCAAAAAATGTGTTGCACCATTTGACAATCTTTATAATATGATGTTGATAACTTTAACTGATAACCGTAACCGTCCTATTTTCGCCGATTAAAGCAATGTTAAATGGCTTAATAGCGACCTGTCAAAATTTTCATATAAATATTCGATATTGACTTGATAATTCACTTTTTAACTTTAACTATGCCAAGGAATACGATGGTGCAACATATTTCGCAGTCTTTGTTATAGGCCGCGGAACTGTTGTTGTTGTTGTTGAATTTGACTTAAACCTTAACTATAACAGCTAATAACATGCAATCCAGCCTATGTTTTGTTTGACAAGCGCAATTGCGATGCGGTTCAGAAATATGGGTCTTCTAGAATCCAAAAGGACTGTATTGGGTTGGACATGGCGTAACACTTAACACTTACACGTAACATTCTCAGGTGTACGTATTGCCTGTCTCGTCGATTTTCTAATAAAAGTGATCATCTCAATACGCCGTCAACATAAATGATAGGCCAGTCAGACAGATACAGTCCTGATAGTTGATAATTATATGCTTGAACCTCATTCATCAGGTACTCTAAGCTGGGCAAGAAAATGCTCTCGATGTCCTGTCTTCTTGACAAAGTCACAGAGCTCAGCTCAAAGCCCCAAGCAATTATTCAGGTCCGAAAGAAGAAGGCATGGGCTGATCAGCTGTATGGTGAGGCAAATCTTGGTTTAATGATTAAGCTGCAATTATTTCTGGATGAACTCTAACGAGTGAGACCATTAACCACTAAAATATAAATATGTTAATATTTTGGTGGTTAATGGTCTACAAGATGTGGATGCTGGATTGTCTTTGATCGTCCTTGTCGGCAGGCAATGTGGATACTTTGTGGGACTATGGTTGTTGGGCGCAGGCGTGGGATCTCTCGTTCCTTCTGGGTTTCTTCTGTTTACCATCTAGTGAAATTACTGGGCAAACGAGACAACATCTTATGTCTCAAGGTGACGAGCGCAATTGAAGTGCCGGTCGGAATTTTTGGGTTTATCAAAAATCCTGAGCGGCACTGCATTGTGCAGGCCGTATCAATCACCATCGGCTGAACGTTATGCCCATCTCGTTGCCGTGGACACGCAGAGGTGGCACCCGACTTTCTGCGGTACTTGCCCCAAGCTTCCCTCATAGTACGGGCATCTTCCTTGTACATCCAACAAGACATTCTGTTTGCCTACTTCTTCTGTTCTGTTTCTACAGTTGACGAAGGTGTAACAGCCCAAGGTCTGATATTATTTACATATTCTTCGTGCATTGGAAATTGAAACGTTCATTCGAAGGATGGCTCATAAGTCGGTCAACTAACAAATCAGTAATATGTAATATTATATGTACCTCGTTCTCACACAGAGATAGGGGGCTGAAGCATAAGAGAAAACACTTCCAGTAGCTTCCCATAATCTGAAGTTGGAGTATGCTGCTTCTTCATTTCCAGGGAATAGAATTCCAGATAATGCTATAAATATTAATAAAAATACATAAGATAAAAAAACGCATTCAGTTATACAGCAACTCACCATCTACCTAACCATGGGATGCATTGCCGCGTTAAGTAAACGCGGCGCCCATGGCAGTTTTTCTTTCAAGGATCTATATTTTAAGTAGTCGGTTATCGAGTGTCTGACGTGGATTGTCTTAGTAGAAAAATTTGTGACTTTTGACGTCATTTATCATCAAGTTTTAATGAAGTACGCGTAAACCCGCACAAAAAAGCGCGTACACCTTCCTTAAAGGCCGACAACGCTTTTGTGATTCCTCTGGTGTTGCAAGAGAACGTGGGCGGCGGTGATCACTTAACACCAGGTGACCCGTAAGCTATAAATATAACACTATAAAGTTAATTCAATATACTACATCTTCACTCAAAACACAGACACTGCGATTATGTTAATACATTAAGAATTGAAATGAAGGCAGAGCGGTGTCTTTTTAATACAGGTATTAATTGCTTACCGAAGGACACTAGCCCAAATTATATTAATGCCTGTTCTAAATAATGCAAATAAATATATTTTGATTTGATTTGATCATGTGACCAGTAAACGCTCCTTTGCACCAGTTGAAGTCTCATTTGTAACCAATGGGAGGCTCTGAATTCCGGCTAGATTATGGGTACCACAACGGCGTTTATTTTTGCCGTGAAGCAGCATTACTGTGTGTCGGTCTGAAGGGTACCGTAGCTAGTGAAATTACTGGGCAAATGAGACTTGACATCTTATGTCTCAAGGTGACGAGCGCAGTTGTAGTGCCGCTCAGAATTTTTGGTTTTTCAAGAATCCTGAGCTGTACTGCATTGTATGGGCCGGGCGTATCAATTACCATCAGCTGAACGTCCTGCTCTCGTCCCTTATTTTCATTAAAAACATCTTGGTCAGTTTCACTAAAAAAATTACGCTCAGACAGATATGGGTGGATTTAAATATGCGGGGCCCCGTTTCCCGCAGGGCCCGTTGCAATTTCTGCTCTTGCCACGTGGTTTATCCGGCACTGATGTAAACTTTTCTACATAAACTATTCTTTCTTAATTAATTTCTTTTAACCATCCACCACTCCACGTACAACTGGGGATAGATCGTATCAACCAGACCTATATCACATGGGTATCATAAGAGAATCTTATATTTTAACGAACCCACACACCATAGACGAAACACTATGAAAATTTTATACAAATTTATACAAATTTTATGAACGATGCGGGACTCGAACCCGCGAAAGGCCTAAGCTAATCTTTCCTCATAACTCTCAACTCTTGTTTGTCCCAACTCTTCTCTTCCTCTCAGGTTACGAAAGCATGAGCGGTGATCATTACCATAAATACCCAGATATCTCCAAATATGCACTACAATGAAGTGATCGTTTTTTGTACGTATTTTAACCTTCAAATTATAGATCAGCCGTATATAAAACTAAGTAGGCAAATATCATTTTAATTCGATACCATTTCTATATTTGGAATCAGTCTACAAGAACTTACAACGCGGAAATGCCATCATTGGTTTTTAAATAACTAATTTTATTTACATAAATAATTAAAAATAATAACGAAAGAAACTAAATTTCGATGTCGTGGTTGGGCAAAAGTGGCTTTTGTAGGGTTAATTACCTACAGGAGTCCCATGACTAATACTCCGTTCCGTCTGTCTGTCTGACTATATCTAATGAAGAGTAATAGTTAGACAAATGATTTTTTTGTGTGTCTGTCTATTGCCGCTATAACAACGAATAAGAGTCAAGATGACGAATACAAAAATTTCCCCAATGAAAATGAAAAAGAAAATGTATCTATCTAATAAAAAAAAATATCAAGTTTGCTTATTTTCAATAGATTTTTCCAAGGTCAATCAATATCAAAACAGCCTTGCAAAAGAACTTGAGTTATTAATTAATATAAATAAAAAATAATAATCATCATTATCAGCCGGAAGACGTCCACTGCTGGACAAAGGCCTCCCCCAAAGATTTCCACGACGATCGGTCCTGCGCTGCCCTCATGCAACGTATTCATAAAAAGAATACTATAAAAATATTAAACAAATTATTATTTAGATGATATTTAAGTATTATTATGACATTATAGTTCGCGAGCGCACTTACACAAATATTATATTACTCATAAGAATTTGTTTTTTATTATTTTAATTGTAAATGTCTTAATCTAGTAATGATTCCATTACATCCGCTCACCATTAACTTGAACTAGCCAAACAGCATCAGCTGTGCCCCAAATAGCTGCCAGAAGGTAGAACACAATCCACTGTTCAGGGTCTGGTCTCCAGAGGAGTAAGGCTGACAGCAAGCACAGGTTCAGGAGCTGCACAATAGTATTAAGAATAGTAAACAATGTACTTTTGATTTAAAGAGCGCAAAGCAATTCTTGTTTATCACCCGATGTTGCAAATGACTATGGCCGCTTGTTACTTACCACCGAATGACTGACAACGGTCACTTACCACCGAATGACTGACAACTGTCACTTAATGTATGTCACCGCCTTCGAAGGCGTAGGCGCGGTCATCCTAGCTTACCGCTGGCACTCGTCACTCTGACGGTGACTAGAGGCTCGCAAATTAGAAACAACCAAGCACACACATTGTTCTGACACCCGACGAGACGTTAGTCCTCGTCCTATAATCGTTTTACTCCACTCACACTCGCACGCGGACCGACATACACCACAAACACAACCACAAACACACTCCACAAACAGACACAAACATTTACACTATTTACATACATACAAACAAACAAACATACATACATCCACACTTGCATACTTTACACAATACATCACCGCACTCGCCGGCGAGTGTGTTCTTCTCATTAGTTCATCCCATTTCATTTCATCTTTATCTCCTCTCCATCCCACAAGCACACAGCCGGTCCGAGGTTCGAGTCTCCTTAAGTGACGCCCCGCGACATTTGTTTTGTAGTCTTTGCGGCCTCCACGGCCCAGGTCCTATGTCGCTGTAAAAGCGTTCAGGTCTGGCAGGATAGAGGAGGTTTTTAGTTTACCCAAGCTCAATATATGGGTCCCATTTCGGGGTCTTCAATACATAAATGTATTTTTTTTATGGAATAGGAGGACAAACGAGCGTACGGGTCACCTGGTGTTAAGTGATCACCGCCGCCCACATTCTCTTGCATCACTAGAGGAATCACAAGAGCGTTGCCGGCCTTTAAGGAAGGTGTACGCGCTTTTTTAAAGGTACCCATGTCGTATCGTCCCGGAAACACCGCACAAGGAAGCTCATTCCAGAGCTTTCTGTACTGTAGTACGTGGAAGAAAGCTCCTTGAAAACCGCACTGTGGAGGACCGCCACACATCCAGATGGTGGGGATGATATCCTAACTTGTTGCGTGTCGTGCGAAGGTGGAATTCCTCCTCTCTCTAATAAGGAGGAGGACCAATCCTTAAGGATTGATAATTAACTAAATGAATTGTATATAAAACATCGTTATAATACTAGTACCAGTGGTAGTAAGAACTTGATAAATAAAATAATTATAAAGGAATATTACAAATACTGACATAAGAAATGTTATTATTATAAAACTTACCAATGCAGTTACCATCACAGGAAATCTGCCGGTCAGTTTGACTACAGCACCCGCTATTGGAGCCGCCAATGCGTTGAAGACACCGAAGCATATCATTACAAAACCAATGTTAGGGATGCCGTACGCACATCCCACAAATGCCTGGAATAAATATAACTGTATGTTGAGATCATTCTTTGCTTTGGTTAAGATCTCCAACACATTTCGATTGACACACATTGAAAGGCTTCGTCATGCTCCCTTAAATGTCAGTTAGGATGGGTCATTCTCTTCCCTAAAATATGCCGTTATATTTACCAGTGTGAGGCTCCATTGCACAGGATGCCGGCTAGATTATGGGTACCACAATGGCGCCTATTTCTGCCGTGAAGCAGTAATGTGTAAAAAAATATTGTGTTTCTGTCTGAAGGGTGCCGTACCTAGTGAAATTACTGGGCAAATGAGACTTAACATCTATCGTCTCAAGTTGACGAGCGCAACTATAGTGGCGCTCAGAATATTGGGGTTTTTCAAAAATCCTGAGCGGCACTGTTTTGTAATGGGCATGGCGTATCAGTTACCGTCAGCTGAACGTCCTGTCCGTCTCGTCCCTTATTTTCATAAAAAAAAATGCTCGAGGGAGGCAATAGCTGGTCTATGCGTCATGATCGTAAACGGGTGCTAGTTGTAGTTGCTGGATAATCCTGTTACCAGAAACTGTGCAGCATGTTTTAAAATGATATTTATTACATTTTTATAGTAGCTAATAAAATGCTCGCATTTGTTTACCTACGGTGTGTATGTTACTACTGTACTCAATATCTTTTGCTAGAAATTTACATTTAATTTATATGACTTACTTATGGAAGTTATTTTCATAGAAATGACAAAGTTTTATCTATCTACTATTAATTTATTCGGTTATAATGTTCGAAAGATAAGAATAAAAATACTATCATCGAAGTGATGAAAACTCAAACAATAATAACCTACTCCTAAAATCGATATTCGATAAATCGTGGCATTAGTCGTGTCGAATCCTACTCTTAGTTACGTCGTATTCAATGTCGAAACGATGATTGAACGAGCGAAACATTATTCGATATTATCGGTCCTAACCCTACTCTTAGTTGAAAATGTCAGAGACGAATATTCGAATTTCACAAATAATCAAACGTCACTTTTACGATAATCTCAACGACACCATCTAGGCTGTCGTTGCTATTATCGTTTCAAGTTGTATAGATATATTTGCCATACAATATACATAGTTAATAAATATTATTAAAATAATTATATGTGATTTACTATTCAAGAGGATTTTTTTACTACTAAGTTATTTAAGTCATTTTGTTGATCGTTTATGCGTAGAAATAATGCAAATGGCCGCCTGAGAAAAAGGAAGTCGACGAGAAGGGTTGAGTTACTTTTTTTTACATTTTATTATCCGCGAGTTTTGTATTATTTATTCAATTTTAAATGGTTATATTATATTCATTACATATTTTTTTAACATTTAAATTATGTGTAAATGATACCAAATTGGTGGTGCAGAGTCTGGCATGGTCCTTAGCGCCTAAACTATATTTTGACTTTTGACACTTCACAGCGACAAAGCACAGATAATGTTTAGGTTTGAACATATTACATTCACACTAACATCGTAAAAAATCAAAATATTAGTCTATGGTAACGATAAACGATAAGGAATTCGAACATTTGTTAGAGTAGGTTAGTTGCGATATATTCGGAGTATTATCGTATCGTGCCGAATGTATCGTTGTCGATTTTGCGAGTAGACCTCCAGATTCGTATAAATAAACACGTAAGAACACTGATATAGTAAGAAGAATAAAACCTTTTGAGTAAGTGTAATTCTTGTGAATTAGTGTATATACAATATAAAAATAGTGATATTATAAAGGACACGAGTGACTTCCCCTTAATAGAGATATTAACAAATGTGTTAATGGACTCATTGTTAGTTTAATCTATCTAGCGGCTTAAGTTAAAGTAGAATTACTAACGGCCGTTCCCAATATTCAGTCTATCTTCGGTTGTGGCCTACTTGAGATAAAAATCGTACCTAACTCTCGTTAACTTTACTGTCCCAATAAACCTATCGACGGTAACTCACCTTATCCGTACACGCTGTCTGTCAATGGGAGGACGTATAGCTTACCAGCGATAGAAGTTTGTATGCAAATTGCAATTCAAGCGTCCTAATATAAGGCGATAAGAATGACTTATAGGTATATTGGGACAGCTTCAGATTATTGATAGCTAATTACTGACAGTAGAAGATAGTAGTTTATCTCTATCTGTAGATAATATGTTGGGAACGGCCGTTATTAGTCTAAGGCTAGATTGTAATGCAAGTGGGGCAACAATATTATAAGTATATTATTATGTCTCCTAAAGGAATGAGAAAACAAAAATATTGAAATATTAAAACTACCGTCTTACGTAAAATAAACTCTATAAAGTTCATTCGACCTGATTACATCGATTCTAGCCTTACGAACTGATCTGTCAAACGACCATTGAACACTACAATCAACATTCAATTTACGAGGTAACCGGTCCGAAAGTTTAGACAATAACTAATTGTGGCGAAAGGTGTCCTAACGTGGACAAGACAGCCTTCAACTTAAGACCACCTCACACAGGAAGTATATACTGCAGGATATAGACTTCAAATAATTGTCTTTCTACTTCCGAGTGTTGACAATAAAAATTACAAATGAATTATTGTTAGCTTCCCTTTGTAATTGACGTGTAAGACACTTGTGAAGTAGTTTACCTTGATCGTAAATGGTATTGAAATAGAGTGCGAAATGTTCAATTATTTTTATTAGGTACTTAATTGAATGTAATAAAGAATTATGAAGTTGTTCCAATTATTACATTCATATCGTAATAATTGAGTTTTAGCGTATAATGTATACTTTTATAAGCAGAGCATTACATAATCCTTTGGCTTATTTTAATTATGAGTAAAAAAAAAAATCTTTATGTGTGCCAGATAAGTGAAAAGGCAGTGTTGCTAAGCTGATTGGCTGTGTTTATCATGAAATCTTAGGAATCTGGAAACTACATCAAAGGGTTCAGATTTTTGATGTGAACAGTAAGATGTCAATTGGCTTTCTCGCTACCATGGGCGTTCTACAGGGTTCGATTTTTGGGCCATTCCTATTCCTTGTTTACATAAATGATTTACCATACTTTGTACAAAATAAGAATGAGATCGTATTGTTTGATGATACTTTTTTACTTTTTAAACTATATAGACAATAAAATATTTAAAACAATAAAATATTTTTCAATTGATTTGATTGAAGAACATAAATAGGTTGGATGAGGGCAGTGCAGGACCGATCTTCTTAGAGATCTTTGGGGAAATTACTAGGAATAGCGAAAAATATGCGAAAGAGTCTTTGAGTTCATTTTGGAGAAAGCTAAAATTGTTTCATTTTTTATCATATTTTTGTTCATAAATGTTGGTAAGTATATATTATATTTTGGAGGTTTACCTTTTAATTACATAGTGATATAGGATATATAGCAGAGAAGTTTTCATGCATGATTAAAAAACCTACAAATTACTAGTAATTTATACGCAATCCTTTATCTATATATATATAATAGAGATGTATGTCCCTATATTTCACATTGCAGCTAAAACTGCACGTACACGCATAGTGTTTGTATGTCGCAATAAGTACAAGGCTCCTATGATGCACTATGGTTGCAAATTGATACCTATAAGAGTGTAGAAGGTACGGGGGTTGTGAACGTGTTGGGAATGAAATAATAAAAATGTGTGATTATCATTAATTTCAAATGATTTGGATTGTTCTAGATTTGCTGTGATTTATCGAGCATATTAATTGAAATTTTCGAAAATTCTAGAATGACCTAGACATTTCTAGAGTGATCTAGATAACAGAAGGATTTAGAAGGCTCTGAAATTAATATCACGGTATTGAACGATCAAGAATGTTCTAGTAAATTCTAGATTGATAAAGACTGTACGCCAATTTTCAGATAAAGGAAAGAAAGGTCTTAGAAAGGTCCAAAATGTATCTCAACTTTCTGATCGATTTGCTCGTTTGGATGGGATCGTTTTTTATTTCTATTTTGTGCGTGAAGAAGATGGAAAAGAATTAAAATATCACAAACGATGCCGAAACGTAGGTAAATGCGTATTCTCACGTTGTCAAATAGTATCGAAAAGGCAATAAATGGCACGGAGAAATGAACTACACAAAGTATTCACAGCTATATATATATTATATATTAAAATAATAGAAGAAATACTTTAACCGGGTATTATTTAATTATGTTAATTTAATGCCACATTCAGTTCGGTTACAAAAATTCAGTTGTTTTCTCAATTTCAGAAATCGGAGACTCTAAGAGCTCACAGTTTCTACCACGGAGTTAAGAGAGTGTCGAGACACGAAACTTCTGCTTTGTTATATTTTAGTTTTCTGTGTGTGTTTGAGTTTCTTGCGCCGTTTCTTTTCTCTCAGAGCGCCATTTGTTTCCGAAGCGGTAGTAGTATCTAGTATAGTAGAAATGACATCAAAAAGAATTCTAAAGGTATCAATTTTGAGAAAATAAATGCCTTATGCCTTGTTATGACTTTTATATTTCATTCCGGTTTCACAACCCAGAGCTGTGAGCTCTCCCGGGATCCATTCTAGAACATTAAACAATTCTTAAATATTTGTCATGCATGTCTACTAACCTGTGTAAAGTCTGCGGCCATGAAAGCCTGCTCAGCGCCGATATAACCAATAACCGGCAGGAGTAGGAGCTGGTACTTGTGACGCAGCTGACGAAGAGTCACCGCTAAGAGTTGCAGACCAGACTTGCCATGCGCCGTCGGCTGACGACCCGAGTTGTATCTGGTGGGATTTATATGAGACTGTATTCATATTTTGCCAATTTGCTATGATCGTGTGTCGCTGCCCTATCTATAGGGCAGTAGATTTATACAATAAATATTTTAACGAAATCGACATTTTTAGTGAAAAAAAAACACAAATACAGGCGTCTTGGATAAATTAAAATTGTAAAATAATATTCAAAACTATTTGCTTCAGGAAACATGTCGTAGGTAATTCATAGGTAATAGCTAAGTACTTAGTTTATAAATCTTTATATATATATAAATTACATGACACGTTGTTTGTCCGCGATGGACTCCTAAACTAATGAACGGATTATAGTGGGGATTACTTCATGAAGTGCAGCTTAGTCCAACTTGAGAGATGGGATAGTTTTTATTTCGATTTGGGACCCACAAGTATTTTTATTTTCAATATTTGTTTTGTATATACATATTTTCTGTAAGAGAATTAAGTGACGCACGGTTTGACAGTTCTGCTGTGAAACAATTTTTATTTTATTTATTATTGAAACCTGTACCTATATCATAACCGGCACACTTATTTAATTTTTCTATTACTTATATTTTTAAAACCCAATACCTATTTTAAACACAAATCACACATCAACTTTTTATCACAGTAAAACTTAACTCGGGTCACGGATGACGGAGTGAACTATAATAAAAATAAAATACTAATTTTTTTTTTCTTCTTTTGGCAAAAAATACTAATTATTAATTAATGAATATACCTATTTACTCTAATGATTCTCACCAAGACAAAAAAGCGAAATAGCTATAAACTCCTAATATGGAGGGAGTTTAGAATTTATTATTGCCATAGAATAATAAGTAATTACTATTTGGCGCCGAAGTATAATTCGGCTAAGTTTGAAAGTGAACAGCTGCTTAGAACGTTGTGGATTTCGGCTGTCTCCGTTTCTTACAAAATTATAGCCGTCATCTGTGAATCTATCAATGACTCGAATCGTTTTTTTCTTATAGAGTTTCTCTAGATTGATTTTAAACATGTGTTTTCTTTTAAGCGTGCTACACGCGCGCGGTTCGCGCGTTGGTTGCAGATGGGACATTGCCTTGAGTGTGGCCAGAAGCGTTTGGAGTAAACACATGGACTAGTACCGCACGCGGATGGAAATCCACGTGACAGGAAAATAATTAGACTGAAACATGTAGTCTGTACAGGATGGGAGACTGTAGGTTAAACTGAATTAATTAAGCGCATATGAATGGATATGGCGGGAAAAACCACATTCCACGGTGTCGCGATATCATGTTCGCAAATGTACCAATTAAATAGTACCAAGAGTAAGGTGGGAAAAACCTCAATGTTAGTTTCAATTAATATATCGTAATCTAGTGAAATCATTACGGATTAATAAAAGAGATGCTTTATATGATCTATATTCGGTTATACTGCGAAAACTACTGCACCGATCGGAATAATATTTATACCATAAGATAGAGCGTGTTTAACGTAGAAGATTTAAGTATGCTAGTGATTACTTATCCAAACTTATATTTTTTGACTTAGAAATACTTATATAATCAATTCAGTCTATGACATTTCATTACATGTGACAATTCAAATAAAATATATATATTATTAATATATTATGATACAAGTGAGCTAAGTTGCTCATTATACAAGAGGCTGTGGATTGCAGGCCGAGCCGTAGTCGAGGGCGTAAATCAGCCGAGTGTATTGTAAGCAAGTGGCTCACGAGTTTGATACGCACTTTTTCGACACACAGGCGTGTAAAAAACAAACATAAATCGATGAATTGAAATATAAAAATTATGGGAAATGTCACGCAAGTTTTATTTTCTAAATTATAATTAGTATATAAATTTAATTTGTGATAAAATGTATATATTTTAAAATTGTGAATTATACATAATTTAATAATAACAAATGTTTTTTCGTCTTAATTAGGGACACATTTATTTATTACAAAAATGTAAATGGATTTTCAGTGGCATAACACGTCATCGTTGTTACAAAATAACTGTAATTTGTAACCTGTTTAAATTGAAAATGCTCTCTGTATCCTCGTCTTTTTTTTTAAATGAAAATAAGGGACGAGACGAGCAGGACGTTCAGTAGATGGTGGTAAACCCTGAGCGGCACTACAATTGCGCTTGTCACCTTGAGACATAAGATGTCAAGTCTCATTTGCCCAGTAATTTCACTAGCGGCGCCCTTCAGACCGAAACACAGTAATGCTTACATTACTGCTTCACGGCATCAGAAAAAAAAGCAAAGGTGCCGTTGTGGTACTAAATAAACTAGCTGGCTTCCCGTGCAAAGGAGCCTCCCACCGGTTCAAAGAGGTAAAACAATGTAATGGGTACTAAGTTACCTGCTCAAAGTATCAACACCAACAGCGACTAAGATGCACGCCAGCACCATACATGCTAGATAAATCCCGGCGATCATCTGAATCTTGAGCGGTGATGGAGGTTGCAGGTTTGTGTTTTCCTGTATAAAAATATATTTTGAAATTATCATATACCACCGATAAAGTAAAGGAATTTGATGAGAGATCAAAAAGAGAAAAGTGGAACCGTTTGGAATTACGCTCGTATTATGTGTATGGATCGGATTTGGTAGTGCCGAACCATCGGACGCGGTCTGGTAGCGGACCATATTCGATGGTTTGTCGTATTGTCCATCGCACACAATTATTATAATTATCGTCCGGACCGTACAGGGTACAACGCTGAACCAATTGATGCGAGGCGCCCTCCGGACCGTCCGATGCTCTGGCCGTACCCAACCTGACCATATCTTGCCTGAGGCACTAATAATTTGTGTTTAAGGTCTTTTTTAAGTGTTTTTTTTTTTTCGTAAAACACACATATATATTACTAGCTGACCCGACAGACGTTGTTCTGTTCATATTAAAAAAAAACTCTTGCGGGTGGAATTTCATAAAATCCGTTCTTAGCTGACCTCTACTCGGCGAAAGGTATATTCCTACCAAATTTCAAATCTCTACGCCTAATGCTTCCAGAGATATCGTGATGAGTGACTGTTGAGTGAGTGATGTACGTGGAAATCTCTTATATATACATATATAGATAATTGTATTAGATATATTTTTTTTCTTAATTAATAATTTATACAATCTATACCTCATTTGTTTTTCAACTTGGACATTAGGTTTGACAAAATTAATTTTAGTATTAAAATGCGTATAGCTTGTGTTTAATTTTTCTTAATTTTTATTTATATTTAAATACTTAAAGTGAGTGTAAACTTTCGTAAAAAAATATTTAAATTATTCAACTCTTTTTTTTTATCAACATAACAATTTAAGCCTGAGCTTTGTATTCGCAAGCTGCACAAGGTCCGTGCTGGTGCCTATAATATTTACTGTGTACTGAATACTCCTAGGGCTTATGGAAAACAAATTAATAGTACAGGAATAATTTTGTACTAACATGTGCATCGCTGCCACTGCAGAAGTTAACACCGCACGTCGCTCCATAGTCGGGGGTGGGTTCCGTGTAGTTGAACAACGCCTCAGCCTGAGGAACCAATGTCTCGTTTACGTAGCTTGTTACCTCACCAAGAGAAGAGGAGAGGACTGAAAAAAAAATTAGGCATAATTGTAGTTTCAATGCCATAGCTTCGATCATGAAATTAAATGAAGAATGCTTGTGCAGTGACATTAAATTATATTTTAAATATTGTTCTTAGCGCCTTTATTATGTCTTACACTGTATTACAAAAAAAAAACTTGCAAACGTTATGCATTGGTTTGGTGACAATTTTTTTTTTATGTAAGAGAATTACATAACATAAGCAAACGGGTCACGAGGTGTTAAGTGATCACCGCCACCCACATTCTCTTACAACACCAGAAGAATCACAGGAGTGTTGCCGGCCTCTTTGTGCCCTCCCCAGAATGCGATGGACGGCCCCAGCGAGAATACTCGGGGAGGGATTCTCCGACTCTGGTGGAACCGGTTTCCTCCTGTAGAAAATTTCTTTGAGTACTGCTGACATGTTCTGGTAGAGGGACATTGGGATGGGCTCTGGTACTCGACACTAATTTATGCGAAACATAGCGGCACTAGGCCACTACTTCACGCCGGTTTTCTTTGCGCACACTCGCGAATTTGTAATTAATCCGGACATGTCTGGCTCGTTCGTGCTGACGTCATAAGACGGCAGCGTGAATCTCTCACTTCTAAAGGCCCTTAGTTGCCTCATACAACACTCTTAGGCCTGGGACTGCCACATACTAGGTATAATATAATCTATATATACATATATAAATGAATTGCTGTTAGTTAGTCTCGCTAAAACTCGAGGACGGCTGGACCGATTTGGCTAATTTTGGTCTTGAATTATTTTTGGAAGTCCAGAGAAAGTTTAAACGGTGAATAAATAGGAAAATGCTGCTAAATTAAATAAAAACAACAAATTTGTTTTTCCTTTGATGTGTCCATACATACTTTCTATGAGAGAATTTATTGACGCACGGTTTGACAGTTCTGCTGTGAAACAATTTCATTACAACAACATATTTTACGAAATAATTCTTGATGTTATGATATATTACTGACAAATTCATATAAAAACATTATTTTATTTATTATATACAGAACAACGTCTGTCGGGTCAGCTAGTCTATTATATATTAATTATGTTTTGTTGTATCTAAGACAGCTCAAAGATAAAGATATTTGAATGTGTATATTTTATTAAAACAATCACATGAATGGAGCTAAACAATCTGTGATAAATTATTGTGAATAGTTCGTGGACCCTTCCGGTGGTTGGCGTGAGTGAATGGGCACATTTGTTGCCTTGAATTAGTCACACCCGATTTATGGCGTTGTTGTCAGTTTAAAAATAAACAATAAATGAAAAAATTGTGGCCAAGGACACATTTATTATACTATTTAGATTTTTATCAATCTTAAGTCTTCGATGTGGTGGTCGGACAAATAATAATCTTAACAGTTTTAAGCCTGTAACTGCTGTTTTGTAAAAAATAATTCAAAGTCAAATAAACTTTATCAAATTAGGCTTAAACAAAGCGCTTTTGAATCGTCACTACAAATATTTCTTTTGAATTACTAAATTTACAATATGTTCGTCAAAAGTTGAGCTCGTGAGACGAACATACAAGAAACTCAACGGCCACTCTTTTCAATCAAAAACATTATTTTACAAATGACTGTAATGTACATAACAAATTAGTTTGTAAGGTGCTACATCCGATATATGAGTCGTGTTTAAATATTATAAACTATTTCATAACAAGTAATAAAGAATTAACTGTATAAATATAAATTACCTATCGTATATTTGATTGCATCTAACAAATACAATGATTTATTAACTATAACAGGAAGGTGGAAATCCACAAATAATTCAAGACCTAAATTTGCCAAATCGGTCGAGCCGTTCTCGAGTTTTAGCGAGACTAACGAACAGCAATTCATTTTTATATATATAGATAAAGAGAAGTTTCACAATGTAAAAGTAAACTACCCGCTTATGAAGTATAATTCTTAGAGCGCTTTCGCACTACGTCCGATCCGAATCCGTACCCGTGAAAACACGATCTGATGTAGTCGTAGAACTATTTCTAATCGGATGACGGAAACCGGATCTAGTACGTAAACTACCATAGAAATATTTCTACGACTACTACGGACCGTGTTTTCACGGGTTCGGACCGGATCGGATTAGTGCGAAAGCGCTCTAACATATGTTAACAGTACATTGTGGAACAGTGTGTTTAAATATTATTAGTAATGCACGCAGGCCACAGTGCGATAAGGGAACCGAAAGTGTCATTATCAATGCACAGAACTAGAGGCTAACAGTTAGTAGCAACTTTTTTGACGTGCTCACAGCTGTCACAGTGTATGTGTGGACAAGTTGAAAAAATTGCGGCGAACTGTGAGCTTCTATTTTCAGCACACACACACACACACTAAAACGACGTGACTCACAATGATATTTAAAAGTACCTACCTTAAACTTTTAATACGTAAAATATAATTGGTGACATGTTTAACCTAACGCCAAGAGCCTCTATCTTGAAGTATAAATGATCTAATGGTAAGAGATTCTTATTTTCGGTAAAAAAGAATTTATTATTATAATGCAATTATCATTATGTTAATGGTTTTAAATGTACATTTTAATGCATCTATGAATGAATTACATTTAGGGGAAAAATTCAAAATTATCTGCAATCACAACCTTATAATATCTAAATAAAACAATTTTTAAAAGATTTAAACGCGTGATGTTTTAACATTAGATTTTTGCGTAAAAGTTACATTATTTTTATTATTATTTTTAGTCCCCCTGAAAACAAGATCTGGCAAGGTCTTAAAACGTCGGGCTAACTAAATTAAGTTTTATTTAAATGTGTAACACTCGCCTTAGTAAAAAAAAAACTTATAATATCTAATTAACCCGACCCTCATCTGGTGAGAACTGCCATACTGATACTCACTGGCTGAAGACACAAGGTTGCCCCAAATCTGCGCCATTTGGTAGAACATGAAGAAGAGACCGAAGAACCTGACGACCAGGACTTCTGCAGGTACTCCGGACAGTTTCGAGTAAGGTTCTGCTACCTACAAACAAAAAATGTTATATAAGTCATCCACGGATCAGAACGAGGCTCTGAAGGTTTCAGATATTCCATTTTCATTTTTTTCTTATATTATTAAAACAAAGTTCACGAGGTCATTGCTTGTGTGTGAGTTGTTTTTTTTTATGAAACCCCAAACCGTAGTCGTTGTTGTTTGCAGTGCCGCTCAGGGTTTTCGGAAAACCCCAAAAATAATGAATGGCACTACAACTGCGCTCGTCACCTTGAGACATAAGATGTTAAGTCTCATTTGCCCAGTAATTTCACTAACTACGGCGCCCTTCAGACCGAAACACAGCAATACTTACACATTACTGCTCCACGGCAGAAATAGGCGCCGTTGTAGTACCCATAATCTAGCCGGCATCCTGTGCAAAGGAGCTTCCCACTAGTAAATAATTGGATAAGCCACGCTGACGTGGCCTTTTATTCTATAACTACAAAATACTATATGAACCTACTCTGATCATACTTGTATATAGGATCATGATTTGCAACGGAATATTTACCTCAAATTACGATGGAGCGACTGAGATAGTTGCTCAGTGGGCTCAAAGTTTGTAATAACGTTTATAATATCGATTTATAAATATTTTAATGCTCATGTGCCAAGCCATGAGATTCATTAAAGTCAAAAAAGTCAGAAAATTGTATTATGTTTGTAATAAATTAAAAATGCTTGTAATTATGAATTACAACTATGGCGATATTGTGCGAGAGAGGTAAGCTATCCCCGCTTGTTTCCTCAAGGCCATTGGCTCGTTCCCCAGTCTTAAGGATTGCTCTCTGGTGCGCTCCAACTAGATACTGCAGGTGTAGTCGAAAAGTGCGGCAGCTAATACTTCGCCCAAGTGGGCGTACTCATGCCAATCTCGAACAATGTTTGACATTGACGTGCCAGATGTTCTGGTAAACTTTGCTAATAATTGAAACTAAAATGCCGGGTATGTATTTTATCAAAATTTATTCCATGAGAATTATTTTTTGGATACAAATGGGTTTTAACCAAAGACGATTCAAATATTTTTATTAAAAAAAGGATATAATTAATATTATTTATAAATCCGGTTCGCGATAAGGCCGCCTCTTACTACGAGTACGACTCCGATCAAACGTGAATAAAGCCGGATTAATAAATAATTTAATAATGACTCACAAAAGTTTTAATAATTTAATAATTAATATCACTTATTGAAAGTCAGAAACTTCCCATTCGAAAAGTATGCCTCAGACCTGAGAAGAACGGGCACAAGTCGCTCAGCGGGCTTCTTTCTTTTTTATAAAAAAAGATGGTACGACGCAAGTGTCTCACGGGGTTCTGTTTTATTTACTCTCTTAATAATACCATGACTAAAACAAAAGTGGTTACTTAGTACAATCATAATCTAGATAATTTATTTCTTGAACATTCCATCACAACTACAAGAGGTTATAAAATTATACAAATTATCATCAACTTAAGAATGGAATACTAAAGAACAGGATCTACTTATTAATACATTCACGGACAGTAATTTGTAAAAAAAATCGCAGCCTGATCGTTTGCATGTAAATATTGCAATAATGTATTCAATTGACATCACATGTAGCAAAGTTAGAGTTAATGCATGTCCTTAACACGGAAAATCTTAAATTCAAATGAAATACCTCGACTTATGTTTAATTTTTAGATAAATGCGTAGTATATTCGGTATTCCGTAATAATGTTGGTTTATAAACCAACCAACAATACCTGTTTAGCTTATATCGCTACAGATGTAAGCAATGATTTGTAATAACATAACTACACTGGCCTCCAAAAGTAAGTATCACACTTTTCAAATTAAATTTTTTTCTTAACTATAGAAGGTAGAAATTTAAGATTAAAAACGTTTTGTTGCAAATTTTCTAGGCTTTTATTCTTAGAAACTAAAATAATACATTAGTAACATTTTTAACTTAAAAAAGATAAAACAATGAAAATAGACATTTTTAGTTTAGTGTAAAAAAATTCAACTAAAATGTATTACATGTTATTTAATTTTTAATAACTGGTATTGCCTCCTCGAGCTCTGATTACAGCTTCGAGCCGGTTTGGCATACTGAACACTAGGTTTCGGAGCCGATGTTGGGGAATATTCTCCCATTCTTCTACAAGGGCCTGCTTTAGTGCACTGAGGGTAGTAGGTGGTGGTCTGCGATTTCTGACTAGCCTCCCAAGCTCATCCCAGGCGTGTTCGAATAGAGTTGAGATCAGGACTTCTTGATGGCCAAGCCATCACGCTGATACCGACCTCCTGAATATACTCTTGTACGATATGAGCCGTGTGTAGCCGGACATTATCATGCATCAGCATCGATCCATCACCCATATTTGCTAAATACGGCCCTGCATACTCATTGAGAATCTCTTGAGCATATCTTTGCCCAGTGAGGGTGCCATTTTCTATGGCTACTAGCTCTTTGCGACCTTCTGAAGATATGCCAGCCCATACATGTACACTGCCTCCACCGTATTGGACTCTTTCTGAGATGGCTTGAAGGGTATCACTCACCAGGTCGCCTGTAAACACTTCGCCTTCCATCAGAAGTGTAAAGGGAGAATCGAGACTCATTTGCAAACAAAATTCTTGACCATTCTTCTTCATCCCACTGTATGCGTATCGCAGTCTCGCTACTCGATGCTGTCTCTCGAGTTTTGGGCCACTCGCTGGTCTTCGGGGTTTCAAATTTGCTTCAGCAAGTCTTCTCACTGTACTGTCACTAATGTAGTCCCTCCGGGAAGTAGCTGTTGCTGGACTTCAACTGCATTTTGGTGGCGATTTCTTAACACAGTGGAAATAATATAACGATCTTCTCGGGCACTGGTACACCTGGGTCTGCCATTCCAGAAAAGCCATGATCCTAGCACATTCTTCAACTGAAAGAGGCATGATAAATAAATGTTATGTGCTTTTTAGCATAAATTTTTCAATAACAAGACCCATCGATCTTGAAAAAAATTTAAAACAGAAAGAAAAATGTGAATGGTAAAATTGTAATTCGGAAACGTCCACTTTGAAAAAGGAATGATTTTGTTTTTGAAGTTTTTTTTCAGCCAATTCTTAAAAGAAGGTTACCGACTATAAAGTTTTTATGTGCAAAATTAAATTCTCTTTGGAGTCCTTTTTATTTCGAAAGTATATCTTGTGAACTTAAAACGTTATCCCAATTTTAAAAGTGTGATACTTACTTTTGAAGGCCAGTGTATATTATTTGAAAATGCGGCGCTAAAAATTCATACCCTAGTTTAGATTGGAACTTGTAGACACCACAGTTTTTTTGGGTATTACTTTAGACGCAAAACTCCAATGGCGTCCACATATAGCTGGTTTGGAGAATAGACTTAGTTCTGCAGCATTTGCTGTAAGGAAAATTCGCCAGCTCACAAACGAAGACACGGCACGTGTCGTATATTTTAGTTATTTCCATACTGTTATGTCTACGGTATATTACTGTGGGGACACGTTAGTGATATTCAAGCGATTTTTGTGCTGCAGAAAAGAGCTGTTCGAGCAATCTACAATCTGTCCAGTAGACATTCGTTGAGAGATAAATTTAAGCAGATCAACATATACACAGTACCATGTCAATAAATATTTGAAAACCTAATATTTGTGCATAAAAATATAGATCGTTTAAAAAAAACAGTGACATTCATAACTGCATGAAATAAACATAATCTTGCTCTGATTCACACAAGGCTAACGAAAATAGACAAATCATTCAGGGGACAATGTGTCCGTTTTTATAATACAATCCCAGAAGAAATTTGCAATCTACAATTAAAAACGTTTAAAATATTTGTTAAACAGAAACTTTTTAAAAAAGCTTATTATACAATTAAAGATTATATAACAGATAAAAGTGCATGGGATTAAAGCAATGTAAATAATTTTAAAACCTGCATACTATTTTAATTTATAAGCAGTAGGACTGTATTATTTGTATATTTTCTTGACTTCAAAAAGTGATGCAGTTATCCTATTTTGAGAAATAAACTATTTGAATTTGAATTTGACTAAGCATTGGTCTCCACTGAGCTCAAACTAGATACCGCATGCGCAAATTGCGCCAGTAGTCAAAAGTTGTGGGCCTTTTTAATTCCTAGAACTTTGCTATTTAACTTTTTTCCATAGGACTTGTAGTTTCGTCGGATATCGAGATAAACCGTTTCTTACCCTTAACCCCCCTCTCTTCTCGACTTCCCGACCTCAGAACACACATTGTTCCTTTCATTTTTGTTTTATTGCCTTCCTTTTCCAATGGGTTTCATCGTAATATTATATTATTTGGTTTAAAAAATTATCGACATTTGTCTATGGATAGTAAGCTCTCATGTACTTTACTATTTTTTTTTTTAGTATTTTTATGTATTCGCGCAGGGGTCGCCAAGTGGTTTTAAGCGTACCGCAAATTGCCGTCACTGCAAGACTTGGACCTTGGCCTAGCTATAGCTGAAAGTGAAAATTCAACAGTAAATTTGACCAGTGAAAGGCTTCTTGCACCATATGCTGGCTACATGAGTACAACAGTAGCGCCTTTTTCTTTTCGTTAATCATTAATGTTTAAGCAGTTTTATGTTTTGTGTTTTAGTACTTTTTAAATACTATTTATTTTGTTGATCTTTTGTGATTGTGATACTTCACTACTAGTGCGCGAGAACTTTTTCTCACTTTAATTAAGTACAATTAACAATGCCGAGGAAAAGACGACCTGACTAAAACGTGCGAAGAGCTAACCGCAATAATGACCAGAGAGAGACAGATCAAGAAATAAAGTCGTATTACTATGTAAGAATTGCGTTCCTTAATTCACCCACCATTGACGAAGTGGCTTGGAAGTCATTGTGGGAGAAAATTTACAATCTAAATAAATTATATTTATTTCCAATATTTGTTTTGTTTGTTTTCTATGAGAGAATTTATCGACGCACGGTGTGAAACAATTTCATTACAACAACAGCGTGCATATTTTACGAAATATAATCTATATAATCTATAAAGGCTTAAGCCTTGCCACAGAAGCTTGCTTGAAACATAACGTCTATACCTCAAAGTGTTCGAAGGTGGTACAGTGACCTAAGGCGTGGTTTCTATTAGGTTGGATCCAACTTTCGGTCAGAAGTCGGTTGTCGGACGTAGGTGTTCACTTCTACCGACAATTAACTGGATCAATCACCATGCCGTGCGTCCAATTCCAACAGCGAAACGAAAATGGCCGGGCAGGGCATGCGGTTAGCTGACGTCAACAATATATGCCTCAAGACTCGTTTCCACTAACCGATCGAGTGTCGGTTCCGACACTTTGATTGGAAATTCGCAGTGACAAAACTTCCGATGAAAGCGTCGTACACGGTTTTTTAATCGGATTGGACAAATGGAATGTTCCAGGTCGGTTTCCAAACTGATACCAGAACTTCAGACTGTCGGTGGGTTTTTTTCTTCTGATTTACGGCAGAAATAGGCGCTGTTGTGGTAATAATCTAGCCGGCATCCTGTGCAGAGGGGCCTACTGGACCTGGATCGAAACCGGGCCTAACGTTAAGGTTAAGCTAAGTAAAGGTTGTTAAGCGTTTTTGATAGTGTCTGTTTTGTGTTCGTGACGGTGATGTCGTCATCAGGATCTAGGACTAGAGCTTGTCAAGGTCTTATGTGTTTCACGCGGTATGGTTGCCTCCCACAGCAAGGTGTTAAGTTGGAGGTGCTTTATCAAACAATTACCTTATTTAGGATTACTTAGAAACCAAGCCAAAATATTAAGAAAAATTAATAAGTAATACTTCTGTTTTCTATTCGCCACAAAAAATGACTGCAGATTTACGGTCTCTTTCTTACCTATTCTACATAAAGCAACTTAAGAACCGATTACTAATATTTGGAGCGCCAGTTTTTTGTTCGATTATAGTGCAAAAACTACTGAACCGATCGAAATTATATTTATACCATAAGATTGTTACCAGAAGAAGGTTATCGTATATGATATCTTGGTAATAATTTATCTCGAATTAATATTTTTTTACTTCGAAATACCTATATATTCACAATACAAGTGAATCAGTGAAGGTACTTAGATGAGCGGGCGCCGGGTAATTAATATATATGACAAAACAACGTTTACCGGGTCAGTTAAAGTGGTTATATAAAACATACTTAACTATAACTATTGCAGTCTGTGAGATATAGCACGCTGACATACTAATAGGGTCCCTTAAAAACGATATATGATTTGGAATTAGAACACTTACGACAGAGAGGTAGGTACACTTGGCACACCAGAGTGGTCCTCCGCCGAAGCCCACCATCATTCCAGCAGGGACCAGGGTGTGAAGGTGAGGGTAGAACTGGGCAGCTATGAACGGCATATACGCAATGAACGACACGGCCACTGTCCACTTGCATCCCAGCCATCTACAAGAAGTTAAACAAGTTGACATGTTGTATGGCCAATATATTTATAACAACCTGCTCGTGCATAAACGTTATAATTTACATAGTAAAATTAGCGACCACCATAATTTAAACACTAGAAATAACTAACGAATACTACCATTGGGAGGATCCACTGCACAGGATTCCGGCTAGATTATGTGTACCACAACGGCGCCTATTTCTGCCGCGAAGCAGTTATGTGTAAGCATCACTGTGTTTCGGTCTAAAGGGCGCTGTAGCTAGTTAACTAATTACTGGGCAAATGAGATTTGACATCTTATGTTTCAAGGTGACGATCGCAGTTGTAGTGCCGCTCAGAATTTTGGGTTTTTCAATAATACTGAGCGGCACTGCATTGAAATGGACAGAGCGTATCAATTACCATCAGCTGAACGTCCTGCTCGTCACGTCCCTAATTTTCATAAAAAAAACTACAAGCTGATAGTGGCCTAATAGGTTCTGTAAAATAAACAATTCTTTTCCATGAAATGGTATTAAATTTTACAATTAATTACCCAAAAGCGTAACAAATTTTTCAATAAATAAATTTAAATCATTTATTTACGCAGACTCATATTATCGAAGGCCTATTACAATATTATAAATGATTATGTAAACTACATTACAATATGGATTTTAATTGTACCTATTGTTGTTATTTTTTATAAATTTTATGACTCAACCTTGTATTATTTTAACTAGATTGCATTATTTTTAAAATTAATACAGTTTCTAAACTCTACATATTGTTTTATATTTTTTATTATAAACTTTTGTGAGTTCTGCCTGTATTTAAATTGTTTTTTTTTTTGTGATGGTAATTGATACGCCCTGCCCATTTCAATGCAGCGCCGCTCAGTATTATCAGGATCAAAGGAGCCTCCCACTAGTTGACGAACAATCTATTTCATTTTATTTCAATAAAGTATTTATAACTTTGACTTTGAAAATATGATAATGCTGTAATTAAACGAGCAAAAGTGGCACTTAAACAAAATTTCTTGCTGCATCATAGTTTAATACTCCTATGAGAGAGGTGCTAAGGCCAAACAAATTTTATACAAATATTCTCGTAAAGAATACTTTAAACAGAAAACAGTTTTATGTCGAGAAGACTGCATGACAAAACTCATATTCATATATGTCGTATTGTACTTTATTATAAAAAAAAATCATAAAACATAAAGTAAAAGTCAAAACAGACTTAAAGAAGAGGACATCTCTCTGATGATACAGAGTATCCTCGAGGGTGAGCTTCTGTTATAGCAACGGCCCAATTAGGAATCTATACATAGAAAATCAAAATAAAAATAATTTATTGATTTGGGTTATAAAACAATACTACTACTTGGAATAGTTGAGTGGAGAGAGAAAAAGTTGTAAGAAACTTTTTCTAAATCAACATGATTATATCTTAAAAAGTTTACCACTTTTAAATAATCTATTCAAGGTTATGCAATAGAAATACTCGAAAGTATCACGTAAGTTGAAACAAAAAGTTAATATAGCATAAAACTTTATAAGCGATGATTGAGGCATAAATAGTGACGGTTTGAAGGATCTCTCCTTCCTTCCTTCGTACCGTTTTGTTGAATTGCGTGTCGGTAGCTGTATTTAGGCGTGTCACATACTCGAAATAAATTGCACGTGTTTGGTGTTCATATGCTACGATAGGATTTTGCTTTTTATTGTTATTTTTATCGAATTAGATATTTTTTATTATACGAATGCTGTGCTCTAAATGGCTATGAATCATCCTCATCATAACCAATTTGTTAAGTTTCAAAGTGATAACCGTGGGTTATGGTCTGGGATTAAATTTATTACACAAACAAAATTTGAAAACGAAATTTTAGGAACGATGCGGAACTCGAACTAGCGACCTCTCGCGTTCCGTGCGAGCGCTCTTACCAATTAAGCCAACCGTTCGAGTGACGTATCGTTCATAACATCTTGTATGCTTTGTTCAACTCTCAGGTTGTGGCTTCATCTACAGGATCTACTTTACAGTTGATAACCTGCTCAACCCCAATATTTGCATATTAGGAAATTGACTTGAGTGTCGCACTTGCAAATCTAAACAATTTTTTACGTTTCAAATTGATAAATTTTCACCGAACCAACCCTGGTATTTGATCAAATCACTAGATTTGTTTAGAGAAATGATAAAATTGTGTTGTTCTTTAAACATACTCCGTGATTTGATCAAATTACTTAGGGAATTGACCAAATCTCTCTTATTATCATTTCCCTGCGACATATATATATGAGAATTTTTAGACTTAAAAGTCGGAAGAAAATTTTCTTGCGATTTAGTACAAGTAGAAATACTAGAATCCTACATTGAATAATTCTCAGAGCTATAAAATATAATCTATATATATAAAAATGAATTGCTGTTCGTTAGTCTCGCTAAAACTCGAGAACGGCTGGACCTATTTGGCTAATTTTGGTCTTGAATTATTTGCGGAAGTGAATCAATCTCATTACAACAATAGGCAGCATATTTTACGAAGTATTTTTGATGTTATGATATATTATTGACAAATTCATATAAAAACATTATTTTATTTATTATATACAGAACAACGTCTGTCGGGTCAACTAGTTTTTAATATAAATCTTGAGCCGGCTTTAATTGCATTAAAATCGTACAGGTGACGTTTCTCGGGAAGTTTATCGGGAAGCCTTTAAAATTTTCTCTTGGCTTGCTCTAAGGGTCATGATAATTTGGAGTCGCTTAAACAATCCGTACGATTTTCAGTGAAGAATATTTCAATGGAATAAGTGCGTGCTTCTATTGATAACTCGCCTCAACGTTTAAAGGACTGTATTGCAGCCAATGGAGACCACTTCGAATAAGCTTTTATTTTAAATTGTTTTATATTTATGTATTAAACTAACACACTGTAAAAGTACTAAGTGTTATTTGCAATAGAAAATTTTTGTTATTCTTTGTTTCAGTATTTATTGCAAGTCTATGTATACAGGATGTCCCAAAGTTATGGGACATGAAGGGAAAGTACCTTAAATATCGTAGATAGAGTATTTGAATGAAAGAAGACTTTATCTTATTTTTAAAAGTTAGTAATTTGAAGAAAAAAAAAAGATTTTCTAAAAAATACTTGCCTCGTCTGGGAATCGAACCGACTTAAATGTAAAAAAAACACTCCTACTTTTATGATATGTAGATATGAGAAAGTAGTCAATTAAGTGAGTATTTTTTATATATTAATTAATTAAATGCTCAAAATGTGATCCCTCCTGTCTTACGCAAATCGCCAATCTTTTAATAAGTCCGCTGCCTTTTGATTTTCTTATAATTTTATGGTGAATACTCGATATGATATGTCACAATTCTGTTTGTAGCTCGCCCACGTTCTCGTATCGCTTTTAAAGTAAAAAAAACTATGCTATAAAGTATTTTAATTATGAAGTGGGTACTTATTTACGAATAATCAATGCTATCTATGGAATGATAATATCTCTACTTTTCGGATGTCGTCGTCGGCAATAAATAACTTTCTTGAAATTTGACTTAAACATTTTACGTTGCTCCTTTCTTTTAAAATACTATGTTACTTAAGAAGAGTTATTAGTTTTTGGCTATTCTTTCGATTGGCATCGTAAAAGTAGGGGTGTTTTTTTTACATTTAAGTCGGTTCGAGTCCCAGACGAGGCAAGTACCTAATTTTTATAAAATCTTTGAATGCAGAATTACTAACTTTTAAAAATGACATAAGGTCTTCTTTCAGTAAAATACCCTATCTACGATATTTAATGTACTTTCCCTTCATGTCCCATAAGTTTGGGACATCCTGTATAGTTGTGTGTGTGTGTGAAATTATTATTATTACGAAGCAAACATATGAACCTAAAAACTGTTACATTTATAATATTAGTAATTAAGATCCAGATGATTTAGGTACTACAAAAATTAATTAAAAAATATTTTTATTAAAATAGAACACACAAGCTAAGGCTATTGAGATAAAATAGGAAAGCAGTTCAACGTATTCTGAAGCTAGTAAAAAAGTGGTCTCGATACGTCAATATTTTCAAGAGTTTTCGTTACAACAAAAGAAGTAATAGGTATAAATGAATCTTTGTTTCATTATTTATGGCAAGACTAGGTATACACAGAAACAGAAAATTTAAATTTGAAATTTAAAAAAGCGGTGAACATATTAAAATAATCATGTAATTATGTGAAACGTGTATTTTTGCACACGCCCATAAAGCTAAGAAGTTGAGTAAACCTGTTCAAGTTGTGTATGTTAGAAATTAATTTAGTATTTAGGGCTAAGTATAGGTAATTGGAGAGACATTGACCCGGTACCAGCATTCAATGTTCGAATGAGTACCGCTGACCTTATAATATACCTCATTACGTTGTTTCTGTTTGATAATCATAAAACAGAGTACAATGGGACGGGAGATTTGTGGCCTTGTATCCGATAGTGCTAATGGGTTCGATTCTCACTGATATATCATAGAATTTCCGTACATCTTATAAAGCAGATGTACTTCGTGAGCATTGCAAATTTATTTATTGCGGCTATTCGAAGAAATCGCCAAAATAGGGCATAATTGTAACCATTTCTTTACGGTTTATATAAAGCTTTTATTTTTACAATAAACAATTATATATCTACAGAATATGAGGAGAAAATTCAGTTTTTCTTTACATTTCAAATTTTTATAGACAGTGCGAAAAGAAACCACGAAGATACCCCTAACCTTTACAGTTGGAGCCATGCTAATTATTCTATCTAGATAGAAATTGTACGAAATTAATTAATTGTAGGTACACCAATACTACTTAACACGACATAGTTTTAATAGCTTTGTAAAGAAAATTGTAGTATGTTTGTAATTTATTAAAAATGCTTCTAAATCTGAATTAAAACTATGACGTCACTACAAATATTCGTCACTCTAAATGGAGAACATCGCTTTTGGATGTGCGTAATCGAAGAGGTGCGGACATTGACAGTGATCACCATCTTGTATTTGCAGAAGTGCGTCTCAAAGTGTCGGCATCGCAAACTATCGCTTAGATATTCGCTAATCGCAACTACTTTGAGGTACTCTTCCGCATCCCCATTGACCCCGCTAACAACATCACGCAACTTTTCTGATATGTCACAAATAACCTTGCATTGTTAAATAATCTAATTCACTGATTTAGTTGATATTCAAATTGATTAATAATTAAATTTGATTGACTTCCTTATAAGTATTGGTTTAGTTTTTGTTTAATTTTTGAGACCGGTTCTGTTTCTTAGAAAGACAACAGGTATGTTGATATAAGTACAAGTCATACTCCCAAGTTAAGCGTGCGTGAATCTTGTAAGATACAAAAATTCTGAGCGCCACTAAAACTGCACTCGCCTCCTTGACACATAAGATGATAAATATCATTTGCCCTTCTGAGCGAATCATATCACAATTTATTACATTATGGCCCACAGATTTCCATCTCCTGTCAACATGAACACCTGCCTACACAATAGATAGACAATGAAATATTTAACATAATTTGAACATAATTAATAGCAAAGAAAAGCGTGATACGTAGTAAACAGTGAGACAACCTTGGAATTATCTCCATATTATTTTGAAGATTAAAGAAGCTATCCACTAGTTAACAAACACAGACAAAAAAAATGCTAATCATTATCGCGCTGTCAGGTCCTCTATCCGCTTGTCCGCTTCTGGACAAAGGCCTCCCCCAAAAATTTCCACGACGATCGGTCCTGTGCTGCCCTCATCCAACGTATTCTGGCGATCTTGACCAGATCGTTGGTCCATGTTGTGGGGGACCTGCCAACACTGCATCTTCCGGTACGTGGTCGTGATTCGAGGACTTTACTGCCCCGACGGCCATCTTTCTGTCGAACTATGTGCCCTGCCCACAGCCACTTTAGTTTCGCAATCGTTTGGACTATGTCAGTTACTTTAGTTCTCCTACGGATCTCTTCATTTCTGATTCGATCTCGCAGGGAAACTCCGAGCATAGCCCTCTTCATTGCCCTCTGAGCGACCATGAGCTTTCTCATAAGGCCCATAGTTAGCAACCACGTCTGTGTACCGTAAGTCATCACTGGCAACAAGCACTGGTTGAAAAAATATGTCTTCAAATACTGCGGTATTTGGGACGAGAAGATTTTACGGAGCTTCCCGAACGCTGCCCATCCGAGTTGGAGCACCAGCTCTCAGAAGCTCAGTTGTAATTCCATCATCACCCGGCGCCTTGTTGTTTTTAAGCTGTTTTAGGGCCATACTAATCTCGTACATCAGGTCATCTATACGCTTGTATAATGTAAGTCTATGATCAATACAATAAGAGTCCACAGAACTACCAAGCACTACTGCAATACAACCTCGAGCACAACTCACAGCGCCCGTCACATTGAGCTTAAAAATGGAATCTCTGATGCACTTATCACACGGTCACTCAAACTACTACTACCATCTAAGCAGCTTTTGGGGTGAAAACTTTTTTAGGCTGTTTATTTTTGTGTGTATTTAATGATTATTCATTTGCCTTGCTCAAGTTTTCACTCCTGTTGTGTGATCGAAAGCATAAACAGGTTTTTTCTACAAATTCAATAAATTTTTGTGCAAAATTGAATATGAAATAGTGACTTTTTAATCATTCACTAATTGAATGTCCAAAACTATTACGAGGCAAGCAAATTGTGTTACAATGAAATGTATAATTTATGTGGCCTGATGGCGGTCGCTCCATTCCCAATCTGTGGTATCATTAAGAAAGTAATTTATGTTATAGTAACCATTACCACAAAAACGTTTTTTAGCAATTCTTTTGAATTTCTTATTATATATGTTTTGATGATTATCTGGGAGCTTGTTGTAAAAGGATTTACAACGCCCCACAAAAGACTTACTAACTCGACTTAACCGAGTAGTAGGCAGTATAAGTCTATGTTTGTTCCTGGTATTATTAACATTATGGATATGACAGTTTCTAGCAAATTCACTTATGTGCCTATGAACATACATAACATTATCAAGAATTACATTATCATTTGTTTTGAACATTTTCTGGGGTAAGGATAATAAGATACATAATAGCTGTAAATGTATACACTTTTATAATAAAGTCCCAGCCACTGTTCAGGCATGATCTTATTATATATATTTCGTTTTTATGTGTGCGTGTGTATGTCACTGAACTCGGTACCTAGACGGCTGGACCGATTCTAATGAAACTTTCTGCGTGTATTCAGGTGGATTCGAGAATGGTTTAGATACACAATTGAACTACCTCCTAAACGGCTGGACCGATTTTGATGATATTTTTGTGTGTTCCAGTGAATTTGAGATTGGTGTGTGTCTTCAGGTGGATTCGAAAATGGTTTAGATTCACAATTAAACTACCTCCTAAACAGCTGGACTGATTTTGATGACTTTTTTGTTTGTTTCAGTGAATTTGAGATTGGATTAGATTCTCAATTCCGCCCATATAATATAATTCTCCTGGTCATGTGTATGTTAGTGAACTGCTCCTAACGACTGGACCGATTTTTCAAATTTAAAACATGTGTACAGGACAACGTCTGTTGGGTCCACTAGTCTATATATAAAAATGAATTGCTGTTCGTTAGTCTCGCTAAAACTCGAGAACGGCTAGACCGATTTGGCCAATTTAGGTCTTGAATTATTTGTGGAAGTCCAGAGAAGGTTTAAACTGTGAATAAATAGGAAAATGCTGCTAAATTAAATAAAAACAACAAATTTGTTTTTCCTTTGATGTGTCCATACATAATTTCTATGAGAGAATTTATTGACGCACAAACAATTTCATTACGACAGCAGGGTGCATATTTTACGAAGTAATTTTTGATGTTATTATATATTATTGACAAATTCATACAAAAACATTATTTTATTTATTATATACAGAACAACGTCTGTCGAGTCAGCTAGTCTATAAATAAATTTAAATCTATTTATATGTATAAAAATGAATTGCTGTTCGTTAGTCTCGCTAAAACTCGAGAACGGTCGGACCGATTTGGCTAATTTTGGCATTAAATTAATTGTGAAAACCCAGAGAAGGTATGAAAATACTCGGAATTAAATAAAAACAACAATTTTGTTTTTCCTTGGGTGTGTCCCCCGTCCGCGTCGTTCAGAAATCAAATTGAAAGAATAGTTTAAAATGAATAACTAATTAGAATTATTATATCATTCTAAATTTCTCAGGAGGTAAAAAAACTTAATTTTAGCTAACTATAGTTGGTAGACTAACTACAGTTGTTAACTATCTATCAGATTATTTTTATGTAGAATGATAAGTATTAAGCTTTGTCACAAATTAAATTTCTGAACGCAAACAATTTTATTTGACATTTGACAACAACCAATATTAAGTAGATTGATAAATCTTAAGTATTGTCAAAGAATAAAATTGCAGAACCTAACCGCACCACAAAATAAAACAAAACACATAGTTTATCAGAAAACTTTAAAGTGATTAACAGACTGTGTCATAACTGTGTGTGTCTGTGAATATCAAATTGAAACCCTATAAATAGCCAGTAGTATCTCAGGAAAACTCTGTTTTGTAAGTAAGCAACATCATGTGTAATAAATAGAAAATAATAATAAATTTCATTCATACCGAGCTTTTTTTTTATTTGTTTTAATAAAGAAAGGATTGCTTTTGTTTGTTAGTTTATTTTATACAAAAGTTTAGGTCTTTTATGTATCCCTTGAGGCAGTACGAAGTCTGCCTATATATGTTTTTTTAATAAAACACTAGTTGACCCAACTAGTGTTTTATAAAAAAATAGCTCTGTCGTAAATCCTATTACTCCACAGCTGAATATCTAAATGATCGGACAGCCTGGGACTAGATTGTGATTATTTTATAGCGATAGAAAAGACTGTACAATATTGTATATTTTAATTGAAAATAGCGCAATAAAGAATGCTTCGAGAGTTTCTTGCGCCTCTTCTTCTCTCTCAGAGCGCCATTGGTTTCCGAAGCGGTAGTAGTAATAGTATCTAGAATATTAGAAATCACATCAAAAAGAATTCTAAAGGAATCAATTTTGAGAAAATAAATGCATTTTATGCCTTTAAAGCATATACATCGCCTCACAAGACTTACTGAAATAGTATTACGTTGATACAAACCTTATGACTAACGCTGGTAGAAACACATTCGACAAAATCAGGGAGAAGTAGATAGCAGCAAGAGTGAAGGTCCCTGCTGCAGCGTCAGTGTTTACGGAGCTCTGGAGGTTGGCTGCTCCGTGGAACGCTGTGAACTGCACCATGAAGGCAAAGCCGAGTACGAATATATTGCGATTGATTCTCCATTTCTCATGTGTACCGAAGACAACCGGAGACGGCATTTTTGCCTGAAAGAAATAAGTATTTGAATGATCTATGCTTATGTCACATATAATATACATACATATACCGGGTTTAACCAGACAATCTCCAATATCCATACAGCTTCCTATAACTAAATCATAGCTATTGGCATTTAAGGGAGAGAGTTCTGTAGTTGCAATAAATGAAATGTGTACAATTCACACGTTGTAAAAGTGAAACCTTCGAAAATTTTGGCTCAAGATAATGAGACGATTGTAAAGTTTCAGGGAAGAAGATAGTTGTAATGATCGTTGTGTATAAATTTTGATATTATTTTACATTTTGTTAGTATATATTACATAGATTTATTCCAACTCAGAGCTTACATTTTCGATAAATGATACAAGATGCTTATGGTAACTAAAATATGAAATAAATACTTAATATGGTCCATATATCTTTAGAATACTGCGTCAATTACTGTTTTTAATCTTGTTGTTGGTACAGTGCGACTGCTGCACATTTTCAAATTAAATTTTGCGTCCAAAAACTCAATCAACGGAATTGCTGTATCCGATGCAAAATTTAATATCAACCTCTAAACTGCATATGAAGTCCTGGTACATTTTGCTGGGATGACACATGATTTGAACCACTATGAATGACATTACTATAACAGCTACCATTCTTATGTTCTCCTGGTGTATATGTCGTATGAATATATTAAGGTATACTCACATCATACATAAGGCAATCTCTTCTTCATCTATGATCGCTTGGTACCAAAGCACTGTATAATGCTTCCTATCCCAGTTTTTCCCACGAAAACTTATGAATTAATTGTGCATGTCTTTTTTTACTGTCTCGCTTTTTCGTTTCATCCACTTTCGTTCAAATCATAACGATGCTAAAGAAGTTTTCACTTCAAAAAATTCAATGTTTTTTGTAGACTTTTAGCCAGCATTGTAATGTGTAAATATAACTGTGTTTCTGTCTAAAGGGCGCCGTAGCTAGTGAAATTACTGGGAAAATGAGACTTAACATTTTATGTCACAAGGTGACGAGGGCAATTGTAGTGCAGCTCAGAATTTTTGGGTTTTTAAAGAATCAAGGTATCAATTACCATCAGCTGAACGTCTTGTTCTACCGTAACAATAATAACCAATGAGGAAGGGGCGTGCATTGATTTTGTAGCAAGATAAGCAATGTAGATCTAACTAGTCGTAGAATAGTCGTATCTAATAGTACTAGGTTTTGAGATCGACATACTGAAGTTGTTTGGTTTTCGCATATAGTTTCCGTACTATATGGTCAATCTAATATTTTAGTTTGTGTCAATCGAGGTACTAGTACCTACCTATTAATAAAATGTTTAGTTAGATATTGCACATCTCATAACACAAAAAGTGGGCGTTGTAATTTTGTAGTTTCAAAATGCCTCTATCATAACCATAACGCACTTACACGATTATATGAGTAGCCATATATCAAAAAAGAATTTACTTAATGCTATTTTTATTATTATTTAATTAATTTAATTACTTTATTTATTAATTATTAAACGTTAAGTCTCATTTACTCAGTAATTTCAATAGCTACAGCGCCCTTCAGACCGAAACACAGAAATGCTTACACATTCACGACAGTTACACAGTCACGCTTACACTTCCCCATAATACCCATACTCCAGCCGGCATTCTGTGCAAAGGCGCCTCCAAAACAAAACAAGCAGGGACCAATTCTTATCGCAAATACAACAATATAATAAATCATATTAATAAATTGTAAATCAGATATATGAAGAAACGTGACAAATTAATTCTGGTCATGATACGTGTGCTAGAATTATTATTATTTGATCGTTGCTCACTGCTATATCCGTTTGCGAAGCCTTGTCCTGTCATTACGTGCTTTTTATTTATAGATGCAGTAGATTAAATTGTTCATAAAATAAATTGTACTGTTTAATTACTTTGCGGAAGTCTGTTGGTAACTAGGTTAAGGTGAATGCTGTCTTTTTTAGGATATGGGTGAACTAATTACCTTTGTTTCATCTAATGTGTTCAACTTCAGTTTTTGAAGTGAAGTGTCTTTAGCGGCGTTGAGCACTTTTATAAGGGTATAAAATGTTAAACTCGCGTCAGGACACGTGGCCTGATCGAAATTTCGTAAGACAGTCGATGAAATTATGGATGAAATAATTATACCCCTAACTAGTAATTATAGTTCGACTATTTCAAGTTAGTGATCATATGATCATTGGACCAGTGGTTGAATCATTTTAATTGCGAAGCCGAAACACCGCGAAGTCAAAGGGTCGAATCTCAGCCGTGAAATTTTTTTACAGTTTATTATGGATGAAAGTTGATTTTTCTGAGAAATAAACTTTTAATCTATATATATAACAAAGAATGCATGTTTGTATGTTCTTAATGACATCATTTGTAATAGATTCGTTGAAGCTGAAGGAAGGTTTGCATATATAATTTATATGGCAAAAAAACGTTTGCCAGACCAGCTAGTGTAAAATAATTGTAATAGTTATGAAGTGTGAGAGGTAAAGTATTTGACGTTTGAGTGTTTTTGTTGCATCACTTTACAAGCTTACATTCATTGTAATTAATTTGTAAAATGATGATGCTGTAAATGTTGATTGAAAAGAGTGGCAATGAGTTTATTGTTGCTTCATCTCATTAAAGCTCAGCCTTTTCCGTAGTGCTGCGATTTACAATAATTTTAAACAATACTTAATTTTTTGCTATACACTAAACATTGCGAAACATTAGTTCTGCTACAAGTCCAGTAGTCAGATGAGAATCTTATTGCCTTCTACTTCAATTTTTGTAGAAATTGAAGGTAGGAATCAGCTCAACCATTTTCCGTTACTACTTGAAGTAGATTCACAATAACGCGACATCTTCGAACACTAAAGCGATAGCTGTTGACGAAATCGAAGTAAAACGTAATATGAACTTGATTCGACCAATTCGAACGCCTTGCTACAAAATTTATAATTATCATATATGAACGAAGTACCTAGGCATGCGGATTTAATTTAAATCTTTAATATCTGTTTTATATTTACAGACAGTCCAGACAGAGTCTCTTACTGTTAGACAACCGATAAAAACAGGCCAGGAATGTTAGTTGAGTGTACGTGACAAGCTACGTCTTACACTCGCGAATTGTATGACAGTTTGTGTTAGTGTGCGTGCATTGCTCAAAATAGAGGTTAATTCTAATTTCTACACTAGATACTACTACCGCTTTGGAAACAAATGGCGCTCTGAGACAGAAAAGCGGCGCAAAGAAACTCTCCCAGGGCGCTATCCCAAGAAATCGCATAATTAAAACCATTTCTTAACGGTTTACATAAAATTACCAAATATAACTAAAAAAAATACCAAATATAATTATATATCTACCGAATATGAAGAAAATTCATTTTTTTTTTTAAATTTCATTTTTTGCCGACAGTGCGAACACAAATCACCAAAATAAAACTATTTATATTTTGGCTCCAAGAGCTAATGATTCTATCTATATAAAAATTGTACGAAATTTTATTAATCGTACACCAATACTATTTTACATGACATAGTTCTGTTAGTTTTGTAAAGAAAATTGTATTATGTTTGTAATAAATTAAAAATGCTTCTAATTCTTAATTAAAACTATGGCGATCTTGTGCGAGAGAGGTAACTTAGCTCCGCTTCCTCAAGGCCATTGGCTCGGTCCCCAGCCTTAAATAAGTCTAAGAAATATAAAATGTTATTTTTAGATTGTCGTTTGTGGGTTTTCGAAGCAAAAAGAACGTGGGACAAACCAGTGTTATTCATAACATTTACCGGGTAAGGGTTTTTTAGAGACGAGGTCCCACAAATAAACGCTCATATCAAACAGGTTTACTGCAACTACTGGTTATTTCTTGTATTAAAATCCTTCTTAATCTCTTGTGTATGTTGTCTATTGAATCGATTTTAACAATTCCATATGTAGTATATTAATAACTTTGTGAAGCCATTGTTATGTGAACAAAACTCCCGTCAAAATTGGTCTATATTAGACAGACTGACAAACAATATTTTTTTGTTTAAATTTTCAAACTTTTGGTTCAAGTCATGTCTAATTATATAAATATACTGACCCGACAGACGTTGTCCTGTTCATAATAAAAAAAAAAACTCTTGCGGGTGGAATTTTGTAAAATCGGTTGAGCAAATTAGCTGACCTCTAATCGGCGAAAGGAATATTCCTACAAAATTTCAAGTCTCTACGCCTTATGGTTCCAGAGATATCGTGATGAATGACTATATACGTGGAAGTCTCTTACATATATATAGATTTAATAAAAAGCTGCTATTAATGCATAATAAAACTTTGATTTTATTATTGCAAGGGAATGTGGTTGAAATAAATATAAAAACATGTTTGGAAAATCCAAAAGTGCACGGATGATAATCTCATTTTCCTCAATAAAATTGATTATTAGTCAAAGTGTTCACAAGTACGTAGCGTTCGTTCTCATGTAGTCTCTGAAGGCCTTAGAAGGTGTCACTACCATCTAAGTAGATGGTATCTTTCCCTCCACTGCACCGCCTCATCGCATTTATGGAGCTTATTTATCGCGGAGATGTTCTTCTTATAGATTATTACTTTTTTTGCGCCAGATTTTTTTTGAAAATCTGCCTCATTTATTGTGATGCAAATACTTAACACGCTATTTTATTTTGCAGCTGTGCCATCAGCGATGGTTACTTCAACTTCGACACCTGGCTCAATATTGATGCAAGTAATCTGTTTCACATTCTCCGATGGTGAGTGAAGATCTATGACCCTTTTATGTATCCGCATTTGGAACCTGTCCCATGTTTTGGAACCTTCACTGCAAGGTGTCTTCCTTGTTGTTGTTCTGAGGATCTTGGTTGGCATACGGACTGGACCCATAACACGCAAATTTTGCTTTTTCGCACCATTAATTAGATCCGAGCAGACCTTTTCAAGGGACTGCACATTTGTAGATGTCAAAGCGATACAGATGAGATGTACTGTGGAAACTTCAGCCTGGGGCTTCTCAATGTTGTTTCCGGCCACCACGGCGGCCGCCATTATTAAGTATATCCCGGTCGAGTTCAACAATTTAAAATTAATAAAAATTGCTCAGCGCTGAACCGGAATACGCCTATCCTGGAACTTAACGTATGTACGAAAGAAGGTATAAGGAACAGGTGTGTGTTATGCATATTATTAAATTGATAAGTATATAATTATAAGTAATAATATGATGGTATGTTTGCAAATTATCAGCAGATTGCGGAAATACCGCTGCAATAAGTTTGCATTATATATATTATCAGAAGTGTGTGTCTTAACCTTTGTACAGCCTTGCTATCGATACATGCCTTGCAAATAAGCCTTAAAAAATTTAAGACAACTAAAATTAATTTAATTGTTTTATTTAAGTAATTGAAAATGTTATATTTCTATTAAACTGATCGCTATCTCCTTATATGACTGAATATTGATCTGTGTGTTGTCCCTATTAACTTAAAATAACTGCACCGATTTTGGTGAAAATTTCAGGCAAACTTAACATTGGAGCTGTTGACAGAGGTCATCGTTATACCGAAATTGGCTCTAGAATAAGATTGTTCGGTCTCGATTAATAATAATAAGAAAGCCTCATTTATTCCATAACTCTATTTACACAAAACGAATTATTAGTAGTATTAGTAGGTTTAGTAAAATTAGTTTCTTATGCTTCTATTTCTTTGAGTTGTGGATCTCGTTAGAGTAAAGGCCTCCTCCAGTTTTTTCCAAAGTATTCTATTTTTGCTTTTATGTATCCAGTATTTTCCTGCAATCTCTTTTATGTCATCAGTCCACCGTTTGGTTGGTATGCCGACTCTTCGTTTGCCTACTGTTGGTACATACCATCTGGTCTCGATTACAGCGACAAAATACACTTTCAAGAAAATGAACCTGACCTAAAATCATAATCCAGCGGATTAAGATCGGGACTAGACGACGGCCAGTCTTCAGTTCTGATGAAGTCCGAAACGTTCGTTTCCAACCAAGACTGCGTAGACCGAGCTTAATGACCCGGCGAGTAATGCTGGAAGGACCATTCTTGGTTATTGAACATGTTGTTCTTAAGGGGCTTCACTACCTACTCAAGAATGGTATCTTGATACACTAGTGCCGATGTTTTGATACCTTTTTCACAAAAGTATGGCTCAGTCAGTCGTTTATAGCTATAATACCCCACAAAACCATCACTGAAATCGGATAGTGCCCACGTTGCACTCTGTCGACTAATTGGGAAGCTTCCTTAAAGCTTTGAGCATAAATAAGGGCATTTTGTTTGTTAAAATGTTGCTCAATTGTAAAAAAAATCTCATAAGTAAAGGAGGATGGCGAGAATGGACCCACATAATTTAAAAAATTAAGACAGGATCGTACAAGTACAAGTTAATATTAATTATAAACATAAGATTATACGATGTTTATATAAAAATTATAGAGGCGGTCATCCCTTTTGCGTACCGCTTCATAGTTGTTTCGATTTTACCACCCTATTATTTTTTAAATTATCACTTAAGAAATGACCAGTACGTCTCTTATAGGCTGCAATTCCTTAGTCATCTTTTAAAATACGCGATATGGTTCTGAGTGCTATCTTCATCACCCGAGATAAAATCTTTTGCTTTCGGATAAGGAAGATATCCTGAATCTTCGAATTATTTGTCTTACTGCTTTGACCACCTTTTTCGTAGGAACACTACGTAGACGGCCAGATCTTTTTCTGTCGCAAGCAGAGAAGGTCTCATTGTATCTTTTATTAGCCCTGTACACATAGATTTTACTAATACCAAGAGTATGGAGAGTTTTAATAATTGCTTTTGGCTCCATACCTTTTTGTGTAATGCAATCACAGCGATTCGGTTCTCTTTATCACACCACTCCATTTTAATATCGCAAAATATTATAATTTGTACCTATTTGTACATTTTATTGCAATGTTGTGGTGCCAAAATGAGAAAACTCAATGAACAATCATATAAAAATAAAGGATTCCAAATTCAAATGTAATATTTTAATTGTAACAGTATTTATGGCAAGACTAGGTATAAATATACTAATTAACTATTAACTAATAGTACATACAAGTAGTATCTTGCGAGGGATAATACCTTATATGATGATAATTCTAATACGCCCAATAAACACGACTCGGATACATGGATCTATTAAGGAGTTTCGATGCCCACCTTCCAGATTCATCTCCGGATATGTCTTCAGTAATATTTTCATTCTCTTTATTTTTGTTGTTTAAGGGTATACTTATCTTATAAAAGCTTCAGTATCAATTACACTTTCTATATACAAATCCTTGTATTGTTGAAGAAACAACCAAAAGCAGTCCAAATAAGAAACGTCTCTTGTTTTTGAAGTCGGTTTGAAAGAACTTGAACTCGTAAGACTCGGAAATAAAATAGAAATACATGTGGACAAACAAACTTGTGGATTGTAGTTGTAATACCAAAGAAATTATAATGATAGTGCCAGCCGTTAAGGACTGAGATTAATTTGTCCATGCAGCAAATAATCCCTACCTATATTATAAGCTGAGCTACTAAACCGATTTTGATGATTTGGTACAGCGATAGACTAGAGTTTGGGAAAGAATAAAGGCATACATATACCAGTGGGAGGTTCCTTTGCACAGGATGCCAGCTAGATTATGAGTACCACAACGCCGCCTATTTCTGCCGTGAAGCAGTAATGTGTTAGCATTACTGTGTTTCAGTCGGAAGGGCGCCGTAGCTAGTGAAATTACTGGGCAAATGAGACTTAACATCTAATGTCTGAAGGTGACGAGCGCAGTTGTAGTGCAGCTCAGATTTTTTAGGGTTTTTGAAGAGTCCTTAGCGGCGTGGTATTGTAATGGGCAGGGCGTATCAGCTGAAAGTCCTGTTCGTCTCGTCCCTTATTTATTTATACATTTTATCTAGGAAAAATCCGTGGCTCCCACGGGATTTGTGAAAACCTGAAATTTACGTCGATGTGCAATAACTATACCAATACTCGGTTTATTTTGCCATTGAAACCTTCCTCGAAATAAGATTCATATAATATGTTGGGAATGGGAGCGACAACGGGAACCGGAACTGGAATGGGACATGATATAATCTTCAATTCTAAACTTGCTTATTATTTTTGAAAACCCTTAGAAAATATAAGGATTAAATTAAATTTGCAGCTTCTTCCTTTAAAGCCAATAATGTTGTGGTACCTGAGAGCCTTTTATTACCTTTCATTAATTTTTTTATAGAGTAGGTGGACAAACGAGCGTACGGGTCACCTGGTGTTAAGTGATCACCGCCGCCCACATTCTCTTGCAACACCAGAGGAATCACAGGAGCGTTGCCTGTTTTAAGGAAGGTGTACGCGCTTTTTTAAAGGTACCCATGTTGTATCGTCCCGGAAACACCGCACAAGGAAGCTCATTCCACAGCTTTGTAGTACGTGGAAGAAAGCTCCTTGAAAACCGCACTGTGGAGTACCGCCACACATCCAAATGCCACCATTTGGATAGTGATATCATAACTTGTGGCGTGTCGTGCGAAAGTGGAAAAAAACTTCATATCTTATATATCATTACAAATTCTTATTAAAATTAACAAAATCAGTTGGGCAACTACCTTATTAATTATTTCACTTTTCAAGGTGAAAACAAAACATATATATTATTATGCCAATTCTAACGCGTGAAGGCTTAAATGTAATAATTCAATCGAATTTGAATTACAAAGCCTTTTACTTATATCTATATATATAAAAATGAATTGCTATTGCTCGCTAAGCCTCGAGAACGGCTGGACCGATTTGGCTAATTTTGGTTTTGAATTATTTGTGGAAGTCCAGGTTTAAAAGGTGAATAAATATGAAAATGCTCGAAATTAAATAAAAACAACAAATTTGTTTTTCCTTTGATGTGTCCATATATAATTTCTATGTGAGAATTTATTGACGCACGGTTTGACAGTTCTGCTGTGAAACAATTTCATTACGACAGCAGGGTGCATATTTTACGAAGTTATTTTTGATGTTATGATATATTATTGACAAATTCATATAAAAACATTATTTTTTATCATATATAGAACAACGTCTGTCGGGTCAGCTAGTATATATATATATATATATATATATATATAAATATATATATGTATGTTGCTTATAAATGCTTTGATTTACTTTTACGAAATATTCAGGCAATCAGATTAGCCCGAGTGATATTGGTAGTTTTTTTATAAGTTTGTCTAAAGCCATCATGTATTTAAACTGTATAGGGTTAAAAAAAATAACAAAAATTGAAAATCTGCTGGTCATCGCTGATCCTTTATCCAGTTTCCCAAGAGCTTGCGGCAAATTTTCATCCATAACATTGGAGAATATAGAGTTATGGATGAAAATTTACCGCAATTTAGAATAATAATCGTTAATAGAATCAGATTAATTAACCAGATTGTATAAAATACGCGATTATACTCATTCTTTTAAGTGCTTATTTTATCTATTGTTTTGGAATAGTGTTTTTGAAGTCGGTTGTTTTTTTGTTAATATTTTTTTATGAGAATAAGTGACGCGGCGACCATGATTACTTTTGATTAATTGCGTACTGCGGTGCCGCTCAGGATTCTTGAAAAAACCAAAATTCTCAACGGCATCGCAGTTACCCTAATCACGAGACGTGGGATGTTAAGTCTAAATAGCCCAGTAATTTCACTAACTACGGCGCCTTTCAAACTAAAACACAATAATTTTCGAATATTACTGCCTCACGGCGGAGAAGCACCGCTAAGATCTTGAACAAACAAGCCTCCAACTGATTTCCAAAAAAAAAATTGTAAATCTACACAATTTAAGGTCCTGCTAGAAGTAGTACGTTTTGTTTTATTAATTTTTTTTAATTAAAATATTTAAAACCTTCCTGTGCCATGGCATCTATTTGTGACGTCACGCCATTCTTGTTAACAATAATCAAACGAATTGTCAAAAAGTTGTTTAAACAGATGTGACGTATCTCATTATTTTTGTTAGTGTCAAAGATGATTTAAATACTACGTACTAAAAATTGAAATTTAGTTTAGTATGAAACGTGCAGTCATTTGACATAAATTTCAAATAGTAGTAATTACAGTATGGCTATTGGCCTTCGTGGCCAATCCAATATAATCCGGCTAAGTTTGAAAGAGAACAGTTGCTTATAACGTAGTGGATATCAGCTATCTGCGTTTTTTAGAAGATTATAGCCGTCATCTATCAATGACTGTACGTTTCATGCAATCGAGGGATCCGGTCATTGGACCAGTTGGTTGAATCATTGCGATTGCGAAGCCGAAACACCGTGAGGTCGAGGGATCGAATCTCTGCACTTAAATATTTACTCTTTCCCACAAGCTATTCTCCTTTCCACAAGCACACAGCCGGTCCGAGGTTCGAGTCTCCTTAGGAGACGTCCCGCGACAGTTTTTGCGTAGTCTTTGCGGACTCCACGGCCCACGTCCTATGTCGCTGTAAAAGCCTTCAGGGGCATCAGCAAACAGGAGGTTTTTAGTCGGTATGGGGTTCCGCTTGCGCGGACACTCGAGTCCGCCATATTACGCCCCGGGGCGTACCTAAATACGTAACTGTATTTTCCTCCTCTCGGAAAAAAAAAGCAGGCAGATGATTGTGTTTTTCAATTTTATTTAAAAAAAACTATAAAGACTTATTATTTTTCATTACATCAATAATTATTTCGTTGTTGATTCGTGTTGGTGTAAAATATTACCACAGCTGGAGTTTCATAAATTGAATTCCAATTGATTTTATTCATTAACAACCAATATAATTTATTCGTCTAGATAGGCTGTGACACGTCGAATAAAATTGCAGCAAACTGTTAACCTCTATTTTCAGCAACGCACGCACACAAAGTGAGTGACGTACTGCACAGCTGTCATGCACACTAAAGTTATAAACCTGGCCTATTGTCATGCGTTGCCTAGCAGCAAAGTGGACGAAACGTAAAAATTATCTGAGATTAAAAATACAATAAGGGCTACTAATTGAGCAAGTGCTATTATAACTATAGTTATAACAAGTAAGTTGCTTCATAAAATTTTAAATATATAGTAAATGAATCATTTTTTAATATAGAATTCGCGATATTTATAATTTTTTCATATTTCAATAATTTTTCGATCCAATTGCATGAATAATGGTTGCAGCGGAACTGTAATAAAATATACGTCGTGAGTACCCGACATTATAATTTTACAATGTTAAAGTTCCGCGAATGTTTAAAGTTAAAAAACATATTTTTCGGTAAAATTAATAATTTAAGGCGTGTGTGCCGCAATATTTGCATTGTACCATTGACTCTCATTACGAAGCCCGTGGTCTTTTGTGTGTGTGTATGTGTGTGTGTGTGTGTATGTGTGTGTGTGTATGTGTGTGTGTGTATGTGTGTGTGTGTTTTCGGTGATATGTAATTTTTAGCCGACTTTAAATAAAGAGGAAGTTTTCAATTCATCCGTATGTTTTTTTATGTTTGTTACCTCAGAAATTTCGACTGGGTGAACCGATTGTGATAATTCTTTTTTTATTTGAAAGCTGGTGCTTCCCGTGTGGTCCCATACCAAAAATAACAATAATCGTAACTAGAATTAGATTAATCAATTAGATTGTAAATATTTTTATACTTTTTATTGCATATTATATCTATGGTTTTGGAATAGGGTGTTTGAAGTCGGTTGTTTTTTGTTTTAATTTTATTGGTCGCTTTCAGGTCGACAACGCTCCTGTGATTCCTCTGGTGTTACAAGACAGTATGGGCGGCGGTGATCACATACCATTGCCCGTTTGTCCTCCTCTTCCATAAAAAAAATATTATATTAATTGCAGCGCTGTAACTATTGCATTGACAGAAGTACGGACGGCTGGAGAGCGTAGTCTTATAATAAGAGCCCGCGTTTATTACTAATACTACTTATATGATAACTGTGAAAGTTTGTATGTCTGGATGCATGTTTGTACTCCTCTAATTCAAAAACTACTGAATGGATTTTGATGAAACTTTTCAGTAATATAGCTTACTAGGAACTACTAGACACCTCACATAGTTACTAAGCACTATATTCGATATCACAGAACACAAAAACAAAATCGGTATATCTAACTCGTGCCGTACGACAATGGAGACTAACACCATTAAGAACTTAACTTACCGCCCAGAATATATTATTACGTGATTATCATAACTACAATCAATTGTCCAGGTTTAAAAGTTGAATAAATATGAAAATGCTCGAAATTAAATAAAAACAACAAATTTGTTTTTCCTTTGATGTGTCCATACATAATTTCTATGTGAGAATTTATTGACGCACGGTTTGACAGTTCTGCTGTGAAACAATTTCATTACGACAGCAGGGTGCATATTTTACGAAGTAATTTTTGATGTTATGATGTATTATTGATAAATTCATATAAAAACATTATTATATTTATTATATACATAACAACGTCTGTCGGGTCAGCTAGTATATATATATATATATATATATATATATATATATATATATATATGTATGTTTCTTATAAATGCTTTGATTGACTTTTACGAAATATTCAGGCAATCAGATTAGCCCGAGTGATATTGGTAGTTTTTTATACGTTTGTCTAAAGCCACCATGTATTTAAGCCATCATATGTTTTATAAGGGTTAAAAAAAATTTGAAAATCTGAGTATCCCACCAATTCAGTCAACCAGGCAGTCGCTGATCAGCTGGTCATCGCTGATCCTTTATCCAGTTTCCCAAGAGCTTGCGGCAAATTTTCATCCATAACTTTGGAGAATATGGAGTTATTGATGAAAATTTACCGCAATTTACAACAATAATCGTTAATAGAATCAGATTAATTAACTAGATTGTATAAAATACGCGATTATAGTCATTCTTTTAAGTGCTTATTTTATTTATCGTTTTGGAATAGTGTTTTTGAAGTCGGTTGTTTTTTTGTTAATATTTTTTTATGAGAATAAGTGACGCTGCGACCATGATTACTTTTGATTAATTGCGTACTGCGGTGCCGCTCAGGATTCTTGAGAAAACCAAAATTCTCAACGGCATCACAGTTACCCTAATCACGAGACGTGGGATGTTAAGTCTAAATAGCCCAGTAATTTCACTAACTACGGCGCCTTTCAAACTAAAACACAATAATTTTCGAATATTACTGCCTCACGGCGGAGAAGCACCGCTAAGATCTTGAACAAAAAAGCCTCCAACTGATTTCCAAAAAAAAAATTGTAAATCTACACAATTTAAGGTCCTGCTAGAAGTAGTACGTTTTGTTTTATTAATTTTTTTTAATTAAAATATTTAAAACCTTCCTGTGCCATGGCATCTATTTGTGACGTCACGCCATTCTTGTTAACAATAATCAAACGAATTGTCAAAAAGTTGTTTAAACAGATGTGACGTATCTCATTATTTTTGTTAGTGTCAAAGATGATTTAAATACTACGTACTAAAAATTGAAATTTAGTTTAGTATGAAACGTGCAGTCATTTGACATAAATTTCAAATAGTAGTAATTACAGTATGGCTATTGGCCTTCGTGGCCAATCCAATATAATCCGGCTAAGTTTGAAAGAGAACAGTTGCTTATAACGTAGTGGATATCAGCTATCTGCGTTTTTTAGAAGATTATAGCCGTCATCTATCAATGACTGTACGTTTCATGCAATCGAGGGATCCGGTCATTGGACCAGTTGGTTGAATCATTGCGATTGCGAAGCCGAAACACCGTGAGGTCGAGGGATCGAATCTCTGCACTTAAATATTTACTCTTTCCCACAAGCTATTCTCCTTTCCACAAGCACACAGCCGGTCCGAGGTTCGAGTCTCCTTAGGAGACGTCCCGCGACTGTTTTTGCGTAGTCTTTGCGGACTCCACGGCCCACGTCCTATGTCGCTGTAAAAGCCTTCAGGGGCATCAGCAAACAGGAGGTTTTTAGTCGGTATGGGGTTCCGCTTGCGCGGACACTCGAGTCCGCCATATTACGCCCCGGGGCGTACCTAAATACGTAACTGTATTTTCCTCCTCTCGGAAAAAAAAAGCAGGCAGATGATTGTGTTTTTCAATTTTATTTAAAAAAAACTATAAAGACTTATTATTTTTCATTACATCAATAATTATTTCGTTGTTGATTCGTGTTGGTGTAAAATATTACCACAGCTGGAGTTTCATTAATTGAATTCCAATTGATTTTATTCATTAACAACCAATATAATTTATTCGTCTAGATAGGCTGTGACACGTCGAATAAAATTGCAGCAAACTGTTAACCTCTATTTTCAGCAACGCACGCACACAAAGTGACGTACCGCACAGCTGTCATGCACACTAAAGTTATAAACCTGGCCTATTGTCATGCGTTGCCTAGCAGCAAAGTGGACGGAACGTAAAAATTATCTGAGATTAAAAATACAATAAGGGCTACTAATTGAGCAAGTGCTATTATAACTATAGTTATAACAAGTAAGTTGCTTCATAAAATTTTAAATATGTTTGTAAATGAATCATTTTTTAATATAGAATTCGCGATATTTATAATTTTTTCATATTTCAATAATTTTTCGATCCAATTGCATGAATAATGGTTGCAGCGGAACTGTAATAAAATATACGTCGTGAGTACCCGACATTATAATTTTACAATGTTAAAGTTCCGCGAATGTTTAAAGTTAAAAAACATATTTTTCGGTTAAATTAATAATTTAAGGCGTGTGTGCCGCAATATTTGCATTGTACCATTGACTCTCATTACGAAGCCCGTGGTCTTTTGTGTGTGTGTATGTGTGTGTGTGTGTGTATGTGTGTGTGTATGTGTGTGTGTGTGTGTATGTGTGTGTGTGTTTTCGGTAATATGTAATTTTTAGCCGACTTTAAATAAAGAGGAAGTTTTCAATTCATCCGTATGTTTTTTTATGTTTGTTACCTCAGAAATTTCGACTGGGTGAACCGATTGTGATAATTCTTTTTTTATTTGAAAGCTGGTGCTTCCCGTGTGGTCCCATACCAAAAATAACAATAATCGTAACTAGAATTATATTAATCAATTAGATTGTAAATATTTTTATACTTTTTATTGCATATTATATCTATGGTTTTGGAATAGGGTGTTTGAAGTCGGTTGTTTTTTGTTTTAATTTTATTGGTCGCTTTCAGGTCGACAACGCTCCTGTGATTCCTCTGGTGTTACAAGACAGTATGGGCGGCGGTGATCACATACCATTGCCCGTTTGTCCTCCTCTTCCATAAAAAAAATATTATCTTAATTGCAGCGCTGTAACTATTATTCAAAAACTACTGAATGGATTTTGATGAAACTTTTCAATAATATAGCTTACACACCAGATTAACACATAGGCTATTAAATAATAATTTTTAAAACTATAATGTTCCATGCCGAACAGCAAAATAATTTAAAAACATTGAAATGTTGATGAATAAATAAAATACTTTCTCGCTTTTTAATCTCTGGATGTACTGAAACTATTTTAAAATTTTTCTTACACATAGAGCGCCACATTTTTTGTGAATTTCATATGCTATATTATATTAACCCGAAAAATTAAAAGACTTTGTCGTGTTCGTGGTTGTCGGCTTTAAGTAAATAAGTCTGAGAAAAAACGGTCAAACACTAAAAATAATTTATATGGCAAAACAATGTTTGACGGATCAACTAGTTTAAGTATAAATGTAAGTCGAAGTACCCAGTACTTAATACATAAGTATCCATCCCAACTCTGTACTTAAACAATATAAATATTTTATCTCTGCCTTTAGGATATTTGATATATCTAACTTTATGCTTGGTTCTCAGTCATGTTAATACAGAATTTGTTTACTTATCGATCTCAACCTCCGCTTAAACTGCTTATATTGACTTTAAACTGTATTTTTTTTTTTTTTTTCGATTAAACCGTAAAATAAATAATATATAGATACAGATATAATTACATAAAACAAGTATAAATCACTCATACAAATCAGAGGTATTAATCAAGTTCCATAAACGTACCTTAACTTAAGTGAAATCCGGTTGAACTTAATGCAAACACTGATCACTTAACTATGTACGAGATACATAAAAATAAGTACCGCTCTATTAGGCTACAGGACCCTAACTAAATGAATGTACAGATTTAAGTGCATAAGTCACAGCGCGTTTCCATTCTACGCGTGTCCAATTATAATTCACCGATACAACTATCGGAAGTCGGACAGATGAAATGTAGCGAGGTAGAATGCTTACTCAGGTGATTAATAAGATGTAGGAACGATTTTAAAAACTTTACTTTTACGCAAAAACCTAATGTAAAATTAATCATGTATTATTGACTAGTATATTTATTATTCAAACAAAACAAATCTTATAACTATATTTACAATACTACGACTACATAAAATTAAAACTATCATTACGTGGAAGCGTACCAAGAATACTGGCAGCATTACCGCGATGGATAGCAAGGCTGATCCGTTGACCGAAATAGCCACCAGTAGCCTTATTGAGGCGCGAAGATAGTATTTTGAACATTCTCCGTGCCTCTGGGCCCCACGGGCCAAGTGTCTTGACACCAAACAGCACAAAGATGTTTGACTCACTGATACCAACATATTTGCGACGCTTGCTGTCTTCGGCAGTCGAAGCAGCAGCCCCAGCACCAACTGACGTAACTTGGACATGAGAAGGAGCCATAGTGGAGCCAAATATAATTACTCCTTTAAGTATTTTATGTAAACGATTTTAGCTGTTACACTGAAGCCCTTCAATCAATATGTTGGCAGCGAAATCTGGTTCACCTAATCTGAGATTGGTAAATATATCTCACTCTCTTTGCGGTCATTCGTTGGTAAATATAACCGAACTGATAAGATAAACTAGTAATAGCAAAAACCGCCGCTGAAACAGCCAGTTATGGTTTGGGTAGATAGATAATAAAAAGTCATAATCAGTCAAGACCTTTCATTTTGCAAATAAACCGAAAAAAAACCTATTGATGTTCTGTTCATGGCCAACATGCCTCAAGACTTGTCTATTGAGACTCATTCATTTTTCATGATTGATGACTAAAAAACTTCGCAATGTGTTATCCACATAGTCGGTAGCTATTTCATAGTGGTGATGATATTAATACTTACGAAGTGACTATTTGTACGGGTACTGGACGAGTAAATTATATTTATTCGTACATTTATTCAATTTTTTTTTTAATTTAAAACTTAAAACGTTTTTAACATTTCTGTGATATTTTATTTACTTATTTCATGACCTAGCTCAGTCGGAAAGTGTTTTTTTTTAATTTTGATGATTCCTTTTTTATGTATTAAAAAACTTATCATAACACATTTGTCTGTTTTATTAATTACCTATTCAAATGTATAATCTGTGTTTTATTTACGTGTTTACCCGTTCAGAGGTTGTAATTTTTTTCGTTATTTTCTTGAAAATTGTGTATTGTAATAAGATTAGTTGCACTATAAACATGGACCAAATCTCTATCACTATGATTTATAAAAATTGGTTAGGTTAGGTTATGTTAGAACAGTTAAAACAACGCACGAGCCGAGCGTAGCGTGCCGCGGCAGCGGCCGGCGAGTGCCAGAACCAAATTGTAGGCGTTTCCCCCCATTAACAAATTAGGGAGGGGGGAGGGTAGACTTTTAGTGCAGCCTATGTATAACAAATAATTAAAAAAAATATATAAATGCTGACAAATTAACTTTTATATTGTTCAGTTTTAAATTCACGTGTACTAGGAACTACTAGACACCTCACATAGTTACTAAGCACTATATTCGATATCACAGAACACAAAAAAAAAATCGGTATATCTAACTCGTGCCGTACGACAATGGAGACTAACACCATTAAGAACTTAACTTACCGCCCAGAATATATTATTACGTGATTATCATAACTACAATCAATTGTACATGTAATATGTATCAATTATTTAAATTTATTTAAATTGATTCAATATGATTTGATTTTAAACTTTGAAGTGTTAAAATAAATAGATTTTTAATTGAATTAGATCTATAATCTGTTTCTTTTTCTGTATCTTTCAAAAGCTTTTACAGTTTACACTATTCTATCTTTATTAAAGTTGTACATCTTTTATCTTTTTTTTATGCGCCCAGACAAAGGGAAAGGGCTACCCTCCGGAATAACTACGGGAGGGAGGTGGTAAATGCTCATGCATACCAACGTAGCCTAAGTCTGCGTTGGTTATGTGGGACTCACATAAAACCTAAGTGCCTACCCACTAAACACCACCTGAGGTTGGCTTGGGGCAAGTACCCTCTAAGCCTTAATCGAAGGCGAAAGCCTTCTTTTGGGGAAAGAGAGCCGCAAGCGGTACTCCCTATGGAGTATCCGCTGGGATAGGAGTCTCCGCTGGGATATATTTTATCTTTTTATTATATATCTTTTGGCGCATTTAAAATTATGATAGTGAGTTTTTACTTTGCGCCGGCACACCAACATTTAGATATTATAACAGAATGAAGTTGGTTTCTAGATGTCTCTTTATTTATCTTGATAACTATTAAGGACACCATAGACTAACAATATAGTGTATAGCCATACAAGGCGAGTACGAGAGAGAAAAATATCTCTAACGCAAGATAGAAGAGGTACGCGAATCTATTCTTACTTAAACCGATTTTATTAAGGAGTCGAAAACAGTGAGCAACGCTTGACATTAGCTCCTTGGTATTTTGAATATTAAACCACTAAGTATCGCACATATGTCAATGAAAATTGGTCACGTATTTATTTATTATATTTATACGTATTATATTATATTTATTAAATTGTCTGTCGTGCTGTCAGTTCGTCTTTACGTTCGTATATTGTCAGTTGTATGATGGAGTCTAAACACTATTATTGAGTGTATAGTTTCCATAGTAACTAGATTCAAAGTGGTTATTCAAATATTCATTAAGTCCTTCCGAAATCGGCAAGTGCCCCAGGGTACTAGATTTTTTAGATACACCAAAATTCGAAAGTGCCGTACGGCACACTATTCCCTCACTAAGTTTTGACCCTTATTTTGTTTATAAGATGGATTATTTCGGAGCGCGCCAAAATTATTATTTACACATTACTGCTTCACGGCAGAAAAAGGCGCCGTTGTGTTACCCATAATCTAGCCGGAATGCTGTGCCTCTCACTAGTAAATTCCTTTCTGTCACCATACCTCTTTCTTAAATCAAAGACCAGTTGGAATCGACTATGTTAATAAAAATGGATAATTACAAGAATTACAATTCAAGCTACCAACTCCTCAACAGCTCGCAATACCTCTGCTTAAACTTAGATTCGCACCCGCGCACTTAAGCACTTTTAATAACGGTTCGAAGTATACGTAGAACTATTTCTACTGTACTTTACGCACTAGATCCGGCTTCCGCCATCCGATTTCTTTCCATCAACCGTTAGAAATAGTTCTACGTCTACACTGGACCGTATTTTCACGGGTACGGATCGGACACATATCACTCATTACATCGAATAGTTTATCGCCATAAAGCGGTAAAGGTCAGGCGAGGTCATATCAAAAAAGTGATTTTGTTACGATACCATATCATTATAATATGATAAACTAAGGCATACTTAATTATAAAACTTGTGTCCGATTATTTAAAATCAATACCTTAGGGAGAGAATTTATAATTATTTATGTTAAATCCCAAATTTGTTCATTTATTTATTTTCAAGGTGTACTCAGGATCATCGGCAGGCGAAGAACCACACTTAAAATATTTCCTTTTATTCTCCTTCATAGTTAATATTCAAAAACACTAAAGAGTCACTATCTCGTTTAAAACAACAAACACAACTGAAAAACCTGTGTTTTTCAGTAATCGCCATTAAATGGACAGATGAACATAGGCTCTACTCAACCTCATGAATGGCGAGGATAACAAAGTTTTTTTTATGGAATAGGAGGACAAACGAGCGTAAGGGTCACCTGGTGTTAAGTGATCACCGCCGCCCACATTCTCTTGCAACACCAGAGAAATCACAAGAGCGTTGCCGACCTTTAAGGAAGGTGTACGCCCTTTTTTTGAAGGTACCCATGTCGTATCGTTCCGGAAACACCGCACAAGGAAGCTCATTCTACAGCTTTGTAGTACGTGGAAGAAAACCGCACTGTGGAGGACCGCCACACATCCAGATGGTGGGGATGATATCCTAACTTGTGGCGTGTCGTGCGAAAGTGGAATTCGGCGGCAGGAATCAGGTTAAACAGCTCTTCGGAACACTCCCCGTGATAAATGCGGTAGAAGACACGCAATGAAGCGACGTCTCTACGCAACGCCAAGTGATCCAGCCGTTCGCAGAGCACTGGGTCCCCGACAATTAGAGCTGCTCCGCGTTGCACGCGGTCAAATGGATCGAGCTGATGCTGGGGTGCGCCAGACCAGAGATGACAGCAATACTCCATGTGTGGCCGGACCTGCGCTTTGTAGAGCGCTAGAATATGGGCCGGCTTGAAGTATTGCCGTGCTCTATTGATAACGCCCAGCTTCTTCGAAGCAAATTTGGCTTTGCCCTCCAGATGGCAACGGAATTGGTAATCGCTCGAGATTTCGAGTCCCAGCATTCCGATACTAGGCGAGGCTTTAAGGGAAGTGTTATCGAAGAGCGGTGATACGACAAATGGGGTTTTTTTAGTGGTAAACGAGCAAACTTGAGTCTTCTGGGGGTTAAATTGGACAAGGTTCAATTTACCCCATTCCGCGAATTTCTCGAGAGAGGACTCGATAGAAGACACAAGTTTCTCCCGGCACTGGTCGACGTTTTCCCGAGAGAGACCTGCATGGCCCGTGTATACGGCATCACCAGTGCTGTCGTCTGCATAGCAATTTACGTTGGAGGTGTCCAACATATCATTGATATGCAGAAGAAACAGCGTGGCAGATAGCACACAGCCTTGGGGCACTCCGGCGTTCACGGGCTTGGGATTCGAGCAAAAACCGTCGACAACGACTTGAATGCTGCGCCCAGTGAGGAAGCTGGAGGTCCACATGCATAAGCTCTCGGGAAGCCCAAATGATGGAAGTTTAGAGAGGAGCACCTTGTGCCATACACGATCAATGGCCTTCGCTATATCCAGGCTAACTGCCAGGCCTTCCCCCTTGCTTTCAATAGCCGCCGCCCATCTATGTGTTAGGTATACCAGAAGATCACCTGCCGACCGACCAGGGCGAAAGCCGTATTGTCGGTCGTTGATCAACTGGTGACCCTCTAGGTATACCAAAAGTTGGCGGCTAATTATAATCTCCATGATTTTGAGGAGCAGGGAGGTTATAGCAATAGGCCTGTAGTTTGCCGGATCCGAAATGTCTCCATTTTTTTGGATCGGATGGACATGGGCTGACTTCCATGAGTCAGGGACTACGCCTTTGGAATAAGAGTGCCGGAATAAACGCGTTAGCACCGGCGTCAACTCAGGGGCACACGTTCTAAGCACGATAGGAGAAGTTCCATCCGGCCCGCTCGACTTCCTGACGTCCAACGAAAACAGAGCTCGCCTAACAGTTTTCTGTCTGAACTGTACTTCAGGCCTATGCCTGCGAAAGCCGTATTGTCAGAGCTGTATAGCTCTGACACCGCGGGATGGTCGGCGGTGTTTTTCCGTTGTCGTCAAGAGTAGAGTTGGAGGCGAAAAGAGCGCACAGGAGATCGGTTTTCTCTTTTGCCGTATGGGCCAGGGTGTCTTTCCTCATGTACAACGGCGGCATGGACGGCTGGTTTAAGTTACCGAGAGCAGCTTTCGACAACGACCACAACTTGCGTGTTCCGGTCGGGTAACTGGAAAGCTGCTCGCCGATTTTGACGACGTGCTTTGACTTCGCACGGGTGATTTGCCGCTTAAAAAATCTGGAGAAACGATTATATTTCCTCTTAAGAACTTTGCAGTAGGATCCGCCTCTGTGCCCAGCGCCGCAACCCAAGTTCGATACGCCTGTTTTTTGCTGTCAGATGCTGCTTAAACAAAGTTAAAACAAAGTTTGCTAAAGACTTGGGATTTCACAAGAAACACAAGAAATAATACCACACGCCAGCAGACATTTATTTCTTGTGAAGCAAAGTGTAAACGTCAACTTCAGTTGCCAGCCTTAAACATATTATTAATAGAGACCTAGATGACCCCCCCCCCTGGTCTGCCACCACGTGGCGTATACCTGGATACTCTGCTGTTGGCGCCATCTATGTTGTGGCGCTGTGACTGAACCAAACGAGTGAAGTAAGCACCGAGCCACGGCGTAGATATCTTCAGACGGCAGCATCGCACAACGATGAATTAATATATTTGCAAAACACATTTCGCAGAACCTTTCTAGAAACAACACGCCATTTTTATCAAAGGTTTTATTTAACTATTATTAATAGTAAACGAGAAATAAACTAAATTCTCTAAATATTTTATACGATTCATTGAAGACAAACCCCTAAATATACGAAGAACACACAGGATAAGTAGGAAGGGAATCATAACCACAGAGCCATTGCCAGAACACTGCCTTTCTTCTCTTAATACAGATTATATAATATCGTAATATTTATGGAAAAACAGAAATTTCGAAGGGATTATTAGTTAATATCTATATTTTAAATAAAAAATACTTGCACAATAATATACTAATATACTTTAATAAATTATTAAATATCACAATAAAATTCTTTACTCGCCACTGTGTTGCTGTAGAATCTACAGCAGTGTTTTTCAACCTTTTTCATTTTCGTAATTAGGGTTCGGATAGATACATATTTAAGTACATAAAATGCATTTTTTTACTTCGTCACCAATGGAATATAGCTCAATTTACGCGCACACGTACGACCACGGAAGATGCCAGTCGTTGCGACTTCAGTGGATCAGTGAGCGAGATGCAACGAGCATTACGGGGGCGATGCAGAGGCAGTTGCGACTAGCTGTTCTTGTAGTTGCGCTTGCGAGCGTCAGCCGTCAGTCGTCACCCGTCACTCGGCTACTATTTGTTGAGCTTGAGCCATTGTTTTTACGTATATAACTGAAGAACTACTCCTTGAAACTACGCAAAATATGAACTTCCATTGGGAAAAAAAAATGTCTATTTGTAGTGACGGAGCAAAAGCCATGACACTGTACGAACAGTGGAATTTTTGGTAGACTGAAGAACTGATGTCAAACGCTTATTGGACACATTGCTTTCTCCATCGCCAAGCACTTGCAGCCAAAACTTGCAGTGTTGACTTGCATTGATGAGGTTGTATATGATATACATCAAGTAATTTATACCTGGTATGAAAATGGTGCTAGAAAAGTCTATAGAATAAGTGTAGCATTACTTCTCAATGCAAGAGATATCGAAGAATACTGGGCAAAGGTGGATCTTAAATCTATATCAGCTATAACCGAGGCAATTTTGGCAAACAAGCTCAAAGAAAATCTGCTGGATTTATCTGCCGATGGGATGCAGCAATTGGAATTTAAATCTGTCAGTTCATATACATTTTGGTTAATAAAGAAATCAGAATACCCAGAATAAATACAATAGGCTTTGAATTGTTTGATTCGATATGCCACCTCGTACTTGTGCGAGTTGACATTTTCCCAAATTAAAAGTAAGGAAAGAAACCGCTTAAATTTTGGATACGATTTATTTCTCAATGTAGCAAATCGCATCCACGATGGGAGAAATTGGTTTATGAGAAACAAGCGCAACCTTCGCATTGAGAGTTCTTTCTCTTGTTTTTTTTATTTTTGATCATTTG